>NC_090927.1:552475702-553819452 GCF_040938575.1 Ambystoma mexicanum | reverse complement strand
ATTCCCTCAGGATCATAAACAACTCTTTAGAATTAGACTTGTCCTATGTGATCCTTTTATTAAAGCTAGAAGTCTTTGCTGCAAGAATGGCTTCCTTCAAATCCAGTGCTGTTTGTTTGTAGTGGGAGAGTGTAAGTGGAGAGGGGATCTACACCATTCTCTTTCTGCTGCCATTTTACTGTGTCTAAGATCAAGGATGGCCTCATTAAACCATGTATTCTTGTTAGAATCTGGTTTCATTGTTCTGATTTGGAGTGGAGCTGAGGAATTAACAGCTTCATTCAACGTACTGTGTAGAAGATGGCTAAGTCTGTTGCATTGTGAAACATCTCAAGACAATTTAGTCTTGGTTTAAGAATAGTTGATCATTTATCAGGAGTGATCATTTTTAGATTTCTTGACATTTTCACAAGTCTAGGCGCATCATTGATTTTGCGAAGGGGGAGCCGGGTTGGTGTATATGAGAGGACACCAGATGGTGATCTGACCCCAGACACGCAGAGATGGATAAATCAGACAAAGGTAAACAGTGAGAAATTATCCAGTCAATAGTGTTCCCACCTATGTGTGTTGGTCCATTCACCCACTGGGCATACACTATGGGATCAAGGGGTGTCAGTATGCAGGTATGCAGGTAGCTAGTTTGTCAGAAGGGTCGTCTGCACTCAGGTTGAAGTCACCAAGAATGATGACACGTGTATTGGCTTTAGTTAACTTGTTAGGAAGGCCAATAAATTGCTCCTCAAAAGTGGGTATGGCTTTGGTGGGTCTGTATTTGACAACAACGGTCAGGGAGACTATATGATTAATATTCAGTTTCACCACAAGACTTTCACATACATCGGGTGACCCACAGGGAGTAAGATGGCAGTTCAGAAGTTTATTGCAAAAAATGGCAACCCCCTGCCTCTTTTCCCTTGATGGTTGCTCTGAAACATGTGGTAGTTGGCTGAAACAGCTAAAGTGGGGTTAGAGTCATTCAGCCAGGATTCTGTCACTGCCAGAAAATCAGGAGCACATTTAATAGTAGATCCTCAATTTCAGATCAGTGTTGAAGAAGAGACCTGGTACATCACTTGTGTGGTCACATTTAACAGGTAGAACCATAGAGGTTGGCTCTGAGAGTGGGGGGGTATAACCCAGTTCATCTGTGCTGGCAGGGGGAGCAACGCTAGTGTCAGACTGGTTGTTAGTAGAAGGAATTATAGATGGGAAGGGTGGAGAAATTAAGTGGTTACGTAACAGCATTTCGGCATCATCAGATAGAATCTTGGAGCAGGGCAGAGGTTGATGGTCTACAGTGTTCTGTTCTGTAGCTCTACCCATCTATTGCCTTTGTCTGGGGGGTGGAGAAGGCACCCAGACAGGCAGCAATGGCAGTGAACTGGGAATAGAGCTGGACAAAGTGTCCTGGTTGCTATATTTCACAATTATATTAGCAAATTGTCCCTGAAAGGATGTAGCATGAGGAGTGCGCTGTATGCTGGTGGAGGAGAAAAGTTCCTCAATTACCTTGTGAATATTTCACATGATATTTTGATGGGAAGTGGAACAGTAAAGGAAATAATACCTGACACAACAGGGACTTCAGGGGAGTTGAGCAAAGAGCCCATGATTCGCAAACCGGTGAGAACCAGCCTCTTCAAACGCGCCAATGATAACACACCACCAACGTGTTTTAGAGTACAGTTGTTGCCGGGAGATGTAGTTTCACCAAACTGAATCTTACGTCAGCAGCTCAGAGCTGAGAGAAGAGCTGCAGGCAGGTTCATCACTTACAGGATGTATGGGAAGATAATAATGAAAGGCTATGTGAGAAACAAGGTACTCACCAGATCAGATCGAAAAAGTATAATGAAATAACACTGTCAGGTATAAATTCAAATCTAGATATTTTCAACAAGAAATTCAACTTTCGTGCAGTTCTTAGTGAACTTAGTCCAAAGATTAACATAAGCGAATAGGTCTGAGTTAATTCACACAGAAAAGCAATCTTATACAACACATACAGCACTCTCCAGTCAACCAACTCCTTTGTTCTAGTGATCCAAATAGAGCAGACAGTGCCACCAGAACGCTAGATTAAAGGGTTTTTAGGGTACCCTTAAAGATGAGGTAGTTCTCTGGGACTCTAACATCACGTTTTAGTTAATTCCAGAGCTTGGTGGCCAATGCTGAAAAGGTGCAGTCACCTGCTATAACCAACTTGTGATGTAGAATGACAAGAAGATGGCCATCTTTCAAATGAAGGGCATGAGTGGGAATGTAGAGCTGAAATTTGGCCAAAAGGTATTCAGCTCCCTGACCATCTATGGCACAATGAACGATACATAGGATTTAAACTCAACACGTCCCATCAGCGGGAGTCAATGGAGATTTTGTAAAATGGGTGTAATATGTGCGCCATAAGGGGAAGCATAGCCACTCTAGCAGACACATTCTGGAGTTGCTGAAGGCACTTAGTAAGATATGGGGCTGCACCAGGTACAAAGAGTTGCAATAGTCGCGGCAGCTCATTACCAGAGAGGGTAAAACAGGGACATGAAAATGTGTTGGTAGGAATGGAAGGACTTTCCATGGTATCTTCAGCTGGAGATATCCTTCCTGGCAGGTGACACCAATGTGGGCCTTCATTTAGACTTTGGAAGATAGCTTAACTCACAAGTCCCTAACAACTGACACTGGTGAGGGGAAGGTCCAAGCAAGGGGGGCAGAAACAGGGAGGGGTCAATAGGGCAACAGCAGATGGAGGGCCAGCCACAAGAACCTCCGTCTTGTCCCCATTCAGTCTTGTCAAGTTAGAGACATCTACTGCCCCACACCCTCCAGGCAACTCCTAAACTGAGATGATGGGCCTCATTACGACTTTGGCAGTAGCGATGCCGCTATTGGCGGCATGGCTACCACTGAAAACGGGTCCGGGTCCAGGTTCCCAGAATGGGGAATTACCGGGCCCTTCATAGTTCGGAGGGCCCGGTAATTCCTCCCTCCAGGAACCCAGGCCCAGACCTTCCCCATTCCCATATGAGCCCCCATAGGGACAATGGCAATGGGAGAGGGTGCAAACAACGGGCCGATTACGAGCGGCCCGTTGTTTGCTCCCTCTTCCCCTCGCGGGACCCGGTAAGGATGCCTGGTTTGACCAGGCGTTACTTACCGGGTCCCGCAAGGGGAGCTTGTAATGAGGCGGAACGGATTAAACGGGTCTGCCTCCTTTAGCGGAGCCCGTTAACCCATTCCGCCTCAGTCGTAATGAGGCCCGATGTGTCAGTACGCAGAAGATTCAGCTGGACTAGAATTTGCAAAGAGAAAAATCCCACCTACAGCCTGGGAAATGCTTGCAGCTCATTTAGCTGCATGACGTCTGCCCATGAATGCCAGATCAAAGTGGACCTGAAGATAATCATAAAACATTGACCATTGCATTTTAATACCAAAAATATAGTAATGTATTTAATTGTTCCCAGTAGATTTTATTTTCATTATTACTACTGATTATTATACATTTAAAAAAAAATATTTGTTTATTGGTGAATGGACACAGCTTACAACAACATATAGGGCCTCATTACGACGTTGGCGGTAGCCATGCCGCTATTGGCAGCATGGCTGCCGCTGAAATCGCTTCCGGGTCCGGGTTCCCAGAATGGGGAATTACCGGGCCATTCCGAGTTTGGAGGGCCCGGTTATTCCTCCCTCCAGGAACCCAGGCCCAGACCTTCCCCATTCCCATTTCAGCCCCCATAGGGCTTAATGGGAATGGGAGAGGGAGCAAACAACGGGCCGATTACGAGTGGCCCGTTGTTTGCTCCCTCTTCCCCTCGCGGGACCCGGTAAGGATGCCTGGTTTTACCAGGCGTCCTTACCGGGTCCCGCGAGGGGACCTCGTAATGTGGAGGAACAGGTTTAACGGGTCCTCCTCCTTTTGCGGAGCCCGTTAACCCGTTCCGCCAGGGTTGTAATGAGGCCCATAGTATTTCTCCTTCCTCCCTCCCACCTTCCAGCCTGCCCACCACCCTGATTGGCCGCAGAGACTCCTGTTGGCTTCCTGGTCCTGCAGCACACCACGCTCGCCATTTGATTCCAACTTGGCTGAGCGTGTGATTGCAGGCCAGCATACAGTGCTGGTAAGACCCTCCTGGGGCCTTTGATTATTTTTGGCTGCTTCCTTTGTGTCATTGCTGCGTTGCCCCCTTCTCCCTTCCGTGATCGTTTGTGCCTGTTTCCCCTCCCTCCCGGCTTTCAGCCTGTCCTCCTCCCTGATTGGCTGCTGGGACTCCTGTTGGCTTCCTGGTCCTGCAGTACACCGTGCTTGCCATTTGATTCCAGCTTGGCTGAGTGGGTGATTGCAGGCCAGCATACAGTGCTGGTAAGACCCTCCTGGGGCCATTGATTATTTTTGGCTGCTTCCATTGTGTCTCTGCTGCGTTGCCCCCTTCTCCCTTCTGTGATTGTTTGTGCTTGTTTTCCCTCCCTCCCTCCCACCTTCCAGCCTGCCCACCACCCTGATTAGCCGCTGTGACTCCTGTTGGCTTCCTAGTCCTGCAGTACACCGCGCTTGCCATTTGATTCCAGCTTGGCTGAGTGGGTGACTGCAGGCCAGCATACAGTGCTGGTAAGACCCTCCTGGAGGCCATTGATTATTTTTGGCTGCTTCCATTGTGTCTCTGCCATGTTGCCCCCTTCGCCCTTCCGTGATTGTTTGTGCTTGTTTCCCCTCCCTCCCTCACACCTTCCAGCCCACCCTCCACCCTGATTGGCCGCTGGGACTCCTGTTGGCTTCCTGGTCCTGCAGCACACCGTGCTCGCCATTTGATTCCAACCTGGCTGTGCGGGTGACTGCAGGCCAGCATACAGTGCCGGTAAAACCCTCGTGGGGCCTTGAACATCAAAGATTGTTCCGCCAAACTTAATGAGATTGACCCTCGATTGCACCAACTCTTCCTGGTATTGAAAGCGGAGGATGCAACAAGGACGGGCGGCCTTGAGGCGGTCCATAAGGTATTGAGGAACCTCGTGGTTCTGGCATTTGTGAGTCGGGTGAGTAGTTTATGTGTCAAACAGTGTTTTATGGGGAGCCATTGAAGCCCTCTCCTTGCCTCAGAGACATAATCTCTCTGAGATAGTCCATGAATTGCCCTGACAGCTCCATTCGGGGTAATCTGCAACTCATTGAAGTTTGCTTGTGATGTACCCAACAGTAGACTGTTGCAGTAATCAAGGCAGGAGTTAACAGGAGCAGCGGCCAGCAGAGAAATGTTACTAAAAGATATGTATGGACATATGTGATTTAGTAGTTTGGTGATATAGCCGCAGGTTGCTCTAATATGGGCAACATGCGACTTCATGGTAAGCTCTGCATCAAGAGTAACATCCAGGTTTTTACACTACTGGCAACTATAATTCTACTGCCTGCAATGCTAAAGGACTTGTAGTCAGTGTGCAGTTTTTTGAGTCGCTAGGAAGTGGCCATGATCAGGAGCTCTGTTTTTCCTGTGTTGAGGGCAAGTGAATTGGTCGTCATCCATATCTGAATTGAGTCATAGATTGTATTGATGGCAAGAGCATCCTGGGCATAGATGCCTGACAGCTCCACGAAGACCTGGGTGTCATTGGCATAGTTGGTGTGCCGGACACCTACGACATTCAGGAGAGAGAGCAGTGGCATGATATAGATATTAAACAAAATGGGGGAGATGCAGGACCCCTGCGGTACCCAACAGGTGATGGCTAAGGGTATAGAGTTAATCCCATCCACCGCCATTCTGGCGGATCTAGGTCCAAGAAAGGATGATATCCATTGGGTGGCAGAGTCCATGCAGTTAGCATGTTCATGTAGCCTGGTCACAAGTAGGGAATGATCGGCCAGGTCAAAGGCCACTGAAAGGTCCAAAAGCATGAGGAGGGAAGGCTGACCTTTGTCAATGATGCTGGCGAGATTGGCTTTAAGATCCACCGTGGCAGTTTCCGTGCCATGCTTAGCTCCAAAGCCGGACTGCTGAAGATTGAGGGTGTTGTTACATTCTAGGAACTCTTGTAGTTGAAGATAGGCCATGTGATCCATGATTTTCTAGCATGAAAGGGATGTTAGTTATTGGCCAGTAATGTTTAGGAATGGAGGGGTACAGGTTTGTTGTTTTCAACAGTAAAGTGATTCACAAATGTTTGCGAAAGGAGGGACCATTGCCTTTGGTAACCCATGGGGCCAGGACATTCATACAGTCCTTAAAGATATTTGAGGGACAGCTATGTTTCAGGCAGACAGTGGATTTCATGCCGGCCACAATTTGAGATTTCAGCCTAGGAGCATTGTTTAAATTTGAATTGCGCAAAGGTTTTTATGTTTTGACTCACTGAGGCGCTTAGCGAGGTTGGAGACACAGACCTATCCGTAGGGAGAGTGTGCTGTTGGGACAAACATCTTTAGTGGGTGCAGGTTTGGAAGTGGTTTTTCCCCTCAATTTCTTTAATTATAATAATAATTAGGGATTTATATAGCGCTACGAACCCTCAGGTATCTGAGCGCTGCTTATTATTGCCCACGGTGTGTGGTGCTCATTTATCGACCTCGGAAGGATGAAAGGCTGAGTTTGGCCCCGCTGGGATTCGAACCTGCGTTAACAGGCTCTGCACGGATGTCAAAGCGAGCGCTCTACTCACTGTGCCACTTGACCTTTAAGAATCAAAAATGGCTCCTTGGAGTTTGATTTGGCCATGGTGTTTCTGTTATTGAAAATAGCAGATTTTGCCTGAATGATGGCCCTATTTACTGGTAGTTCTGAGTGCAACCTTAACAAACTTCAGACAATTCAGAACAATGCTCTCCGAGCAGCCGTTGGTCTCTCCAAATCTGACCACATTTCGAAAGCCAGGAGAGAGGCACACTGGCTGCCCATCTGAGAAAAGATTAAGTTCAAAACACTGTCCCTAGTCCATCAATGTCTCTCTAATACTGCCCCCACATACCTCTCATGCTGCATGGAGAATTACTCCACCACCCGACCGCTTAGATCTGCAAACTCTTACTTCCTGAAGATCCCCAATTTCAATCGCCTCTCGGTGGCGGTAAGAGCTTCACGGTCGTGTCCGCCAACCTCTGGAACAATCTCCCTCCAGCACTCAGAAAAGAACTGTCCTACTATATCTATTGCCGAAACTTAAAGACCTGACGGTTCAACTATCTCTGCTCCTCATCACTCCTCCTAATGCATTTCCCCACCCCCTCTCCCTTCTTCTTTTTTCCCTAAATGTAACTGGCGCTTAGATACCTGAGGGTTTTGGTGCATTGTAATAAATGCAAACTTTAATAAATACATTCTGAAACCGCTTTGCTGATAGGGCATTTTCAACAACTGTAAAGCTGTACGTGGCACAAGTATTTTCAATTGCCTTGTATGGAGCTGAGCTTTGGGGCCATCTGAATATTCAACCTTTAGAGGTGCGTCTCTATGTAGCCGTTGTCTTGAAGTGTGTAGAATATGCAATGCCCCTTAGTTTACTGGATTCGAATTAGGTTGAAAAGTGATGTTATTCATCTCTTAATTTTTTGCCCACACTATGATGATGTTAGGAGTTGGTGGCATCATACATGTTTTACAGAGATGTGAGTGAGATGAGTGGTGGGTGTAAGGTTGAGGTGCTGAAGGCTAGCAACAATTAGCAGCATACTCTGTTTCTGGTTATTTAAAGCTTGCAAGACATGAAGTGTATTTCTTCACCCACTAGGAATACGTATGATTGATATACAACTTGAATTGTTGGTGACATTATGAATTGAACATTGTGGTTTCGTATTATTATTTTTGGTATGATTTTAATGTTTTCTGTTTCAAAAAGTGTGTTGGCTTTTGTATTGTTCACTGAATGTGGTATTTTGATGAGCCTGTGTGACAGGAGATGAGACTAATAAATGGCATGCATAAACCATGAATATAATGACTGCTGTAACCTTAAGCATAGTAGGTTTTTGCTTGCTTCCAACTATGGATAAGCAAAATAAACACCCTCTCTTTCACCAATGTTGTTGTCAAAATTGTTCATTATTTTAAAAAAAAATTAATTGATACATCAGTGTTAAGCAAAGTCCAAAAAAATAGTTTTTGCAGAAAAGGTGAGAATAGGGACTGCGGCTGGAGATTTTCTCAGCAAGCTAAATCAAAATATGTCAATGTGTTCAGAAACTCTCCAGCTCAAGTGTACCTGAATAGTTCTCACAATAAAGTAAGATCAGAAACACGAGCAAATCACTGAAAACTATTTACATGTTGATCCATTTGCTGAAGCAAAACAATTGGGAGTCAAACATTTACTGAAAATATTTTCATAGAGCGAGAAAGAGGGGAATAGAAAGAACGATGGGGAGAGACAGTGTCAAATGCACACTGACACTCGACCCCAACATCTGCCATCCCATCAGCAACGTGTTCTTTCACAGTGCCATGCAATGATCGTATGTGTTATGTCATATGATGTTTACAACTTTATTTTAAAGTGTTATGTTGTTTGTGATGCAAGTTTACATCTGTGACTTTTTTTGTTTGTAATGTATACTTTGAGTTACAAATGACCGCATCCTTGTGCACTAAGCAGGGCTAATCTCACAGTTAGTTTGGAGCTACCTGAATGGGTAATTTTACAAGAAGCAGAGTAGAAAATAGAAGTGTTTAAGCAAGGAGTAGTATTTTCACAGCTTACTTCAACATTCCAGGGCATATTCAATGCCTTTGAATATCGGGTAGGGACAAAAAAAAGAAGTATAATTTCTGCCGTGCATTTCTACTCCTTCTTCAAAGATTTGCATGGAGGCATAAAAGGAGTGGGTTCCTATAAATGCATGTGAATTCAATAGGAGTTTGATATAAATATTGTACGTAAAGCATAATTTGCAGGCAGAAGTTGCATTTTTTTAGAAAAAAAAGATAGTGAAATGAAAGAGTTAAGGTGATGTCCCCTGTTTTTCTCCTTCATGTTCCCCTGTAAAAGTAAAACCGCGTTCAGGGGAGCCAGCCCGCATCAGTGCTAGTGTGTGTGAACTCATGCATGCAATTACCACTTTTAACAAGATTGCCAACGCTATTTCAACGCTTCTTGCTACATTAAGTGAAACACAACTTCCCTGATGGCCATGCCTATCACTTTGTTGGTGATCAGAAAACCCCACTTTCAATACAGGTACACATCTAATAGGCCTGTGAGTGTCAAGTGCTGTTATGAAGGGCTTTTTAAAGTACTGTTGGGGTAACAATGCAACATTATACATAAAGCTACTGACGGGCTCTGTGTTTAACCTGTGGGTCAACAATTGTGCCAAATTCATGAGGGTACTGCTGTTGTTGATTAGCTTGTTCTGATCTTAGGGGTCCGTCCATACCTAAGGCCGTTATGCAGTGATCCACTCTGACCGTGTTTTCAACTAGTTTTTTTCTCAAGGTTCTCAATAAAAACACAACCACGGCACCTGTGCTAATATTGTTGCTTCCTTCCTCTATTTACCTTTTGTGAAGTGAATAAAAGTGGATTTCAGTCAATGACCCAGGCAGTATTTACATTTTTCTTTTACCTACTCACAACATGAAAAATACTATTTTGCAGCAGGGGACTGGTCCTTAAACAAACAGCAGCTAAACACTCAACAAATATTCAACACTGCGTGTCACGATAGTACTGCTACTACTACTACTGTTACTATTGTTATTATTAGTAGTAGTAGTATTAGTAGTAGTAGTAGTAGTACATAATAACATTTTGTGGAGATAAAAATCCTGTGTGAGATGAATGAACCGCCACAGCTCCATGCAATGCTTATGCATGAGGATAGAGTGTTCTAATCCCTGTTTCACAAATGCTGCAGCTGGGTGGCCTCCTGATTAAACCCACATAGCACATTTCTTGCACACAAGCATGAAATTCAGTCATAGTGAGCAGAGCTGAGATGTTCCTGCAGAGCACGGCAAGTAAGTGTGACATTTGTACATGCTACGACATGCCAACTATTGAAAGCCTGGCTGCAAGAGTGTGATGATCAAATCAAAAAATAAAAGAAGCAAAGAGCATTCGAGGTTATGATTCATCATGCTATTAAAGTTCATTTTAAAGTGCTCAATTATCCTCCGTAGCCAGAGCAGTGGTAGACAAGATGTTATGTATGAAACTCATTGGAAACTTAACACTTAGAAATGTACTTTCTGTCATGATGCACATTTCCTTTGTGCACATAGTATGCATGAACTGATCGAAATGGTCAATGGAATTACAAGGAGAAAAATAGTGGTAAAGATTTAGACCATATGTGGGTGAATTTGACCACGTCTAAGGGAGATTTTAGAGGCACAATAGGGACGCTATGTTTAAATGTTAAGTACAACCTAGCGGCCTAGCGACAACACTCTCCATGTGTTGACACTGCCTCACCTCAAATGCTATGTGATTTGCAGACGTGTATGAAAAAAAAAACTACTACACCTTTTTCAAGATGGAAACAGTCAAAGTGGCATGAGGTACCACAGGAAGAACAGTAGTCCTTTTATATCTTTACATTCCAGGGAGCAAAAGAAGAGAGGCAAATAAAGGGAGATCAGGAAGAGAAAAGTGGGATACCCACATAGGGCAATACATGCATATCCTTGTGGAGAAGAGTGCCACTACGTGTGGCTGCCAAGTTCCTGCCAGACATGAGGAATATTTCCATATGTAATATACCAGGTGCTTGTGCCATGAATTCATGTAACCCGATTCACTGGCTAAAACTAAACGTTTCACTTCTATTACTAGTAGGTCATTATCAAGCTCAGCATGACAATGTCCCTTTGTGCACATTGTCATGGGGAGTCAAATATGTCACAGGAAGCCTGGTGTTCTTGTATTACTCACCAAGATGTTGTGGTAAAACAGGTTAGCATTGAGTGCCCTTAAACATTCAAAGGGACCCTGTTGTAGTCAATATTAAATTTGTTTATCAGGATGTTTCCATCTACAGATCCTAATGTGCCCATGTTAATATAGCTCACTTGGATCACTGAATTTGGGGACATGTTAGTTCTTTTGATTAATATACAGAGAATAGATATCATGGTCAAGAATTAGCCTCTCTTTCCAATTCTGCAACAATGGTAGATGTTTTATGTTTTTGTTACGTAACATTTTTTAAGGTATTTTGCAAAAGTTCAGATGCAACTACTGTTAGGCCAATACCAGATACATATGAAGGACAAACGTGATTATCAGAACAACATTGCTGTGCATGTGTATTAAAGCATGCACTGTTGTCATAGCATTTTATGTGCAATAAATAATAGTTTTGCTCCAATTATTAACCCTACATAACTGGATTGCCTTTTTGGTTTACAGGTTTTGCTTATAGATACTGGTCAATTGAATGCTTGATGTTCATGATTGAATTATCCCAAAAGTAGACGCTGTTCAAGAAAGAAAGTTCGACTGCCCACATTATGAGCAGTGACAGTAAAATAGGTGGTATTTCAACATTCAGATGAATGATCCATGCAGAAAATCCTGCAAATGATGAGTTTAAATATCTCATAAATATGTGCTACATTTGTAGCTCCACCCAGGATGTGAAGGCGAAAATTGTACAAATCTCAGTAAAGTACCTTAAATGCTATTTTCCCGCTGTGAAGAGACAAGTATCCCCAATTTAAAAAATGTGTCCAAACAGGCAACTAGTAAAGGCCAAAAGTGAAACATAGTTTCCCAGTACTGACAGTCTGAAGGACTAGTCAATTTCCCATAACAAGTGAGCAAAAATGCCAGGAAAGTAAAAACGCAGGACAGGGCAAAACCAAACAGCAAAAATATTGGGGTCCATATAATATGGAGGGATATTTGCTTAAAAGAGAAACCTCTCTTAACAATGGTAATGGTCATCAAGTGTGGACGTATTAGCAATGAAATTACCCCCAATCTCATATGTGTGCCATGTACATGGTACTGGAGGTTGTCTCCCATTTGTTTTCATGTATTAAAATGTGTTTTGTGTTAATTGTTTATGTCATGTTTTTATTAAATCACACTTTAAATATGTAAATGTAAGGATTGATGGAAATGTTTATTTTTGTAATCTACAAAAACCCCTTCTTCAAGTTAGACGAAATATTGAAATACTATGTAACTCGACATCACTATGAGAAGCCATGGTTTGTAATACTTGAATAACACTTAACTGCCATTTTCACAGCCTGACAGTGCATTAGTTTATCTGGGAGTGTTGACAGACCTAGGTCTAGACATACATGATAAACAGCACATTGTAGTGCCAGAGAACACCCGTGTGTGGTACTATTTATTTGCAATTGCTTGGGAATGACATCAGTATGCTGTATGGAGATGCTGCACAAAAGCCCCGTATCTGTGCACATGGGTAAACCTGACATGTTACCCTATAAATTACATTGCATACATACTTGTCAGACCAAAGTTTGGCTATACAGTTGTGAAACAAATTGTTGTCAAACTGTCCCATTGTATTACATTCATATTTGGTAGACCATGGTCTTGTTATTGTGGGATAAAAAGTATAAGACTGTAGTGAGGATACACATGACAATTAATTGCAACACTTTACATTGCATGCTTAAATATGGTAAGCATTACATGTTGAACTGTAAATTACACGTGCTAGGTGCATATGCGATACATACATTGGGTGCATTAAATACATTCCAGGTTCATCATCAGAGGTTATGTGATTAGCCCATACAATGTAGGAGATAACGTCATGCTCTTATTTGACCCTACCTTTGCCGCGGGGATGATGACATCAAGTCTTTGGATTTAGTCTAGAGATCAGGCCTTCATTTCAAGGTAGTGAGGGCATAACCAAGCTCAGAGTTTAATATCCAGATGATCTACTTTACAGCACTGGTACTGATCCTCTACCCATACAAAGCAGCCCTTAAATCACTTCTGTTAGTTCTGCTAAAACTACCCATTTTTAGCCATGCAGTTCTTGGCAAGACTCTTGATCTTAAGCCCCTAATGTGTGCCCTGCCATATATGTGCAGCACAAGCATGTACACCTGCTGACAGCTCTTGAATGGCTCAAGATGCTCACAGACATAAATATCTGTCAAACCAGGCATCCGACCACCTGTTGTGAAGCCATGGTGACCATCCAATGAAGTATGGACAGTCATCCTCCCTTCCCTCTGGTATACACACATGGATGTGTAATCAGGATCCTGGAATACCAGCAAACCACCCCCATTCACTGAAACCGATCTACATTCACTCTGCGTCTTCCCAGAAGGCTCAGTCTACAGTTTGTGAAGATGAATCTCATCTATCAAATTTGTTGTAGGTCATTCCCTACAACAAATTTGAGGATGATGACCAACAAAGCCAGTGGTTGACATTCAGGGATAAAAGGAACCAAGTAGTCAATCTGGCATCTGTAAAAAAAAGAAAAGAAAACAATTCTACCTCGTGATAAAAAATAGAGACAAAAAAGTGTTACTATCTGAAAAGAAAAACACTGCCATCTGCCAGCACAGAAATCACTATCTGGGTGAGGGCTTCACTCAAGGACAAGAAAAGAGTTAAAAAAGGTAACCCTGTCTTGGAATATACAGACAAATAAGTAACAGAGCTATGTGAAGTTTACAGCATCTTTCTTATTCAACATTTAAATCTAGGCATTAAAGAAATCAGAAACAATACAAGGATAAAAGGAAATCTTTCCATAAACAAAGTAAATCTACTACACAAATGTGCTTTATGTCCCTTGCAGTAGCCATTTTCTTTCTGGTTGTTCTCTGGGTGTTCACCCATTGGATCTGCCAATTGGGCCGTTTTTCCCCAAGCAGGTTCTCTCCAGAATCCAGGAAGCCCCTTCTGTTGAATACCATCCTGTTCCATTATTATGCTTCATGGAACACGCAGGGTTTAATGCCTTTTTCGCTATTGAAGAGGGGCATGCATTGTTACTAAAACATGATGTATTTTTATTACAGGAAACGTGGATGATGAATGAATTTATATAGATGGCTACAACATATTGAGTACCTATGCTAGGCACAGAACTAGGGGGCGGCCGTTAGGGGGTCTGGCGATAGGTGTCAGACAGAAATATCCCTTAATCCTTTTGCCACAGGGATTGACTATCCTCATATTTTACCGGCCATAATTAAAATCCCAGAAAACCCGACCGATCATGTACTAATAATAAATATTTATGATCCCGCAGGCTCGGAAGGAACTGCCAACCTGAGTGGCAAGGTGGATGGTATTATACAAATATGGCATGACTGCTGCCCCTTGGGGCACCTAGTAGTTGCAGGAGACCTTAATGAACATATTGTACCCACTAAACATCATGAGCGCTGGGATCCTTCCACAGAGGGAAGCATGGTGCATGGGATATGGGGGAAACCTAAAGCCGGTTGAAGCAGATGCCATGAAACCCAAGATTTGGTCTGACTCAACACGAAACTTACCTTAATGTTCCCACTGAAACTTACCTGGACTAATGGGAGAGCAGAATCGTGCCTGGACTATGTGTACATAAACTATGACATTTGGTCTTATTGTGGCCCCATTGCCCAGGAGATAAATACCCTTAGTGACCATGCATTATTGAGTTGTACTTGCAAATTGGTTTCTAGGGTTAAAAGTGCCAATAAAACCAAATGTCCCTCAGTTATTTCAAACGAGCATGGAAACAGACTCTGCTGGTCAGTAGAAAACATAGAGAGATTTGGAAAATATATTGTTTCGGACCAGAGGGGAGCAGAAAACCTATTTGCCCAATTAAATTGAAACATGCATAAGATAATGCAAGCCCTGCCTGCTTCCCTGAAACTCTGGAGCAAACCTGTGACTAGAAATAACACAGCGAGAACCCTTTTGACACACTGATTAATGATTGGAAAAAAGAGATACAGGAAAGAGCAAGTGCTGGTCAGGAGGAGTGGGAAATTAAAATACACTGAGCAGAGAGCCGCTACCATTACTCTTCATACAAATTTCAAAAACTGGGTACATTTCAATAAACTCTCCTGCAGAGTGAGAACTGGACATTCATGTTCACACTTCTCCATACCAATGACAATAGCACATTCTGGGATTACTATCAGAGCTATCTGTTGGAAGAAAAAACTAAAGCACTAAATCCTGTTATGGAGACGATGTGGCTCACCCATATTAAAGCATTATATTATGATGAGGAGCTGATAAATGAAATGAGGGCTACCAAACCGGTGGGACAAATAAGCTTGGCATTCAATAAGGAAGACATATATGGGATAATAAAATTTCACAGCTCGAGAGCCTGAGGGCCAGATGCTGTACCAAATGTCATCTACAAAGCTAACTCAAGGTTTTGGGTGGGTGTCTTGGAAAACTGGTTTAGGAAAATAATAAATGATGGAGAGATTCCTGACAGCTGCCGAGAGTCTATACGTGTACCTATATTTAAGAGAGGAGACATTATGGACCCTGCAAATTATAGACTCTTGGCCATGCTGGATACCAGCTCCAAGATATTTGCTTCCCTTCTCTTGTAGAGATTAGGGGAATGGGCAGAGACCAGTGGTAGACTGAAGACATTTAAAATGGGATTTGGAAAAGCGCACAGCACAGTACACAGTGTATGCGTATTACAATATATGGTATCTGAGATGGCCGATTCTCACCGTAGGCTATACTCTGGCTACATAGATTATACAAAGGCCTTCAACACAATAAAAAAATAGTGATATCACTTTTCTGCCATGGGGTGTGGCACACGAAATAGTGATATAAGTTTGGTGCATGGTCAATGGGCCTGGCCCTCAGCAAGGACTGCTTACTCGGATTTACTAATTGGAGCATGCAGCATGGTCAAAGCTGCAGGTTTAACTGGAAAAAAAATCTGCTTGTGGCTACAGCCTGCAGTGCTGGACAGGATTGCAGCAAAGTTGCGGGCATGCAGCATTTCTGAAGCTGTTTAAATGGGGAAAAATAATCAGCTTTCAGCTGCAGCCTAGAGTGCTGGATGCAATTGCAGCAAAGTTGTGTGAAGAGCATCAGCAAGGACCTGAAAGATGCTTTTAGAAATCTGTCCTGTGTTTTACTTTTTTTAAATTGTTGAAACGTAAGTACAAAAAATAGTGGTATAACTATTCTGCCATGGGCAGAGGGCCTGGCCTTTGGGAAGGACAAATGTCTACTCTGAGTTGCCTATTGCGGTGTGCGCTGCTGATAACGACTCACATAAGTATGCATTGTAAAAAATATGTTTGTTAAAGGAGGTTAATAGTTCTTTTATGTTAAAAGATGAATTATTAATAATTTATATACAGTGATGTAACATTATGAACCATTTTCACTTACGAAAACATATTCAATTGACAGAAAAAACATTGTTAAAGGGACGTTATGGTTAAGATGTATGTCACCCTTGGGACTCCTCTGCCCCAGGAGTTAGCTAGTGGCCTCCCACCTTGGCATCCCTTGGCACTTCCCTCCTGGGCTCCCATGCACACTTGCCCATCCATACTGCTCCTTGTGTTCATGCACTCCTGTCACTGTGCAATGCATTTGTGCATTTATAGGAGCACTATGTACAATTGTTTGGAATAAGTATGGGGAATGTAGATGCAAAGGTATTGTAGAACATTGTTAAGTGGCAGTTGGTGGGTGGAAGTTTAATATGTTGATAGGTTATATGTCAAGTTTTTTGCGTGATTGCGGCATGAATGTGTGAATGTTTTAATGCAGGCAATGAGTGAATTTTACAAACATAATAGTAAAAAGAATAGAAGTAGAGGTCTGTTGTGTGTGTGGTGTGCATGTACAATCCAGGTGTTCTAATAAGAGATGAGCTAGACAGGGGTATGCAGAGACTGTGGATAGTTATAAATGGCAATGGATTATGGTGTTTATTGAATACTAGTGAGAGGAATTTCAGACAGAAATGTTTTTCTGTTTCTCTAGTATACAAGTGTCCATTGTTTCCCTTAGCATAGCAGAAAATTCTAATGGGAATGTTGAAGAATCGTATTGAATATGACGACTTGTAAAGTAGATGGATTCTATAAGCTTATTCTTTTAGTTATATTCTTTAATTGTCAATGGTGGTTCTAAAGGAAACTTTTTTTAATGTTTGTTGTTGCTTCTGTTTTTAGAAGGAGAAGGCAGAAAGTAAGGTGGGGAGGGAAAAGAGGGAAGGGGAACCAACCACACATATGGAGGGGCAGGTGGTCAGGGGAAGATGGTTTGTGTGTGTTAAATCTAAGGTAGAGGGCTGTGTTTCTCATGTTCCTTGATTACAACTTCAGAAGCACTTTGGAATTGCTCTCCCCCTGCAGAGTGGTGTTTTGCACTATATCCAATGTACAGTTGTTTTCGAAAGATATGGGTCAACAGCCTCTTGTATTGCTTGCAAGGTAGCTGGTGGGATTATGTGTGCCACAGAAGGAGGATGTGTGGTAACAGTGTTGGTTGTGGAATATGAAGTAGAGGACACAGCCTACTACTTCCTAAAAAAGGAACAGCCTTTCTGAGAGCATTGGAGTGGTTGGATATACAGGGTAATTCATAGAAATTCGCACAAAAGTGGCGCACGTGGCTGGCGCACAGTTGTGGGATGTATTTACCCATGCATCCGAGCCCTACCTCAAAACTGTGCAGTACTGACATGGAAAACATCATGATGGCCAGAGCTTCCCAGAAAATGCACAGGGAAATGCATGGAGAATAGGCTGCCACTCATTTTTGCCGATGTTATGGGCACAGAAGGACACTGCCTAAAACCACCATTGGACTACCCACACAGTAGTCTGAAACCATTGGGAATGGCAATGCTGATTGCCAAAAGCAAACCCATAACTGTTGGGAATTCATTTTCTTAAATTTCAAAAAGGGGTGCAGTACCAGTACTCACCACTATCCAAAAGCCGGCGTTATAAAACAACACCAGATTTTACTTTTTGTATAAAACTGAATAAATGAACCCAAAGCAAGCCAAAGAAAGACTTACTGAGAGGTGGATCCAATGTAAAGTTATATTCTGAAGTGACTTGAAGGTTTATAACAAGACTGGCTGAGCTGTGGATTTCAGCAGTTTAAGTAAATTTGGACTGAAAGACACTACAAATCTAAATGTTTAAAAGAAATGAGTGACCTACTTTGAGTGTCACATAGGTTGCAATTGTTTAAATGTCATAGTTTTAAACTTAGAATCAGCATCCTAGCTGCATATGTAAAAAAATGTCTTGACTTAAACCGGGGAACAGAAATGACATGTAGCTAAAAACTGGCTTAAAGAGATTCCAATTTTGCCTGGCAACTACCCCCATCAGGAGTGAAACTTGAGTCACAGCTGTGTTCCCAGGCCTATCTGCCTTTTGCTGGCCACACTAAGGATATGCCATCTCTCTGATAATTGAATTAAGGGGAGCCCCCACAGAATACAGGAGCTCTGAACAAAGCCTTGTCCTGACCCAGGCAGATGGTTTATTGCAGATGTCGTAAATGTAGCTTCCTCCTGGAAGCAAAGGGGAGGAGCACTGCCTGTGAGAGCAAGCTGGCTTGGCAGAACTGGAAAAACCAGAAATTCAACCTTGTGCTGGGGGAAACCACACCCCTTTGGGGCCAGAACATAACTCTAAAAAGATGAATAACTCATAGTACGGATTTGTGAAAATTATTTAAATGACACCATAATTCTTGTGATTTTTCTGCCCACATTTTAAGAGTTTTTTAGAACCGGTGGCATGTTCAGGGGGGTTTTAGCGGAAAAAAGGATATTACTCAAAATGTGTGCATGTGAAAAATCTGACACTTCATCAACTAATGTCCATACTCCTTGCGCACATGTGTGTAAATTTGGGTTAATGTCCGGTATTGCAAACCAGTTAAAAAGTGCAAAATATTGCCATTTCTGAATGCAAGCCCCCAGGAAGAGCGGAGTTGGAACAGGGGATACCTCCTGTGACATGTGATGGGTGCATGTAATTTCAAACCACTGTGTAGCTATGAAATATGTATTTGGTTCAAATCTAGATTTGTGTGCAAGTTGACAGGAGGAGTGGACTCTCTGCAGGCTGTAAAATGACATCACTCTGACACAACTTAGCTCCCCCAATCAGGGGAGAAATGAAAGCTTGGCCAATGATAAGTGGAGAGGGGTAGAGCCTAGTGATGCTGCACACACACCCATTTCAAAACACATAAAAGCAGAGAGACAGGACAGATAGGGACCTTCAAATCCATTTGCAGCTGGAAGCTCTGCCGGGAAAATCCATACTTTACCTCCATCAACCTTCAGAGAGCCAACATAGAGACTTCAAATCCATCAGGCCAGACCAGAAGCAGAGTAGAGCTGACCTGTAAGCAGAACCAGAGAGAGCTGACCCAGATCACTGTGAAGTGCAGAGACCAGAGTCCAGTCTAAAACCTGACCAGGTCCGTGGCAAGGCCCATTTAATTCAAGAATATAGTGTGAGTACCTAGCAAAACTGTGCAGAACCAATCTCTTAGTTAAAATAATATAATCCAAGCTATTTTAATCTAAGTAGAACTGCCTCCTAACTGTCACCTGTCATTTGTAAAGCTGTCACCTGTCATTTTCTAGTTGCAAGCTGCACTTGTCTTTTTGAACTTTAAAATTTCAAATCTGAAAAACGACCTTTATTTAATCGCTCATATCTCCGTGACCATTTGTGCTAGAGACTTGCAGTAACTTTCCTCTGAAAGCTTAGAATCGTGGCTTTCCTACGAACCTAGAACCGCATTCCTACCCCCTATAGTTTTGCCGTAATCGTGAAAAACGCACTCGCGAATTTTGCCGCGATTTGCAAATTTCTCCACGTGTGAAAACAGAAGTTTCTTGCTTTCATTTGCCAAAAATTCGTTTAACCTACCAAATACTCCTAGATCCTTGCTAAAGTGAGCCTGGACTAATATTAACTTGATTTCACTCACCCTGAACCTCCTAGAGGGAATTAAAAGCATTTTAGCATATTTTTTTCTACATTGCCAGCACATTTAAAAGCATTTGGGCCTGTGTTTTCAACGTCTGTAGTCTAAGTTGCTGGGTGAACTGAATCACATTTGATTGCATTTCTGAGAATTGTGTGCCTTCCTTCCCTTTCCTTGCATGGCATAAAAGGGGGGGTGAATTGTCCAAGAAAGTGATTACATTGTCTTTTGCTGAAATCCTATCAAGTTATTTTCTGTACTGCATTTCATTCCACATTGCATCCATTGGAAACCATAAAAGTATTGTTGCTACCTTATCCATTTCATGTCAACTCCTTAGTGATTATAAAGAAGTGTGCTAGTGCCAGATTCTCTGTTGTTAATCTTTATCATATCAGATTAAGTGTGATATTCAATTATTAATTTATTATAGAGCGTGATATATATATATATATATATATATATATATATATATATATATATATATATATATATATATATATATATATAGTTTAAATTATCAATTAAACCTTTTAACTTGCAAAACAGAACTACTTCTTGGCTCAGTGGGGTCAGGAGGATTCCAAGAGAGGAGTGTTATATAGGGGTAGTCATCCAGAACGCATGAACTGGACATAAAGATATATCAATAAGGGTTTTCATTTAGTATTCTAGACTAGGCGTTGACTTGGCTGTAGTGCTGAATTGAATCCTCTTACAAATTGGGGGCTCGTGCCGGACGTTTGGATTAGATCTATCATTTGTGCAGATTAATACAGCGTGCCAGCTGACCAGATACACATATCCGGTCGGATCACCACGCTGTGTTACGCTGTAAAGCACTCCTCATAGGAACGCTCTTAGGAAAAGGTCTGTTTTGCAAAAATAAAATACAAACTTCTGTAAGTCAGGACAGAGACCAATCTCTAGAATGACGACCTTAGTAGACATGAAAATAGCCAGAGAGCACCTCTTACATAAACTATTTGTGAGAGGTGAATGGACTGAACAGGGCCAGGATGCCTGGTTGCAGGCCATCACGCGACAGGTCACTGAAACAGGGTCAGACCTATGGAGAGATCAGGGTCCATTACTTGTGACCCTGAGTGAACTATATATGGCTCCTAAAGCCAAAGATGAACACAATAAGATTGCCAGGATAGCAGCATACCTGTACCTATATATGGGAGACATGCAGGATAAATGCACTGAAAGCCAAGATCTGGCAAATAGGCAACAGATGGCATTAGAGAAGGCCCGATCTGATCTGGCCTCTTCTGAGCAGAGGCTGCAGAGGAGCCAGGAGTCAGAAAATGAGAGTAGACAGCACATCATTAAAATAAAAAAGGATATGGACATCCTGCAACAGGAAAAGGCAGAACAGGATACCAGATTTCTGGCCCTGCAGAAGGAGCACCAAGACAGTTTGGACTCCTTACTGCAGAACCAGAAAAAGTTGGAGCAACAGATCAATTTCAACAGGGCATGCGCGGAGCAGGTAGTCACCCTGCAAAGCCAGCTAGATAGAGAGAAAGAGGAGAGCAATAAACTGATTCAGAAAGACCTGGATACCCAGGCAGAGTTTGATGAGGAGCGCCAAAAAGCTGGTGCCTTTCAACGACAGAGGGACGACCTGGCAGCACAGATGCAGGCTCTCAGTCAGGAAAGAGACACTTTAGGCCAGGAAGTCTGCCACTTAAAAAAGGAAATTGAAGAGAATCACCTGGCCCTCCAGGGGCTGGGTGACCTCCAAAAAGAAAACCAGAACTTGGTAGAGCACACCAGAAGGGTGGAAGATGCTCTGGCAAGAAAGGATCAGGCCAGTGGGGATGGGACTCAGGAGGTAAACCTCCTGCAGCAAAGACTGGCCCAGTTCTCCAGGACCAACCAGGAAGCACAGAGGGAAAATGAGGCCCTCTGTCAACACAATGATAGGCTCCAACAACAGGTAGCGATGCAGGAGAGACTGATAGAGTCTAGTAAGGCCTTGACTGAGGAACTGAAAGCACAAATGCAGGCTCTTGCATTGAAACAGGGAGCAGGGGCGGATAGAGATGAGGTCCGCTGGGAAAGAGAGACTCCTGACCATAACCTCAGGAGCCCTAACACCAGGGGCCTTCATCTCTCCCAGTCCCTGGACTCTACCACCCCCATGTCCCCTGGCGCACATGAGCACAGGGCCACAGGGATGGCAGATTACTATCCAGCTAAAAGTATGGGGCTCATAGGCCAGTACCACTCAGGAATGGAGGGGTGGGCATCCGGGTATGGGCACCCAAGTACAGTACAGTTCAGTGGGGAACCCCAGGAGAGTAGGCCCCTTAAGAGCATCCTGAAAACCTCTGCCCAGTTAGGTCAGTGGGGGGGGTACCCAGCAAATCCTGGCAGCAAGGAGGGATCTGAGGACTCCTCTGAGCACCACAGGAAACAGGAGACCAGGTCCCCACATTCTGCCAGCCATTCCCAGGCTCGCAGAATCCGGTAAAACCTGGAAGAACAGACAGGAACCTCTGGGAGCAGTGCCTCTGAGTCAGAGGATGAATGGACAAGGGTTACCCGAACCAAAAAGGCCAATAAGGTAAAAAGGGCCTTGCTTAAGGACCCCTTAAAGCAGATTAAGGCGATCAGGAGCGTCATCACGCCTTACCATAAGAACGCTAAGTATTCTGTTTGGGAGCACTTAGAGTTGTTTGAGCAAATGATGGAGACTTTCCATTTGTAGGACAGCCAAAGCTATATTCAATATGTAAAGTGGACCTTCTCCCCGGAATACTCCAGTTTCTTTGCGGGGCTGGAGGACCAAAATCATTTAAGATGGTCCACCTATAAGGCGGCCATCTTGAAACATTTTTCCATTCATAGAAATCCTCAAGAGGCTCGCAAGGCAGCCTACAATTTGCAATGTGGGGAGGATCAGGCCCCACAAGAATTTGTGCAAGAACTGAAACGTGCTTTTGCGCAGACCACCAGAAGGGTGCGCACAGACAGTAGAGAATTCATTAATACATTTTTTCATGCCTTGCCCAAATACATAATGACCCAGCTCGTGAGGGATTTTCACGAGAAAAGATCTTTAGACTGGGTCATTGAACAGGCTACCCGGATCTATGAGGTGCAGAAACCGGTAGATAGCAAAAGTAATGCCCAGAAAACCCCCAAAGCCAACAGCACCCCTGCTGCTGCCAAGGTGGCAGAGGTAAAGGTCACCCCCGTTTTGGATTTGGAGATGGGGGGGCCTAAAAACCTACCTGCACCTAATAATGCTAGGCCCAGGAGGTCCTCGGGTCAGTCACAGACAGGGAGCCAAGGAGGCAGCCCCACAAATGGGGTCCCTCGCTCTCCTGATTATGTAAGTCCCCGTTACAAGGGAAATCGACCCATCTTGGGTTATGTGTGGACTCCTCCAGCCCAAGGGGGGGGATCCAGCCAAGCACATAACCCAGGGAACTTCCCTCCTAACTTCCCACCGGAGGGCAGAAATTCTCCAAATCCTGGGCAGAACTTTTTCCCCAGGTATCCACCCAATTTCCAGCCCCAAAACCATCCATCCTTCTTTCCCCAATTCCCTGAGCCCAGACAACCTAATCCGGGAGAGGGGAGGCCAAGGGTGGAGGGGTACCCAAATCTTCCCAACCAGGGGTACTACCAAAGAAGGGATAGCTACCCTTCCTGGGATCAGCCCAGGGGAGAAAACAGGGCCCGTATCAGCCTGAGCGGGTTTCCCAGTTAGAGCGCCAGGTTCAAAACATGGCGCGGGATCTGGGTCACATACTGAGGGCGCAGCAGAACCCTCAGAACGGCATGCCGGCGCAGAACGCACCCAACTCTGGACCTGGTGCCGCAGAACAATGACGGGGGCAGCACCCCGATAACTCACCGGTTCCCAGGGAGGAGGCACAAGGGGAAGGGGGGTGTAAAGCCTTGGAGGAAGCTTCCTTCCTCACTTGTAAACAGCCCCTGGAAACCCAGGAACCGGAAACAAAATCTCTTGCCCCTGAAAGTCTGCCTCCTAAGGAGCAGAGGGGGGGTAGGAGAAACAAAAGACCCAAACAGACTCAGTTTGAGGAGGAGGTACAGGTCTTCCAATTTGAGGGAGAGGGATAAAGGATCTTCTCCTTCAGAGAGGGGGAAACTCCTCCCAAAGAAAAATGGGTCCCTAGGGATGCAAATCCAGACTGGGGAGATGTGGAGACTGAGCTACCGCCGCCCACCATCTCATCCCAGAACCAACAGCAGCAAGAAAATCCCCTGGTTCAAACCCATCCTGGTGACTGCCTCCAAAAAGGGGGGGGCGGCCCGGAACCGGAACCCGGGGAACCCACAATGGCTCTGATCTCCAGTTGCCAACTTTTTCTTTCAGATTCCCAAGGCTCTCCACAGAATTCTGCCCAAATCTCTTCGCTAGCGATGTCCAAAACCAGAAAGTTAGCCCACCAGTTGTCCAAAAATGTGCATTATCTGTGCCCCCTTGAGGAGAAGGAGGGAAGATACTATGCCCCGGTACAAGTACAGGGGCAGGGTACAATTTTGGCACTGGTGGACACGGGATCTCAAGCTACCCTTCTGTCCAGAAGGGCCTTTGATGAACTGAATGCAGGAAGGGGAGAGAATTACCAAATTCCTCTCACCTCTCTTCCTGGACAACTCCAGAACTTTGACGGGAAGGAAATTCCCGTCGAGGGGACGGCAGACTTGGACATTAAAATTGGGCGACACAAGTTGAAACACCCAGTCATAGTTGTGACTCCAGAGTGCACCCCTTGTTTACTGGGGAATGACCTCCTGAGAAGGTTGTCACCCCTAATAGATTGTGTAAACAAGGTCCTCTGGACCCAGACTAGCCGACCAATAAAATTAAAACAGAGTGTCAACCATGTTAGTTTAAACGGCACCTGCCACATGGTTGAACAAAAACCTGACCAAGTAGAATTTCACTTGCAGAATAGCCAAATTCCAGACGTGACAGTAATAGCAGTAGGACAACAGACTGGTGATGGGGGGTCCTCTCTATTTCTGAAAATCAACCTTCCTTCCAGTCTAAAGTGGTACTCCACGCTGGAAGGAAACACTCTGAAATTCTTTACTAATCCACAATCAGAAACTCCCACTCCTATAGTCCAGAAAGATGTGAAATCAGCTCAGAACCTGGCTGATATTCAGCAAATTGGAGAGCAGTTGTTCATCCCTGTTCAGTTAAATGATGGGAAGGACTCTGTTCTCGCTCGAGTGTGTGTGAACAACGGTAAGAGCTTCATCAGCGAAGCCATGTTTCGCCAACTCCCAAAAGATCCAGCCATTCCCACCTTCAAACTGATAGACAAATGGGAAATGGACCTGGAAGCACCTAATTCCAAAAATCTCCTGCCATGCAGGTGTATGCTCAAAATCTCCATTGGCAACAAGAGCATAGTCCACAATTGTTGGGTCGTGCGAGACGTCCCTGCCGCCTTTTACTTAGGCAGTGACATTCTCAATCGCTTTGCCATTAGTTTGGACCTAATAAACTTCAAAGCTTGGTCCCGAGTAGCGGATAATCCCATGGGCTTTGATGATCCAGAAAAAGCATTTAGGTCAGCTCAATTGCTACCTTATGCAGTTGAAATTCAGATTAAAGAGGAAGTCACCATCCCAGAAAGGACCCGACAATTCTCCCTGGAAGTGAAAGTTAAAAGAGGACAATATTTGCAAAACCCTGATGCTTATATACATCTAAATGCTTCTCTCCAACAGCAAGGGTTGGGGGTAAACCCAACTCCATTAGTCAACATAGAACATGACACCATTCCAATAGAGGTGGATAACAGCGACTTAAAGAGTATTACTCTAGCCGCAGGCACCATTATTGGAATGGCGGTTGATGACCGACATTTCTCCATTGATCTTGGAAATGAACTGTTAGGGCCAATCCCCAAGGACTGCTTTGACAGTGACAGTGATGACAATACAACACCAGACAGGATTTTTACCCGGCATGGGGGGAACTTCCTGGTGTACACTTCTTGCCCTTATGGTAAGGAAGATGTGACTTGTGACTTCAGAGGGGATGAGGTGATTTTCCAGGTCCATGAGGGCTGCCTTTCCCACCTGAAGCCTCCGGTCCAAATCAGCACTCTGACCAGGGACTTCTCCACCCAGCTGGAGGAGGCCGCTGAGATAGCCAAACCAGAAGTCTTTCCAGGCTTCAGGCAGATGGTGGAAGAGAGAGTCAACCTAGCGGATGCCTGTGTGACTCTGGAACAAAAGCAAAAGTTGAAACAGGTTTTCTTGGATTTCCAAGATCTCTTTGCGGTAGACTCATATGACTGCGGTCGCACTGACATCCACACAACAACAATCCCCAAGGACCCTGGCATGACTCCTGTGTTTGTGAAGCAATATCGCTTGCCTCTCGCATCAATGGAGTCCCTTACTGAAATAATTAAGAACCTTGAGTCCCGGGGAATAATCCGTCCAGTCCACAGCACCTTCAATAATCCGGTGCTGGGAATATTAAAGCCAAACAGCCAGTGGAGACTCTGTGCCGACCTCAGGGAGCTCAACAAACGGGTCCATACTTCCCGATGGCCTCTGCCCTACATTGACCAAGGGCTGGCCCAGATCCAGGGGTCACAGGTATTCACTGCAATAGACCTGACCAATGGATACTGGACTGTGCCTGTCAGTAGGGAAGACCAATACAAACTGGCTTTTACCTTTGGGGGCCAGCAGTATACATGGACCCGGACGCCCTTCGGATACCTTAACTCCAGTAATGAGTTCAATATTTTCCTACATAAGGCCATGCCCGACCTGGGTGCAAGGGGTAACCTGGCTTATGTAGATGATGTCCTCATCAAAAGTTCATCTGTGGAGGAACACATAGCAGAGATTCGTTATGTTCTGACCCAGTTGAGAGCCGCCGGAGCAAAACTTTCCTTTCAGAAAGCACAGTGGTGTAGAACCTGTGTTAATTTCTTGGGGCATGAGATTACTCCTCAGGGTCTCTGTCCCCAGGAAAAGAAAGTGGAAGCACTTCAGAAACTGAAAGACCCCACAACTCTGCGGGAACTAAGGAGCCTCCTTGGACTGACTAATTACAGCAGAAAGTTCATTGAGGGCTACGCAGAGATCACCAGACCCCTGATTCATCTCCTGAAGGGGGGGGTCAAGTGGGAATGGGGTCCAGAACAAGCCGAGGCAGTAAAACAACTCAAAAGAAGCCTCTCACAAGCGCCTTGCCTAGCTTACCCTGTCAGAAACAAGGAGTTCTTCCTGGAGACGGGGTTCTCTAATACGTGCATGACGGCAGTATTATACAAAAAGCATGACAAGGTCAATAAAGTAATCTCCTATGCGAGCAAAACTTTATCCTCTGTGGAGGAAAAATTCAACGATTGTGAGAAGGCACTCCTGGCAACGGTGTGGGCATTGAAGAATTACCGTCCGTTTATCCAGGGGGAACACATCATAGTGGAGACTCCACACCAGCCTCTGCAATATCTCCAAAGTGACAGAATCAGGGCCGGAAATGTGAGTAATTCCCGAATTACTTCCTGGATTCTGTCAATGCAAGGCTTTCCTGTAGAGGTCGGATATGGCCAAAACAAGAAGAGTCCCCTCGCGCAAGGTCTGGCTGACTTGCATGATTGTGCCAGAGAAAACTGTCTCGAGGACGAAAGTCTAAAAATAAAGGACAACATGGAGGCATACCTTAATTCCCCACACAAAGTCTTTGAAGAAGACAACTGTGAGGGAATGCCCACTGTCTATGTGGATGTATGCTCTTACCATGTTGACAACAACGGGGAGAAAGAACTGGTGGCCGGCGTAGGGAATGCATGGGTGACTGAGTCCCCAGAACCCTCAGCTGGATACAAAATTGGTCCCCGAAGTAGTCAGGTGGCAGAATTGATGGCTGTGCATCAAGCCATCCTCACTGCTGTCCAGCATCAACTCCACGAACTGGTCATAATCACAGATTCGGATTATGTACAGAATGGGTTCGTGGAGCACCTGGTTAATTGGAAAACCAGAGGCATGTTATGTGCTAACAACAAACCCTTGAAACATGGGAAGTTGATCCAAATCATTGATGACCTGGTCACCTCGAATGAGATGACCATCTATTGGAAGAAGATCAAGGGTCATTCCAAAGTAGAGGGACCAGACAAAACTGGAAATGACTTAGCTGATCAGCTGGCCAAAACCGGGGCCATCCAAGGGGATCTAATTGAGATTGAGTCCCTGTTGGGGGAAATCCAGGTCACTGCTATCACTAGGTCCCAGACAAATGCTCACAACGACCTTTCAATTGCACAATGGAGTAAGGAGACCCCTGATGCTGATTTGATTACAGCTCAGAAGGGGGATCCAGTAATTGGTAAATTTTACCAGCACATTGAGGACCCTGAGAACTTTCCCCTGACGGATACCGATTACATTGGGAAAGAGGACCTAAGAGTGTTGATGAAATGTCCAAAAATGCTCCGAATCCAAGACGGTTTGCTGGTAAGGAAATCCAAAGCTGGCCACGATCAGTGGGTGGTTCCTACCTCATTCCGAAGCCTGATGTTAAGTCACGTCCATGATGCGGCCACCGCCGGTCATAGGGGGTTTCACACAACATTGGAAATCTTAAGAGAGGTTGCATACTGGCCACACATGGGGCAGGACCTCGACCAATACTTGAAGGGGTGTCTTGTGTGTGCACAATTTCAGCCATCATCCCTCACGCACCGTGCGCCTCTACAAAAGAGGGGGATGACACTGCCATGGTCAGATTTACAAATCGACTTTGTAGGCCCTGTGATTCGCTCTGCTAGGGGGAATAAGTACATGTTGACCGTCACATGCTTGTTCACCAAGTGGGTGGAATGTCTCCCAGCCCCAAATTGCAAGGCAGAAACGGCAGCTGCCCTGATGATTAAACACATCTTTTCCCGTTTTGGTCTACCTCAAAGGATTGAGTCAGACAGAGGTAGCCACTTCACCAGTGAAGTAATGACAAAGATGTGGGAGATACTGGGGGTCAAGAGAAAGCTGCATATTGCTTATAGACCAGCTTCTTCTGGGGCAGTAGAGAGATATAACCGAACCATTGTGAGCATATTAAAGAAGTTTGTGGCAGATTCTGGGCCAAGTTGGGATATCCGATTACCTCTGGTCCTAATGGCCATCAGATCTACCCCTTCATCTGCAACCAAAATGTCACCATTTGAGTTGATGACTGGGCGCAAGATGGTGCTTCCTCAGCATTTGCTCTACAGGACCCAAGAGCAGACACTGATAAATTCCTCCACAACTCATGAGAATGTGGAGAATTTAAGGAAACACCTTCAACATGCTTTTGCTTATGCTCAGCGGAATCTAGAAAGATCAGCTGATAGCATGAAGACCCACTATGACCTGAAGACTTCCCGAAAGGAATATCAGGTGGGGGACCGGGTCTATCTATACAACTTCCAAAGAAACCAGGCAAAACAGCGGAAATTCTTGCCTACATGGAAGGGACCCTTTGAGATTATAGACAAAATCTCCCCTGTGGCCTACAAAATCCACATCCCCAAAGGTCCTTTGGCAGCGGGGGAAGACAAGTGGGTCCACATAAACCAGTTGAAATGTTGCCATCCCAGGCACACTCTGCAACAACTGGAGGAATCCTCTGGAATCCTAGCGGGTACTGTCTCAGACTAATTCAGTTCCAACCATAAAACATACCACATCTAGTCTCTAAAATATTGTGATTTGCATGAAACTGTCTCTTAGTTATACTGTTTTTTTTTCAAAATAAGAATGTAATGTTTCGTTATGATGAAATGCATATGCTGCCCCACTATCTCAACAGTGGTGGAAAAATGTCTATGAATAGGTATTGCCGCTCTTCCTTTGTCGTCCTAGGAGAAAGAAAACCGGGAGACGGGCCAAGGAGGCTGATCCGGAGACCGGGAGCAGAGACGCAACGGGCCCGGGGTACCGCCCAATCTTCCCATCAGGACCAGCGAGGAGAACCGATCGATCCGACCGGATGGAGAAAAAGATGCTGAACTGTGCCATTTATTGGAAGAAGATGAGGAAACATCCCAGGTCTTGCGAGTCCCATCAGGGAAATAGAATGGCCATCGCAAGAGGGGGGCTTGTGGGATGTATTTACCCATGCATCCGAGCCCTACCTCAAAACTGTGCAGTACTGACATGGAAAACATCATGATGGCCAGAGCTTCCCAGAAAATGCACAGGGAAATGCATGAAGAATAGGCTGCCACTCATTTTTGCCGATGTTATGGGCACAGAAGGACACTGCCTAAAACCACCATTGGACTACCCACGCAGTAGTCTGAAACCATTGGGAATGGCAATGCTGATTGCCAAAAGCAAACCCATAACTGTTGGGAATTCATTTTCTTAAATTTCAAAAAGGGGTGCAGTACCAGTACTCACCACTATCCAAAAGCCGGCGTTTTTAAACAACACCAGATTTTACTTTTTGTATAAAACTGAATAAATGAACCCAAAGCAAGCCAAAGAAAGACTTACTGAGAGGTGGATCCAATGTAAAGTTATATTCTGAAGTGACTTGAAGGTTTATAACAAGACTGGCTGAGCTGTGGATTTCAGCAGTTTAAGTAAATTTGGACTGAAAGACACTACAAATCTAAATGTTTAAAAGAAATGAGTGACCTACTTTGAGTGTCACATAGGTTGCAATTGTTTAAATGTCATAGTTTTAAACTTAGAATCAGCATCCTAGCTGCATATGTAAAAAAATGTCTTGACTTAAACCGGGGAACAGACATGACATGTAGCTAAAAACTGGCTTAAAGAGATTCCAATTTTGCCTGGCAACTACCCCCATCAGGAGTGAAACTTGAGTCACAGCTGTGTTCCCAGGCCTATCTGCCTTTTGCTGGCCACACTAAGGATATGCCATCTCTCTGATAATTGAATTAAGGGGAGCCCCCACAGAATACAGGAGCTCTGAACAAAGCCTTGTCCTGACCCAGGCAGATGGTTTATTGCAGATGTCGTAAATGTAGCTTCCTCCTGGAAGCAAAGGGGAGGAGCACTGCCTGTGAGAGCAAGCTGGCTTGGCAGAACTGGAAAAAACAGAAATTCAACCTTGTGCTGGGGGAAACCACACCCCTTTGGGGCCAGAACATAACTCTAAAAAGATGAATAACTCATAGTACGGATTTGTGAAAATTATTTAAATGACACCATAATTCTTGTGATTTTTCTGCCCACATTTTAAGAGGTTTTTAGAACCGGTGGCATGTTCAGGGGGGTTTTAGCGGAAAAGAGGATATTACTCAAAATGTGTGCATGTGAAAAATCTGACACTTCATCAACTAATGTCCATACTCCTTGCGCACATGTGTGTAAATTTGGGTTAATGTCCGGTATTGCAAACCAGTTAAAAAGTGCAAAATATTGCCATTTCTGAATGCAAGCCCCCAGGAAGAGCAGAGTTGGAACAGGGGATACCTCCTGTGATATGTGATGGGTGCATGTAATTTCAAACCACTGTGTAGCTATGAAATATGTATTTGGTTCAAATCTAGATTTGTGTGCAAGTTGACAGGAGGAGTGGACTCTCTGCAGGCTGTAAAATGACATCACTCTGACACAACTTAGCTCCCCCAATCAGGGGAGAAATGAAAGCTTGGCCAATGATAAGTGGAGAGGGGTAGAGCCTAGTGATGCTGCACACACACCCATTTCAAAACACATAAAAGCAGAGAGACAGGACAGATAGGGACCTTCAAATCCATTTGCAGCTGGAAGCTCTGCCGGGAAAATCCATACTTTACCTCCATCAACCTTCAGAGAGCCAAAATAGAGACTTCAAATCCATCAGGCCAGACCAGAAGCAGAGTAGAGCTGACCTGTTAGCAGAACCAGAGAGAGCTGACCCAGACCACTGTGAAGTGCAGAGACCAGAGTCCAGTCTAAAACCTGACCAGATCCGTGGCAAGGCCCATTTAATTCAAGAATATAGTGTGAGTACCTAGCAAAACTGTGCAGAACCAATCTCTTAGTTAAAATAATATAATCCAAGCTATTTTAATCTAAGTAGAACTGCCTCCTAACTGTCACCTGTCATTTGTAAAGCTGTCACCTGTCATTTTCTAGTTGCAAGCTGCACTTGTCTTTTTGAACTTTAAAATTTCAAATCTGAAAAACGACCTTTATTTAATCGCTCATATCTCCGTGACCGTTTGTGCTAGAGACTTGCAGTAACTTTCCTCTGAAAGCTTAGAATCGTGGCTTTTTAACGAACCTAGAACCGCATTCCTAGCCCCTATAATTTTGCCGCAATCGTGAAAAACGCACTCGCAAATTTTGCCGCGATTTGCAAATTTCTCCACGTGTGAAAACAGAAGCTTCTTGCTTTCATTTGCCAAAAATTCGTTTAACCTACCAATTACTCCTAGATCCTTGCTAAAGTGAGCCTGGACTAATATTAACTTGATTTCACTCACCCTGAACCTCCTAGAGGGAATTAAAAGCATTTTAGTATATTTTTTTCTACATTGCCAGCACATTTAAAAGCATTTGGGCCTGTGTTTTCAACGTCTGTAGTCTAAGTTGCTGGGTGAACTGAATCACATTTGATTGCATTTCTGAGAATTGTGTGCCTTCCTTCCCTTTCCTTGCATGGCATAAAAGGGGGGGGGTGAATTGTCCAAGAAAGTGATTACATTGTCTTTTGCTGAAATCCTATCAAGTTATTTTCTGTACTGCATTTCATTCCACATTGCATCCATTGGAAACCATAAAAGTATTGTTGCTACCTTATCCATTTCATGTCAACTCCTTAGTGATTATAAAGAAGTGTGCTAGTGCCAGATTCTCCGTTGTTAATCTTTATCATATCAGATTAAGTGTGATATTCAATTATTAATTTATTATAAAGCGTGATATATATATATATATATATATATATATATATATATATATATATATATATATATATATATATATTGTTTAAATTATCAATTAAACCTTTTAACTTGCAAAACAGAACTACTTCTTGGCTCAGTGGGGTCAGGAGGATTCCAAGAGAGGAGTGTTATATAGGGGTAGTCATCCAGAACGCATGAACTGGACATAAAGATATATCAATAAGGGTTTTCATTCAGTATTCTAGACTAGGCGTTGACTTGGCTGTAGTGCTGAATTGAATCCTCTTACACAGTGTCCCCGTGCGATACACTGCACCACCCGTGTGCGAAAAAATCCTTTTCATCGCACAGCGTATTCATGGATTTTAGCCTCCGAAACCAGCCGTGGCGCAGAGTGGAACGCCCTCGCGCAAATCCCCAAATCATCGCGAAGGGCTGCGCTAACCCTGGACAAGTTCACAGGGCTGCCAAACAGCAAATGCCAAGCGTGGAACGTGTATTTCAGTGGTTCACGGGAAGTTTCACACGCGATTGTCCTGGGTACGTGTACATCAGGGGTGCGTGGGAAGTAACACACGCGATTCCATCAGGGCACGTGTATTCCAGGGGTGCGCGGGAAGTATCACACGCAAAAACAGCAGGGTACGTGTATTTCAGCGGTGCGCAGGAAGTATCACACGCGATTCCATCAGGGTACGTGTATTCCAGGGGTGCGCGGGAAGTATCACACGCAAAAGCAGCAGAGTACATGTATTTCAGGGGTGCGCAGGAAGTATCACACGCGATTCCATCAGGGTACGTGTATTCCAGGGGTGCGCGGGAAGTATCACACGCAAAAGCAGCAGAGTACATGTATTTCAGGGGTGCGCAGGAAGTATCACACGCGATTCCATCAGGGTACATGTATTCCAGGGGTGCGCGGGGAGCACCACACGTGAATTGCACGTGTGGGTCCTCCCAGGTGTTCCCTCTACACCCTCCACGGCCCCTACAGGTGGCCCACACCACAGGGGCCTACCCTGCACATGTCCCGCAGGCACCCCATCCACCATGGCCATGCCCCCCAGCCAACCCACATGTCACCTTGCACTACTGCCCACCAACGCATGTCCCCCTGCACCCCCAGCCACCAGGGGCACCCTCCACCAGGCCCCCACTCATGTCTACCACCACCCCCACCCCCCAGCATCCAGGGGCACCCTCCACCAGGCCCCCACTCATGTCTCCCATCACCCCCACCCCCCAGCAGTGCAGGGGCAGCCTCCACCAGGCCCCCATTTATGTCCCCCTGCACCCCCATCCCCCAGCATCCAGGGGCCCCCTCCAGCAGGCCCCCACTCATGTCACCCTGCACCCCCAACCCCCAGCAGTGCAGGGGCAGCCTCCACCAGGCCCCCACTCATGTCTCCCACCACCCCACCCCCCAGCAGTGCAGGGGCAGCCTCCATCAGGCCCCCACTCATGTCCCCTGCAACCGCACCCCCCAGCATCCAGGGGCACCCTCCACCAGGCCCCCACACATGTCCCCCTGCACCCCCACCCCACAGCATCCAGGAGCAGCCTCCACCAGGCCCCCAGTCATGTCCAACTCATGTCTCCCTGCAGCCACACCCCCCAGCAGTGCAGTGGCAGCCTCCACCAGGCCCCCACTCATGTCTACAACCACCCCCACCCCCCAGCAGTGCAGGGGCAGCCTCCACCAGGCCCCCACTCATGTCCAACTCATGTCTCCCATCACCCCCACCCCCCAGCAGTGCAGGGCAACCTCCACTAGTCCTCCACTCATGTCTCCCATCAACCCCACCCCCCAGCAGTGCAGGGGCACCCTCCACCAGGCCCCCACTCATGTCCAACTCATGTCTCCCATCACCCCCACCCCCCAGCAGTGCAGGGCACCCTCCACTAGTCCTCCACTCATGTCTCCCATCAACCCCACCCCCCAGCAGTGCAGGGGCAGCCTCAACCAGGCCCCCACTCATGTCCCCCTGCACCCCCACCCCACAGCATCCAGGGGCAGCCTCCACCAGGCCCCCACTCATGTCTACCACCACCCCCACCCCCCAGCAGTGCAGGGGCACCCTCCACCAGGCCCCCACTCATGTCCAACTCATGTCTCCCATCACCCCCACCCCCCAGCAGTGCAGGGCACCCTCCACTAGTCCTCCACTCATGTCTCCCATCAACCCCACCCCCCAGCATCCAGGGGCACCCTCCACCAGGCCCACACACATGTCCCCCTGCACCCCCACCCCACAGCATCCAGGGGCAGCCTCCACCAGGCCCCCATTCATGTCTACCACCACCCCCACCCCCCAGCAGTGCAGGGGCAGCCTCCACCAGGCCCCCACTCATGTCCAACTCATGTCTCCCATCACCCCCACCCCCCAGCAGTGCAGGGCAACCTCCACTAGTCCTCCACTCATGTCTCCCATCAACCCCACCCCCCAGCAGTGCAGGGGCACCCTCCACCAGGCCCCCACTCATGTCCAACTCATGTCTCCCATCACCCCCACCCCCCAGCAGTGCAGGGCACCCTCCACTAGTCCTCCACTCATGTCTCCCATCAACCCCACCCCCCAGCAGTGCAGGGGCAGCCTCAACCAGGCCCCCACTCATGTCCCCCTGCACCCCCACCCCACAGCATCCAGGGGCAGCCTCCACCAGGCCCCCACTCATGTCTACCACCACCCCCACCCCCCAGCAGTGCAGGGGCACCCTCCACCAGGCCCCCACTCATGTCCAACTCATGTCTCCCATCACCCCCACCCCCCAGCAGTGCAGGGCACCCTCCACTAGTCCTCCACTCATGTCTCCCATCAACCCCACCCCCCAGCATCCAGGGGCACCCTCCACCAGGCCCCCACACATGTCCCCCTGCACCCCCACCCCACAGCATCCAGGGGCAGCCTCCACCAGGCCCCCACTCATGTCTACCACCACCCCCACCCCCCAGCAGTGCAGGGGCAGCCTCCACCAGGCCCCCACTCATGTCTACCACCACCCCCACCCCAAGCAGCCAGGGGCACCCTCCACCAGGCCCCCACTCATGTCTCCCACCACCCCCACCCCCCAGCAGTGCAGGGGCACCCTCCACCAGGCCCCCATTCATGTCTACCACCACCCCCACCCCCCAGCAGTGCAGGGGCAGCCTCCACCAGGCCCCACTCATGTCTACCACCACCCCCACCTCCAGCAGTGCAGGGGCAGCCTCCACCAGGCCCCCACTCATGTCTACCACCACCCCCACCCCCCAGCATCCAGGGGCACCCTCCACTTTGCCCCCACTCATGTCTCACATCACCCCCACCCCCCAACAGTGCAGGGGCAGCCTCCACCAGGCCCCCACTCATGTCTACCACCACCCCCACCCCCCAGCATCCAGGGGCACCCTCCACCAGTCCCCCACTCATGTCTCACATCACCCCCACCCCCAGCAGTGCAGGGGCAGCCTCCACCAGGCCCCCACTCATGTCTACCACCACCCCCACCCCCGAGCAGTGCAGGGGCAGCCTCCACCAGGCCCCCACTCATGTCTACCACCACCCCACCCCCCAGCAGTGCAGGGGCACCCTCCACCAGGCCCCCACTCATGTCCAACTCATGTCTCCCATCACCCCCGCCCCCCAGCAGTACAGGGCACTCTCCACCAGGCCCCCACTCATGTCTCCCATCACCCCCACATCCCAGCAGTGCAGGGGCAGCCTCCACCAGGCCCCCACTCATGTCCCCCTGCACCCCCACCCCCCAGCATCCAGGGGCACCCTCCATCAGGCCCCCATACATGTCCCTCTGCACCCCCACCCCACAGCATCCAGGGGCAGCCTCCACCAGGCCCCCACTCATGTCTACCACCACCCCCACCCCCAGCAGTGCAGGGGCAGCCTCCACCAGGCCCCCACTCATGTCTACCACCACCCCCACCCCCAGCAGCCAGGGTCACCCTCCACCAGGCCCCCACTCATGTCTCCCACCACCCCCACCCCCCAGCAGTGCAGGGGCACCCTCCACCAGGCTCCCATTCATGTCTACCACCACCCCACCCCCCAGCAGTGCAGGGGCAGCCTCCACCAGGCCCCCACTCATATCTACCACCACCCCCACCCCCCATCAGTGCAGGGGCAGCCTCCACCAGGCCCCCACCATGTCTACCACCACCCCCACCCCCCAGCATCCAGGGGCACCCTCCACAAGGCCCCCACTCATGTCTCACATCACCCCCACCCCCCAGCAGTGCAGGGGCAGCCTCCACCAGGCCCCCACCCATGTCTACCACCACCCCCACCCCCCAGCAGTGCAGGGGCAGCCTCCACCAGGCCCCCACTCATGTCTACCACCATCCCACCCCCCAGCAGTGCAGGGGCACCCTCCGCCAGGCCCCCACTCATGTCCAACTCATGTCTCCCATCACCCCCGCCCCCCAGCAGTGCAGGGCACCCTCCACCAGGCCCCCACTCATGTCTACCACCACCCCCACCCCCCAGCAGTGCAGGGGCAGCCTCCACCAGGCCCCCACTCATGTCTACCACCACCCCACCCCCCAGCAGTGCAGGGGCACCCTCCGCCAGGCCCCCACTCATATCCAACTCATGTCTCCCATCACCCCCGCCCCCCAGCAGTGCAGGGGCAGCCTCCACCAGGCCCCCACTCATGTCTACCACCACCCCCACCCCCAGCAGCCAGGGGCACCCTCCACCAGGCCCCCACTCATGTCTCCCACCACCCCCACCCCCCAGCAGTGCAGGGGCACCCTCCACCAGGCTCCCATTCATGTCTACCACCACCCCACCCCCCAGCAGTGCAGGGGCACCCTCCACCAGGCTCCCATTCATGTCTACCACCACCCCACCCCCCAGCAGTGCAGGGGCAGCCTCCACCAGGCCCCCACCATGTCTACCACCACCCCCACCCCCCAGCATCCAGGGGCACCCTCCACAAGGCCCCCACTCATGTCTCACATCACCCCCACCCCCCAGCAGTGCAGGGGCAGCCTCCACCAGGCCCCCACCCATGTCTACCACCACCCCCACCCCCCAGCAGTGCAGGGGCAGCCTCCACCAGGCCCCCACTCATGTCTACCACCATCCCACCCCCCAGCAGTGCAGGGGCACCCTCCGCCAGGCCCCCACTCATGTCCAACTCATGTCTCCCATCACCCCCGCCCCCCAGCAGTGCAGGGCACCCTCCACCAGGCCCCCACTCATGTCTACCACCACCCCCACCCCCCAGCAGTGCAGGGGCAGCCTCCACCAGGCCCCCACTCATGTCTACCACCACCCCACCCCCCAGCAGTGCAGGGGCACCCTCCGCCAGGCCCCCACTCATATCCAACTCATGTCTCCCATCACCCCCGCCCCCCAGCAGTGCAGGGCACCCTCCACCAGGCCCCCACTCATGTCTCCCATCACCCCCACCCCCCAGCAGTGCAGGGGCAGCCTCCACCAGGCCCCCACTCATGTCCCCCTGCACCCCCACCCCCGAGCATCCAGGGGCACCCTCCACCAGGCCCCCACACATGTCCCCCTGCACCCCCACCCCACAGCATCCAGGGGCAGCCTCCATAAGGCCCCCACTCATGTCCCCCTGCACCCCCACCCCCAGCATCCAGGGGCACCCTCCACCAGGCCCCCACACATGTCCCCCTGCACCCCCACCCCACAGCATCCAGGGGCAGCCTCCACCAGGCCCCCACTCATGTCTCCCACCACCCCCACCCCACAGCATCCAGGGGCACCCTCCACCAGGCCCCCACTCATGTCCAACTCATGTCTCTCTGCACCCCCACCCCCAGCAGTGCAGGGGCATCCTCCACCAGGCCCCCACTCATGTCTACCACCACCCCCAAACCCCAGCAGTGCAGGGGCAGCCACCACCAGGCCCCCACTCATGTCTACCACCACCCCCACCCCCAGCATCCAGGGGCACCCTCCACCAGGCCCCCACTCATGTCTCCCATCACCCCCACCCCCCAGCAGTGCAGGGGCAGCCTCCAGCAGGCCCCCACTCATGTCTCCCATCACCCCCACCCCCCAGCAGTGCAGGGGTAGCCTCCACCAGGCCCCCACTCATGTCTACCTCTACCCCCACCCCCCAGCAGTGCAGGGGCAGCCTCCACCAGGCCCCCACTCATATCTTCCACCACCCCCACCCCCCAGCAGTGCAGGGGCAGCCTCCACCAGGCCCCCACTCATGTCTACCGCAACCCCCACCCCCCAGCATCCAGGGGCACCCTCCACCAGGCCCCCACTCATGTCTCCCACCACCCCCACCCCCCAGCAGTGCAGGGGCAGCCTCCACCAGGCCCCCACTCATGTCTACCACCACCCCCAGCCCCCAGCAGTGCAGCAGAGTCGGAAGTCCAGCAGGGGTGGCCACATCAACGACTGCACCCCAGCCAGCGGAGGATGTGCAGGCAGCAGGAGGCAGTGCACGGGCAGAGGCGCAGCAGCAACGTGGTGGGAGCCATGATGGCTCAGGGCCTTCGACATCGGAGGGGTAGGCATCAGCCGGAGGGCAGGAGGACCCAGGACGGGAAGTGTCTTCCGTGTGGCAGTGGTTGGGCCACGCCATAGATGCGGAGCGGCAGCGGGTGGAAGAGGCACGGCTCACGATGGTCAGGGTGGAGAACTCCATGCGGAGGGCCCTGATGCGGGCCGAGTGCCTCGAGGCAATCCGCAGGGAGTTTGGGGTGAACATGTGGATGGCCCTGCGGACCCTCTGGGCCATGGAGGACCACCTCCGGGACATTGAGCAGGAGTTCCATGATGCCCTGGCCCGGAACATCCCGAAGTGAGCCGTCGGACTAGCCTGCTGCCCTTGTAAATAGTTCTGTAGTTAGTGTTAGGTTTCATTTGGTTTTGCATTTTTTTTGGACCTTTTGGACAATGGGCCACATTTTTTGCATATAGTTATTTTTTTTAGGTAGTGTTATTAGATAGGTTTCATTTCTTCGATTGGGATCATGGACACTGGATTGTTTATCTGTATATAGTTGACTTTTGGATTTTCAATTTTTTTTATGATTTCCCCATGGAGCAATGGTTTTCGATTTTAATTTTCCATTGGATTTACATTTGTGGACTGTGACTTTGGACACCTTTCCTTTGCATTATGATTTGTGGTTTTGCATTATTTCACGGACCTGCTGGTTTATTTTTTTTAAATTTCCATTATTGTTTGTTTATTTTTGATTCAATTTATGTTGCTTTTAAAACATATTTTTTCTTCAAACTTCAATGTGTAGTATCATCTCATTGGTTTCATGCATATCATGATATGGGTTTTGACATTCACTGACACCCATTGGGTGTATGTGAGGGGCATGTGTTCATTTCCAAACTTGCAATTGGGGTTCTATCATGTTTTTGCCATTTCTAAGTGGGTGGATGCAATACTCAGGTGGGTGTTTGGCATTTGGAGGCTGACCATAAGGGCCAGGGATCTACATTGTGGTGACATGTTGGCTGGGGGACATGAGTGGGGGCCTGTTGGAGGCTGCCCCTGCACTGCTGGGGGGTGGGGGTGATGGGAGCATGTGCAACTTCCCGCGCACCCCAAAGTACACGTACCCAGGCCAATCGCGTGTGGAACTTCCCGCGCATCCCGAAACACACATACCCAGGCCAATCGCGTGTGGAACTTCCTGCGCACCCCGAAGTACACATACCTAGGCCAATCGCGTGTGGAACCTCCTCCGCATCCCGAAACACACGTACCCAGGCCAATTGCGTGTGGAACTTCCCGCGCACCCCAAAGTACACGTACCCAGGCCAATCGCGTGTGGAACTTCCCGCCGCATCCCGAAACACACGTACCTAGGCCAATCGCGTGTGGAACCTCCCGCGCATCCCAAAAGACACATACCCAGGCCAATCGCGTGTGAAACTTCCAGCGCAACCCGAAGTACACATACCCAGGCCAATCGTGTGTGGAACTTCCCGCGCATCCCGAAACACACATACCCAGGCCAATTGCGTGTGGAACTTCCCACGCACCCCGAAGTACACATACCCAGGCCAATCGCGTGTGGAACCTCCTGCGCATCCCGAAACACACGTACCCAGGCCAATTGCATGTGCAACTTCCCGCGCACCCCGAAGTACACGTACCCAGGCCAATCGCGTGTGGAACTTCCCGCGCATCCCGAAACACACATACCCAGGCCAATCGCGTGTGGAACTTCCTGCGCACCCCGAAGTACACATACCTAGGCCAATCGCGTGTGGAACCTCCTCCGCATCCCGAAACACACGTACCCAGGCCAATTGCGTGTGGAACTTCCAGCGCACCCCAAAGTACACTTACCCAGGCCAATCGCGTGTGGAACTTCCCGCCGCATCCCGAAACACACGTACCCAGGCCAATCGCGTGTGGAACCTCCCGCGGATCCCGAAACACACATACCCAGGCCAATCGCGTGTGAAACTTCCAGCGCAACCCGAAGTACACATACCCAGGCCAATCGCGTGTGGAACTTCCCGCGCATCCCAAAACACACGTACCCAGGCCAATCGCGTGTGGAACTTCCCGCGCACCCAGAAGTACACGTACCCAGGCCAATCGCGTGTGGAACTTCCCGCGCATCCCGAAACACACATACCCAGGCCAATTGCATGTGGAACTTCCCGTGCACCCCGAAGTACACGTACCCAGGCCAATCGCGTGTTGAACTTCCCGCGCATCCCGAAACACACGTACCCAAGCCAATCGCGCATGGAACTTCCCGCGCACCCCGAAGTACACGTACCCAGGCCAATCGCGTGTGGAACTTCCCGCGCACCCCGAAGTACACGTACCCAGGCCAATCGCGTGTGGAACTTCCCGCGCATCCCGAAACACATGCACACGCTAATTTTCACACAGCGGGTGTCCGTGTTTGTCGGTACCCCTTTGCACCTCATTTGTCCCAGATTGCCACTGTATGGACCATTCATCATGTCTGTATATGGGTGCTTTTTGTTGGCGCACATTTTGGCGCACATTTATTTCAGGTGCAGGGACTCTACCGCCTGCTTTCTTGTGGCGTACTTGTTTGGCCCTGTGCGCATCTTTGTCCGTGCGCTGGTTTGCCCTATTCAATTCCATGAATACAGGTTGTAGGCGAGCGTGTGGGCGTTCCGCGCACTTGCCTCCTGTACTTCCACCGTGACGCCCATATTTTCATGCGTTGTTCCTCATTCCGAGTGTTACGCCCCGTGTTCCGCCTACTTTTGTGATGTGCGCCGCGCTATGTGCGATTTCACAGTGGCCGTGGCAAACGCTGTTGGATGACCTGTGCGCCGGCGTGCGCGGCGCACTTTTTCAGCGCACATCCAATGTTTTTCTCGCGCACGGACTTCCATGAATCGATGTGCGCTGGTTTCCCTGCGATTTTCGCACTTGCACTGCGATTTTCGCACTTTTACTGCGAATCGCACATTTTGGCACCTCTGCGCAGGAATTTTCAGCGCACATTAATTCCATGAATCGACCCCTTGGTGTGACAGCACATAGGGGTGGTCCCATAGGAGTACTGGCCAGGTTGTCTGCGACTGAGTACAATGTTCCACTCACTTTGGCAGCTTTAGCCTTAAAGTCCCTATAGCCTTTGGTATGTTTCCAACAATGGTAAAGAACTGCCACACCCATGATTCTCTCTGGGGGCTAGAGGTAGGCACTTCTTCTACCTCATCTTCCAGATCTTCTTGATTGTCTTTTGAAGTATTGTGCTTCTTTTGTTGTGTAGGCCCTCCAGCTGGTGGTGATGGTGGTGGTGGCTGTTGGGCAGGATGGATGGCAATAGCTGATGCCATTAAGATAAAAAGCAGTTTTCCTAATATTCTTCCAAGTATGTGCTGTCTGCTAGATTGTTAATGTATAATGAGTAAGAATAGGTGTAGGAGCTGTGCAAGGGTACATTTTGAGCACCAAAGTTAAAGATGAGCTGAAGCATTCAGTTATGAACTGTTCTTGAAGCACACACCCATTTGTGAAGTGCGGATGAATTTGCGGACACGGTATCATGCCGCGCGCGAGTGCGTGGTCATGTAACACTGTCCGAAAAGTCAGTTATGACGTCTGACGTTCGCGAACATCGGCGAACACAAAAATAGTGGAAAAAATTGCAAAAAGTGTATAGAAGTGTTACAAATGATGCCAGAAGGTGGGGAATGGCAGAGTGTTAAGGTGTAACTTTCTAAATTAGAGAAAAAATGTTGCTATATTGGGGTAAGTATGATATTAATAAGTTGTAGGAAAATGGCATGCACTGGTAAAAACCCATGAAATTCACTGAAAAATCTTTGTTAAAGGGACATTATGGTTACAAGTAAAACTGAAAATCCTCAGAAATTCACCAGTTATGGTAAGGTAAGCAACCATAACTTGCGCCACCACTGTGCACTGCTAAGACTAACACCCAGGACACCAAAGACGACATAACAAATGTAATTGATGACATCAATGAGGACATCACATATCTGGACCACTTGATTTTGTTCACTGACATATCTAGGCCAAGTGGTTTTGTTCACTGACAGTCAGAATATTAACATTCAAAAGATGCTATATAACTAGACGGTAACGCTGACATATGTTCTTACACTACTTTTCTTAGGGTTTGGTCTCAGCTCATGGTGCACATATATGGGGCAATAAGCAGGCCTCAAACCCACAATTGATTTTTATACATGAAGATAAACTTTAATGTTATTAACATTTTCTGATGATGCTGTTTATTTCTTCCTTACTTCAGTTTCCCTGTATGTGCCTCTGATTTGTATGCATTGTGCGTTTTCATATGTATTGTTTGTACTAGCACAAGTGTGTAGTAAGTCTTGAATTGTTAGCTAGTTATTACATGTTTAACATAACTCAAAACTCTTATAAGGTAGCATTCATTATTTTACTATCCAAAATTACTAGATTATAAATATTCTACTTCTATGCTGCATGCTGCAGCCATTGTCTATGTTTCTTTTTGATTAGGTTCCTGTATTAACAACAACACTCCAATACAATGTTGTTTCGATGAGTACATTCTTTAATGGATTAAGTAGTTCATGATAGGAACATATTGAAGGAACTTGCCACTACAGTCACCAACACTCTAACAGTCATTAAAGATGAGGCCTGGTGCACTGATGCACAGAAAGCATTGATCCACAAAACTGAAAACTTGCAAAAGAAAATCAACGACCACCATAAGTTCCTAATAAGAGCCCAGACAGCTACCTGCTATACACCCGCCAAAACACCTGCTGCTAACTCGCTCTTCTCCTTCAGGGAAGTTACAGAACCAGAGGTCCTAGATATCATCCGAAAAATTAAACCTTCAAACTGCAATGGTGATAGCTGTCCAGCTACTCTAGTCAAAAACTGCGCACACTCCCTTGCCCCTTTCCTGACCGCTTTCTTTAATGCGTCATTTAGGACTAATACAGTCCCTTCCTGCCTCAAAGAAGCGTGGGTCTGCCCACTCCTAAAAAAGCCTAACCTAGTCCCAGAATCTCCCAATAACTACAAACCAATCACCTCCATCTCCTTCCTCCTAAAAATCTTAGACAGGGTTGCTCACACCCAAATCCAACCATTTCTAGAGGCTAACAACATTTTAGGCATGCATGTGCCAATCAGGCTTCCGCCTAGGCCATGGCACTGAGTCTGAACTATTGGATCTAAAGATTCAACTAAGCGACCTAGTGGACAAAGGCCAGCCAGCACTCTACTCCTTTTAGATCTGTCGGCGGCCTTTGACCTCGTCAACCATGTGAACCTATGTAAACACCTCACCAACGCTGCTCAATTTTCCACTGATGCCACAGTATGGATCTCCTCCTTTCCTTAAGGGTGACTTATGAGGGTCTTCTTAGACCAAGCACAAGCAGCTCCAACCATGCTGTACAACATCTTCACCCTCCCTCTATTCAAGGACTTGGATCAGCGTGGCATAGCCTACACCAACTATGCTGACGACACTCAAGTTCTCCTTCCTCTCACTGGCTCATACCAACAAAACTCTGCATCCCTGACAACATCTACACTGCCATTCAGACCTGGATGTCAGCAAACAGACTATGTTCAAATGGGGACAAAACAGAGATTCTCATTGTAGGCACCAAAGAACTGCTTAACAAACTGGAACCCCTATACCAGACCTTCACTATTGACAAAACATCTATCAAGGTCTCCCCTGCTGTTGAAACTCTTGGGGTCTACATTGACTCTATCTTATCCATGACACGCCATGTGAGTGCCATTGCATCCTCATCAGCGTTGTCTACCAAAATAATCGATGCAGTAAAACCCTACTTGTCCGAGACTAACCAACTATCAATACCCAGAGCCACAGTTGGTGCACAATTATATTATTGTAATGCCCTACTCCTTGGCACCTCCAACAAAAACATCCACCGACTACAAGTCACCCAAAATAATGCTCTCAGAGCTGCCCCCGCCATTCCTAAAAGGGACCATGTCACACACGCTAGGAGGGAAGCACACTGGCTACCAGTCAAGGAACGGTTTCCATTCAAGACCTTGGCAATAACACATAAATGCATATCACACACTGCACCGCCCTACCTGACGCCAAAGATCACTCCCCTATCCTCCTCCAGACCTATTTGGTCACACCATGCAAACATGATGTTTGTCCCCATCTTCAAAAGAGCCAAAGCTGGTGGGGCTAGCTTCCAACATCTAGCACCCAAACACTGGAACGCCCTGCCTACAGAGCTCAGAAGTGAAGCATCCCTCACAATCTTCCAAAAAGTTCTTAAAACTAAACTGTTTAATTAACATGTTCTACTTGTTCCACTGTAACCAAGGAACACACTGTAACCTGTTATTTAGCTGGAACACTCTCCTGCTACTATTGTCCCTATTCAAATGTATGCATACAATGCTGTGCTCCTGTAACTAAGTAAGCTCTCTGCAACAGCGCTGCAATGCCCAAGGGTCGATTGTGCGCTTTACAAATGGCAATAAATAAAATAAATAAATAAATAGGTCTCTCGATCACCCCTGACATCTTGTTACCAACATTACAAACACAACGCCCTGTAGGCACTTTCATCAAAATGTATTTCACATGTGATGTCATAAGTGATGTTATCAATGACATTTGTAATGTCATCCTTGATGTTCTCGGTGTTAGTCTTAGCAGTGCATGGTGTTGGCGCAAGTTGTGGTTGCTTAGCTTACCATAACTGGCGAATTTCTGAGGTTTTTGGTTTTACTTGTAACCATAACATCCCTTTAACAAAGTTTTTTCAGTGAATTTCATAGGTTTTTATTCATGCAACTTAACCATAATGTCTCTTTAACAAAGTTTTTCCCCTGAATTTCATAGGTTTTTATTAGTGCAACTTACCCATAATGTCCCTTTAACAATGTTTTTTCAGTGAATATATAAATGCTTTCGATTTTGAAGTGGCTTCCTTCCCTTCCCTTCTTTTAGCTTTAATGACAGTGGCAGGTAGTACATGTGAAAGATTTTATGTTTTACTTCTTAAGGAAGATGTGCAGATATAATGAACCCTGGCACAACCAGCATCACATAATAAGTAGAAACAATACAGGACTATGCATATTTTAGACTTGATAATGCAAGATGCACTTTTAAGCACTATGCACTTTAGAGCACTATGCACTTGAACCATTCTGCCTTATATGGCAAAAGGTGTACTTCAAAGCACCATGCACCTTAGAGCACTACGCACTTTAACTACTTTACCTTATATGGCAAAAAGTAGAAATATGCATTCCATAATATGGCTGATTAGACAGCCGTTTGGCAATTGGCCATGCTTTATTTAGGTCTGTGTTTAACGTAATTTGTATAAAATACTTAACAGTTATTTTGCTTAGGCTGTTCGAGGTTCCATATTGGCAGTATAAAGCGAAATGCTTGCAATTTACATCAGAAGCTTGGATTCATTCATTCTAGACCTTGCCATCTTCCTTTTAAATACACCATTGAATTTTTGGAGTATTACTGAATTTTCTGGTCTCTACCTGACATTATTGTGAATTAATCATTATACAATTAGGGTTTACCAGTACACCAAGAACTAAAACTACCTGTTATTTATTTTAAGCAGTATGAATTCTATAGTGAAAAGGGTGAATATTAATATTGTAATAATGGGACCGATGCAACCTTTAAAATGGCTGCCATGTTTTAGCTAATGCTAACCCATGCAGTTTACATGGACATGCTAGAAAGCGAAAAAGGACAATCGACACCATGAATCATAGAGACTGGTTGAATGTTTGTATATATACACGTAATTTTAAGAATTTGTTTGTACGTGAACAAGCTGCAAGACAGCAGCGAAACGCGTTGCACTGTGCTTTTTTTAATTGTTGGCTGATGTCCAAATAAAACTGGAAATTACAAGGACTTTATGCTGCATTTATTTTTGGGTTTTCGTATCGAAGGAAAGTATTTGCTGCTGGCGTTCGTCATACTGCTCATAGTGCTATCCTCTCCGGGAGAAATGGAACCACTTTCTCCTTTTTGAAATATATATATATATAAATTCATGCAAAAATGTTTCTCTATGCATATTCATGATCATTTATAAAAACGTGATGTTGTGCAATGGACATTTTAGAACATAGTCACAACAAAGAGCAATTAAAAATAAGAACTTCCACTTTCTTTACAAAGTACACTACAAAGAACTTCATTGTATCCATTTTTTTATCTTTATGTGATATAGGTATCTTCAGGTGTGGAAAAGGGAGCCTTTTCATATCAAGGTTCAATACGTGGAAAGGATTTTGGAAAGTTCATGTTTCGAAGACAGAGTAAGTGATGCTATACTATTCATTATGTTAAATATATCTTTTCTCCCTATGCCTTAAAGCATTAGCTGATTCACAGGCTGAAGAACTTCTTTGGTTCCTTTGGGGAAAGAAAGAAACAACCTTGCTCCAGCTGTAAGGTACCCCAAATGTGGGACAACACAGACGTACACCTAGCACTGCAGATCTGTGCAGCTCCAGTCCTGCTTCTGCCTGATTTCAAAATGGCAGCATGGTACGTTAAGCCCTTGTTTGCTGCAGTCCAAGGAGTGAGTAAAGATAATTGGTGGTAACTATTAGTAGGGGGCATATGTGTGGATGAGATTGTGGGAAAGAGGCACAACCAATCTTTCTCAGGAAAAAAGAAAATTAAGTGCTTCATTGAATACTATGTGAATCATAAAAGAATGTCATTGTATTTTCCCTTGTTCCCTCCCTTGCCTTGAAGCGCTGTGAAACACATTGTGTTAAATAAATAAACATATCATATCATATTAGGTGCAGTACACATGCGCTTCTGATTTTTGCTTTGTGCTGGAGACCGAGATACGATCTTGCAAAGTGGTGGTGGGGCTATATGTGACACATTGGGAGAGACAAGCTTGAGAGAGACCAAACATAAAAGGAGACCTTAAGAGTTCATCTGGCCAAAGCAGATAATCCATGGCTGTGTCAAATTCACAGATTGAAAAACAGCTCTTAGAAAGGAGACTGAAATACTTGCTAGCAGGAGTGTATCTAACAGTATTGCTACTGTACCAGGAGTGTAGCTAGTGGATGGAGGCTGAACATACCTACACAAGCAAAGGCACCAATCAAGGGGACATAGGAACTTGGTTATTTGAAACTGACAAGAAGAGACTTTGCAATATATTCTTCAGACTGTGAGTTGAAGCAACAAAGGTATGGCCACTATATCTCTGGGAAAGCGGGTTAGAGATTGGAAACTGGGGAAATGCAATATTTCATAGATCAAACTATAAGGCACTTTGATTTAATGAATCCTGACACATATGGTGGTTGTTCTTACTTTATAAGCTTCAGTCATGACGTTTTTGCTTGCACTTAGAATAATAACCTTCACTGACCGTACACAAATATAGACATACTGCAGTGGCCTGTAAGGTCAGCCCAGCAGGCAAGCTTTAAAGTATCACACATGTAAATAGTCTGAGGGTGGGAATTCTGAGTTGCAGATCCATTGACCTAAGCAATCCAACTCCCAACCGTCTAGGACATCCATGATGACTCATATAATATGAATATTATTTGAAACCCTGTACCCAAGAATAATACAGAGACCATAGCCCCGTGTCCAACCCAGTATCCTTGCTCTCTCCCACTACCCTTCCAGCCAGCAAGTGCCCCATCATCTGTGCCCCAGTTTATCCATGTATTCACCACACTGGCCAATATTGCTTTCCATACACCTGTGTACTGTCTTCCATCCCAGCTGCCTAGGACTCTGTGGGGCCTCAAGTGGTTACAATTGTCCCTTGAATATCTGTGAAAATTTTCTCAATGAACCTCATGACTACTTCACATAGGTTTCAACTTTTTATTGTATTTGTATTATACTTTTTGTTTACATTAAGCAGTTGGGGTTTCCAGACTAGGGGTCAATCCTGCACCCTTTCCTTAATCTTGAAATGGGTTCTCCCCTCCCTAATTCAGATCCCCTGCTCCATCATGATGTTTTCAAAGGACCGGCTGACTCGGCCAGTATACCACTACTATCTAGGTGTATCCTTCACCCTATGGAGTCCTAACAGCCATATCCCTTTCTGACATGCTACCTTAGGAACCTCCTAGGGACCTAACTTGGTAGTCCAGTTGTTCACTCATGCTTTTCCTAATGGCTCTCTCTTCAGATTCTCCTCACTCACATGTGTCCTCTCTCACCACATCTTTGTCTCTCTCACTGTCTCTCCACACTACATCCCCTGATTTTACTGTTATCAACCACTTCTCCTATCTCTACCTTACAGCTCATTGCTTCCCCTCTTTCTATACTCTGTTTCCTAGTCTTACCCTTTTCTCTCTCTCTCTCACTCTTACTCCTCACATTCTGCCCCCTGGTTTTACTGCCCTCTCTCAACTTTCCTGCCTACGCCTGCCAACTGCCTTCTGCTCTTTCTTCTCCACAAACTCCTTTCTCCCACAAATACATGGACCCCTAATCTCCAATACCGCCGCCTCTCACTTCCCACTCTGCCATCCACATAATAACACACACATCTTCTCTCACATCTATTCTCGACCCCCCTTTATTCTTGCAGCCATCAAATTAGTCTCTTCCTCATGCAATTACACACAAAGAAATTCGTTCCACTCTCTCAGAACCAACACCTTACCATCACTATCTCAAACTACTCCAACAGTCTCTCCCCATCACTTCTCCACCTGCAACACTATCCCCACTGGTCTCTTGGTTCACTTCTTCTGCTTCTGACACATACAACTTTCATCATCTACTGAAACTGCTAGCTTTTCATTGCCCCGCCTTTCCAGCTTTAGAGTTCCCATGTTTGTGCATTTGATGGAGTGCTTTGAGACAGTACTGTCGAGCTGCTGAGTTGTCTTTCCATTTTTGATCAGTGATTTTCATTTTTATCGATACGTATGGCGGTGAAGTTTACCCTGCATTATTCTACTGTAACAAATTTGGAAACAACAAAGCTCAATCATTTCAGTTGACGGAATATGGAGTCCTGCCTTCCTACTCCAGAACCTCATAAAAAAAAGTGGAGCGCACCCATTTGGCATGTGTGAACATACACCTTTCATCATCTACTGAAACTGCTAACTTTTCCCTGCTTTAGAGTTCCCATGTGTGCGCTTTCGATGGAGTGCTTTCAGAGAGTGCTGTCAAGCTGCTGAGTGGTCTTTCCATTTTGGATCAGTGATTTTAATTTTGATCTCTGGATATGGCAGCAAAGCTTACCCTGCATTATTCTACTGTGGGATCTTGGAAACAACAAAGCTCATTGATTTCATTGGTCAGAAGACAGAGTCCCGCCTTCCTACTGCGGAACCGCATAAAAAAATGGAGCGTTTGAATTCCACAGAGTGCTTTGAGAGAGTGCTGTTCAGCTCTCTGGTGGTCAGCGGACTGCAGGATTCTTGAAGTAAGATTGCAGCTTGTCTGTATATTGACTTATCTCATTACACAACTGAGTAACCCTAATGGTAATGCCTAGCAAAAGTAAGCCAAAATCCGTGAGGTATAATTTGAGAAAGGGGTCTGCAGAGATCAATAATACTACACCAACTACCATGCAGGGTTTACTTAAAAGCCCACTAGCTCTGCCGGCTGGATTGGTTGGTAATATGGGTGAAGATAAAGGGAAAATAACCTCCTTTTTTTGGCACACAATCAATCACTAATAATGTTGTTTCAATAGTAGAAATATCAGGTCATACTAATGTCTCTAACCAAGGGTCAAAGTGCCAAGACCCACTTTCATTGGACGATATTGACAATAATTTCTTGCCGGTCCTCTGCTATGCTTTACATCAGAGCATGGCAGGCCGGAAGAAATGTCTGTGCCTAATGTTGGATTGACTTTAGTTGTGGATGCACAGGTGTTAATGGTGGAGGCTGGTACAGGCACAATAGAGATTCACAGCGTATATCTGCCTCTCCAAATTTGATTGCACACTCCTCTTCAAATGTTCAAACAAAGGAGTCTGTGCATATGGATGTAACATATTACGAAATTCAATCATCTCTGGCTTAGCATTGAAGGTCATGTTATAATTATGTGGTAGAATTCACAATAATATTACACAAAATAGGAATCAAGGAAATACTTCTACTGGACAGAATATGGTTGTGATTGTTCAAGATCCCACAGATATTAGGCCCACTGAGATGACGGCAGAGGGCACAGCGAAGATGAACCACAGGGGACGAGATGACAAGGAATTGGGCAATTTGGATTCTCCAATTAATTAATCGGCTCCATCTGAAATATTTTCTTCAAGGCAACAGAGCCCAGGCCTGGCAAAGTAGCCTCTCGGCAGATGTTCTGAATCCGACTGTTGAAACGATTAAAATATTGATAAAGGTAAAAAGATAGGCTGCACGTAATAAAATAATTGTCGCGCCAAGCAGCTGAACATTGACGAGTAGGCTAGTGGAGAATAATCCGATGAAAACTGTGATCCTGATTCCGACTTAGCCTACTCAATGTTGAAGCTAAACAAAAGTGACCATGGTAAGGGTCTGCTGGAACAGACCTCTACCACAAATCCAATTGTAAGGGAAGCGGTTAAAAAGCCGATGACTTTAAGTAAGGAAAGAATGAATGTTAATTTGAATACCATGGCTGACCCGAAAGATCCTAAATTGGTGTTAAAGAGTAAGAGAAATATGTGGCTCAGCCTCTTCACATTTCTTCTCACGCAAATCCCACAATTACGAGTACCGGTTTCAGAAGTTTCAGAAGACTTTAAGTTTTTTTAACCTTTTGGAATGTGCAAATCCGAATGTCACTGCTATCCGCTGTAGGTAGGCAGATAGTGCCATGCTTCTCGAAAGTTTTCAGGCTCATCTCTTTAACTGTGGAGTATATCTTGATGTGGACGTTGACACAGAGGATTCTTCTTTGACATCTATCAGCCATCTGCCTAAGAGCATGAGACCAAGCTTAGGAACTCAATCTCGCTTGAACAACGACAAGGTTCAATTCATTGATATCCGCTTACTTTGAAATGGTTGGCTGATGCTTTGCCTGTAGTGTTATCAAAACAGAATTGAGAAATCACATTGTTATCTTGGAATACACGTGGGTTTGCCCACTTACTCTTTCCCAAGGGCTCTCTACCTATGTTAATGCAGAACCAGATTTTCCTACTCCAGGAGACCTGGCAAAAGGGGCCACACCTTCAGGGATTTGCTGATGGGCATTGTTCATTGTATAGGTTCCTGGAGGATAGAGTTGGCCGGTTCTGATCACATTTTGGCCGTTGAGGTAACAAAATCTAAGTTGGGGGTTGCCGGGCGTAAGCCAATTGTAAACATATACCATCCCCCAAGTGCTACCTACTGAGTGGCAATTTAGGGTGCATTACAGGATATCTTCATGTCATGGTTTAAGGAAGCTAATAAAGAAATCATAGTGTGAGCTGGTGACCTTAACTGTCATTGTATATGTAAAGAGGTGTTGTTGTTGGAGGGTCCATTGAATAGTCAAAGTTTGATGAAGCAATCTGTTTCTAATATCGAAGGAGATGAGTGGATGAGGTTTATTCAGAGCTGGGACCTGATAATGGTTAATGGGTGGATAGAAGATGATAATCCATGGGAAAAGGAAGGCCACATTAGATTACTTCTTTACAAATATTGAGTCACTCTCTGATGTGACTAATATGCATGTGATTAGAAATTATTGGAGTGGTGATGCCTGTTTGCAGCTCAACCTTAAGATGAATGGTCTGATTAACTCAGAAAGGGCTATTGGAAGAGTTAAAGTTATGAAATCTGTCAACCGGATTAGGCGGTGAAATACGAATATTGACCGGTTCTGCACGCAACCTACTATCCCCTTGCCTTGCTTAATATTGATAAAGAGTGTGAGAATTATGACAAGGTAGTCAGAGATAGGAAGTGATTGATGTGTAGGCACCTTTGTAGTTTTAAGGCTAAATATCTATGCCCGGTAGATGGACACAGGAAGATTAAAAAGTTTAAAAATACATATCAGAACTGGGACCGCAGTATTCTTGTCAGAGGTCCCTATGGGAGAGAATGGTTGGGGTTTTAATTAGTGGCAAATCGAGGAGTATTTGGGAATTGTTGGGGGAAGCCAGGGGTTGTACTGAATGGAATTCTCTTAATCCTATCAATGAGAAGCAATGGGGGAATCGTACCATGACTTCAAATCTAAAATGAAGACTGTGCTTTTACTGCACTGTCGGCATTTTAGAGAATGCTGACTCCCATTACTGCGCCCAAGTAGAGTAGAGGTTGTGGGGATGTCCCAAACTCTCCTTGTTCGCAGTAATGGGAGTCGGGGGTTGCAGGAGTGTTCCCCACTTACCATTAGGTTAAGCGGTGGACAGGAAAACGAATTTCTTTTATTTTAAATAAGGGCCAGCGGCGTCGGCACTGCCCCACGTAAGTGAGATGAACTGCCACTGCAGGGGTACAAAGTAGTCGGTGCCACACGCAGAGGTGCGCTGCGTTAAAGGTAGGTGTGGTGGTGGGCGGGGGTTGGAGTCTTGCAGGGGAAAACGTGATCTATCTGATCACTGCATGTGCCGTAATTGCCATCAACATGTTCGTCTGCGCAGTTACGGGCCGTGCATCGATGACTTAGATTCTTCTTGAGGAGGCACCAACCAGTTACTGAGCTCTCTGTGGATACAGCCCTTTGTGCCCATTAACAGGACCCAGATTTTCTTATTGATAAGGAAGATATTCAACTCAAAATAAGTAGGCTGAAATCCTCTAGAGTTCCGGGCAATAACAGGCTTGCTAACGTGGTTTCTAAGCAGAACCCGGAATTCTGGGCCTCTATTCTACTAAAAATTTTGTTTGATAAGTTCCTTTTGGAGGGAAGAATACCAACCTCCTGGCAAGCCTCCATATTAGTCCCGTTATTAAAATAGGGATCTCCACTATTGCTGGGTACTAACATTTTTTATCCATATTTGATTCAATAGGGAAGCTTTTTGCATTGAGGGAACTACAGAGATGTGTCGATGAGGTGGGGCTTCTTGATAGGTTCCAGAGTGGTTTCCTTCATGGTTACTCAACGACCCATACATAATCTTAGGCTTCTGGACTATTTGATTTAGAACGTACATACTAAAGATTCCCCGGTTCTATATGTGCTGTTTGTAGATTGTCAATTTGCTTTTGATTCCGTCTGCAGAAAGCGGTTATGGGCAAAGCTCGAACCATACGGGTGTCTGACCTACATTCTTCATTTTATAAGGCTAGTACATGAGAACACTGTGATTCAGGTAAAGTTGGATGGTGAGGGAGCTATGACGGACCAGATACCTTCTGTATAGCAAGCAAGGGTGCATTCTGGCTCCCTTCCTATTCAACTTGTACCTGGCGGACCTACCGTCAGGTTTAGCTGCGGATAAGTGTTGTCCCGCAACAGTTGGTTCCGCTCATTGTCGGGTTTTGGCTTATGCAGATGACCTCGTAATCATGGACCATACTTTTGCGGGTCTATGTCGATTACATTAACTGCTGCCCTTTGGAACTATGCCGAGGATAATTTATTGGAAATCTCACAACAAAACTCGGATAATATTGTTTGCCTTAAAGAAATTAGCCCGTCCAAGGCTGATCAATACAAATTCCTGGGCATTGGGCTGGATCAACCGAGGGGTTACAAAGTTTGTATTGCAACTTGAAAGACTAAAGCTGCTCGGCTGACGTCACTCATTCACCAGTTTGTTAGAAGAACTGGTGGTTTTTCATATGAGGATGTGCACGGACTGTATATCCAATGCTTTGTGCCAGCTATTCTCTACGGGTTAGAAAATGATGGATCTAAAGTGGCTACAACGTATTGAAGGCACGGTTTGGAGGAAATTACTGGGACTCCCTACTTGTGTCCCTATAGCTATTATCCGTTTGGAACTGGGACTCATTTCCTAGCATTTGCTGATTTTGAAGAAACGTGCCCTTTTGTACCTTAAAATGATGTATAGTTTGGAGGGGCATTTGCTACACTCACTTGGTTGTTATCTTTTAAAAGCTGAAGGAACCACTAAATATGAAACCTATATTGTTAATTTGCTTAAAACTAAAGGATGGACCCCGAATTGGAATGATAAGTACCATGTTGCAGCGAGGTCTCTGGAGAGTGAGATTGATTTATGGGACTGGAATGAAAATGTTCTACATATGTCTACACTAAAGAGCAATGCGTTTGTGACTGAGATGGTTTATACATTTAAGAGACAACAACCATAATTGGTAATTTCTCCTTGTAGACATTTTAGGAGATGTTTACTCCTGCTCTCGGGAGGATAGCTCAGGGGAAACATGCTCACCTTGGAAGCAAGATGACACAGAGCACCACAGGTTCGATCCCTGGGTCCCCGCTTAGAAAGCTCTGGGTATTAAGTGCGTTATAAATAACCTATCATACCATACTCCTGCTCTGCATAAATTGATTACCAGTTCTCTCTGTAGTGGGCCCACACTCTTGATTCCAACAATGGAAAGGACTTGCCGAATTTGCCAGAAAACCCAGATGTTGGAAACTTCAAAGGACATTCTGACTGAGTGCTGTGCTTTGGATCCCACGTATATGAACTACTTGGGTGAATATGTGCATAACCCTGATTCAATTAAGGGCTCCCCTGTTGGTAGTGTTGTCTTAACACTAATAGCAAAGCCCTACATACAGTCTTATATAGAGTATGGATAGTAGCATCTGAAAGGTTAAAGGATCGTGGGCGTATGCTTACCGAGGATATTTAATGCATTTTTAAATGGGTTTTTAATGGTTTGTTTTAATAGGTGTTGAAGTTATTGTTCATGTACTGTATGAATTTGAATTGTATGAGGTCTCTAGATGATCTATTGAATGAACTTTTTAAAATGAACTAATTGGAATTGTATATGTTTTATATGTTGGTAAAATGTATATTAACAATGATATGTGTAAAGTTGTTTAACTAAAACACGTGAAGACCTATTAGTATCCCATGTCAGCTGTTCTTCAGAGCCAAACTCTATCTAAGCTACACCTTTGGGGGATGGAACTTCCCACGGAAGTCTTCAAAAAGCCCTGTAGCCCACTGTTTTTTCTATCTCCATTTTCATGCTGTCAGCCATGTGCTCAGTGGGGTCATTTGTTGTGGGATGGTCTCCTCTCCTGGGTGAGGTGTTCTTCAAAGAGGGTTTGGGAAGTGTTCCAAGGTATCACTTGTTCGCTTGAATGACCTTTACATTCTCAGACTTTCCACTGCTGCCTCACTGTGTCCCTGTAGCCCATTTGGGGATTGTGGGGTAGGTGTTTGGTGCCTAATTTAGCCTGGAAAGGGGGAAACTCCAGTCCATTCCTATTTTGGCACCGAGTCCATTCCTCATGCCCTCAGTCTAGGTTTTTGTTGTAGGGTTTCAGTGTGTTTTGGTAATTGTAGTTTGTGCCAGGCCGCACTTTATACTTATGCTTTGTGGTCAGGGCGACCTGATGAAGAGCATGTTGAAAATGGCAAAAACTGTTAGCCTGTTTACCAGGCCTCCCTCCTTTGGCAGGGTCCGGACAAGATGTGCTGTGCTTCTCTCCCAGGCACTTTAGTAGGTGACAGACCACGTGTTGCTGGTATCTTCTGTGGTCGGCATATCCCAATCTCCTAGCAAACATCCCATATTCGAAACTTAACAAAAGCTGTCAAGTTTCGGAATGTGTGTTCATCCAACAACTCTCTCAACAACAGAAGTGACAATAGGCCTCATTGGGCGTATGATTATGCAATTAAATATGGTGGCAATACATGTATTTGGATCTGTTACCTCACCGCCATATTACCAAACTCATCAAAACATGTGTTGGCAAGTTTGAGGCAAAATCTCCAGTACTCCAGCCATAGAAATTTTGGATGTACTCTCGGCAGTTCATTTGCTCACAGTAATTTCTCCAAATGCCAATGGAGTACACTGGGACTACATAATGAGGGATCACAACTGTCGCACTTACAATTAGGTGGATTTGCAGCTAAAATGTGGAACTGTCACAGTGCACTAATTTGCCAGGTTGATCACTGGCAAATCTATCAAAATCATAGTGAGGCCCATTGTCCAGTAATTACAAGAAAGTACTAATAGAGCAGCAACATGACATGAGCTGAAGCAGAGAACCAATCGTGTTGCTCGAGTCAATGCTAATGAGAGAGAGCAAGAATGAGAAGTGGAACCAAGTTTGGAAATCCTTGGTGCATTGTGCGAGAAACGTCAACACTGAAACTAGCCAAGAAATAGATACCGAGAATAAGCCACAGTATATAAACATAGGTAAAAGAAACAAGTAAGCCAATTGTGCTGCTGAGATCAATAGAATGAGTTCTATGACATATTCTATGTCATGTAGAGTGCTTTGAAACTGAAGGGATCACGTGCCCCTGAGATACCCAAAGAACATATTATGTCCCTTACTATAATGTTCCACAACCAAGTCCAGGTTATGGCAAGATAAAGACCTCGGGTACAAAGTAAAGTTCATAGGGTTCTAACTGTTCTTTCCCTTCCACGTGTTTCTTTTTCTTTATCCAGAAATATAAATGAAATATTGATTGTGTACTTTTCAGTAAACATTATCGGTCCGCGCCACAAGGATCCCCATAAATATGTGAGACGTGTGGTTGTTTTTCTTCCTGTTCTTTCTTCGGATTTATGTAAGTGTTCACTTCTGTAATGTGCCTCAGACCAGCAATAAACCGAAATAAACAAGCAGATGGAGCGAACACACACTTATTCATATAACCAAATATTTCAGTATGAGCCTTGCTATTGATTTGTCACATCAATAAAAAAGTTTAATAAAACTGCATTCCCCTAACTGTGCTTATATCATTGAGATGCATGAAGTTTCTCATTAAACAAGGCGAGCTTATACGTTCTGAGACAGGTGTTTTGTGTGCCATATTGAAAACAAGAGAATTCTGCTACCATTACATTTTGCAATGAGAGATGTGTTTCTAATAGATTGTAGTAGCATATGTATTGCCATACTACCTATAAGAAGTGCTTGAATGCGACTGATAAAGAAGCACAGTTAACCATGTCATATTCAATGATAAAGTCAGAAAGAGAGTTGCAGCTGCATTGCAACACCTCATTGAGCAATTTAATCAAAACAATGGCCCCACAATATCTGAAAAGAATGAGCAATAGAAAACAATGTATATTTCCCATATCATTTTATTTTGACACTAGCAGAAGTACCTGTTCCCTGAACGGGTTCTGTAGACAGACATGATGACACTGATCCTGCAGGTCGCTGGTCCAATTTGCTTATTGCTTGATGTGCTTTGCAGCCTGAAGTAAACTGCCCTGAAACTGGGTGCATGTGGCTGGCTGACATACCCTGGAACAGACGTTGGGGCAGGTGGGAATTGGTGTGCTGCTGCATACTGGGACCTTCTGTGCTCTCGCCCCACCTGCCGCCTAACCCTGGCGTGGTGCAGTTCATTGCAGTGCATTCTGGTGCAAATATCTCAGAAATGGTGCATCCTAGGGCCTTGAAATGTGGTTTTCGAGGTCTCATTTTGTTCCTCATGTTGCGGCCGTTCCTTCTATGACCATACTATGACCATGTCATTTTCAGGCAACCGTCTCATGTGCAAAGGTGCTGTAATCCGGGGAAAAGAGTGGGGTGTCCAAATGTCATGTAGCTGGTAATGTCCGGAGGACACTAACATGCAACGATGCAGAATTTAATGCAGATTGGTGAAACGGTGTGTAATTGTGTAAGGGCAAATGCTTTGCCACAAGCCCAAAAACAGCTTTTGACCTTTATATATATAGATATAGTCTGCCTCTTCTGTAGAAAATGAAAAAAAAATGTGTTATGTCAAAAGTAAAGAAATACCTATCTGGTGTATGCTCCTTCTCAAGTTACCCTGCTTTTGGAATTTGAAGCTGAAAGAAAGTGGGCACAACAGATTTGGCTATTTCTGTGTAATCGCTCATAGTTCAGTGGTTGCTGAAGCTTACGCTCCTTGCCTATTTTCAACCCCTTCACATACATGGAAAAATAGCAAACCAGCTGCCTCATATCTTCCCCATACAAAGAGTTTGTGGTGTCCATTTAAAATGAAGACTCACAAATTGCTTGCTGCTTCATCTCAACACAAACATCTACCAATACCATATTTACAACACAGAAGCTGTTAGGCAGCAACCTGTGCAGTTCCCTCTGGGACCACTGCAAAGGATTTAAGACTACAGGTGGTTGGCAGTAAACCCAATTGGTAGCAGTCTGTACCACCCACATTTACCTGGTAGCTGTGGCTGAACAGTCAGACTTCTCTCAAGAAGAGTTAGGCAGGATACAGAGTATTCACAATAGGTCAAAAGAACACAGTAGAACAAGCAAACACTGACCAGAGCTTGGTGTAAAATAGATATAATTATTTATTTAAAAAACTCATCTAGTAAAACACACTGGCACTAATATCAAGCAGTTCAAAAACACGGTCACTAAAAGATATACACTCCCTTCAACGATTAGTTAGACAAGTCTTAAGTAAAGCAACACTTATTTTCAGACAGCGGTGAGCGCTTAACAAAGATGGCACTCTAATCAATCGGTTTAAAAGGGAGAGAAAGGCAGAGCAAAGATAGAAATAGATCCCAACACTTTCGGAAGAACACAGTAGGAGAAGAAGGCAGGTTAAAACCATAAAGTCAAAGTTAACAAGGCCGGACCCACTTTAAGAGGCTCCGGTCGAAATGTGTCCAAGGTCACACGGTTCGAAGTGCCCAAAAGTCTCGCAATAAGTTCAGAAAGAGTTGGACCAAAAAGAAAGGGACCAGTTAGATGGTCAAGGCAGCCAGCCCAGTCCAGAAGGTTAAGGGATTATTGTTACCTTGTAGCAATGTATAGAAAGGGAGGCCTGGCGGACACAGTACCTTAAAATGGTGAGAACGCTCCAGCGGGGGCAGTTGTTCCTGGCAGCGGGTGCAAGTCAGTGCTTCGTCCGGAGGAAGAGAGGTTCTTGTCAGGGAGGAAAGCAGGAGTCCGTTGCACTGCCAGGGAAGAAACCAGCCGAGAGTTCTCAATTAAAAGGAGTGGTCCTTTTATTCGTGGTCCAGTGGTAAGTGGCTATCCGGTTGCCTGGGTGCTTGGCACTGGCAATTCGACCACAAGACGTCCTGGGATGCGAGAAAGGAAGGTAAACTGGTTGTGCCCACCAGTCAGGGGAAGAAGACTCTCCTGCAGGGAGATCTCCTCTGTCGTTGGGAAGTGGTGAGTCGGTTCAGCAGGGCTCCACCGGTGGTGTCGTCGTAGCAGGTCGGCTCAGCTTCTCCCTCGTCGGATTTTCAGGTCCTGTGGTGACTTCTGAAGTTCCAGTCCCAAAAGCCCTGCTTTTATGCAGCACACCCCCATTCACTCAGTCTAGCTGTCAATCAAACATGCTAAGTGGTGAGCCGACCAGCTCACCACTTGGGCCAATCACACAAGAGTGTGACTTGAGTTACCAAGGTAACTCAGTCGAGGGTGCCTAAACCCCCTCCCACACCACCTGTTGTACCCAGACAGAGTGGCACCACTTTTGGAGCCTTCTGTGGAGAAGCCAGCCAAAACGTGGAACAAAGGGCTCAACCTTTGGTTTGGAGTTACAGAGGCGAACACAAATGCCATTTTAAAACTGAGTTCTGGCAGGAAATACCAACCGGTGAATTAATATTAAATAAATAAACCAGCGGTATGTTAGAGGCTATGTTAAAAGGTATTAGCCTCGAACAATATAAAAAAATCCCATAGAGATATATTTGCGGTTGAATATAAAAAGTAGTAGCCACTGCCACCAGCCAAAACTCAACGAGGGGGGGCGGGACAGTGCCCCCTCGAATAACAGACCCAGGGGCAATCGAATTGCCCCTACCAGTACGTCCACAATATGATGGTTTGCACTGGTTCTGTTAGTAATTTGGGACTAGTAAAGCCAATGGTGACTTTACATGCCCTGGGAGACAGTAGTCAGTCCCAGGGTATGGAGTCTATGTTGGGGGGTCACTATGAAACCCCGGTGTTACTGCACGGAGGGTGCTGTGTAACACACATACAAAAACATATGAGACCCTATGGAGTAAAAGACCCCATAGCCCATGAAACACATTAACATTCAAAGGAACACCATAAATCATGTCCAAGACTGGGAAAAAAAAGAGTCTCACTCCAGAAATCCAGCAAAGGTGCTGGGGGACTCACTAGGTTAGGAAATTCATCCTAAACAGAGAATTCTCCCTAAAAGAAGCTTCCACAGAAGAAATGTGCCATGAATATGTGCACAAAGAACCACAATAATATGATGCCTTTTTCTAGGACTGCTGTTCAATAGTAAATTAACCTATTCCTAGAGTAAATCAAGCATTATGGAGTCAAAATATTAGGTGGATATTTCATATACTGATTTGATATTATTTGTGCTCAGATTAGGCAATGGACGTTTTTTTGTTGTGAACCTTACGAGCTAAAACTATATTTCTAAGTTGTGTATTTAGAGATTAACTTAAGTAAAACAAATAATGCTCTAATATATATGCCATCTTGGAGAAGTAGCAGGACCATTATGGCAAGCGTTTATTGCACGAGTTAAAACATCTTTAAGTTATTGATGTTTTGATTTATTGTGCTACACAGTAATGGAATTGCATCGGCATAGAGTGGTAGGCAGGGTTTTCACTAATCATGGGAAATGGCATATTGGACAATACAAAAACAAAGAGGTGATGACTGGAAGGTTTAGACTTAATCTTAACCACTGGCAATGCTCTGGGCAACCCTCCAGACCACCGTTCTTCGCCTGCCAAGCCATTACAGAAGGGAAAGACCATATGCAAATCAGGCTTGGCCCCACCCCAAAAGGGGCAGTCCAGCCCGAACTGCTAGGCCACATCCCTTCTGCACGAGACCACAAGCATCCCCAAACATGTTTCGCCCTTGTTGGGGCTCATCAGTGAGGAGTAGCTTGGGTCTCTAGGCCCAGCAGGCATGGGACCCACGTCTGGGCATACCCGTCCCACTCGGGGTGACATAGCAAAAACAAAGAGGTGTTGACTGGAAGGTTTAGACTTAATCTTAACCACTGGCAATGCTCTGGGCAACCCTCCAGACCACAGTTCTTCGCCTGCCAAGCCATTACAGAAGGGAAAGACCATATGCAAATCAGGCTTGGCCCCACCCATTGGACAATACTACTTATTTTGTAGAATGTTTTAACTGGGTGACAACTCTTTTGGGGTAAGTTTCAACCCACCCCTAATAAGGCACATACTATTGTATTCATTGAATAAGGTTTTTTTATATGAGCACGGTATTGCTGGTTTAACAAGATTCATTCCCCAGGCCTCGGGGGGATAGCTCAGGGGCAACGTGCTTCCCAGAAGCAAAACGATATGGAGCAACACAGGTTCGATCCTCGGGTCCGCGCTTAGAAACCTATGGGTGTTAAGCCTGTTAGAAATAACCTATCATATCATATCATACAGCCTCCCTCCCCTTTCAGGACAAGAAACACACAGGGTTGCACAGATGGTCTATTTATTAATACAAACAGAAATAGGTAAATCAATGTAAACATATTATGCATCTGGGAAACTCCAATGGTGATAAAAACATTAGCCACCTCAATTTATCATGTTACATTTACAGGAATAGAGATGTCTCTATCACACTCATCGCCATATGTACATTTGATTCATCCTGATTGTGCATCCACCATGCTTTGATCATTGTATGAGGGCTTGGGATAAAACTGTCATTTTAAATGGAAAGTAAATTATATTAGAATGTCTCTGACTTTCTAAATCTCTCGATTTATTATTTTTTGCAAATAAATATCCACCCCACCTCCTCACTCAATGGACATGTCAACATTTCAAACAGTGTTTTAGAAAATTAATTTATAAGACAAACTTCTTAACATTCTCACGTGTGGATCACTCATAAAATGAGAAAAAGGAAATCATGGAAACAGGAAATGACTCCCATGATCTTACTTTTCTGGGTGTAAACAGAGTGAGATATACTTCTGACTCACAAAAAACATCTTCCCTATGTGATCACTACACAGAGAAGGAGGAATGCATCTCACAGTATTCACACACCATAGGCCCTATTCTATCAAATTGGTAATTCCAGAAGCACATACACTTCTAAAATGTAATAATTTATCAGTATGTCTTGCCAATTGACATACACCTCCCTCAGTACTTTCAATAAAAAAAAGGGCTGGAATCTAATCTATTTCCATTTTGAGTATCGCTCTCCTCGGAATTGTTTCCCCTTAATATTACACTTAGATATTAATTACTTTTGGTTGTCTCACATAATGCTCACACACTCTTAATGAATGGTTCAATTGCCCTGCACTAGGAAAGGGTGGGCATCAGTCAGCAAGATGGGTCCTTACCCACACTACCTGGTTTGCCTCTTTAAGTTTTGGCCCTGCTGTCTATTAACCTGAAGACAGTCTGGGACTATATCTCCATGTTTTCCTCTCTTGCAGTGTACAGCTAGTAATGCAAAATGGGTCCAAAAGTAAAGAAATCTAATCCATTCCCTTTTCTATCATTGCCAGTTCTACTTTCTCTCCTTTCAGTCAGTCGGTCAGTTCATCCCAGTCAGTGAGTCTCCAGAATATATGGGTTTGATCTTTTATCAATAAGAAAACACGTTCTTGTATATGTGTGTATCATTTCTCTAATCTAATTGGGCACTGTATGTGCATTGACAGTCGTCCAAAAAGTACATCACCACACTAAACCATCCCCACCATACTCATTGGGTGTATTAATGAAAAGGAGAGTCTAATGGCTGTAAATTCTACTCCCATATTCCATCCCATTTGATCTGTTATAATCTTGGAGATTTGTACATTAAACAATTTTAACTTTTCAAACCACATATTCCTCACATGTGATCATGTTACTATACCGTTCATCAGATTGCTATCACACAGGTAAATCAAAATAATTCTAGTCTGATCTCAGCATGATGTGTGATGCATTTGTTGCGCATGTTTGCTTTTTACACACTGATACTTTTAAGCAAAAATTATTTTTTATCTCAGAGTAACAGGCTTCATGAACACTCGAATATTTGAATCACTGGTACATGCTCTTATTGTACGAAAATATCCACATTTGTCTAATTTCCATAACTAACTTAATGCAGCCTAAATAAAAGTTAACATTGAGCTGATAGAGCTTTTAACCATGAACATGTTTTAAAAAAATAAGTCTCAAAGTGATTTCCCTTAAATGTTAGAAGCTATATTATGATTCCAAGTGTAAAATTAGTTTTCTTATTTACAAAATATTAAATGGCATCCCAGTTCTTCTGCCAGGTAACAGAATGTCTGGCATCATATAATGTTAGTTCTTTTGCATGTGAGAGCTAAGACAATTATGCATCCTGAAAGTGGTGGTGGTCAATGTGCAAGTTCTTTGATGTAAGGCTACTAGCAAGAGCCCTTATTGGCCCATTCACACCTGTTGAGTGAATTCAGCATCTGCATGCCCCTATGTCAGACATCAAGGCTACAGAAGTATGAAGTGTTTTCCTCTTAGAACATCCTGGCTGATTAAAACATCAGCTTATTCAAGAGGAGACCCCTACAAACCACTTCCCTGAGCACATTAATTGTATTTTTTGAGTTCCAAGCCCAGGAGCAGTGACAGATAGAAGTTGTAAATGGGGAGCATGTGTTTTGCTGACGGGGCCTGAATCTTGAGGCAAAGTCATAATGTGTTTTGGTGAACTTCAAACCAATGTTCTTATTGTTCTCATGGAAAAACAGGCCATCCCCCTTTGTGTTGCTTTGTTGGTGTGGATGGGGAGTAATGCCATGTGTCTGTCCAGACCATGTTCCTGGCTTATTTCAGAAATGTAGCCTTTCAAAGTCATTTTATTTTTCCTGTTACAATGGTCACCTAAAACAGAACAGAACATTTGATATGTCAGTATGTTTCTGTAAAGCCGATCACAGTCCTGTAAAGGAAAATATTCACAATGCAAGGCTGAAACTTGTTTTTTACTCTCTTATGTAATGCTGTCCTTTTCATCTCAGATTGAACAATTCTCCAATTACCAAAATGATTGATGAATTTGTCCATGTAACTGAAAAGGTTCCTTGTATGTCAGAGCATATGTTGTTGGACATATACTCTTGTTGTCAATGGGCTGCTAACATCACACATTTCCTTGCACGTGTCATTTTTCAGAAGCTACGCGTATCCTTCAGGTCACATATTTGTTTTTAAACTGGTGCTTTTCTACCCTTGCATACTTTTCTTCAGTATAGATCTCTCTACAATTTGCAACATCATTCAGAAATTAGATGCTTGTAGTGATATGCTAAGGTAGATTTTTAATATACACTGCAGTGATTTGCATGCAGATAGGCACTGGAAGGATAGCTCAGGGACAACACATTTGTCTTGGAAGCAAGACAACGCATAACAACACAGGTTTGAATCCTGGTAGCACGCTTAGAAACTGGTCTCCGGTATTAAGAATGTTATAAAATAACAATTATAATGATACCCATGCCTAGCATTCTTGCAAAAAAAGGGGGTATATACAAACAGGGGACAAGTGCAATTGTTTTCATTCTGATTCTTTGCAAGATTCATTAAGGTACATAAGTGATGATATGTCATATTTTATTTTTTAGGTTCATCAAGTACAGACACTGACCCTTCAAATACAAACTATGGGACAAACAGCAGCTCAGTGGCTGCTGCCATCCTGGTGCCATTCTTTGCCCTGATATTGTCAGGGTTTGGTTTTTACCTCTACAAACACAGGTACTTGCATGTTCCTTGTACATATGTGTTTATTGTATTATTTGCTATCTTTTGTGATAGGTAGTCGTCCTTCAATACATTCTGAAATCACTCTCTAACAAATATCAAGGAAGTTAATATTGGAGTGAGTTTTCATGGATTGTGTAAAGAGAAACAATACACAATCTGGGTTCAATTCATGAGATGAAAATGAAATGCTGGTTATGTAGTAGATGACTGTGTTAAAACATAAATAAAACATGCTGCTTCAGACAGAGCACCTATAAACATCATATTCTGACTTTAAAAATAAATTGTTGGGGGCAGCTGTGACAAGATTGATGGGTTTTCCCATTTCTTTTGAAGCAAGAAATAGCAATGGATACCAACTCCAGTTTGCTGCTAATTGTACGTAAATGTTTTAGGTAAAGCACTATAGAAATACATTATTCAAATTCTGTAAAAACAATATACTTTCTTGAGAGATTCAAAAAGTTCAGGCTGACAGAATCCAGCATGCACAAAGTGCAAACGGAAGAGGAGAAACAGAAAAGTGGGTGCTGGGCTAATATATGCATTGGAATGTTGGCAGAATGATATGATAGAGAACGAGTAGTGTCGGATGCATGCTGTGGCAATTCTGGTAGATAATTAGTTATATAACCCGATTGGTTAATGAGCTCCATTGAAATTCATGAATTCTTCAATATTTTCCATAATTTAACATTTTGAAAGAGCATTGATGTGAGAAGCGAATAGGTTTAAGAAACATGCACATACGCCATAGGATGGGGGATTCCTTTCTGGAAAAAAAGTCTTACTCATACTATCTGATGGTGATATGTGTCATCTAATGCATAATATTCTTCCAAAATGAAAATGATAATATGTGCACTCATATTAGTGTACAGTCATTGCCAATTATTGTATTTATTTATTTATTTGTTTGTTTATTTATTTATTCACAGAACAAGGCCTAAAGTACAGTACAATGGCTATGCTGGGCATGAAAATAGCAATGGACAAGCTTCTTTTGAAAATCCCATGTACGATACAAACTTAAAACCCACAGAGGCAAAAGCAGTACGATTTGACACAACGTTGAACACAGTCTGTACAGTGGTATAGCGCTCTGTGATAACATGACTGATTCATAGCCATACTGTACCTCTGACGGGCCTGCAGTAACTCCTTCGGTGCCATATACCAACGTCTCTTCTTTTTTTGGCTTTGCTGCTGTGGTCTTTGACGCCATGTACCTGAAAACAGAGCATATGGCAACATGTCTGGGCTTGATGTGTCCACAGACGTCAGGAGAGCAAATCAAGAAAAGTGTTTCGTGTACCACGGGATACATATGCCTGGCTGCATGTGCTTCAAGTCACGGCGCACCCAAGGATACTGCCACGTCACGCCAGTCTGTCATATTTAATGCCTCAGACATTCATGCTTGTATGTGGCTGAATGCCTTTCAGTGCAATCTTCCACGCACTTGGACAAGTCCTCGGGGTGCTCCGAAAAACGATAGCACCACAGTCTACCCCCAGGAACGTTCTGTAGACGTAAAAGCTTTCGTTTTTTATGAAGGAAAAGACCACCTTTCTTGCAGTTGCACATGCATCAACACGCTTGACTGTAACACCACTGAGAACGTGGGACCATTTTGGAGACCAACGGAATATCCCGCATTCAATGTTCATGATATGGGGTGATTTGCAAGTTTCCCACGAACATCGTATTGCAAAATATTACTGCACAACTTGTTTGCACTAGCGTGATATAAATGACTAAGATACCGGTAAAACAAAACGCATACAGGGTCCGTACACTCTATATACATTGTGTATATAAAGCATTGACATTCTGTGTTGAAGCTTTCCATAATCACTTCTTTTCTTTTATACGACATGGCCGTTCAATATTGGCACAGAGTGGCGATACTGACGAAACTATTTACAAGTGTATGTATTGCTTTCCCTTGCCTGCAGGTTCGCTCATATCCAAACGTGCATCAATAGCAGACAGAACCACGTGGCAGCCTCCCAGCGCCTACTTTTCTCTCCCATCTTTATTTCAAGGAGCATGTCCATTGAAGTCGAGGGTATCTGTCATGACTTTCCGCATCGTACTTCCAAACAACAGGGGGTTGGCAGCTTCTCTGTTGCTGCTCAGCACATGTCTATGTGAATAATAATGTATTATAGGGGGCCCACTAAGCCCGAGAGTCTGACCCTCCAACAGTCTTCCTTTAAACCCCATCATTCCCTAGGACGTGGTGTCATGGTTTGCGATCTTGCATTGCACCGAATGACATACATTTGCAAACGCTGTACTAGGAGTCTGGAATATGGAGTCAAACACATGACGGTGCGGCTGGTTTCACAAGGCTGGCCATTAGATGCGTCAACTTTCCAGCACTTTCATTCTATGGGAGAAGGGACACGCTAAGGGATACTATCCGGGTCAACATGGGATAATTGCAGCATTGTCAGTTTATTTAAAAACATGTGTGCAACAACGCCATTGTGCCAGTCCAATAGCACAGCGAGTAGAGTGCTCCCTGACAAAGGTTCGAATCCCGGCAGGGCCAAACTCAGCCTTTCATCCTTCCGAGGTCGATAAATGACCACCACACGCTGTGTGTAATAATAATATAAATGCTAAATTATTATTATTTTTTGTAGATAATTTACACATTCGGCCATATTAAGAAAAAAGAAAGGTGGGCACACAAGGGTTCAACTACATGGTGTGTGAATGGTGTATCAGCTGTGCTCTATCTAAATAAAACCGGATTACAGTTTGTACTACACATATACCCTACTCTAAAAGTATATTATTCCATAGCATTTATTATTCTGCATTTGAAATGGAAAACAAATAAGATTTAGCACCCAATGGCAAATAATCAGTGCTTTGATGCCACTCCTCTTCCAGCTTCTCTTAATCCGGTCTAAAATCGGGGTTTATGCAGATAAACCGAATTATTTTGTACCCCGGAAGGCAGCCCTGCACATTGAACTGGTTGTGTCATTTGGAAAGCTAAGGTTCAATTGAAATCCATCACTACTGTGAGGTGTCCTTTCTTGTATGGTTTCACAATTAAAAAGTCATGTTCAAAATCTGAACTAAGGCATGCGTTGCACAAAATTATATGCAACGTGAGCCAGTGGTGTGTCCTAATTCCATGTAAAACATGCTGTGTTTTATGTAATTCATTATTTGAGAATCTGAAAAAAAAATATTATTCAATTTGGATGCCGATCTTTCATTAAGAGAGTCTAGCAGATATTTTAAAGTTTTCACCAATACATGTCTGTGATATTTCCAAATGTTTTAATGGAATTAGATCATTTTTTAAGAAATATATTCAAAAAAGAAAAATATATATTTTGAAGGCCGGATATATTTACTTAACAAGGGGGGAGCGTGTGTTTGACGTTCGTACAGAAATGGAAATGGATTAAACTGACTAGCAAATTGTTATGGTAAAGCCAATCAGATATACTTCCGTCCTTGGAATGTGCATCAGTGTGGCAGTAAAGAATTGGAAGGGACATGAAGCTGAAAATATACTCCTATAACGTCAAAGTTTAGAAACTATTTTTGAAGATCTTGAGTTGTTGAACATTTTGTTCAGCAGAAGTCCCCAATTGTATCGTAATATATGTAAATGGTGGACAAGGTAGAGTGAAAATGCTCACAATATTGGTAAAAGTGCATGCACAGATGTTTGCTATTTCCCTGTGAATTTTCTGATACACAATCTTTCGCAGTTATATGATGTAGTGGGGAAGAGTGAAATGAAGGAGTGTTGCAGGCTAACATTATGTCAGGATATTTAAAATGTTTGAACCAAAAAACAAATGCTTTGTTAATGTGATTAATGAAGTATTGTGAAAAATTGGAATTTATTTTCATTGATGTAATCAATTCAGTGCCTCTCTCGGAGCAGTAGTGATTGGAGTTTGAGCCTACAGTTGAAGACCTATATAAGATTCGGTCTATGGTTTGCTTTTTTTTTCCAATGGGTCTCCCATGAGACCAAAGATCATTTAAGTATGTAGTAACAGCCAGGGTGTTCACTTTCAGTTGCAACTGATGAAAACTTCACAATGAAATTAGCCCATGAAGATGAGGCAAAGCTTAAATACCTAAAACAGACAACAAAAGGCTACGTGCTTCAAAGTTTCAACGGACGCTTGTTAAACACACCTTGCCTTTCTCCAGGCTGGCTGCAATAATTTTTTTTCTTGTGTAAAATATTTTGTAAGTAAAAACAGAAAAAAATGATAAAAATGGAAACAATAGGACGCTGGCATTTTCATATCATTACTATCTCCAAGTTCACTATTCCATCTGTACATCTCACTACATGCTGCTGACATAAGTAGGTGCAAAATAAATTTTTGTACAGAGATATATTTTTTATGAAGAATTTGTAAAATTATGAAAAATGCTGTACTTTTATGATTAATGTAGGTAAATTGTTAAAATAAATGTTTTTACCATAAAAACATGTAATTTTCCCAATAATGTAAAATGTACCATCTATAGCTGATTTTCAGTTTTTTTCTTAATACACATGTAATAATATTACAGTGGACTGTCAAATACAACACTATCCTTTTGGCGAAAAAAAAGAAAATATATATATTATAAAATATTGTAATATAGCCTGTGCAATGCCACCAATCTTGAAATCAAAGTTCAAAATAAATATTTAATTTTAGATTTCTGTCTTCTGTGTGCACATTTCTTATTGTAACTGTCACTGGCAAAATATATATGGTTACGTCTCTGGCAATTTTATTGAAGGGGAATCTTCATCGCTGTACATACAAATGGGTACAATTGGCTCACTCTTTATCAAACAACAATGCAAAAAGCAGGCATATGCAGTTTAATTCAAATATACTGGTGACAACTTAATGCCGTGATGGAGAAAATCGTTTATTGCTAGAAGAAAATTACAAATATTTATGCTCTTTGAGAAACATGAATGCCATTAATTTAGCATACAGTCATTCCAAGACTCAAACATGCCTCAAGTTTATTTATACTGTAATGAAAAGCAATCCCTTTTTATTGCTGCAAGAATAACATGTTACAATTTATTAGAAGGTGACAAAGCAGGAGTTGTAATGTGCTGTGAAAGACTGCAGACATATTCTTTTGATTCATGCCATTACTTAACAGATTAATACAGCCATTACGTCTGTGTGTGAAATTGATGAATATTGCAAAATAAGGGTGACATACCGTATCTAAGGAAATCTTTTGTGATAAGAGAAGAGATTCAACATCTTAGAAAACAATTTTAATATTGGGGAATAACTCTTGCGAAAGGAGTACTTTTACTCCAAAGGCATATCAGTGATCTTAATAAAGGGGTTCTATGTCATATTTCTGCATTTTAAAGCCCGAACACAATAAATACCTATTATTATTTTTTTTTTTACGGCCGTCTTGGTGACGCCTTGAAAATGACAGGATAGCACATACTAGATCCCCCTACCCCCTGCAAGGTGATCTCTTCCCCACCCTCTCCTTCCGATTGTCTTGAGAATAGGGTGATGTAACCCCCCCCAAACCCACCATTCCTTCACCCACTACCCCCTTCCCAGCCAAACACACTCACTCTCCACACATACATACACAAATACACACACACACAGGCACACATGTACAAACACCCACACATACACACACAACAAACATACCTACCTCCCGGGACGCGCCTTCTTCTCCCAACCACACTCGCTCCCGCTTCCTGCCTGTGGCTCCCTCTGCACATTCATGTGCAGCAGGGGCATGACAGTTCGATTAGAAAGACTACTCTGTGCAGTCACAAAACAGACTTTTTAAATCAATCTTTTTTTTTCACGTGTTTTAGAAAAAGGTCTTTTGACCTAATACCAATAGAGGGCTACATTCTGACATGTGGTTCATAATACTAACGTAAGGATTGGAATTGCGATGACATGAGGGATGGTTACACTGGAAGAGTATGTCAAAAAGGGGAACAATCTGGACAAAAGGGGAAGAATGTCAATCAAAGATCAGAATCATGCAGAGGATGTTATAATATATGCATAACAACTGTTAAGGATTGACTAAAGATTTTGCAACCGATTAGTCAAAGGAGGTATAGATTCTTTCGAAGACACTGAGGCAAGCGCTATGCTTTACATTTACATATTTCCTCACTTGAGCAGCAACATTTCAAAACTGTAACTTACGCAAAAAGAGTTAGTTGCCGTATTAGAGAAAAGCACAGTTTAATGTAAACAAGTGAACTGATGTCCGTGAGGAGTTGAGGGGCATTTTCAAGAAGACACTTTTAAATGCATAGAAACAACTGAAATATCTAGCAAGCTCCCTCACCAGAAGGACAGATCTAGCAGATCAAAAACAAGTAAGACAAGGAACATCCCCATGCAATATTAGGAGATGCCGAACTTGCCAGCACATATGCACCAAATTAGCTATAACAACTTCACAGAACCAAACATTACAGATTCAAGCGACACACAATTGCGAATCTTCCAATGTGATAAACCACACCCATTGCAAGAACAGTCCACAGGGAAGGTTTGTTTAGTGAGTCTTGCACTGGACTATGTCAAAGAATTAACCTGCATAGAGACTTCATCTTATAATGCAAAACAAAAACACCTGTTGGTCAAATCTTTACACAGGATGAACACACATTGCAGGACCTGTCAGTAATAATACTCAAGTGTAGTCTCTCAAATACCAAACAATGAAGAACCTGTGAGCTCAAGTGCTTAAAGAATCTCAACCTTATTCATTCTGGCTTGATCATTGGGTGAGTTGTTATTTATTTATTATCTAAATGTACGAAATTTGATTTCTTTGGACCCTGTCCTTCTGCACTGCATTGTCAAATCCTCCAGAATTGACAGAAGAAGCCATTTTCTGGAGATGGTCCACAAACAACAAATCACCACCAAATTTGCTAGGTATATATAACACACCACTCTAGTGTACAATGGCTGCAGGATTTACCGCCTGCACACATCAGAATACAGAAAGGACTGTGACAAAATGTGGTTGCGCTGTTCACATAATTCTCTGCATACTTACACCAGACTAAGCCTCAGCACCTCTGTCAACAGAGTGCAGCACAGACCTATGACAGATTCAGGCACACTGAACACATAGTGCTCCTTTTAGCACCCAACCACATGCCTGTCCTCATGGGTTGCTCTCTTCTGGAGCCTGGCCAGCCCTGCCTTATTGGCCAAATGCACACACGCATCCTAATTGTACTCCAAGATCTCCAACACTCTGGACTTCGGTTCTCTGAGGTAGTTCCCCCTAACAGCGCAATGAGACTATAATAATGGTAAAAAGTGCTATTTAATTGATAAGTACAATAGGCAATTGATTTAGGCCACGCTATGGCTATCCTTGAGCCTGGGACCCTGGAGGTAACCTCACCAATAGTAACAGATGATGGCAAGCCATTACCACTTCTCACAAAGCACTGTTGGAAACAATGTTTCAGAACACTGAATGAGTAAGGACACAGTCATCGAGTTTGGTGATTTTGAATGTCTAAGCACAACTGATTAGTACCCATTATCAAATAGAAGGCATGTCCAGCCAACAATAGAAATGTCACCATTCTTACAATGGTAACACACCTTTTTATGTGCCTTTTTGTATGGAAGTGAGTAAGGCACTGCCAAAGATGAGGACCAACAAGGATACATTTGGACGTGATACCTTTGAAGTTTAGGGGAGATGTCTGTACTGGTTTCATCATATGCATACAGAGAGGATTAATTAATATGGGTCGGTACAAGGGCAACGCGTTGGTCTTGGAAGCAAGACCATGAAGAGCAACAGAGGTTTGAATCATGGATCCGCGCTTAGAAACTGAACTCAGGTATGATATTAGGTGCGTTATAAAAAACAATTAAATAAACACAATATATAAACCTTCTCTGTGGCCCTAGCACAGCACAGAGGCTGCAAAAACCTGCACTGGCCTCTGACAATGATTTAGTCCCAACACGCTGGTGCTGGAAAGATGCTGATACACTTTATAGTTGGAGACACGCAAGGACGGTTGGAGCATTGGAAGCTTAAAATCACTGCACATGTGAAACACCTAACATTTTCAGTTAATACAGCTTAAAAACTTGAATTTTGTTTGAAAGTATAGCTGTACTTTTTAAGATACGTTTCCCCTAAATCCTGGGGGGGAAAAGCATTGATCAATGAAAATAAGTGATGTCATGGTCATTAACGTAGCACTCTGCATGTGCTTCCTCTTCCTCGTTCCTTTGCTTCACTGAACATCGGGATCCCTAACATTTGAAACTGAGAACGCCTGGGCTGCAAATGACCCAGCTGCAGTCAGTGCATCTTACAATGAACCAAACAAAAAAACAAATCAAGCTCACTCTGCGACTGATGTCTCGCAAAGATTACACGTTTGGGCCTACCAAAAGTTGCTAAATGTTAATGTATAATCCGGAGGCAACATAAGCTACAACATGATAGTGGACCACTCCATTTTTTGCGTGTGAAGTATCACCTAAACAATACTATTAATCCAAGTATTTAGCATGGAAAATCGAATCGACAATTCCCCCAGTAAAACACCAAGTGCTTGATTCACAAAGTGTTTTTCAAAGGGAAAATACCATTGACAAGGCTTTGTGAATCAGGCCCCACTTGCCTTGAGAGGATTCACAACCTCAAAACACATTTTTGTTTTTATATTTATCGTTGTAAAGGGTGGGACAATGCTCTAATCAATGGACTCCATGGGCCCTGATTTGCAAAGTCTCATTCAAACGCAGAATCTAGATTGTCCTTTATTAAGAGTTTGAATAAATGTTATTCTCTGTCAAAAGCATAGGCCAATATTGTGTCGTTTAACTCACGACTAACGGTGCAGACTTGTCAACGGGTTTTAGATAATAATGTGTAAACACTAAATACCGCTGACCAATGAAGTGTCTTCCTGATATCTTCCAAGGGTACTTACACCTGGAACACTTTAATGCCATGTCCCCCCTCATGTATGCGTGACTTGTCAATGCCTGCTTCTGAGAGCACAATCAGTGAGCTAAGGTTGGCAAAGTTATCAATTTATAAAGTTTTCACAGGGCAATCTGAAGCTGATCATGCCCTTCGAGGTGAACTGCTGCTGTTGTATTCTCATATGCTTTTAGACCACACAAATCTTGGGATTCAATGGGGAAACAGTATATATGTCTGTTCCTAATATTGTATTTTGTGCATGAAGAAATGAGTACTAGCCCTCTGTACAGCGAGAATAATTCTACCTGCCACAGCAAAAGCTTTAACAAACACAACTCTACAACTTGGGATGAGGAAAGCAGCCCATTCAACTTGCAAGAAAATCCCATTCTATATGTATCCTCCCTGCAAAGGCAGGACATGTTTTTTTTTCCTTTTTTTAATTTTTTAATTTATTTGTTTTGGTTTTAAATGAGAAACCTTTACAAAACCACAGTAAAATATAAAACCAGCAAGAATATATGAATACATACAGAAATAAAACGAGAGGAAGAAATGCCAAGAAAACCAGGGGCTGCAAAGGGAGACCGATCATGGCCCTCTTATGCTCATATAGGTGGCCAGTGTCTTATAAACTTGAAAGTATGGAAAATGTTTCCAAAACTTTTACAATTGTGGCCGTGAGCATAATTTCTTGACCAGTAATCAGTCTATCCCTAAAAAGATCATGCAATAGACTCTCTTCTTTAGCCACAAATCTCCCATGTAGCAACCGTCTTGTTTCCCAGGTGCCTTCGCACTCCATTACAAATGTCTAAGGGATTGTTGGCTTGGAGAGTCACAGTGTCTGCAGAGTTTTTTTGCTTTGTCCACCTGGGGCCAGATTACAGAAACTTGCACCGACGCAAGTGCAAAATTGCACAGTATTAGCACTAGGGCAAAGTTTGCCCTATTTTTAAAAACAGTGGCACACACTAGAAAACTACTGCACCATGACAAGGGCCGTTTGGCATGTTAAAAGCACCAGGGCAAAAATTGCCCTAGTGCAAAATAGATATATTTTTGATGAATTTTTGCATCAGGGCAAAGTTTGCCCTAGTGCTAATACCATTCCGTATTAGCACTAGGGCAAACTTTGCCCTGCTGCAAAAATGCAGTAGAAATGCATCTTTTTTGTACTAGGGCAATTTTTGCCCTGGTGCTTTTAATATGCCAAACTGCCCTTGTCATGGTGCAGTAGTTTTCTAGTGTGTGGCACTGTTTTTAAAAATAGGGCAAACCTTGCCCTAGTGCTAATACCGTGCAACTTTGCCCTTGCCTTGGCACAACATTTCTGTAATCTGGCCCCTGGTTTCTTCGGACCAAAATTTCCCCCGTATAGGCTATGTTGAGTCTTAATCTCAAAGAGTTATTTCTTATACTTTTTTCAAAGACTTTTGGAGATAACGCGAGAGAGTACCAAGCTTTCTGTCCACCTTTAAAAAGAGATTTGGAGGATTAACCCTTAAGTGCCATGGGTATTTCTCACCAGTGCCAGGTCCTTTTTTGGTGATTTCTGTATGTGGCCATTCAATGGCTTGTAACTTTTTTGTTACATGAGGTATCTCGGCCAAATTAGGGTCCTTTTTTTCCGACAAGTAGGCGGTCATAAAGCCACCCAGGAATCCTAGGTTGCTTAGGGGTGTGAGAGAAAATAAGAAAAAAGTGCAAAAATGTTGGGTTTTTTCAAAAAACGCCAATAAAATGATGGACAAAGAAGCCTGTGGTTTTTTCCTTGCAAGAGTAGGAACGAATGGTTTGCTGTGCTGAATTCCCCAATTTCCTGGCTTTCAAGAACAGGCTGAGTGGAAACGAAAAAAAATTATTTTGATGTGGTTATCAACTATTTTGTGAGAGGTAGGTGATTTTGGCCATTTTTGCCAATTGGACATGCATGGACAGAATGGAAGAAAAGGGTAGGAAAGCCGAATTGGAGGACAGAAAGGCAAGTATTTCTGAAATGTAGACAAAATTCCAAGTTTCAGAAGGGGTGATTTGCATAGGTCAGGCAACAACTAGGCAGGGGAACTGCCATAGATTGGGGGAAAAGCGGTAAAATGACCGAAAAAGAAGCTATGTGTTGGACATGGTTGGCTTGGTACGGCAATGGCTCCTATGAATTTTGAGAAAAGCAATGCTCCGCTACATTACCCCGCTTCTTGCAGTTAGGAGAGCACACATTTTTTGTAGTGTTTTACAAAACAAGCAATACCACAAGCCAAACACTGAGCCATGGTACACAGGAGTTTCACGCTAACGGCCTGAACAGACGCACTTAGCATGTGTAAATAGGGAAAAACAATGTGGTGAGGAACGGCAAGTAAACATTTTTTGAAAGAGCACAGGCAGACTTTTTGAAGGGTAGGTGACTTCTGCAGGTTACAAAAGTGTATGGTGCCTAAAGCAGTGACTAAATGTAGGTCACATTTGGGAAATGAAATGGTTGCGTGACAAAGGCCACCAGCAAATGGGTAAAAACGTTATGAAAACCACACAAACACAACACATAGCCTACCGTCCCCCGTTCCCACAGGTGTCCCGATGAAAATGGTACCTCACATGTGTGGGTGCACCTACCTGGCCACCAAGGGGAAAGCCTAAAACACAAGTAACCCCAAGTCTGTTTTCAGATTGGAATTTGAGACGCTCTGCCGACCGGCACAACATACAGATATGGGCCTCGGGTGTCCAAGCCACCGGGGAAAACAGGGAACCCCTTGCATTTCCAAAAAGAGGACACATGTGGGAATCCACAGAGGTATGATATGTCCAAATCGCCCCAGAATTTATTAGCCAGACACCCCCGCAAAGTCTGAAATGGGGGAAAATAAACGCATTTTCCGCACATTTCACTTGGCTCACCCATCGAAAAACGCCCCCAACAACACATGGCCTACCATCCCGCGTTCCCACAGGTGTCCCGATGAAAACAGTACCTCACATGTGTGGGTGCCCCTACCTGGCCGCCAAGGGGAAAGCCTAAAACGCAAGTAACCCCAAGTCTGTTTTCAGACCAGAATTTGAGACGCTCTGCCGACCGGCACAACATACAGATATGGGCCTCGAGTGTCCAAGCCACCGGGGAAAACATGGAACCCCATGCATTTCCGAAAAGAGGACACCCGTGGGAATCCACAGAGGTATGATATGCCCAAATCGCCCCAGAATGTATTACCCAGACACCCTCGCAAAGTCCAAAATGTGGGATAAAAATGCATTTTCCGCACATTTCGCTCGGCTCAACCATCGAAACCCCCCCCAACAACACATGGCCTACCGTCCCGCGTTTCCACAGGTGTCCCAATGAAAACGGTACCTCACATGTGTGGGTGCACCTACCTGGCCGCCAAGGGGAAAGCCTAAAACACAAGTAACCCCAAGTCTGTTTTCAGATTGGAATTTGAGACGCTCTGCCGACCGGCACAACATACAGGTATGGGCCTCGGGTGTCCAAGCCACCGGGGAAAACAGGGAACCCCATGCATTTCCAAAAAGAGGACACATGTGGGAATCCACAGAGGTATGATATGCCCAAATCGCCCCAGAATGTATTACCCAGACACCCCTGCAAATTCCGAAATGTGGGGAAAAAAATGCATTTTCCACACATTTCGCTCGGCTCGACCATCGAAACACCCCCCCAACAAGACATGGCCTACCGTCCCGCGTTCCCATAGGTGTCCCGATGAAAACGGTACCTCACATGTGTGGGTGCACCTACCTGGCCACCAAGGGGAAAGCCTAAAACACAAGTAACCCCAAGTCTGTTTTCAGACCGGAATTGGAGACGCTCTGCTGAACGGCACAACATACAGATATGGGCCTCGGGTGTCCAAGCCACCAGGGAAAACATGGAACCCCATGCATTTCCGAAAAGAGGACACCCGTGGTAATCCGCAGAGGTATGATTTGCGCAAATCGCCCTAGAATTTATTACCCAGACACCCCCGCAAAGTCTGAAATGGGGGAAAATAAACGCATTTTCCGCACATTTCACTTGGCTCACCCATCGAAAAACGCCCCCAACAACACATGGCCTACCATCCCGCGTTCCCACAGGTGTCCCGATGAAAACAGTACCTCACATGTGTGGGTGCCCCTACCTGGCCGCCAAGGGGAAAGCCTAAAACTGAAGTAACCCCAAGTCTGTTTTCAGACCAGAATTTGAGACGCTCTGCCGACCGGCACAACATACAGATATGGGCCTCGAGTGTCCAAGCCACCTTGGAAAAGAGGGAACACCATGCATTTCTGAAAAGAGGACACCCGTGGGAATCCACAGAGGTATGATATGCCCAAATCGCCCCAGAATTTATTACCCAGACACCCTCGCAAAGTCCGAAATGTGGGATAAAAATTTATTTTCCGCGCATTTCGCTCGGCTCAACCATCGAAAAAAAAACCCAACAACACATGGCCTACCGTCCCGCGTTTCCACAGGTGTCCCAATGAAAACGGTACCTCACATGTGTGGGTGCACCTACCTGGCCGCCAAGGGGAAAGCCTAAAACACAAGCAACCCCAAGTCTGTTTTCAGACCGGAATTGGAGACGCTCTGCTGAACGGCACAACATACAGATATGGGCCTCGGGTGTCCAAGCCACCAGGGAAAACATGGAACCCCATGCATTTCCGAAAAGAGGACACCCGTGGGAATCCGCAGAGGTATGATTTGCGCAAATCGCCCTAGAATTTATTACCCAGAGACCCCTGCAAAATCCGAAATGTGGGGAAAAAATCGCATTTTCCGCACATTTCGCTCAGCTCACCTATCGAAACACCCCCCAAACAACACATGGCCTACCGTCCCGCGTTCCCACAGGTGTCCCGATGAAAATGGTACATCAAATGTGTGGGGGCACCTACCTGGCCGCCAAGGTGAAAGCTTAAAACACAAGAACCCCTAGGCTGTTTTCAGACCGGAATTTGAGACGTTCTGCTGACCGGCCCAACATACAGATATAGGCCTCGGGTGTCCAAGCCACCTTGGAAAAGAGGGAACACCATGCTTTTTTGAAAAGAGGACACCCGTGGGAATCCACAGAGGTATGATAGGCCCAAATCGCCCCAGAATTTATTACCCAGACACCCTCGCAAAGTCCGAAATGTGGGAAAAAAATGCATTTTCCGCGCATTTCGCTCGGCTCAACCGTCGAAAAAAAAAACCAACAACACATGGCCTACCGTCCCGCGTTTCCACAGGTGTCCCAATGAAAACGGTACCTCACATGTGTAGGTGCACCTACCTGGCCGCCAAGGGGAAAGCCTAAAACACAAGTAACCCCAAGTCTGTATTCAGACCGGAATTTGAGACGCTCTGCTGACCGGCCCAACATACAGATATGGGCCTCGGGTGTCCAAGCCACCTTGGAAAAGAGAGAACCCCATGCATGTCCGAAAAGAGGACACCTGGTGTAATCCGCAGAGGTATGATATGCCCAAACCGCCCCAGAATGTATTACCCAGACACCCCTGCAAATTCCGAAATGTGGGGAAAAAAATGCATTTTCCACACATTTCGCTCGGCTCACCCGGCTCAACCGTCGAAAAAAAAAACCAACAACACATGGCCTACCGTCCCGCGTTCCCATAGGTGTCCCGATGAAAACGGTACCTCACATGTGTGGGTGCACCTACCTGGCCGCCAAGGGGAAAGCCTAAAACACAAGTAACCCCAAGTCTGTTTTCAGATTGGAATTTGAGACGCTCTGCCGACCGGCACAACATACAGATATGGGCCTCGGGTGTCCAAGCCACCGGGGAAAACAGGGAACCCCATGCATTTCCAAAAAGAGGACACATGTGGGAATCCACAGAGGTATGATATGCCCAAATCGCCCCAGAATTTATTAGCCAGACACCCCCGCAAAGTCCGAAATGTGGGGGAAAAAATGCATTTTCTGCACATTTCGCTCGGCTCATCCATCGAAACACGCCCCCAACAACACGTGGCCTACCATCCCGCGTTCCCACAGGTGTCCCGATGAAAATGGTACCTCACATGTGTGGGTGCACCTACCTGGCCGCCAAGGGGAAAGCCTAAAACACACGTAACCCCAAGTCTGTTTTCAGACCAGAATTTGAGACGCTCTGCCGACCGGCACAACATACAGATATGGGCCTCGAGTGTCCAAGCCACCGGGGAAAACATGGAACCCCATGCATTTCCGAAAAGAGGACACCCGTGGGAATCCACAGAGGTATGATATGCCCAAATCGCCCCAGAATGTATTACCCAGACACCCTCGCAAAGTCCAAAATGTGGGATAAAAATGCATTTTCCGCACATTTCGCTCGGCTCAACCATCGAAACCCCCCCCAACAACACATGGCCTACCGTCCCGCGTTTCCACAGGTGTCCCAATGAAAACGGTACCTCACATGTGTGGGTGCACCTACCTGGCCGCCAAGGGGAAAGCCTAAAACACAAGTAACCCCAAGTCTGTTTTCAGACCGGAATTTGAGACGCTCTGCTGACCGGCCCAACATACAGATATGGGCCTCGGGTGTCCAAGCCACCTTGGAAAAGAGGGAACCCCATGCATGTCCGAAAAGAGGACACCTGGTGGAATCCGCAGAGGTATGATATGCCCAAACCGCCCCAGAATGTATTACCCAGACACCCCTGCAAATTCCGAAATGTGGGGAAAAAAATGCATTTTCCACACATTTCGCTCGGCTCGACCATCGAAACACCCCCCCAACAAGACATGGCCTACCGTCCCGCGTTCCCATAGGTGTCCCGATGAAAACGATACCTCACATGTGTGGGTGCACCTACCTGGCCGCCAAGGGGAAAGCCTAAAACACAAGTAACCCCAAGTCTGTTTTCAGACCGGAATTGGAGACGCTCTGCTGAACGGCACAACATACAGATATGGGCCTCGGGTGTCCAAGCCACCAGGGAAAACATGGAACCCCATGCATTTCCGAAAAGTGGACACCCGTGGGAATCCGCAGAGGTATGATTTGCGCAAATCGCCCTAGAATTTATTACCCAGACACCCCCGCAAAGTCTCAAATGGGGGAAAATAAATGCATTTTCCGCACATTTCACTTGGCTCACCAATCGAAAAACGCCCCCAACAACACATGGCCTACCATCCCGCGTTCCCACAGGTGTCCCGATGAAAACAGTACCTCACATGTGTGGGTGCCCCTACGTGGCCGCCAAGGGGAAAGCCTAAAACTCAAGTAACCCCAAGTCTGTTTTTAGACCAGAATTTGAGACGCTCTGCCGACCGGCACAACATACAGGTATGGGCCTCGAGTGTCCAAGCCACCGGGGAAAACAGGGAACCCCATGCATTTCCGAAAAATGGACACCCCTGGGAATCCGCAGAGGTATGATATGCCCAAATCGCCCCAGGATTTATTACCCAGAGACCCCCGCAAAATCCGAAATGTGGGGAAAAAATGCATTTTCTGCACATTTCGCTCGGCTCACCCATCGAAACACCCCCCCAACAACACATGGCCTACCGTCCCGCATTCCCACAGGTTTCCCGATGAAAACAGTACCTCAAATGTGTGGGTGCACCTACCTGGCCACCAAGGGGAAAGCCTAAAACACAAGTAACCCCAAGTCTGTTTTTAGACCGGAATTTGAGACGCTCTGCCGACCGGCACAACATACATATATGGGCCTCGGGTGTCCAAGCCACCGGATAACAGGGAACCCCATGCATGTCCGAAAAGAGGACACCCGTGGAAATCCGCAGAGGTATGATATGACCAAATCGCCCCAGAAATGATTACCCAGACACCCCTGCAAATTCCGAAATGTGGGGAAAAAAACGCATTTTCCGCACATTTCGCTCGGCTCACCTATCGAAACACCCCCCAAACAACACATGGCCTACCGTCCCGCGTTCCCACAGGTGTCCCGATGAAAACGGTATATCAAATGTGTGGGGGCACCTACCTGGCCGCCAAGGTGAAAGCTTAAAACACAAGAACCCCTAGGCTGTTTTCAGACCGGAATTTGAGACGTTCTGCTGACCGGCCCAACATACAGATTTGGGCCTCGGGTGTCCAAGCCACCTTGGAAAAGAGGGAACACCATGCATTTCTGAAAAGAGGACACCCGTGGGAATCCACAGAGGTATGATATGCCCAAATCGCCCCAGAATTTATTACCCAGACACCCTCGCAAAGTCCGAAATGTGGGATAAAAATGCATTTTCCGCGCATTTCGCTCGGCTCAACCATCGAAAAAAAAAAACAACAACACATGGCCTACCGTCCCGCGTTTCCACAGGTGTCCCAATGAAAACGGTACCTCACATGTGTGGGTGCACCTACCTGGCCGCCAAGGGGAAAGCCTAAAACACAAGTAACCCCAAGTCTGTTTTCAGACCGGAATTGGAGACGCTCTGCTGAACGGCACAACATACAGATATGGGCCTCGGATGTTCAAGCCACCAGGGAAAACATGGAACCCCATGCATGTCCGAAAAGAGGACACCCGTGGGAATCCGCAGAGGTATGATATGACCAAATCGCCCCAGAAATGATTACCCAGACACCCCTGCAAATTCCGAAATGTGGGGAAAAAAACGCATTTTCTGCACATTTCGCTCGGCTCACCTATCGAAACACCGCCCAAACAACACATGGCCTACCGTCCCGCGTTCCCACAGGTGTCCCGATGAAAACGGTTTATCACATGTGTGGGGGCACCTACCTGGCCGCCAAGGTGAAAGCTTAAAACACAAGAACCCCAAGTCTGTTTTCAGACCGGAATTTGAGACGTTCTGCTGACCGGCACAACATACAGATATGGGCCTCGAGTGTCCAAGCCAACGGGGAAAACAGGGAACCCCATGCATTTCCGAAAAGAGGACACCCGTGGGAATCCGCAGAGGTATGATATGCCCAAATCGCCCCAGAACTTATTAGCCAGACACCCCCGCAAAGTCCGAAATGTGGGGAAAAACATTCATTTTCCACACATTTCGCTCAGCTCACCCATCGAAACACACCCCCAACAACACATGGCCTACCGTCCCGCGTTCCCACAGGTGTCCCGATGAAAACGGTACCTCACATACGTGGGTGCACCTACCTGGGAATGAAGGAATAAGGCTAAACCACTGCTATTCCCCCCAAAGGGTTTGGGGAGCCAACATACAGATTTAGGCCTGGGGTGTTGCAGCCACCAAGAAAAACAGGGACCCCCATGCATTTCCAAATAGAAGATACCTGTGGGAATCTGCAGAGGTATGATTTACGCAAATCGCCCCAGAAATTATTACCCAGACACCCTCGCAAAGTCCGAAATGTGGGATAAAAATGCATTTTCCGCACATTTCGCTCGGCTCAACCATCGAAAAAAAAAACAACAACACATGGCCTACCGTCCCGCGTTTCCACAGGTGTCCCAATGAAAACGGTACCTCACATGTGTGGGTGCACCTACCTGGCCGCCAAGGGGAAAGCCTAAAACACAAGTAACCCCAAGTCTGTTTTCAGACCGAAATTTGAGACGCTCTGCTGACCGGCCCAACATACAGATATGGGCCTCGGGTGTCCAAGCCACCTTGGAAAAGAGGGAACCCCATGCATGTCCGAAAAGAGGACACCTGGCGGAATCCACAGAGGTATGATATGCCCAAACCGCCCCAGAATGTATTACCCAGACACCCCTGCAAATTCCGAAATGTGGGGAGAAAAACGCATTTTCCACACATTTCGCTCGTCTCACCCATCGAAACACCCCCCCAACAACACATGGCCTACCGTCCCGCGTTCCCATAGGTGTCCCAATGAAAACGGTACCTCACATGTGTGGGTGCACCTACCTGGCCGCCAAGGGGAAAGCCTAAAACACAAGTAACCCGAAGTCTGTTTTCAGACCAGAATTTGAGACGCTCTGCCGACCGGCACAACATACAGATATGGGCCTCGAGTGTCCAAGCCACCGGGGAAAACAGGGAACCCCATGCATTTCCGAAAAATGGACACCCCTGGGAATCCGCAGAGGTGTTATATGCCCAAATCGCCCCAGGATTTATTACCCAGAGACCCCCGCAAAATCCGAAATGTGGGGAAAAAAATGCATTTTCTGCACATTTCGCTCGGCTCACCCATCGAAACACCCCCCCCAACAACACATGGCCTACCGTCCCGCATTCCCACAGGTTTCCCGATGAAAACGGTACCTCAAATGTGTGGGTGCACCTACCTGGCCACCAAGGGGAAAGCCTAAAACACAAGTAACACCAAGTCTGTTTTCAGACCGGAATTTGAGACGCTCTGCCGACCGGCACAACATACATATATGGGCCTCGGGTGTCCAAGCCACCGGATAACAGGCAACCCCATGCATGTCTGAAAAGAGGACACCCGTGGAAATCCGCAGAGGTATGATATGACCAAATTGCCCCATAAATGATTACCCAGACACCCCTGCAAATTCCGAAATGTGGGGGAAAAAACGCATTTTCCGCACATTTCGCTCGGCTCACCTATCGAAACCCCCCCAAACAACACATGGCCTACCGCCCCGCGTTCCCACAGGTGTCCCGATGAAAACGGTACATCACATGCGTGGGGGCACCTACCTGGCCGCCAAGGTGAAAACTTAAAACACAAGAACCCCAAGTCTGTTTTCAGACCGGAATTTGAGACGTTCTGCTGACCGGCCCAACATACAGATATGGGCCTCGGGTGTCCAAGCCACCTTGGAAAAGAGGGAACCCCATGCATTTCCGAAAAGAGGACACCCGTGGGAATCCACAGAGGTATGATATGCCCAAATCGCCCCTTAATTTATTACCCAGACACCCTCGCAAAGTCCGAAATGTGGGATAAAAATGCATTTTCCCCACATTTCGCTCGGCTCAACCATCGAAAAAAAAAAAACAACAACACATGGCCTACCGTCCCGTGTGTCCACAGGTGTCCCAATGAAAACGGTACCTCACATGTGTGGGTGCACCTACCTGGCCGCCAAGGGGAAAGCCTAAAACACAAGTAACCCCAAGTCTGTATTCAGACCGGAATTTGAGACGCTCTGCTGACCGGCACAACATACAGATATGGGCCTCGGGTGTCCAAGCCACCTTGGAAAAGAGTGAACCCCATGCATGTCCGAAAAGAGGACACCTGGTGGAATCCGCAGAGGTATGATATGCCCAAACCGCCCCAGAATTTATTACCCAGACACCCCTGCAAATTCCGAAATGTGGGGAAAAAACGCATTTTCTACACATTTCGCTCGGCTCACCCATCGAAACACCCCCCCAACAACACATGGCCTACCGTCCCGCGTTCCCATAGGTGTCCCGATGAAAACGGTACCTCACATGTGTGGGTGCACCTACCTGGCCGCCAAGGGGAAAGCCTAAAAGACAAGTAACCCGAAGTCTGTTTTCAGACCGGAATTTGAGACGCTCTGCCGACTGGCACAACATACAGATATGGGCCTCAGGTGTCCAAGCCAGTGGGGAAAACAGGGAATCCCATGCATTTCCGAAAAGAGGACAACCATGGGAATCCGCAGAGGTATGATATGCCCAAATCGCCCCAGAATTTATTAGCCAGACACCCCCGCAAAGTCCGAAATGTGGGGAAAAAACACATTTTCTGCACATTTCGCTCGGCTCACCCATCAAAACACCCCCCCAACAACACATGGCCTACCGTCCCGCATTCCCACAGGTGTCCCGATGAAAACGGTACATCACATGTGTGGGTGCACCTACCTGGCCGCCAAGGGAGAAAGCCTAAAACACAAGTAACCCGAAGTCTGTTTTCAGACCGGAATTTGAGACGCTCTGTCGACTGCACAACATAAAGATATGGGCCTCAGGTGTCCAAGCCACCGGGGAAAACAGGGAACCCCATGCATTTCCGAAAAGAGGACAACCATGGGAATCCGCAGAGGTATGATATGCCCAAATCGCCCCAGAATTTATTACCCAGACACCCTGCAAAGTCCGAAATGTGGGGAAAAAAACGCATTTTCCGCACATTTCGCTCGGCTTACCCATCGGTACACGCCCCCAACAACACATGACCTACCGTCCTGCGTTCCCAAAGGTGTCCCGATGAAAACGGTTCCTCATATGTGTGGGTGCACCTACCTGGCTCGAAGGAATAAGGCTAAACCACTGCTATCCCCCCCAAAGGGTTTGGGGAGCCAACCTACAGATTTAGGCTTGGGGTGTTGCAGCCACCAAGAAAAACAGGGACCCCCATGCATTTCCGAAAAGAAGACACCTGTTGGAATCCGCAGAGGTATAATATGCGCAAATCGCCCCAGAATTTATTACCCAGACACCCCCGCAAAGTCCGAAATGTGGGAAAAAAAACGCAGCACATTTCGCTCGGCTCACCCATCGAAACACGCCCCCAACAACACATGGCCTACTGTCCCGCGTTCCCACAGGTGTCCCGATGAAAACGGTACCTCACATGTGTGGGTGCACCTACCTGGCCGAAAAGGGCAAAGCCTAAAACACAAGTAACCTCAAGTCTGTTTTCAGACCGGAATTTGAGACGCTCTGCCGACCGGCACAACAAACAGATATGGGCCTCGGGTGTCCAATCCACCTGGGAAAACAGGAAACCCCATGCATTTCCGAAAAGAGGACACCTGTGGGAATCACAGAGGTATGATATGCCCAATTCGCCCCAGAATTTATTACCAAGATACCCCCGCAAATTCTGAAATGTGGGGAAGAAAATGCATTTCCCGCACATTTCGCTCGGCTCACCCATCGAAACACGCCCCCAACAAAACATGGCCTACCGTTCCGCGTTCCCACAGGTGTCCCGATGAAAACGGTACCTCACATGTGTGGGTGCACCTACCTGGCCGCCAAGGGGAAAGCCTAAAACACAAGTAACCGAAAGTCTGTTTTCAGTCCGGAATTTGAGACGCTCTGCCGACTGGCACAACTTACAGATATGGGTCTCGGGTGTCCAAGCCACCTTGGAAAACAGGGAACCCCATGCATGTCCATAAAGAGGACACCCGTGGGAATCCGCAGAGGTATGATATGCCCAAATCGCCCCAGAATTTATTACCCAGACACCCCCGCAAATTCCAAAATGAGGGGGAAAAAATGCATTTTCCGAACATTTCGCACGGCTCACCCATCGAATCACCCCCCAAACAACACATGGCCTACCGTCCCGCGTTCCCACCGGTGTCCCAATGAAAACGGTACCTCACATGTGTGGGTGCACCTACCTGGCCGACAAGCGGAAAGCCTAAAACACAAGTAACCCCAAGACTGTTTTCAGACCGGAATTTGAGACGCTCTGCCGACCGGCACAACATACAGATATGGGCCTCGGGTGGCCAAGCCACCGGGGAAAACAGGCAACGCCATGCATTTCTGACAAAGAGGACACACGTGGGAATCCGCAGAGGTACGATATGCCCAAATCGCCCCAGAATTTATTACCCAGACAACCCCGCAAAGTCCGAAATATGGGGAAAAAAACGCATTTTCTGCACATTACGCTCGGCTCACCCATCAAAACACCCCCCCCACCAACACATGGCCTACCCTCCCGCATTCCCACAGGTGTCCCGATGAAAACGGTGCCTCACATGTGTGGGTGCACCTACCTGGCCGTCAAGGGGAAAGCCTAAAACACAAGTAACCCCAAGTCTGTTTTCAGACCGGAATTTGAGACGCTCTGCCGACTGGCACAAAACACAGATATGGGCCTCGGGTGTCCAAGCCACCTTTGAAAACAGGGAACCCCATGCATGTCCGAACAGAGGACCACCGTGGGAATCCGCAGAGGTATGATATGCCCAAATCGCCCCAGAATGTATTACCCAGACACCCCCGCAAATTCCGAAATGTGGGGAAAAAACGCATTTTCCGCACATTTCGCTCGGCTCACCCATCGAAACACCCCCCCATCAACACATGGCCTACCGTCCCATATTCCCATTGGTGTCCTGATGAATACGGTACCTCACATGTGTGGGTGCACCTACCTGGCCGCCAAGGGGAAAGCCTAAAACACAAGTAATCCCAAGTCTGTTTTCAGACCGGAATTTGAGACGCTCTGCCGACCGGCACAACATACAGATATGGGCCTCGGGTGTCCAAGCCACCAGGGAAAAAACAGAACCCCATGCATTTCGGAAAAGAGGACACCCATGGGAATCCGCAGAGGTATGATATGCCCAAATCGCTCCAGAATTTATTACCCAGACACCCCCGCAAATTCCGAAATGTGGGGGAAAAACGCATTTTCCGCACATTTCGCCCGGCTCACCCATAGAAACACACCCCCAACAACACATGGCCTACCGTACCGCATTCCCACAGGTGTCGTGATGAAAACGGTACCTCACATGTGTGGGTGCACCTACCTGGGCGCAAAGGAAAAAAGTCTAAACCAATGCTATCCCCCCAAAGGGTTTGGGGAGCCAACCTACAGATTTAGGACTGGGGTGTTGCAGCCATCAAGAAAAACAGGGACCCCGATGCATTTCCGAAAAGAAGGCACCTGTGGGAATCCACAGAAATATAATTTGCGCAAATTGCCCCAGATTTATTACCCAGACACCCCCGCAAAGTCCGAAATGTGGGAAAAAAATGCAGCACATTTCGCTCGGCTCACCCATCGAAACAAGCTCCCAACAACACATGGCCTACCGTCCCACGTTCCCACAGGTGTCCCGATAAAAACGGTACCTCATTTGTGTGGGTGCACCTACGTGGCTGCCAATGGGAAAGCCTAAAACACAAGTAACCCCAAGTCTGTTTTCAGACCTTAATTTGAGACGCTCTGCCGACCGGCACAACGTACAGATATGGGCCTTGGATGTCCAAGCCACCGGGGAAAACAGGGAACCCCATGCATTTCCGAAAAGAGGACACCCGTGGGAATCTTCAGAGGTATGATATGCCCAAATCGCCCAAGAATTTATTACCCAGACACCCACGCAAAGTCCGAAATGTGGGGAAAAAAATGCATTTTCCGCACATTTCGCTCGGCTCACCCATCGAAACATGCCCGCAACAACACATGGCCTACAGTCCCGTGTTCCCACAGGTGTCCTGTTGAAAACGGTACGTCACATGTGTGGGTGCACCTACCTGGCCGCCAAGGGGAAAGCCTAAAACACAAGTAACCCCAAGTCTTTATTCAGACCGGAATTTGAGACGCTCTGCCAACTGGCACAAAATACAGATATGGGCCTCAGGTGTCCAAGCCACCGGGGAAAACAGGGAACCACATTCATTTCTGAAAAGAGGACATCCGTGGAAATACGCAGAGGTATGATATGCCCAAATCGCTTCAGAATTTATTACCCAGACACCCCTGAAAAGTCCGAAATGTTGGAAAATAAATGCAGCACATTTCGCTCGGCTCACCCATTGAAACACGCCTCCAACAACACATGGCCTACCGTCCCGCGTTCCCAAAGGTGTCCTGGTGAAAACGGTACCTCACATTTGTGGGTGCACCTACCTTGCTGCCAAGGGGAAAGCCTAAAACACAAGTAACCCCAAGTCTGTTTTCAGATCGGAATTTGAGACGCTCTGCCGACCGGCACAACAAACAGATATTGGCTCGAGTGTCCAAGCCACCGGGGAAAACAGGGAACCCCATGCATTTCCGAAAAGAGGATACCCGTGGGAATCCGCAGAGGTATGATATGCCCAAATCGCCCCAGAATTTATTAGCCAGACACCCCCGCAAAGTCCGAAATGTGGGGAAAAAAATGCATTTTCCTCACATTTCGCTCGGCTCACCCATCGAAACACCCCCCCAACAACACATGGCCTACTGTCCCACGTTCCCACAGGTGACCCGATGAAAACGGTACCTCACATGTGTGGGTGCACCTACCTGGCCACCAAGGGGAAAGCCTAAAACACACGTAATCCCAAGTCTGTTTTCAGATCGGAATTTGAGACGCTCTGCCGACCGGCACAACATACAGATATGGGCCTCGGGTGTCCAAGCCACCGTGGAAAACAGGGAACCCCATGCATTTCCGAAAAGAGGACAACCGTGGGAATCCGCAGAGGTATGATATGCCCAAATCGCCCCAGAATTTATTACCCGGACACCCTCGCAAAGTCCGAAATGTGGGAAAAAAATGCATTTTCCGCACATTTCGCTCGGCTCACCCAACGAAACATGCCCTCAACAACACATGGCCTACTGTCCCACGTTCCCACAGGTGACCCGATGAATACGGTACCTCACATGTGTGGGTGCACCTACTTGGCCGCCAAGGGGAAAGCCTAAAACACAAGTAACTCCAAGTCTGTTTTCAGACCAGAATTTGAGACGCTCTGCCGACCGGCACAACATACAGATATGGGCCTCGGGTGTCCAAGCCACCAGGAAAAACACAGAACCCCATGCATTTCGGAAAAGAGGACACCCATGGGAATCCGCAGAGGTATGATATGCCCAAATCGTCCCAGAATTGATTACCCAGGCACCCCCGCAAAGTCCGAAATGTGGGAAAATAAACGCATTTTCCGCAAATTTCGCTCGGCTCACCCAACGAAACATGCCCTCAACAACACATGGCCTACTGTCCCCCGTTCCCACAGGTGTCCTGATGAAAACGGTACCTCACATGTGTGGGTGCACCTACCTGGCCGACAAGGGGAAAGCCTAAAACACAAGTAACCCGAAGTCTGCATTCAGACCTGAATTTGAGACGCTCTCCCGACTGGCACACCATACAGCTATGGGACTCAGGTGTCCAAGCCACCAGGGAAAACAGGAAACCCCATGCATTTCCGAAAAGAGGACACCCGTGGGAATCCGCAGAGGTATGATATGCCCAAATCACTCCAGAATTTATTACCCAGACACCCCCGCAAAGTCCGAAATGTGGGGGAAAAACGCATTTTCCGCGCATTTCGCCCAGCTCACCCATAGAAACACACCCCCAACAACACCTGGCCTACCGTACCGCATTCCCACAGGTGTCCTGATGAAAACGGTACCTCACATGTGTGGGTGCACCTACCTGGGCGCAAAGGAAAAAAGGCTAAACCAATGCTATCCCCCCAAAGGGTTTGGGGAGCCAACCTACAGATTTAGGACTGGGGTGTTGCAGCCATCAAGAAAAACAGGGACCCCCATGGATTTCCGAAAAGAAGACACCTGTGGGAATCCGCAGAAATATAATTTGCGCAAATTGCCCCAAATTTATTACCCAGACACCCCCGCAAAGTTCGAAATGTGGGAAAAAAATGCATTTTCCGCACATTTCGCTCGGCTCACCCATCGAAACATGCCCGCAACAACACATGGCCTACAGTCCCGTGTTCCCACAGGTGTCCCGATGAAAACGGTACCTCACATGTGTGGGTGCACCTACCTGGCCGCCAAGGGGAAAGCCTAAAACACAAGTAACCAGAAGTCTTTATTCAGACCGGAATTTGAGACGCTCTGCCAACTGGCTCAACATACAGATATGGGCCTCAGGTGTCCAAGCCACCGGGGAAAACAGGGAACCCCATGCATTTCCGAAAAGAGGACATCCGTGGAAATCCGCAGAGGTATGATATGCCCAAATCACTCCAGAATTGATTACCCAGACACCCCTGAAAAGTCCGAAATGTGGGAAAATAAATGCAGCACATTTTGCTCGGCTCACCCATCGAAACACGCCTCCAACAACACATGGCCTACCGTCCCACGTTCCCACAGGTGTCCCGATGAAAACGGTACCTCACATGTGTCGGTGCACCTACCTGGGCGCGAAGGAATTAGGCTAAACCACGGCTATCCACCCCAAAATGTTTGGGGAGCCAACATATAGATTTAGGCCTGAGGTGTTGCAGCCACCAAGAAAAACAGGGACCCCCATGCATTTCCGAAAAGAAGACACCTGTGGGAATCCGCAGAGGTATAATTTGAGCAAATCACCCCAGAATTTATTACCCAGACACCCCTGAAAAGTCCGAAATGTGAGAAAATAAATGCAGCACATTTCGCTCGGCTCACCTATCGAAACACGCCTCCAACAACACATGGCCTACCGTCCCACGTTCCCACAGGCGTCCCGATGAAAACGGTACCTCACATGTGTGGGTGCACCTACCTGGCCGCCAAGGGGAAAGCCTAAAACACAAGTTACCCCAAGTCTGTTTTCAGACCGGAATTTGAGATGCTCTGCCGACCGGCACAACATACAGATATGGGCCTCGGGTGTCCAATCCACTGGGGAAAACAGGGAACCCAATGCATTTCCAAAAAGAGGACAACCGTGGGAATCCGCAGAGGTGTGATATGCCCAAATCGCCCCAGTATGTATTACCCAGACACCCACGCAAAGTCCGAAATGTGGGGAAAAAAATGCATTTTCCGCACATTTCGCTCGGCTCACCCATCGAAACATGCCCACAACAACAAATGGACTACCATCCCACATTCCAACAGGTATCCTGATGAAAACGGTACCTCACATGTGTGGGTGCACCTACCTGGGCGCGAAGGAATAAGGCTCAACCACGGCTATCCACCCCAAAATGTTTGGGGAGCCAACATACAGATTTAGGCCTGAGGTGTTGCAGCCACCAAGAAAAACAGGGACCCCCATGCATTTCCGAAAAGAAGACACCTGTGGGAATCCGCAGAGGTATAATTTGCGCAAATCGCCCCAGAATTTATTACCCAGACACCCCTGAAAAGTCCGAAATGTGGGAAAATAAATGCAGCACATTTCGCTCGGCTCACCCATCGAAACACGCCTCCAACAACACATGGCCTACCGTCCCACGTTCCCACAGGTGTCCCGATGAAAACGGTACCTCACATGTGTGGGTGTACCTACCTGGCCGCCAAGGGGAAAGCCTAAAACACAAGTTACCCCAAGTCTGTTTTCAGACCGGAATTTGAGACGCTCTGCCGACCGGCAACAACATACAGAAATGGGCATCGGGTGTACAAGCCACTGGGGAAAACAGGGAACCCCATGCATTTCTGAAAAGAGGACACCTGTGGGAATCCGCAGAGGTATGATATGCCCAAATTGCCCCAGAATGTATTACCCAGACACCCCCGCAAAGTCCAAAATGTGGGGGAAAAAATGCATTTTCCGCACATTTCGCTCGGCTCACCCATCGAAACATGCCCCCAACAACACATGGCCTACCGTCACGCATTCCCAAGGGTGTCCCGATGAAAACGGTACCTCACATGTGTGGGTGCCCCTACCTGGCCGCCAAGGGGAAAGACTAAAACACAAGTAACCCCAAGTCTGTTTTCAGACCGGAATTTGAGAAGCTCTGCCGACCGGCACAACATACAGATATGGGCTGCGGGTGTCCAAGCCACCAGGGAAAACAGGGAACGCCATGCATTCCCGAAAAGAGGACACCCGTGGGAATACGCAGAGGTATGATATGCCCAAATCACTCCAGAATTTATTACCCAGACACGTCTGCAAAGTCCGTAATGTGGGGAAATAATGCATTTTCCGCACATTTCACTTGGCTCACCCATCGAAACACCACCCCAACAACACATGGCCTACCATCCCGCGTTCCCACAGTTGTCCCGATGAAAATGGTACCTCACATGTGTGGGTGAACCTACCTTGCCGCTAAGGTGAAAGCCTAAAACACAAGTAACCCCAAGTCTGTTTTCAGATCGGAATTTGAGACGCTCTGCCGACCGGCACAACAAACAGATATTGGCTCGAGTGTCCAAGCCACCGGGGAAAACAGGGAACCCCATGCATTTCCGAAAAGAGGACACCCGTGGGAATCTGCAGAGGTATGATATGCCCAAATCGCCCCAGAATGTATTAGCCAGACACCCCCGCAAAGTCCGAAATGTGGGGAAGAAAATGCATTTTCCTCACATTTCGCTCGGCTCACCCATCGAAACACCCCCCCAACAACACATGGCCTACTGTCCCACGTTCAAACAGGTGACCCGATGAAAACGGTACCTCACATGTGTGGGTGCACCTACCTGGCCACCAAGGGGAAAGCCTAAAACACACATAACCCCAAGTCTGTTTTCAGACCTGAATTTGAGACGCTCTGCCGACCGGCACAACATACAGATATGGGCCTCGGGTGTCCAAGCCACCATGGAAAACAGGGAACACCATGCATTTCCGAAAAGAGGACACCCGTGGGAATCCGCAGAGGTATGATATGCCCAAATCGCCCCAGAATGTATTACACGGACACCCTCGCAAAGTCCGAAATGTGGGAAAAAAATTCATTTTCCGCACATTTCGCTCGGCTCACCCAACGAAACATGCCCTCAACAAGACATGGCCTACTGTCCCACGTTCCCACAGGTGACCCGATGAATACGGTACCTCACATGTGTGGGTGCACCTACCTGGCCGCCAAGGGGAAAGCCTAAAACACAAGTAATCCCAAGTCTGTTTTCAGACCGGAATTTAAGACGCTCTGCCGACCGGCACAACATACAGATATGGGCCTCGGGTGTCCAAGCCACCAGGGAAAACACAGAACCCCATGCATTTCGGAAAAGAGGACACCCGTGGGAATCCGCAGAGGTATGATATGCCCAAATCACTCCAGAATGTATTACCCAAACACCCCCGCAAAGTCCGAAATGTGGGGGAAAAACGCATTTTCCGCACATTTCACCCGGCTCACCCATCGAAACACACCCCCAACAACACATGGCCTACCGTACCGCATTCCCACAGGTGTCCTGATGAAAACGGTACCTCACATGTGTGGGAGCACCTACCTGGGCGCAAAGGAAAAAAGGCTAAACCAATGCTATCCCCCCAAAGGGTTTGGGGAGCCAACCTACAGATTTAGGACTGGGGTGTTGCAGCCATCAAGAAAAACAGGGACCCCCATGCATTTCCGAAAAGAAGACACCTGTGGGAATCCACAGAAATATAATTTGCGCAAATTGCCCCAGATTAATTATCCAGACACCCCCACAAAGTCTGAAATGTGGGAAAATAAATGCAGCACATTTCGCTCGGCTCACCCATCGAAACACGCCTCCAACAACACATGGCCTACCGTCCCACGTTCCCACAGGTGTCCCGATGAAAACGGTACCTCACATGTGTGGGTGCACCTACCTGGCCGCCAAGGGGAAAGCCTAAAACACAAGTTACCCCAAGTCTGTTTTCAGACCGGAATTTGAGATGCTCTGCCGACCGGCACAACATACAGATATGGGCCTCGGGTGTCCAATCCACCGGGGAAAACAGGGAACCCAATGCATTTCCAAAAAGAGGACACACGTGGGAATCCGCAGAGGTGTGATATGGCCAAATCGCCCCAGAATGTATTACCCAGACACCCACGCAAAGTCCGAAATGTGGGGAAAACACGCATTTTCCGCACATTTCGCTCGGCTCACCCATCGAAACATGCCGGCAACAACAAATGGCCTACCATCCCACATTCCCACAGGTGTCCTGATGAAAACGGTACCTCACATGTGTGGTTGCACCTACCTGGGCGCGAAGGAATAAGGCTAAACCACGGCGATCCACCCCAAAATGTTTGGGGAGCCAACATACAGATTTAGGCCTGAGGTGTTGCAGCCACCAAGAAAAACAGGGACCCCCATGCATTTCCGAAAAGAAGACACCTGTGGGAATCCGCAGAGGTATAATTTTCGCAAATCGCCCCAGAATTTATTACCCAGACACCTCTGAAAAGTCAGAAATGTGGGAAAATAAATGCAGCACATTTCGCTCGGCTCACCCATCGAAACACGCCTCCAACAACACATGGCCTACCGTCCCACGTTCCCACAGGTGTCCCGATGAAAACGCTACCTCACATGTGTGGGTGCACCTACCTGGCCACCAAGGGGAAAGCCTAAAACACAAGTAATCCCAAGTCTGTTTTCAGACCGGAATTTGAGACGCTCTGCCGACCGGCACAACATACAGATATGGGCCTCGGGTGTCCAAGCCACCAGGGAAAACACAGAACCCCATGCATTTCGGAAAAGAGGACACCCGTGGGAATCCGCAGAGGTATGATATGCCCAAATCACTCCAGAATTTATTACCCAGACACCCCCGCAAAGTCCGAAATGTGGGGGAAAAACTCATTTTCCGCACATTTCGCCCGGCTCACCCATCGAAACACACCCCCAACAACACATGGCCTACCGTACCGCATTCCCACAGGTGTCCTGATGAAAACGGTACCTCACATGTGTGGGAGCACCTACCTGGGCGCAAAGGAAAAAAGGCTAAACCAATGCTATCCCCCCAAAGGGTTTGGGGAGCCAACCTACAGATTTAGGACTGGGGTGTTGCAGCCATCAAGAAAAACAGGGACCCCCATGCATTTCCGAAAAGAAGACACCTGTGGGAATCCACAGAAATATAATTTGCGCAAATTGCCCCAGATTTATTATCCAGGCACCCCCACAAAGTCTGAAATGTGGGAAAATAAATGCAGCACATTTCGCTCGGCTCACCCATCGAAACACGCCTCCAACAACACATGGCCTACCGTCCCACGTTCCCACAGGTGTCCCGATGAAAACGGTACCTCACATGTGTGGGTGCACCTACCTGGCCGCCAAGGGGAAAGCCTAAAACACAAGTTACCCCAAGTCTGTTTTCAGACCGGAATTTGAGATGCTCTGCCGACCGGCACAACATACAGATATGGGTTTTGGGTGTCCAATCCACCGGGGAAAACAGGGAACCCAATGCATTTCCAAAAAGAGGACACCCGTGGGAATCCGCAGAGGTGTGATATGGCCAAATCGCCCCAGAATGTATTACCCAGACACCCACGCAAAGTCCGAAATGTGGGGAAAAAAACGCATTTTCCGCACATTTCGCTCGGCTCACCAATCGAAACATGCCCGCAACAACAAATGGCCTACCATCCCACATTCCCACAGGTGTCCTGATGAAAACGGTACCTCACATGTGTGGTTGCACCTACCTGGGCGCGAAGGAATAAGGCTAAACCACGGCTATCCACCCCAAAATGTTTGGGGAGCCAACATACAGATTTAGGCCTGAGGTGTTGCAGCCACCAAGAAAAACAGGGACCCCCATGCATTTCCGAAAAGAAGACACCTGTGGGAATCCGCAGAGGTATAATTTTCGCAAATCGCCCCAGAATTTATTACCCAGACACCCCTGAAAAGTCCGAAATGTGGGAAAATAAATGCAGCACATTTCGCTCGGCTCACCCATCGAAACACGCCTCCAACAACACATGGCCTACCGTCCCACGTTCCCACAGGTGTCCCGATGAAAACGGTACCTCACATGTGTGGGTGCACCAACCTGGCCGCCAAGGGGAAAGCCTAAAACACAAGTTACCCCAAGTCTGTTTTCAGACCGGAATTTGAGACGCTCTGCCGACCGGCAACAACATACAGATATGGGCATCGGGTGTACAAGCCACCGAGGAAAACAGGGAACCCCATGCATTTCTGAAAAGAGGACACCTATGGGAATCTGCAGAGGTATGATATGCCCAAATCGCCCCAGAATGTATTACCCAGACACCCCCGCAAAGTCCAAAATGTGGGGGAAAAAACGCATTTTCCGCACATTTCGCTCGGCTCACCCATCGAAACACGCCCCCAACAACACATGGCCTACCGTCACGCATTCCAAAGGGTGTCCCGATGAAAACGATACCTCACATGTGTGGGTGCCCCTACCTGGCCGCCAAGGGGAAAGCCTAAAACACAAGTAACCCCAAGTCTGTTTTCAGACCGGAATTTGAGAAGTTCTGCCGACCGGCACAACATAAAGATATGGGCTGCGGGTGTCCAAGCAACCAGGGAAAACAGGGCACGCCATGCATTCCCGAAAAGAGGACACCCGTGGGAATCCGCCGAGGTATGATATGCCCAAATCACCCCAGAATTTATTACCCAGACACATCCGCAAAGTCCGTAATGTGGGGAAATAATGCATTTTCCACACATTTCGCTTGGCTCACCCATCGAAACACCACCCCAACAACACATGGCCTACCATCCCGCATTCCCACAGGTGTCCCGATGAAAATGGTACCTCACATGTGTGGGTGAACCTACCTTGCCGCCAAGGGGAAAGCCTAAAACACAAGCAACCCCAAGTCTGTTTTCAGATCGGAATTTGAGACGCTCTGCCGACCGGCACAATAAACAGATATTGGCTTGAGTGTTCAAGCCACCGGGGAAAAAAGGGAACCCCATGCATTTCCGAAAAGAGGACACCCGTGGGAATCCGCAGAGGTATGATATGCCCAAATAGCCCCAGAATTTATTAGCCAGACACCCCCGCAAAGTCCGAAATGTGGGGAACAAAATGCATTTTCCTCACATTTCGCTCGGCTCACCCATCGAAACAGCCCCCCAACAACACATGGCCTACTGTCCCACGTTCCCAGAGGTGACCCGATGAAAACGGTACCTCACATGTGTGGGTGCACCTACCTGGCCACCAAGGGGAAAGCCTAAAACACAAGTTACCCCAAGTCTGTTTTCAGACCGGAATTTGAGACGCTCTGCCGACCGGCAACAACATACAGATATGGGCATCGGGTGTACAAGCCACCGGGGAAAACAGGGAACCCCATGCATTTCTGAAAAGAGGACACCTATGGGAATCTGCAGAGGTATGATATGCCCAAATCGCCCCAGAATGTATTACCCAGACACCCCCGCAAAGTCCAAAATGTGGGGGAAAAAACGCATTTTCCGCACATTTCGCTCGGCTCACCCATCGAAACACGCCCCCAACAACACATGGCCTACTGTCACGCATTCCAAAGGGTGTCCCGATGAAAACGGTACCTGACATGTGTGGGTGCCCCTACGTGGCCGCCAAGGGGAAAGCCTAAAACACAAGTAACCCCAAGTCTGTTTTCAGACCGGAATTTGAGAAGCTCTGACGACCGGCACAACATACAGATATGGGCTGCGGGTGTCCAAGCAACCAGGGAAAACAGGGAACGCCATGCATTCCCGAAAAGAGGACACCCGTGGGAATCCGCAGAGGTATGATATGCCCAAATCGCCCCAGAATTTATTACCCAGACACCCCCGCAAAGTCCGAAATGTGGGGGAAAAATGCATTTTCGGCACATTTCGCCCGGCTCACCCATCGAAACACACCCCCAACAACACTTGGCCTACCGTACCACATTCCCACAGGTGTCCTGATGAAAACGGTACCTCACATGTGTGGGTGCACCTACCTGGCTGCCAAGGGGAAAGCCTAAAACACAAGTAACCCCAAGTCTGTTTTCAGACCTTAATTTGAGACGCTCTGCCGACCGGCACAATGTACAGATATGGGCCTTGGGTGTCCAAGCCACCGGGGAAAACAGGGAACCCCATGCATTTCCGAAAAGTGGACACCCGTGGGAATCTTCAGAGGTATGATATTCCCAAATCACCCCAAAATTTATTACCCAGACACCAACACAAAGTTCGAAATGTGGGAAAAAAAATGCATTTTCCGCACATTTCGCTCGGCGCACCCATCGAAACATGCCCGCAACAACACATGGCCTACAGTCCCGTGTTCCCACAGGTGTCCTGATGAAAACGGTACCACACATGTGTGGGTGCACCTACCTGGCCGACAAGGGGAAAGCCTAAAACACAGGTAACCCGAAGTTTGTATTCAGACCGGAAATTGAGACGCTCTCCCGACTGGCACAACATACAGATATGGGCCTCAGGTGTCCAAGCCACCAGGGAAAACAGGAAACCCCATGCATTTCCGAAAAGAGGACACCTGTGCGAATCCGCAGAGGTATGATATGCCAAAATCGCCCCAGAAGTTATTACCCAGACACCCCCGCACAGTCCAAAATGTGGGGGAAAAATGCATTTTCCGCACATTTCGCCCGGCTCACCCATCGAAACACACCCCCGACAACACATGGCCTACCGTACCACATTCCCACAGGTGTCCTGATGAAAACGGTACCTCACATGTGTGGGTGCACCGGAAAAAGGCTAAACCAATGCTATCCCCCCAAAGGGTTTGGGGAGCCAACCTACAGATTTAGGACTGGGGTGTTGCAGCCATCAAGAAAAACAGGGACCCCAATGCATTTCCGAAAAGAAGACACCTGTGGGAATCCGCAGAAATATAATTTGCGCAAATTGCCCCAGATTTATTACCCAGACACCCCCGCAAAGTCCGAAATGTGGGAAAAAAATGCAGCACATTTCGCTCGGCTCACCCATCGAAACACGCCCCCAACAACACATGGCCTACCGTCCCACGTTCCCACAGGTGTCCCAATAAAAACGGTACCTCACATGTGTGGGTGCACCTACCTGGCTGCCAAGGGGAAAGCCTAAAACACAAGTAACCCCAAGTCTGTTTTCAGACCTTAATTTGAGACGCTCTGTCGACCGGCACAATGTACAGATAAGGGCCTTGGGTGTCCAAGCCACCAGGGAAAACAGGGAACCCCATGCATTTCCGAAAAGAGGACACCCGTGGGAATCTTCGAGGGTATGATATGCCCAAATCGCCCCAGAATTTATTACCCAGACACCAACGCAAAGTTCGAAATGTGGGAAAAAAAATGCATTTTCAGCACATTTCGCTAATCTCACCCATCGAAACATGCCCGCAACAACACATGGCCTACAGTCCCGTGTTCCCACAGGTGTCCCGATGAAAACGGTACCTCACATGTGTGGGTGCACCTACCTGGCCGCCAAGGGGAAAGCCTAAAACACAAGTAACCCCAAGTCTTTATTCAGACCGGAATTTGAGACTCTCTGCCAACTGGCACAACATACAGATATGGGCCTCAGGTGTCCAAGTCACCGGGGAAAACAGGGAACCCCATGCATTTCAGAAAAGAGGACATCCGTGGAAATCCGCAGAGGTATGATATGCCCAAATCGTTCCAGAATTTATTACCCAGACACCCCTGAAAAGTCCGAAATGTGGGAAAATAAATGCAGCACATTTCGCTCGGCTCACCCATCGAAACACGCCTCCAACAACACATGGCCTACCGCCCCACATTCCCACAGGTGTCCCGATGAAAACGGTACCTCACATGTGTGGGTGCACCTACCTGGCCACCAAGGGGAAAGCCTAAAACACAAGTAACCCCAAGTCTGTTTTCAGATCGGAATTTGAGACGCTCTGCCGACCGGCACAACAAACAGATATTGGCTCGAGTGTCCAAGCCACCGGGGAAAACAGGGAACCCCATGCATTTCCGAAAAGAGGACACCCGTGGGAATCCGCAGAGGTATGATATGCCCAAATCGCCCCAGAGTTTATTAGCCAGACACCCCCGCAAAGTCCGAAATGTGGGGAAAAAAATGCATTTTCCTCACATTTCGCTCGGCTCACCCATCGAAACATGCCCGCAACAACAAATGGCCTACCATCCCACATTCCCACAGGTGTCCTGATGAAAACGGTACCTCACATGTGTGGGTGCACCTACCTGGGCGCGAAGGAATAAGGCTAAACCACGGCTATCCACCCCAAAATGTTTGGGGAGCCAACATACAGATTTAGGCCTGAGGTGTTGCAGCCACCAAGAAAAACAGGGACCCCCATGCATTTCCGAAAAGAAGACACCTGTGGGAATCCGCAGAGGTATAATTTGCGCAAATCGCCCCAGAATTTATTACCCAGACACCCCTGAAAAGTCTGAAATGTGGGAAAATAAATGCAGCACATTTCGCTCGGCTCACCTATCGAAACACGCCTCCAACAACAATTGGCCTACCGCCCCACGTTCCCACAGGTGTCCCGATGAAAACGGTACCTCACATGTGTGGGTGCACCTACCTGGCCACCAAGGGGAAAGCCTAAAACACAAGTTACCCCAAGTCGGTTTTCAGACCGGAATTTGAGACGCTCTGCCGACCGGCAACAACATACAGATATGGGCATCGGGTGTACAAGCCACCGGGGAAAACAGGGAACCCCATGCATTTCTGAAAAGAGGACACCTGTGGGAATCCGCAGAGGTATGATATGCCCAAATCGCCCCAGAATGTATTACCCAGACACCCCCGCAAAGTCCAAAATGTGGGGGAAAAAACGCATTTTCCGCACATTTCGCTCGGCTCACCCATCGAAACATGCCCCCAACAACAAATGGCCTACCGTCACGCATTCCCAAGGGTGTCCCGATGAAAACGGTACCTCACATGTGTGGGTGCCCCTACCTGGCCGCCAAGGGGAAAGCCTAAAACACAAGTAACCCCAAGTCTGTTTTCAGACCGGAATTTGAGAAGCTCTGCCGACCGGCACAACATACAGATATGGGCCTCGGGTGTCCAAGCCACCAGGGAAAACAGGGAACGCCATGCATTCCCGAAAAGAGGACACCCGTGGGAATCCGCAGAGGTATGATATGCCCAAATCACCCCAGAAATTATTAAACAAGACACTTCCGCAAAGTCCGGAATGTGGGGAAATAATGCATTTTCCACACATTTCGCTTGGCTCACCCATCGAAACACCAGCCCAACAACACATGGCCTACTGTCCCACGTTCCCACAGGTGACCCGATGAAAACGGTACCTCACATGTGTGGGTGCACCTACCTGGCCACCAAGGGGAAAGCCTAAAACACACGTAACCCCAAGTCTGTTTTCAGACCTGAATTTGAGACGCTCTGCCGACTGGCACAACATACAGATATGGGCCTCGGGTGTCCAAGCCACCGTGGAAAACAGGGAACCCCATGCATTTCCGAAAAGAGGACACCCGTGGGAATCCGCATAGGTATGATATGCCCAAATCGCCCCAGAATTCATTACCCGGACACCCTCGCAAAGTCCGAAATGTGGGAAAAAAATGCATTTTCCGCACATTTCGCTCGACTCAACCATCGAAACCCCCACCAACAACACATGGCCTACCGTCCCGCGTTTCCACAGGTGTCCCAATGAAAACGGTACCTCACATGTGTGGGTGCACCTACCTGGCCACCAAGGGGAAAGCCTAAAACTCAAATAACCCCAAGTCTGTTTTCAGACCAGAATTTGAGACGCTCTGCCGACCGGCACAACATACAGATATGGGCCTCGAGTGTCCAAGCCACCGGGGAAAACAGGGAACCCCATGCATTTCCGAAAAATGAACACACGTGGGAATCCGCAGAGGTATGATATGCCCAAATCGCCCCAGGATTTATTACCCAGACACCCCCGCAAAATTCGAAATGTGGGGAAAAAAATGCATTTTCTGCACATTTCGCTCGGTTCACCCATCGAAACACCCCTCCAACAACACATGGCCTACCGTCCCGCATTCCCACAGGTGTGCCAATGAAAACGGTACCTCAAATGTGTGGGTGCACCTACCTGGCCACCAAGGGGAAAGCCTAAAACACAAGTAACCCCAAGTCTGTTTTCAGACCAGAATTTGAGATGCTCTGCCGACCGGCACAACATACAGATATGGTCCTCGGGTGTCCAAGCCACTGGGGAAAACAGGAAACCCCATGCATTTCCGAAAAGAGGACACCCGTGGGAATCCGCAGAGGTATGATATGCCACAATCGCCCCAGAATTTAGTACCCAGACACCCTCGCAAATTCCAAAATGTGGGAAAAAAATGCATTTTCCGCACATTGCGCTCAGCTCACCCATCGAAACACCCCCCCAACAACACATGGCCTACGGTCCCGCGTTCCCACAGGTGTCCTGATGAAAACGGTACCTCACATGTGTGGGTGCACCTACCTGGCCGCCAAGGGGAAAGCCTAAAACACAAGTAACCCCAAGTCTGTTTTCAGACCGGAATTTGAGACGCTCTGCCGACCGTCACAACATACAGATATGGGCCTCGGGTGTCCAAGCCACCTTGGAAAATGGGGAACCCCATGCATGTCTGAAAAGAGGACACCCGTGGAAATCCGCAGAGGTATGATATGCCCAAATCGTCCCAGGATTTAATACCCAGACACCCCCGCAAAATCCGAAATGTGGGGAAAAAAATGCATTTTCTGCACATTTCGCTCGGCTCACCCATCAAAACACCCCTCCAACAACACATGGCCTACCGTCCCGCATTCCCACAGGTGTCCCGATGAAAACGGTACCTCAAATGTGTGGGTGCACCTACCTGGCCACCAAGGGGAAAGCCTAAAACACAAGTAACCCCAAGTCTGTTTTCAGACCGGAATTTGAGAAGCTCTGCCGACCGGCACAACATACAGATATGGTCCTCGGGTGTCCAAGCCACTGGGGAAAACAGGGAACCCCATGCATTTCCAAAAAGAGGACACCCGTGGGAATCCGCAGAGGTATGATATGCCACAATCGCCCCAGAATTTATTACCCAGACACCCTCGCAAAGTCCAAAATGTGGAAAAAAAACGCATTTTCCGCACATTTCGCTCAGCTCACCCATTCAAACACAACCCCAACAACTCATGGCCTACGGTCCCGCGTTCCCACTGGTGTCCCGATGAAAACTGTACCTCACATGTGTGGGTGCACCTACCTGGCCGCCAAGGGGAAAGCCTAAAACACAAGTAACCCCAAGTTTGTTTTCAGACCGGAATTTGAGACGCTCTGCCGACCGGCACAACATACAGATATGGGCCTCGGGTGTCCAAGCCACCGGGGAAAACAGGGAACCCCATGCATTTCCGAAAAGAGGACACCCGTGGGAATCCGCAGAGGTATGATATGCCCAAATCGCCCAGGACTTTATTACCCAGACACCCCCGCAAAATCCGAAATGTGGAGAAAAAACGAATTTTCCACACATTTTGCTCGGCTCACCCATCGAAACACGCCCCCAACAACACATCGCCTACCGTTCCGCGTTCCCACAGGTGTCCTGATGAAAACGGTACCTCACATGTGTGGATTCACCTACATAGGCGCGAAGGAATAAGGCTAAACCACTGCTATCCCCCCAAAGGGTTTGGGGAACCAACCTACAGATTTAGGCCTGGGGTGTTGCATCCACCAAGAAAAATAGGGACCTCCATGCATTTCCGAAAAGAAGACACCAGTGGGAATCCGCAGAGGAATAATTTGCGCAAATCGCCCCAGAATTTATTACCCAGACACCCCCGCAAATTCCAAAATGTGGGAAAAAAACGCCTTTTCCGCACATTTCGCTCGGCTCACCCATCAAAACACACCCCCAACAACACATGGTCTACCATCCCACGTTACCACAGGTGTCCCGATGAAAATGGTACCTCACATGTGTGGGTGCACCTACCTGGGCGCGAACGAATAAGGCTAAACCACTGCTATCACCCCCAAAGGATTTGGAGAGCCAACCTACAGATTTAGGCCTGGGGTGTTGCAGCCACCAAGAAAAATAGGGACCCCCATGCATTTCTGAAAATAAGACACCAGTGGGAATCCGCAGAGGTATGATTTGGGCAAATCGCCCCAGAATCTATTACCCAGACACCCCCGCAAAGTCCGAAATGTGGGAAAATAAACGCATTTTCCGCACATTTCGCTCGGCTCTTATATCGAAACACCCCCCCAACAACACATGGCCTACCGTCCCGCGTTCCCACAGGTGTCCTGGTGAAAACAGTACCTCACATGTGTGGGTGCACCTACCTGGCCACCAAGGGGAAAGCCTAAAACACAAGTAATCCCAAGTCTGTTTTCAAACCGGAATTTGAGACGCTCTGCCGACCGGCACAACATACAGATATGGGCCTCGGGTGTCCAAGCCACCGGGGAAAACAGGGAATGCCATGCATGTCCAACAAAGAGGACACCTGTGGGAATCCGCAGAAGTATGATATGCCCAAATCGCCCTATAATTTATTACCCAGACACCCCCGCAAAGTCCGAAATGTTGGGAAAAAACACATTTTTTGCACATTTTGCTCGGCTCACCCATCGAAACACGCCCCCAACAACACCTGGCCTACCGTCCCGCGTTCCCACAGGTGTCCCGATGAAAACGGTACCTCACATGTGTGGGTGCACCTACCTGGCCGCCAAGGGGAAAGCCTAAAACACAAGTAACCCCAAGTCTGTTTTCAGACCGGAATTCGAGACGCTCTGCCGACCGGCACAACAAACAGATATGGGCCTCGGGTGTGCAAGCCACCTTGGAAAACAGGGAACCCCATGCGTGTCCGAAAAGAGGACACTTGTGGGAATCAGCAGAGGTATGATATGCCCAAATCGCCCCAGAATTTATTACCCAGACAACCCCACAAATTCCAAAATGTGAGGAAAAAAATCGCATTTCCCACACATTTCGCTCGGCTCACCCAATGAAACACGCCCCCAACAACACATGACCTACTGTCCTGCGTTCCCACAGGTGTCCCGATGAAAACAGTACCTCACATGTGTGGGTGCACCTACCTGGCCGCCAAGGGGAAAGCCTAAAACACAAGTAACCGAAAGTCTGTTTTCAGACTGGAATTTGAGACGCTCTGCCGACTGGCACAACATACAGATATGGGCCTCGGGTGTCCAAGCCACCTTGGAAAACAGGGAACCCCATGCGTGTCCGAAAAGAGAACACCCGTGGGAATCCGCAGAGGTATGATATGCCCAAATCGCCCCAGAATGTATTACCCAGATACCCCCGCAAAATCCGAAATGTGGAGAAAAAAACGAATTTTCCGCAAATTTCGCTCGGCTCACCCATCGAAACACGCCCCCAACAACACATGGCCTACTGTTCCGCGTTCCCACAGGTGTCCCAATGAAAACGGCACCCCACATGTGTGGGTGCACCTACCTGGCCGCCAAGGGGAAAGCCTAAAACACAAGTAACCAAACGTCTGTTTTCAGACTGGAATTTGAGACGCTCTGCCGACTGGCACAACATACAGATATGGGCCTCGGGTGTCCAAGCCACCTTGGAAAACAGGGAACCCCATGCGTGTCCGAAAAGAGGACACCCGTGCGAATCCGCAGAGGTATGATATGCCCAAATCGCCCCAGAATGTATTAGCCAGACACCCCCGCAAAGTCCGAAATGTGGGGAAGAAAATGCATTTTCCTCACATTTCGCTCGGCTCACCCATCGAAACACCCCCCCAACAATACATGGCCTACTGTCCCACGTTCAAACAGGTGACCCGATGAAAACGGTACCTCACATGTGTGGGTGCACCTACCTGGCCACCAAGGGGAAAGCCTAAAACACACATAACTCCAAGTCTGTTTTCAGACCTGAATTTGAGACGCTCTGCCGACCGGCACAACATACAGATATGGGCCTCGGGTGTCCAAGCCACCATGGAAAACAGGGAACACCATGCATTTCCGAAAAGAGGACACCCGTGGGAATCCGCAGAGGTATGATATGCCCAAATCGCCCCAGAATGTATTACACGGACACCCTCGCAAAGTCCGAAATGTGGGAAAAAAATTCATTTTCCGCACGTTTCGCTCGGCTCACCCAACGAAACATACCCTCAACAAGACATGGCCTACTGTCCCACGTTCCCACAGGTGACCCGATGAATACGGTACCTCACATGTGTGGGTGCACCTACCTGGCCGCCAAGGGGAAAGCCTAAAACACAAGTAATCCCAAGTCTGTTTTCAGACCGGAATTTAAGACGCTCTGCCGACCGGCACAACATACAGATATGGGCCTCGGGTGTTCAAGCCACCAGGGAAAACACAGAACCCCATGCATTTCGGAAAAGAGGACACCCGTGGGAATCCGCAGAGGTATGATATGCCCAAATCACTCCAGAATGTATTACCCAAACACCCCCGCAAAGTCCGAAATGTGGGGGAAAAACGCATTTTACGCACATTTCGCCCGGCTCACCCATCGAAACACACCCCCAACAACACATGGCCTACCGTACCGCATTCCCACAGGTGTCCTGATGAAAACGGTACCTCACATGTGTGGGAGCACCTACCTGGGCGCAAAGGAAAAAAGGCTAAACCAATGCTATCCCCCCAAAGGGTTTGGGGAGCCAACCTACAGATTTAGGACTGGGGTGTTGCAGCCATCAAGAAAAACAGGGACCCCCATGCATTTCCGAAAAGAAGACACCTGTGGGAATCCACAGAAATATAATTTGCGCAAATTGCCCCAGATTTATTATCCAGACACCCCCACAAAGTCTGAAATGTGGGAAAATAAATGCAGCACATTTCGCTCGGCTCACCCATCGAAACACGCCTCCAACAACACATGGCCTACCGTCCCACGTTCCCACAGGTGTCCCGATGAAAACGGTACCTCACATGTGTGGGTGCACCTACCTGGCCGCCAAGGGGAAAGCCTAAAACACAAGTTACCCCAAGTCTGTTTTCAGACCGGAATTTGAGATGCTCTGCCGACCGGCACAACATACAGATATGGGCCTCGGGTGTCCAATCCACCGGGGAAAACAGGGAACCCAATGCATTTCCAAAAAGAGGACACCCGTGGGAATCCGCAGAGGTGTGATATGGCCAAATCGCCCCAGAATGTATTACCCAGACACCCACGCAAAGTCCGAAATGTGGGGAAAAAACGCATTTTCCGCACATTTCGCTCGGCTCACCCATCGAAACATGCCGGCAACAACAAATGGCCTACCATCCCACATTCCCACAGGTGTCCTGATGAAAACGGTACCTCACATGTGTGGTTGCACCTACCTGGGCGCGAAGGAATAAGGCTAAACCACGGCGAGCCACCCCAAAATGTTTGGGGAGCCAACATACAGATTTAGGCCTGAGGTGTTGCAGCCACCAAGAAAAACAGGGACCCCCATGCATTTCCGAAAAGAAGACACCTGTGGGAATCCGCAGAGGTATAATTTTCGCAAATCGCCCCAGAATTTATTACCCAGACACCCCTGAAAAGTCAGAAATGTGGGAAAATAAATGCAGCACATTTCGCTCGGCTCACCCATCGAAACACGCCTCCAACAACACATGGCCTACCGTCCCACGTTCCCACAGGTGTCCCGATGAAAACGCTACCTCACATGTGTGGGTGCACCTACCTGGCCACCAAGGGGAAAGCCTAAAACACAAGTAATCCCAAGTCTGTTTTCAGACCGGAATTTGAGACGCTCTGCCGACCGGCACAACATACAGATATGGGCCTCGGGTGTCCAAGCCACCAGGGAAAACACAGAACCCCATGCATTTCGGAAAAGAGGACACCCGTGGGAATCCGCAGAGGTATGATATGCCCAAATCACTCCAGAATTTATTACCCAGACACCCCCGCAAAGTCCGAAATGTGGGGGAAAAACTCATTTTCCGCACATTTCGCCCGGCTCACCCATCGAAACACACCCCCAACAACACATGGCCTACCGTACCGCATTCCCACAGGTGTCCTGATGAAAACGGTACCTCACATGTGTGGGAGCACCTACCTGGGCGCAAAGGAAAAAAGGCTAAACCAATGCTATCCCCCCAAAGGGTTTGGGGAGCCAACCTACAGATTTAGGACTGGGGTGTTGCAGCCATCAAGAAAAACAGGGACCCCCATGCATTTCCGAAAAGAAGACACCTGTGGGAATCCACAGAAATATAATTTGCGCAAATTGCCCCAGATTTATTATCCAGACACCCCCACAAAGTCTGAAATGTGGGAAAATAAATGCAGCACATTTCGCTCGGCTCACCCATCGAAACACGCCTCCAACAACACATGGCCTACCGTCCCACGTTCCCACAGGTGTCCCGATAAAAACGGTACCTCACATGTGTGGGTGCACCTACCTGGCCGCCAAGGGGAAAGCCTAAAACACAAGTTACCCCAAGTCTGTTTTCAGACCGGAATTTGAGATGCTCTGCCGACCGGCACAACATACAGATATGGGTTTTGGGTGTCCAATCCACCGGGGAAAACAGGGAACCCAATGCATTTCCAAAAAGAGGACAAACGTGGGAATCCGCAGAGGTGTGATATGGCCAAATCGCCCCAGAATGTATTACCCAGACACCCACGCAAAGTCCGAAATGTGGGGAAAAAAACGCATTTTCCGCACATTTCGCTCGGCTCACCCATCGAAACATGCCGCAACAACAAATGGCCTACCATCCCACATTCCCACAGGTGTCCTGATGAAAACGGTACCTCACATGTGTGGTTGCACCTACCTGGGCGCGAAGGAATAAGGCTAAACCACGGCTATCCACCCCAAAATGTTTGGGGAGCCAACATACAGATTTAGGCCTGAGGTGTTGCAGCCACCAAGAAAAACAGGGACCCCCAATCATTTCCGAACAGAAGACACCTGTGGGAATCCGCAGAGGTATAATTTTCGCAAATCGCCCCAGAATTTATTACCCAGACACCCCTGAAAAGTCCGAAATGTGGGAAAATAAATGCAGCACATTTCGCTCGGCTCACCCATCGAAACACGCCTCCAACAACACATGGCCTACCGTCCCACGTTCCCACAGGTGCCCCGATGAAAACGGTACCTCACATGTGTGGGTGCACCAACCTGGCCGCCAAGGGGAAAGCCTAAAACACAAGTTACCCCAAGTCTGTTTTCAGACCGGAATTTGAGACGCTCTGCCGACCGGCAACAACATACAGATATGGGCATCGGGTGTACAAGCCACCGGGGAAAACAGGGAACCCCATGCATTTCTGAAAAGAGGACACCTATGGGAATCTGCAGAGGTATGATATGCCCAAATCGCCCCAGAATGTATTACCCAGACACCCCCGCAAAGTCCAAAATGTGGGGGAAAAAACGCATTTTCCGCACATTTCGCTCGGCTCACCCATCGAAACACGCCCCCAACAACACATGGCCTACCGTCACGCATTCCAAAGGGTGTCCCGATGAAAACGATACCTCACATGTGTGGGTGCCCCTACCTGGCCGCCAAGGGGAAAGCCTAAAACACAAGTAACCCCAAGTCTGTTTTCAGACCGGAATTTGAGAAGCTCTGCCGACCGGCACAACATAAAGATATGGGCTGCGGGTGTCCAAGCAACCAGGGAAAACAGGGCACGCCATGCATTCCCAAAAAGAGGACACCAGTGGGAATCCGCAGAGGTATGATATGCCCAAATCGCCCCAGAATGTATTACCCAGATACCCCGGCAAAATCCGAAATGTGGAGAAAAAAACGAATTTTCCGCACATTTCGCTCGGCTCACCCATCGAAACACGCCCCCAACAACACATGGCCTACTGTTCCGCGTTCCCACAGGTGTCCCAATGAAAACGGCACCCCACATGTGTGGGTGCACCTACCTGGCCGCCAAGGGGAAAGCCTAAAACACAAGTAACCAAACGTCTGTTTTCAGACTGGAATTTGAGACGCTCTGCCGACTGGCACAACATACAGATATGGGCCTCGGGTGTCCAAGCCACCTTGGAAAACAGGGAACCCCATGCGTGTCCGAAAAGAGGACACCCGTGCGAATCCGCAGAGGTATGATATGCCCAAATCGCCCCAGAATGTATTAGCCAGACACCCCCGCAAAGTCCGAAATGTGGGGAAGAAAATGCATTTTCCTCACATTTCGCTCGGCTCACCCATCGAAACACCCCCCCAACAACACATGGCCTACTGTCCCACGTTCAAACAGGTGACCCGATGAAAACGGTACCTCACATGTGTGGGTGCACCTACCTGGCCACCAAGGGAAAGCCTAAAACACACATAACCCCAAGTCTGTTTTCAGACCTGAATTTGAGACGCTCTGCCGACCGGCACAACATACAGATATGGGCCTCGGGTGTCCAAGCCACCATGGAAAACAGGGAACACCATGCATTTCCGAAAAGAGGACACCCGTGGGAATCCGCAGAGGTATGATATGCCCAAATCGCCCCAGAATGTATTACACGGACACCCTCGCAAAGTCCGAAATGTGGGAAAAAAATTAATTTTCCGCACATTTCGCTCGGCTCACCCAACGAAACATACCCTCAACAAGACATGGCCTACTGTCCCACGTTCCCACAGGTGACCCGATGAATACGGTACCTCACATGTGTGGGTGCACCTACCTGGCCGCCAAGGGGAAAGCCTAAAACACAAGTAATCCCAAGTCTGTTTTCAGACCGGAATTTAAGACGCTCTGCCGACCGGCACAACATACAGATATGGGCCTCGGGTGTCCAAGCCACCAGGGAAAACACAGAACCCCATGCATTTCGGAAAAGAGGACACCCGTGGGAATCCGCAGAGGTATGATATGCCCAAATCACTCCAGAATGTATTACCCAAACACCCCCGCAAAGTCCGAAATGTGGGGGAAAAACGCATTTTCCGCACATTTCGCCCGGCTCACCCATCGAAACACACCCCCAACAACACATGGCCTACCGTACCGCATTCCCACAGGTGTCCTGATGAAAACGGTACCTCACATGTGTGGGAGCACCTACCTGGGTGCAAAGGAAAAAAGGCTAAACCAATGCTATCCCCCCAAAGGGTTTGGGGAGCCAACCTACAGATTTAGGACTGGGGTGTTGCAGCCATCAAGAAAAACAGGGACCCCCATGCATTTCCGAAAAGAAGACAACTGTGGGAATCCACAGAAATATAATTTGCGCAAATTGCCCCAGATTTATTATCCAGACACCCCCACAAAGTCTGAAATGTGGGAAAATAAATGCAGCACATTTCGCTCGGCTCACCCATCGAAACACGCCTCCAAAAACACATGGCCTACCGTCCCACGTTCCCACAGGTGTCCCGATGAAAACGGTACCTCACATGTGTGGGTGCACCTACCTGGCCGCCAAGGGGAAAGCCTAAAACACAAGTTACCCCAAGTCTGTTTTCAGACCGGAATTTGAGATGCTCTGCCGACCGGCACAACATACAGATATGGGCCTCGGGTGTCCAATCCACCGGGGAAAACAGGGAACCCAATGCATTTCCAAAAAGAGGACACCCGTGGGAATCCGCAGAGGTGTGATATGGCCAAATCGCCCCAGAATGTATTACCCAGACACCCACGCAAAGTCCGAAATGTGGGGAAAAAACGCATTTTCCGCACATTTCGCTCGGCTCACCCATCGAAACATGCCGGCAACAACAAATGGCCTACCATCCCACATTCCCACAGGTGTCCTGATGAAAACGGTACCTCACATGTGTGGTTGCACCTACCTGGGCGCGAAGGAATAAGGCTAAACCACGGCGAGCCACCCCAAAATGTTTGGGGAGCCAACATACAGATTTAGGCCTGAGGTGTTGCAGCCACCAAGAAAAACAGGGACCCCCATGCATTTCCGAAAAGAAGACACCTGTGGGAATCTGCAGAGGTATAATTTTCGCAAATCGCCCCAGAATTTATTACCCAGACACCCCTGAAAAGTCAGAAATGTGGGAAAATAAATGCAGCACATTTCGCTCGGCTCACCCATCGAAACACGCCTCCAACAACACATGGCCTACCGTCCCACGTTCCCACAGGTGTCCCGATGAAAACGCTACCTCACATGTGTGGGTGCACCTACCTGGCCACCAAGGGGAAAGCCTAAAACACAAGTAATCCCAAGTCTGTTTTCAGACCGGAATTTGAGACGCTCTGCCGACCGGCACAACATACAGATATGGGCCTCGGGTGTCCAAGCCACCAGGGAAAACACAGAACCCCATGCATTTCGGAAAAGAGGACACCCGTGGGAATCCGCAGAGGTATGATATGCCCAAATCACTCCAGAATTTATTACCCAGACACCCCCGCAAAGTCCGAAATGTGGGGGAAAAACTCATTTTCCGCACATTTCGCCCGGCTCACCCATCGAAACACACCCCCAACAACACATGGCCTACCGTACCGCATTCCCACAGGTGTCCTGATGAAAACGGTACCTCACATGTGTGGGAGCACCTACCTGGGCGCAAAGGAAAAAAGGCTAAACCAATGCTATCCCCCCAAAGGGTTTGGGGAGCCAACCTACAGATTTAGGACTGGGGTGTTGCAGCCATCAAGAAAAACAGGGACCCCCATGCATTTCCGAAAAGAAGACACCTGTGGGAATCCACAGAAATATAATTTGCGCAAATTGCCCCAGATTTATTATCCAGACACCCCCACAAAGTCTGAAATGTGGGAAAATAAATGCAGCACATTTCGCTCGGCTCACCCATCGAAACACGCCTCCAACAACACATGGCCTACCGTCCCACGTTCCCACAGGTGTCCCGATAAAAACGGTACCTCACATGTGTGGGTGCACCTACCTGGCCGCCAAGGGGAAAGCCTAAAACACAAGTTACCCCAAGTCTGTTTTCAGACCGGAATTTGAGATGCTCTGCCGACCGGCACAACATACAGATATGGGTTTTGGGTGTCCAATCCACCGGGGAAAACAGGGAACCCAATGCATTTCCAAAAAGAGGACACCCGTGGGAATCCGCAGAGGTGTGATATGGCCAAATCGCCCCAGAATGTATTACCCAGACACCCACGCAAAGTCCGAAATGTGGGGAAAAAAACGCATTTTCCGCACATTTCGCTCGGCTCACCCATCGAAACATGCCCGCAACAACAAATGGCCTACCATCCCACATTCCCACAGGTGTCCTGATGAAAACGGTACCTCACATGTGTGGTTGCACCTACCTGGGCGCGAAGGAATAAGGCTAAACCACGGCTATCCACCCCAAAATGTTTGGGGAGCCAACATACAGATTTAGGCCTGAGGTGTTGCAGCCACCAAGAAAAACAGGGACCCCCATGCATTTCCGAAAAGAAGACACCTGTGGGAATCCGCAGAGGTATAATTTTCGCAAATCGCCCCAGAATTTATTACCCAGACACCCCTGAAAAGTCCAAAATGTGGGAAAATAAATGCAGCACATTTCGCTCGGCTCACCCATCGAAACACGCCTCCAACAACACATGGCCTACCGTCCCACGTTCCCACAGGTGTCCCGATGAAAACGGTACCTCACATGTGTGGGTGCACCAACCTGGCCGCCAAGGGGAAAGCCTAAAACACAAGTTACCCCAAGTCTGTTTTCAGACCGGAATTTGAGACGCTCTGCCGACCGGCAACAACATACAGATATGGGCATCGGGTGTACAAGCCACCGGGGAAAACAGGGAACCTCATGCATTTCTGAAAAGAGGACACCTATGGGAATCTGCAGAGGTATGATATGCCCAAATCGCCCCAGAATGTATTACCCAGACACCCCCGCAAAGTCCAAAATGTGGGGGAAAAAACGCATTTTCCGCACATTTCGCTCGGCTCACCCATCGAAACACGCCCCCAACAACACATGGCCTACCGTCACGCATTCCAAAGGGTGTCCCGATGAAAACGATACCTCACATGTGTGGGTGCCCCTACCTGGCCGCCAAGGGGAAAGCCTAAAACACAAGTAACCCCAAGTCTGTTTTCAGACCGGAATTTGAGAAGCTCTGCCGACCGGCACAAAATAAAGATATGGGCTGCGGGTGTCCAAGCAACCAGGGAAAACAGGGCACGCCATGCATTCCCGAAAAGAGGACACCCGTGGGAATCCGCCGAGGTATGATATGCCCAAATCACCCCAGAATTTATTACCCAGACACATCCGCAAAGTCCGTAATGTGGGGAAATAATGCATTTTCCACACATTTCGCTTGGCTCACCCATCGAAACACCACCCCAACAACACATGGCCTACCATCCCGCATTCCCACAGGTGTCCCAATGAAAATGGTACCTCACATGTGTGGGTGAACCTACCTTGCCGCCAAGGGGAAAGCCTAAAACACAAGCAACCCCAAGTCTGTTTTCAGATCGGAATTTGAGACGCTCTGCCGACCGGCACAATAAACAGATATTGGCTCGAGTGTTCAAGCCACCGGGGAAAAAAGGGAACCCCATGCATTTCCGAAAAGAGGACACCCGTGGGAATCCGCAGAGGTATGATATGCCCAAATAGCCCCAGAATTTATTAGCCAGACACTCCCGCAAAGTCCGAAATGTGGGGAACAAAATGCATTTTCCTCACATTTCGCTCGGCTCACCCATCGAAACAGCCCCCCAACAACACATGGCCTACTGTCCCACGTTCCCAGAGGTGACCCGATGAAAACGGTACCTCACATGTGTGGGTGCACCTACCTGGCCACCAAGGGGAAAGCCTAAAACACAAGTTACCCCAAGTCTGTTTTCAGACCGGAATTTGAGACGCTCTGCCGACCGGCAACAACATACAGATATGGGCATCGGGTGTACAAGCCACCGGGGAAAACAGGGAACCCCATGCATTTCTGAAAAGAGGACACCTATGGGAATCTGCAGAGGTATGATATGCCCAAATCGCCCCAGAATGTATTACCCAGACACCCCCGCAAAGTCCAAAATGTGGGGGAAAAAACGCATTTTCCGCACATTTCGCTCGGCTCACCCATCGAAACACGCCCCCAACAACACATGGCCTACCGTCACGCATTCCAAAGGGTGTCCCGATGAAAACGGTACCTCACATGTGTGGGTGCCCCTACCTGGCCGCCAAGGGGAAAGCCTAAAACACAAGTAACCCCAAGTCTGTTTTCAGACCGGAATTTGAGAAGATCTACCGACCGGCACAACATACAGATATGGGCTGCGGGTGTCCAAGCAACCAGGGAAAACAGGGAACGCCATGCATTCCCGAAAAGAGGACACCCGTGGGAATCCGCAGAGGTATGATATGCCCAAATCACCCCAGAATTTATTACCCAGACACATCCGCAAAGTCCGTAATGTGGGGAAATAATGCATTTTCCACACATTTCGCTTGGCTCACCCATCGAAACAGCCCCCCAACAACACATGGCCTACTGTCCCACGTTCCCACAGGTGACCCGATGAAAACGGTACCTCACATGTGTGGGTGCACCTACCTGGCCACCAAGGGGAAAGCCTAAAACACACGTAACCCCAAGTCTGTTTTCAGACCTGAATTTGAGACGCTCGGCCGACCGGCACAACATACAGATATGGGCCTCGGGTGTCCAAGCCACCGTGGAAAACAGGGAACCTCATGCATTTCCAAAAAGAGGACACCCGTGGGAATCCGCAGAGGTATGATATGCCCAAATCGCCCCAGAATGTATTACCCGGACACCCTCGCAAAGTCCGAAATGTGTGAAAAAAATGCATTTTCCGCACATTTCGTTCGGCTCACCCAACAAAAAATGCCCTCAACAACACATGGCCTACTGTCCCACGTTCCCACAGGTGACCCGATGAATACGGTACCTCACATGTGTGGGTGCACCTACCTGGCCGCCAAGGGGAAAGCCTAAAACACAAGTAATCCCAAGTCTGTTTTCAGACCGGAATTTGAGACGCTCTGCCGACCGGCACAACATACAGATATGGGCCTCGGGTGTCCAAGCCACCAGGGAAATCACAGAACCCCATGCATTTCGGAAAAGAGGACACCCATGGGAATCCGCAGAGGTATGATATGCCCAAATCGTCCCAGAATCTATTACCCAGGCACCCCCGCAAAGTCCGAAATGTGGGGGAAAAATGCATTTTCCGCACATTTCGCCCGGCTCACCCATCGAAACACACCCCCAACAACACTTGGCCTACCGTACCACATTCCCACAGGTGTCCTGATGAAAACGGTACCACACATGTGTGGGTGCACCTACCTGGCCGACAAGGGGAAAGCCTAAAACACAAGTAACCCGAAGTCTGTATTCAGACCGGAATTTGAGACGCTCTCCCGACTGGCACAACATACAGATATGGGCCTCAGGTGTCCAAGCCACCAGGGAAAACAGGAAACCCCATGCATTTCCAAAAAGAGGACACCCGTGGGAATCCGCAGAGGTATGATATGCCCAAATCGCCCCAGAATTTATTACCCAGACACCCCCGCAAAGTCCGAAATGTGGGGGAAAAATGCATTTTCGGCACATTTCGCCCGGCTCACCCATCGAAACACACCCCCAACAACACTTGGCCTACCGTACCACATTCCCACAGGTGTCCTGATGAAAACGGTACCTCACATGTGTGGGTGCACCTACCTGGGCGCAAAGGAAAAAGGCTAAACCAATGCTATCCCCCCAAAGGGTTTGGGGAGCCAACCTACAGATTTAGGACTGGGGTGTTGCAGCCATCAAGAAAAATAGGGACCCCAATGCATTTCCGAAAAGAAGACACCTGTGGGAATCCGCAGAAATATAATTTGCGCAAATTGCCCCAGATTTATTACCCAGACACCCCTGCAAAGTCCGAAATGTGGGAAAAAAATGCAGCACATTTCGCTCGGCTCACCCATCGAAACACGCCCCCAACAACACATGGCCTACCGTCCCACATTCCCACAGGTGTCCCAATAAAAACGGTACCTCACATGTGTGGGTGCACCTACCTGGCTGCCAAGGGGAAAGCCTAAAACACAAGTAACCCCAAGTCTGTTTTCAGACCTTAATTTGAGACGCTCTGCCGACCGGCACAAAGTACAGATATGGGCCTTGGGTGTCCAAGCCACCGGGGAAAACAGGGAACCCCATGCATTTCCGAAAAGTGGACACCCGTGGGAATCTTCAGAGGTATGATATTCCCAAATCACCCCAAAATTTATTACCCAGACACCAACACAAAGTTCGAAATGTGGGAAAAAAAATGCATTTTCCGCACATTTCGCTCGGCGCACCCATCGAAACATGCCCGCAACAACACATGGCCTACAGTCCCGTGTTCCCACAGGTGTCCTGATGAAAACGGTACCACACATGTGTGGGTGCACCTACCTGGCCGACAAGGGGAAAGCCTAAAACACAGGTAACCCGAAGTTTGTATTCAGACCGGAATTTGAGACGCTCTCCCGACTGGCACAACATACAGATATGGGCCTCAGGTGTCCAAGCCACCAGGGAAAACAGGAAACCCCATGCATTTCCGAAAAGAGGACACCCGTGGGAATCCGCAGAGGTATGATATGCCAAAATCGCCCCAGAAGTTATTACCCAGACACCCCCGCACAGTCCGAAATGTGGGGGAAAAATGCATTTTCCGCACATTTCGCCCGGCTCACCCATCGAAACACACCCCCAACAACACATGGCCTACCGTACCACATTCCCACAGGTGTCCTGATGAAAACGGTACCTCACATGTGTGGGTGCACCGGAAAAAGGCTAAACCAATGCTATCCCCCCAAAGGGTTTGGGGAGCCAACCTACAGATTTAGGACTGGGGTGTTGCAGCCATCAAGAAAAACAGGGACCCCAATGCATTTCCGAAAAGAAGACACCTGTGGGAATCCGCAGAAATATAATTTGCGCAAATTGCCCCAGATTTATTACCCAGACACCCCCGCAAAGTCCGAAATGTGGGAAAAAAATGCAGCACATTTCGCTCGGCTCACCCATCGAAACACGCCCCCAACAACACATGGCCTACCGTCCCACGTTCCCACAGGTGTCCCAATAAAAACGGTACCTCACATGTGTGGGTGCACCTACCTGGCTGCCAAGGGGAAAGCCTAAAACACAAGTAACCCCAAGTCTGTTTTCAGACCTTAATTTGAGACGCTCTGTCGACCGGCACAATGTACAGATATGGGCCTTGGGTGTCCAAGCCACCAGGGAAAACAGGGAACCCCATGCATTTCCGAAAAGAGGACACCCGTGGGAATCTTCGAGGGTATGATATGCCCAAATCGCCCCAGAATTTATTACCCAGACACCAACGCAAATTTCGAAATGTGGGAAAAAAAATGCATTTTCAGCACATTTCGCTAATCTCACCCATCGAAACATGCCCGCAACAACACATGGCCTACAGTCCCGTGTTCCCACAGGTGTCCCGATGAAAACGGTACCTCACATGTGTGGGTGCACCTACCTGGCCGCCAAGGGGAAAGCCTAAAACACAAGTAACCCCAAGTCTTTATTCAGACCGGAATTTGAGACTCTCTGCCAACTGGCACAACATACAGATATGGGCCTCAGGTGTCCAAGTCACCGGGGAAAACAGGGAACCCCATGCATTTCAGAAAAGAGGACATCCGTGGAAATCCGCAGAGGTATGATATGCCCAAATCGCTCCAGAATTTATTACCCAGACACCCCTGAAAAGTCCGAAATGTGGGAAAATAAATGCAGCACATTTCGCTCGGCTCACCCATCGAAACACGCCTCCAACAACACATGGCCTACCGCCCCACGTTCCCACAGGTGTCCCGATGAAAACGGTACCTCACATGTGTGGGTGCACCTACCTGGCCACCAAGGGGAAAGCCTAAAACACAAGTAACCCCAAGTCTGTTTTCAGATCGGAATTTGAGACGCTCTGCCGACCGGCACAACAAACAGATATTGGCTCGAGTGTCCAAGCCACCGGGGAAAACAGGGAACCCCATGCATTTCCGAAAAGAGGACACCCGTGGGAATCCGCAGAGGTATGATATGCCCAAATCGCCCCAGAGTTTATTAGCCAGACACCCCCGCAAAGTCCGAAATGTGGGGAAAAAAATGCATTTTCCTCACATTTCGCTCGGCTCACCCATCGAAACATGCCCGTAACAACAAATGGCCTACCATCCCACATTCCCACAGGTGTCCTGATGAAAACGGTACCTCACATGTGTGGGTGCACCTACCTGGGCGCGAAGGAATAAGGCTAAACCACGGCTATCCACCCCAAAATGTTTGGGGAGCCAACATACAGATTTAGGCCTGAGGTGTTGCAGCCACCAAGAAAAACAGGGACCCCCATGCATTTCCGAAAAGAAGACACCTGTGGGAATCCGCAGAGGTATAATTTGCGCAAATCGCCCCAGAATTTATTACCCAGACACCCCCGCAAAGTCCAAAATGTGGGGGAAAAAACGCATTTTCCGCACATTTCGCTCGGCTCACCCATCGAAACACGCCCCCAACAACAAATGGCCTACCGTCACGCATTCCCAAGGGTGTCCCGATGAAAACGGTACCTCACATGTGTGGGTGCCCCTACCTGGCCGCCAAGGGGAAAGCCTAAAACACAAGTAACCCCAAGTCTGTTTTCAGACCGGAATTTGAGAAGCTCTGCCGACCGGCACAACATACAGATATGGGCCTCGGGTGTCCAAGCCACCAGGGAAAACAGGGAACGCCATGCATTCCCGAAAAGAGGACACCCGTGGGAATCCGCAGAGGTATGATATGCCCAAATCACCCCAGAAATTATTAAACAAGACACTTCCGCAAAGTCCGGAATGTGGGGAAATAATGCATTTTCCACACATTTCGCTTGGCTCACCCATCGAAACACCAGCCCAACAACACATGGCCTACTGTCCCACGTTCCCACAGGTGACCCGATGAAAACGGTACCTCACATGTGTGGGTGCACCTACCTGGCCACCAAGGGGAAAGCCTAAAACACACGTAACCCCAAGTCTGTTTTCAGACCTGAATTTGAGACGCTCTGCCGACTGGCACAACATACAGATATGGGCCTCGGGTGTCCAAGCCACCGTGGAAAACAGGGAACCCCATGCATTTCCGAAAAGAGGACACCCGTGGGAATCCGCATAGGTATGATATGCCCAAATCGCCCCAGAATTTATTACCCGGACACCCTCGCAAAGTCCGAAATGTGGGAAAAAAATGCATTTTCCGCACATTTCGCTCGACTCAACCATCGAAACCCCCACCAACAACACATGGCCTACCGTCCCGCGTTTCCACAGGTGTCCCAATGAAAACGGTACCTCACATGTGTGGGTGCACCTACCTGGCCACCAAGGGGAAAGCCTAAAACTCAAATAACCCCAAGTCTGTTTTCAGACCAGAATTTGAGACGCTCTGCCGACCGGCACAACATACAGATATGGGCCTCGAGTGTCCAAGCCACCGGGAAAAACAGGGAACCCCATGCATTTCCGAAAAATGAACACCCGTGGGAATCCGCAGAGGTATGATATGCCCAAATCGCCCCAGGATTTATTACCCAGACACCCCCGCAAAATTCGAAATGTGGGGAAAAAAATGCATTTTCTGCACATTTCGCTCAGCTCACCCATCGAAACACCCCTCCAACAACACATGGCCTACCGTCCCGCATTCCCACAGGTGTGCCGATGAAAACGGTACCTCAAATGTGTGGGTGCACCTACCTGGCCACCAAGGGGAAAGCCTAAAACACAAGTAACCCCAAGTCTGTTTTCAGACCAGAATTTGAGATGCTCTGCCGACCGGCACAACATACAGATATGGTCCTCGGGTGTCCAAGCCACTGGGGAAAACAGGAAACCCCATGCATTTCTGAAAAGAGGACACCCGTGGGAATCCGCAGAGGTATGATATGCCACAATCGCCCCAGAATTTAGTACCCAGACACCCTCGCAAATTCCAAAATGTGGGAAAAAAATGCATTTTCCGCACATTTTGCTCAGCTCACCCATCGAAACACCCCACCAAAAACACATGGCCTACGGTCCCGCGTTCCCACAGGTGTCCTGATGAAAACGGTACCTCACATGTGTGGGTGCACCTACCTGGCCGCCAAGGGGAAAGCCTAAAACACAAGTAACCCCAAGTCTGTTTTCAGACCGGAATTTGAGACGCTCTGCCGACCGTCACAACATACAGATATGGGCCTCGGGTGTCCAAGCCACCTTGGAAAATGGGGAACCCCATGCATGTCTGAAAAGAGGACACCCGTGGAAATCCGCAGAGGTATGATATGCCCAAATCGTCCCAGGATTTAATACCCAGACACCCCCGCAAAATCCGAAATGTGGGGAAAAAAATGCATTTTCTGCACATTTCGCTCGGCTCACCCATCAAAACACCCCTCCAACAACACATGGCCTACCGTCCCGCATTCCCACAGGTGTCCCGATGAAAACGGTACCTCAAATGTGTGGGTGCACCTACCTGGCCACCAAGGGGAAAGCCTAAAACACAAGTAACCCCAAGTCTGTTTTCAGACCGGAATTTGAGAAGCTCTGCCGACCGGCACAACATACAGATATGGTCCTCGGGTGTCCAAGCCACTGGGGAAAACAGGGAACCCCATGCATTTCCAAAAAGAGGACACCCGTGGGAATCCGCAGAGGTATGATATGCCACAATCGCCCCAGAATTTATTACCCAGGCACCCCCGCAAAGTCCGAAATGTGGGGGGAAAAAAAGCATTTTCCGCACATTTCGCTCAGCCACCCATCGAAACACGCCCCCAACAACACCTGGCCTACCGTCCCGCGTTCCCACAGGTGTCCCGATGAAAATGGTACCTCACATGTGTGGGTGCACCTACCTGGCCGCCAAGGGGAAAGCCTAAAACACAAGTAACCCCAAGTCTGTTTTCAGACCAGAATTCGAGACGCTCTGCCGACCGGCACAACATACAGATATGGGCCTCGGGTGTCCAAGCCACTGGGGAAAACAGGGAACCCCATGCATTTCCGAAAAGAGGACACCCGTGGAATCCGCAGAGGTATGATATGCCCAAATCGCCCAAGAATGTATTACCCAGACAGCCCCGCAAAGTCCAAAATGTGGGGGAAAAAACGCTTTTTCCGCACATTTCGCTCACCTCACCCATGGAATCACGCCCCCAACAACACATGGCCTACCGTCCCGCGTTCCCATAGGTGTCCCGATGAAAACGGTACCTCACATGTTTGGGTGCACCTACCTGGGCACGAAGGAATAAGGCTAAACCACTGCTATCCCCCCAAAGAGTTTGGGAAGCCAACCTACAGATTTAGGCCTGGGGTGTTGCAGCCACCGAGAAAAACAGGGACCCCCATGCATTTCCGAAAAGAAGACAACTGTGGGAATCCGCAGAGGTATGATTTGTGCAAATCGCACCCAAATTTCATACCCAGACACCCCCGCAAAGTCCGAAATGTGGTGAAAAAAATGCATTTTCCGCTCATTTCGCTCAGCTCACCCATCGAAACACGCCCCCAACAAACCATGGCCTACCGTCCCGTGTTCCCACAGGTGTCCTGATGAAAACGGTACCTCATATGTGTGGGTGCACCTACCTGGGAACGAAGGAATAAGGCTAAACCACTGATATCCCCCCCAAAGGGTTTGGGGAGCCAACCTACTGATTTAGGCCTGGGGTTTTGCAGCCACCAAGAAAAACAGGGACCCCCATGCATTTCCAAAAAGAAGACACGTGTGGGAATCTGCAGAGGTATGATTTACGCAAATCGCCCCAGAATTTATTACCCATACACCCCTGCAAAGTTCGAAATGTGGGAAAAAAAACGCATTTTCCGCACATTTCGCTTGGCTCACCCATCGAAACGCCCCCCCAACAACACATGGCCTACCGTCCCACATTCCCACAGGTGTCCCGATGAAAACAGTACCTCACATGTGTGGGTGCACCTACCTGGATGCCAAGGGGAAAGCCTAAAACACAAGTAACCCCAAGTCTGTTTTTAGACCGGAATTTGAGACGCACTGCTGACCGGCACAACATACAGATATGGGCCTCGGGTGTCCAAGCCACTGGGGAAAACAGGGAACCCCATGTATTTCCGAAAAGACGACACCCGTGGGAATCCGCAGAGGTATGATATGCCCAAATCGCCCCAGAATTTATTATCCAGACACCCCCACAAAATCCGAAATGTGGGGAAAAAACGCATTTTCCGCACATTTCGCTCGGCTTACCCATTGAAACACGCCCCCAACAACACCTGGCCTACCGGCCCTTGTTCCCACAGGTGTCCCGATGAAAACGGTACCTCACATATGTGGGTGCACCTACCTGGGCGCGAAGGAATAAGGCTAAACCACTACTATCCCCCCCAAAGGGTTTGGGGAGCCAACCTACAGATTTAGGCCTGGGGTGTTGCAGCCACCAAGAAAAACAGGGACCACCTTGCATTTCCGAAAAGAAGACACCTGTGGGAATCCACAGAGGTAGAATTTACGCAAATCGCCCCAGAATTTATTACCCAGACAACCCCGCAAAGTCCGAAATGTGGGAAAAAAAACGCAGCACATTTCGCTCGGCTCGCCCATCGAAACACGCACCCAACAACACATGGCCTACCGTCTCGCGTTCCCACAGGTGTCCCGATGAAAATGGTACCTCACATGTGTGGGTGCACCTACCTGGCGACCAAGGGCAAAGCCTAAAACACAAGTAACCCCAAGTCTGTTTTCAGACCGGAATTTGAGACGCTCTGCCGACTGGCACAACATACATATATGGGCCTCGGGTGTCCAATCCACCGGGGAAAACAGGAAACCCCATGCATTTCTGAAAAGAGGAGACCCGTGGGAATCCACAGAGGTATGATATGCCCAAATCGCCCCAGAATTTATTACCCAGGCACCCCCGCAAAGTCCGAAATGTGGGGGGAAAAAAAGCATTTTCCGCACATTTCGCTCAGCCACCCATCGAAACACGCCCCCAACAACACCTGGCCTACCGTCCCGCGTTCCCACAGGTGTCCCGATGAAAATGGTACCTCATATGTGTGGGTGCACCTACCTGGCCGCCAAGGGGAAAGCCTAAAACACAAGTAACCCCAAGTCTGTTTTCAGACCAGAATTCGAGACGCTCTGCCGACCGGCACAACATACAGATATGGGCCTCGGGTGTCCAAGCCACTGGGGAAAACAGGGAACCCCATGCATTTCCGAAAAGAGGACACCCGTGGAATCCGCAGAGGTATGATATGCCCAAATCGCCCAAGAATGTATTACCCAGACAGCCCCGCAAAGTCCAAAATGTGGGGGAAAAATCGCTTTTTCCGCACATTTCGCTCGCCTCACCCATGGAATCACGCCCCCAACAACACATGGCCTACCGTCCCGCGTTCCCATAGGTGTCCCGATGAAAACGGTACCTCACTTGTTTGGGTGCACCTACCTGGGCACGAAGGAATAAGGCTAAACCACTGCTATCCCCCCAAAGAGTTTGGGAAGCCAACCTACAGATTTAGGCCTGGGGTGTTGCAGCCACCGAGAAAAACAGGGACCCCCATGCATTTCCGAAAAGAAGACAACTGTGGGAATCCGCAGAGGTATGATTTGTGCAAATCGCACACAAATTTCATACCCAGACACCCCGGCAAAGTCCGAAATGTGGTGAAAAAAATGCATTTTCCGCTCATTTCGCTCAGCTCACCCATCGAAACACGCCCCCAACAAACCATGGCCTACCGTCCCGTGTTCCCACAGGTGTCCTGATGAAAACGGTACCTCATATGTGTGGGTGCACCTACCTGGGAACGAAGGAATAAGGCTAAACCACTGCTATCCCCCCCAAAGGGTTTGGGGAGCCAACCTACTGATTTAGGCCTGGGGTTTTGCAGCCACCAAGAAAAACAGGGACCCCCATGCATTTCCAAAAAGAAGACACGTGTGGGAATCTGCAGAGGTATGATTTACGCAAATCGCCCCAGAATTTATTACCCATACACCCCTGCAAAGTTCGAAATGTGGGAAAAAAAACGCATTTTCCGCACATTTCGCTTGGCTCACCCATCGAAACGCCCCCCCAACAACACATGGCCTACCGTCCCACATTCCCACAGGTGTCCCGATGAAAACAGTACCTCACATGTGTGGGTGCACCTACCTGGATGCCAAGGGGAAAGCCTAAAACACAAGTAACCCCAAGTCTGTTTTTAGACCGGAATTTGAGACGCACTGCTGACCGGCACAACATACAGATATGGGCCTCGGGTGTCCAAGCCACTGGGGAAAACAGGGAACCCCATGTATTTCCGAAAAGACGACACCCGTGGGAATCCGCAGAGGTATGATATGCCCAAATCGCCCCAGAATTTATTACCCAGACACCCCCACAAAATCCGAAATGTGGGGAAAAAACGCATTTTCCGCACATTTCGCTCGGTTTACCCATTGAAACACGCCCCCAACAACACCTGGCCTACCGGCCCTTGTTCCAACAGGTGTCCCGATGAAAACTGTACCTCACATATGTGGGTGCACCTACCTGGGCGCGAAGGAATAAGGCTAAACCACTACTATCCCCCTCAAAGGGTTTGGGGAGCCAACCTACAGATTTAGGCCTGGGGTGTTGCAGCCACCAAGAAAAACAGGGACCCCCATGCATTTCCGAAAAGAAGACACCCGTGGGAATCCGCAGAGGTATGATTTGCGCGAATCGCCCCAGAATTTATTACCCAGACACCCCCACAAAGTCCGAAATGAGGGAAAAAAACGCATTTTCCACACATTTCGCTCAGCTCACCCATCGAAACACGCCCCCAACAAACCATGGCCTACCGTCCCGCGTTCCCACAGGTGTCCTGATGAAAATGGTACCTCACATGTGTGGGTGCACCTACCTGGGAACGAAGGAATAAGGCTAAACCACTGCTATCCCCCCCAAAGGGTTTGGGGAGTCAACCTACAGATTTAGGCCTGGGGTGTTGCAGCCACCAAGAAAAACAGGGACCCCCATGCATTTCCAAAAAGAAGACACGTGTGGGAATCTGCAGAGGTATGATATGCCCAAATCGCCCCAGAATTTATTACCCAGACACCCCTGCAAAGTACAAAATGTGGGGAATAAAACACGTTTTCCGCACATTTCGCTCACCTTACCCATGGAAACACGCACCCAACAACACATGGCCTATCGTCCCACGTTCCCACAGGTGTCCCGATGAAAACGATACCTCACATGTGAGGGTGCACCTACCTAGCCGCAAAGGGGAAAGCCTAAAACACAAGTAACCCCAAGTCTGTTTTCAGACCGGAATTTGAGACGCACTGCTGACCGGCACAACATACAGATATGGGCCTCGGGTGTCCAAGCCACTGGGGAAAACAGGGAACCCCATGTATTTCCGAAAAGACGACACCCGTGGGAATCCGCAGAGGTATGATATGCCCAAATCGCCCCAAAATTTATTACCCAGACACCCCCACAAAATTCGAAATGTGGGGAAAAAAACGCATTTTCCGCACATTTCGCTCGGCTCACCCATTGAAACACGCCCCCAACAACACATGGCCTACCGGCCCTTGTTCCCACAGGTGTCCTGATGAAAATGGTACCTCACATGTGTGGGTGCACCTACCTGGGCGCGAAGGAATAAGGCTAAACCACTGCTATCCCCCCCAAAGGGTTTGGGGAGCCAACCTACAGATTTAGGCCTGGGTTGTTGCAGCCACCAAGAAAAACAGGGACCCCCATGCATTTCCAAAAAGAAGACACCCGTGGGAATCCGCAGAGGTATGATTTGCACAAATCGCCCCAGAATTTATTACCCAGACTCCCCCACAAAGTCCGAAATGAGGGAAAAAAACGCATTTTACACACATTTCGCTCAGCTCACCCATCGAAACACGCCCCAAACAAACATGGCCTACCGTCCCGCGTTCCCACAGGTGTCCTGATGAAAATGGTACCTCACATGTGTGGGTGCACCTACCTGGGAACGAAGGAATAAGGCTAAACCACTGCTATCCCCCCCAAAGGGTTTGGGGAGTCAACCTACAGATTTAGGCCTGGGGTGTTGCAGCCACCAAGAAAAACAGGGACCCCCATGCATTTCCAAAAAGAAGACACGTGTGGGAATCTGCAGAGGTATGATATGCCCAAATCGCCCCAGAATTTATTACCCAGACACCCCTGCAAAGTACAAAATGTGGGGAATAAAACACGTTTTCCGCACATTTCGCTCACCTCACCCATGGAAACACGCACCCAACAACACATGGCCTACCGTCCCACGTTCCCACAGGTGTCCCGATGAAAACGGTACCTCACATGTGAGGGTGCACCTACCTAGCCGCAAAGGGGAAAGCCTAAAACACAAGTAACCCCAAGTCTGTTTTCAGACCGGAATTTGAGACGCACTGCTGACCGACACAACATACAGATATGGGCCTCGGGTGTCCAAGCCACTGGGGAAAACAGGGAACACCATGCATTTCCGACAAAAAGGACACCCGTGGGAATCCGCAGAGGTATGATATGCCCAAATCGCCCCAGAATTTATTACCCAGACACCCCTGCAAATACCGAAACGTGGGGGAATAAACGCATTTTCTGCACATTTCGCTCAGCTCACCCATCGAAACACGCCCCCAACAACACCTGGCCTACCGTCCCACGTTCCCACACGTGTCCCGATGAAAACGGTACCTCACATGTGTGGGTGCACCTACCTGGCCGCCAAGGGGAAAGACTAAAACACAAGTAACCCCAAGTCTGTTTTCAGACCGGAATTCGAGACGCTCTGTGACCGGCACAACATACAGATATGGGCCTCGGGTGTCCAAGCCACCAAGAAAACAGGGAATCCCATGCATTTCCGAAAAGAGGACACCCGTGGAAATCCGCAGAGGTATGATATGCCCAAATCGCCAAGAATTTATTACCCAGACACCCCCGCAAAGTCCGAAATGTGGGGAAAAAAACGCAATTTTCCGCACATTTCGCTTGGCTCACCCATCGAAACACCCCCCCAACAACACATGGCCTACTGTCCTGTGTTTCCACAGGTGTCCCGATGAAAACGGTGCCTCACATGTGTGGGTGCACCTACCTAGCCGCAAAGGGGAAAGCCTAAAACACAAGTAACCCCAAGTCTGTTTTCAGACCGGAATTTGAGACGCACTGCCGACCGGCACAACATACAGATATGGGCCTCGGGTGTCCAAGCCACTGGGGAAAACAGGGAACCCCATGTATTTCCGAAAAGACGACACCCGTGGGAATCCGCAGAGGTATGATATGCCCAAATCGCCCCAGAATTTATTACCCAGACACCCCCACAAAATCCGAAATGAGGGAAAAAAACGCATTTTCCGCACATTTCGCTCGGCTCACCCATCGAAACACGCCCCCAACAACACATGGCCTACCGTCCCACATTCCCACAGGTGTCCCGATGAAAACAGTACCTCACATGTGTGGGTGCACCTACCTGGATGCCAAGGGGAAAGCCTAAAACACAAGTAACCCCAAGTCTGTTTTTAGACCGGAATTTGAGACGCTCTGCCGACCGGCAAAACATACAGATATGGGCCCCAGGTGTCCAAGCCACCGGGGAAAACAGGGAACCCCATGCATTTCCGAAAAAAAGACACCCGTGGGAATCCGCAGAGGTATGATATGCCCAAATCGCCCCAGAATTTATTACCCAGACACCCCTGCAAAGTCAGAAATGTGGGGCAAAAAACACTTTTTCCGCACATTTCGCTCACCTCACCCATGGAATCACGCCCCCAACAACACATGGCCTACCGTCCCGCGTTCCCATAGGTGTCCCGATGAAAACGGTACCTCACATGTTTGGGTGCACCTACCTGGGCACGAAGGAATAAGGCTAAACCACTGCTATCCCCCCAAAGAGTTTGGGAAGCCAACTTACAGATTTAAGCCTGGGGTGTTGCAGCCACCGAGAAAAACAGGGACCCCCATGCATTTCCGAAAAGAAGACACCTGTGGGAATCCGCAGAGGTATGATTTGTGCAAATCGCACCCAAATTTCATACCCAGACACCCCCGCAAAGTCCGAAATGTGGTGAAAAAAATGCATTTTCCGCTCATTTCGCTCAGCTCACCCATCGAAACACGCCCCCAACAAACCATGGCCTACCGTCCCGTGTTCCCACAGGTGTCCTGATGAAAACGGTACCTCATATGTGTGGGTGCACCTACCTGGGAACGAAGGAATAAGGCTAAACCACTGCTATCCCCCACCAAAGGGTTTGGGGAGCCAACCTACAGATTTAGGCCTGGGGTTTTGCAGCCACCAAGAAAAACAGGGACCCCCATGCATTTCCAAAAAGAAAACACGTGTGGGAATCTGCAGAGGTATGATTTACGCAAATCGCCCCAGAATTTATTACCCATACACCCCTGCAAAGTTCGAAATGTGGGAAAAAAACGCATTTTCCGCACATTTCGCTTGGCTCACCCATCGAAACGCCCCCCCAACAACACATGGCCTACTGTCCTGTGTTCCCACAGGTGTCCCGATGAAAACGGTACCTCACATGTGTGGGTGCACCTACCTAGCCGCAAAGGGGAAAGCCTAAAACACAAGTAACCCCAAGTCTGTTTTCAGACCGGAATTTGAGACGCACTGCTGACCGGCACAACATACAGATATGGGCCTCGGGTGTCCAAGCCACTGGGGAAAACAGGGAACCCCATGTATTTCCGAAAAGACGACACCCGTGGGAATCCGCAGAGGTATGATATGCCCAAATCGCCCCAGAATGTATTACCCAGACACCCCCACAAAATCCGAAATGTGGGGAAAAAACGCATTTTCCGCACATTTCGCTCGGCTCACCCATTGAAACATGCCCCCAACAACACATGGCCTACCGGCCCTTGTTCCCACAGGTGTCCCGATGAAAACGGTACCTCACATGTGTGGGTGCACCTACCTGGGCGCGAAGGAATAAGGCTAAACCACTACTATCCCCCCCAAAGGGTTTGGGGAGCCAACCTACAGATTTAGGCCTGGGGTGTTGCAGCCACCAAGAAAAACAGGGACCCCCATGCATTTCCAAAAAGAAGACACCCGTGGGAATCCGCAGAGGTATGATTTGCGCAAATCGCCCCAGAATTTATTACACAGACACCCCCACAAAGTCCGAAATGAGGGAAAAAAACGCATTTTCCACACATTTCGCTCAGCTCACCCATCGAAACACGCCCCCAACAAACCATGGCCTACCGTCCCGCGTTCCCACAGGTGTCCTGATGAAAATGGTACCTCACATGTGTGGGTGCACCTAAATGGGAACGAAGGAATAAGGCTAAACCACTGCTATCCCCCCAAAGGGTTTGGGGAGTCAACCTACAGATTTAGGCCTGGGGTGTTGCAGCCACCAAGAAAAACAGGGACCCCCATGCATTTCCAAAAAGAAGACACGTGTGGGAATCTGCAGAGGTATGATATGCCCAAATCGCCCCAGAATTTATTACCCAGACACCCCTGCAAAGTACAAAATGTGGGGAATAAAACATGTTTTCCGCACATTTCGCTCACCTCACCCATGGAAACACGCACCCAACAACACATGGCCTACCGTCCCACATTCCCACAGGTGTCCCGATGAAAACGGTACCTCACATGTGAGGGTGCACCTACCTAGCCGCAAAGGGGAAAGCCTAAAACACAAGTAACCCAAAGTCTGTTTTCAGACCGGAATTTGAGACGCACTGCTGACCGGCACAATATACAGATATGGGCCTCGGGTGTCCAAGCCACTGGGGAAAACAGGGAACCCCATGTATTTCCGAAAAGACGACACCCGTGGGAATCCGCAGAGGTATGATATGCCCAAATCGCCCCAGAATTTATTACCCAGACACCCCCACAAAATCCGAAATGTGGGGAAAAAAACGCATTTTCCGCACATTTCGCTCGGCTCACCCATTGAAACACGCCCCCAACAACACATGGCCTACCGGCCCTTGTTCCCACAGGTGTCCTGATGAAAATGGTACCTCACATGTGTGGGTGCACCTACCTGGGCGCGAAGGAATAAGGCTAAACCACTGCTATCCCCCCCAAAGGGTTTGGGGAGCCAACCTACAGATTTAGGCCTGGGGTGTTGCAGCCACCAAGAAAAACAGGGACCCCCATGCATTTCCAAAAAGAAGACACCCGTGGGAATCCGCAGAGGTATGATTTGCACAAATCGCCCCAGAATTTATTACCCAGACACCCCCACAAAGTCCGAAATGAGGGAAAAAAACGCATTTTCCACACATTTCGCTCAGCTCACCCATCGAAACACGCCCCCAACAAACATGGCCTACTGTCCCGCGTTCCCACAGGCTTCCTGATGAAAATGGTACCTCACATGTGTGGGTGCACCTACCTGGGAATGAAGGAATAAGGCTAAACCACTGCTATCCCCCCCAAAGGGTTTGGGGAGTCAACCTACATATTTTAGCCTGGGGTGTTGCAGCCACCAAGAAAAACAGGGACCCCCATGCATTTCCAAAAAGAAGACACGTGTGGGAATCTGCAGAGGTATGATATGCCCAAATCGCCCCAGAATTTATTACCCAGACACCCCTGCAAAGTACAAAATGTGGGGAATAAAACACGTTTTCCGCACATTTCGCTCACCTCACCCATGGAAACACGCACCCAACAACACATGGCCTACCGTTCCACGTTCCCACAGGTGTCCCGATGAAAACGGTACCTCACATGTGAGGGTGCACCTACCTAGCCGCAAAGGGGAAAGCCTAAAACACAAGTAACCCCAAGTCTGTTTTCAGACCGGAATTTGAGACGCACTGCTGACCGGCACAACATACAGATATGGGCCTCGGGTGTCCAAGCCACTGGGGAAAACAGGGAACCCCATGTATTTCCAAAAAGACGACACCCGTGGGAATCCGCAGAGGTATGATATGCCCAAATCGCCCCAGAATTTATTACCCAGACACCCCCACAAAATCCGAAATGTGGGGAAAAAAACGCATTTTCCGCACATTTCGCTCGGCTCACCCATTGAAACACGCCCCCAACAACACATGGCCTACCGACCCTTGTTCCCACAGGTGTCCCTATGAAAATGGTACCTCACATGTGTGGGTGCACCTACCTGGGAATGAAGGAATAAGGCTAAACCACTGCTATCCCCCCCAAAGGGTTTGGGGAGTCAACCTACATATTTAGGCCTGGGGTGTTGGAGCCACCAAGAAAAACAGGGACCCCCATGCATTTCCAAAAAGAAGACACCCGTGGGAATCCGCAGAGGTATGATTTGCACAAATCGCCCCAGAATTTATTACCCAGACACCCCCACAAAGTCCGAAATGAGGGAAAAAAACGCATTTTCCACACATTTCGCTCAGCTCACCCATCGAAACACGCCCCCAACAAACCATGGCCTACCGTCCCGCGTTCCCACAGGTGTCCTGATGAAATTGGTACCTCACATGTGTGGGTGCACCTACCTGGGAATGAAGGAATAAGGCTAAACCACTGCTATCCCCCCCAAAGGGTTTGGGGAGTCAACCTACAGATTTAGGCCTGGGGTGTTGCAGCCACCAAGAAAAACAGGGACCCCCATGCATTTCCAAAAAGAAGACACGTGTGGGAATCTGCAGAGGTATGATTTACGCAAATCGCCCCAGAATTTATTACCCATACACCCCTGCAAAGTCCGAAATGTGGGAAAAAAAACGCATTTTCCGCACATTTCGCTTGGCTCACCCATCGAAACACCCCCCCAACAACACATGGCCTACTGTCCTGTGTTCCCACAGGTGTCCCGATGAAAACGGTACCTCACATGTGTGGATGCACCTACCTAGCCGCAAAGGGGAAAGCCTAAAACACAAGTAACCCCAAGTCTGTTTTCAGACCGGAATTTGAGACGCACTGCCGACCGGCACAACATACAGATATGGGCCTCGGGTGTCCAAGCCACTGGGGAAAACAGGGAACCCCATGTATTTCCGAAAAGACGACACCCGTGGGAATCCGCAGAGGTATGATATGCCCAAATCGCCCCAGAATTTATTACCCAGACACCCCTGCAAAGTCAGAAATGTGGGGGAAAAAACACGTTTTCCACACATTTCGCTCACCTCACCCATGGAATCACGCCCCCAACAACACATGGCCTACCGTCCCGCGTTCCCACAGGTGTCCCGATGAAAACGGTACCTCACATGTTTGGGTGCACCTACCTGGGCACGAAGGAATAAGGCTAAACCACTACTATTCCCCCAAAGGGTTTGGGAAGCCAACCTACAGATTTAAGCCTGGGGTGTTGCAGCCACAGAGAAAAACAGGGACCCCCATGCATTTCCGAAAAGAAGACACCTGTGGGAATCCGCAGAGGCATGATTTGTGCAAATCGCACCCAAATGTATTACCCAGACACCCCCGCAAAGTCCGAAATGTGGTGAAAAAAATGCATTTTCCGCTCATTTCGCTCAGCTCACCCATCGAAACACGCCCCCAACAAACCATGGCCTACCGGCCCTTGTTCCCACAGGGGTCCCGATGAAAACAGTACCTCACATGTGTGGGTGCACCTACCTGGGCGCGAACGAATAAGGCTAAACCACTGCTATCCCCCCAAAGGGTTTGGGAGCCAACCTACAGATTTAGGCCTGGGGTGTTGCAGCCACCAAGAAAAACAGGGACCCCCATGCATTTCCGAAAAGAAGACACCCGTGGGAATCCGCAGAGGTATGATTTGCGCAAATTGCCCCAGAATTTATTACCCAGACACCCCCACAAAGTCCGCAATGTGGGAAAAAAACGCATTTTCCGCACATTTCGCTCGGCTCACCCATCGAAACACGCCCCCAACAACACATGGCCTACCGTCCCACGTTCCCACAGGTGTCCCGATGAAAACTGTACCTCACATGTGTGGGTGCACCTACCTGGGTGACAAGGGGAAAGCCTAAAACACAAGTTACCCCAAGTCTGTTTTTACACTGGAATTTGAGACGCTCTGCCGACCGGCACAACATACAGATATGGTCCCCGGTGTCCAAGCCACCGGGGAAAACAGGGAACCCCATGCATTTCTGAAAAAAAGACACCCGTGGGAATCTGCAGAGGTATGATATGCCCAAATCGCCCCAGAATTTATTACCCAGACAACCCTGCAAAGTCCGAAATGTGGGGGAAAAAACGCATTTTCCGCACATTTCGCTCACCTCACCCATGGAAACACACCCCCAACAACACATGGCCTACCGTCCCGCGTTCCCACAGGATGTCCCGATGAAAACAGTACCTCACATGTGTGGGTGCACCTACCTGGGCGCGAAGGAATAAGGCTAAACCACTGCTATCCCCCCATAGGGTTTGGGGAGCCAACCTAAAAAATGTAGGCCTGGGGTGTTGCAGCCACCAAGAAAAACAGTGATCCGCATGCATTTCCGAAAAGAAGACACCTGTGGGAATCCGCAGAAGTATGATTTGCGCAAATCGCCCCAGAATTTATTACCCAGACACCCCTGCAAATTCCGAAATGTGGGAAAAGAAACGCATTTTCCGCACATTTCGCTAGGCTCACCCATCTAAACACCCCCCTCAACAACACATGGCCTACTGTCCCGCGTTCCCACAGGTGTCCCGATGAAAACGGTACCTCACAAGTGTGGGTGGACCTACCTGGCCGCCAAGGGGAAAGCTTAAAACACAAGTAACCCCAAGTCTGTTTCCAGACCGGAATTTGAGAAGCTCTGCCGACCGGCACAACATACAGAAATGGGCCTCGGGTGTCCAAGCCACCGGGGAAAACAGGGAACCCCATGCATTTTCGAAAAGAGGACACCTGTGGGAATCCGCAGAGGTATGATATGCCCAAATCGCCCCAGAATTTATTACCCAGACACCCCTGCAAATTCCGAAATGTGCAAAAAAAAACGCATTTACCGCACATTTTGCTTGGCTCACCCATCGAAACATGCCCCCTAACACATGGCCTACTGCACCGCATTCCCACAGGTGTCCCGATGAAAACGGTACCTCACATGTGTGGGTGCACCTACCTGGGCACGAAGGAATAAGGCTAAACAACTGCTATCCCCCCCAAAGGGTTTGGGAAGCCAACCTACAGATTTAAGCCTGGGGTATTGAAGCCACCGAGAAAAACAGGGATCCCCATGCATTTCTGAAAAGAAGATACCTGTGGGAATCCGCAGAGGTATGATTTGTGCAAATCGCCCCCAAATTTATTACCCAGACACCCCCGCAAAGTCCGAAATGTGGTGAAAAAAATGCATTTTCTGCACATTTCGCTCAGCTCACCCATCGAAACACGCCCCCAACAACACATGGCCTACCGTCCCGCGTTCCCACAGGTGTCCTGATGAAAACGGTATCTCACATGTGTGGGTGCACCTACCTGGGAACGAAGGAATAAGGATAAACCACTGCTATCCCCCCCAAAGGGTTTGGGGAGCCGACCTACAGATTTAGGCCTGGGGTGTTGCAGCCACAAAGAAAAACAGGGACCCCAATGCATTTCCAAAAAGAAGACACGTGTGGGAATCTGCAGAGGTATGATTTACGCCAATCGCCCCAGAATTTATTACCCATACACCCCTGCAAAGTCCGAAATGAGGGGAAAAAAAAACGCATTTTCCACAATTTTTCGCTCGGCTCACCAATCGAAGCAGCCCCCCAACAACACATGGCCTACTGTCCCGCGTTCCCACAGGTGATCCGATGAAAACGGTACCTCACATGTGTGGGTGCACCTACCTGGCCGCCAAGGGGGAAAGCCTAAAACACAAGTAACCCCAAGTCTGTTTCCAGACCGGAATTTGAGACGCTCTGCCGACCGGCACAACATACAGATATGGGCCTCGGGTGTCCAAGCCACCGGGAAAAACAGGGAACCCCATGCATTTCCGAAAAGAGGACAACCATGGGAATCAGCAGAGGTATGATATGCCTAAATCGCCCCAGAATTTATTACCCAGACACCCCTGCAAAGTCCGAAATGTGGGGAAAAAAATGCATTTTCCGCACATTTCGCTCGGCTCACCCATCGAAACACCCCCCCAACAACACATGGCATACTGTCCCGTGTTCCCACAGGTGTCCCGATGAAAACGGTACCTCAACTGTGTGGGTGCATCTACCTGGCCGCCAAGGGGAAAGCCTAAAACACAAGTAACCCCAAGTCTGTTTTCAGACCGGAATTTGAGACGCTCTGGTTACCGGCACAACATACAGATATGGGTCTCGGGTGTCCAAGCCACCAGGGAAAACAGGGAACCCCATGCATTTCCAAAAAGCGGACACCCGTGGGTATCCGCAGAGGTATGATATGCCCAAATCGCCCCAGAATTTATTACCCAGATACCCCCGCAAAGTCCGAAATGTGGGAAAAAAAATGCAATTTTCTGCACATTTCGCTCGGCTCACCCATCGAAACACCCCCCCAACAACACATGGCACAACACATGGCCTACTGTCCCGTGTTCCCACAGGTGTCCCGATGAAAACGGTACCTCAACTGTGTGGGTGCACCTACCTGGCCGCCAAGGGGAAAGCCTAAAACACAAGTAACCCCAAGTCTGTTTTCAGACCGGAATTTGAGACGCACTGCCGACCGGCAAAACATACAGATATGGGCCTCGGGTGTCCAAGCCACTGGGGAAAACAGGGAACCCCATGTATTTCCGAAAAGACGACACCCGTGGGAATCCCCAGAGGTATGATATGCCCAAATCGCCGCAGAATGTATTACCCATACACCCCCACAAAATCCGAAATGTGGGGGAAAAAATGCATTTTCCTCACATTTCGCTCACCTCACCCATGGAAACACGCCCCCAACAACACATGGCCTACCGGCCCTTGTTCCCACAGGTGTCCCGATGAAAACGGTACCTCACATGTGTGGGTGCACCTACCTGGGCGCGAACGAATAAGGCTAAACCACTGCTATCCCCCCAAAGGGTTTGGGGAGCCAACCTACAGATTTAGGCCTGGGGTGTTGCAGCCACCAAGAAAAACAGGGACCCCCATGCATTTTCGAAAAGAAGACACCCGTGGGAATCCTCAGAGGTATGATTTGCGCAAATCGCCCCAGAATTTATTACCCAGACACCCCCACAAAATCTGAAATGTGGGAAAAAAACACATTTTCTGCACATTTCGCTCGGCTCACCCATCGAAACACGCCCCCAACAACACATGGCCTACCGTCCCACGTTCCTACAGGTGTCCCGATGAAAACGGTACCTCACATGTGTGGGTGCCCCTACCTGGCTGCCAAGGGGAAAGCCTAAAACACAAGTAATCCCAAGTCTGTTTTTAGACTGGAATTTGAGACGCTCTGCCGACCGGCACAACATACAGATATGGGCCTCAGGTGTCCAAACCACTGGGGAAAACAGGGAACCACATGAATTTCCAAAAAAAAGACACCCGTGGGAATCCGCAGAGGTATGATATGCCCAAATCTCCCCAGAATTTATTACCCAGACACCCCTGCAAAGTCCGAAATGTGGGGACAAAAACGCATTTTCCGCACATTTCGCTCACCTCACCCATGGAAACACGCCCCCAACAACACATGGCCTACCGTCCCGCGTTCCCACAGGATGTCCCGATGAAAACAGTACCTCACATGTGTGGGTGCACCTACCTGGGCGCGAAGGAATAAGGCTAAACCACTGCTGTCCCCCCATAGGGTTTGGGGAGCCAACCTAAAAAATGTAGACCTGGGGTGTTGCAGCCACCAAGAAAAACAGTGACCCGCATGCATTTCCGAAAAGAAGACACCTGTGGGAATCCGCAGAGGTATGATTTGCGCAAATCGCCCCAGAATTTATTACCCAGACACCCCTGCAAATTCCGAAATGTGGGAAAAGAAACGCATTTTCCGCACATTTCGCTTGGCTCACCCATCTAAACACCCCCCAACAACACATGGCCCACTGTCCCGCGTTCCCACAGGTGTCCCGATGAAAACGGTACCTCACATGTGTGGGTTGACCTACCTGGCCGCCAAGGGGAAAGCTTAAAACACAAGTAACCCCAAGTCTGTTTCCAGACCGCAATTTGAGAAGCTCTGCCGACCGGCACAACATACAGAAATGGGCCTCGGGTGTCCAAGCCACCGGGGAAAACAGGGAACCCCATGCATTTTCGAAAAGAGGACACCTGTGGGAATCCGCAGAGGTATGATATGCCCAAATCGCCCCAGAATTTATTACCCAGACACCCCTGCAAATTCCAAAATGTGCAAAAAAACCGCATTTACCGCACATTTTGCTTGGCTCACCCATCGGAACATGCCCCCTAACACATGGCCTACTGCACCGCGTTCCCACAGGTGTCCCGATGAAAACGGTACCTCACATGTGTGGGTGCACCTACCTGGGCACGAAGGAATAAGGCTAAACCACTGCTATCCCCCCCAAAGGGTTTGGGAAGCCAACCTACAGATTTAAGCCTGGGGTGTTGCAGCCACCGAGAAAAACAGGGATCCCCATGTATTTCCGAAAAGAGGACACCCGTGGGAATCCCCAGAGGTATGATATGCCCAAATCGCCTCAGAATGTATTACCCATACACCCCCACAAAATCCGAAATGTGGTGGAAAAAAAGCATTTTCCACACATTTCGCACGGCTCACCCATTGAAACACGCTCCCAACAACACATGGCCTACCGGCCCTTGTTCCCACAGGTGTCCCGATGAAAACGGTACCTCACATGTGTGGGTGCACCTACCTGGGCGCGAACGAATAAGGCTAAACCACTGCTATCCGCCCAAAGGGTTTGGGGAGCCAACCTACAGATTTAGGCCTGGGGTGTTGCAGCCACCAGGAAAAACAGGGACCCCCATGCATTTCCAAAAAGAAGACACGTGTGGAAATCTGCAGAGGTATGATTTACGCAAATCGCCCCAGAATTTATTACCCATACACCCCTGCAAAGTCTGAAATGTGGGGGAAAAAAAAACGCATTTTCCGCACATTTTGCTCGGCTCACCAATCGAAGCACCCCCCCAACAACACATGGCCTACTGTCCCGCTTTCCCACAGGTGATCCGATGAAAACGGTACCTCACCTGTGTGGGTGCACCTACCTGGCCGCCAAGGGGAAAGCCTAAAACACAAGTAACCCCAAGTCTGTTTTCAGACCGGAATTTGAGACGCTCTGCCGACCGGCACAACATACAGATATGGGCCTCGGGTGTCCAAGCCACCGGGAGAAACAGGGAACCCCATGCATTTCCGAAAAGAGGACAACCATGGGAATCAGCAGAGGTATGATATGCCTAAATCGCCCCAGAAATTATTACCCAGACACCCCTGCAAAGTCCGAAATGTGGGGAAAAAAATGCATTTTCCGCACATTTCGCTCGGCTCACCCATCGAAACACGCCCCCAACAACACATGGCCTACCATCCCGAGTTCCCACAAGTGTCCCGATGAAAACGGTTCCTCACATGTGTGGGTGCACCTAACTGGCCGCCAAGGGGAAAGCCTAAAACAGAAGTAACCCCAAGTCTGTTTTCAGACCGGAATTTGAGACGCTCTGGTTACCGGCACAACATACAGATATGGGTCTCGGGTGTCCAAGCCACTAGGGAAAACAGGGAACCCCATGCATTTCCGAAAAGCGGACACCCGTGGGTACCCGCAGAGGTATGATATGCCCAAATCGCCCCAGAATTTATTACCCAGATACCCCCGCAAAGTCCGAAATGTGGGAAAAAAAATGCAATTTTCTGCACATTTCGCTCGGCTCACCCATCGAAACACCCCCCCAACAACACATGGCCTACTGTCCCGTGTTCCCACAGGTGTCCCGATGAAAACGGTACCTCAACTGTGTGGGTGCACCTACCTGGCCGCCAAGGGGAAAGCCTAAAACACAAGTAACCCCAAGTCTGTTTTCAGACCGGAATTTGAGACGCACTGCCGACCGGCAAAACATACAGATATGGGCCTCGGGTGTCCAAGCCACTGGGGAAAACAGGGAACCCCATGTATTTACGAAAAGACGACACCCGTGGGAATCCCCAGAGGTATGATATGCCCAAATCGCCCCAAAATGTATTACCCATACACCCCCACAAAATCCGAAATGTGGGGGAAAAAATGCATTTTCCGCACATTTCGCTCGGCTCACCCATTGAAACACGCCCCCAACAACACATGGCCTACCGGCACTTGTTCCCACAGGTGTCCCGATGAAAACGGTACCTCACATGTGTGGGTGCACCTACCTGGGCGCGAACGAATAAGGCTAAACCACTGCTATCTCCCCAAAGGGTTTGGGGAGCCAACCTAAAAAATGTAGGCCTGGGGTGTTGCAGCCACCAAGAAAAACAGGGACCCCCATGCATTTCCTAAAATAAGACACCCGTGGGAATCCTAAGAGGTATGATTTGCGCAAATCGCCCCAGAATTTATTACCCAGACACCCCCACAAAATCTGAAATGTGGGAAAAAAACACATTTTCCGCACATTTCGCTCGGCTCACCCATCGAAACATGCCCCCAACAACACATGGCCTACCGTCCCACGTTCCCAGAGGTGTCCCGATTAAAACGGTACCTCACATGTGTGGGTGCACCTACCTGGCTGCCAAGGGGAAAGCCTAAAACACAAGTAACCCCAAGTCTGTTTTTAGACTGGAATTTGAGACGCTCTGCCGACCAGCACAACATACAGATATGGGCCCCAGGTGTCCAAACCACTCGGGAAAACAGGGAATCACATGAATTTCCAAAAAACAGACACCCGTGGGAATCCGCAGAGGTATGATATGCCCAAATCGCCCCAGAATGTATTACCCAGACACCCCTGCAAAGTCTGAAATGTGGGGACAAAAACGCATTTTCCGCACATTTCGCTCACCTCACCCATGGAAACACGTCTCCAACAACACATGGCCTACCGTCCCGCGTTCCCACAGGATGTCCCGATGAAAACAGTACCTCACATGTGTGGGTGCACCTACCTGGGCGCGAAGGAATAAGGCTAAACCACTGCTATCCCCCCATAGGGTTTGGGGAGCCAACCTAAAAAATGTAGGCCTGGGGTGTTGCAGCCACCAAGAAAAACAGTGACCCGCATGCATTTCCGAAAAGAAGACACCTGTGGGAATCCGCAGAGGTATGATTTGCGCAAATCGCCCCAGAATTTATTACCCAGACACCCCTGCAAATTCCGAAATGTGGGAAAAGAAACGCATTGTCCGCACATTTCGCTCGGCTCACCCATCTAAACACCCCCCCAACAACACATGGCCTACTGTCCCGCGTTCCCACAGGTGTCCAGATGAAAATGGTACCTCACATGTGTGGGTGGACCTACCTGGCCGCCAAGGGGAAAGCTTAAAACACAAGTAACCCCAAGTCTGTTTCCAGACCGGAATTTGAGAAGCTCTGCCGACCGGCACAACATACAGAAATGGGCCTCGGGTGTCCAAGCCACCAGGGAAAACAGGGAACCCCATGCATTTTCGAAAAGAGGACACCTGTGGGAATCCGCAGAGGTATGATATGCCCAAATCGCCAAAGAATTTATTACCCAGACACCCCTGCAAATTCCGAAATGTGCAAAAAAAAACGCATTTACCGCACATTTTGCTTGGCTCACCCATCGAAACATGCCCCCTAACACATGGCCTACTGCACCGCGTTACCACAGGTGTCCCGATGAAAACGGTACCTCACATGTGTGGGTGCACCTACCTGGGCACGAAGGAATAAGGCTAAACCACTGCTATCCCCCCCAAAGGGTTTGGGAAGCCAACCTACAGATTTAAGCCTGGGGTGTTGCAGCCACCGAGAAAAACAGGGATCCCCATGCATTTCCGAAAAGAAGACACCTGTGGGAATCCGCAGAGGTATGATTTACGCAAATCGCCCCAGAATTTATTACCCATACACACCTGCAAAGTCCGAAATGAGGGGAAAAAAAACACATTTTCCACACATTTCGCTCGGCTCACCAATCGAAGCACCCCCCCCAACAACACATGGCCTACCGTCCCGAGTTCCCACAAGTGTTCCAATGAAAACGGTTCCGCACATGTGTGGGTGCACCTAACTGGCCGCCAAGGGGAAAGCCTAAAACACAAGTATCCCCAAGTCTGTTTTCAGACCGGAATTTGAGACGCTCTGGTTAACGGCACAACATACAGATATGGGTGTCGGGTGTCCAAGCCACCAGGGAAAACAGGGAACCCCATGCATTTCTGAAAAGCGGACACCCGTGGGTATCAGCAGAGGTATGATATGCCCAAATCGCCCCATAATTTATTACCCAGATACCCCCGCAAAGTCCGAAATGTGGGGAAAAAAATGCAATTTTCTGCACATTTCACTCGGCTCACCCATCGAAACACCCCCCCCAACAACACATGGCCTACTGTCCCGTGTTCCCACAGGTGTCCCGAAGAAAACGGTACCTCACATGTGTGGGTACCTGGCCGCCAAGGGGAAAGCCTAAAACACAAGTAACCCCAAGTCTGTTTTCAGACCGGAATTTGAGACGCACTGCCGACCGGCATAACATACAGATATGGGCCTCGGATGTCCAAGCCACTGGGGAAAACAGGGAACCCCATGTATTCCTGAAAAGACGACACCCGTGGGAATCCGCAGAGGTATGATATGCCCAAATCGCCCCAGAATTTATTACGCAGACACCCCCACAAAATCCGAAATGTGGGGAAAAAATGCATTTTCCGCACATTTCGCTCGGCTCACCCATTGAAACACGCCCCCAACAACACATGGCCTACCGGCCCTTGTTCCCACAGGTGTCCCGATGAAAACGGTACCTCACATGTGTGGGTGCACCTACCTGGGTGCGAAGGAATAAGGCTAAACTACTGCTATCCCCCCCAAAGGGTTTGGGGAGCCAACCTACAGATTTAGGCTTGGGGTGTTGCAGCCACCAAGAAAAACAGGGACCCCCATGCATTTCCGAAAAGAAGACACCCGTGGGAATCAGCAGAGGTATGATTTGCGCAAATCGCCCCAGAATTTATTACCCAGACACTCCCACAAAATCCGAAATGTGGGAAAAAAACGCATTTTTTGCACATTTCGCTCGGCACACCCATCGAAACACGCCCCCAACAACACTTGGCCTACCGTCCCACGTTCCCACAGGTGTCCCGATGAAAACGGTACCTCACATGTGTGGGTGCACCTACCTGGCTGCCAAGGGGAAAGCCTAAAACACAAGTAACCCCAAGTCTGTTTTTAGACTGGAATTTGAGACGCTCTGCCGACCGGCACAACATACAGATATGGGCCCCAGGTGTCCAAGCCACCGGGGAAAACAGGGAACCCTATGAATTTCCGAAAAAAAGACACCCGTGGGAATCCGCAGAGGTATGATATGCCCAAATCGCCCCAGAATGTACTACCCAGACACCCCTGCAAAGTACAAAATGTGGGGAAAAAACGCTTTTTCCGCACATTTCGCTCACCTCACCCATGGAAACACGTCCCCAACAACACATGGCCTACCGTCCCGTGTTGCCACAGGTGTCCCAATGAAAACAGTACCTCACATGTGAGGGTGCACCTACCTGGGCGTGAAGGAATAAGGCTAAACCACTGCTATCCCCCCATAGGGTTTGGGGAGCCAACCTAAAAAATTTAGGCCTGGGGTGTTGCAGCCACAAAGAAAAACAGAACCCGCATGCATTTCCGAAAAGAAGACACCTGTGGGAATCCGCAGAGGTATGATTTGTGCAAATCGCCCCAGAATGTATTACCCAGACACCCCTGCAAATTCTGAAATGTGGGAAAAGAAACGCATTTTCCGCACAGTTCGCTCGGCTCACCCATCTAAACACCCCCCCAACAACACATGGCCTACCGTCCCGCGTTCCCACAGGTGTCCCGATGAAAACGGTACCTCACCTGTGTGGGTGGACCTACCTGGCCGCCAAGGGGAAAGCTTAAAACACAAGTAACCCCAAGTCTGTTTCCAGACCGGAATTTGAGAAGCTCTGCCGACCGGCACAACATACAGAAATGGGCCTCGGGTGTCCAAGCCACTGGGCAAAACAGGGTACCCCATGCATTTTCGAAAAGAGGACACCTGTGGGAATCCGCAGAGGTATGATATGCCCAAATCGCCCCAGAATTTATTACCCAGACACCCCTGCAAATTCCGAAATGTGCAAAAAAAAACGCATTTACCGCACATTTTGCTTGGCTCACCAATTTAAACATGCCCCCTAACACATGGCCTACTGCACCGCGTTCCCACAGGTGTCCCGATGAAAATGGTACCTCACATGTGTGGGTGCACCTACCTGGGCACAAAGGAATAAGGCTAAACCACTGCTATCCCCCCCAAAGGGTTTGGGAAGCCAACCTACAGATTTAAGTCTGGGGTGTTGCAGCCACCGAGAAAAACAGGGATCCCCATGCATTTCTGAAAAGAAGACACCTGTGGAAATCCGCAGAGGTATGATTTGTGCAAATCGCCCCCAAATTTATTACCCAGACACCCCCGCAAAGTCCGAAATGTGGTGAAAAAAATGCATTTTGTGCACATTTCGCTCAGCTCACCCACCGAAACACGCCCCCAACAACACATGGCCTACCGTCCCGCTTTCCCACAGGTGTCCTGATGAAAACGGTACCTCACATGTGTGGGTGCACCTACCTGGGAACGAAGGAATAAGGCTAAACCACTGCTATCCCCCCCAAAGGGTTTGGGGAGCCAACCTACAGATTTAGGCCTGGGGTGTTGCAGCCACCAAGAAAAACAGGGACCCCCATGCATTTCCAAAAAGAAGACACGTGTGGGAATCTGCAGAGGTATGATTTACGCAAATCGCCCCAGAATTTATTACCCATACACCCCTGCAAAGTCCGAAATAAGGGGAAAAAAAACACATTTTCCACACATTTCGCTCGGCTCACCAATCGAAGCACCCCCCCAACAACACATGGCCTACCGTCCCGAGTTCCCACAAGTGTTCCAATGAAAACGGTTCCTCACATGTGTGGGTGCACCTAACTGGCCGCCAAGGGGAAAGCCTAAAACACAAGTATCCCCAAGTCTGTTTTCAGACCGGAATTTGAGACGCTCTGGTTACCGGCACAACATACAGATATGGGTGTCGGGTGTCCAAGCCACCAGGGAAAACAGGGAACCCCATGCATTTCTGAAAAGCGGACACCCGTGGGTATCCGCAGAGGTATGATATGCCCAAATCGCCCCATAATTTATTACCCAGATACCCCCGCAAAGTCCGAAATGTGGGGAAAAAAATGCAATTTTCCGCACATTTCACTCGGCTCACCCATCGAAACACCCCCCCCAACAACACATGGCCTACTGTCCCGTGTTCCCACAGGTGTCCCGAAGAAAACGGTACCTCACATGTGTGGGTACCTGGCCGCCAAGGGGAAAGCCTAAAACACAAGTAACCCCAAGTCTGTTTTCAGACCGGAATTTGAGACGCACTGCCGACCGGCATAACATACAGATATGGGCCTCGGGTGTCCAAGCCACTGGGAAAAACAGGGAACCCCATGTATTTCCGAAAAGACGACACCCCTGGGAATCCGCAGAGGTATGATATGCTCAAATCGCCCCAGAATTTATTACGCAGACACCCCCACAATATCCGTAATGTGGGGAAAAAAATGCATTTTCCGCACATTTCGCTCGGCTCACCCATTGAAACACGCCCCCAACAACACATGGCCTGCCAGCCCTTGTTCCCCCAGGTGTCCCGATGAAAACGGTACCTCACATGTGTGGGTGCACCTACCTGGGCGCGAAGGAATAAGGCTAAACTACTGCTATCCCCCCCAAAGGGTTTGGGGAGCCAACCTACAGATTTAGGCTTGGGGTGTTGCAGCCACCAAGAAAAACAGGGACCCCCATGCATTTCCGAAAAGAAGACACCCGTGGGAATCCTCAGAGGTATGATTTGCGCAAATCGCCCAAGAATTTATTACCCAGACACTCCCACAAAATCCGAAATGTGGGAAAAAAACACATTTTTTGCACATTTCGCTCGGCACACCCATCGAAACACGCCCCCAACAACACTTGGCCTACCGTCCCACGTTCCCACAGGTGTCCCGATGAAAACGGTACCTCACATGTGTGGGTGCACCTACCTGGCTGCCAAGGGGAAAGCCTAAAACACAAGTAACCCCAAGTCTGTTTTTAGACTGGAATTTGAGACGCTCTGCCGACCGGCACAACATACAGATTAGGGCCCCAGGTGTCCAAGCCACCGGGGAAAACAGGGAACCCTATGAATTTCCAAAAAAAAGACACCCGTGGGAATCCGCAGAGGTATGATATGCCCAAATCGCCCCAGAATGTACTACCCAGACACCCCTGCAAAGTACAAAATGTGGGGAAAAAACGCTTTTTCCGCACATTTCGCTCACCTCACCCATGGAAACACGTCCCCAACAACACATGGCCTACTGTCCCGCGTTCCCACAGGTGTCCCAATGAAAACAGTACCTCACATGTGTGGGTGCACCTACCTGGGCGCGAAGGAATAAGGCTAAACCACTGCTATCCCCCCATAGGGTTTGGGGAGCCAACCTAAAAAATTTAGGCCTGGGGTGTTGCAGCCACAAAGAAAAACAGAGACCCGCATGCATTTCCGAAAAGAAGATACCTGTGGGAATCCGCAGAGGTATGATATGTGCAAATCGCCCCAGAATGTATTACCCAGACACCCCTGCAAATTCTGAAATGTGGGAAAAGAAACGCATTTTCCGCACAGTTCGCTCGGCTCACCCATCTAAACACCCCCCCAACAACACATGGCCTACCGTCCCGCGTTCCCACAGGTGTCCCGATGAAAACGGTACCTCACCTGTGTGGGTGGACCTACCTGGCCGCCAAGGGGAAAGCTTAAAACACAAGTAACCCCAAGTCTGTTTCCAGACCGGAATTTGAGAAGCTCTGCCGACCGGCACAACATACAGAAATGGGCCTCGGGTGTCCAAGCCACTGGGCAAAACAGGGTACCCCATGCATTTTCGAAAAGAGGACAACTGTGGGAATCCGCAGAGGTATGATATGCCCAAATCGCCCCAGAATTTATTACCCAGACACCCCTGCAAATTCCGAAATGTGCAAAAAAAAAACGCATTTACCGCACATTTTGCTTGGCTCACCCATCGAAACACGCCCCCCAACAACACATGGCCTACTGCACCGCGTTCCCACAGGTGTCCCGATGAAAACGGTACCTCACATGTGTGGGTGCACCTACCTGGGCACGAAGGAATAATGTTAAACCACTGCTATCCCTCCCAAAGGGTTTGGGAAGCCAACCTACAGATTTAAGCCTGGGGTGTTGCAGCCACTGAGAAAAACAGGGACCCCCATGCATTTCCGAAAAGAAGACACCTGTGGGAATCCGCAGAGGTATGATTTGTGCAAATCGCCACCAAATTTATTACCCAGACACCCTCGCAAAGTCTGAAATGTGGTGAAAAAAATGCATTTTCCGCAAATTTCGCTCAGCTCACCCATCGAAACACGCCCCCAACAACACATGGCCTACCGTCCCGCGTTCCCATAGGTGTCCTGATGAAAACGGTAGCTCACATGTCTGGGTGCACCTACCTGGGAACGAAGGAATAAGGCTAAACCACTGCTATCTCCCCCGAAGGGTTTGGGGAGCCAACCTACAGATTTAGGCCTGGGGTGTTGCAGCCACCAAGAAAAACAGGGACCCCCATGCATTTCCAAAAAGAAGACACGTGTGGGAATCTGCAGAGGTATGATTTACGCAAATCGCCCCAGAATTTATTACCCATACACCCCTGCAAAGTCCGAAATGAGGGGAAAAAAACGCATTTTCCACACATTTCGCTCGGCTCACCAATCGAAGCACCCCCCCAACAACACATGGCCTACTGTCCCGCGTTCCCACAGGTGATCCGATGAAAACGGTACCTCACATGTGTGGGTGCACCTACCTGGCCACCAAGGGGAAAGCCTAAAACACAAGTAACCCCAAGTCTGTTTTCAGACCGGAATTTGAGACGCTCTGCCGACCGGCACAACATACAGATATGGGCCTCGGGTGTCCAAGCCACCGAGAAAAACAGGGAACCCCATGCATTTCCGAAAAGAGGACAACCATGGGAATCAGCAGAGGTATGATATGCCTAAATCGCCCCAGAATTTATTACCCAGACAACCCTGCAAAGTCTGAAATGTGGGGAAAAAAATGCATTTTCCGCACATTTCGCTCGGCTCACCCATCGAAACACGCCCCCAACAACCCATGGCCTACCATCCCGAGTTCCCACAAGTGTCCCGATGAAAACGGTTCCTCACATGTGTGGGTGCACCTAACTGGCCGCCAAGGGGAAAGCCTAAAACAGAAGTAACCCCAAGTCTGTTTTCAGACCGGAATTTGAGACGCTCTGGTTACCGGCACAACATACAGATATGGGTCTCGGGTGTCCAAGCCACCAGGGAAAACAGGGAACCCCATGCATTTCCGAAAAGCGGACACCCGTGGGTATCCGCAGAGGTATGATATGCCCAAATCGCCCCAGAATTTATTACCCAGATACCCCCGTAAAGTCCGAAATGTGGGAAAAAAAATGCAATTTTCTGCACATTTCACTCGGCTCACCCAACGAAACACCCCCCCAACAACACATGGCCTACTGTCCCGTGTTCCCACAGGTGTCCCGATGAAAACGGTACCTCAACTGTGTGGGTGCACCTACCTGGCCGCCAAGGGGAAAGCCTAAAACACAAGTAACCCCAAGTCTGTTTTCAGACCGGAATTTGAGACGCACTGCCGACCGGCAAAACATACAGATATGGGCCTCGGGTGTCCAAGCCACTGTGGAAAACAGGGAACCCCATGTATTTCCGAAAAGACGACACCCGTGGGAATCCCCAGAGTTATGATATGCCCAAATCGCCTCAGAATGTATTACCCATACACCCCCACAAAATCCGAAATGTGGGGGAAAAAATGCATTTTCCGCACATTTCGCTCGGCTCACCCATTGAAACACGCCCCCAACAACACATGGCCTACCGGCCCTTGTTCCCACAGGTGTCCCGATGAAAACGGTACCTCACATGTGTGGGTGCACCTACTTGGGCGCGAACAAATAAGGCTAAACCACTGCTATCCCCCCAAAGGGTTTGGGGAGCCAACCTACAGATTTAGGCCTGGGGTGTTGCAGCCACCAAGAAAAACAGGGACCCCCATGCATTTCCAAAAAGAAGACACGTGTGGGAATCTGCAGAGGTATGATTTACGCAAATCGCCCCAGAATTTATTACCCATACACCCCTGCAAAGTCCGAAATGTGGGGAAAAAAAAACGCATTTTCCGCACATTTTGCTCGGCTCACCAATCGAAGCACCCCCCCAACAACACATGGCCTACTGTCCCGCTTTCCCACAGGTGATCCGATGAAAACGGTACCTCACATGTGTGGGTGCACCTACCTGGCCGCCAAGGGGAAAGCCTAAAACACAAGTAACCCCAAGTCTGTTTTCAGACCGGAATTTGAGAAGCTCTGCCGACCGGCACAACATACAGATATGGGCCTCGGGTGTCCAAGCCACCGGGAAAAACAGGGAACCCCATGCATTTCCGAAAAGAGGACAACCATGGGAATCAGCAGAGGTATGATATGCCTAAATCGACCCAGAATTTATTACCCAGACACCCCTGCAAAGTCTGAAATGTGGGGAAAAAAATGCATTTTCTGCACATTTCGCTCGGGTCACCCATTGAAACACGCCCCCAACAACACATGGCCCACCATCCCGAGTTCCCACAAGTGTCCCAATGAAAATGGTTCCTCACATGTGTGGGTGCACCTAACTGGCCGCCAAGGGGAAAGCCTAAAACAGAAGTAACCCCAAGTCTGTTTTCAGACCGGAATTTGAGACGCTCTGGTTACGGGCACAACATACAGATATGGGCCTCGGGTGTCCAAGCCACTGGGGAAAACAGGGAACCCCATGTATTTCCGAAAAGACGACACCCGTGGGAATCCCCAGAGGTATGATATGCCCAAATCGCCACAGAATTTATTACCCATACACCCCCACAAAATCCGAAATGTGGGGCAAAAAATGCATTTTCCGCACATTTCGCTCGGCTCACCCATTGAAACACGCCCCCAACAACACATGGCCTACCGGCCCTTGTTCCCACAGGTGTCCCGATGAAAACGGTACCTCACATGTGTGGGTGCACCTACCTGGGCGCGAACGAATAAGGCTAAACCACTGCTATCCCCCCAAAGGGTTTGGGGAGCCAACCTACAGATTTAGGCCTGGGGTGTTGCAGCCACCAAGAAAAACAGGGACCCCCATGCATTTCCGAAAAGAAGACACCCGTGGGAATCCTCAGAGGTATGATTTGCGCAAATCGCCCCAGAATTTATTACCCAGACACCCCCACAAAATCTGAAATGTGGGAAAAAAACACATTTTCCGCACATTTCGTTCGGCTCACCCATCGAAACACGCCCCCAACAACACTTGGCCTACCGTCCCACGTTCCCACAGGTGTCCCGATGAAAACGATACCTCACATGTGTGGGTGCACCTACCTGGCTGCCAAGGGGAAAGCCTAAAACACAAGTAACCCCAAGTCTGTTTTTAGACTGGAATTTGAGACGCTCTGCCGACCGGCACAACATACAGATATGGGCCCCAGGTGTCCAAACCACTGGGGAAAACAGGGAATCACATGAATTTCCAAAAAAAAGACACCCGTGGGAATCCGCAGAGGTATGATATGCCCAAATCGCCCCAGAATTTATTACCCAGACACCCCTGCAAAGTCCGAAATGTGGGGACAAAAACGCATTTTCCGCACATTTCGCTCCCCTCACCCATGGAAACACGCCCCCAACAACACATGGCCTACCATCCCGCGTTCCCACAGGATGTCCCGATGAAAACAGTACCTCACATGTGTGGGTGCACCTAACTGGCCGCCAAGGGGAAAGCCTAAAACACAAGTAACCCCAAGTCTGTTTTCAGACCGGAATTTGAGACGCTCTGGTTACCGGCACAACATACAGATATGGGTGGCGGGTGTCCAAGCCACCAGGGAAAACAGGGAACCCCATGCATTTCTGAAAAGCGGACAACCGTGGGTATCCGCAGAGGTATGATATGCCCAAATCGCCCCATAATTTATTACCCAGATACCCCTGGAAAGTCCTAAATGTGGGGAAAAAAATGCAATTTTCCGCACATTTCACTCGGTTCACCCATCGAAACACCCCCCCCCCACAACACATGGCCTACTGTCCCGTGTTCCCAAAGGTGTCCCGAAGAAAACGGTACCTCACATGTGTGGGTACCTGGCCGCCAAGGGGAAAGCCTAAAACACAAGTAACCCCAAATCTGTTTTCAGACCGGAATTTGAGACGCACTGCCGACCGGCATAACATACAGATATGGGCATCGGGTGTCCAAGCCACTGGGGAAAACAGGGAACCCCATGTATTTCCGAAAAGACGACACCCGTGGGAATCCGCAGAGGTATGATATGCCCAAATCGCCCCAGAATTTATTACCCAGACACCCCCACAAAATCCGAAATGTGGGGAAAAAAATGCATTTTCCGCACATTTCGCTCGGCTCACCCATTGAAACACGCCCCCAATAACACATGGCCTACCGGCCCTTGTTCCCAGAGGTGTCCCGATGAAAACGGTACCTCACATGTGTGGGTGCACCTACCTGGGCGCGAAGGAATAAGGCTAAACTACTGCTATCCCCCCCAAAGGGTTTGGGGAGCCAACCTACAGATTTAGGCTTGGGGTGTTGCAGCCACCAAGAAAAACAGGGACCCCCATGCATTTCCGAAAAGAAGACACCCGTGGGAATCAGCAGAGGTATGATTTGCGCAAATCGCCCCAGAATTTATTACCCAGACTCTCCCACAAAGTCCGAAATGTGGGAAAAAAACGCATTTTCTGCACATTTCGCTCGGCACACCCATCGAAACACGCCCCCAACAACACTTGGCCTACCGTCCCACGTTCCCACAGGTGTCCTGAAGAAAACGGTACCTCACATGTGTGGGTACATGGCCGCCAAGGGGAAAGCCTAAAACACAAGTAACCCCAAGTCTGTTTTTAGACTGGAATTTGAGACGCTCTGCCGACCGGCACAACATACAGATATGGGCCCCAGGTGTCCAAGCCACCGGGGAAAACAGGGAACCCTATGAATTTCCGAAAAAAAGACACCCGTGGGAATCCGCAGAGGTATGATATGCCCAAATCGCCCCAGAATGTACTACCCAGACACCCCTGCAAAGTACAAAATGTGGGGAAAAAACGCTTTTTCCGCACATTTCGCTCACCTCACCCATGGAAACACGCCCCCAACAACACATGGCCTACCGTCCCGCGTTCCCACAGGTGTCCCAATGAAAACAGTACCTCACATGTGTGGGTGCACCTACCTGGGAGCGAAGGAATAAGGCTAAACCACTGCTATCCCCCCATAGGGTTTGGGGAGCCAACCTAAAAAATTTAGGCCTGGGGTGTTGCAGCCACAAAGAAAAACAGAGACCCGCATGCATTTCCGAAAAGAAGACACCTGTGGGAATCCGCAGAGGTATGATTTGTGCAAATCGCCCCAGAATGTATTACCCAGACACCCCTGCAAATTCTGAAATGTGGGAAAAGAAACGCATTTTCCGCACAGTTCGCTCGGCTCACCCATCTAAACACCCTCCCAACAACACATGGCCTACCGTCCCGCGTTCCCACAGGTGTCCTGATGAAAACGGTACCTCACATGTGTGGGTGGACCTACCTGGCCGCCAAGGGGAAAGCTTAAAACACAAGTAACCCCAAGTCTGTTTCCAGACCGGAATTTGAGAAGCTCTGCCGACCGGCACAACATACAGAAATGGGCCTCGGGTGTCCAAGCCACTGGGCAAAACAGGGTACCCCATGCATTTTCGAAAAGAGGACACCTGTGGGAATCCGTAGAGGTATGATATGCCCAAATCGCCCCAGAATTTATTACCCAGACACCCCTGCAAATTCCGAAATGTGCAAAAAAAAACGCATTTACCGCATATTTTGCTTGGCTCACCCATCGAAACACGCCCCCCCAACAACACATGGCCTACTGCACCGCGTTCCCACAGGTGTCCCGATGAAAACGGTACCTCACATGTGTGGGTGCACCGACCTGGGCACGAAGGAATAAGGTTAAACCACTGCTATCCCCCCCAAACGGTTTGGGAAGCCAACCTACAGATTTAAGCCTGGGGTGTTGCAGCCACTGAGAAAAACAGGGACCCCCATGCATTTCCGAAAAGAAGACACCTGTGGGAATCCGCAGAGGTATGATTTGTGCAAATCGCCCCCAAATTTATTACCCATACACCCGCGCAAAGTCTGAAATGTGGTGAAAAAAATGCATTCTCCGCACATTTCGCTCAGCTCACCCATCGAAACACGCCCCCAACAACACATGGCCTACCGTCCCGCGTTCCCATAGGTGTCCTGATGAAAACGGTAGCTCACATGTGTGGGTGCACCTACCTGGAAACGAAGGAATAAGGCTAAACCACTGCTATCCCCCCCAAAGGGTTTGGGGAGCCAACCTACAGATTTAGGCCTGGGGTGTTGCAGCCACCAAGAAAAACAGGGACCCCCATGCATTTCCAAAAAGAAGACACGTGTGGGAATCTGCAGAGGTATGATTTACGCAAATCGCCCCAGAATTTATTACCCATACACCCCTGCAAAGTCCGAAATGTGGGAAAAAAAAACGCATTTTCCGCACATTTCGTTCGGCTCACCCATCTAAACACCCCCCCAACAACACATGGCCTACCGTCCCGCGTTCCCACAGGTGTCCCGATGAAAACGGTACCTCACATGTGTGGGTGGACCTACCTGGCCGCCAAGGGGAAAGCTTAAAACACAAGTAACCCCAAGTCTGTTTCCAGACCGGAATTTGAGAAGCTCTGCCGACCGGCACAACATACAGAAATGGGCCTCGGGTGTCCAAGCCACTGGGCAAAACAGGGTACCCCATGCATTTTCGAAAAGAGGACACCTGTGGGAATCCGTAGAGGTATGATATGCCCAAATCGCCCCAGAATTTATTACCCAGACACCCCTGCAAATTCCGAAATGTGCAAAAAAAAACGCATTTACCGCATATTTTGCTTGGCTCACCCATCGAAACACGCCCCCCCAACAACACATGGCCTACTGCACCGCGTTCCCACAGGTGTCCCGATGAAAACGGTACCTCACATGTGTGGGTGCACCGACCTGGGCACGAAGGAATAAGGTTAAACCACTGCTATCCCCCCCAAACGGTTTGGGAAGCCAACCTACAGATTTAAGCCTGGGGTGTTGCAGCCACTGAGAAAAACAGGGACCCCCATGCATTTCCGAAAAGAAGACACCTGTGGGAATCCGCAGAGGTATGATTTGTGCAAATCGCCCCCAAATTTATTACCCATACACCCGCGCAAAGTCTGAAATGTGGTGAAAAAAATGCATTCTCCGCACATTTCGCTCAGCTCACCCATCGAAACACGCCCCCAACAACACATGGCCTACCGTCCCGCGTTCCCATAGGTGTCCTGATGAAAACGGTAGCTCACATGTGTGGGTGCACCTACCTGGAAACGAAGGAATAAGGCTAAACCACTGCTATCCCCCCCAAAGGGTTTGGGGAGCCAACCTACAGATTTAGGCCTGGGGTGTTGCAGCCACCAAGAAAAACAGGGACCCCCATGCATTTCCAAAAAGAAGACACGTGTGGGAATCTGCAGAGGTATGATTTACGCAAATCGCCCCAGAATTTATTACCCATACACCCCTGCAAAGTCCGAAATGTGGGAAAAAAAAAACGCATTTTCCGCACATTTCGTTCGGCTCACCCATCTAAACACCCCCCCAACAACACATGGCCTACCGTCCCGCGTTCCCACAGGTGTCCCGATGAAAACGGTACCTCACATGTGTGGGTGGACCTACCTGGCCGCCAAGGGGAAAGCTTAAAACACAAGTAACCCCAAGTCTGTTTCCAGACCGGAATTTGAGAAGCTCTGCCGACCGGCACAACATACAGAAATGGGCCTCGGGTGTCCAAGCCACTGGGCAAAACAGGGTACCCCATGCATTTTCGAAAAGAGGTCACCTGTGGGAATCCGCGGAGGTATGATATGCCCAAATCGCCCCAGAATTTATTACCCAGACACCCCTGCAAATTCCGAAATGTGCAAAAAAAAACGCATTTACCGCACATTTTGCTTGGCTCACCCATCGAAACACGCCCCCCAACAACACATGGCCTACTGCACCGTGTTCCCACAGGTGTCCCGATGAAAACGGTACCTCACATGTGTGGGTGCACCGACCTGGGCACGAAGGAATAAGGTTAAACCACTGCTATCCCCCCAAACGGTTTGGGAAGCCAACCTACAGATTTAAGCCTGGGGTGTTGCAGCCACTGAGAAAAACAGGGACCCCCATGCATTTCCGAAAAGAAGACACCTGTGGGAATCCGCAGAGGTATGATTTGTGCAAATCGCCCCCAAATTTATTACCCATACACCCTTGCAAAGTCTGAAATGTGGTGAAAAAAATGCATTTTCCGCACATTTCGCTCAGCTCACCCATCGAAACACGCCCCCAACAACACATGGCCTACCGTCCCGCTTTCCCATAGGTGTCCTGATGAAAACGGTAGCTCACATGTGTGGGTGCACCTACCTGGGAACGAAGGAATAAGGCTAAACCACTGCTATCCCCCCCAAAGGGTTTGGGGAGCCAACCTACAGATTTAGGCCTGGGGTGTTGCAGCCACCAAGAAAAACAGGGACCCCCATGCATTTCCAAAAAGAAGACACGTGTGGGAATCTGCAGAGCTATGATTTACGCAAATCGCCCCAGAATTTATTACCCATACACCCCTGCAAAGTCCGAAATGTGGGGAAAAAAAACGCATTTTCCGCACATTTCGTTCGGCTCACCAATCGAAGCACCCCCCGCAACAACACATGGCCTACTGTCCCGCGTTCCCACAGGTGTCCCGATGAAAACGGTACCTCACATGTGTGGGTGCACCTACCTGGCCGCCAAGGGGAAAGCCTAAAACACAAGTAACCCCAAGTCTGTTTTCAGACCGGAATTTGAGACGCTCTGCCGACCGGCACAACATACAGATATGGGACTCGGGTGTCCAAGCCACCGGGGAAAACAGGGAACCCCATGCATTTCCAAAAAGAGTACAACCATGGGAATCCGAAGAGGTATGATATGCCTAAATCGCCCCAGAATTTATTACCCAGACACCCCTGCAATGTCCGAAATGTGGGGAAAAAAACGCATTTTCCGCACATTTCGCTCGGCTCACCCATCGAAACACGCCCCCAACAACACATGGCCTACCGTCCCGAGTTCCCACAAGTGTCCCGATGAAAACGGTTCCTCACATGTGTGGGTGCACCTACCTTGCCGCCAAGGGGAAAGCCTAAAACACAAGTAACCCCAAGTCTGTTTTCAGACCGGAATTTGAGACGCTCTGGTTACCGGCACAACATACAGAGATGGGTCTCGGGTGTCCAAGCCACCAGGGAAAACAGGGAACCCCATGCATTTCCGAAAAGTGGACACCCTTTGGGTATCCGCAGAGGTATGATATGCCCAAATCGCCCCAGAACTTATTAACCAGATACCCCCGTATAGTCTGAAATGTGGGGAAAAAACGCATTTTCCGCACATTTCGCTCGGCTCACCCATCGAAACACGCCCCACAACAACACATGGCCTACCGTCCCGCGTTCCGACAGGTGTGCCGATGAAAACGGTAGCCCACCTGTGTGGGTGCACCGACCTGCCCGCCAAGGGGAAAGCCTAAAACACAAGTAAACCCAAGTCTGTTTTCAGATCGAAATTTGAGACGCACCGCCGACCGGCACAAAATACAGATATGGGCCTCGGGTGTCCAAGCCAATGGGGAAAACAGGGAACCCCATGTATTTCCGAAAAGAGGACACCGGTGGGAATCCGCAGAGGTATGATGTGCCCAAATCGCCCCAGAATTTATTACCCAGACACCCCCAAAAAGTCCAAAATGTGGGGAAAAAAATGCATTTTCCGCACATTTCGCTCGGCTCACCCATTGAAACACGCGCCCAACAACACATGGCCTCCCGGCCCGTGTTCCCACAGGTGTCCCGATGAAATGGTACCTCACATGTGTGGGTGCACCTACCTGGGCGCGAAGGAATAAGGCTAAACCACTGCTAGCCCCCCAAAGGGTTTGGGGAGCCAACCTACAGATTTAGGCCTGGGGTGTTGCAGCCACCAAGAAAAACAGGGCCCCTCATGCATTTTTGAGAAGAAGACACCAGTGGGAATCCGCAGAGGTATGATTTGCGCAAATTGCCCCAGAATATATTACCCAGACACCCCCGCAAATTCCGAAATGTGGGGAAAAAACGCATTTTCCGCATATTTCGCTCGGCTCACCCATCGAAACACGCCCCCAACAACACATGACATACCGTCCCGCGTTCCAACAGGTGTCCCGATTTAAACGGTACCTCACATGTGTGGGTGCACCTACCTGGCCGCCAAGCGGAAAGCCGAAAACACAAGTAACCCCAAGTCTATTTTTAGACCGGAATTTGAGACGCTCTTCCGACCGGCACAACATACAGATATGGGCCTCAGGTGTCCAAGCCAACAGGGAAAACAGGGAACCCCATGCATTTCCGAAAAGAGGACACCCGTGGGAATCCGCAGAGGTATGATATGTCCAAACCGCCCCAAAATTTATTACCCGGACACCCCTGCAAAGTCCGAAATGTGGGGGAAAAAACGCGTTTTACGCACATTTCGCTCGGCTCACCCATTGAAACGTGCCCCCAACAACACATGGCCTACCGTCCCGCGTTCCCACCGGTGTCCCGATGAAAACGGTACCTCACATGTGTGGGTGCACCTACCTGGGCGCAAAGGAATAAGGCTAAACCACTGCTATCCTCCCAAAGGGTTTGGGGAGCCAACCTACAGATTTAGGCCTGGGTGTTGCGGCCACGAAGAAAAACAGGGACCCGCATGCATTTCTGAAAAGAAGACACCTGTAGGAAACCGCAGATGTATGATTTGCGCAAATCGCCCCAGAATGTATTACCCAGAAAACCCCTGCAAATTCTGAAATGTGGGAAAAAAATGCATTTTCCGCATATTTCGCTCGGCTCACCCATCGAAACACGCCCCCAACAACAAATGGACTACCGTCCCGCGTTCCCACAGGCGTCCCAATGAAAACAGTACCTCACATGTGTGGGTGCAACTACCTGGCCGCCAAGGGGAAAGCCTAAAACTCAAGTAACCCCAAGTCTGTTTTCAGACCGGAATTTGAGACGCTCTGCCGACCGGCACAAAATACAGATATGGGCCTCGGGTGTCCAAGCCACCGGGGAAAACAGGGAACCCCATGCATTTCCAAAAAGAAGACACCCGTGGGAATCCGCAGAGGTATAATATGTCCAAATCGCCCAGGACTTTATTACCCAGACACCCCCGCAAAATCCGAAATGTGTGGAAAAAAATTAATTTTTCGCACATTTCGCTCGGCTCACCCATCGAAACACGCCCCCAACAACACATGGACTACTGTCCCGCATTCCCACCGGAGTCCCGATGAAAACGGTACCTCACATGTGTGGGTGCACCTACCTGGGCGCGAAGGAATAAGTCTAAACCACTGCTATCCCCCCCAAAGGGTTTGCGGAGCCAACCTACAGATTTAGATCTAGGGTGTTGCAGCCACCGAGAAAAACAGGGACCCCCATGTATTTCCAAAAAAGAAGACACCTGTGGGAATCCGCAGAGGTATGATTTGTGCAAATCGCCCCAAAATGTATTACCCAGACACCCCGGCAAAGACCAAAATGTGGGGGAAAAAATGCATTTCCCACACATTTCGCTCAGCTCACCCATCGAAACACGCCCCCAACAACACATGGCCTAAAGTCCTGCATTCCCAAAGGTGTCCCGATGAAATGGTACCTCACATGTGTCGGTGCACCTACCTGGACGCGAAGGAATAAGGCTAAACCACTGCTATCCCCCCAAAGGGTTTGGGGAGCCAACCTACAGATTTAGTCCTGGGGTGTTGCAGCCACCAAGAAAAACAGGGCCCCCCATGCATTTCCAAAAAGAAGACACCCGTGGGAATCCGCAGAGGTATGATTTGCGCAAATTTCCCCAGAAATTATTACCCAGACACCCCTGCAAATTCCGAAATGTGGGTAAAAAAACACGTTTTCCGCACATTTCGCTCGGCTCACCCATCGAAACACCCCCCCCAACAACACATGGCCTACCGTCCCGCATTCCCACAGGTGTCCCGATGAAAACGGTACATCACATGTGTGGGTGCACCTACCTGACCGCCAAGGGGAAAGCTTAAAACACAAGTAACCCCAAGTCTGTTTTCAGACCGGAATTTGAGACGTTCTGCCGACCGGCACAACATACAGATATGGGCCTCGGGTGTCCAAGCCACCAGGGGAAACACGGAACCCCATGCATTTCCGAAAAGAGGACACCTGTGGGAATCCGCAGAGGTATGATTTGCGCAAATCGCCCCAGAATTTATTACCCAGACACCCCCGCAAAGTCCGTAATGTGAGGAAATAATGCATTTTCCGCACATTTCGCTCAGCTCACCCATCGAAACACACCCCCAACAACACATGGCCTACCGTCCCGCTTTCCCACAGGTGTTCCGATGAAAACGGTACCTCAAATGCATGGGTGCACCTACCTGGGAATGAAGGAATAAGGCTAAACCACTGCTATCCCCCCAAAGGGTTTGGGGAGCCAACCTACAGATTTAAGACTGGGGTGTTGCAGCAATCGAGAAAAACAGGGACTCCCATGCATTTCCGAAAAGAAGACACCTGTGGGAATCCGCAGAGGTATGATTTGTGCAAATCGCCCCAAAATGTATTACCCAGACAACCACCGCAAATTCCGAAATGTGGGAAAAAAATGCATTTTCCGCATATTTCGCTCGGCTCACCCATCGAAACACGCCCCCAACAACACATGGCCTACCGTCCCGCATTCCCACAGGCGTCCCAATGAAAACAGTACCTCACATGTGTGGGTGCAACTACCTGGCTGCCAAGGGGAAAGCCTAAAACACAAGTAACCCCAAGTCTGTTTTCAGACCAGAATTTGAGACGCTCTGCCGACCTGCACAACATACAGATATGGGCCTCGGGTGTCCAAGTCACCCGGGAAAACAGGGAACCCCATGCATTTCCAAAAAGGGAACAACCATGGGAATCCGCAGAGGTATGATATGCCCAAATCGCCCCAGAATGTATTACCCAGACACCCCTGCAAAATTCGAAATGTGGGGGAAAAAATGCATTTTCCACACATTTCGCCCGGCTCACGCATCGAAACACGCCCCCAACAACACATGGCCTACCGTACCGCGTTCCCACAGGTGTCCCGATGAAAACGGTACCTCACATGTGTGGGTGCACCTACCTGGGCACGAAGAAATAAGGCTAAACCACTGCTATAACCCGCAAAGGGTTTGGGGAGCCAACCTACAGATTTAGGCCTGGGGTGTTGCAGCCACCAAGAAAAACTTGGACCCCCATGCATTTCCGAAAAGAAGACACCTGTGGGAATCCGCAGAGGTATGATCTGCGCAAATCGCCCCAGAATTTATTACCCAGACATCCCCGCAAAGTCCGAAATGTGGGGAAAAATATGCATTTTCCGCACATTTTGCTCGGCTCACCCATCGAAACACGCCCCTAACAACACATGGTCTACCGTCCAGCTTTCCCACAAGTGTCCCGATGAAAACGGTACATCACATGTGTGTGTGCACCTACCTGGGCGCGAAGGAATAAGGCTAAACCACTGCTATCCCCCCAAAGGGTTTGGTGAGCCAACCTACAGATTTAGGCCTGGGGTGTTTCAGCCACCAAGAAAAACAGGGACCCCCATGCATTTCCGAAAAGAAGACACCTGTGGGAATTCGTATAGGTATGATTTGCGCAAACCGCCCCAGAATTTATTACCCAGACACCCCTGCAAAGTCCGAAATGTGGGAAAATAAACGCATTTTTCGCACATTTCGCTCGGCTCACCCATCGAAACACGCCCCCAACAACATATGGCCTACCGTCCCGCGTTCCCACAGGTTTCCCGATGAAAACGGTACCTCACATGTGTGGGTGCACCTACCGGGGGTGCAAAAGGAAAAGGGTAACCCACTGGTAACCCCAAGCCTTTCGCCACTGCCCATTTTGTTCATGTGGGCAACCTACAGATTTGGGCCTAGGCTGTCGAAGCCAGCAAGGGAAACAGGTAACCCCATGCATTTCCCAAACGAGGACAGACACCCTTGGGAATCCACAGAGGTCTGCCTTGCGCAAATTGCCCCAGTTTTTATTAGCCACAATCCCCGACAAAGTGTGATATTTGGTGGGGAAAAAACACAATGTTCACTTTGTCTGGGGTTCTGGGTAATAAATTCTGGGCCACTTCGCGCAAGTCAGACCGGTGCGGTCTATATGGCCAGTTTAGACTTGAATGCAGCGTTCGATTGTGTTATCCGTGAAAATTTGTGAAAGAAAATGATTGCTTTGGGGATTCCCCACCAACTGGTTGCTTTGATTGCCCTGCTCCACAAAAATACAAATTATCGTATTCGCTTGACAAAAGAAGGCGCACTGACTGACCCTATTAGAACAGAAATTGGTGTCAAACAGGGTTGTAATATGGCAGCTGTGCTGTTCAACCTATACTTGTTGGGACTAGATGCAAAATGGCAAGCTGGACAATGTTACCCAGTGAAGCTTGGTTCTCTCAAGCTTGACTGGCTGGGATTCGCAGATGATTTGCTTTTCTTTGACAGAACGTCTTTTGGTCTCCAACGCAAATTAAATCTATTTACAGACTTCGCATCCTGTCATAATCTCACCCCTAATCAAGCTAAAACCGTTATTTTAATTTTTTCAAATGGAAAACTAAGTCCTCATCGTTTTTCTTGGTGTCTAAATGATATAAAAATTGAATATTCGCCCATGATGCGATACCTGGGATATCCTTTGACAAACAAATATTCTTTATTGATGTGGAAAAACTATCTTAATCAAAAAGTAAGAATTCTTTCCTCTAAAATGAAAATCATATTTCACAAATACTGTATGTTTTCTCTTTTACCATTGATACAATTTTATCTGCAGAAAGTAGAACCTATTATTCTTTATTCTTTGGATATATGTTCTTATGATCTTGAAGTTTTTCTAAATGTTCTTCAGGGTAAACTCTGGAAAACTACTTTGAGTCTTGCTCTTTCTATTTCGAATGTTATGATTTGTCACGAGTTGAATTTGTTACCTCTATCTGTAAAGCATACCTGGCGAGGTATTACTAATTATATTAAGATGCACAATCCTCCTGAGAGCACGCTTTACATTGAACTGAACAAACTATTGGAAGAAGCCCAGATCAAATCTCTTAATATAATTTCTGCAAAATTAACAAATATTTTATCATCTATTAATCAAACCCCTGCTTCTATGAGTATGTGGTTGCCCAGCCAAAAAAAAAATATCAAAGACTTTGTTGGTGCAAAATGCTTGATGAAATGGGCACTTATTCATCATTTAAATAATATAATGGTGTTCGCGGTAAATGGGAATGTAGATTAAAGTACCTGATCCAATTCCCTTCCGCTAAAGCAAGGAAAACTTATATGTGTTTTCGCCTAAATCAATTTCTTACACGTGATCGCACCAAACATTGGGCTGGTAACATCAAAAGTATAAATGACATAATGTGTCGCTTTTGTGAAAACAGTGAAGTGCCAGAAACATTGAAACATCTTGTAATTGCATGTCCGTACTTTGAGAAATCCCGTGTTCACATTTTTGAGCATTATTATTCGAATTCAGAGACTGCTAAGGAATTCTTATGGAAATGCTGTATGGAAGGCCACAGTCAAAAACTTAGTCTTAGCCTAATCAATTTGTTGGGAATAATTGAGACCAAGCTGATGGAAGTACTGCCGATGTTGTAAACAGTGTAACTACCTAATATCATGTAATACTCTGGCTTCAAAATTCCTTTTGTGCTCACTGTATATACTTGATGTTTGAATCCAATGTGTCCATATCTTCGGTATGCTCTGCACTTGTATTTAAGTGTATCACTTGTTATGTATTGAATCTGACCTGGGGTATGTTATTATGATGTATTAATTTTGGCACTTGACCTGCAATGCACAATGTAAGGTAATGCTGTCCTAGGGTGAATTGCTTGCTTTACATCTTTTTTGTGTTATTTAATGTGCATTTTAATTCCTTATAAATATATTGCCTATATGTACATTTTTATGATTCTATGTGAAAGATTTGTAAAGGTTTTCAAATAAACCAATACAATAAAAAAAAAAAAAGAAAACAGCAAGTGGTCTTTAGTGCTCCCAGTACATAGGAAAGTGCTGTCAGTAAGCCCCTTCACATGCACCTTTGCTCACACTTCTCATACATTCACGTCACAATGCAGTCGGACAAGCAAGGTGGGATTTAGCACACGGATAAGCCTCCCTGCTTAGCACAAGGAGGAACGTCCTTGTGAGCAGTGATGCCACGGCAAGGCACCCACCGTATCACTGGCCATTCAAACACCTTTTGTGTCTGCAGTCAGTCGGCATCCATGTCAGCAGCCAGACCTCTACCAAATCACTTGCGCCAGAGCAAGCGTATCTGCACACTTGTCCGAAGTGTCCGTGTGCTCACAATGCAACCGTGTCTCCAGGCAACATCTTTCACATCATTTTCCAGCAATTGCACATCAACTGTCCGCATTTAAATGGCATGTGCCAACAATCGTATCTGCACACTGATAGCAAGTGCACATTGGCTCCCTTGGCTACCTGGCCTACAGGCGCTGTCTCTCACACCAACTTCAAGTATGTCCATAGCAAGATTTTTACAGCACTCATATGCGCGACCTTACCCACACAAAGCTAACACCCTCTAACATGGTACTCATTTCTACAGTGCTGGGAAAGTGCATTCACAGAAATGACATCTGCATGTTCTATGTTGCTATACCTCACTCACACACCAATCGTATCCAAGTCATTCCTACAGAAGACATTTCAGCTACACCACACATACCACAAGTTACGGTAAAACAATAAAGAGGGCAGGGTGGTACGAGGTACGCAAGACACTACCGCCATGTAGGTGTCCAAGTACCACTTTCATGACACTTCGACCTCGTACCACTTTCATGACACTTCGACCTCAAGGGAGGGAGCCAAAGTGGCGTGTACTATTTCTAAAATACACCCCTTGAGTGAAGGGAACTGAAATGGTGTTCCCATCTTCACCAACGCACCCCTCCAGTAGAGGGAGCAGCACTAGCAATGCTCGTGAAGGCATGCTAAATGAAGTGACACGAGGTGAAATGCTGTTGCATTTTCATTGATGGTACACCTCCAGTGCAGGGAGTAGGAGTGCCGTTCCTTTGTAAGAGGTGCACGAAATCAGAGTCCAAGGGTTCCTTTCAAGGGATGATGGCCATTTCCGGAAATCAGTCCATCTCCCAATACTTTACCTTTGTATGATAAAAAAGGAAACAAGGCTGTAGGCAGAGGCCTGGATTGGAAGGGCATTGGGAACAGTACACCCGAGTATCCTTTCTCACTCCTTGTTTACTACACACCTTACATCTTCTGTAAGGGTGTGTCTTCATTGGTGTGGCAGGAACAAAATCAGCAAAGTGTTGAACTTGCAATCTGGCCACATCTTCTACCTCTGGAACAGAGGGAATTTCCACATGGACTATAGTCAGCGATTGAACAATTTCTGTATCAAAGTTCAATAAGGACAGGTTGTTTTGTGGAGTAGCTGCACGGTACACCACATAAGCATTGAACGTTGCTATATGCATAATGCGTGTGGCCAACTTTTTGTACCAGAAGCGCGACTTGCGTTCAGCCTTGTATGACTCAAGCACTTGGTCGGTTTTATCTACTCCACCCATGTACTTGTTGTAGTCCAGAATGCAGTTGGGCTTCCACACTTGCTGAGTATGCCCGTGCTCAGTGACTGCTGAAGTACTTTCATCATGAATAGTACTCAGCATGTACACATCCCTTTTGTGGGAGAATTTTACTGCCAACAGTTCATCCCGCCGCAATGCCATACATTCTACCTTGGCCAACTTCTTGCACACACGTTTTCTGGGGAAGCCTTTGCGGTTACAGCGCATTGTACTGCATGCCAGTGTGTCCACATTGAACAATTCCCTGAACAGTGGAATTCCTGTGTAGAAATTGTCCAAATACAAATGGTGACCCTTGTGGAGCCATGGTGTGAGAAGATCCCAAACAATCTTCCCAGTTGTCCCTAAATGGACCGGGCAGCCCGGAGGGTTTAGGGTAGAGTCTTTCCCAGTGTAGACTCTCATGTTGCAGACATACCCAGTGGTACTTTCACACACCTGTAGACTCTCATGTTGCAGACATACCCAGTGGTACTTTCACACACCTGGATTATGAATACATTCCATTGGTAGACATTGGTGAGGGATCTGTAAAAATCATGGTGAATAATAAAGGTTGTCAGGATATTCATTTAGAGGAAAACTCCCCATTAGGAATGGCCATACAAAAATCACATTATACGGCAGATTTAAATAACATGGTGATTGGGAATATTCCTGAAAAATATGTAGATGCCAAGGGCGAGTTGCCAGAACACCTGGACTCTCAGCCCAAAGGAATGTTTAAAATTCATTCTGTGTATCCTTATGATTCAAATGAGACAGTGTGCTGCCATCAAGAGGATTGCATAATATTTAATTTAAATGAAAATGAAACAGGAAATCAGCCCATTGAAGTGGAAGCTGATATGCCAAAATATTTGAAAGTGGCAGCTCTACAAAAAGACACAGCCACACAGTTAGAGGAAAGCGCTGAGATTCCTTTACCAGAAGAGTTTCCAGAATTTTCCAGAATGGTAGAAGAGCAGATCTCCTTAGCGGATGCATGTAACAGCGATGAGGATCGACGCACTCTGAGGGAAATATTTATGGAGTTCAAGGATGTATTTGCAAAAGATGCTTATGATTGTGGTTTAACTGATTTACATGTGGCCACACTACCAGAAGGTTGTAGCAGAAATCCAGTGTTTGTACGCCAGTATAGACTACCGCTGGCATGTTTAGAATCATTGGCAGAGATTATTAAAAATTTGGAATCACGGGGAATAATTAGGCCCATTCATAGCACATCCAATACGCCTATTTTAGGTGTGTTAAAGCCAAATGGTCAATGGCGGCTGTGTGCAGACTTAAGAGAGTTAAATAAAAGAGTACCAGTATCTAGATGGCCACTACCATTCATTGATCAGGGCCTAGCTCAGATACATGGTTCAAATGTATTTACCACGTTAGATCTCACATCTGGATATTGGTGTGTGCCATTGGCAGAGGAGATACAACACCTATTTTCCTTTACATTTGACAGGACTCAATATGCCTGGCTTAGAGCTCCGTTCGGGTACATCAATAGTGGGAGTGAATTTGGCATATTTTTGAGAAAGGCCATGCCGGATGCAGCGGAAAGAGGGACAATAGTTTATGTGGATGATGTCTTGATAAAAAATGAAAACCTTAAAAGCCATTTTGATGAAATAAGACATGTGCTTGGCCAATTGCAGAAAGCAGGCGCCAAAGTATCTTTGCAAAAAGCACAATGGTGCAAGAAAAAAGTGAACTTTCTAGGGCATGAAGTGACTGAACATGGGCTAAATCCACAAAGGAAGAAAATAGAGGCCATACAAAGATTAAAAGATCCTAAAAATGTGAAAGGAGTAAAAAGTTTATTAGGGATGACAGGCTATAACAGAAAGTTCATTGAGAATTATGCAGAAATCACTCAACCATTGACTAAACTGCTTAAACTAAATACTCCCTGGAGATGGGAAAGAGAGCAGTCTGATGCAGTGGCTAGATTGAAGGAATGTCTTGTAAAGGCACCATGTTTAGCATACCCCATAAAGGACAGGGATTTCTTTATAGAAATAGGCTTTTCTGAACATTGTATGTCAGCAGTGTTATCACAAAAACACGATTTGAATCACAAAACCATTGCATATGCAAGTAAGGCATTTTCCCAAGTTGAAATGAAATTTAATGAATGCGAGAAGGCCCTATTAACCACTGTGTGGGCGCTACAACATTTTCGCCCCATTGTTCAGGGAGAAAAGGTGATTATTGAAACAAATCATCAACCTTTGCAATTTTTAGAGAGTAAAAGAATTAGATCAGGCAATCTAGCGCAATCCAGAATCACTTCATGGACGCTGGCATTACAAGGTTTTCCCGTAGAAGTAAGATATGGACAAAATAAAAAGAGCCCAATTGCTCAAGGGTTAGCTGACTTACATGACTGTGCAGCTGAACAAATACCAAATGAAATGGAAGTGGAAGCTAGTTTGCAGGAATTTGAACAATCACCACACAAAGCTTTTGATGAAAAAACATGCAAGGATTTGCCAACTGTATATGTGGATGGTTGTGCTTTTCACATTGAAAATGACAGTAATAAACAATTAGTGGCAGGAATAGGAAATGTCTGGTTGAAATGTGAAGGCGTTCCTAGTATAGGGATGAGGATTGGAGATAGGAGCAGTCAGGTAGCGGAATTGGCAGCCATCTATAAAGCAATTGCTACTGCAGTTGATAAAAAGTTCAGTGAAATTGTCCTGGTGACTGATTCTGACTATGCACGGAATAGCTTTGTGGAGTATTTGCCTGGTTGGAAAGCAAGAGGCATGGTTACATACAACAAAAAGCCACTTAAACATGGAAAAATGATACAAGCCATAGACAAATTGGTGTCAGAAAATAATTTAACAATATACTGGAGAAAAATTCGTGGGCATTTAAAAACACCAGGAGAGGATAAGGAGGGAAATGATAAGGCAGACCATCTGGCTAAGATTGGGGCTGTGATGGGAGAATTGCTACCTATTGATTATTTAATGGGTGAAATACAAATTGATGCAGTCACACGTTCTAAAGCACCAAAGGAGGTAGATCAACCGGTGGTGCAGTGGAGTCATGACACGCCAGACCAAGATTTGATTGAGGCACAAAAGAATGATCAAATTTTGGGAATCTATTATAATCATTTGATAGATCCTGAACAAAATCCTTTAACAGAAAATGATTGTATGGGAAAAGAAGAGTTGAGGGTGTTATTAAAGAACAAAACACGAATTAGATTACAGGATGGGCTCATGATTAGAGAGTCCATAACAGGGCAAATACAGTGGGTAGTACCCCTTTCATTCAGAGGACTAATGCTACACCATGCACACGATGCCATAACTGCAGGCCATAGAGGTTCACAAAAGACATTAGAAATACTAAAAGATTATGCTTACTGGCCACATATGTCCCAAGATGTGGAATTATATACTAGAGGATGTCTAGTATGCGCCCAATTTAAACCTGCTTCACCAATGCATAGAGCACCATTGATGAAAAGAGGCCTAACTCTCCCATGGTCAGATTTGCAAATAGACTATGTAGGTCCTTTAAAAAGGTCGAGCAGGGGACACCGCTATATTTTGAGTGTGGTATGTTTGATGTCAAAATGGATTGAGTGCATTCCCGCACCAGATTGTAGTGCGCAAACAGCAGCCACATTGCTGGTGAACCATGTGTTCTCAAGGTTTGGGTTGCCACAAAGAATTGAGTCAGACAGAGGAAGTCATTTCACAAGTACTCTAATGAGTAAGGTATGGCAAATACTAGGTGTAAAAAGGAAACTACATATCGCATATCGGGCGGCGTCTTCAGGTACAGTTGAAAGAAGCAATAGGTCTGTTGTGGACATTTTAAAGAAATTTGTGGCAGAAGCAGGTTCCAGCTGGGATTTGCGTTTACCATTGGTTTTGATGGCAATCAGGTCGACTCCTGCCAAAGCAACAGGTGTTAGCCCCCATGAGGTCTTAACAGGTAGGAAAATGGTGTTACCACAACACCTACTATACAGAACACATGAGCAAACTCTAGTGAGTGCATCCACAGTTCATGAATATATTGATGAACTGAGGAGGCATTTGCAACATGCATTTGCTTTTGTGCAGAGAAATCTGGAAAGAGCTGCTGACAGTGCTAAGTCATATTATGACAAAAAGACATCAGTAAAGGAATACAATGTAGGGGATCAGGTGTACAAGTTTCATTTTGGAAAAAGTAAACAGAAAAATTCTAAATTTCTGGCAGCCTGGCAGGGGCCATTCCGAATTATAGATAAAGTCTCTCCTGTAGTGTATAAAATTTTGAAAAATGAAGGTGAAACAGCAATAGAGCAGTTTGTCCATGTAAATCAAATCAAACCATGCCATCCCAGACATGAGATCAGGCAGCTTGAGCATGTGGAAACGGATAGAGTCCCTTGAGAAAATAAATGGGTGTAATCAGGAGGCAGTGACAAAGAAGTTAAAAAAAAAAAAAAAGTTGATTGTTATGATGGCACATAAACACTGTAATATATGTGAAAATATATAATATAAATAAATAAATAAATAAATATATAATATAAATAAATAAATAAATAAATGCACATATAACGGAAGCTCGTGGTTGGTGTACAGAGAGAAAGTGTATTAAATATTGAATGCTGTTTTATATGTGTTTGTTTTCTTTTAACTTGTGTTTAATTTCAAAAAAAAAAAAAAAAAAAAAAAGAAGTATTTTTACCAAGCATGTTTTATTTTTGGCAAAAAGGTGGAAATTAGTATTGTGCTATGTACTTAATCTGTTTATTTTCTATTTTGATTTAGACAATTAACATTATTTGGTCGGAGGTTCCGGGATCAGAGGCCACGGGAGACGATGGAGTACTGGAGACCGCGAGGACGGATTCCGGGAAAGCCCCAAAGAGGGGTGAAGACCAAGGCTACAAAGCGATCAGCATTGAAGATGATACCGATGACATGTTTAACAATAGTGATATTTGGAGGGATCTTCAAGAATTCAGAAGCACAGGTTGTCATTGAACCTGGACCAGCATCTGGTATCGCGGTAGAAGAAGCACCAGGATTCATCATGAGTGATAGAAGGATGATTTTCCAAAATATCTACATACCATTGGATCCTGAGATTTTGATTGAAAAACATTTGAACAATACCGGAATTAAGATTGAACAGACTAAAGAGTGGCTGGAAATAAGAAAAGAGGACGCTAAGCAGTCAATAAGAGATATATTAATGCAATTGGAAAAAACATTCGTGAATTCAGCAGACATTAAGAAGAAGAGAGGAAAGAGAGGTGCGGTGATGCTCGCGATATCAATGGTAATGTCTATAATTGGGGCAATAATAGGTACTACAATATCAACAGCCAATTCTATTTCGGTAGGAACACTGAGTACTAAAGCACAACAACTGAGTATTGACCTAGAAATAATACAAAAGACATTAGATGGAATTAGAGGGGGACTGGATGAACAAGTAAGATTCATAAATGAAACTGCAATCATTCTAAATGAACAAGCGGATGTGATGCAACGGGCGACTAAAATAATACTTAAGCATGACAGAACTTTAAATGAAATATTGAACATAATGAGTCCTGTTGATAGACTATTAACGAATTATATGAGAGAAGTTCAAACTGCAGTTTCACAATTGATTCAAGGACATATTCCCTTGTATTTTGTTTCGCAGGATATCATTCGGCAAATGATAGAAAGATTGACCAGGAGGGAAATTGACCTTATACAGATAAGAATTGCATTCGAAATGGGGAATGCAATGCCGTTATATGTGGACTTGGAAAGACTAGAGATCGGATTTTTGCTATGCATCCCATTTGTAGCCCCTGAACTTATTTATCAAACGAAGTGGGTACACAACGTGGGATTTTGGCAAGAGGACAAATTCATTAAGATTAAGACTCCAGAAGTGGTGGCATTTCAGTCATGGGAACCTGAAGTTTATTTAATACCAAACCTGGAAACATGTGTAACATTTAAAGAACAAAATTATATGTGTCCAGGTAAACCGTTTGTTCCTGATGCCACAGATGCTATTTGTGGATTGAAATCTGACCCAAGTATATCAGAGGGATGTGAAGTGATTATTAGTAATATGGGGAGTGAAGAAATGGCACAGGCTAAGATGGTCAGAGGTAAATGGTTGGTCAGTACCTGTTTAAAGAACATGACGGTAGTACATTTAAACCATGGAACATACGTGGTTAAACAGGTAAAATATAATGTTTTTTATTTACAGGTTCCAAAGGATGCAATTGTGTCAATTGGGGGATTAACATTGTTCCATGTAACAAATGATGTTTGGGAAAGCCAAGTGGAAAATATCGATTTTTTTCAAAGGGATACTTTTCCAATAGATCCAGATGTGGAATATTTATTGAATCACAAAGAAAGACATGTTATGAAAATGAATTTGCGAAAAAACAATATTACAATTAGTAATCTGGGCATAATAGAAGTGGAAAGATTTAATTGGGGAACCTGGGGGGAACGCTCAATAGTGGGTTTGGCTATCTTGGTGCTAATCATGGGTGGATGGTTGATTGTGCTATCAGTAAAAATGAAAATGTTACTGATTTTACTGACTACGTCAGGAAGAGAAAGATATCCCAATACACATGCATTTTAAGAGAAAAAGAAAGAACAAGTTGTTTTTAGAGATTGGCTTGGATTATAGCCAAGTTCTAAAAAACAAAAGGAGGGTATATGTAAGGATATTTGGCATGTTACAGCACAGAGTACAGTACTACTGCACAAGTAGCATTTTTTTTTTTGCAGCACCACCACAAGGGTGCGGTGCATTGCTATATGGGTTAGCAGATTAACAAGGAAAGACAGGCTATTCAGTCAAAAAAACGATTTTAATATATAAGATGCAAAGCTATTTTTACAGTTAAAAGCACACGTGTTCAGTTAAAAATGCACACTATTTTTCACCTGAAATGCCTATATTGCTAGAGACACATTTGAAAATTAACAGCTAACATATTAACAATTAACCTGACTAATAAAACCTTATTTTAATATAACCCACTAATAAAATGTGTTCTCTACTGCAGAATTAGGCATACTTTGAAAACCATTTAAATGAGTGTGCAGATTTTTCTCTTCTCTGCCTGATTATCCGTGTTGTTGTGCACAGTAACGGCAGGAAGGAGGAAGTCAGATTTGCAACAATTGCAAATGTATAAGCGAAGCTATTGTTGAAAAGTAGGAGGATGAGAGATGATGGATTTCATTGGAACACGTCATAAAGAGGGCTGAGAGGAAAGTTTTAGTGGGCAGTAGCAGGGAAAAAGACAGGCAGACATCTGTCTGCACTACTGGGGAGAAGACCTGGCTGTGGGGGTGTCCTGCTGCAGTCGAGACTGGGGAAAGCTGAAAGAATTACCTTTCCACTGGCAGAGGCAGTCCTATCTGAAAAAGCTGAGAATTCCAGGCAATGACCCCGGCTTGAGAAGGCAAGCGTTCCTTTTTATTGGAGTTACGCCAAGAGAGCCACATTCACAGAGAGAAGAATCTGAACAGATAAGGTAATTACCTAACTGGGGGAGCTGTGTGTGTGCACGAAAGTATGCAGTCAGTTTAGAAAAATGAAAGTCCCGTGCGTGTCTTTATCAAGTGCTAATGTTGCAATTTAAGTTCTGTTCTCCGCCACTATAATTGCAGTGTGTCATTGAAAATGCTTTGATTGTTCCCTTTTATTGCTGTAAAAAATGAGATCATGCCTAAATGTAAATTTTATAATACAGAAAATATTTGAAAACAGACGGGTGGTTTATTTTCTATTTACCATTACAATGCCAATGATGTGGGGAGATTTTTAAACAGTGCAATGGTCATTTTAAGACAGATGTGTGTATGTCAGAATCAGTATGAATAATTGTGAATGACTGTAGTATAACTTGTTGGAGGTACATGAGCCAACGGGAAGAGAGACTCTCTGAACATAGCTCCCTACCGTATATAAGGTAGTGGAAATTACCACAAGACTACCACATATAGCTCTCTGTCGTAAATAAGTCAGTGAGTTTGCCCATGGTGGCGCACCAACACTATCCCTGGAAATTGTGGTTTCCCTAGAATGCAGGTCTGAGGTCTCTCTAGTGATCACACGAAAAATCTAAGCGAAGATAAGGGATTCTGGACATTGGGGCCACAAATAAAACAAGGGAATTATGCTCACCAAAATACCACCAACCACGTATACCAAATATGCAGGTCTGGGTGCTGAAATAATGCATGTCCATTGGATTATTGTTGCACATGGCCAAATCTGAATACAAAGAGTGATTATTGCTAAGTTATTTCTCGGCGGTAATAAAATACCGTCAGGCCCCAAATCTCCACAAAATACCCTACAATCCCATATCGTGCTCTCTTGCTAGGAATGAATTGCTTGAACACTAGCCGGCCTTTGTACAACATCAATGACTCATCAATGGATATGTTCTGGCTAGGAACATACACCTCTGCAAATCGCTGAGTCAAGTGCTTCAGAAATGGCTGAAGTTTGAACAGCCTATAAAAGTTTGGGTCCGTTCTGGGTAATGCTGCCGAGTTGTCATTGAAATGCAACATACGTAGCAGTGCTTGAAAGCGATTCCTACTCATTGTAGCTGGAAAAAACAGGGTTGCATGAACTGCTACAGTAGACCAGTACATTGAGACAGACGGCTTCGGTGATATTCCCATGTTCAGAATGAGACCCGAAAATGTTCTCATCTCAAGATCGGTTGTTGAAACCCATGCTTGTGCTCTGGAATGGGGTTTCAGAGTGGGACCCCTTGACCGCAAGAACTGTGCAGCGTACAAATTCGTTTGCTGAACCATATCTGCAATTAACCCATCATCAACAAAAAGGTTGAAAAAGTCAATAGGCTGAAACCCCTCTGTATTTACTGTGCACCCTGATATTCCAGTGAAAGGGGGCACAACAGGCTGAGCCATTGCTGGAGGCACCCACTCCGACTCATCATCCATGACAGGAACTGGCACATGCCTTGCACGTCCTGCTTGTCCCCTCCCCCTTACAGGTCTCCTGCGTGTGGGAAGGGTGGGAATACTGCGTGTGGTAAGGGTGGGAATAGGTGCATGTACTCTTTCCACCTCTTCGTCCTCAGATGATGAGCAGGAAGAAGTACCATCCACAGAGAAATCACTTCCCCAATCACTTTCATGCTGATCCTCAGAAGCAGTATCTGTATCAGATTCCATATCCACCTCTGTGCCATGCTCTGAGCCAGATTCCATCAGTGCAACTAACGCCTCTGCACCAGACAGGGATCGTCGCCGAGAAGCCATGACTACCGTCGCTATGGAACCCTTCACTGTCCAAAGAACAGAGAAAGACTGAAACAATAACTCTATGTGCTTTTCAAAGTGTGGAACCTAGTAGAGTAAGTGCTATGCAATGCCACAAACCTACACCACACAAGGACGCCAAAATGTCCAAACTCTGCTCACAAACTGCAGCAGCCCTCTGCAATATAACGTACTCTGAGCACGCTACAAAAAACAGAGTACAATTTTGCAAACACTCACGTGAAATGCTAAGGACCAGCTCACTGCTTACTTACAAGTGGGTAGACAGCTACAACACACCTGCACCTAAAACAAAAAATGTAAGGAAGATGTCCTCTTCCACTATACATTACAGAAATACAAGTGTGGAGACGAGGATTGCACCCACAGTACCAATTCAGAGACAGCCAACGTGTGTTGCACCCTCCCCTCCTTCATGAAATGCTGATGCATGGGAAATGGCGTTGAGAAGTAACCATGAAACGTATTAGTGATTGGGTGAGTTGAAAAGGCAGAGGCGATCAAAAGGAAAAGGAAGAAAAGGAAAGTACATGCCAGACGCTTCCAGACAATTGCTGGCACACTTTTCAACAAGGCAGAGTCGGTTAGAGTCACACACATCAACCACAACCATCCTACATCTCTGCCTGGCCAACGCTACAGTTTCCCCCTCCAGGAAGGGATGGGGACACTGCCGGGGCACCCTGCAACCACTGCTGAACTTGGGGGCCAAAATACCCACATGGGAGACGGGCGCCCAAGGCTAGTGACATCACCCCCTGACTGTCCTGCCCCTCTGGCTACCCTGCGCTACAGCTTTGCCCCCTGTGAAAGGATGGGGACTCTGGCGGGTCACACTGGGACCACTCCTGGACTTGGACGACAGAAGTGGTGACCATTGCAATAAAAGGAATGAGCTCCGTACCACGTGGGCATTGCATGCTCAGAACAAATGTCCATCTGCATTACTACTGCAAACATTTTTGTGACGCTGCTGCTAGTTATCATTACCCCATTTGTATTTCTGCAAAGCAACCACCTTCCTCTATGCAAGCCACAACCATCATTGCCCCCAGGACCTCCCCACTACCCATTCCCACCCATACCACTGACACTGCAGCCACAGTTCTCCCACCACAGTAACCATCCACCTCCACATTGCAATCGATATCTACAAAAGTAATATATGCAGTACTTACATCAGTCAGCTAAAGCTTTCCAGGAGAAACAACTGCAAAGGAAACACAAAATAATTACATTCAGTACTTAGCCTACCAATAACACATCTAAACTGTCTTGGGGGATTCAGCTAACTTTTTGATTTCTACCACCCAATACATGGCACATCCCAGTCATCTACCACCACGGAAATCTACACTGCACACTGATAGGAAATGGAAATAAGACAAATAGGCATATGGCTACCCCCAGCACAAAAAAAAAACTTGTACAGGTAGCTACGTAGCAAACTGCCCTCCCAGGGAAACAGCACTGTTTAGCTGCTCTGGGGGGAAATTTGTGACCTACCACGGCAACTGTGTCCCTGGCCACCCCAATACCTCCCTAGAGCACCCAATCCCGTTCACACCACCAACACTACAGGGCCAGTTCCCACCCACCTGAGTAGCAATCCGCCCCCTACATAAACAATGTACCCATAACCAAAAGTCAAAACTTACATAACAAGGGAGAAGCTTGAACTGCACAAGACCTGTAAAGGGAACAAAGGAACACATAAATTATCTGTGTCAGCCCAGCCAAACACCAAACCACCCAGACAGGCCCCCCCATTGCATGGGGCAGTAGTGTTTACCCACCGTGGGGGAGGATGGGTACACTAATGTGGCCATCTGCGCCAAGCGAAGTTGGGTAAACAAAGAAAATAATCCAAAATCATAGGCTGCTTTTTAGGGGGTGCTGAGGGACACCCTACATTGCCGGCAAATGTTATACTGTAACAGGGGGGCACTCTCCCCCCACCCCAAATGGAGGTCCCCACCTCATGCATACCTCCCTGGTGTCAGATAGGGGAGGCCCCACCTCATGCTTCCGCCCTGGGGTCAGATGCCCCTTCCTAGGAGCAGATATCTGCCCCCAGGGAGAGTTGCATGAGGTGGGGCCCTGCATTTGGGGTGGGGGGCTGAGTGCCACCCCCCGTTGCAGTACAACATTCGCTGCCAATTTAGGGTGCCCCTCATCCCCCCCTAAAATCCTAAAATGCAGCCTACGATTTTTTTATTTTTTTTTATTTTACCCAAGTTCGCTTGGCGCAAATGGCCACATTAGTGTGCCAATCTGCCCCCAGGGTGCCCAAACCCTACTGCCCCATCTATTGGGGGTCCTGCCCCACCTTTTGTTGTGGCCCTCTCCTCACCCACACCGAACGAAGGGGGGGCACATCATGCAGTCCTTCCTAGGAGGCTCAGGGAGGGCTGCATGAGGTGTCCCCCCAGCCATTTGGGGTTTTGGGGGAGAGGGCCACCACAAAAGGTGGGGCAGAACCCCAAATAGATGGGGCAGTAGGGTTTGGGCACCCTGGGGCCAGATTGGCACACTAATGTGGCCATCTGCGCCAAGCGAATTTGGGTAAACAAAGAAAATAATACAAAATCGTAGGCTGCTTTTTAGGGGGGGCTGAGGGGCACCATAAATTGGCAGAGAATTTTGTACTGCAACGGGGGGCACTCCCCCACCCACCCCAAATGGAGGTCCCCACTTCATGCATCTCTCCCTGGCGTCAGATAGGGGAGGCCCCACCTCATGCATCCCTTCCTGGGGTCAGATGCCCTTTCCTAGGAGCAGAGATATGTCCCCAGGGAGGGTTGCATGAGGTGGGGCCCTCCATTTGGAGTGGGGGGGTGAGTGCCACCCCCCGTTGCAGTACAACATTCACTGCCAATTTAGGGTGCCCCGCAGCCCCCCCTAAAATGCAGCCTAGGATTTTTGATTTTATTTTTTGTTTACCCAAGTTCGTTTGGCGCAGATGACCACATTAGTGTGCCATTCTGCCCCCAGGGTGCCCAAACCCTACTGCCCCATCTATTGGGGTCCCTGCCCCACCTTTTGTGGTGCCCCTCTCCTCACCCACACTGAATGGAGGGGGGGGGGCATCATGCAGTCCTTCCTAGGAGGCTCAGGGAGGGCTGCATGAGGTGTCCCCCCCAGCCATTTGGGGTGGGGGGGGAGAGGGCCACCACAAAAGGTGGGGCAGGACCCCCAATAGATGGGGCAGTAGGGTTTGGGCACCCTGGGGCCAGATTGGCACACTAATGTGGCCATCTGCATCAAGCGAATTTGGGTAAACAAAGAAAATATTACAAAATCGTAGGCTGCTTTTTAGGGGGAGCTGATGGGCACCCTAAATCGGCAGCGAATGTTGTACTGCAACAGAGGGAACACTCCCCCCCACCCCAAATGGAGGTCCCCACCTCATGCATCCCTCCCTGGCGTCAGATAGGGGAGGCCCCACCTCAAGCATCCCTCCCTGGGGTCAGATGCCCCTTCCTAGGAGCAGATATCTGCCCCCAGGGAGGGTTGCATGAGGTGGGGCCCTCCATTTGGGGTGGGGGGGTGAGTGCCACCCCCCATTGCAGTACAACATGTGCTGCCAATTTAGGGTGCCCCTCAGCCCCCCCCTAAAATGCAGCCTACGATTTTGGATTTTTATTTTGGTTTGCCCAAGTTCGCTTGGCGCAGATGGCCACATTAGTGTGCCAATCTGCCCCCAGGGTGCCCAAACCCTACTGCCCCATCTATTGGGGGTCCTGCCCCACCTTTTGTGGTGGCCCTCTCCTCACCCACACCGAACGGAGGGGTGGCACATCATGCTGTCTTTCCTAGGAGGCTCAGGGAGGGCTGCATGATGTGTCCCCCAGCCATTTGGGGTGGGCGGGAGAGGGCCACCACAAAAGGTGGGGCAGGACCCCCATTAGATGGGGCAGTAGGGTTTGCCACCCTGGGGCCAGATTGGCACACTAATGTGGCCATCTGCACCAAGCGAAGTTGGGTAAACAAAAAAAATAATACTAAATCGTAGGCTGCTTTTTAGGGGGGGCTGAGGGGCACCCTAAATTGGCAGCGAATGTTGTACTGCAACGGGGGGTGGCACTCTCCCCCCACCCCAAATAGAGGTCCCCACCTCATGCATCCCTCCCTGGCGTCAGATAGGGGAGGCCCCACCTCATGCATCCCTCCCTGGGGTCAGATGCCCCTTCCTAGGAGCAGATATCTGCCCCCAGGGAGGGTTACAAGGGGTGCCCCCCTTCTACTTTGGTTGGGGGGCACCCCCCCTTTCAATCAGTAAAAAATCCATGGTGGCTAGTGGCCTCCCACCCCCTCCCCAGCCCCACTCCTACCCCCACACCCTTTTCCCATCATTTTTATTTTTATTTTTTACATTCCCTGGGGACAGATGGTCAGCCATCTGCCCCCAGGGTTCATGTTCATGTGCCCCCATGCTTTGGGGGCTGGGGAGGGGGAGAGGGCTGCTTACTTGAAGCAGCCCCCCTCCCCCCAACTCACAAACAAATCAATGGTGGTCCAGTGGGTTGCTGGTCACGGATGAGCACTCTGCGCTGATCCTTGACCAGCAATGTGTCATATCAGTGGTGTCCTTGGAAAGGGGAGAACCTCCCCTTTCCAGGGACACCACTTTTTTGTCATATCCCTGGTGGTCTAGTGGGCCCCAGGGCCCCAAATCCCCTCCCACCTCCCCCATCCCTCGATTTTTTGTTTTTTTTGTTTTCACCCCTGGGGGCAGTGATCATCTGCCACCAGGGGTCTCTGGTGCTGTGGCCCCATGCTTTGGGGCCCCGGGGGGAAGGGAGCCGCTTACCTAGTAAGCATCCCCCCTCCCCCCGTGTCACAAACGGATCTGTATTGATCTGGTGGCATTGCTGCCCGCGGATTGCGTGCCCTGTTCCCGATCCGCGGGCTGCAATGTCGCACAATGGGTATCGTTGGAAAGGGAAGGATCTCCCCTTTACAACGATACCTACCTTGATCTCCGTCTTGAAATACAGCCGGAGATAGAGGCGGAACAAGAAGGTCTCTTACCTTCTCTCTTCCCCGCAGCAGCCGAAAATGACTGCTGCAGGGAATTTACTTTCAGTTTCACGCCGACGTGCGTTACGCGCGCCGACGTGAAACTGAAGGTAATCCAGCCCCCTGGCAGTGAGGGGGGACCTCCCCCTCACATAGCCCAGGGGTTGGATTACAGTTTTGCTCGATCCCTGCGTTGCAGAGATCGAGCAAAACTGAGTGCCTAAACCGATGAGCCGGCTCGTCGGTGGCAACCTGGAGCACCTGCCACCGACGAGCCGGCTCATCGGAGGCATTTAAGGGGTTAAGGTTCCTTACTCTGTTGGTAGTGGTGATCCAGTCTCTTATTTCTAGTAGCTTTTTTCACTTTCATGGGATTTAGAGCAAGGGTTTCTGATGTAAGTTCAACCCTAAACAGGATACCTCCCACATTTTTCTCCAGACCGAGGAGTGTGATGCTGGAAATACATCAGAGGGACAGGGCCTCTGAATCCTTGTCCTTCACTGTTTTTTATCGTGTGTTCTGTCGTGTTTTCTGCCCAGGAGTCCATGTGGGACTCCTGGCAGTGCAGCTCTCTCTTTTGGTTTGGTGAACAGACCCATGGGATACCCTTATGGCACCCATGGGTAGGGGTACAACCCTGTGCCCCTAGTGTATGTTTTTGGGCACCTGTGGGTGGCCCACAGAGCAGGGTATGGGCTGGTGGCAGCTCCATGCTGAATTTGACAGGTGCTCTGGGTGTCCTCCATTTTGGGATACCCAGGCCCTGCCATTGGGATCAGTTGATTCCTGATAGGAAACAAGATGGCCCCTGTGGCCTCTCGCTTTCTATTGCCTGTTACCTTGTTTTCCCAAAGTCCTGGGAAGCCCTGACTCTGTCCCTTCCCCCTGACTGGCTGTTGGGTGGAAATTCCATATATGGTGTTGTTGTGAAGGCCCAGCTAGACTGACTGGAGCCTTCCCAGTGACTGTATGTTGTGGGTACCTCCTGTGGGTGGGACCTGGGTGAATGGAGTGTGTGACCAATATACACTCCTTGTTGTGGTTGTCTGGTTTCTGGTATGAGAGACAAAGACTGAGACAGCCCTGCCCGAAACTGGCCTGAATGCAGTGTGTAGTGTTGACTGGCTGGGTACTTGTCCCAATCCACATTCCTTGTTGTGAGTGTCTGAAAGGGAGGAGTGTGGCCTGAATGCACTGTGTGCCTGATTGGCTGACTGACTGCATGAATGCCCTTCTGTATGATTGGCTGCTGAGTGTGTGCCAGCAGTGTGGATGAGAGACAGAATAGTATATCTGGGGACCTCTCACCACTGGTAATTGTTCAGAAGCGTTCAGAACCTGAGCCTCCACTCAAGAGTAACTGGAACTGCTGATCCTCGACGCCCAGCTGGAAGAAGAAGACTTGCTGTTGCACTTGCTTCGACCGATCTGAAAGCTGCCGAATTCGTCGAGGACTGACCGGAGAGAGGACCTGGTAAGGCGCCCTCTTCCCGTGCTCCGAGGGATCATCGAGCACCGCTACATCTTCGCCGAAGCGCCCTGGAAGTCAGACCCTCGAAAGGCTGACGACCCGAGACGGGACCGCTGAGGAGATCGAAGTGAAGCACCCGGACATCGCCGCCGTCGACGTCCATTGCCGTCGACCAGGGTTCGCAGGTCTGTGTAACCGCTGGAGGCCCGTCGAAGTTGTGTTGCCCAGTCGTGGGAACCACTTGACGCCGTGCCGCCGACGACCGGAGCCGTCCGCTCCTTGCCTAAGAACATTTGAATCGAAGGACTCCCTCGTCCGCACCTTCGACCGATTTATCCTGCCGGAGAAAGTCGAGGACGACCAAAGCGCCGAGGAGAAACCTGCCGGTGGGTTTCCCGCCACCCGAAGACCACAAAGACTCGAACGACTCGACGCCCTTGCTGGGCCCCCATCTCCGCAATCTTTGCGGTCCAGAACAATTGTCATCGAGGTGCCCCGCACGCCTCTGCCTTGCAGGACGCCAACGCTCCGTCGTCGACGAGCACCGCTTGGATCGAAGCTGCCGCCTCATCGACGCCGTTCTACCCTGTTTGTTGTCGGACGTTCGACGCCCCGTGTCTCCCGCTTGAAAGGGAAGGCATTCAAGAAGGGCCGTCGATTCCCCGACGCCGAACGCCGAGTTCCTCGACGGACGTTCGACGCCCCGTGTCTCCCGCTTGAAAGGGAAGGCATTCAAGAAGGGCCGTCGATTCCCCGCCGCCGAACGCCGAGTTCCTCAACGCTTCTCGACGCCTCTCGACGATCCGTGACTCCCGCTTGAAAGGGGGTCGCTCAAGAAGGATCTGTCGACGCCTCTTCGAAGAACTCGACTCCACCAGGTACATTGGGGGGGTAAAAACATTATAGGAGGGAATAAGACTTGCAGAACAATATATGGACTGGGCTTGTGCTATATCTTTATTTTACAGGTTGCCCAGGTGGGGGGATCTCCACACAGAACTGTGTCTAGTGGTAGGGGCCAGTATTCTGCCTATTGCTCAACCATCTTATTTTCTCTCCTCTCTCTATTGCTGGTTTCACTCTATTGATCTGTGTGACATTGTTACAGTATTGTTGATGCACTTTAATGAGATCTAATACAAAGGGTGGTACCACTTTAGAATTGTATATATTTGCCATTGTTGATTTTCCTAAGTACAAAGTGAGTTATTATGATAAGTGTACATAACCTTGAATATTGATTATATAAAGACTGTGTTCTAACCAATACAGTGTGTGGACATTCCTTTGTGGGGGCTTGGGGACTACACTGTACTTAAGAACCAGCCTGCATCACCTCCTGAGAAGCTAGGCCTTGATTGCTCGACCATAGCTACCGAATAGAGAATCTAGGCTGGGGTCCTCTGTGCCTCCCCTCTACCATATAGAGAGCAGAAGTACAGCCCACCCCCTACCAGCCTTTACAAGGAGTTGCTTAGATTTTGCTTTTTTGAGATGTTCATTGACATCAGAATAAAGGGAGGACTGGCCTGCTGTTATTATTTCACGGTATAAAGATAAAAAATTTCCAGTCTGCTCGACAATCCAAAGAGGTCAATCCCAGTTCAAACCGAAGGCTTACGAGTGGAGTACACATTGGGAGATTTAAGGATTTTTTCCACAAGAGACCCTCGATTTTGTTCCAGTCGAAATGCCAAAGCAGGGGCTTCGCTTCCAGACCATATAGAAGGACCAGGACTGCTTTGGCTATGTAAAATTTAATGAGTGGAAGTAATGTGAATTTACAAAATTTTACATTCAGTTTCTTCATTTTCAAAATGATCTTGGAAGCTTTGTCAAAAATGGCTGTAATCACTTTATTCTGAGCAGGAGAGGCTAAGATTTCATAGCCGAGGTAAGTGAGTTCTTCAACACGGGGGACAACTTTTCCATCCAAAACCCAATTTCTAGAGCCTAAGTTCTTTTTGGGATGATTAGATATAAGAATCTTGGATTTCAGAGGATTAATTAGAAGCCCGTTTAGTGTGGCATATTCCCCTAGTTTAGACAAAAGCTGCTGTAGACCAATCGCTGAGCTGTCCAGCAGAACTAAATCATCCATATAAGCCAGCCAATGTATTCTCCTCCCATTTATCCTGGGGCTGGCCAATGATGAAGAGGCCAGTAAGTCACCTAGGTCTGACAGGAATAGGTTGAAAAATAGGGGGGCTCCCAGACATCCTTGCTGTATCCCTTTGAATACCTGTATTACGTCTGACAGGTCCCCCAGATTGTCCAGCCTCAGTCTTATGGTGGTATTCTTGTGGAGCTCCATGAGCATTGCCAAGAGGGGAGCTGGAATCCCCCAACTATGGAGTTTCCATTAAGACTGGTAGATAGCCCTTTTCTGAAAACTTTTTGGTGCTGAGGGAGGATCTGCCTGGAGTCCACCCATAATGTAAGTTCCTTTAGCAACAGCCACATAAAAGGTTTGCTGTCAATATCAAGGAGTGCGATTGGGCGATAGTTTGCCAGACTTAACCGATCGCCCCCCTTGAAAAATGGAATGACTAATGCATTCTTCCATGATGGGGGAAAAACCCTATTCTTGAGGATTTCCCAGAAGAGGCGATTTAGCAGCTTAGCCCAGAGTTTCGGGTGATTTTTTAGAACCTGAAAAGTAAGACCATTGGGGCCTGCCACTTTCGATGTGGAGGAAGATAATATAAGTTCCTCTATATCCTGTTCGTCGAATGTGAGGGACCAACAAGTGTCTGATGGCAAAATGAAGTCTATGGACCCAGTTGGTTTAAACAAATTTGACAGATAAGCACCCATTGATGCTCTGGGACCAGATTACATAAAGAGCTGTTATAGCCGGTCTCAAGTTGGCTCAGCGCAGCACAAACATTTCTGCAAATATTTGCGTTGAGTAAGTAGAGCATTCTCTCGCCATCTTCATTCAGTTTCTGATGTTTATGGTTTTTTAACCAATTTCAATGGGTTTGTTTAACCATTCTTAGTTCTTGCTTGCGAGTGATGGGATCGTCAAACCCTTTTTTTAATATAATGCAGTGTTTGTCGCAGGATTCTCTTTTTCTTTTGTGTTTCTTCATCGAAGAGTTGAAGATGTTCTTGTTTACCTGCAACCTTTGTTTGGCTATGGAGGGTGTATAGACCAAACAAAATTCCCAAATTTCCCTGGATGGAATTCATCACTCCAAGTTGAGGATGGAACTGCTTCAAGTATTTTGTTCAGCGTTTTCCCCCCATATTTATATTTTACGACTCTCAGATTTCCCTTGAGAACTTCGAGTTCCTGAGTATTATTATTCTCACAGGATTTCTGTATGTCAGGGAACAAGAGTTACAATCTTGCATGGTCGCTTCCCCCCCTCCCAGATCAAGACGAGACTGGGACAGAGAACTGAGAGGCCGGAAGAAACAAAAATGTAATCCAGGGTGGACTCTAGCGTCCCTTGACGCCAAGTTGCTCCCACTTTTTCAGCACCCTTGATCTTTTCATGAATCATTTCAAGATCCCAAGATGTCAGAAAGTCCCTCCACAGTTTTCCTTTTCTTGATATACTCAACTTTGGTTGACATATTTTCCACTCACAGGGCATGATCTGCATTTAAGTCCCCTGCTAATAGGATATGGGCTCATAGTCAGTCTGTCAGTCTAGAAATACGGATACCTCTACTCTGAGACCGCAAACGCATTTTGGTGGCCGTGGGCCAACTGTCTCATGCAGGATATGACAAAATATAGGTTTTCGAGTTTGCCAATGAACGGTCATTTCAATGTAACAAGAATCGCCATTTTGTTTTCTAACCATTGCTCATTGCTTTCTGTTCCTATTGCTTCGCAGTATATTTTCCGCTTACACTGTTCGACTGTGAAACATTGTTGTCTGTATGTGAAAAGGACAAGGCCGCAGGGCCGTGAGGATAACAAGAGTTTGATGAAACACAAACGTAGGCAGCGCCAGGACGAATGCCCGGCTCCCTCCCAAATGTAGCCTTGAAGCAGAGCTGCAGGGCATCTAATCATTTCACAGCTGCCAGCTAGTCTCGTTATATGGTAGAATATGTTAGAATAATACTGCTGAAGGATTGAATTATGCTTTTCTTACGGCCCCCCGTTGCTGAGCCCGCTAGAACAGGTCAGCCCCCAGGACGCGAATAGCACTTAATAGATAGCAAGGCCCGGGATGCAACTCCCCCCGTATGTAGTTCGCTTCCAAGAACAGAAGCGCTGTGTTCTATTCAACACCTGAAAGATGCCTTCGCACTCACAAATTGCAAATTCTTACTAGAATAGATGTTTGAAGGTGTCATAGTGGTCGGAGAGGTCCATCATCACACCAAGTTCAAAGAAACCCAATAAAGGGGGGTGTTAAACATGTCATAGCTGTTTGTTTGATATGCATTTTGTATATATGTAACTGATGTATGTCATTCACTCTCTTTCATCCCTCGAGGTCTAGAGATACACGTCGCAGGGCGTGAGACCGAGTTGGCCAACTGAGACTTTTGCTTTGCAATAAAACCCTAGCTTGGGGAATACAACCTCGTGTCTGGCGTATCTATCGTGTGTGGTGACTCGCCTTGTTTCCATAGATGTCAGGGTCCCCTAGGGGCCCCTTTCAAGTCTTCACCGCCGTTAGAACGGAATTCGAAGTTTTGAGCTGGCAGGGTTCCAGTAAATATTGATAATTGCCACAGTGAAATGTGGGGTATCCATTTCCAGTTCTACTTTACAGGCTTGGATTCCCACATCATTATTGCATAATGGTATGATCACTTTGATGCTGGAATTTTTTAGTGCAATTAGCAGACCTCCTGCCGGTCTCCCTTTTAGTTTTTGTGAGGCCCGAAGGTTTAAGGTTTAAGGTTGTGAAGCCCTCTATCTCTATTGGATTGACGAGCCACGTTTCCTGGAATAACAGAATGTCATATTGCCCTAAGAGTTCATCCTTTAGTTTTTTCTTTTTCAGGAAGCTTGGGCCTCTCGTGTTCCAGGAAACTAATCTTAAGCCCCTTTGTCTAAAGGCTATTTTCCTCCACTCCTAGTTTTAGAATTATTTGTGAGATGATCTCTGGGATGTTTTTCGATGAGATTCCCATTTATGCTTGACCCAGCAGCCATGATCCTGTCTGACTCTCTTGATGTTCCAGCTAAATCATCGTTTTTGACTGCATCCTCCGTCCCCATCTGTTTTATACTGGAGGGATTCTCAAGGCTGCCCTCCTCCCCTGACTTATAGACCATCAGACCATCTCTGTCAAGTTCGTTTTTATTGTTGAATAAGGCTTGTTGGGCTCTTCTTGAGTTCAAACCGATTTCCACAAAGAATTTATCCTCTTTCAACGGGAATTTTACATACTCAATATCCTCTGAGGTAAATAGAAACAGGTCACGACTTTTTTTTATCTCAGTAAATAACACTGATCTACAGAGTGTTCTTGTTTTGTTTAATGAGCCTAAGCCATGCTTTAGGGATTGTGAGGTTGGCCACGTCAGGTTCATCTTTTTTTACAGGTGTGATAGGCAAAGCTCCAACTTGCCCCTCTCTTCCATTCCCTTGGGGAGGGGACATGAGATTTCTGAATTTCCCGCAGCCATTCCAACAGTCGTTCTCACTTGGTTTAGACCTTAATAAAACTTCCTCTTGGGTATGAGTGGAATGACAGGGGATGCTAATGGCTGCAGATGACACTGGTTTTGCCATTGGTTTCAAGTAGATGGGAGCCAATTTCACAGCGATCTTTGTGGTCACTTTTGAGGTCTCCAGACTGGCATTATCTTTTTGAACCTTTCGCGCATTGTTTTTTAGAAATAATGGGGCAATCTTAATATTTACTTGACCCATGTTTTGAAATTGATTATTTGAGGTCTTTTTCGGGGAGATTGCAGGATCTGTTTGCATGCCAATCCTTTATGTTTGCACCTTAGGACCCTTGGGACCTTTATTTTGATGCAGACAGCACTTTTTTTCCCTTTTTTCCCAGGGGCTAATTTGATTGGAGTAGTTTGATTGGGGCTTGAACTTTGAGATGATTCAGAAGCTAGTACAACAGCTACACCATTTTCTGGAAATTTCTCATCAGTTGGTAGTACCAGATTTTTCTGAAATGAATTTATTCCTGTGTTCTTTGTGACTGAGTTTTTCTGGTTTTTTGACTTTTCCTGATGTCTTTTCAACTGCGGATGGTGAGTTATAGGCTTTGCCGCCTTCTTCCTTTAAAGTTTTGAGAGGCCGCTGGGTTCCAATTTGCTTCACTAGAAGAAGGATCTTGAGAGGTCTTAGCCTTGGCTTTTGGAGGACTATCAGGGATCTCTTCAACTTCGTCTATGTCTACATTAGCAAGTCTCCTAAATTCTTCCAAAGTTGATTCCGAAAACGAGTGTCATCGAAGATTGAATTATCCTTAAGGACCCCTTCACTGATGGACTGTCCATAAGTTTGAAGGTTTAGGACTTTCAATGGAAGATCTTTTAGGAGCTCCTGTGTAGCGACATTTCCCTTTGTCCCCTCCTTCAGTAAACTGAAGATTTGAGCAATGTCTAGCCCTTGTTTCACTCCTTCTACTTGTGTTTCTTTCAGAGTAGGTATCAGGATGGTGTTCATGAGGTTGCTTATAGCTACCATTGCTGATTCATTCTTGGACATCTCATTGGACAGTTCCAACAGTAATCCTGCTTGAGTTTGCACCTCCAATTTTACAAATTTGGAGACTGAGACCAGAGAATTTAACACATAGCTTAAAGCTGCCAACATGCCATCACTAGCATAAGAGGAGGTGTCTGTAGGAGTACTGGTAGAACCATCAGAGTGGTCCTGAGGTGTAGGCAGTCTTGCCTCATTTTGCAGGTCTGCATCTAGTGGTAGGGGTTTTTTCTGGAGCCTTTCTAGAGAGGGTGTCCTTTCTTCACCCTCTTGAGCACAGTCAAGGGGCTGCCATGTATTATCAATTATGTCAGCTAGATAATTTACGCTTTTATTTCTTTTCTTGGAAAAGTGATCATTTATTCTGCTCTGAATCTTCTTTATCGTGATTGTATATTCCAACCCCTGCTTCCATCCTTTCTGAATGAGGGAGATAGAAGCAATTTCCCCCATTGTTTGCTGACCATCCGTGTGAATAAGAGTGTGTACAGTGACAGGGGCTGGCTGAAATGGGGTTGGGGCAGGAGTATTGGGGGCGGCTGACCCACCCAGGTTGGAGCCTTCCTGATCAGACATATTTTCTAAAAAGGGAGAACTGCAGAGTCTCATTTGCTGCCCTGATGGAAAAGAGCAGAAAAATAGAGGAATGAGCCGGACAAGACGAGGGGTGCTGGCACGAGATGAGTTAGTTGGGTTTAATGAGAGGTTTATTTCTGAATTATAACCTTCCTTAATACCTCAATCTGCCACTTCTGTGCGGGTCCTCATTTGTCACTGAAGCACCACAGAACCCTGTGTCCGTAGGAGCACTTTAAATGTGCCCAATACAAGGAGCCACAGTTGTAAAGGTAGAACGTGAAGCAGCTGTTAACGCTAAGTGTGCTATTGGAAAGCCGCCGCGCAGTTACCTTCTATGCACACTCCTCCAGAGCCCTCCAGCACCAAACAGCCGCAAAACAGTCAGCGCCCTTGACACCGTCGGGCTTAATGCCGCAAGGGTGGTTGGGGCTGCACTATATGGTGGAAAAGGGTCACATAATCAGTCATGTGACCGCGGGCAAGCTCTGCCTCCTCCTGGAAGCGAGTGCTGCTCTGCAAGAGCCCTTGGCAGCTTGCAGTGCTGGGAATCTGGCAGCAATAGGCAAACGTTTGTTCGAAAGGTAAAGTAGCGAAAGAAAAAGAAGAGGAGTGGACTGAGAGTCTAAGAAGGGCAGGTAGGCGTGACCAGTTGAATATAGAAAAAATATATCCACAACGAGAATTACACATAGCAGATGAATTGATAGAAAAGATATTGACCCATTCAAAACAAGGCCCAAGATCAGAAGTAAGACCAGACATGTCAGTAGCTATTGCCCAGACCCCGCCCGTAGCTCAAGCTCCCCCTCTGGTAGTTCAAGCCCTCCCGCAGCCACAGACCGCGTGCGTAACACTTCTTATTAGCCAATCAGGCCCACAACAGACACTCCCTGTTCCCATTTTCCCATACGCACCTCCCGCCTCAGGCACAGACTCGGTACCGTCCGTTCCTCCCAGGGTTGAAGTTGAAACCACGGGGGCAAGAGGCGGGACTGACCAACGGGGGTACACGAGGGTAACCCGCAGCGCAATCAGCAAAGAAAGGAAGGTGGAATTGCAGCAACAGGCAGAGATTTATATAGACGGGAGTGATGGGACGGCAGCAGTGGTTTCGATATATGACTTCCGCAGAAGCAACGAAAGACAGGTAGTGTTGGAATGCATGGGTGAATATTTGGTGGAGAAATGGAAACAGCTAATTGGGAAATTACCACCGCAGCGATTGTTAGATTTGAATGCATTAGCACGCTGTAGGGAGAGGGATGAAGAAGTGAGAGAACATGTATATAGACTTTTTGAGCTTAGAGATGAATTAGATAATGATTATGTCGAATTGTTTACTGCACCTGTCAAAGTGTTTACTACACCTGCATACAGGAGTAGGGATATCGGGAGACCTGGGAAGGGAGAAAAGGGGTTGCATAATAAACGGCAGCAGTTACCATCGCCGGGGCAGAAGGAGATTGTGAACGAATTATTGTTGTTAAAAGAGGTGGGGGCAGACTTGAAAGAATGTCTAATAAGAATACAGGTACTATTGCAGCAAGTAACAGGACATAATATAGGGCGAGGGAACGCACAAGGAAGGAGTAATTAGAATATGCATGGGGGAACAGTGGGACCGAATCAATGTGCATATTGTAAAGAGGAAGGACATTGGCGAGCGCAATGTCCGCATCTACAGAATAGAAATGGGTCTGGTCAGAGGAGACAGCATAGAGGACACCCAGGAGCAAATGGACCAAATAGGAATAGTATGCAGCAGCATCATAATAACGGAGGTAATCAAAACCAAGGCCAAAACCAAAATGCCCCAAACCAGAGTCAGGGACAGCAAAATCAACAATATGGAAATCAGAGTGGGGGAAATAGAGGGAAGAGTGGAAATGTTTTCGATACACAGCCAAACACGTATTGAAGTAATAGTAATGATAACACATCGGACGATGGGTTATTTCTCCAATAGGACAGCCCAGGACAGGGGTCGGAACCAGTGTCTATTCCCGTGAATCAGAGAGGACCCTACGTAGACATGAGAGTCGGGAATGAGGAGCACCACTTTCTTGTAGATACAGGAGCACAGAAGTGTTCAATAGACCATCACTTGGTTCCGGATATACCACTGTCAGGGCGAAAGAATATTTCCGTAGGGTTCACAGGTACACCAGTCATAAACCCAGTGTCCAAACCAGTCCCAGTTACCATAGGACCATTTACTGAACATTGTCCTTTCCTTCTAACAGAAAATTATGGGGAGAATTTGTTGGGATTAAACTTGTTGAAAAAACTAGGTTCTTTTATACATTGCACGGCAGACAGAGTGTTTCTAACGATATGGCCACACGATGCCCCTGTGTCAGAATTCATGTCCGAAGCGTTACCAGGGGAACTAAGTAAAGTACCAACCTGTATATGGGCAATGCATGACAACGATGTAGGATGTTTAAAGATAGAGCCAGTAAAGATTATTTTGAAAGAAGGTGTTACCCTACCGCGAATACCCCAATACAAAATTTCGATTGAAGGTGAGAAAGGATTCAAGAGTATTGTTACATATTTGGTGAAATTAGGGGTAATCGCGGAAATCACAGGCAGTACATGCAACAGTCCGAATCTTCCGGTTTATAAAAAAGGAGGTAATGAGATACCGTACCGTTTCGTAATTGATCTACACGCATTGAATAAGGTAGTAGATCTGCAATTTCCTCTAGTGTCAGACGTCACTACAATATTGACAATGATACCTGTTTCAGCAGAATATTTTAGTGTAGTAGATTTGAAAAACGCATTCTTCAGTATTTCAGTAGACAAGGACAGCAGATATTTGTTTGCGTTCACATTAGGAGGACGATCATTTACATTTACGCGGATTCCGCAAGGTTACAAAGAAAGTCCAAGTATTTAGAGTAGAGCATTAAAAGAGCAGCTAGACATGCTGGAATTACCCGTGGGTTGTGTACTTTTGCAATACATAGACGAGCTATTGCTAGCTGCAGACACAGAGGAGATTTGTAAAGAAAGCACTGTATTACTACTGTCACACCTAGCGGCACAAGGCCATAAAGCTAGTTTGAAGACATTTCAGTATAATCGAAAGGAGGTGGCCTATTTGGGCTACCTACTTTCGAAAGGAGGAAGAAGACTAACGCCAGAACGCATAGAAAGTATTTCTTGTATGCCTATTCCAAAGACACAAAAAGGAGTCAGAGCCATAATAGGCATGGCTTCATATTGCTGACAATGGATTGGTAATTTTGCGTTAATTGTGAAACCATTACTGAATTTAACTAGGAAGGATGCGGTTATGCCTTTGCAGTGGGATGAGGAACGTCAGAAAGCATTTGATGGATTGAAAACTGCATTATGCTCGACTCCAGTTTTGGGTACGCCGAACTATGAGAACATTTTTAGACTATTTGTGTGTGAAAGTGAAGGATGTGCATTGGCGGTTTTGACACAGGAACAAGGTGGAAGAAATAGGCCGTGCGGCTATTTTTCTTCTGCGCTGGACACTGTAGCGCGCGCACTACCACGATGTTTGCGATCTATCGTGGTGGCTGCTGCGTCAGTGAAACAAACGGAAGGAATGGTATTGGGGAACACTTTAATTCTGATGGTGCCACATGCCATAGACGTTCTATTAAATAGGACACAGATGCAACACCTCACCTCTGCCAGATTGACAAGATATGAGATTATCTTGTTCGTGCCCCATATCCAAATAATGAGGTGTAGCGCTTTGAATCCTGCAGAATTAATGCCACTAACCATAAAATAAATTGGGAAGAATGAATCACCCCCCCACGATTGCTTAATGGTCACTGAGGAAGAAACCAAGGGAAGAGTTGATTTAAGTGATATTCCACAGAAAGAGCCGGATGGAGAGTTATTTTGTGACGGCTCATGTTTTAAATTACCAGATGGCACGAAAACTGCCGCATACGCTATCACTACTCTAGAGAGTGTTGTAGAAAGTAAAAGAATTCCCTATAATTCAGCACAAGCCACAGAAATAATAGCATTGACCAGAGCCTGCGAGATTTCTGAAAATTTGAATGTGAATATATATACTGATAGTCAGTATGCTTTTGGAGTGGTTAATAATTTTGGTCGACTCTGGGCTGAGAGAGGGTTTCTGACATCACATGGCACCAGAATTCAACATGGCCCTTTGATTGTACGATTGCTGTCTGCACTCATGTTTCCAAAGCGCCTAGAAAAAGTGAAATGCGAGGCACATAAAAAAGTAACATGCAAAGTAGGAGAGGGAAACGCGTTTGCAGACAGAATTGCGAAACAAACTGCCACTGATTTGAATACCAAAATGATGACGGTTCAGACAGAGGAAGTACCCTGTATGATAGAAGATGGAGTTGCCACTGTCAAAGAAATGCAGGCCGAGGCTATAGCCGATGAAATACAGGGGTGGGCAGAGGGATCTTCTGAGTTGGATCTGGAGGGTTGTTGGGTGGACAAGGGAACTAGAAACTGGATGTTGCCAAATTCGTATGTGACTGCAATGGTCACAATGGCCCACAGCCCTACGCACATCTGTGCGAAGAAAATAATACAGCACCTTTCTACAGTTTGGCAGAATGTAAACATAAAAAAGAATGCAGAGAGGTTGGTGCAGAACTGTATCACGTGTTTGCAACACAATGTAGGGAAGGGAACAGTGACTCCAACAGGCAGTTTTGGCCTGCCCTCCATGCCATTTGAGGTAATTCATTTTGGTTTCATAGAGATGGAGAGGTGCCAAAACTTAAAATACGTCTTGGTGGTGATCTGTGCATTCAGTAAGTGGGTGGAGGAATATCCTTTGAAAGACTGCACAGCAATGAGTACGGCAAAACTAATGTTGAAGGAGTACTTTTCCAGATTTGGCTTGCCCCGAGTCCTATGGTCTGATAATGGACCGCATTTTGTGGGTACAGTGGTATTACAGATATGTGCTGGTCTCCAGATTGATGAGATTCCATAGTTCAAGGCATCCGAGTTCTGCCTGTCTTGTAGAGAGGCACAACGGGATTCTTAAATCAAAGATTAGCAACATTTGTGCGGGAAGCAAGTTGAGTTGGGTGGATGCATTACCAATAGCACTATTATGCATGCATACGTCTGTACAGGCTAAAACTGGGCTCTCCCCATACGAGATCGTAATGGGGAGGCCGGCAAATGTTTGGTGCGCACCTCAGCCAAAGCGACTAAGTGAGATAGAACATCCTGTGCATAGTACTTATTGTGGCTTTTTAATGCAGAAATTGCGTTTGATTCATCAGCAGGTGCAGGAGGCATTACCAGTGAGATACACCGGTCCCGAGTACGCACTGGAGCCAGGAGACTGGGTGCTGCTAAAGAACTTTGAAAGAAAGTCATCATTAGCACCCAGGTGACGCGGGCCCCATCAAGTACTTTTGGCAACGCAGACAGCAATACGGGTGGACGGAAGGAAGTCATGGATCCATGCCACCCATGCCAAGAAGATTCCAACTGCACTGAAAGACTTGCCTGACACTGATGAGCGGAAAGAGACAGCGGTCCCAGAAACGAAAGAAACTGTTGCCAGTGAGCAGCCACCTAATCTGCCAAAACGAGAAGTGAAATTCGAAACAAAGCCTGAGACGACTGCCAAAGAGGGGGAAGGGCAAAGAGTGCCCCAACGTTGCCCAGCAGAATCAACATCACTGCTGACCGACGCAAAATCTGCCTTGCAAATACCAGAAAAACCAAATCGTGTACCCCTTTGGCACCCATCAGCACTTGCCAGCACGCCAAAAAACGGATCTGCATCATTGGCGCGGCGCACACCAGCACCTGCAATAGCGCCACAGGCTGACTTCGAGCCTGAATCTGGAAGTGCACCGGCACTGTTCACGGATCATACGATACCAGGAGCAAGGCGATACACCTGCGGACTCGGATGACAAAGTGATCCGCAGTTCTTTTTGGTGTTTATGTCAACCTCTGGTTCAGCTCATGGACTGAGAAGGAACCAGAGGTGTAGAGGAGAGAAGCGTGAGAATTGTGCAAGTCGGACAATTCAAGACTTGCGGCTCCTCGGTGCGATCATAAAAAGTACATGTGTCCGGAACCAGAGCAGACAAGCTGGGCGCACATGATACTAAGGCGATAAGATAATTGATCGAAGGTCCTCTGAGCAGTATAAGAGGGGACAAGTGATCTCGCCTAAAAACGAATAATCGAATCCAGGCTAAAAAGGACAGGCAGAACTGAACTGTGACAATTCCATTGAACTTATTAACATCAGAGCAAGCGCGACGAAGAGAGATATCCACAACGAACTGTGATAAAAAAGAAGAAGGACAACGAGAAACATGCCGGGACCGGTTCCAGCCTCCTCCTGCACCACCACCGCTGAGAATGAGTCAATTATAAAGACTATAAGCTTAAGAAAAACGCATGGTAAAACAAATAGTATGCTGGTACTAACGATAATAATGTGCTTTATGAGCGTGGTAGCACCAATATCGCCGGCCCTAATATTATGGTGGGTAGAAACAATACACCCATTAGAAATGTTTTTACCAATAAGTAATATATCCACTACTGAAAGCCCGGTACAGATGATCACTTATACCCTACCCCCAATGGAAGAAAAACACAGGGAAGGTTTTGGAAATAACACCTTATTGTTGATAATGAACATGACACATGCAATCCTGAAGAAAACAAATTGCTGGGTATGTGCCCATTTACCACAGCATGCTGGGAAAGGAATAGGGTGGTATATGCAGCCATTACCATTAAGTTCTGCATGTTTTGCAATGTTCAATGGGAAATGGAATGAGAGTAATACGGGTTAATTAGAACCAACATGAATGAGTTTGAGGAGATAATAATGAAGCCTGTGGGTTGTTCCATTTTCCATAAAACACAAGTAATAGCCCCAGAGCCCACGAGGAAAAATACACGGAAGATAACATGACAAAATAGACGAGATAGATTGTCCCCACCAGAAAAAACATATGTAATGACATTTCGTGTAAGAACAGAAGGGGACAAAGATGCAATTCCCCCATCTTACACAGTGAATTATAGCACAAGAACTGTCCCTTTTTGTCTAAAAAAGAAAGGCTCTTTTTCAGTTGGAACATATGCTGGTTGTATGAATACAGTGGTACTAAAATGGGAAATAGAACCAGTATACGTAGGTTATCCAGTTTATTTTATATGTGGAGAGAAAGCATACCCTTGGTTGCCCAGAAACTGGGGAGGTACATGTTACCTAAGGCTACTGTTCCCAGGAGTATTCCTCTTAGAAACAGCAGCCATGGACAGATTATCCAGAACTAGAGTCAAAAGGACTGACAAAGGTGTTTTAATAGAAACTGATGTAGCAAAATCATTCATTCCATTCTTAGGGCAGATAGTGAACTCCTATAATATAAGGCAACTGTACAGAATCCTAAAAAATACAATAAACACAACAACAGATATATTATTTAACATGACGTTGGAAGAAAGAGGAATCAGGTTAATGACGCTGCAAAATAGAATGGCTCTCGATGTGATCCTGGTTGATCGTGGGGGAATTTGCAAAATAGTGGGATCAGCATGTTGCGTTTATGTCGATGATTATTCCCCCTCGATCTTTGAAGCAATAAAGAAAATGCACGTCCTAAGCTCTGAACTCCCTACTGGGGAAGGGAGCTGGGGAATAGAATCTTGGTTTTGGGGAATACTGCGATCTTGGCGATGGAAGTTGATCTCAATATTAGTACTGGTGTTTGGAATATTCCTAAAGTGCTGTTGTTGTATACATTGTTTACCCATAGTTTGCGCTGAGGTAACTGAGGGATGCACGGAAGGATGTACGCATATGATGACGAAGAAAAAACAACCTCATGATCGAACTGACCCAGACCCAAATGAGAGGAGAGCAGTAAAAGAGTTGATGGCAATAGATATTGATGAGGACAATGATGTCCACAATAGCATGCGAGACTCAGACATAAGTACTTCAGATTAATCATCACTAGAGGAGGTTTCAATAAATAGATGAGACATTTGGCATATGGCCAAAGGAGGGTTTGTCAGTCTAGAAATACAGATACCTCTACTTTGAGACCGCAAACGCATTTTGGTGGCCGTGGGCCAACCGTCTCATGCACGATATGACAAAGGATGGTTTTTGAGTTTGCCAAAGAACGGTCATTTCGATGTAACAAGAATCGCCATTTTGTTTTCTAACCATTGCTCATTGCTTTCTGTTCCTATTGCTTCGCAGTATATTTTCCGCTTACACTGTTCGACTGTGAAACATTGTTGTCTGTAAGTGAAAAGGACAAGGCCGCAGGGCCATGAGGATAACAAGAGTTTGCTGAAACACAAACGTAGGCAGCGCCAGGATGAATGCCCGGCTCCCTCCCAAATGTAGCCTTGAAGCAGAGCTGCAGGGCATCTAATCATTTCACAGCTGCCAGCTAGTCTCGTTATATGGTAGAATATGTTAGAATAATACTGCTGAAGGATTGAATTATGCTTTTCTTACAGCCCCCCATTGCTGAGCACGCTAGAGCATGTCAGCCCCCAGGACACGAATAGCACCTGATAGATAGCAAGGCCCGGAATGCAACTCCCCCCGTATGTAGTTCGCTTCCAAGAACAGAAGCGCTGTGTTCTATTCAACAACTGAAAGATGCCTTCGCACTCACAAATTGCAAATTGTTACTAGAATAGATGTTTGAAGGTGTCATAGTGGTCGGAGATGTCCATCATCACACCAAGTTCAAAGAAACCCAATAAAGGGGGGTGTTAAACATGTCATAGCTGTTTGTTTGATATGCATTTTGTATATATGTAACTGATGTATGTAATTCACTCTCTTGCATCCCTCGAGGTCTAGAGATACACGTCGCAGGGCGTGACACCGAGTTGGCCAACTGAGACTTTTGCTTTGCAATAAAACCCTAGCTTTGGGAATACAACCTCGTGTCTGGCGTATCTATCCTGTGTGGTGACTCGCCTTGTTTCCATAGATGTCAGGGTCCCCTAGGGGCCCCTTTCAAGTCTTCACCGCCGTTAGAACGGAATTCGAAGTTTCTAAAAAATATTGGAGTTTTGAGCTGGCAGGGTTCCAGTAAATATTGATAATTGCCACAGTGAAATGTGGGGTATCCATTTCCAGTTCTACTTTACAGGCTTGGATTCCCACATCATTATTGCATAATGGTATGATCACTTTGATGCTGGAATTTTTTAGTGCAATTAGCAGACCTCCTGCCGGTCTCCCTTTTAGTTTTTGTGAGGCCCGAAGGTTTAAGGTTGTGAAGCCCTCTATCTCTTTCGGATTGACAAGCCACGTTTCCTGGAATAACAGAATGTCATATTGCCCGAAGAGTTCATCCTTTAGTTTTTTCTTTTTCAGGAAGCTTGGGCCTCTCTTGTTCCAGGAAACTAATCGTAAGCCCCTTTGTCTAAAGGCTATTTTCCTCCACTCCTAGTTTTAGAATTATTTGTGAGATGATCTCTGGGATGTTTTTCAATGAGATTCCCATTTATGCTTGACCCAGCAGCCATGATCCTGTCTGACTCTCTTGATGTTCCAGCTAAATCATCGTTTTTGACTGCATCCTCCGTCCCCATCTGTTTTATACTGGAGGGATTCTCAAGGCTGCCCTCCTCCCCTGACTTATAGACCATCAGACCATCTCTGGCAAGTTCGTTTTTATTGTTGAATAAGGCTTGTTGGGCTCTTCTTGAGTTCAAACTGATTTCCACAAAGAATTTATCCTCTTTCAACGGGAATTTTACATACTCAATATCCTCTGAGGTAAATAGAAACAGGTCACGATTTTTTTTAATCTCAGTAAATAACACTGATCTACAGAGTGTTCTTGTTTTGTTTAATGAGCCTAAGCCATGCCTTAGGGATTGTGAAGTCGGCCACGTCAGGTTCATCTTTTTTTACAGGTGTAATAGGCAAAGCTCCAACTTGCCCCTCTCTTCCATTCCCTTGGGGAGGGGACATGAGATTTCTGAATTTCCCACAGCCATTCCAACAGTCGTTCTCACTTGGTTTAGACCTTAATAAAACTTCCTCTTGGGTATGAGTGGAATGACAGGGGATGCTAATGGCTGCAGATGACACTGGTTTTGCCATTGGTTTCAAGTAGATGGGAGCCAATTTCACAGCGATCTTTGTGGTCACTTTTGAGGTCTCCAGACTGGCATTATCTTTTTGAACCTTTCGGGCATTGTTTTTTCAGAAATAATGGGGCAATCTTAATATTTACTTGACCCATGTTTTGAAATTGATTATTTGAGGTCTTTTTGGGGGAGATTGCAGGATCTGTTTGCATGCCAATCCTTTATGTTTGCACCTTAGGACCCTTGGGACCTTTATTTTGATGCAGAGAGCACTTTTTTTCCCTTTTTTCCCAGGGGCTAATTTGATTGGAGTAGTTTGATTGGGGCTTGAACTTTGAGATGATTCAGAAGCTTTTACAACAGGTACACCGTTTTCTGGAAATTTCTCATCAGTTGGTAGTACCAGATTTTTCTGAAATGAATTTATTTCTGTGTTCTTTGTGACTGAGTTTTTCTGGTTTTTTGACTTTTCCTGATGTCTTTTCAACTGCGGATGGTGAGTTATAGGCTTTGCCGCCTTCTTCCTTTAAAGTTTTGAGAGGCCGCTGGGTTCCAATTTGCTTCACTAGAAGAAGGATCTTAAGAGGTCTTAGCCTTGGCTTTTGGAGGACTATCAGGGATCTCTTCAACTTCGTCTATGTCTACATTAGCAAGTCTCCTAAATTCTTCCAAAGTTGATTCCGAAAACAGAGTGTCATCGAAGATTGAATTATCCTTAAGGACCCCTTCACTGATGGACTGTCCATAAGTTTGAAGGTTTACGACTTTCAATGGAATATCTTTTAGGAGCTCCTGTGTAGTGACATTTCCCTTTGTCCCCTCCTTCAGTAAACTGAAGATTTGAGCAATGTCTAGCCCTTGTTTCACTCGTTCTACTTGTGTTTCTTTCAAAGTAGGTATCAGGATGGTGTTCATGAGGTTGCTTATAGCTACCATTGCTGATTCATTCTTGGACATCTCATTGGACAGTTCCAACAGTAATCCTGCTTGAGTTTGCACCTACAATTTTAGAAGTTTGGAGACTGAGACCAGAGAATTTAACACATAGCTTAAAGCTGCCAACATGCCATCACTAGCATAAGAGGAGGTGTCTGTAGGAGTACTGGTAGAACAATCAGAGTGGTCCTGAGGTGTAGGCAGTCTTGCCTCATTTTGCAGGTCCGCATCTAGTGGTAGGGGTTTTTTCTGGAGCCTTTCTAGAGAGGGTGTCCTTTCTTCACCCTCTTGAGCACAGTCAAGGGGCTGCCATGTATTATCATTTATGTCAGCTAGATCATTTACGCTTTTATTTCTTTTCCTGGAAAAGTGATCATTTATTCTGCTCTGAATCTTCTTTCTCGTGATTGTATATTCCAACCCCTGCTTCCATCCTTTCTGAATGAGGGAGGTAGAAGCAATTTCCCCCATTGTTTGCTGACCATCCGTGTGAATAAGAGTGTGTACGGTGACAGGGGCTGGCTGAAATGGGGTTGGGGCAGGAGTATTGGGGGCGGCTGACCCTGATTCCTCCCCTCCACCCAGGTTGGAGCCTTCCTGATCAGACATATTTTCTAAAAAGGGAGAACTGCGGAGTCTCATTTGCTGCCCTGATGGAAAAGAGCAGAAAAATAGAGGAATGAGCCGGACAAGACGAGGGGTGCTGGCACGAGATGAGTTAATTGGGTTTAATGAGAGGTTTATTTCTGAATTATAACCTTCCTTAATACCTCAATCTCCCACTTCTGTGGGGGTCCTCACTTGTCACTGAAGCACCACAGAACCCTGTGTCCGTAGGAGCACTTTAAATGTGCCCAATACAAGGGGCCACAGATGTAAAGGTAGAACGTCAAGCAGCTGTTAACGCTAGGTGTGCTATTGGAAAGCCGGCGCGCAGTTACCTTCTATGCACACTCCTCCAGAGCCCTCCAGCACCAAACAGCCGCAAAACAGTCAGCGCCCTTGACACCGTCGGGCTTAATGCCGCAAGGGTGGTTGGGGCTGCACTATATGGTGGAAAAGGGTCACATAATCAGTCATGTGACCGCGGGCAAGCTCTGCCTCCTCCTGGAAGCGAGTGCTGCTCTGCAAGAGCCCTTGGCAGCTTGCAGTGCTGGGAATCAGGCAGCAAATAGGCAAACGTTTGTTTTGTAGACGCGACTCTTCTCAGTTTCTGCAGCACACGCCGCTCAGGCGGTTGGGGCTGCACTATATGGTGGAAAAGGGTCACGTGATCAGTCACATGACCATGGGCAAGCTCCGCCTCCTCCTGGAAGTGAGCGCTGCTCAGCAAGAGCCCTTGGCAGCTCGCACTGCTGTGAATCAGGCAGCAAATAGGCAAACGTTTGATTTGTAGAAGCAATTCTTCTCAGTTTCTGCAACACACGCTGCTCGGGCGGTTGGGGCTGCACTATATGGTGGAAAAGGGTCACGTGATCAGTCACGTGACCACGGGCAAGTTCCACCTCCTCCTCTAAGCGAGCACTGCTCAGCAAGAGCCCTTGGCAGCTCGCAGTGCTGGGAATCAGGCTGCAAATAGGCAAATGTTCATTTTGTAGAAGCGATTCTTCTCAGTTTCTGCAACACACGCCGCTCGGGTGGTTGGGGCTACACTATATGGTGGAAAAGGGTCACATGATCAGTCACGTGACCGCGGGCAAGCTCCGCCTCCTCCTGGAAGCGAGCGCTGCTCAGCAAGAGCCCTTGGCAGCTCGCAGTGCTGGGAATCAGGTAGCAAATAGGCAAACATTCGTTTTGTAGAAGCGATTCTTCTCAGTTTCTGCAACACACACCGCTCCGGCGGTTGGGGCTGCACTATATGGTGGAAAAGGGTCACGTGATCAGTCACGTGACCGCAGGCAAGCTCCGCCTGCTCCTGGAAGCGAGCGCCGCTCAGCAAGAACCCTTGGCAGCTCGCAGTGCTGGGAGTCCGGCAGCAAATAGGCAAACGTTCGTTTTGTAGAAGCAATTCTTCTCAGTTTCTGCAACACACCAAAGGCAGGACATGAATAGTCTTAGTACTACATCAACGTCCAAGAGAACCAAATTCAGAGCAGACTGAGCATCACCACCCTCATATTCTTAAGCTCCCAGCATACCAATAGGTGCTCCCCACTGATTCACTAGTACACTGTTCACCATGAACTGCTCCACAGAAATGATAGATGTATACATAATCACTGCACAGTATATGCCGTAGTATCCTGCTCCAGGTAGAACAGGACATTCAATACTTCAGATAGGGGGACTCAAAGGGGATCTTTTTGTTGCACTAAACACCTAAAAAAAACCATGCTTATCTACAGATCTTGAGGTCACTGGTACAAGAATCTCTTTAATGCGCTCTCAAGCTTCAGCTGGAAGGTCGAGGATATTGCTCTGTGTGCTGAAATCAATTAAGGCTGACCAAACCAGCAAACCTTCAAGGTTTCAGGGATGATGCTGACCGACTAGATTCCTTCAAGGTTTCAGGGATGACACTGACCCACTAGATTCCTCGAAAAAAGTGCACTATGCACTATGGGGAGGTCTGAATGGAGAATCTGTGGAAAGTTTCAGAAAAAATTAAAAGCAAGCTTGCATTTTCCAAAGTGGGACCAGAAATACCTGTTCTTCATCTACCCTCCTTATTGCTATCATCCGAGCAATCACCACGAAGGGAGGAAAAGCGTAATCTGTTCATCAACGCCACGCCTGGAAGAAAGCATCTGAGCTGGCAGCCAATGTGCTCAGCTTGCAGCTGAAGAATCTAGGACATGCAAGATGTAAAGAGCTCCATCGGAAGAGGCACCCAATGCTGCAGCAGCTGCAAAACCATATCCTGGTCTGGCTTCCAGTTAGTGGCAAGCTTGATCGACCTTGAATCCCACTTTACTCTGACATTCAAAAGTCCTGTAATGTTCCTCTCTATCACTGATGCATCTCTACAGGCAATTGTTTTAGAAGTCCTTTGCGAATACAAAAGGCATTGTGGAGCACATCCCTCTGAGTTTATTTAGGCAACAGACTGTCCTGGCCGGCCCCAATCCCATGGAGTAGGTGGACGGCTGAATTTGATACATACCTAGAGGCCATTGATGGCAACAGGTTCTCTGTGAGCAGAAATAATGCAATATTCATACATAACCTAGGATCAGAAGGATAACAGTATGCAGAACTTTTCCCCCAACCTTGGAGGGTCAGGGGGGAGTTTAAATGTCTACAAAGAAGTTGTGGCCAGAATGGAGAAACAATACAAGAAGAAGGGCAGTGTTATTTAGAGAGATGTGCATTTTACACTAGAGATCAACTTCTAGGAGAGTTTATTGATGAGTTCCTGGCTGCTCTCAGGGGCATTGCTGCATGCTGTAAGTTCGGCAATTTCTCAATGAAGTCTTAGGGGACCAACTAATGGTACACACAAAACATGATCCTGACCAGGAAAAAGATATTGGATGAGTCAGAGGTGTCCTTGGATTAGGTAATTTGCTTAAAAAACAACACAGAGAGATTCTCTGAGGCATGTAAAATAAAATTGGTAAAGAAGTTTTGACAGATCACAGCCAGATATGTCCCATTGATGATAGGCAGGACAACCCACTCTATGAAATATATAAAATATGAAATACCACAACTAGCATGCCAGAAACGGAATACTGAACAAGGTACACTCAGGTGTCAAATGTCACAAAAGTAGAGCTTTGGACCACATGGCAATATTAAAGTCTGGCACTCGGAAATATATGAGAAGGATGGGATGCTTAGCAATAGCTTGCAGAAATATAAACTCTTCTACAGGAGATAGAAAGGGACAATGATAGCAGAAGAAGTTTCAGAAACTGTTTGGGACCACATAACTGAGAAAATAAGTGAATCTGTTCCCAAGAGAGATGTGCTGATGGTATGGGACCCTGAAGAGGATTCCACTAAATTTGCAAACGTTTTTAGACCTACTTGCACAATCGAAAAAGCAGGAATGATAATGAAGGTTACAGCTGATTCGTGTTTACTAGATACAATAATAACACAACGTATGTTTCAATTAGAATTACAGAGACGAGTGGGGGCACTTAATCCAGTCACAAAACTGCCATGTGCATACTCTGGACTTCAAATAGGTATGCTCGGCTAGTTTGTTGTGAAGCTAATGCTCAAAGACAGAGAAACAGTTTCCAAAGTGAATGTGGTTAACACAGGTCTACCAATAAGCTGAGTTTGGAATTGAACTGAAACCAGTTGCTAAGTACTGAATAATGATCATTTATCAGAGTTAGTGAGGGAAAGTCATTATATCACAATTTCCAGAAGTATTTTCAGAAAAATCTGGGACCCTGAGAGGATATCAACACCACATCAAGCTAAAAGAGGGGGCACATCCATTCAACGGAAATGCCAGGAAAGTTCCTAGAAGGTTGATGGGGCCATTACAAGTAGTCTTGCAGGATAGGGTCAGAGAAGGTGTAGTCGAGGAGGCAGAAAATTCAGAGTGGTTGACACTCATTGTTCTTGTTATTAAGTCAGACAAAACAATAAGGCTATGTGTGGACTTGAGAGGACTATACAACAATGGTGTGGTGGAAACTCACATTCTACCCAACATAACTGAAATAATACACAGAGTACAGCATGTGACTGTTTTCTCAACTATAGATTTAACAAGTGCCTATAACCAGATTCTGCTGATGGAAGAGAGTTAACAATTAACATTTATCACACAATGTGGATTGTTCCGTTTTAGGAATGGAATCTGTGGCCTCAGTATTTTAAAAACACTGATAGAGAATCTATTTAGGAATAGCATTAAGATTAGTAGAGTGAACTATAACGTGGAATTTAGAGAGGGCCAACATAATAAAGTGGCCGACCTCTTAGCAAACATTTCTGCATTAGCGAAGCATAATGACGATACGTATGTGATGGAAGATGAGGGAATGCCCGTATGTGTGATAGCTGGATGTGCTATATCCAAAGAGAGGTGGATGAATGTGCAACACGATGATGCATACATGCAAGAAGAGAGTCAATATGTTTTGGAGGGTTAACCACTGCCAAAAAATCAATCCAGTGAATTAAAACCATTTGTTACAGTGGGAGAGGAGTTTTCAATGGAGGGAGGAATATTAAGGAGTGGTCAGAAAGTAGTACCTCCCAACAATGTTAGAACATAAATAATAGTTAATGCATATATTGTTCATTCTGATATGACAGCCACGGAGGGACTGGTCAAAGGCATTGTCTTCTGTGGACATGCATGGACATAGAAAGAGACAGATATGTTAGGGAGTATGTGCAGTGTAACATGAGAGATAAGATATTGGACATGATTGCGCCACCGTCGGTGTCTTCAGACGTGCTGACTGAGCCATGAAGCAGATCTGCAATGGATGTTATAGGGCCGTTTCACAACACCATGGATAAGCAGAGACATGCATTGGTATTTATAGATTATTACAGTCATTGGCCTGAGGTTCATTTTATAAGGGAAATCACAGAAGCAGTGTTTATGTTTTTGGAAAGTATTTTTAACAGAGAGGGTATATCTTGTGAAATTGCCACAGACAATGGGAGACAATTTGTGTCTGAAAAGAATTCTACTTTGATAAAGGTAAATGGTACCAGATGTTTATCCTTACAATTACATCACCCGACATGTGAATTATTTGGTGGAACATTTCAATCGAGTTATCAAAAACACAGTACAACTGAGTAGAGTGGCTAGGTTGGAGCTGGAGGAGGAGATCTCTATAATGTTGTGTACATTGAGGGTAAGAAAAATATGTCTACTGGTAAATCATCTTTTGAATTAATACAAGGTAGACATCATAGAGATGCAAAGTGCCTGGTTAGATTGGAGGGTATGTTTCGTAAGGATAGGAGAGTGACAATAATACAGGTGGATGGAGAAATCATGATGAGGAAAAAGAAAAGATGAAGGATGAATATGATAGAAATACATTTCTGTGATAGGTGGGTGACCTGATTAGGGTGAGATTGCCACATTCAGTGCATATAGGTGACTCGATGTATGGTGTGCCTAATAGGGTGGAAACGTTCATGAGAACAAGTGTCTTGACACAGGATGGATGATGGTGGAATTAAAGAAGGGTTGTGAAGTGTGTAGATTGGATATAGTGTGCATAAAGGGGGAATATAAATTGTGATTTCATTTACGCTGCGGATGTAATGGAATGAGCATTCCAGATGAAGAGAAAGATTGAGAGAGGAGTTGTGTGAGGGGGTAGGAGGATGTAGCTGTTGTTCAGATACAACCTACAGAAATAAACAGTTAAATACATAATTTACCGATACCTGTGGAGAGCCATTGAAAAGCCGTACATACAATAATCTCTAATCTTTTGAAAGACTGACTGAATTGTTTGTCAATAAGACAGAATTGAAGAATAGGCCATAGGACAGGAAGCATTTATATCAGATGTCTATCAAGACACATGGCATATATCAAAATATCTGGCACAGCTTTAAACAAATCTGACAAGCAAAGATGACAAACCTACATAAATGTTAATGAATTAGATGCTCAAATTACAACAAGGCTTTATAGAATATATTGATTTGAAACTAATTCTGCATGTTTTTGACTAACATATGTTCTTCCTAACCTAACGACAAGCCATGTACAACTGTACATTGACATTAGAACATTGGCAGATCGTTTTAGAACAACTGCAATGATATATTGGAGGGCAGCCAGCCAGTTAAGTAGCCATGCTATTGAAATCCATGGCAACCTGTGCCCTGGAAGCTAACCAACTATATACAATGGAAATGTACTAAATATAAAAAAGGTTCAAATTAAATCTTTGCTTTACAAACAACTATTGGCTTAAGTTCAAGGTTTTGATCACAGGCTTGTCAAAGCGAACATCTGCCACGCAAACATTGTTTTGAGTAAGGAGTTGTCGATATTTGGAAGTCATTAGCAAAATTACTAGAAACCCTGTTTTAATTTGTGTAGCAGGACAATGGTCTGAAATACATGTGTGGGCAGACTGGGCATGTAGTGAATCCTAATCGTTAAGGTGGTCCCCAATCAATAATCGATAATCTAATAAAAAACAAACTCAAGAAAATTGAGTACATAAAAGTGCACCAAGCTTTATTCAAACAAGAGAAGACTGGGAAAACACAAAAAAACATTCTCAACATTTCCAGTATAAAACACAAGCTTTTAAGTCTAATATACATCACACATGACATCATAGTTAATGATAAGAAAACCTCTTCTAACTTTGGGTAAGAGTATATGGTACATATGGATTTTACATATAGTGATTAATACAATTGCGTGTTTTTTAGCTGATGGATCTCCCTAAGGATAGCCTATGAAACATGTTTATGCTATTTCCTGCTACCTTATTGGTTGGCACCATGCTCTGGTAGCCAACCTAAGGACACAGTCCTGATTTACTCATCTAACCTTTAATGCAATGCCAGGATGTGTGTTAGAGAAGGAAAGATGGACGGAAAGTTGTGATTCAGTTTGAGGAAGTCATCTCCCTTCCTATTCTCAGGCCTGAGACTGTCAACTGGCTAATTAGCTTGTGGCCTTGTGTGAGCGGTCAGTATTATGAGGCGCTTGACTGTTTGATGATTTATCAGCATCTGCAATTTTATTATTTAAGAAAATATGAAAAATGTTTCTCTATCCCGACTCTGCTGAGGATTTCCCTGCCTAACCAAAGCTACACTCTAAAATAAGATAACAGGCCCTCACACTAAGCAACAAATACACAAATAAAGTGTGTGGCAATACAACATCACATGTGCAACATTCACAGTTTCTGAATACCCTTCTAATGTCCTGTGTGATTGCCCTACCACCAGGATTCAAGATCAGTTATCAGTTTGGGGTATTTCAGAGTCAAATTAAAAGTGTGTTAACCAAAGTTCCAATGATAGCAAGTCTCTTATCCTTGGTGAAATATCCACTCGCCACTTCCAGCAAATAGCACCAACGGTAATCCCAGCCACACTGCTTTGTCACTTCTCCAAGAAGACTTGCCAAAGTTCAAAACAAATGCCATATCCATAACAGTTAGTGATACACAGTTCTTGGTTAACAGGTTGTATCCTCTTAGTTACCGTTTTAGCATTCACAATGGTATACTTGTCAAGATGACCTTTTTGTGCTGCTGCTTCCTTTTGAACAACTACACTTCTACTTGATTCACTATGAGAACAGTCACCTTTGTCTCACAATACTCCACTTAGTTTAGACTATTAACAATGTTGCATCTACTGACAACCAAATATACCACCACAGCTTTGGTAATTTGGACTACTACCACAGCTATAGTGATTTGTACTTCTATACAGGCTTCGACAAGACATACTTTAAAGTACTTCAACAACTTCAAGTAGGCAAGGCACCCTTTCTCTGAAAAGCATTCTTAAAAAGGGGCAGCCTCTTCGGCTCTCTTGTCTGTCTGCCACAATAACAACCTGGGAGTGCCCTTGAGACTCTCTTCTCTCTGTCTTCCACGGTCTCTGGCACTAAAGGTTATTTATTTAATACATTTGTTACTCGCCCAGACCCGAAGGTATCACAGCGAAATTCCATGCAGCTTATCAATTTCTTATACAAAGTTACAATTCATCAAAACAGTGAACAGCAGTTCATTTTAAAACTCTTGTTACAGACATGTTAGGCCACTGGGCATACATATAGGCCATAGGACCAGCATTTGATATTGCAATTAGGTAAATCGGGGACATTCTGATGCTATGGTTGATTGGGAGCAGCTGAATTTAGCATTTGTTGAACAACCAAGTTTTCAGTGCTTTTTTGAACCCTAATAGCGTGTCCTCATTTTTAACACTAAGTGGTAATGCATTCCAGTGAGTTGGGGCTAGGACTTTGAAGCTACTTCCTCCTGCTCTGTTGTATTTGTATTGTGGTATTTCCAAGAGGGCCGATTTATTGGATCTAAGGGTCCTACAGGAAGTTTTTTTCTTGATAGTGTTGTTGAGGTAGCTAGGTGCTTTGTTTGTGATTCATTTGTGAACGACACAAAGTGTTTTGAAAATGATTCTGGCTTCGATGGGCAACCAGTGATTTTCTCGCCTAATGTTGGATATGTGTTCGGATTTCTTTATATCTAGAGCTGCTCTAAGGGCTTTGTTCTGCAATAGTTGTATCTTATTGATGTTTGTTTGGATGTTCCTAAAAGAAGGATGTTGCAATAGTCCAGTTTCGTTAAAATCAGTGCTCTAGCCAGAGTGATACAGTTTGTAGGAGAAAGGAATTGGCGGCTGAGTGTGATAAGTTTAGCTGTATATGCCGTTGACGAGGAGAGGGCTGATATTTGTTTATGTATAGTGAGGTTGGCGTCTATATATACCCCAAGAGTTTTGACTTGCTTGAGTACTGGGATCTGGGTACTGTCTATGTTGATGTGTGAGTAGTTGGGATGGAGGGTGCTTATTCTTTTTTGTGAGCCCACGATGAGAACCTCAGTTTTCTCATCATTGAGACAAAGGCTGTTTAGGGCCATACAATTTTGAATTATGGAATAGCCTTTATTGATGGTTTGGGTATCTTGGGTGTATTCCCCCGAAATGGGGATGAGGATCTGGGTGTCATCTGCAAAGTTTGTGTAGATGACACCCATATCGTCTAGAGCTGAGAATAGGAGTTTGGTATATGCATTGTAGAGGGTGGGGGAGAGGCATGATCCCTGGGGAACTCCTATGGGAACTGCTGTAGGGCCAGCTGCATTATTTCCGATGGCAACTCTGGATGTTCGATCAGTTAAAAAGGATTTGATCCAGAGGGTGGCGTTGTTTGAGAAATTAAAGTATTTCTTTAGGGTTTCACAGAGTTTGTCGTGGTCTACCAGATCGAATGCTGCTCATAGGTCCAACAGCAGTAGGGTAGCCATTTTTCCTGTATGTCTGATGGTGTCTAATTGGCTTTTCAAATCCAGGAGGGCGTCTCAGTAGTATGGCTCGGCCTGAAGCCAGATTGTCTAGCACCTAGTAGGTTATTTTGTTCAAGGTGGGTTTGCATTTTGTTGTAAGCTAGTTTTATCGATGATTTTGAGTAGGAAGGGGACAGTAGTTATGGGCCGGTAATTGGTGGGGGCTAGTAGATCTAGTTTGGGCTTTTTTAATAGTGACGTGACCCACGCTTCTTTGATTCTGGCTTGGACAAGATTAAAATTAAAGGAGGCGTTCACAAAATTGGTGATTATTGAGGGTAGGGGCACATAGTTTGACTAGATGTGCTAGGAAGTTGTCTCCTTTGCAGTTTGATGCTTTGAGTTTGGTTATAGTGCTTTGTACTACTTCTTTGGAGACCGAGGCAAAATTGAAAGTGGGAGTAGTGTCTCCTATGTGCTTGGTGATTTGGTTCGACGTGAGGTGTTTATCAGATAGAAGATTTCTTTTGGAGATAATTTTGTTAATGATAGGGATGGGGTTTTCCAACTCATTAAGAATGGAGAAAACTCTTTTGTATCAGAGGAGGTATTTCTGATCCTGATATTGAGGGCATCTGCTTTATGAGCAATGATGGCTGCTTTATAAATTTTGTTGGAGGTGTTGAAAGCGTCCGCAGCTTCTGGAGTGTGGGTTTTGTTTAGATGGTGTTCAAGCGATCTTTTAATCCGTCTAAGAGAAACTAATTCCTCATTAAACCAGAAGGAGGATTTTTCGTTCTTGCATATGGTTTTGGTGACACAAGGTGCTAGGGTATCTATTGTATGAGTGAGGCATTTGTGGTAAGTGTCAGCTAGGGTACAGGGATTCTCATTATTAATCCTTTTGTCATTGAGGGCGATTGCTAGCAATGGGTTAAGGTTTTCTGCTGAGAGTTTGCGGATATTTCTAGTTGTGTAAGAATCTGCTATGGTAGTTTTAGGTAGGTCAGGTTCATTACATAGGATAGAGAAATTTACACTATGATGGTCTGACCAGGGTACTGTGTTAATGGAGTCTATGGATACTGTAGTATTCAGTGGTAGTATCCAATCAGGTATTCTCTCTTTCGCGTGGGTAGGGGCGTTCACAAGTTGAGTGAATGCCATGTCTTTGAGGGCACTGTGTAGTACTTCTGCTGGGTATCATTGAATCTGAGGTTCAGGTCGCCAAAGAATATACATTTTGTGTTAGGTTTAATGAATGGCATTAGTAGTAAAGGTATGTCTGATTCAGGCTGAGATTTAGTGTTAGGCGCTCTGTAAATAGTTACTATGTTTATAGTAGTTTTGTGGTAGTAGCTAGTTTGGCTAACAGGATTGCATACCCGTCTGGGTTTTCTATGGGGCAGGCTCTTATTTTGAGTTGGGTTTTAGCAATATTAGCTACTCCCCCGCCTACTGACTTCATTCTGTCCGTCCTGAGGATGGTGTAGTCCGGAGGAATGGCAATGGTAAGAATTGGTCCAGTAGCATGGTGGAGCCAGGTTTCAGTCACTATAAGTAGGTCAAGTTGTTGCTCAATAATGTAGTCATGTATTTCTGTGGCTATGGAGCATGCATTAATGAGGGCTACTTTGAGATGCATAGAGGGGAGTGGCACTCGGACTAAAGGTGATGGGCATGTGTTGGTAGTCCCAACGGAGGTGGTTTGTTGTTTGGTTGTGTTATTCATTTTGGAATGTTTGGTTTGGTACGCTGGTGGGAATACACTACCTATGGGGGCAGATGTAGTAAGGTATCGTATGCTAGGGCGATTTATGAATCAGGATCTAAGTCTTTGGGTTGTAATGCTACCCTGTAGTGGGATCTATTTGGGTTGCTTGGCTTTGGTGTAATCCCTATCTGGACACCGTGGGGTGGTGTAGGTCTGTGATCCTATTCTAGCACATCTCGCATCTGAATGCACTGAGGACCGGGTAAGTCATTTTGGGCAACTTATTGGTAATGAGTGTGTTTGGTTTAGTAGCAATTTGTGGCTTTTGGGTCATTATAGTGTCCGTTTGATTGTTGGTCTGGTGATGAAACTGGGGGAAGGGATTGGTATGTGGTAAGAAAGGCGTAGGGCAGGGAATGGGGTGGTGATGGGGGCATGCTGCCCTGAAGAGGCCATTTTCACAGGCAATGAAATGGGAGCCTGTGCAAGGCAATTCACCCGGTACAATGCAAAAGGGGAACATCATAAGCAGTAACCGGCCTGGCATGGTTTAAGTGAATTTAGAGGGCTAGGTGTCTACTGTCCGTAGGGTGGCTAGTGGCAACGACTAGGGAGAAGGAGGCTGGGCAGGCAATAGCACTAATAGTTCACTAAGTCATTTGGATTGCTAGAGATACAAATCTAAGGCAGTAACAGAATTATAGTAGCTGCAATCGTACACATAAAGTTTGGCTAATATGGTTAGCCACAGTATTACAACATTGTGCTGGTAGGGAGTGTAATTACTAACTACGGTTGACACGGATAGAGTTACAGGTACTCTTGCAATACTTATGAGAAAAATGTAAAGATATGAATAAAGCAAGGCAACGTGGTTGGAGACTATGGCAAAGCAACACAGTACATGGAGGGTGGTTGGCAATCAACATAAGCACATAATGCAAGATGGATATGGTAGTAAGTAAACAAATGGACTATAGAGGGTGGTGCAATAACACTGTGTGTTTATGTTCATTGTTCAGGACACAGAGATCTTGCTGTTTTACCAGGTCACTGGCTGGGCTAATGGAAAGACACTGTGGATCCTAGGACGGCTGAATCGGACATAGTGGCTGGCCGTGGGCTCTGTTAGGCTCGTGACAGGAGCCTTAGTTTTCCGCCTGGGTGCAGAAGCCAGCTTGTGCCTGCCGGTGAGTCAGGGTGGGTAATAGGCTGCAGTGCGACCAATCAGGAAGCAGCTTAGGTGAGGGAGCAGAGAGCCCTAGAGGTCAGCCATCTTAGAATGGTCGGACCACCTCATAAGCAGCAGGGCATTTCGTAATTAAATAAATGCACGGCAATGTTCTGGTGAGATCGGCACGAAAAGCGCACATGCTATGTGCAGCCAGCAAACTCCGGTGGGTAGAGGGAAGAGGGTGGACCCCAAGCTCACCTCCTGTGTGCAGCTGGGCTTCGGCTGTGAAGAGGGTACTGCTCCAGCAGTGTGCTTCGATGAAGGAGCTCCTGCTCCTAGCACGACGGGCTGCGATGAGGACTCAGGACAGGAGCCTTAGTTTTCCGCCTTGGTGCGGATGCCGGTTTGCGTCTGTCGGTGAGTCGGACAGGGCAAGAGGCTGCAGTGCGACCAATCAGGAAGCAGCTTAGATGAGGGAGCAGAGAGCCCTAGAGGTCGGCCATCTTAGAATGGTCAGACCACCTCATAAGCAGCAGGGCATTTCGTGATTAAATAAATCCACGGCAATGTGCTGGTGAGAGCGGCACGAAAAGCGCACATGCTATGTGCAGCCAGCAGACTCCGGTGGGTAGAGGGAGGAGGGCGGACCCCAAGCTCACCTCCTGTGGGCAGCTGGGCTTCGGCTGTGAAGAGGGCACTGCTCCAGCAGTGTGCCTCGATGAAGGAGCTCCTGCTCCTAGCATGACAAGGCTGCTATGAAGGCTCAGAACAGGAGCCTAAGTTTTTGCCTTGGTGCGGACGCCGGCTTGCAGGTTGCCGGTTGTATCAACTTCAAAATAGTCTTTTGGGACTAGCAGCCAGTTTTAATTCCCTAATTTTACCTGCACCTTTCTGACAGTTGTCAGTACAGGTAATTATCCAGACGCCTGTGTGCCACTTTCTTAGCTTCAGCTAATGTTTGCACATGTGTATCTTAGGTCAATGGACTGTTATCAACTTCACAGTACAGTTAAGTTGCTTCTTAACTCTGAGAAAGGTTGATTTCACAATTAATATAGTGAGACTTTTGGCTTGGGCAATGCATTTTTGATTCAATAGTTTATACACTTTTACTTTTAATAAATCAAAGATATGCTGTGTTAGGATAAATAATAGGATTCAGTCTTTCTTTAGGAATCACAATTAGGTACACATGAAGGGAACTGGATACTTTTGCTAGCAATGCTTACACAATGTTTTAGAATACTGTGCTTAACTCACCAGCTTCTTTGACACTCTATGGATTGCACTGCTTCCATGCCTTCTGCCACAATTTCTACTGCTTCTGGCTTGCTAGGGACTCACACCCTTCTTCTGTAAAGGTGTCCCCGGTCTGGCCACATTTTTGGTGAGACCCTCTCACTCCTGGGGCCTCCCTATGGAACAGACTACCTGCCTCTCTCAAACTTGAGAAGGACCACCTAAGGTTCAGGAAGCAAATCAAGAACATCCTTTTTGCTCTGCTTTCTCTCTCCCTTGCAGATATCCATGTCTGCTGGGCATTCTGTTTATCTGGCCACCCACTGAACCTACGGGACCAGGCTCCTGCATGACCAGTTGCCTTTAACTGCCTCTGGGTCTCCAAACCACCTAGGGACTGTATCTGCAACCCTACAGCCCACTGAGTATCTGCAATCATGAGCCACCTCCCTGGCAGCACTTATGAATTCCTTTGCACTCTACCTTCCCCCTCCCCGCCTGCACTTCTCCCTTTCCCTCCCCCTCACTTGCACGATCTGAATGACACAAGGCCTAGTAAGATGCATTGTCATGCCTAGAAACACTTGTATACAGGCACATTATAAATTACTTATCATATCATATGATATATCTGAGAGCCACGGCTTGTCAACTGCTTCTTGCTTCCGCCTTCTGTACGTCTGCTGCTCGTCAACCACAGCAATCAGGCTTACATGGGGAATGACAGCTCTCTGCATGTCTTCCACTGCACAGCCTCTGCACTTCAGAGTAAGGGGGAACAAGACCCTCTTCTGGTTCTGGCACTTCTGCTTAGTTTGCCAGCCTAGTGCCTTCTACCTTCTGCTACTACTGCTACAGCTTGCATTCCAGTCACAGATCTAGCCCCTTCCAATTGCCTGCACATGAGGGGGGCCTTTTATACCTCACAGGTTCGTTGAGGTGTGGGTTGTTAGGGTTGTTAGGCTTAATTGCCTGACTACTTCCACAGCATGCCTCTTCAGCTCTCTTCCTCGTCCCAGTTCGTCTAGGATTATGGGACTTGAAGTCCCCTTTAGTGCAATGTAGTTTGGCAAAACAGCCATCAAAAGTGTGGGATTACGTGGAAAGTTAAACAGGTGGATTTTCCAGTTTTCCTGGTCAGCCTCCTCCCATGTGATCCTCCTGTAGTACACCAACACCAGGGTCGGGATCAGGAAGCGTCTGCCTTTCTCTGGCTACATGAGGAGGGTCCTAGACCAGTTTTCTGGGAGGAATCATCGCCGATTCATCACACTTGACAATGGCCCTGAGTATAGCTATACCACAGAAATAGTAGGTGCATTGATGGATCAAGTCATGAATAAATGGTCATTTTTCTGATAACAGGGTAAGGGAACACACTTCAGACCTCATTTTGATCTATTTATTGAGTTTGCTACTATTGTAACCCATATTTAATGTTCAGTGTGTTTATTTGTTTGCAAGCTGTTTGACACTGTAGCGTCCTGCACCTGGAGATCAAAATCTATCTGTATCTTCTCACTGATACCATTAAAACAAATTATGACTGTGTGTGTTAAACAATTTTGATGTCAGCACTCAGTATTTCAGAATGAAGGACTTTCACATTTCTATCTAAAATGGCTGCACATTGGTTCACATTGGTTCACTCTCTGGCTTATTAATGTTCTTCATGTTTAGTGCATGTTCTTCACGACCTATGTGTTGTGTGCCGCCATACATTTAATACTTACCCATATATGCTGTCATCTACTTCTACCTATATTCATGTCTATGCTATTTTGCGTAACACTATCCGGGTCTGCTCCATCCTTTTTAGGATTTTATGTGTTCTCAATTGATTTTATCTGCATCATTACATCATTAAGTATAATACAGAAGTCATTAGATAAGAGCAGACACACAGGAGCACAGAGAGAAGCAATGTTGCTATGCAAGAGAAGGGAGGAAAACAAAACCTGCCAGGTTTGGTAAAATCTGCCAATGAAACAAGATGCACAGGTGAACTAAAACAGAAAATGCTATTTTTAAAAAGGGTAGTTGCAATTTTTGAATGAATGTACCAAATGAACATTTTCTATATATCTTATTCATATTTATATATTATGCATTTATAAGTCGTTTATACATCAAGTAATTTGTATTTCAAAGCGCCCACATGCAACAGGGAAGGGACATGGGAACATGCAAGTGCAGAGAGAGAGAAGGGATGGGGGAGGGGGCTAAGTGCTAGGATTACCACAGAGAGAAGTGCTGGGAGTAAGTTGCAAACAACTGTTAAGTGACTAGCAGAGATCACTTGGTAAGTCGTGATACACTATGATACCTCTGGGTTTGGGTGTGTGACAAATGCTATAAATAAATAAATAAATAAATAAATAAATAAATAAATAAATAAATAAATAAATAAATAAAGTGTGGTCAGCTAGCAATAAATAAGTGCAGGACTGTGATAGCATAGGCCAGTAGGTGCCAAGGCAAGTGCTGGGAGTGGGCAGAGGCTGAAGGCGATTGGGGGAGGCCAGGACCCAGGTGGACACATAAGGGCCCTGGTCACCAATCTCAGCGACTGTGGGGATTAGCAAAGAAGGAAGATGGGGAAGGAGGGGGTGAAAATGAAAGTCTTGAGGAACTTCCGGAATTTGAGGAGGGCTGGCTCAAGACAGAGAGGAAGGGGAGGCTGTTCCATAGGCAGGAGCCAGCCGAGGAAAGAGATTGGTCACCAGCTTGCCGTTTAGCAAAGCACTTGACATGTAGAGAGTTGGTGCTGGAGGAACGAAAATATTTGGAGGGAGAGTATTTAGTAAGAGCCAATTGTATATAGCATGGTCCCCGGGCCCCAGACAGCCTAATGGATGATGCAGAGGTATTTGAATTTGTTCCTTGCAGCAACCAGGAGCAAGTGGAGAGATTTTAGGGCTGGGGAGATGTGGTCCCTAGCCTTAAGGTCAAGGATAAGTCTTGCAGCTCTATTCTGGATTATCTGGAGGGGACATAGAGAGGTAGAGGGTAGATCAAGGAAGAGGCTCTTGTAGCAGTCTAGCCTTGAGAGTACCAGAGCTTTAGAGACATGGAGGTTCCAGGGGAAATTGAGGATAGGACATATTCCTTTGAAGAGGTGTAGTTGAAAGTGGGCCTTCTTGGCAAGTTCCTGGATGCGAGGGAGGAAGGAAAGAGATGAGTCAAAGATGACTCCAAGGTTTTTGTCTTCAGATGAATCAGATGGGGGAGAACTCATAGAGCGTGGCCAGAGTGAGGGGAAGAAAGAGGGAGCAGGAGTCCCAATGGGAAGGATCTCAGTCTTGCTGGCATTGAGGCAGAGATCATTGGAGGCACACCAAGACTGGATGGCAGATAGGCAGTCAGGAATGATGGAGCAAGTAAGGAGAGGATCAGAGGGGAGTTTGAAGAAGAGTTTTGTGTCATCTGCCCAACACTGAAAGTAAGGGGAGAAGGTGGACAATAGGTGTGCAAGCAGAGACATATAGATAGTAAAGAGCCAGGGAGAAAGGTTGGAGCCCTGGAGGATACCACCGATGGAGAGAGAGGTGGGAGAGGAGGAAGAGCCCAGGATAACCTGGGAAGGACGGTCATTGAGGAAGGAGGTCAGCCAGTCCAGTGCCTACTCTGAGATACCTAGGGTATTGTGGAGCCGTTTTATGAGGATGAAGTGGTTGACCATGTCAAATGCAGAGGACAGATCAAGTAGAATGAGAACAGCTGGAGAGTTAGAATCAAGAGATGCAAGCAGTTCTTCACAGGTATTCAGAAGAGCAGTTCCCATACCTGTGGATGCTCGGAATCCAGATGGATGTTCGTGTAGACAACCAACAACGACAGTATGCTGGGTCAGTTGGGGGAAGACTGGATTCTACAAGAGTTTCCCAAGGAAGGGGGTGATAGAGATGGGGTTGTAGTTAGCCGGACACGACATGCCAGCACAAGGTTCTTTCAGGAGAGGGCGCATATGTGATTGCTTGAGGGAAGATGGGAAAGACCCATTAGCAAAGGAGTGATTGCAGAAAACAGCAAGTGCTGGGGCAAGAGAGACACTATTGTCCTTAATAGTTCTGGCAGAACAGGGGGAGACCTGTTTGGAAAAGACCTTCATAGAGCGGACAACTCTAGTGACCTCCTCCAATATGAAAGGAGAGAAGGAGGAGAGAAAAGCAGAGGGGGGTAGGATTCCATAGGTGGCAGGTGGGTGCTGGAATTGGAGGGGGAAGCGAAGCGAGGGTGCTCTGAGTTTTTGCAGTGAAGTGTGTGGTGTGCGCATTGCAGAGGGCCTGGGAGGGCAGAGACGAGGTGGAGACTGCAGAAGGGTTGGATAGTTCCTTGCAGAATTTAAAGAGTTCAGCCATGTTGTTGGATGCAACAGAGATATGAGCCTGGATGTGGGCTCTTTTCTTGGTGTGAATGGAGTGTCGGTATTCACTTTGGAGAAGGCGACTGGCCAGTTTGTCAGAGGGTGAGCCTGAGGTCTGACCCTTCCATTCTGCAGCTCTGCACTTGTGTTTCAAGGCTGAAAAGTTGTACCAGGTGTTATGCTTGGAGGCATGTTTCAGGTGGATCCTCTTGACTGGGGCAAGGATATCAAGAGTATTAGTGATATCAAGGTGGAGGTTGCTGAGAGTGGAGTCAGAGGTAGGGTCTGCTTTGGGGAATAAGGGGGGTGAAGGTAGATGTTAAGGCAGCATCTGCACTCATTTCATTGGACTAATGTTAGTGAACAAGGTTGGCAGGGCTGGGGGAGGCACAGTCAGATGGCAGAGAGGACCGAGGTGAGAGGAGAGGAGAGAATGGTCTGACCCGGAGAGTGGGGTGGTGAGTGGGCTAGGTAGCAAGAGATCAGTGTGGATGATGTCATCAAGAGTGTGCCCAGCTGAGTGGGTAGGACCACAGGGGAGAATGGAGAGGGAGAGTGAGGTGCAGAGGTCACAGAAGAGGGTGGATGTCATGATTGAGGAGTCAAGGTGGATGTTGAAGTCACCCAGAAGAAGGAGTTTAGAGGTCGATGTGAGGAGAGAGGAGGAGAAATCAGCCCATTCAGAAAGGAACAGGGCAGTAGAGTCAGGTGGCCTGTAGATAGTGGCAATGGCCAGGGAGGGATAGATGACCAGCTTGCAAACCAGGCTCTTAAAGGAACAGTAAGACTGGGTGGGTACGAGGGAAGAAGGGACCCACTCAAGGAAGATAAAGGCAACCTCATCACCAGCATGGTTAGGGCTAAGCTTGGAGATCATCTTTTAGCCATCAGGGAGAAGGGAGTCAAAAGCAGTCACTGAGCATTGAACCACATCTCAGTAAGAGCGAGGATATCTATGTCAAGGTATTCAAGGAGGAGTCAGAGTGTTTAATAGCAGAGTGAGCATTAAGCACGGCTAGATGCAAGATGTCACTGCCTTTGAACGTTTTCTGAGGAGGGGTACAGGGGTGTGGTACACCAGTCAGAGGAGGGGGGACAGAGAGAGAGGAGGAAGGAGTAGCAGGTGTGGGAAGGAAGTTGATGAGGGATAGCAAAAGCTGATCGAAGAGGAGGAGGTTGGGTTAAGAACCCAAAGCCATGATAGTGCCATTGTGATAGACATTAATGATACATCTGGATGATGAGAAGCTCGCCACAAGTACTTCCCTTCTGTTGCCACCATTAATGGGTGAGGATGTGAGAGGAGAGCTAAAATGAGGAGTCCATTAATCTGGAGAGGGGACAGAAAATACAATATCAGTGAAAATCTGTCTGGAAGTTGCACTGACATAGGTGCCTGCAATGGATAGGCTGAGGTTAGTAATCAGGTTGTTTTTCTTAAGCTTTTTTCTTCAAGACTTCGTTAGAGGGGGAGGATAGGTAATAGTATAGCAGCTAGAATAGATAGGTGTGATGCTGAGTATCATCGGGGTTGCTGAGGATAGGATGGACAATGGAGGAGAGACTGCACAAGACAGCACATACACAAACTCACCAGGTGGCCTAGTAGCCAAGAGAAAGCAAGAAAACCGATGCAATGGAAACACTTTAGTACCACAAATGGGGTGACGACTAGATGGAAAGCACACCAGAATTCGAATTACCAAAAAGCACAGAAATGCATTTTAAAATGGGGTGCAGAGATGTTAAATAACACACCAGAGTTTGAATTACCAAAACGCACAGAAATGCATTCGAAAGAGGGATGAAGTAAGGCAAGGAAGGCAGAATGGCATATGCACACCTCGGTTAAAGAGGTGTTTAAGTTAGTAAAAAGGCGATAACAATGTCCAGCCATCACTCACAGGTATTCTTGAGTGGAGAGAGCAGAGTTCCAGAGACAAAAGTTTATAGGTTAGCAGTCTGCATGCTTGTTGGCTGTTTAATGAGGTGCTGCTGGGGTGAGAGGAGGTGGGGACCATCCAAGTCCCGGACAGGCACAGAGAGGGGCCTTTGTTGTGGCCCTTGGTGTTGGGCTGTCTTTTTCGCCTGCCAGCTTTTGATTGGTCCTCAAGAAGGAGGGGAAGATCAATCAGTGGAAGGCAGAGCACTCTGGTGGTCAGGGGAGGGGGGTCGCCATCTTGGAAGGTGCTGGTCACAAAGCACCCAGTGGCCAATATGGCCAAAACGATGTAACAGGCCTCAGCCCTGTAACGTGGAAAGGAGTGCAGAAGCAGTAAAAAGTAATGTCCTGCAGAGCGGGCACATCACAGACTGCTCACTTCATCGTACCTGAGGTAAAGAAATAGTAACATTGATGCCCAACCCCTGTGGGGCTTACCAAATGATGCCCGGGTAGTGATGAGGCTTATCATAAGTGCAATCAAATATACATTGATGACATTTTAGTAAAACAAGCAGCTTCTACCATGAGAGAAATGTAAGGAAATGTTCATAATAGAAACATGTGATGCGTACAATGGACCCATTTTGCAAAATGTTTTGCGCACCACAAAGTGATTTTGTGCCACCAAAAATACTGAAAGCGATTCACAGATCACACTTTGCACTGACCATTCGTATTTTGAGCCCTGTCTGAGCACATTGAGCTCATCGCTGGTTTAGCCACATTAGCACAAAGGAAGGGCCAGTGCAAAGTGTAAGAAGGGGCAGAAAATGCAAAACGGAAAGAAAATGGGGAATAATGTGGCCATGGGGAGGGAAGCACCAAATAAACTCCCAGACATGCCCATCAAAGTGCAAGCCACACAAAATTCACAGAAAAGATAGCACAATTGTAATTCACTTAAAGATCAAAGTACCAGACATTCACTGCCAACATGAGCAGGTGCAAACTATCAAAGCACTGCACAATTGAAATTCAAACTAGTGAGAATGGTTGACCACGCATTGCTCACACTTGTTCTTGCACAAGCAAGGAGGAGGAAGAGGAGAATGGCCAGGCTATTCCACACCTGCACCAGGATTGTTTAGATGCCTGATGAGGTTTACGGCTAAACCGATTTCTCCCAAATATAATTCTGGACTTGGTCAGGGTGTGGGAGGATTACCTGGAATCATGCACCATATGTTCACATGTAGCACAACAGCATGTGAAGTCTTATATAAACTTAATTTCCTGACTGTTTATTCCAGGGTGCTAGTGCCTTGTAGGGGGCATATCACAGGCCATGCAATCCTCGTTCCTCCACCAGGTTTTGTGCTGCATCATTGCCCGCATTCATAGCAACATAGACATGCCCCGCAGTGTGCAAGTAAGGCAAAGTATGGGCCAGGAGCTCTATGCTATTTCATAGTTACCCTTGGCCCTCAGAGCCATTGACTGCATGCCTGTTGCACTGCAACCCTCCACAGAGACACAAAACATTTACCCGAATAGGAAACATTGCCATTTCATCAATGATCATGTCATCTGTGATGCAAATGGTCAAATAATGCATGGGAATACTCATTTTTCTGGATGCACGTGTGACAGCTACATCATACGCCATTCCCATATCCATCAAGCTCTGGCATCTGGAACATTTGTTAAAATGTGGCACCTTGGTGAGTAACACCCAACACGCACATCCAACTACACACATATTCAACATATTCAACCACATGCAAAACATACACGTACCACACAACCCAAACTAAAGTATACATTGTATTTAGCCATTTGCAGGGGACAGTGCCAACCCCCTTTCACCATTCCTATTATATCCAGCAGGAATCCTCCAAACCAAGGTGAGGCCTGTGTGACGGTTTTTGATTAAGAGACAGACACAAAGGTAGCATAGTGATTGATAAATTTGAGTCAAGACAAAATAAGAGGGGTTGGAGAAAGCATTAACTAGCCCAATCTCTACAGAGGGTTTCCCTGCCACAACAAAACTAAGAATATTGTCAGTGTCAGGATGTCCAAATTACAACCCACCATCCTGTGCCCAAAAACTATTCTATCCCTCACATGCTAAACTTAGGAAAAGGTGAACGTGTAAATGAGACTGGCGACCTGCAGCCTGATCTTATGTTTAACAGAAAAAGTTACAAATAAAAGTTCAATAAGGGTGCCAAAAAGGTAAAATAAGTTCCACAAGGCTTGGGGATGATTCCCCTTTCTCCACAAACGTTCTCATATTCCACCAACTTGATTTTCTATTTGCAGACCTGCTTCCCGGGCTCTGACAAGATAGAACATCCTGGTTCTTTGTCCCAAGCTGTACTGTGCTTATGCTCCGCATGTTGTGGGTCCCAGGCACTTTTCACCAGACCAGGTTCTTTACCCACAGCATTGGTTCACTCTGCTACCAAGGTCTTTGGGTGCCACTATCCCACACAAAGTGGGTATCCTCCTGCAGTATTGTTTGGGGAACACTTCTCCAATCAGGGTTCTCAATATATTTCACCTATTCACCCTAAGTGTTTCTTTTCTCCAATCTCTCTCTATTCACAGCCCCGGTTTACTCCCCTACCAGGGTCTGTGTCTCTGACTGGTTTCTGTAGATATCATGCTCCTCTTGTTATGATTTGGGAATTGGCTATTCTTCATGGGTCCGAGACCCCCTTCATGTGATTGCTGGCACTGGTGTCTCCCTTCCCTCTATCTTCACTCCAAGGCCCTGGTTCACTCTCCTGCAAAGGTCTGCAAATATTCATCAAACATTGTACTTTCCCCTATTCCTGTGTGGGGTATGGACATCTGCACTGTGTGGGGTATGGACATATGCACCAGGCCCTCTCTTCTGGGACCCTAAGCCCTGGTAAGTAATCCCTTTTTTCCCTCAGGTTGCGTTCTCTCTGCCCTCTGGGTCTCCCCAACCTTCCAACTGGCCCCCCATTTACCTGTCGGGCCTTGGCCTCATCATTCTGGTTGTTAGTTGTCTCTGGGTAAGCGTCTCTGGAGCATCTTTAGTAACCTGCAGGTAAGTCTCATGCTCCCTGCTCCACCTCTTGAGTTGTTAGACTCCCACGGGACTGCCTCTCCTCTGCTCTCCATCGGCTGCTTCCTCCTTGCGACAAAGTGTACCGCAGCTGGGATCCAGAGCTGGGATCCAAGATGCCATCCTTCCCTTCACGCCTGATCTATAAATGACAAGCAGCCAATTACAATAAGGCAAGGACTAGAACATATGCCGTTGGTCCTGCTAGTAATCTTCATTGCTCGCATCCTCTTCCTCGGCACAGTACTGTCTAGCTTCTATGTGAATTTGCTTTACTTCAGTGGATTTTACTGCAGCAGCATAACAACAGTGCATTGTTATACTGGATGAAGGGTACAGAGAAGAGGTTTGGGTAAAGGTGGGAGGGTTAAGTGGGTACTGCACTCTCTCTCTGGTGTTACTGTCTTCAATGGGTAGGCTCCCTCGACAGGAGAGCCTCCATCCGAGCACCACCCCTAGGGAGATTTTCATGTAGCGGCATCACAAGTCTCGCCTCATGATGGGGGGCTTCCACATCTAAAACAGGTACAATACCTTGGGATGAGTCATCCCTGCTACAATGCAGCACACATGGCCATGAGGGATATAGTGGAATGCACGTTTGTGGTGCTAAAATCACACTTCTGCTCCCTTGACCACTCGGGTTGGGTGTTGCTATATCCACCACCAATCGTATATAAAATCATACTGGCATATTCTGTCTTGCATAACATAGCATGGTATACCAGTGAAGGCACAGGAGGGTTGTGTCCCAATCCATAGGCCCCACCCATACCCTTAGAGGGGCAAAGGGAGCAGAGATAGCCTGCCCGCAACTATATATTGCAAACATTTTCTAAATAAAACATGCAGTTTGTGGGCAGACTACAAACCCCCATCCATGTCTGCTTTCAAAGATGACAGAGCACCAAGAGTGGTGTGTTTGTTTGTGCCATGTGAATATGGTTGAGCCTGAAGTGTGTTGTTTCTTTGATTGTGTACACAATCATTGCCACTGTGACCCATTTTCAGGGTATTATGTTTGGGCAGACAGAACTTTTCTTTCCTCTGCTCTTCTGTCCTCCTCATTCCAGCATGCTATTGTGATTCATATCTTTAAAAAAGCATGTTCTTGATCCCACCCCTTTTGCCAATAACTGCCCTATATCTGTTCTCCCTTTCCTCTCTAAAATGTTATAATACACAGTGTATGCGCAGGTTTCCTCTTATGAAAACCTTCACTCCCTACATACTCATCTGCAATTTAGTTTCCATCCATCTTACTCTGTGGAACCTGGCTCATCCAACTCTCCAACTTATTTTACTCAAACTGGCAAAACAAACGTTCCTTAATTCTTTTTCTCCTTGGTTTATTTTTCCTCTATTCACTTGGTCTTTCTGGCACTGTGTTTCAGTGTTTCACTTATTTTTTCTCAAATTGTACCTTTGCTGTTTCTTGAACTGCTTCCACTTCAGAATCTTACCCTCCCCAATGTGGTGTTCTGCAGGGCAAAATACATGGGACTCTTTTTTCTTTTTTGTTAGCATTTCTCTTACAAACCTCAAATCCTTCAATCTCTCCTCTCACTTCTATGCAGAGGATTCACAAATGTTATTTTCATTCTCTGCTCTAACACTCATCATGCTAATGTCTCTGCCTGTCCCACTGCTGTAAAAATCTAGATGCTCTCTCATTTTCTTCACCTACATTTTACAAAAGATTTACCTCTGAGGAGGTGCAGCTGGTAGTGTGACTTCTTAGAGATGTCAGAGATGTGAGGAGAGAAGGAGAGAGGGAAGTCAAAAATGACCCCAAAGGTTTTAGCCTCACATGTGGGAGAAGGAAGAGGGCCAAGAGAGACTGTCCAGAGAGCGACAGGAAAGGAGGGAGCAGGTATGCCGATGAGGAGAATCTTATTCTTACTGGTATTAAGTCAGATATCATTGGCAGCACATCACTCCTGGATAGCAGACAGACAGTCAGAGATGAGAGAAGAGGAAGAGGTGGTGGAAGAGAGCCTGAAAATGAGCTGAGTATTGTACGCATAGCACTTAAATTAGGGCAGAGAGTGGAAATGCAGTGGGCAAGTCGTGCGAAGCATTGGTTGAAAAGGCAGGGAGAGAGGTTAGACCCCTGATATGCACCTGTCTTCAGCTGCTCTTAGTCAACCTTGGCAGGGGTTCAATGCACTCCCTTTTTGCACAAGACACTATATTTCTGTGTCGGCTCAACACTTATATAGCTTCATGGAGTTTTGAGGCCTGTAGCTATCTGTAATAAAATGGCTGCCTTTGCTGCCCATTGTTCTACATCAGAAATCTATATTCTGTGTTAATCATGTTGTGTGCATGTAAGCATTCCTTTATGTTCTATGTTGCCGTAAATACGTGTGTCGAGTGTTACCTATTTCCAATGTACTTGCCTTAAATAAGGGCAGCATAGCTGCCTCAATAGACAATACTCTTGATTTGTACAATGTTGGACAGGAGAGAGGGGTATTGGCCCTAAATACCATATTTATCTCTGTGGCACCAGAGGGAGAGAGAGAGAGAGAGAGAGAGAGAGAGAGAGAGAGAGAGAGAGAGAGAGAGAGAGAGAGAGAGAGGCTGCTACTCTACAATTCCTTCTTGCTCTCTATGCTCAGAACTTATTATTTTTCTCACTGTTCTTAAACCTCCCTGTTAACCATCATCTGTCCATTCTTTTTCCCTACTTGCATCTAAACTCTGAAACTCTCTCAATAATCCTGTATGCTCTGCCACGTCTCTTCACCTTGTTTGTAACCTCTTAAAGAAAAAACTTCTCTCATCCCTGTGCAATGCTTGATCTCTTTGCACTGATGTTACTATGTCCTCATGTACATGTTTATTGTATTGTTTTATTTTAATCCTTGCCACACACTTTCTGTAATCGCTATATAAATTCAATAAATACTGTAGCATACCAGAAGTAAAACTTGGACCAGAAGACATAATCAGTTTACACTACTTTTGTTTAACTTAATGAAACTGCCTTACTGACCCTACTGCTGTTAGGGAAGTTCCCTACCTCGCAAACTAAATGAAAAGGTGCTGGTCAATATTCGTCACAATAATAAAGCTTGCCCTCTTTCCAAATCCTAACTTCTAAACTGTCCATACCACTTAGAAAAATAACCAAAAAGGGAAACTGGGCAATATAGCAATATAGGTTGCCCCAGTGTTCTTTACTCTGCCGTACCCTAGTCATTCCAGGAATCTCTCCCAATGACATATTTCTTCATCAGGAGATAGGTTCTCTCAACTTTATCAGTTCATGTTCATCTTATCAGAGTTTAACAAATTAAGAACACCTTTTTTCCTCAGATATAACTATCCTGAAGTTCCAAAGCAAGTCCATTCTCTCAAAGATCATAGGTAAAGGGCCGTTTCCTTAATGTTCCTCCAGCAACTATGTGGGTCTCTCCCCATAATCTTGCTTGATTCTGTTTTCCCCTTGGGCTGATTCTTGATTTTCTTTACAGGGCCCTCCTGGCTCCCTTGACTCTCTTGTTCCCAGCTTCTTCCTTAATCCATAGGGATATGCTTAACTCCTTGGGGTATCTTTCCCCGGTTTCTGTGTGTACCTTTGAGCCATTTGGCTGATTCCAAGGCTCATGTTTTCAGGGTTTTAGTAACCCCTCTCATCATAGGTGTCTGGTTTTCCTTCTAGTCTGGGTTGCCCCTCATAAAGTTGTATACGCTTTGTTATTTCTCCACTCAACTGGCTTTGGTTTCTGTTCCCCCTCGACTGGCAGAAACCTGCATACCTTCTCTGTAGCAGGTCCTGCATTTGTGAGGTGGCTCTGGTCTGCTGATGATGCAATTCTATGTGGCTCCTCTGTGATCTCTCAGGTATGCAAGCAGGAGTGTTTATTTGCTCTCTCCCTTGTTCCTCTCTCTCTGGTTTCTTGTGACGTGAGTGGGAGTCTCCTTCATCTTTTGCTCACTTGGTTCAGAGTTATATCTTGTGCTTGTGCTACACACCCACCATGTCCTGCACATGGTCACGCCTTCCCAATTGCTCTGCTCTGCTCAGCATTGCCATCTCTGCACAGTTCTATGCCTTGTTGGACACGTTTCTCTCCCTCTCACCTTCTCTGCTGAGGTCTCTCTGGATCTCCATCTGGACATCCTTCCTGGTCCTACTCCATGTTATGCCTGGCTCTGCTCAGCAGTGCAGGTCTGCCTCCCAATGATGTAGGTATGTCAGAGGCTCATGTCTGTGTATCGTCTCTTCTCCATTCAAGTGAGTCATGTGTTCTTAAAAGCCGCGTGTTTGATTGTCCATCCCCTTAAAAGGCCAGCATCACCTTGAGCCAACTATTTAAATGTATTTCATACATTATTTGTAGTTCCACAGCAGACAGGAAGATCCTATTCTGGTATTTCCATGAATACAGACAATGGACCTCATTACGAGTTTGGAGGTAGCCATGCCCTTATTAAGGGCATGGCTACCCCCAAACCCAGGTCTGGGCCCTGCAAAAGGGGATTTACCGGGCCATTCTGACCTTGGAGGACCCGGTAAATCCCTTTTGCGGGACCCGGACCCGGTACGTCCCCATTCCCATTTGAGCCCCCATAGGGCTCAATGGGAATGGGGAGGATGGCAACAATGGCCCCGTTTATAATGGGGCCGTTGCTGCCATTCGGTAATGCTTGTGGGTGCCGCTGGTCTGACCAGGCGTTCCAGAGCAGCACCCGCAAGCATACTTGAAATGTTGCGACGAGCTAACAACGGCACCAGTAGCACTACTGGTGCCGTTGATCCTTACCACAACACTCCAAATGAGGCCCAATGTCTCAATAATAGGGACTGGAATGGGAGTCCCTGCCCACGGGGCCAATCCCAGTGAGTTCCTGCTTTCCCAAAACCCTAGGGAGCTTTTATGGTTAGCAGGCTCACCTCCATAACCTCAATGAGAGTGGCTCTCCCAGGGAAGAAGGGACAAAACTTTGCGATTTGTCAGAATGCGCATATACAAATACCAACATCAATCACAACCTTCATTGACACACTTCAAAAACTCATATATTTCATGACATGGAACACTGGAGCCACCACTTGGAGGATGTATCCACAAATGTACCAAGGCACACAGCGCATGTAACAACACAGCAGAAAAAAGCACCACTGTGAATTAACATTTTATTAAAAGGTGATAATTTGGTAACCCTAACAGATTGCGCAGAATAAAAGCATGAGGGCCCCTATATGTGGACTGACAGTACAATCTGAAACTAAAAGGACATACAGAAATGTCTGGGAGAGCTCATCTAAATAACCAAAGCATTTTCAGCAGTTAAAAAGAGAGAGAGTATGGATGGTCATAAATCCAATGTCACTGGGCATCATCTTCCTGTTAGGCATGCCACCTTGCCAGCATGCTCACAGCATGTAGTGACAAGTTCTGATCCTCCTTGGGCCAATGCAATATGTGCTTAAGTGCACCAATGGCAACCAGGATCTGGTGCTGCTCATCACTCGATGTGACTGCATCATGGTTCAATGCCTCCACCTCCTGCTGGAGGCTGGCAAAGCCATGTTCAATGTTACTCTGCAGGTGGGCAATATTGTGGTATATGTGTTCCGTTGTGACATGCTGGCCTGCAATAACCCCTGCTCCCCGTACACTGGTCAGCCAAAATAAATTCCCCCAAGTGTGCATGTGCTGCGGTTGCGAGAGGAAGATGGCCTGCTCAGACGTAATCTGCCAGATGGAACCGGATGCCGCCTGGTACGTCCTGCACTTATGCCTACCAACAATGAGGACTCTAGTGAAGTGGGAGGCAATGGTGTAGGTTATAATGCATCCCCAGCATCTGTGGATACATTTGAGGAAGCCATATGGATATCTCCACTTAGACAAACCACAGTCATTTAGGTACTGTCAAAAGATGATGGCCCTCATTACGACCCTGGCGGAATCCGGAAAACGATGGCGGAAATGCAATACCGCCATCGAATAGCGCTCGGTGCGACTATGACCCGTCACCGCAAAGTACGATGCCATTAGCGACACCGTAGTGAACGCCAACGCCAACTGCACCAAGCACGCGCGCGCGCGCCATGCCAAACCGTAAACACCACCATGGCGCAAGGGTACGCCAATTCCGACCCTAGCGGACATGTACCTAACGCCATCAAGCATGGCGGAAAGCACCATTCCGCCATGGTGAGAAGTACGGCATCGCGAATCAACCGTAAACGGCCCCACTGAGTGCCTGTACACCGCTCCCTGGCCACAAAGCACAACTCCCCGTAGGTGCAATGAAGTCACAATGCAACCATTGAAATGTACAAGTCACCCATGCATGCCAACGAACAAAAGAAACACAACAGGGGCCAATGGGAGCTGCATGGCACAGATGGCACGAATACAGAAGCCATCCCAATGGACATGACCACAGTCCCCCACCAAGAAACGCACGCAAACACAGGCACCTGTGACCAGCAATATTCCGAAAATCACATCATTCCACCAGTCCACCTGGCTGACCGGCATCTGGCACACAAAACCCAATCCCCCGCCCCTGAGCATGACAACATTGGGCAGCCCCCATCCCTGACCTCACGGGCTTCGTAGGCAAACGCGCCCAGTACAGTACCACGCCACTAAACTCCGAAGCTGGAACCCAGTGCAGATCTCCTCACAATACATCGCCCCCCAAATAGGCATATGCCACATCACTTGCAAAGAAGAACGCTACACGGGCCAAATCAGAATAGAAATTTAATGCACATCAAAATCACCAAGCCCATACAGCCATCAGGCCATGAACTCCAATACACATTTCACCATTGTGGGCTGCATCCGCAAGAAATGACCAGCCACTACTCGTGTGACGCCCTGTTCCCTCATGGTACACAGAGCCACATTCACGTACGAAAAGGCAACATGGAAGCGCACAGAACCGCAGGGCCGTCCCAATGGGGAGGCACTAGTCCAGCTGAAAGGCCGAAATGTTGCTCCGAGCCACCAGTACTGCGTAAGGGCATGTGGCCCATTGGCGATCGTCCCATAAGATCGTAATGCTGCTCCACTGATTAACACGAAGCAGCAGGTGTCGGGAGTAAAACCCATCTGCAGGAGTGGCATACAGATGGCAGTGGCAAAAGGGGAGGAGATACCTGTCAACCAAAAGAAAAGAAAAAGAACAGAATGGCCATCAGTACTACATTCCAACAACTCACTGCAATGATCACACTAAATCCACAGCCATATGCATGCTAGCCCACTCCAAAGGATCATCACCACCCCAAAACCACTTGCGACTCATAACTATCTATATCGAGGTGTAAACACCATCACAAACGAGTGTACCTGTGCATGCGTCTGTGAAAACAGAATCCATCTGATGGGATTGTTAACGTGCATGGACACAAGTGTCTGAAGGCGCGTCGAGACAGGGAGGGCTCAACAAGGCCAGATAGACGATGGTCCCACTATGGCAGCCCTGCATCACATAGCGCAGGGGAGGCGGACAGATTCCAAGAAGCCCTGTGCATGGCAAACTCTGTATCAAATCATCTGCCCATGCATCCATTCATCATTCCCTCATCCCGGTATAAAAACGCCTGAATATTTACTCACATAACATTAGAAATATCCATTGAGTCTGTGCGTTATGCAGCCTGCAAAATCCACAGTGCCCCAGCCCGTAATTCCAGTGTAGTGAAGTAACATGTATTTGGGAACGTCCGGCCTCATCGCCCACGTCGCTATTGCGCATCCCATTCCATTCATATCAATCATTGCATTCTCGCCATGGCCCCTGTCTCAAGGACATTGTACAATAGTACGTTATATTTGCAGTCAGACCTGTGGGCATTTCCTCGCCGCTAGCTGAAAACCGAAAGCGCCGCCCTCCGAATTCCTCATTTGCAACATCACGTCGAAAAGGCATCTGTGGCCGCTTGAAATCACAAATTAATCCATCTAGTGCGGCTGTGTGTGAAAATGGCAACTGCCTTCACTCACAAATGGCACGCCCCGGCCGTCGGTGAACCTCGGTACAGTGATGCATGAGGGTCCACCGTTACTCGAGTACTACGTTCCACTGACCCTTCACAACTCTGTTCGCGACTGCACAGATAGTATGTGAAACAATGGGACCACAGCAGAATGAACATATCAACCAATGTTACACGGCCATCGGGTACAAATACATGATTGCAATAGCAAGATGCCATTCCACGAATTGCAGCGTTGTGCGCGGGACGTGCTCGGCCAAAGGGGAGAGCAGTTTGCACAGGTGGAATGAATCACCACAGGTGGAGGCCATTCAGCCTGAAAACACATAAATTGCACAGCCAGTCTCCTCCCACAACCACACCGAAATGCTACCGGCAGGACTCGCGATGTTGGCCCTGGGGGACCTGATAGCACTGCAAGTACTCCAACTCCAAGAAGAAGACGAACACCAACTACAACCGGCCGCACGGAGGAGACGCAGGAGGAGGAGGAGGCCAAGGCAGGGCCAGCAAGGGCCGCCAGCACAGCCACTACCACCACGCAGGCAGCCCGCAATCCCACGCCTCCGAGCACATCCGTTCAACCTCACTGATGAGCAGATCCACACCCTCTACCGTCTGGACCGGGACACCATAGCCGCCATTGTGGACATGACACAGGCTGACCTTGTCAGCATGATAGACAGCCCAACCGCCATCCCACCCCTACTGAAGGTGGTGTCTGTACTCCACTTCCTGGCCACAGGCACCTACCAGCACACAGTCGGACAGTTGCATGGCATTTCTCAGCCACTGTTCTCACGGACACTATTGCAAGTGCTCGATGCCCTCCTGCAGCACGCAGACGACTACATCTCCCTACCACGCTCGGAGCAGGAAATTACCAACACAAAAGTGGGATTCCATGCACTTGCCGGCATACCTGGTTGCATTGGTGCCATCGACTGCACCCATGTGGAATTGGTCGTCCCACATGCCATGGAGGCCCAGTACCGCAACCGAAAACAATTTCATTCTCTGAATGTACAAATGGTGTGTGACTCCAACAGGATCATTACACATTGTTGTGCCCGATTCCCTGGATCAACCCATGATTCTATGGTCTTGAGGAACTCTACAATACCACGCTACATGGAGCGACACGCAGGGAACAGATCCTGGCTACTCGGTGAGTCTCATTACATGCATGATAATGTGGGGTATGTGATTCGGCAATGACCTGGCAGGAAGGGGGGGGGGGTGTGCGTACGTAGCAATGGCATTCCACATCATACGTTTCTCGTCCACATACAGGTGATGCTGGATATCCACTGAAGAGATGGCTCCTCACACCAGTCCGGAACCCACGGGACCAGCATGAGGAGGACTACAACCATGCCCACTCACGTACCCGTGTAGTCATTGAACAGGCATTCGGCCTACTGAAGGGTCGTTTCCGCTGCCTCAGCAGGTCTGGCGGGGCACTCCTGTACCGCCATGAGAAGGTTGCAAAGATGGTGATGGCATGTGTCATGCTCCACAACATGTGCGTACGTAGAAATGTGCCCATGCCCCCTGATGCAGAACTGCAAGCACCTGATGATGGTCATGATGAGGGTGGGGATGTGGCAGCACCTGAAGGAGTCCGCGAGGCACAGGAGGGCCGTGACATTCGTCAGCATCTCATTGATGCATGCTTCTAGCACTCACGCCTGGTGGCTGATACATGGACACGGGACTCTTGTGTGTCTGGGACATGCACAATATGGACTGTACGCCTATGATGGCCTAGTACACAAAGATCAATGTCCACACATCTCATTGGTTGATCGTGCACTTTTTATGGCATATGTGATATCATGTGGAACACCCTATCGACCCGCCACCCAAGTGAGCCCAACACACCCCCTCCACCCTCCCACCTCCCCCCCGAACACCAGTGTCCAAAGATGCTCATTGTCAGTGGGCAGTCGCTATTGCAAGCCCCCTCTGCGGGTATCAGGGGCACCCCTGCCTGTGGAGCGCAGGTTCCTCCCAGATCTACGTTGGGGGCTGCCCTGGACGGAACTTGCAACGGATGATGTCTCTGCCTGCTCACGTCCATGCATGTCCCTAAGGGTTTGCGAGAGCTCAGTGAGCACACGGCGCACTGCGGCAAGTTCGGCACATACGTCCTTGGACGTCGTATGCAGTTCCCCCCTCAGGCTCTCGGTGCTTCTCTCCATTTGGACTCTCAAGCTCTCGGTGCTACTCTCCATTTGTGTCCTTAGTGTCTCTGTACTCCTCTCCATTTCTGCCCTAAGTGTCTCAGTTGATGTTTCTATGTCTGCCTTAGTGCCCCCACATTCATCGGCATGGTCCTTGAGGAGCGTGGCCAGTTGCTGCTGTTGCACGATTAACTGGTCGAGGGACTGTTGCCTCTGCTGGGCCATGGCCATTTGCGGGGGTGTCACAGAGGGGCTGTTGTCCTCATGTTGCCCTGCCACAGGGCTTGTGGGGGATGGCCAGTCGTCGTCTTGTGGGTGCCCCTGCGTGGTATCCTCATGTTGTACGGGATGGAACAGACAGGGGGATTGGGACAGGTCATGGATGGATCTGACTTCGACATCCCCGTCTTCTGTGTCGGAGCATGCTGCCATCATTGGGGTGTCACCTATGGTGCTGCTGCCACCGGAGGCAGTGCCTTCTGTGGCATCCGTTGGGGGGACCTGTGGTGGTGGTGTTGTGGGCATGCTGGCTGCTGGGGTGCCTGTTGATGTTCCCTCCTCTGTGCTGCCACCTGATTTGTGCTGCTGCCGTGTCTTGATGCGTGCAGCTGAGGTGGAGGGTCTTTGGCCATTGGTCTTGGCCCTCTTTGCAGGTGTGCTGGTAGGGGTGTCCTGAAGCTCGTCGTTTGGATCGGACCCTGTGGTGGAGTAAAGGAGGGCGAGGGTTATTGATGGGTCTGTGGGAATTGGAATGGCATTGTATCACATGCATTGGGGTGGTACCTGAGGGTGATTTGGGTCGGGGCCTTGGAGGTGCTTTCATTTGTGTGTGGAGTGAGGGTGCAGTTGTTTGGCAGCCTGCAGTTAGGGTGTGCCTGCTTCACGTGTAGTGCGTGTTTTAGGGGTTTTTAATTATTTATGTATTTATTGTGGGTTTTAACGTGCGCTATCAGGCCGATGTGTGTGGACGTTCTCCTGGACATGTGTTTCTGTTGCACTATGTGGACGCATGGTACTTCACATGGATGGACTTTGTGGATTTGGCATTGTTTTATTTGGGCCACCTACCTGAATCTTCGGATGTCTGCACTCCTTTCTCCATCCCTCCGACTCCCTCTATGCTCTCCATTCCGATGGTGGAGGCACAGATTTCTTCCCAGGGGGTCAGCTTGATGGGTGATTCAGGACCTCCCCCGGTGGCTGTGGCAATGTTGCGGTTGGCAGAGAGTATGCTGCGGACGCGTATCCGCAGGTCGTCCCATCGCTTACGGCATTGCTGTGGGGTGCGGGGTGCGGTCCCCACCGCACTTACCCGCTGTGCCACCAGAGCCCATATGGCCTTCTTGTTTGCAAGTGCCGTCCTGGTCATTTGCGTGCAGAAGACGACGGCAGCATTCTCCTGGAGGGTCTCTGTTAGCACGGTGAGTTCCTCACGGGAGAAGTGGACCTGCCGCTTGCGGTCGCACGCTTTCTTCGCTACTTTTCCCATTTTTCTTGGTTTCGCTAGGGTGGATGACGGGTTGGGGTGTGTCTCAGGGTAGTGATTTTAGTGGTTGTGTGGTTTTAGTGGTTTTATAGGTGTACGGCGGGATGTTTGCCGTTCCGGGCCCATGTTTTAACTTCCGTTTCCGTATATTTCCGGTCACCGTACTTTCCGGTAGGCGCACACTGCGGTGTCCGCTGTGATGGGTGGCGGTATTGCACCTAGGGCGCCCTACGGCGGCGGTGTGGGCCGTTTTGGGGTCATTTCCGCCATCGCGGACTTTGCACTTCCGCCATGCCGTGGTGCTCGTGCCCGATGGGTCGGAATGGGCCGCACTTTGCTCCTTCGTGCAATGGCGGAAACGCTATTTACGCTGTGGCGGTCCGGTCAGTCACTTTCCGCAAGGGTCGTAATGAGTGTTGTCCCAATGTACCTGCAGTGATTGGTAAGCTTGTCTGGGTGTCACTGGGACTCACATGCATTGTCATCCTCAGACATGAGTTCAAAGAGCTCTTCCTCATCCTTGGTGTGTCATGAATCACAGAGTGCGCCCTTTTTGGGCTTCTTGGTCCCTGTCACAGCGGATTTACACTCATTAATACTCCCAACATGGCTTTCCAGCATAATCCCTTCTCACTCCATGCGCTGGACGTAGCCTTTTCTACTAATAGACCACGCCTTCCGCGGCTCCGCGCGTCTCAATGCTCTTGCGAAGTAGCGACCAGACGTGTGCTCCGTAGCTCGCGGTTCTTCTCCTTTTTCTAATCCCGCTATCCCTTCCTAGTCCTCCCCCTTCTACTTACCTCCTGGATTCCTGGCTAGCGTGCTTCCACTGCCTCCTGGATTCCTGGATTCGGCGTCCCGGAAACTGAACGCATTCTGGATTCGGAAGAGAATCGGGCAGCCTTCTTCAAGACCCGGTCCATCCGCAAGAAGGCATCGACCAAGGACACCAGTAGAGAACGGACTCAGGTGAGAAGGGGGGAACTCCTTGACAGTTTGAGACGCCACCCGACTGAACTTGATATTGATATGGAGGCTGCCGTGCAGGACCTGATGCGTAGTATGCAGGAATTATCAACCGAGGTACAGAATTTAAAGGCGGAGAATGCTGCTCTCAAACAGTTGGTCCTATCCCGGGATTCTGCTACAAAAGAAAGTGTCTTACTGGGCGGCATCGCGGACAAATACGATAGCTCAGCAAAGACCCTTCGTGCATTCCTGGATTCGTGCTTGGTCCACTTTACCTTCAAGCCCTATTACTTTTCGACCCCCAGGGCCAAGGTGGGTTTTATAATCTCTCACCTTTCCGGGAATGCCTTAACTTGGGCTACTCCCCTCGTTAACTCTAGTGATGCCCTCTTGGACGACTATGATGGGTTTATACAGGGCCTTAAAAACATGTTTGACTGCCCTGAGCAGGTTTACAGTGCCCAGAAACGCTTGTTAGACTTTCAGCAAGGTTCCCAGGATATGCTCAAGTATGTGACCCGATTTAAACAGTTGGCTAAGGAAGCTGACTGATCCGCTGAGGCGAGCTTTACCCTGTTCAGGAGAGGATTGAACATAGAGATTAAGGATGAGCTGGCCAGAGTGGCAGGACCAAGCTCGTTCCAGGCACTAATGGATCTGGCCATGCAAATTGACTTCCGTATCCAGGAAAGGAAGACAGAAAAGAAAAGAAACAGGGGAATTTCTCCCAAGGCATCAATTGAGAGTACCTTCAGAACGGACACCAACCCAAGCCCAGTCACGGAACCAGAGCCCATGCAGATTGGGGTCTTTCGTGGACCTATATCCCCGCAAGAGAGAATGAGAAGAATTCATACGGGCTTGTGCATGTATTGTGCCTCGGATAAGCATTTGGTTAGGGAATGCCCTCTAGCACCCCCTCGGCCAGCTCACGATCCTAGATGGAGCAGAGCTTCGGGAGAGAGATGTTTGCTCCACATTAATTCCATCCTTGAACTCTCCTGGACAAAACAATTTGGTGATATTACAGGCCTTTCTATCACTCTCCAAGAATAAGACCTATTCCATTTTGGCCCTGGTAGACTGCGGAGCTATGGGGATATTCATCGATCAAGAATGGGTTACTAAACATCGAATTCCGTACGAGCCACGAAGCACCATGCAACCTGTGGAAGCAATTGACGGAAGACCCCTCACATCAGGGCCCATAAGCCTGCAAACCAAAGAGATCCAGCTTTCAATAAATCACCATCAGGAGCTGATTAGGTTTGACATCATTAAGTCAGCTCATTACCCCATAGTTTTGGGTATGCCCTGGCTACAGAAACACAATCCATATATCAACTGGACAGCGGGTTCTCTATTCCTAGGCTCAGAGTTTTGCATGTCTCACTGCCTATCCCTAGAACCTCTGTTAACAAACCCAAAGGAACCAACAAGGGAACAACAGACATCACTCATGGTGTCTAATGTCATACACGTTCCTGAGGCCTATCAAGGATATGCTGATGTGTTTTCAACTGCCATAGTCCAGGTCTTACCCCCACACAGACCTGAAGACTGCGCAATAGATACAGAACCCTCCGCAGTGATTCCCTTCGGCAGGATGTTCATCCTTTCCGAACCCGAGAAAAAGGCCCTTAGAGAATACCTGGATACCAACCTTGAAAGTGGCACCATAAGACCTTCAAAATCTCCTGCTGGTGCTTCCATATTCTTTGTTCCCAAGAAGGATACCAAGGAACTCAGACCCTGCCTCAATTATCGCGGCCTAAATCAATGCACCGTCAAGGACCGGTACCCGTTACCCTTGATTTCGGATATGAGAGGCGCGGTAATATTCACCAAGTTGGATCTCAGGGGCGCCTAACATTTGATTCGTGTCCGGGAAGGGGACGAATGGAAAACCGCCTTCAGAACACCCTTTGGCCATTATGAATATCTAGTCATGCCCTTTGGACTAGCTAATGCCCCGGCAATATTCCAACGCTTTATGGACAGGGTGTTTTCTGACATGTTGTTTCTCTTCGTCATTGTATATCTGGATGACATATTGATGTTCTCCAAGGACCCTATACAACATGAAGAGCATGTGAAGGCAGTCTTGCAGAGACTTAGAGAACACAAACCCCTAGCCAAACCCGAAAAATGTTTGTTCCGTGTAACCTCCGTTCATTACCTAGGATTTATCCTTAGCCCAGAAGGAATCGGTATGGATCCTTCAAAGGTAAAGGCCATACTGATCTGGCCTGCTCCTGCTTCCGTGAAACAAGTTCAATCATTCCTGGGCCTTGCCAATTTCTACTGCAAGTTCATATCTAACTTCTCTGAGATAGTACAACCGATTGTTGCTATCCTGAAGAAAGACACTCCCTTCCTCTGGTCTACACCACAAGAAACGGCATTCCAGTGTCTGAAGACAGAGTTTACACAAGCTCCTATCTTGGCCCAACCCGATACTAGTCAACCCTTCCCAGTAGAAACGGACGCCTCTAATTACGCCATAGGTGCGGTCCTGAAGCAAGAATTCGGAGATAAACTGGAACACCCAATTGCTTATCTTTCACAAACCCTGACTCCTAGTGAAACACACTATTCAGTCCTGGAAAAGGAATTGTTAGCCATCCGTCAAGCCTTCACTGAGTGGTGACATTTACTTCTGGGAGCTGAACATCCAGTTCAGGTCCGTACGGACCACCGGAACCTCCAGATTCTACAGTCTTTGGAGTGTAGGAATAGTTGTCAGACGCGATGGGCCTACTTCTTTGCCCAGTACCAGTTCCACATCACTCATGTTCCAGGATCACAAAACCTAATTGCTGACGCCTTATCTCGACGACCAGACTACGAGCCCATTGAAGACAAGACATATCCTCAGATGTTTTCCCCCAAGATCTTTGTAGCCCAAGCAGTCAACCTCCTTGAAGAAATCCAAGCTCAGACCCAATCCTCTGATCTGTGGAAGGATATATCTAAGAAAAATCAATGGAATCTAAGGGTCTGGGAAGGGTATCTGTTCAAGGACAATGTATTGGTCATCCCTCCAAAAAGACTACAACAAAGAATAATAAATCTCTGTCATGATATCCTACACTCTGGACATCGTGGCATCGCCAATACCCTCCATCTTATACAAAGGCAATTCTAGTGGCCTAGGATGAGATTCGACGTACAGCAGTACATTCAATCCTGTATTGTCTGCAGTCAAAATAAACATGACATCAAGAGACCGGCGGGCCTTCTACTGCAACCTACACTGCCAACCAGGCCATGGGAGATTATCTCTACGGACTTCATTGTGGAACTACCACCTTCCCGTGGATACACTACCATTATGGTTACCATAGACTTGTATGGCTCATATGGCTCATTTTACACCCCTGCATAAACTGCCATCCTCCTCTGAACTAGCAGGAATCTTCCTGGAACACATATTCCGTTTGCATGGACTCCCTTCCAAGATCATATCGGATCGTGGACCTCAATACATCTCACAATTCTGGAAAAGTCTCTGTCAATGCTTAGAAATCCAACGCGCCCTTTCTTCAGGATATCACCCTCAAACCAACAGAGCCACAGAACGTGTCAATCAAACCCTGGAACAGTATCTTTGATGCTTTGCCACCAAGGTTCAGGATGACTGGTCCCTCCTGATACCCGTGGCTGAATTCGCCTACAACAATTCCGACCATTCAGCACTTAAGACCAGCCCCTTTTATTGCTGTCAAGGTTTTCATCCATCGGTCCTGCCTTCTGTTCTTCCTCAACCTACACCAGTACCTACAGTTGACTCCTGGATCGAAACCCTTGTCAATATACATAAGGAGGCCAAGGAATTCTTGGAGAAGGCCAGAAATCAACCAAGAAACATGCAGATTCCAAAAGAAGCCCAGGCCCTTCTTATGCAATCGGTGACCAGGTCTGGTTGTCCTCAAAATTACTACCCCGACATATACGGGCAAGTACATTGGCCCCTCGATACTATGTACCATTTCCCATCAAAGAAGTTATAAATCCCGTTTCTTATCGGATCAAATTGCCAGACTCCTGGAAGAAGATACACCCAGTCTTTCACACATCTTTGCTGAAACCCTACTATCCATCCTCCCGGAAAACCTGCAAACCTCCTCCTATACTGGTCGACAACCATTTGGAATATGAGGTGTCCCGGATTTGTGATTCCAGGTATAGAAGGGGCCAGCTTCAATATCTGGTTGAATGGAAAGGATATCCCTCGATTGAAAGAACCTGGGAGCATATGTCAAACATCAAGGCCCCTCGACTGCTCAGAAGATTTCATCTCATTCACCCGGGCAAACCTAGAGGGAAAGGTCTTCAGAGGAGGCATGCTGTCATGAATCACAGAGTGCGCCCCTTTCGGGCTTCTCTGGTCCCTGTCACAGCGGGCTTACACTCATTAATACTCCCAACATGGCCGTCCAGCGTAATCCCTTCTCACTCCATGCGCTGGACGTAGCCTTTTCTACTAATAGACCACGCCTTCCGCGGCTCCGCGCGTCTCAATGCTATTGCGAAGTAGCGACCAGATGTGTGCTCCGTAGCTCGTGGTTCTTCTCCTTTTTCTAATCCCGCTATCCCTTCCTAGTCCTCCCCCTTATACTTACCTCCTGGATTCCTGGCTAGCGTGCTTCCACTGCCTCCTGAATTCCTGGATTCGGCGTCCCGGAAACTGAACGCATTCTGGATTCGGAAGAGAATCGGGCAGCCTTCTTCAAGACCCGGTCCATCCGCAAGAAGGCATCGACCAAGGACACCAGTAAAGAACGGACTCAGGTGAGAAGGGGGGAACTCCTTGACATGGTGGTGGACTCTGGCCCATGCAAGAGGCTGTCAAATATGTCCTCCTCATCTGGTGATCATTTCTCTTTGGAGAAACAGTTTCCAGGCCTGCTGACAGTAGACTGAAAGCCATTCTCATTGTCAGCCCTTCTATGGGCCCCTGGGTTGGTGGGCCATAATATGCTGACCATAGTTGTACCCGTGTCTGCTCCTACACCTCCTTGAAATTTATCCTCCCTTTACACAGTTCCAACATTGTGAAGACCCATTCCTCCTCCTCTGGGTCCCATTCCTCCAAAGCTCCCTTCCCTCATTCCCTGAAATGCACCTCTTCCTCGCTGCTGTCTTCCTTGCTGCCACTGTGGGTTGTGGTACATTTGACACCCACCCCACTGTCCTTGCCCTCCTTCTGGCCAAACTACAGCTATTCTAGTGCTCATGAATTCTTCAGTGCTCACTGTCACCTCGGTCTGCACTGGTGGGGACACTGGTGCCTCGATAGCCACCTTTGGTAATTTGTTTTGTACTAGCTTTATATCCTATGCTTGTCTCCTCTGAGCTGTTTCCTTATCACACTCCTTTATTCTTCTGCAATGGTGTATTATGATGCTCTGTATTTTGGGCCACCACTTCACATCAATGCCTACGATGATTTTGTGTAATGTCTTTTGTACTTCTTTGGGTTGGCCCTTTCTAATGATAAAATAGAAAAAGGGTATTGACTGATCCCATGAGCTACCCATCTCCATTCTCCACTTAGAACTTAGAAGAGTCTTCATCCTCGCCCAAAGTACATTGCATTATAAACTGTATGTCAGGTGTGTCAGGAAACACCAGCAGCAGCGTGTCCCAAACCTTTTCCCAAATCTTATTAAATAATGCTAAATTATGTGCATCATTCTCCAAAGTCACTTCCAAGTATCCTGCTTTTACCCACACTTCCCCAGCTTTGTTATCAATAGTCACTACCAATAAGCTTTTAATGTCACCGACTGCCTGGGCTACTCGGCGTCTGTTTTTCAAATGCGTAAATCCAGTTACCCGTACCTGATGCAAGGGGCAGGAGCGCCTTTATCAAATTGTTTCTGTTCATTTGTGCCCATGTCACATAATGTGGCCTGCCTGACCCCTTATGTATAAGGGGCACATGCATCTTTGCTCTGACTCTGTTGACCCTTTTCCAACTTCCTTTTTTCCTTGCCAATGCCATTTGGTCAAATCAGTTCCTTAACCTGCCTACCCACAAACTCTCTACCCAGGAAGTTTGTTCAGGCCGCTGCTCTGCCTCTTCTTCCTCATCATCATCATACTTGTCAAATGTACTCCACCCATCTTCCTCTCCTCGGCGAGTTCCTAGATTCTCGTACCGTAACCTTCCTGCCCTCTCATCCTCTTCTCCCTCCTTTTCTATGTGCACGTTCTTTATAGTTGTGTTATTTATTCTGAACAAAAAGTCCCCTGCCGTCCACCCTTCTACCCCTTACTCTGCTGGTTTTTCAGGCTTCATTTCAGTCTGTGCTGCTTGTAATCTATTCAACTCTGTTTGCGTCGCTGCCAGTGCCACTTCTAGTACTCTTTTCTTGAAATTGGCATGTGCTAGGACCTCCGGAGGGGATGCGTACAGAGGTGGTGGGCGCTGTAGCCGTGGTAGACACATAGGTTGAGTTGGTGTAGCCCACCGGGGAATGCGTTGCCAAAGGGTATATTCCCCAGCGCTCTGGTGGTGCTCCTCCCTCCTTTCCTGCACAGTTGCCATTACTATCACATTTTGCTCTTCCTCCCTTAAAATTGTCTGCATATTCAAACATTTTCCAGAGATATCTCTTTCCTCTTTTTTAACAGTTTGCCTTTATATTTAGCTATTAAAAATGTAGTCATGTGTTCTAAAGTTCCCTTATTATGGGATCCCTGCTCTGGCCACGAGCGGGGCATCCCCCCTCCTCTTGTTTCTGTCACCCACTGCTTATGGTACTTCTCCATTCAGTCACGATACAGTGGCAGGGCCTTGTGCATATACTCTATAGGTGTCTCCCCTCCGATTGTAGGGGTCTGTGCACCTCACTGTCAATATGCTTCTGCTGAGGCACGGCGCATGCTGCTGCTGTTCTTCAGAAAAGTCAGTCTGTCATCCCCTCCCTCCCACAAAAAAATCAAAAACTATTTCTCTCACAACCCCCCTATTTCTTCTCACACCCCCTCTCTCACACTCCACACACTCAAAACACCCAACAACTTACACAGCCTCCCTCCTTGGGCCTCCACTCTACATAATAAAATGCAAACAAAACAGACTAAAATAACTAGCTAAAATAAGAACAACTACTACTTCCGAGCTCACAAATTATGCAGTGTTCCTATTTGTCGCCTTTATTCCTCTGCTACACAATATCGGTGGTACCAGCTTTTCCCCTCAATTGGGAAGGCTCCCGACCAATCAGTTTTCCTTTCCTTAATAATCTCCTTAAAAAATGAATAATACCAAAAAATGAAACAAACCATACCAATACCACACCAACAATTCCACTATCAATGTGTCCACACCCTTCACACTATCCCGTATACCCATCCCTTACTTGTTGTCAATTTTAAGCTTATCCTCTTGTGCATGTGTTCACCCAAACTCCTCCGTCACAAGGTCCCCAATAACACCGGCCTGCACTCTCCTCGGAGCCAGCCCTGCTCCAAAGAGCAGACAGGAATTCTGCAAAGATGGCTCCTGTAAAATCACTCAGGAATACGCATTTTTTGAGACTGGTTGCTGTAGGTGGGCGCAGCCCTCCGGATAATTGGCCTTGACACCTCATGATCACCAGTTGAAGGCACACCCCTAAATGCTCACACCAGAAAAAATACAACCCGCTAGGGAAAAAGGCCCAAGAAACTTCAAAATAGGTGTGCCAGCAAAGAACTCTGCTGTCAAGGAAAATACTGAGAAAAAAGAGTACAAGCAGAAGCTTAAAAGGGGGCAGAGCATCATTCATATATAGTAAAAACCTGCGCGGCTGGTTGGTGCGACCCTATACATGGTCGGCCTACTCCAGAGGGGATGCCAGGCCATTGGTCCCAGCCCCGTCCATCCATCTTCCATCATGTAGAGTTGGCTGGGCTCATCGTCTCCAGGGAACCAAGGTCGAAGAACCAATTAGATATGATTTTTAACAATACTACTCTATCATTATACATGGCACCTGGCATGAGAATAGGCTGGTCCAGGTGGGGTCTCGAGGTCACTCTGAACTACACACATTGCACTAATTCCATCTGCGTCTTTCGGCTTCCAATGCTTCCACCCTCACTTTTGAACTATAATGTATCCCTCCCTGTACCTTGCATTACAAATCATGTAATTATGAAATAGAGGTTGGGTGACCATTCTCTTGGATCTATTATGGCTGTGGTTTATAGTCAGTGGTCTGGGGTCAACTGGTGTCTTTGGAATGCAGGGGATTTGGGACTGGGACAGTTGTGGGGGCCATAACTTGTAGCTGGCTGGGTGGTGGTCGGAGGCCTGCTCTGGCTTGTTTGTGATCAGACATGCGCGTTACAACGTCCTTTCATCTCCTGCCTGTTCATACCCAGGCTTTTTACCATGCACATTCCATCGAATGTGCTCATAAAATTTCTTAGGGGGGGTGGGAAAGGGCAGATAAGGGTTTGTGTGGTTGGGCAATAGCAAAAAATAAGTGTGGGAATCGGACTTGGGGGTAGCCCCCAAAATAAAAAAGGATGAGCACATTCGATGGAATGTGCACGTTAAAAAGCCTGGGGATGAACGGCCAGGCGATGAAAGGACATGGAACCGACATGCACCACACGCTTAACACTGTCGCGTGGCCTTGCAGGGCACATTCATTCTTGGAATAAACATATTGGCAACAACTTTAGAACAAAGGTGAGTTTCTTTTGAAATTAACAGCGTGGTGGGCTTTTCTCATCAACGCTTGGGCCTGTTCAGTTTTCCACTTCGGACTTGTGGCCTAAGTGTGACACAGCAAATAAAATTGCATGTCCTTGCAGGCCCCAATCATCAATTCTGGCTACAAAATTGGTGTCTGCTTATGTGCATGCACTAAACATCTCAATTTTGTATAATATTTTTTATCATGGGGGGGCCCTTAGGATGCCCCCCCTGGTTTATTACAGGTATTCTAATGGTACTCGCCTCACCCTAAAGCACCTAGGTGGGTGGCATGGGGTCATTGCCTTTCCAACAGTAGCTTATCTCAATCCACTCCCACAGACCAACTCATCTACCTCATCAGGACACCACACCGCCATTTTACCATTGCAGCTCCTCTGGACGGATACTTTCAGGACCCACTGTCACCACACTGGCCTCACCTACACAATATCTGCTAAATCATCAAGCACCGCCAAGGTGTAAAAGCTCAGGGCTGTCAACTACTCCACCACTGAAGTTGCCATTCTGGGTGACCCGCTCCTCAAGCATTCGATACTGAGTAGCAGCTTGGGTCGAATGTCCATTGATGGATGTGGGATAACATCAACGTGGAAGGGGTATTATTCTGCACTGTTGAAAAAATCAAGAAGCACTGCGATCTGTCATAAGATCCGGTGCCAGAAAAAGGCGAGGGTTTGCATTGATGCTAGAGCCACAGTGGAGATGCATTCTGGAGGCCACCACTGTATAACACCACTAGAGTGCTTGATCCCAGAGAAGTGGAACCCAGCCCTTCATGATCAGGTCCTTGATCTGCAGGCCCGGATCCATTCTGCTGGTAGGTGCACAAAGGGAAAACACTACTGCAATGTTACATGTCTTGGATGAGAATGCATGAAGGCAGCAAGAGAGTGTGAGTACCACTAACTGGGTGTTGTCAAACATGTAACTTGCATGGTGGCTTATTGGCGCACTGCAACTATGGTATGGGATACAGTCATAGAGACTGAGTGGTAAAGTAATGGAAGCAAGCTCTGCATGCTGACCAAGACATGTTCCATGTTGTTGTACTGATGCATGTGTGCGCAGGATTTCTTCTGTTAAATACATATGGGATGGTATGATGCTCACACAGCTGTAGTCTTGAATGACATGTCCTCTTGCCTTCTTCTCACAGTACACCAATGGGGTGCAGCATGACACATGAATTTGAGTAATTGTGGCCAAACTGTGGTGTGAGGTGTCAATGTGACTGGACAGTATACTGCCCCACAAATATATCATATGCATGGATGGAAATAATTTTTTTTACAATACCATTTTCTGTAGACATGTCAATGTCCATAGCTATAGGCATACTATTAGCAAGTAACAGAAGTAGCAGCAATGTGTTCAGGGTGTCAGAGTACAGTGTGAACTTTGGTGTATATGAATTGTCAGTTTTATAATCCTGATATCCAAAGCAGACTCTTGCCAATAACACATATATAGTATACATTAATCCAGGACTGTCTGGAATGCTCATAGCAACATGGAGAGACACCACTCAGTGGTAAAGTTGAGTCCTAGGTCATGGGCCCCTTGCATTAGTCTGCCAGCATGCAAATATTAGAGAAATGCTTATGTGCGGAGAGCATTTCAGATAATTTGGTGTAAAGGCTGCATGGCCACATATTCATTCCTGTTGATGTGAATAGAAATGATGATTGTCACTTGCCATTACCCATTGCCTTGTGATAATTGAGTCTTACCAACTTTGCTATGGGTTGCATGAGTATGTTTGGATTAGAGTTGGCTAGTGACTTATTATGGCTGTTTAGTAACTTGCAACTTAGTATGTGTACACCTAGACCTGCGTAGGCAAATACATATGGTGTTTTCTTTTACCTCTTGTCCTTTCTTATAGTGCCTCAAGCAAATGAAGAGCAATGCACACCTGGTGTTGGAGCTCTGTGCCATGGGTAAGGCCTCAAGATGTCACGCAAGCTGAGTGTCATCTAGCTCCATGGAGGGGAGTGGTGTTGTCTGATAACACTGCAGCTGATAAAGAGAAGCTGCGTGAGGTCATCTTTGTGGCAGCTCAGCAGCAGGTGGAGGTGCATCCCTGGCCACAGAGGGGCCATGGAGACCTCATTTGTGGCCACAGGGTTGGGTGTGATGGGGAGGAGGCAGAGATTGAAGACCTGCACTCAGTGTCAGGTGGAGGATCACAGGGGGATGTGCAGGCTGACAACTTTGGCCAGAGACTGGAGGCTTAGCAGGACACTGAAGAGGATGTTTATCTTCTGCAGTACGACATACAGTCTGTGTTGCTGTGAGGGGAGTAGAGCACTAGAATATACACATCACTGTGCTGATCATGATGGTTGGTAATGGGACATGCTGCCAGTGAGAGGTTCTTGGTAGACAGTGCTCTTCCCTCTCAGTGAGTTACAAGTTGGGTGTTGGAATACTGATAATATTGGGTGTGAAGTGACCTAAAATGTCAAGCAATAAATTAGGAGTCTTGTTACTTGTTTTGACGGTAAAAGAGGGATTTATTACACATTTGAAGCAGACACGTGTTTCAACCCGACCTAGGTCTTTTTCAAGGCATGTGTGTTATAAGTGGTAATGTTGTTGTGGGTGTGAGCTCTTGAGTAAGGGCTCTTGTTGAGTAACCTGGAAGTCCTGGGTGGCCTCAGCACAAAGATGAGCAGTCACATCTCCTCAGGGGCATTCTACCTTTCCTGACCTTTCACCAGAAGCTCAATGTCTCCAGAGCTCTACTTCTCTCTAGGCTAAACTACTGTGGCAGCTACTTCCTCAACCTGCATCTCTCCTCCCTTTGCCCGCCTTCAGTTAATCCAGAATTAGACTGTGAGACTTATCATTGGCCTCAAGCCAATAGACTGTAAATCTCCAGCCCTGAAATCTCTCCAATGGCTCCCTGTGCCTCAAGCATCAAATTCAAGATGCTTTGCACCATCTGTAAGGCTCTCTGGTGTCTGGGTCCTCTTTGCATCCAGCTTTCCTGCCCTAAATACCTCTCTGCCAGACTCTGTTGGCCTTCAGGCTCCAACGCTCTGCAGGTCAAACGTTTCTCCATGCAATGAGTGGGAGGTAGATCCCTTTCCTCAGCTGGCTCCTCCCTCTGCAATGGCCCCATCCCCGTCAGACTTGAGTCAGATCTTCTTAAATTCTGGAAATGTCTCAAGACTTTCCTTGTCTCTTCTTGCTTCCCCCTCCCCTCTAACTCTTCATCTGCCACTGCGACTGAGGCCTGGTCCTTTCAGAGTCATACAGGGGCCAGACAACCCCCTACCAGTCCCCCCAGTATCCTTTGACAGCACTTGCCATTGGGCTCCCTTACTTGGATTAGCCCAACTTGGTCCTCCCTGTCCACTGCACTCATCCTCCCCCTTTCCCTGGCACTTGCTGCCTTGGCCTGCCCAGTGCTTGCTCGCCCCCACCCTTGGGTTACCCCACTCCTGCACTTCTCCATCTACCACCTCACACTGCACTTACCACCTGGTCATGCACTTGCATGGTAGGATTTTCACAAGGCAAATATAACTGGTGGTTTGTAATTCTGCCGCTACCATAAACCCTGCTGCCATGATGTCACTTGGCATGATAAATATAGAAACTTCACCACACAGAGACACACTGATTCCTGACTACATCCTAATTTCCGCATGACGCTCTGATCCTGACTTCTTCATCCTGTTCCAGAACTTTTCATCTTGTCCTGATTCCAGACTACTTTGCAAAACCCATGCCTCAGCATTTGCTGAAATCTTTTCAGCTAGGCCCAAATCCTTAAACCATCCCAAAAGGAATTTTAATTCTGATCCAGTTTGGCTTGCTACCATTCATGCTTGCCGGCTGAAACTCGCCAGCATGCTAATCTACAGTGTCCATTGACCAGAAGGGCCATTCCAATCCAAACCAATCCAGCCTGAGGTACCAGTCCAATTGGCCAGAACCACCCAGCTGATCCAATTCCGCCAGAGGAGCCCTGCTGCCTGTAGACTGATCCGTGATGACCAGAACCTGACAGTCCAATCTTAAATTACAGTGGACTGTAAGTATCAATAGGAATCCTAGTGACCCCTAGTATATTTGCCTTGTCCTATCCCAATTTCAACCTATCCCATCTTTAACTTAAAAACCTTTAACCTTGTCAGTACCATTCTTGCAACCCTGTTTACAATCCCAAAGTGATTCCCAAAAAGAAAACATAGTATCCGCCACTTAAAGAGTTACAAGCAGTCGTGCGTAACTGTGGAGATTCATGGGTGGCATTCTCTTTTTCTTAATCATTAATATAGTTTAAATAAAACCAATCTGTCATTTTTAAAACCCAATTTCTGTTATTCTCTGTTCTATTTTTCAAAAACACCTCTCATTGAAACTTACATAACTTCTTTAATTTTATAGTTCGAGACTTAATTTCAACTCTCAGTTAAACCTAAGACCTGTAGCTACATACACAACCAGAAACCACGAACCAGTGTATTTGACCCGTTTTTATTAAAAATTGCATAGTGAAATTTAGGCGCAAATTTGCATTTTTGCTAAAGTTTTACACGTGTCTTTTCCCATTCAAAGTGTTTCTTAACTTCCATTATGATTTAAAGTGTGTTCTGTTGCTCATATCATAGTTCATGTTGGTAAGAACCTGTTTAGTATTGCCCACATAGGAATTTCTCTCAATATAAGGATTTTTGCACACTTTTCATTGTTTCACAAAGCCATTTTCAACCGTCATTTTAAAAAGTGTAAATTACCCAAAACTCTTTTCTCTCTTGTTCTTCATTCCTAAATACCTGCTGCTTACTTACATCTGTGTAGAATTGCTCATTTGTGAATTGAGAACTTTGCAGGGGGAAACCTAAGCACTATCTTTTCACAACCAAAACTGTTCTTTTCGCCATGTTTTCTATTCTGTATCGCTATAAGTGAATTCAATTGCTTTACTTACCTTCTGAATTGTTTTGTCACCACATTGGTGATTGCTGCCCCATATCTATATATTGAAATGTGTGTTGATTTTAATTTTAAATGAATAAATAAATATTTACCTTTACCTTTACCAACCAGCCTAATTCCTGGTCCACTGTGACCTGGCGGGTATTTTGAGACAGGTGTGATATGAGTGGTATATCACTCAGAATATTGAACCTATAGACATAATAAATATTTAATCTGTGCTTTACATGCTAGGCGAGACACGGCTGTATTGCCTGACTGAAATCCTTAACAAGTTGGTTGCAGCAGGGTAGGCAACTTCAGCGGGGAGAGACACAGGAAAATGGGATGGGTAGACTCTATGGAGAGGCAGCACATGATGGAAACCTAAAAACTTCTGAGACCAGACATGGGTCACTAGGATCAGAAGATCCCTGTCTCTCTTGATCTTCAACAGATCTCTATGAATCAGTGGGAATGGATGGAAGTCAAACTGGAGAAACAGGGGCCAGAGAAAAGAAAGGCCATTTGTGCCTATCTTTCAAGGATCCCAACTCCTTGTCATGTAGTGCAGGAACAAGGCATTACAACTGGAAGACAACAGGTCGATGCAGAGGTTCCAAACCTGTCGCAAATCAACTTGATCACTGGGACACTTACGGCTTAGTCTACTGAGGGCAGAACACCTTGCTTAAGGTGTCTCTCTGAATCTTCTCTACCCCTGAGATATTTGAGGCTTGAAGATGCAGCAGATTACCTCTGCTCTTTCCATAATTCTGCCCACTATCTGTTGGAGAGAATGAGACCTTGTTGTATCCTGTCAGTTTATGTATACCTTGGCCACGTGATTGTCTCAGCAGATCTGGACAGCTTTTCATGACAGAGGAAGTGTCAAAGCACTAAGAGCCCTGGAAATTGCTGTTACTTCTATCTCATATGCCCCCCTCCCATCTGGAAAATGTCACCTGACGGTCAAAGGGACACAGAGTAGCACAACACATGACTAGAATCCTTCATGAGGATGACTAGCTGAGGGGATAAAAGGAGAACACTTGAAACAGGTGATTCCCTTGAGCCAGTAGGCATCTTCCACCTGATAATGGGAGAGATTGATATCTGCCAAGTGTAGTTCATTAAAATGCATATCAGTTGGACTGGAGGTGTATATCCAAAGTTATTAAGTGAAAAAGGCCCATATGACCACAAAGACAATGTTTGGCAAGTCTCTATGCACTCTGCACTTACACCTATTGTAGGGCTGTCACCTCCTTCATGCTCAGTAAGGCCCTCAGCCTGTTCTGCAAATTCAAGGCTATGTGACGGGATGAGGAGATCCATACCTTCTCAGTGTGGAAGGGACTGCCTATAAAATCCAGTACCTGAGTGGGGGCCAGCACAGACCTGTGTGTTCACCACCCAACCTAACCTCTTCAGGAGTGCTGGCACAATAGTTGTGTTCCTGAGGGCAAGAGATGATGAGGGGGCATGCATTAATCCATCATATAATTACCCTTGAAGTGGAGCAGGGTAACAAGGGGAGCAGGACCTTTGTGAGGACTGTCGTAGCTAAGCAGAACCTGAAGGCCAGCACTCAGGACTGAAACTGTACTTCCCGCCACCACAATCCTAATGTAACACCTGAATAGCACTTGGATGGAGATGTAGAACTAAATATCCTTGTGATAACTGGCGGAGAGGAAGTCACCATTTGAAACACATGTTATGATACTCTGAAGCGTCTCCATCTTGAACGGTATCTTTCTGACCTGCTTGAAGTGTATGAGAGGCCACCACTACTCAGAGAGCACCAGGAACAAATAGATAATTGAGGAAAACAACAGTGTATGCTTCCTGCTGTGCACTGACCCAATCACATTCTTGTATGTAAGCAGTTTTATGGCCTCCTGAAGAGCCATCGTCTTCACAGGATGTCTGGGCCAATGAGTCATCAATACCCCTGCATTTGTGAGCTGGGAGTAAAATGATGTGACATAATCCCTGCTTACAGTGGGCCAGAACCAGTCATTGCCAATGTTGTCTTCCCAAGTAAAGCTGCACAGCTGGAGGTGGTTACCTACCAGAAATGACATGTGGGGACACAACCTCCTTGAGTCAGGAGTGGCAATGGTAGCAGTGGGAGTAGTTTTGGTGTTGCTGAATGTAGGCCCTCCTCTACCAGGAAAGCTGGCACACATTGACCTATTTGACGCCTGCGGGATGATCCTGTCTGGTATCTGTAGGAAGCCGTGGGTTGTCCTTGTTTAGGCTTGGGATCAGGAAATATGTTATCTTGTATAGCTTGTTTTGCCAGTTAGTTGATCTGTAGTCCAAAGACCTTCTGTCCCAAAAAGGGGAGATGCATTAAGATGGCTTTCTGTGATGGTTTTCTGCATTCCACTGTCAGTGCCTGTATTGATTTCTGCCACAATTGACTGATACAGTTCCCATTGGAACTGGTCTTAAGATGTCTGTGAAATATCACAAGGCAACATTATCTTCTTCTCTTTAATGTCAAGAAGGTCTTCACACTCCTGTCTCTTATGTAGGGCAATAATTAGCACCTGGAAAATCCTTCAGTAGGGATTGTTTAAGACATGTACCGTAAGCTCCCACACTGAGATCAAACCTGGCAGTCCCATTATCTCTCTTTGTTGCGGTCTATAAATATGTATCCATGAGGTCTGATGGTACACTATTTTCATTAGCTATTGAGGCATGTGCCTATTAAAGGACAGCAACATGAAATCAACCTTAAGTGCATCAGGGAATCCCTGGCCTAATCCTTGCACATGGAAAGGTTTGGACCAGTGCCTTGAAAATTATGCATCCTATACATAACATAACATAACATAACATAACATAACATAACATAACATAACATTACATATACTTAGATTCAAAGTGTTTGTCTGAACGGGCCTCATTGTTTGAATTCAAATCAGATTGTTTATCAGATTGGCATGCATACTTTTTTTTTGCATGGATTAGTATTAAAAATATAAACAACATTTTGTAGAAGACTTAGGGACTGGCTGGAGGCATCAAGGACACCCCCAGATGAATTGGTCACCTTAATAACGGCTAGGTTTAGATTATGGAGCAGGTGAATACCAACCTAATCCACAATGTTGCTTGAAAGAAACTTCTCGGCCATTACCTTCTCATCCTCAAGTAGTCGTGGTGTGCCATAGAGCCATCTAGCTGAGATAAACCCAGAGGAACAGCAGGTGGTGGGTGTCAGCAAATCAGGGGGAATTAAAGGGATCATAGCGATAGTAAGGCACTATGCCTGCTCAGAGGAAGGGAGTCCAGATCCATGTTGTTCCACAGGCATCCTGAAACTGGTATATAAAATATGAAATGATTCTAGTGCCCCCCCCCCAACCCACTCCATGGATTGGGAGCGAGGCTGGAATCTATCTGTGTCCCCCTTTTTTAAGGCAGTGTAATTCCTCTACATCACTTCAGGTACGTAGAGGTACTGTAGCCCCTGGCACGGTACACACAATTACAAAAATAGAGCTAGTCAATACGATCTGTAAGTTATTTTGTCTTACTGGGGTAAATTTGGGGTTTGGCAGTATTTTCTTACCGTAAAAATATTGGTGGTAAATTTTGTCTTGCATTTAGATTGAGTTTGGCCTCATACTATTTTAGTGACCATACTTTGTTAGCTTACATTGCTGGTAATTTTAGTGGTGTGGTATTTTACGGTATTTAGTGGTGAGCATGGTTTTCTCCCTTATACTATAACCACATCATAAAACAAAACCTTACTTTCTATTATAATACCTCTTATTTGTCTGTAGAGAGCCCCAGACCTATACACTGTTGGGACCCAATAATTGTATTCAGAGCACCACCTACAGTTTGTGGCTGGTATCACTGGCTTGTCTACATCCAGCAATCTATGCACCCTTAGGTATCACTGGCTCATGGACGTCCAGCAATCTATATATTATATCAGATTCCTTTCAATCAGCATGGAAGGAAGGAATACACTCACACACAAACCTTTTTTGTCACTGAATATTATTAGCTCCTTCTGGGTTGTTATTTTACCTGCAGTAGTAAATTGACAAATGCACTACTGAAGAGAAATGAACCTCCCCTGTACTGTATACTTTATATGAAAATTGATGCACTTCATTCTCTGCAGTTTCACATTGAGTTTGCTATGTTATGAATTCTGTACCTTGCCTATCACCAACAACATATTCACATGTTATACTGGCAACACAAAAATATATGTATGTGCCACATTACTGCTGGCAATCAAATGCCACTGCACTTTGCAATAAAAAGTATGCCATTACATTTTGGTAAAACACTATATATATTCTTACATATTTCCTCTTTTTCTGACAATTATGGCTACCCAAATCCACAATTGGAGGAAACCCAAATTGTTATCCTTTTTTTTTCCATCATAGCAACTCAATAAAATAAACACTGAAATGTTTATAATACATCACTGTTCAATCATAATAAAAGTAAAATTCATCTTCCAAATGTGTCCATGAGTCCTCATACACATGTGCATATGTATGTATAGCTTTTCTTTTAAACGAAGTGTCCGCTATCAACATTTTATGTATAACAAAATAATAAAATAAAATAAATAAATAAAATGACTAATATAATTAACTAAAACAAATAATTAAAATAACATACATGTAATTCTCCACCACAGAATTTTCAGTTCCATAGAATAATACTATGCTTCATCAGGAACGCTGTAGAATTAAGTTCAATTCATTATTAAGTTCATCATTTTCATGACCGCAACTTTTGAGATGTTCTGATCATCAACTTTTCATCATTTGGTTTATTCGATGAAATCCATCCTGGCACCCTTGTATTCCTTTCCAGAGTAATCATCTCTTTGGGTGTCCCGGTTACTTTGTCTTCACCTCCATATTTCGGTCCGGAGGCATTACTTGAGCTTCATCCCGTGGAATCCAGGACTCCGTCATCTCTCATGTCCTCCGGTTCTGCGACCTCCAACCTCAAAAGATATATTAGTCATTCTAAATCAAATAGAAAAGAGACAGATTAAGTACATAGCACAATACAAATTTCACCCTTCCTACCATAAAAAAAATAGTCCAAAACATTGCGCTTCATTCTGAAACTAAGCACATGTTAAAGAGAAAACAAACATACACAAAACACCATCATACATCAACATATTTCAACATTGTACCATAATAATTCAATCTTCTTCAGCCCCTTATGTCAATGTTTATCACCCATGGTATTTTCATTTACATTTATCTCCATAACAAGGACCACAACTATTTTTATTTCTATGATGTGGGATACTATGAATACAGCCACTGTGTCTTCCCTTCCATGTCTTCAGGGCACTTAAGCTGTTTCTACTCGCTCAAGTCTCCTGATTTCATGTTTGGGATGTTCTGTTACCGTTTCACCCTCTGTCTTTAATATTTTGTACACTACTGGAGACACTGTATCCACAATTTGAAAAGGCCCTTGCCAGGCCGCCAGAAATTTAGAATTTTTATGTTTACCTTTTCCAAAATGAAATTTATATACCTGATCCCCTACATTATACTCGTTCACGTATGCCTTTCTATCATAATATGATTTTGCACTGTCAGCAGCCCTTTCCAAATTTCGCTGCACAAATGCAAAGGCATGTTGTAAATGCTTCCTCAGCTCTTCCACATATTCGTGAACTGTAGATGCACTCACACGTATTTACTCATGTGTCCTGTATGATAAATGTTGTGGCAGTACCATTTTCCTTCCTGTAAACACCTCATGAGGGCTGATACCTGTTGCTTTGGCAGGAGTCAATCTGATTGCCAATAAAACCAGGGGTAATCGTAAATCCCAGCTGGAACCTGCCTCTGCAACACATTTCTTTAATATTTCCATAACATGTCTGTTGCAACGTCCAATATTCCCAGAAGAGGCAGGTCGGTACGCAATATGCAGTTTTCTTTTCACCCCCAGTATCTGCCACACTTTACTCATTAAAGCGCTTGTAAAATGACTTCCTCTGTCTGACTCTATTCTTTGTGGTAACCCAAATCTTGAAAATATATGGTTTACTAGTAATGTAGCTGCAGTTTGCGCACTACAATCTGGTGCAGGAATACACTCTATCCATTTTAACATCAAACAAACCATACTCAAAATATACTCCTACTTGACTTTTTATAGGCCCTACATAGTCTATTTGCAAATTTGACCTCGGAAGGGTTATACCTTTTTTCATCAGTGGAGCTCTATGCATTGGTGAAGCGGGTTTAAATTAGGCACATACTAGGCACCCCCTAGTATATAATTCCACATCTTGTGACATATGTGGCCAGTAGGCATAATCTTTCAGTATCTCTAAAGACTTTTGTGAACCTCTGTGTTCTGCAGTTATTGCTTCATGTGTATGATGTAGCATTAACCCTGTGAATGAAAGGGGTACCACCCATTGTATTTGTCCTGTTATGGAATCCGTGATCAAGAGTCCATCCTGTAGTCTTTTCCTGTACAATCATTCTCAGTGAAAGGATTTTGTTCGGGGTCCATAAAATGATCATAATAGATTCCCAAAATTGGATCATCTTTTTGTGCCTTAATCAGATCTTGATCTGGTGTATCATAACTCCATTGCACTACTAGTTGTTCTACCTCCTTTGGAGCCTTAGAGCGTCTAACTGCATCTATCTGTATTTCACCAATTAAGTGTTCAATGCCATCACAGCCGCAATTTTGGCTAAATGATGCTTTATCATTTCCCCCCTTATCTTCTCCTGGAGTTTTTTAAATGTCCACAAATTTTCCTCCAGTATATTGTTAAATCATTCTCTGACACTAATGTGGCTATTGCCTGTATCATTTTTCCATGTTTGAAGGGCTTTTTATAATATGTAAGCATGCCTCTTGTTTTCCAGCCAGGTAGATACTCTACAAAGCTATTTTGTGCATTATCAGAATCAGTCACCAGCACGATTTCACAGAATTTATTGTCAACTGCAGTAGTAATTGCTTTATAAAGGGCTGGCAATTCTGCTATCTGACTACTCTTCGCCCCAATTCTCATCCCTATACTAGGAATGCCTTCACATCTCAACCAGACATTTCCTATTCCTGATACCAACTGTTTATTACTGTCATTTACGATATGAAAAGCACAACCGTCAACGTATACAGTTGGTACATTCCTGCATGTCTTTTCATCAAAAGCTTTGTGTGGTGATTGTTCAAACTCCTGCAAACTAGATTCTACCTCCAACTCATCTGATACACATTCAGCTGCACAGTCATGTAAATCCGCTAACCCTTGGGCAACTGGGCTCTTTTTATTTTGGCCATACCTCACTTCTACAGGAAAGCCTTGCCATGCCAATGTCCATGAAGTAATTCTGGACTGTGCTAGGTTGCCTAACCTAATCATTTTACTCTGTAAAAACTGCAATGGTTGAGGATTTGTCTCAATTATTACCTTTTCTCCTTGTACAATGGGGAGGAAATGCTGCAAGACCCACACAGTGGACAAAAGGGCCTTTTCACATTCAGTGAACTTAATTTCAACTTGAGAAAATGCCTTACTTGCATAAGCAATGGTTTTGTGGTTCAAATCATGTTTTTGAGATAACACTGCTGACATACAATGTTCAGTGAAACTTATTTCTATAAAGAAATCTTTGTTTTTTATGGGATATGCTAAACATGGTGCCTTTATGAGACATTCCTTTAATTTAGGAACTGCCTCAGATTGCTCCTTTTCCTATTCAGCTTCAACAGTTTAGTTAATGGATGAGTAATTTCAGCATAATTGTCAATACATTTCCTGTTATATCCCGTCTTTCTTAATAAACTCTTAAACTTTTGCCATTTCTTGGATCTTTCACTTTCTGTATGGCCTCCACCTTTTTCTTTTGTGGATTTAGTCCATGTTCAGTTACTTCATGGCCTTAGAAAAATGCACCTTTTTCTTGCACAATTGTGCTTTCTGTAAATATACTTTGGCACCCGCCTTTTGCAATTGGCCAAGAACATGTCTAATTTCATCAAAATGGCGTTTTAAGTTTTCATTTTTTATCAGGACATCATCCACATAAACTATGGTTCCTCTTTCCACTGTATCAGGCATAACCTTTCTCAGAAATATACCAAATTCGCTCCCACTATTGACATACCTGAATGGTGTTCTAGCCCATGCGTATTGCGTTTTATCAAATGAAAACTAAAACAAATTCTGAATATCCTCTGCCAGTGGCACACACCAATATCCAGATGTGAGATCTAATGTAGTAAACACCTTTGAGCCATGCACCAGAGCAAGGCCTTGCTCAATGAATGGCAGTGGCCATCTGGACACTGGCACTCTTTTATTTAACTCTCTCAAGTCTGCACACAGATGCCATTGACCATTTGGCTTTAACACACCCAAAATAGGAGTGTTGGAGGTGCTATGAATGGGCCTAACAATTCCCCTAGACTCCACATTTGTATTATCTCTGCCAATGACTCTAAACATGCTAATGTTAACCAATATTGGAGCACAAACACTGGTTTTCTCCCACACCCTTCCGGTATTGTGGCAACATGTAAATCAGTTAGGCCGCAATCATATGCATCTTTGGTAAACACGTCTTCAAATTCCATAAATATTTTCCTCAATTAATTTTTATCTTCTTCGCTATCACATGCATCTACTAACAAAATCTGCTCCTCTACCATTTTTGAAAATTCTGGGAAATCCTCCAGCGGAGGAATCTCTGTGCTTTCTTCCAACTGTGTGGCTGTGTCTCTCTGTAAAGCTGCCACTTTTAAATATTTTGGCATATCAGCCTCCACTTGAATGTGGTGATTTTCTATTTCATTTTCACTTAAGTCAAATACTATACAATTTTCTTGGTGACAGCATACTGTCTCATTTGAATCATAAGGGTACACAGATTGAATTTTAAAGATCCCTTTGGGTTGAGAATCCAGATATTCTGGCAACACATCCTGTGTATCTAAATATCTCTCAGGAATATTTCCAATCACCATGTTATTGAAATCTGCGGTGTAATGTGATTTTTGTATGGCCATTCCAAATGAAGAATTCTCTTGTAAATGAACATCCTGACATCCTTTATTATTCATCATAATTTTGACAGACCCTTCTTCAACATCTACCAATGGGGTGTACTTATAATCCAGGCCCTGCTGTTTCATGGATTCATTCAAGCACACAAATGCATTAGAATATTTCATTTGCTGTCCATTCTTGCACTTTAGCGTCATAACAACCTGCTTGGTGAATGCAGGAATAGTAATATCCTTCTTGACCTGTAATTCAACTGCATATGGTACCAACTGTGCACAATGTTAAGCCTTTCTCTTATCTTCAAATTCAGGTGCAGGCCCGCCTAGCCGGGACCACATTTTCTGGTTAAGAAAATCTAACACCATACACATTCTGTGCATGATATCATTGCCCATGTAAACATCATTTTGTGTTCCACTCACTATCCACACATTGTGGTAGATGGTTTTCTGTCCAATATTATTCTTTAGCATGCATCTTCCTGCAATTCGGTGTTCAAAGTCTGGATTGTCCAAACCAGAGACATATTGGTTTTTAATTCTAAATTTTGGGATCTCCTCTCTCTCCATTACTTTCTGCAGTCATGTCTCATTAATAAAGCTCCTTCCCTGTTCAAGCGCCAAAGTAGCTTTAATCACTATAGAATGGTCATTTATACCAATGTGAACCCATGGCTTCTCATCTTCCATGTGTATTTCAGCAAGAGTGGTAATGTGTTTTCCTGTGTCTGTTTTAGGAATAGTATTCTGTTTGCATTTCTTCTCTTTTAAATGGAAGTGCAATGTGTGCTCATCTATTTTAGTTTGCCATTTCTTCCTGGGATCCAAATAAATCTGCACAGATTGTTTTTCTTTTTCATTTTGCATTTTATCCTGACATATCAAAATGACAGTAACACTAGGCACACAGCTATTCTGTAGGTATACCTCCACTGCATCATTTGTTTTAGAAACAGTGTGGCATTCATTTATATTGTTGTTTTGTGATTTTATTTTCTTAGGTCTTAATGGTTTTTTGGTTAAGGACCACAGTACCCCATTTACACCATCTATGAGAGGAGACAATCCTTTCAGGCAATCTGTTCCCATTAGGAATGGAATTTCACAAATAGATGTGATCAATACTTCCTGTTTCATTCTGTGTTTTCCTATCTTTATGTCAACCTCAGTGACACCCACAATAGGCACCTGCTCACCGTTAAAGTTATGCACTGGGCCTTCACTCTGCCTCAGTGTGATCTGGTTCTGTGGCGATCTCCCTTCATTGATACTTTTTACCAATTCTTTGGACATAATTGTGGCCTGTGTGCCAGTGTCAATCATTTCATATGTATTGCATTTCTCTTCCACTGTAATGGGAGCATAATATCTGTCTTCAACTTCCTCTAACACACACAAAAAGTGTGAATTCTTACTAATTTCAGGATTCACGTTTCTCAGATCTTTTTCAGTTTTGGCTAAGCACATTGGTAAATGGAAAGACATTTTTCCCTCGTTTTTGTCCATTTCTGTTTGAGAAACCTTACTCATTTCGCCATATTCAGAGGTCCTTTGGAGTGTGGCCACTGTTCGCCCTTCCATCCGGGGATCATCAGAGTTCACACTGCAAGTCTCCAACTGAATATGCGTAGAGACATTACTTGGTAATTTGTCATTTTCTAATTCTGGGCATTTGTGGATGTTTGGCATGGTACCAAATCTGTGGCTCAATGAACTCTTTAGGTGATTGATCTGTACCCTCCATTCGAGAACGTATTCTTTCTGCCTGTATTTGGTCAGTGTTTTGATTGCCTAGGGAAAGCGTTCTAACATCCCCACGTACTCCCTGTTCAATTGCATTACCCATGTATGAGTTGTCTTTCCTAAATCTTTCTTAAATCTGTCCCTTTGTTCTTTTGGAATTTCATGTTTTTCTTTTTCATTTGTGCAAATCTCCAACGTTTGATTTAACTCCAGGTTAAACTGAACTTCTTTTTTAGATGTATTTGCAATTCCTGTCACATGTTCATTTGCCGGTTTTGTCCTTTTTAAATCATTAGGCATCTCAGAGTCAATATGCAAAATCAAATCAGGGCAATCTGTCTTTTTAGCATTGCAGGTATCATTGATATTTAGTCACTTATTATCGGAAACCAACCAGTCATTGCTATGGCCTTCTGCCCCGTCCTTTGATGACTGTTTTTGAACCGTACATAGTTTTCGTATTTGTTCAGCCAACATTTTCACTTGGGCCTTGAGACACTGGAATCTTTCCATCTCTCTAGAATCTTCTCTCTGCGGCCCAGGTCGATATTGGTTGTTTTCCCCCTGATTGAATCTATTCTGATATCTCTCAGGAGAATGATTTCTATTGGGGTTGTTTCTGAACTCTTGATTCATATGTGGAGGGGAGCGGGGTGCACCTATCCTTTGGTTGTAGCCCCATAGTGGTGGTGATTAATTGTATTGATGTGGGGCATAATTCATACTCTGCCTCATGTCCTGTCTCTCATTTTGTGAGTATTGTCCTCTATGCTGATTCCCATTTTCAGTAAATCGATCCACATATCGGGATCTATCCTGATTACCATATATCATGGTGTTAGGGTCAAATCTGCTTTGTGTCCCCAATACCTGGTAGGGACCATTATTTCTTTGACCTGACTTTGTCTCTGATTATTGTTCATACCTGACATATCAGGCCGATATCCTGCCCGGGGCCCGTCTCCTAAGTGCCTAGGGCTAATGTAGCTCTCCCTATTACTAGGATCATGTGAGTGAAATATTTTTGCAGGTAGCGACAACCTGCGTTGATTACCCCTTTGTTCAACTGTCACATTATTTTTACATGGACTTTGAGCGGACTCAAGGGACATTTTAGCTGACCTAATCTCCATCACTGTTGCTGAGGATTCTTTAGATTTTGGACTAATTCTTTCATTTTATCACTCTCTCTACCCCGACAATATAGCACCTCATATACTTTTGTACTTTGGTGCACAATCCATTCAAGTGACTTGTCATGGTCAAATTCACAGACTAACTGTGATATGATGTCTTTCTGTAGCCCATAGAAGTAGGCAATTTTAAACTCATTGGAATTTGGGTCAAAAGGTACATAAAAGTGAGAAAAAGCTCTTTTTAAGTCTTGCAGAAATTGGTGAGGTGATGTATTAGGCCCAGCCGTAATTATGTAAGCAACTTTCTACACCTCCTGTAATGATTGGAATGGAGAAAAATGACGTCTAATCTCTTTTTCAAACTCTGCCCATGTCATGTTCTGCTGTTCATTTAATCCCCTAATGATGCTGGCTGTGGGAGCGTCCAGAGTTAAGTGAAAGTATTGTCTGTATTGTTTCTTAGGTATCTGGAGGGCTTTAAATATATTGTGCACTGCTTCTAAGTGGTCCTCTATACAGCACTCCCCTACTTTTTTAAATGGTTTGATCAGAGCCTTGATTGATTTCATTATTTTAATAGGGCTACTTGTTGTTATACATGGAATTGCACTACTTTGTGATTCAACCCTTGTTTCAGGCGTATGGGATTGGTGGCGGCCCCCAATGGATGTGTCAAAACCACCAAGGGCGCTGCAGCCAAGTTCAGTCACCGACCCAGCCACTGGGGCACTAGTTCTCTGTGTAGAAATATAATTCACCTCAACTCCATTGAATGTGGTGCCCTGTCGCTTGTCTTGGGACCTGGAAATGCATATTTGCTGTTCCAAATCCTTGCAATTTTTAAGGAGCCTATCTGCCTCCTTACGCAAATAATTATTTTCATCACTCATTTTATTAATCACACTCTGCATATCGCTCAGTTGCATTTGGCATTCATTCAATTCTTTGTCTCTTTTGTCACTTTCTTGAAACATTTTAACTTTCTCTTGTTCAGCATTTTGAAGATCACTTTCTTTCTCAAAATGTTATTTTTGTAAAATCAGCATTTCCAAAACAACTTCATCTTTATCTTGTCTAATATGATCTACCAACACTTTCAAGTGTTTTAATTCATGCTCACTATCCTCAAACTGTTTCTTTCTTTGAGACAATTGAGTGTTGAGATCTTTACATTTTGACTGCATGTCCTTTTGAAATACCTCTAGTTCTGCTCTTAATTTTTCCTCTTGTTCACTAGCTCCAGCCAGTTAAATGTTTAATCTGCTAATCAGCTTGGCATCATTTTCTTGCATTTGCAGAGACCTATTTAAAATGAACCATGTCTTGGCACATAGCCATATCAGACAATCTTTCTCTGCATGTTTATCAGCAGCATTTAATAATCTCAAAAGACAGACCTGGGTTATGTTACCTTCTGAAAAAATGATTCTTTCTGCACTTTACCATATATGCGGTCATGCCATTCTGTGTCATTATTTGATGACCATGTCCCATGTGCATATAGCTTTGCCTCCAGATATTGCACTAGCTCTGGGAATGTGGCCTCCATTTGAGACATTCTGAAATCCACTTTTAGTGTCACACTGCTCTCATATGATGGGTTCCTTTTAATGCACGTATGGTAGTGTTAGACACATCTGCCATGCCCAGTAGGTGCTCTACAGCCACTTTCCTGGCCAATGCACCATTATTTATAAGATAATTTGTCTTATTAGGGTAAATTTGGGGTTTGGCGGTATTTTCGTACCGTAAAATATTGGTGGTAAATTTTGTATTGCATTTAGATTGGGTTTGGCCCCATATTATTTTAGTGACCATACTTTTTTAGCCTATATTGGCGGCAATTTTAGTGGTGTGTTATTTTACGGTATTTAGTGGTGAGCATGGTTTTCTCCCTTATACCATAACCCCATAATAAAACAAAACCTTACTTTCTATTATGATACTTCTTAGTTGTCTGTAGGGAGCCCCAGGCCTATGCACTGTTGGCACCCAATAATTTTATTCAGAGCGCTACCTACAGTTTGTGGTTGGTATTACTGCCTTATCTACATCCAGCAATCTATGCGCCCTTAGGTATCACTGGCTCATGGACGTCCAGCAATCTATATATTATATCAGATTCCTTCCAATCAGCATGCAAGTAAGGTATACACTCACACACAAACCTTTTTTTGTCACTGAATATTATTAGCTCCTTCTGGGTTGTTATTTTACCTGCAATAATACATTGACAAATGCACTACTGAAGAGAAATGAACCTCCCCTGTACTGTATACTTTATATCTATATAAATAAGTTCACAGATGCAAAAATGACACCAAAGTCCCATTTGTTTTATATACTCTCATTATATTATATACAAATATAATTCACAATCATTAATTCTTACCATGAATACATTGCATCGTCATCTGGAATACAAAGAGAAAACAAAATAGAACAAGCAGATCTTTTAAAATAGGCATGCATTGATTTCCCTGCCCTTCTGCCCTGTACTAAAGCTCAGTCATTCATGCAGCATTTCACAGTGTCCTCACTTGTACATATCTTACCAAAAGTGTTTCTTTGAAGTTCCGAGCGTGACCTCGCTACTTTCACGATGCAGGTCCAGTATCGGCATGGACGGCTACTGTAATCTTGTGTGTGTGTGGGGAGTGCCAGCGAGATATCTTCTCAAGCCAGCGCTCAGTGACCCCTTGGAACACTGTCTGTCTTTGCAGCCCAGTCACCACTAACTCCTCTCCGCAAGTTTTGCCATTAGCAAAACTCTGAGCCTTCCTACTTTATTCACGTGGCATGTCTGCAGACACTTTCTTCCAAACAGGTCAAAAGAATGTTTTCTGCGCCAACCTTAATTTTTAGGAAATAAAAAATCCTTGCTCTCTGAGCAATTGTTTAATGTATTTCCTGCTGCACATACTTTCTGCTCTCACAAGCTAACACAGAAAGGAAGAAAAAAAATGCCATTGTGCATTTAAAATGCATTTCAGCATGGCCACCAAAATATTTATTTTCAACTCATTTTGCACGAGACAACATTATAATGTTAAGAAAGTTAGAATTAGTGTTTAGTAATGTTAATTAAGTTAGTCAGTTATATGATTAATGTGGTCTCATGTATAAGACAGCACAGAGAAAAAAAAATGGTGCACTTCATTCTCTGCAGTTTCACATTGGGCTTTGCTGTGTTATTAATTCTGTACCTTGCATGTCACCGACAACATATTCACATGTTATACTGGCAACACAAAAATATATGTATGTGCCACATTACTGCTGGCAATCAAATGCCACTGCACTTTGCAATAAAATTACATTTTAAAATTGCCATTACATTTTGGTAAAACACTATATATATTCTTACATCAACCCAAGCTCCTTACCTAAAATGGCCAGCCACTGTTGCCATTCTTACATCAACCCAAGCTCCTTACCTAAAATGGCCAGCCACTCCTGCCACAGACACTCTGGAGCCTCCACCCCTGCCCCTGTGTAGTGCCAGTGAACAGACTTATGCCAAGGCAGGAGGGGGGGACCTGGCATATCCCTGGCACTGCAGAAGCCAGACCTCAGTGTGCACACATAATAGCAATGAGCCTTCATCAATCACCATCCTGCCTCCTGCGCCTAAGCTATGCACAAAACAAGCCAGATCAGTGGGGCGAGTTCACACTCCAGTGGGAATTGAGAAAAGTGGACACAATAAAGGTAGGACTAAATTTGTGAAATTGGCCTATTTCAATGGAGACAAGAAAAAAACAGAGGCGATGTAGGAGACCCTTATCCCGTCCCTGCCTAAATCAAATGGTCACACTAATCAGGAAATCTTTTTGAATTGGAGGAACTGGACATTCCTATGAAACGAGGCAGGGCTTCACATGATAAAGAATGGGAAGTGGGAGATGGACGAGGAGGTACTGATAGTCATGGAGTGCCTTCATGTTGTACGTTCGATGAGGAGGAAGAGTAGGTGTAGGAGTAAAGTGAGTTTCGGTTCATGTTTGTTTGGGAGTGCCTATATGGTTTAAGTACTTTGAGGAGGAAAAACAGGTGTAGGAGTAATATGGATAACAGTAACAGGTGCATAAGGGCCACTGAGCGTCTTCCTGATGAAAGTACTGTGACGAGGAGGAGTAGGAGTGAAAGTAATGTACATTCCCTGTGAGTAATCTGATCATTCCTTCTGTGTTATTTTGCAATACAATCTCCTGTTTAGCAAGTTCCATTGCGGCACAATGTTCTGCTCTGGGGGCATGTTGTGGGCATGCCCAGCGCAAAACATTTTCTTTTGCACCATTGGATTCTGTGCTATCTTTCATGAATCAGCTGGCCAGGCTATACGTTTTTCATATTATGTTACTTTGCATTTATATGGCGCCTTATGTATCATTGCTATGATCTCAAGGCGCTGGTAGGTTGAACGCCCTCGGAAATCGTAGTTCAAGTCAGTAGAGAGAGAGAGAGAGAGAGCGAGTCAATAAGGTGCATGGGTGCACCGGATATGTGTGCAGCTGATGTGGCATTTGCATGATAGCTGCTTCTTAGCGGTAGGTTGGGTGTTTGGGAGGTCAGGAATATGTGTTCACTCTGGTAGGTTGATATCCACACTGGTTTCTGGCTGCGTTACGCCTGAGGATACACTTAGGCTAGCGGTGTGTGCTCAGCTAGCTGTGTTTAATTAGGATGATGTGGAATATGTGCGGGTATTAGTATTAGAACAGCTATACCAAATGTGTCATAGTATCGCTGTGTTGTAATTGAGTGGTGGTGTATAGGAGAGAGTAAGCATGGTAATGTGATATTGTGGTTTTCAGTAAGGAATTTGAGATCTGTATCATCTATTCTATCCGTGTTATTCACTCAGTCCGTTAACTCAGTTTCATCTGTTCATACATTTCGTCTGGTTCATCATCTAGTTTACTAGTCTTTCCTTCTATTCCGTCATTCGATCCTTCATCTACATAAACTATTCCATCCAATCAGTTGATCCATTTCATCCTTCCCATCTGTTTAGTGTGTTCCATCTGTTATATACTTCATATTCGGTTGAACTGTTCCATGTGTTTTACTCACTTCGTCAGTTACATCCGTGTCATCCGTTCTATCCACTCCATCCGTTCCATCGACTCCATTTGTTCCATCCACTCCATTTGTTCCGCCCACTCCATCCGTTCTATCCACTCCATTTTTCCATCCACTCCATTCATTCCATCCACTCCATTTGTTCCATTCACTCCATCCGTTCCATCCGTTCCATCCGTTCCATCCGTTTCATCCATTCCATCTACTCCATCCACTCCATTCGTTCCATCTATTGCATCCGTTCCATCCACTCCATCTGTTCCATGGACCCCATCCGTTCCATGCACTCCATCCATTCCATGCACTGCATCCGTTCCATGCACTCCCTCCGTTCCATGCACTGCATCTGTTCCATGCACTCCCTCCATTCCATGCACTCCCTCCGTTCAATACCCTCCATCTGTTCTGTCCATTCCGTGCATTCCATTCATTCCATCCACTCCATCCATTCCTTCGACTCCATCCATTCATCCCCTCTGTCCGCTGCATCCGTTCCATCCCCTCCATCCACTTCATCTGTTCCATCCACTCCATCCATTCCATCCACTCCATCTGTTACATCCACTCTATCTGTTCTTCTCTCCACTGCATCCATTCCCTCCACTCCATCCGTTCCCTCCACTCCATCCATTCCATCCACTCCATCTGTTTCATCCACTCCATCTGTTCTATCTACTCCATCTGTTCCCTCCACTCCATCTGTTCCCTCCACTCTGTTTGTTCCATCCGCTCTGTTCGTTCCATCTGCTCTATCCGTTCTATCCATTCCAGCTTTTGTTCAACACCATCTGTTCCATCTACTCTTCTGTTCCATCCACTCCTTCTGTTCTGTCTATTCCATCTGTTCAATACACTCTACCTTTTCCATTCACTTCATCTATTCCATCTACTCCATCAGATCGATCCACTCCATCTGTTCCCTCTTCTCCAGAGATGCATCCACTTCATTTGATCTATCCATTTTATTCGTTCCATCCACTTCATCCGTTCCGTCCACTTCATCCGTTCCGTCCACTTTGTTCGTTCCATCCACTTTGTTTGTTCCATCCACCTTGTCTGCTCCATCCGTTCTAACCACTTCATTCGCTCCAACTACCTCATCCTTCTATCCACTTCATCCGTTCCATCCGCTTCTTCCGTTCCATCTACTTCTACCATTCCATCGACTTCATCCGATCCATCCACTTCATCCAATCCATTCACTTCATCCGATCCATCCACTTCATCCGGTCCATCCACTTCATCCGGTCCATCCACTTCATCTGTTACCTCTACTGCTTGCGATTCATCCGCTTCATCTGTTTTATCCACTGCATCCTTTCATCCGTTTCATCCACTGCATTTATTTCGCCCACTGCAGCTACATCATTTCTTTCATCCACTTTATTCATTTCATCCACTTCATCTTGTAGGGTATTTTGTGGAGATTTGGGGCCTGAGAGTATTTTCTTACCGCCGAAAAATAACTTAGCAACAATCACTCCTTGTATTCAGATTGGGCCATGTACAACAATAATACAGTGGACATGCATTATTTCTGCACACAGACATGCGTATTTGGTATGCGTGGTTGGTATGCGTGGTTGGTATGCATGGTTGGTGGTATTTTGGTGAGCATAATTCCCTTGTTTTATTTGTGGCCCCAATATCCAGAACCCCTTATTTTTGCTTAGATTTTTCGTGTAATCACTAGGAAGACCTCAGGCTTGCATTTCAGGAACACCACATTTTCATTTTTAGTGTGCCACCATGGGCAATTTCTCTCTGTCTTATCTACGGCAGCGAGCTATCATGTGGTATTTTCACTATCTTATATACGGTAGTGAACTATGTCCCGGGCCTCCCTTTTTGCCGACTCATAGACCTCCGACAAACTACAACACACACAGTTAGTTATAATTGCTCATACTGAATTACATTGTGCACCCGGCTGCAGCAAATTTGACGTTTAGCTACCTTGAAAATGACAATTGCACTGTCTAAACATCTCCCCACATCATCAGCACTGTATTGGTAAATATAAAACACACCACCCGTCTGCTTTCAAATGTTTTTGTGTATTATAAAAGTTGCATTTAAACACAATCTCACTCTTTACAGAAATAAATAAAATAGCACAGTAACAGCATTGTCTGTGATACACTGAAAAGAGAGTGGCGGAGACAAGAACTCAATTTGCAACATTAAACATGTGATTAAAGCACAGGAATCTCCTTTCCTACACTGACTGAATATTCTCGTACACACTCAGCCCCCACACTTCTGTAATTACCTTATCTGTTCAGCATGAGTTTTCTTCAGCTGTTCTCTTTCTGAATTTGGCTCCCTTGAAGATTAACCCCAGTGAAAACAAGCGTCTTTCATTCTCAAACCGGGGTTATTGCCTGGAATTCTCAGCTTTTGCAGCAGGAATGCTTCAGCCAGGAAACAGGTCCTTCTCCCAGCTCTGCCAAATTCCGACTGTCCTCCCCCTCTCCTCAAGCTTGCCCAGCAAAACTCTCATCACTGCCTCTAGCATGATACTTGCTATGACACTGCTCCAATCAGAAATCAATCATGCCATCTCCTCCCTCACTACACAATGGCTCATTTCTACAGTAATTATTTGTAACCAACTGATTTCCTGTTCCTTCGAGCCCTTTTGCTTCCTGTAGTTATGTGGACAGAGCAGCAGAGAAAAAGAAAAAAATGAATGTGCGTTTAAAAGTTCACTTTCAGAGTAGGCCTAATTCTGCAGTGGAGACACATTTTTATTAGTGGGTTATGTTAAATGCAGTTTTGTTAGTCAGGTTATTTATTAATAATGTTAGTTATTAATTTTCAAATGTGTCTCTTGCACAATAGGCATTTCAGGTGAAAAATAGTGTGCATTTTTGAATGTGCACGTGTGCTTTTAACTGTAAAAATAGATTTGCATCTTATATGTTAAAATCGTTTTTGACTGAATAGCCTGTCTTTACTTATATGTCCATGTTAATCTGGCAACACATATAGCAATGCACCACACCCATGTGGTGGTGCTGCATCAAAAAAAAATTGCTACCTGTGCAGTAGTGCTGTACTCTATGCTGTAACACGCCAAATATCCTTACAATTTGTTCTATTCAGTTTGTTCACTTTCATTTACACTAGCAGTTTTAGTTTTCCATTTTCTCGATCAGGACTCGAAGCTGGATTACATTTTTTTTTTTTTTTTAGGGAAAAGTGATGTTTTCAGTAATTTGCAGAAGGACATGAGGTCTTCAGTGAGTTGGATGTGAGGTGGAAGTGAGTTCCACAGAGTGGGGCCAGAGCTGAGAATGATGATCTACCTAATCTGACTGAGTTGGTTTTTGGTGTCATAAGGAGGCGGGCTGAGCTTGATCTTAGAGTGTGTGGTGGATGGTAGGGATTTAGTTTGCCCTAAAGATATTGAGGTCCAGTATTATGCACAGCTTGGTGAGAGATGCATAAGGTTTTGAAGGTCATCCTATGTGCAACCAGAAGCCAGTGCAGAGTTTTGAGAGCTGGGGAGGTGTGGTCTTTTGGGCCAAGTGGTAGTAGCAGTTTGGCTGCGGCATTTTGTGCTCTTTGTTGTTTAGTCATGTGGTACGCATGGATTCCGAAGTAGAGGGGGTTAGCATAGTCCAGTCTTGACATTACAATTGATTGGACCGCGATGAGTCTGTTTGGAAAGGAGAGGTATGGAAAAATGCGCCTAAGAATTTTGAGGTGGTAGTGACAGGATTTAGAGACGTTGTTGACTTGGTGCGAGAGGGTTAGGTCAGCGTTGAGAGAGCATCCAAGGTTTTTTAGCGAGGTTGAGGTTGTCGGGGAGTTGCCCATGGCAGATGGCCAGGGTAGGGGATGTGGAACAAGTTTGGTGTTGCCGCATATCATGATTTCAGTTTTGGAGGGATTTAACAGGAGGTGGTTTGTTGTCATCCAGTGATCAATATCCAGGAGGCAGGCAGCGAGGTTGGGTTTGCAGTTGGGTTTTGAATTAAGAAGTTTTAGGATTAGTTGGGTGTCGTCGGCGTAGTTGTAGCACAGGATATTGTGCGGGCGGATTATTCGTGAGGGTGGACAGATAGAGGTTGAACAGGAGGGCTGATAGGCACGCTCCTTGTGGAACTCCAGTATTGACTGGTCGGGTGGGGGAGGCAAAGGAGGAGAGTAGGGTTATTTGGTTCCTATTGTTGAGAAAGGATGCTATTCATTTGAGAGCATTTCCACAGATTCCTAGGAAGTGGAGGCGGTCGAGGAGGATTGAGTTGTTTATTGTGTCAAAGGTGGCGGATAGGTCAAGAAGGATTAGCGCAGCACATCCCGCAGAGTCTGCAGTGTTTTTAAGGTCATCACAGATTGAGGTTAGGGTGGTTTAGGGTGGTTTCAGTTCAGTGTCGGGGCCTGAAACCTGATTGAGCGGAATCTATGGGATTGTTGGCTTCGACAAAAGGGAGTAGGCGGTTTGGTCAATGAGTTTGGCAAGGAACCTGGTGTTTGAGATGGGGCGGTAGTTTTTGGGGTTGAGAGGGTCAAGGGAAGTTTTTTTTAGAAGAGGCTTGACATAAACGGTTTTGAGGGAGTCGTTTATGATGGTTCTTGTGTGTTTTCCTGCGCAGGTGGATGCAAATATTTCTTTGAGGGTTGTGGCTGGGCAGCGGTCTAGCGGGGAGCAGGATGGTTTGCTAGCATAGAGAAGTTTGAGAAATTGGTCAGTTGATAGTGGAGTGAAAGAGTCGAAGGTCGGGTTGGTAGCGGTTGCATGCGGTGGGATGGGAGGTAGGGTGGGTTGATTGTGAGGTGGGTGTAAGCGGGCCAGTTTGTTGGTTAGAGAGTTTATTCTTTTGAGAGCAGTGGTATAGAAGTGGAGAGAGAGTGCGTTGCAGAGAGATTGAGAGAGGGTCAATTGGGTGGTGGTACATAATGGTTTGGTGAATTTGGAGATGATTTTGTGGAGTTATTTGCTGGGGTTATCACAGTTCAGGATTCAGGAGTTGTAATGGGCTTTTTCTGCTATCCGGATTTCAGATTTGTAGTGGCGATGGTGCCGGGCCAGGATGGATTTGCTCAGGGGGGTTTTGTCCTTCCGCCATTTGTGTTTGGGGGTTTTTTAAAGATGTTTTGTGGTCTTGCGTTCTGGGGTAAACCATCTAGGAAAAGGGCCGTGGCGAGCTGATGGTTTGCAAGTGGGGGTGGGCGGGATTAATGAGGTATTAAGCCATGAGTCAAAGGCGTCGGAGGTTAGGTGTTCATTGGGTGGGCAGGTAGGGGGAGGAGACTGAAGGAGCTTGTCAGCTAGGTCAGGAAGGATTTTTAGTTTCTTCCAGCATTTGTGTAGATTTGGGGGTTCTGGTTCAGGTACGTGGAGGGGTGTGGGTGAGCGAATGGTGAAAGAGACAATGAAGTAATCGGACCAGATGATAAGGGTGGAGGGGTTTAGATGTATCTGGTCAAGGGAGCTGAAGATGACATCTAGGGTGTGTCCTTTATAGTGAGTTGGCCCGTTTATGTGGGTATGGAGGTTGATCGCGTCCAAGCCGTCGACCGGAGAGTGGGTCATAGGGTTGGTGGGGATGTCAAGCCAGGTATTGAAATCTCCTAGAAGGGTGAGGGTGGGATGATTTAATTGGAGGGTGGCTATCGAGTTGCAGAGGTTGTTTGAGAATTGTCTGTCATAGCCTGGAGGTCTGTAGATGATTAGGAAGCTGTGGGAGAATGAAGGGAGGAGGGATAGTTTTACGAGAAGTGATTTGCAGGAGGGGATGGTTGGCTGGTTGTCGATGATTGAGGTGGAGAAGTGTGTCTTGAAGGCGATTGCTAGTCCTCCTCCTCTAGAGAGTTGGGTTAGTGGGCTTCGGGAGTAGTTTGGGGGACGGCTCATTGGCGATAGGGGCAAAGTCATCAGAGAACCATATTTCCATGATAAAGAGTAGGTCTGGATTGTCGGAGGTGAGGAGGTAAAAGATTCTGTGTCTGTTTTTTGCTACAGATCAGGCATTAAAAAGGATGCATCTTACTTCGGTGCTGGAGGATGGTGTGGGAATACAGAGGTGGAGGATTGGAAGGGAGGGGCAGTGAGTCTAAGGGGATGGGGGGGGTGGTTGGAGGGTGGTGAGGGGAGGGAGTGGAAACTGGGGAGAGAGAGGGGGGTGGATGGTGGTCAATGGGAAGAGTAGGCAGGTGGTCGAGGTGGTTGGTCGAGGTGGTGTTGGTTGGGTTTGGGTCAGGGAACTTGAAGGTAGGTGTAGGGGTTAGGAGTTTCTGGTGTGGTTGGGGAGAATTTGAGGGAGAGGTTTTTCAGGCAGGGTCAGGGAGGGGGTTTTGTGGTGATCGAGATTGGGAGTTTGAGGCCGGGGGTTGAGGTAGGAGTGGTGAGGATTACTGAGAGATTGAGGGAGACGAGGTACGGTTTCTCTTCAGGGTTTTTGGTGCGGTTGGTGTGTGAGAGAGGGTAGGGGGGTCGGAGGGAGAGAGGGATGCAGCTACTGTTCTTGCCAGGGTGAGACATGCAGTTTTTAGGGAGGGGAAAGAGTGAGGTCGGAGGTGGATGTTGGTGGGAGTTGATGAGGGGAGAGGCAGGTGGGTGGTTGTGGGGCTGGGTGTGTTTGGGAGGCAGGGCGGGCCTTTAGTTGTGGGGGTTGGGTGTGAGGGTCTGATGATAGTGGGCAGGTGTGTGGAGGGGATGGGTGTGTTTGGGAGGCTGGGCGGGTCATTAGTTAGGGGTGCTGCTGGTGCTGGTATGATGATAGTGGGTAAGTGGGTGGAGTGGATAGGAGGAGCTGGGGTCTTTGGATGGTTGGCTTGCCATCGGGTTCCTCTGGCTCTGTGTTTGGATAGGGGATGGGATGGGGGTGAGGTGGAGGGTGGGCTAGATTGGGATGGGGTGGTTCTTCTGGCTTGGGGGTTGAATATGGAGTGGGGTGAGGATGTGGTGGAGGGCAGGATGGTTAACAGAGGTGGGGGATGTGAGGTAGGGCAAGAGAAAAGGGCGGTGGGTGCGAGTGGGTCTCTTTCAGCAGACCTTGGTGGGTTGTGTGGACTCATGGCATGGTTGAGTTTGAGCTGTGTTATAGTTGGCATAGGATGATTTGGCTCACACATTCCAAGTTCAACTATACTACAGGATGTTAATTGTTCACACTTTCTATGTTTACCTGTACTACAGTTAGGTATAGTTTCTAAGTTGATCATAAACCACAGCAAGATATTATTTGCTCTTTCTAAGTTTACATATACCACAGCTATGGAAAGTTTCTAAGTTCAACTGAGCAACCGGAAGATATTATCGACACTCTCTAAGATTATCTATGCCACAGTTAGGGAGGGTTTCTAGGTTCTTGTGAACTATAGGAGGATATTATTCACAATTTCTGAGTTTAACTGTACCACAGTTAGGGGCCCTTTGTAGTTTGGTGGTAGCACAGTTTGATATTGTTTTGAATTTCTAAGTTCAGTTGCACAACAGGAAGATATTATTCAGACTTTAAAGGTCAACTATACCACAGGATGATATTAATCCCACTGTCTAAGTTCAACTATGCCATAGGGTGGGAATATTCACGCATTCTAAGATGAATTGGACTGTAATTTTGTTCTTAGGCACACTTTCTAAATTCAACTATGGCACAATGTGGTTTCTAGGTAGATGAAGTAAATTGAGCTAGGTCACAGTTATGCAGTTAGCTACACTCTCCGAATTGAACTAGACCAAAGTTACGCTGCTAGGGACAATTCCAAATTCAACTTTGGCACAATATGGCTACTAGATACACTTTCTAAATTGAATTTATCCACAGTCACACCACTAGGCACACTCTCCGAATTGCACTAGACCACAGTTACGCTACTAGGCACACTATCTAAATTAAAGAAGACCACAGTTACGCTGCCAGGTGCAATTCCAATTCAACTTTGGCGCAACATGGTTATTAGGCACACTTTCTGAATTGAACTAGACCACAGCGATGCACACTTCTAGATTCAAACCTTGACACAGTGCGGTCATTAGACACACTCTCTAAATGAGCTGGACCACAGTTATGCCATTAGGTACACTCTTTAACCTGAATTAGATCACATGTACGCTATTAGGGACAATACTAGATTCAACTTTGGCACAGTGAGGTTATTAAACACACTCAGTGATGTTGGGAATACCTTCTAAATTCAACTTTAACACAGAGACGCTATTAGGCACACTTTCTAAATTCAGCCTTAACACAATGACGCTATTAGGCACACATTCTAAATTCAACTATACCAGAGAGATGATATCAGGCACACTTTCTAAGTGCAAACTTTGGCAGGTGACACTATTAGGTACACTTTCTAAATTCAACTATACCACAGTGACGCTATTAGGCACACTTTCTAAATTCAACTATACCACGGGGATGCTATTAGGCAACTTTCTAAATTCAACTATAGCACAAAGAAGATATTATGCACACTTTCTAAGTTCAAGCTTTGGCAGGGTGACCCTATTAGGCACACTTTCTAAATTCAACTATAGCACAGAGATGATATCAGGCACACTTTCAAAGTTCAAACTTTGGCAGGGTGACGCTATTAGGCACACTTTCTAAATTCAACTATTCCACAGTGACGCCATTAGGCACACCTTCTAAGTTCAACTATACCACAGCAACGCTATTAGGCACGTTCAATGATGTTGGGAGCACAGCCTACATGTGTCCTTAATGTGTGGCTATACAATGTAAAACAGTAGTATTCTTAGGGAATTGTAGTTGAGAGTGGTAGGGCTTTCTGGCGTGAAGTGATTGCTTCAGTCCCCACCCTTGCCACACTTACTTTTTGGATGGTGCTGGTTGATGGCAGGCTACTGGCTTCCTGCTTCTCCTGAGGATACCTGCAGATACTATCTGGAGCTGTTTGGTTGGAGCTGTCCTTTGCCTCAGTTCCTTAGCCGCAGGGGCTGCACAGGCAGAGGGCTGCCCTGGGATAGGCGGTAATGGCCTGAGTAACATGGCCAAAGCGCCAATCAGGGCACGGTGGGCGTTTCGGGAGGCGGGAAGGGGGAAGACATCCAGGAAGAGGGGTGGGAAGGAATGGGTGTACAACGGGGCTGCAGGCCCGAAATTTACTTCAAAATGTACACAGTGGCAAGGCCCAGAAGGATCTGATGACCAATGCACTCACCTGGGCAGCAGTTCCAAAGGAGGGGAACCAGAGGCAGTGTGGGCCAGTAGGCCTTGAAAACACACCGACAAAGCACCAATCAGAGCACAGTGGGCGGGTCAGGAGGCGGGAAGGGGGAAGGCAACCAGGAAGAGGGTTGGGAAGGAATGGGTGTACAATGGGGCTGCATGCCTGAAAATTTACTTCAAAAATGTACACGGTGGCAAGTCCCAGAAGGGTCTGATGACCGATGCACTCACGTGGGCAGCAGTTCCAAAGGAGGGGAACCAGAGGCAGTGCGGGCCAGTAGGCCTTGAAAACACACCGACAGAGCACCAATCAGGCCACGGTGGGCGTGTCGGGAGTCGGGAAGGGGGAAGGCAATCAGGAAGAGGGGTGGGAAGGAATGGGTGTACAAAGGGGCTGCAGGCCCAAAATTTACTTCTAAATTTACACGGTGGCAAGGCCCAGAAGGGTCTGATGACCGATGCACTCACCTGGGCAGCAATTCCAAAGGAGGGGAACCGGAGGCAGTGCGGGCCAGTAGGCCTTGAAAACACACTGACAAAGCATCAATCAGGGCACAGTGGGTGGGTCGGCAGGCGGGAAGGGGGAAGGCAACCAGGAAGAGGGGTGGGAAGGAATGGGTGTACAACGGGGCTGTGGGCCCAAAATTTACTTCTAAATTTACATGGTGGCAAGACCCAGAAGGGTCTGATGACCGATGCACTCATGTGGGCAGCAGTTCCAAAGGAGGGGAACCAGAGGCAGTGCGGGCCAGTAGGCCTTGAAAACACACCGACAGAGCACCAATCAGGGCACAGTGGGCGGGTCGGGAATCGGGAAGGGGGAAGGCAACCAGGAAGAGGGGTGGGAAGGAATGGGTGTACAAAGGGGCTGCGGGCCCAAAATGTACTTCTAAATTTACACGGTGGCAAGGCCCAGAAGGGTCTGATGACCGATGCACTCACCTGGGCAGCAGTTCCAAAGGAGGGGAACCGGAGGCAGTGCGGGCCAGTAGGCCTTGAAAACACACTGACAAAGCATCAATCAGGGCACAGTGGGTGGGTCGGCAGGGGGGAAGGGGGAAGGCAACCAGGAAGAGGGGTGGGAAGGAATGGGTGTACAATGTTTGTGCTATGTTTGCACATTTTTTTGCAAATAGGGCCCATCAATAGCTAAATAGGCAGCCCCTGAGATGCGAGAGCAACATAGAAAATACAGGAAAAGAACAATACATTCTAATACACATTTGTGAACCTTTGAGCAGACTATGCAAAGGCCTTGCATTCTGTACTGTAAATACCATATTTTGAATAGAATACACAACATTCCAGCAACTGTGATTTATTGATTTCAAATGATTTCAAATACCAAGCATTCGAAATGAATGTACCCAGAATGCTCTTTATATTCTGAATACCAGAACACATTAACCCCTTAAATGATGAGCACTATGCATTTCTATGCAAATAGGACGAGCATACTCGTCGTTAGCACTTAGCGAATCTGATGAAGAAAAACAAGCAAAACATCTGATTTGAACGAAAACAAACAGGTCGGTTCATAGAAGCAATTTGTCTTTAAGTGAACTAGGGACATGGGCCCAACAGTGTAGAAACAGTTTTGATCTGAAAAATGGTGCTACATGATAAGGAAAGGGCCAGGGTGAAAAAGCGGTGTTCTGTGTTTCTCAAATTCCATTATGCAATTATAATACTATTGCTCTGTAATCGTAAAGTATTCATCACAAATATATTCAGGCTTATGGTGGAGATCGAAATAACTGTCTGGAGTCTAGTCTTTTAAATACAGAATATACTAATATGCAATGTCTGAACTCTCAGACTCAGCATGTCCCTTTTGGGTGCAGCTGCTCACACCCACATAGCCCTCACACATGAAAAGCAAGAGAGAAATAAGGAAATTTAAGAAATAATGAAACTAGTAAACTAAGGTGCTCCACTGAGAATCCCTGGAATATGTTCCTGCCGCAAATAGGAGCAGCTCCAAAGAGCATTCTCTCACTCACAGAGGCTTTGGACGCCCCTGAGAAAACTGCCCACTTTACTATAACATGATTAAGGCAATTATCAGAAAGCACCCCTACACTTCTCACATAGCCCAGGGGCACTTTAGCACCTATCTACTGAATGAGCAGCAAAGAAAGAGGGAGAGGAAGTGCTGATAAAGAGAGGTGTGGTCAGGAGAAGGATGGTGGTTGGTAGTGGACATCAAGTGACCTCTTTTCTCTGAATTAAAAATGGTCTCCCTCGGTTCATGTGTTGTTTTACAACGGTGTCAATGTTGTACAATTTGCTGCTTTTTTAAAATAAATAAAGGCATGCCTATGGTCTTGGCATAGAAACTTGATCTAAATGAACATTCACACTTAAATGTATTAATTCAATTCGAGAATGAAGTATATTAATTTAAACTCCATACTAAAGAAATGGCTTTTTATGTCTCACTTTTCCTTTTCCATATGAAACATATTTACCCTTGTTTTTACCCACATATTACATTACCTACACTGCAGAAATAATATATGTGTGCTCCACAATGCGCACTCCATCTACAATGTGGTCCATGCCATAGCCACGCCTCCAGTCTCAGTGAGAGATACATTTAGGTCAATTTCATTAACAGGTGATATGTCGTTTTGCTAAGAAATGTAGTTCTGGAAAGTCACCCCGGTCCTCTATTTATCAATGGCACCTGCCATGTCATTTACAGTGGATCAGTCTTTACTAATTCCATGAAGCTGGCCTTTCATATTTGTTGAGTTTGTGTGGCTATCGTGAATGAAGACCCATATTTGTAATAATAATATAATGATGCCATCAATCATAACCTTCAACCGATTTTGACAGAGTTGATAGTTTTGTGATTGGATATTCTCTATCAGACAATTACTCTTATTCACTGCTTACAAGAACTGCATATTCTGATGTCACATTTAGCTGGCCTCAAACAACTGTTGAACGTTTAGGAGAAATCATCTTTTCCTCATGTTTGATTGTAATGTATGGAGGTACAGAACATGGGCCCAATTCATGAAAAAGGCGCATTTACCCCACAAAGCCCACGTGCCAAAAACGACTGGGCCCCCGTGTGCAAAAATGAAAATCTGCGTGTGCTGCTATTCAATGAATTTCCCACACAAACAACCCTATGGGCAAGGAGCGGCGGGAACACTGACGACAGGCCCCCGCGCAACCCACACAACCTTTGCACCTACCTTAGCCCGACCATCCAGCACCCTGGAGAAAATGTATGCGAGCACCTCATAACTTGGGTCCCTCCCGAAGGTTGTGAGTACCGTGTAGCTTCGAAGTTATGAGTACCTCACATAAATTACAAAGTTCGTAACTTACATGTTACGAGGTGCTCGTAACTTGGGTGCACCCCGGAGATTATGATTGGCGTTTTGGGCGCTCTTTCTTTCCTATGGACCTTTGGAATGTACGCCTGGTATCATGTGGCGTATTGGTCCTGGGGTGATGTTTTGCGACGCGGCGACGTTCTGAGTGCAAATCGATGAATATGGTTGTATTTGCATTGGTATGGGCGTGCCATTGCTTGGCCGTGCAAAGTCCCTCAACACGCCCACATTTTTGTATGTTCTTTGTCATTCTGCATGTTCCACCCCCTATTTGGGTTGCTGTGTAGGCACAGCCCACACTCTGCTTGGAGTCTCATGCAAGGCGCTTGTCCACTCTGCCGGGCCTGTGCAGAATCCATGCAAAGAAAAGTCCAACCCATTCCGTTCCATGAATTGCTGATCATGGATTTGCGCCCAGATTGGCACACAAATCCCTGATTTTCCATGCAAATATTTCCATGAATCAGGTCCTATCTGTTGAAGAAATCCCAAAAATAGTACACATGTTTTGCTCTTTGGGACTGTGCCCGATCGTGTCATGGTCCACTCAGCCTGCAAATGATAATGCTAATAATGGCTGTTAGATCATTGTTCCCATTCAATCAAATGAATTTTAAATACCTCACTTTAGGGGGCAACAAAGCGCACCTATTAAAACAGCTAAATAACAGAAGCAACATCCTAAAACTAGCTTAGGACAACATGTCCAGAGCAGAGAGCGAGCTGGTGTGAAATGAGGGCAGATCATTACACTCTGGGGGTGCATATAAGAAAGCGTGCTATTTTGCAAAAGTGAGTTTACATCCTGCTGGTGACATTAAAATGACTGCAGTCACCCTCTGGCACAACATCACTGAGTTCACAGGACAACGTTGTTGAGGTATGTAATCCCCCACTCCTTTCAAGTATGGAGAAACAGGGAACATTAACTGCTGGGCCTAGTATGCGCCCAGTCTTCCTATGGTGGTGCAAAACAGTTGCTTTGAGAAACCTGTTGTCCCTCATTTACAATTTTGGCCCTTTCTCCCTCATCCACAGATCAGCCATCCACCATATATGCTCCTTTATTCGTGGCAGAATATTGCTTTATAAAGTGCACTAACAAGCTACAGCACAACCAAGAAGTTAAACAAGCATGATATACTTTACAACTTCATAAACAAAAAAAATGGTAAACTACATTGTGACTTGTACTTGGTGACAGACAATGATTATTATGACGGAAATAAACATGTACCTTAGATAATTGTAGTTATATTGTTTCTACATTCAGACAATGCTACCAATGAAAGGTATACTATCGGTGAATGTTTCCTGCTAATTGTAGAGCACATGATCCGTTTACAAATCCTCAATCTTATCAAGACTAGGACCCAAAATCATATTTGAATGAAACAAAAACGGCCCCTTTTTCATGGTATGCAAGGTTTGTTGACATTTACAAACTTTGTAAATATTGATAAAATGTGTTATATGATAGGCTGATGAGTTTACCTGTGATGCAGAAGTACGTGCAACACAAGGTGAAAAGCTTTATGCTTTGGTTATGATTTTTAGTCTTTAAAAGGCTCAATGTTTTTACTAAAATAAAATGTTATTAACTGCTTATGTTTTCCCTTACGCTAAATTGAATACAAAATAAAACATTCCCGGACATCTTATTTGCAAAATACTTGCAAGCATTTTTGTCCTCCATGTTGTGAGCATCTTTCAAGCCCGTAAGAAGGAAGTAACATCAAAGGAAACAAGGAAGTGTTGTTTGCAGCAACAAGATAATCTAAAACTGGCATTGTCTTCTACTGTACTTATTTATTTATTTATTTATTTATTACATGTGTTATACGCCCAGACCCGGAGGCAACACGGTGTAGTTACAGACAGTGGAAAAAATGCAATCTTCAAAGTGAGCAATAAGATAGACAGGAAACAACAGTCAGTTATAAGCATTACAGTCAGTTATAAACATTACAGTCAGATATGTACCATTATTCAGGGCAGGGCAGGATGGTGTTACAGATTGAATTAGTACTTGTTGAAGAGCCAGGATTTCACTGACTTTTTAAACTTTGGGAAAGATGTTTCATTCATAATGTTAGCGGGAATAGAATTCCAATGTTTGGGAGCCAGGATTTTAAAACTACTACCACCCGCTTTCTCTCTTTTGTATCTTGGGATTTCGAGGTATGCATTCTTGTTGGATCTGAGAGGTCTGGTCTGGGGTTTCTTAGAGATTGCGTTGTTGAGGTATTTGGGTGCTTTTTTGGCCACACATTTATGTGTGATGCTCAGGGTTTTGAATATAATTCAGGCTTGGATGGGGAGCCAGTGATGGTCTTTCTGATGTTGGAGATGTGTTCGAATTTTTTGATACCTAGGGCAGCTCTGAGGGCTTTGTTCTGCATAAGTTGAAGTTTGGCTATGTTGGATTTGGAGGTGCCGAGGAAAAGGATATTACAATAGTGTAGCTTGGAGAGTATGAAAACTCTGGCTAGTGTAACACAGTTTTTGGCTGAGAGGAATTTGCGACTAAGGGTGATGAGTTTGGAGGTGTATGAAGTTGATGAAGCTAGTGTGTTTACTTGTTTAGAAAATGTTAAGGTGTCATCTAAGTAAACGCCAAGGGTCTTAACTTGTTTAAGAACAAGGATCGTGGTACCGTCAATGGTAAATGATTTAAAGACAGGCTTAAGGGTTTCAATTCTGGCGGAGGAGCCTACTATGAGGAGCTCTGTTTTATCGTCGTTAAGACAGAGGATGTTGTTGGCCATCCAGTTTTGTATGAGAGAGTAGATTTGGTTGACTAATAGTGAGTCTTGTTCGTAATTACCTGAGAGTGGGATGAGGATCTGGGTGTCATCAGCAAAGTTGGTGTAGATGACACCCATAGCGTCGAAGGCTGCGTATAGCAATTTAGTATAAGCATTGTACAGTGTGGGAAATAGGCAAGAGCCTTGCGGAATGCCTGTGGGGACTGGCACAGGGTCTGCTGATTCTTTGCCGATGGATACTCTAGAGGTCCTGTCTGCCAAGAATGACTTGATCCAGTCAGTGCATGCTTTGCTAGGTTGAAATTATTGGCTAATATACTGAAGAGTTTGTCGTGGTCGACCAGATCAACGGCCACTGAGAGGTCCAGCAGCATTAGCAGGCAGAGTTTGCCTGCTTCTCTGATGGCATCCATTTGGATCTTTAAATCAAGAAGGGCTGTCTCTGTGCTATGGTTGGGGCGGAAGCCTGACTGTCTGTCTCCTAACAGTTGGTATTGTTCCAGATGGTTTTAAATTTGGGAGTAGGCTATTTTATCAATTATTTTAAGTAGAAATGGGACAGTTGTGATGGGTCGGTAGTTGGTAGGAATGGTTGGATCCAGTGTTTTTCTTTTTAGAAGGGGTGTCACCCAAGCTTTTTTAATGTTAGTGGGAACTGAGTTGGTGAGAAATGAGGCACTGACAAACTCGGTAATGATCGGTGTAAGGGTGGGGGCGCATACTTTCACTAGATGGGAGGGGAATTGGTCTTCTTTACAGTTGGAGGCTTTAAGTTTAGTTATGGTATCTAGTACTTCTTTGAGAGAGACTGGGGTTAATTGAAATGGGGGGCGAATAGTGGTGTTGGTTGGGGTTGCCACTATGGTGGGCGGAGTTTTGTCTGCTAGGAGTGTTTTTTTTACTGTCGATTTTGTTTTGCAGCAGTAGGATTTTGGATGATAGGGCGTTTGGAATGGTGGTGCACCAGTCTTTACTAGTGTTAGTTAGTGCTGTTGTTTGGCAGGGGTTTTTGAGCTCTCTAAGGATAGTGAACAGTTCTTTACTGCCTGAGGACGCATTGGTGATGCGTAGGTTGAAAGCATTGGCTTTTTTGGTGATTATTGCAGTTTTGTATTTTTTGTTGACTTCCGTAAAGGCTGATGCTGATTCTGGGGTTTTATTTTTCTGATGGAGGTGTTCGAGCGATCTTTTTATGCGTCTTAGGGCCACTAATTCCTCGTTGAACCAAAAGAAAGATCGTTTATCGGGTCTGTGGGTTTTGGTTGTAATGGGAGCAAGTAGGTCGATGGTGTGGGTAAGGCTTTGCTGGCATTGCTCTGCAAGGTAGGCAGGGTTGTTAGTGCCTTCTACTGTGTTAACTAAGGCTGAGCTCAGGGCTGAAGTGAGGTTGTCAGAAGTGAGTTTTTTAATATTTCTAGTTTCATAGGTGTCTGGTTTCGGGGGAGTGGTGCAGACTGTGCTAGCGTTGTCTAATGTGAAATTGATTATGAAATGGTCTGACCATTTGACAGGGAGGATGGAATCAATGCAGACATCAACGTTGAGCAAGAGGAGCCAGTCCAGGGTTCTTCCTTTGGAATGGGTAGGTTTGTTTATCAGCTGTGCAAAGTTCATTTCTGTCATAGCTGTATTGAAGGTTAGTGCATCATGATCTAGTGGATCATTATATGCTAGGTTAATGTCACCGAGGATTATGCATTTGGTTTTGGGCTTGATGTGGGGAGTAAGGAGTAGGGGGATGTCCAGATCGGGGTGTGTGTTTTTGTTGGGTGATCTGTACACTACCAAAAAGTTTGTGGTGGTTTTGGGATTTGAAGTATATTTTACTAACAGACGTTTGTAGCCCTGTATTTGTTCTAAAGGGCAGTCTCTGATTTCTAAGGTAGTTCTGGCTATTATGGCGACTCCACCTCCTTGAGTGTTAGTCCAGTCTGTTCTGAGGATACTGAAGCTCGTAGGGATGGCAAGAGCTAATAGTGGGCCTGCAGCTGGGTGTAGCCAAATTCCGGTGACTACCAGCATATCAAGATGTTGGTCTACAATAAGGTCATGGATTTCTATTGCATGGGCTCCTAGTGAGCGAGCGTTGATGAGTGCACCTTTGAGTGTGGAGGTAGGTTGTGGCGTATTGCCTGGTTTTGGGGTGGGTTTGATGGATTTGGACTTAGTTTGATGAATGATATGTGTGTTGTGATGGCTTTTGTGTTGGTGGTTTTTAGGGGTGATGTTTGGTTTAGTGGATGTGTTGGGAGAGGTGGTGGGTGAGGTGATTTGGAGGGAAGTTTTAGTTCTTGTCATGAGTCTATTGAGTATGTAAATACCCATAATGGGTGTTGTCCTATTTTTGGTGCTAGTAGTTTGGGTATGTGCGGGTGAGGAGATGTTGGGGGTGAGGCGAGGGATGTCTAGTGTTGCTGTGTTCTTATTAGTGGTAGATATACAGTAGCCAGGAGCAACTTGTGTGGGGAAAGGTGGGAGTGCAGGAAGGAAGGGGGTGGGGCAGGGGGTAGGAAAGTGTCGTTGACATCCTAAAGTCGCTAGGCCTTCGTTAATCTTAATGAAATGTCCTCTTGTGCATGGCGTGGAGTTGGGTATTATGCAGAAACGGAACATGATGGTGGTCAGGAGGGCTAGCATTATATAGGTGGGAACTAGCAGGGCTAAAACAGGGTTCAGAGAAGCATTTGGGCACATAGGCTAGATGTGACTTTCCAGTATAATTCGGTGGTGGACTGGGGCAGATCACAGTAATCAGTTGGACCGATGGCCTAAGTACTATTTTCTAGCGCAGGTGGGAGACAGGCTGTTGCAAAACACAATTGGCATTTGGTCAAGCAGGTTAAGTACAACTATCCAGCACGGGTGGGTGATAGGCTGTTACAAAACACAATTGGCATTTGGTCAAGTAAGCTAAGTACAACTATCCAGCACGGGTGGGTGATAGGCTGTTACAAAACACAATTGAATTGGACAAAGTGCTGTGTAGCGGGCGTGCGGCATGCGGCCTTCCGCGGACAGCTGCAGACAGTCCCTTATGATCGGCCCTTGTGGAGACGGTCCAGCTTCCACCTTCCGGTTGTGTCGGCCCGTGAATATGCGGCTGGGCGGCCAATCAGGGGCAGTGGCTGGGCTAGGTGCAGGGCTTTCAGCGGGTCGCGTTGTTCCCGTCGGCCATTTTGGAAAAGTATGGCAGGTACAAAAAATGCACTTCAGTGCGGGCAGTGCTGGGCAAACAGCACACGTGTTGCAGCCTCGATGGAATCAGCTGCATCGGGATGATTTCTAGGTGGTGGGTGGCAGGGCACACAAAGGGATTATGTCGCCATACCTTCTCCGGAGTTGGGCGGACAGGTGTCTCCAGTCGGGATGGGGATGGCTCCAGCCCTTTTCCTCGTCGGAGATGCCAGTTGGAATCACCAACACGTTTAGACACCTTCTAATCCTACCCCACCAATAGTAGAAGTATCAGAAGTACTAGAACATGTTTTCGTCATAGTGATAATTGTAGTAGTACAATTACCAAATGGACTACCATTATTACATAGAATATAACCTATACCAGAAGTACTAGTAGTAGTACCCTTAGTAACATTAGTATTACTACTTGTGGTACTATCAGTGATAGTAGTACCACTACAACTGGTTCTATTACGATTACCAATAGTCATAACTGCAGTAATACTAAGACTTGTGGTAGTAGTTATTTTTCTTATGATCTCAATACTGCTAATTCTACCACTACTAATGCCAGTACTTATATCTGTAGCAGTAGCCTTAATACTACTACCAGTGATAGCAGTCATCTATCAGTAGTAGTGGTAGAAATAGTGGTAGAAATAGTACTAAGAGTAGGTGTTTTTCATTTATAATAGAAATACTATCACTTAGTGCAGTACTACTACAAGTAGGTGTAGTAGGGCAAATACCTGCAGTATTATTGTCACTAATACAAATGCCAGTTATAGCAAAAACAATACCCATACTACTATCAACATTAGAAGTAGAACATATGTTACCAATATTAGATTGGCTACTGCTGGTAATACTAGTAGTATGACCACTACTGACAGTAGTAATAATACTATAGTACGAGGTAGGTCAGACAGAGAATGCACACACAGAGGCATAGTTCAACACTGATTCATTATGTAAAGTAAAGGAAAAGCTGTTCTAATCCCTATTCTAAAAAGAGTTCCCTATGTGATAAAGTAACACCAAAAAACTTGACAGCATGTCTCACAACTAAAGTCAGCCATCTGTTCCAAACCTAGGCTAAGCTAACACTTATCTATTCTACAGAAAAACAGATAGAAAGAGGAATCCTAAAGTATGACTCAGTTAAGGGATACTTCACCCCGGGAAGTAGTGATGGCTGGATTTTGACCTTCACCCCAGAGTTCAGAGCGATTCAAAATGAAAATAATTCTTCAAAAGAAAAATGTCTCTCAAAAGTTCTTATGTCATATCCAAACCAATATCCTCATCCAACCAGGGATATGCAGATTTACACCAGGAGTCTCGAAGAAATCCCAAGTGCAAGAATGTGTGTTCCTAGGTCCTCCTTCGCTGTTATGTCTGGTGACCTCAGGTAAATGTCACGCTTCCTCTGTCTGATTTTCTGCTTCTTTGCTTTTCAGTGATTGTCTGTTTTCCTTCGCCCCGCGTGGGCTCTCTGTGGCTCTGGCTTGATTGGTTGTTGGCTTTTGCTCACCTTATCCTGGGATATATTTGTGGTTGGCCTCTGCTGGGCTACAGACTTCTCTTGCCCCTTCGCGTGTTTGATTTTGTTCACTCATTTCTGGGGTATAATTTTGGTTGGTCCCTTTCGAGTTACAGGCTTCCCTGGCCCTTCTGCTTGTTCGATTTTGTTCACTCCACCCTGGGGTATGTCCTCGGTCTGTCTCTCTCAGGCTATGGTTTTCTCTTGCCACTTCGTTCATTGTGTTTTGTTCACCAGAATCATGGGATATGCTCTCAGTTGGACTCTCACATGCTATGGCTTCTCAGGCCCCCTTGCTTGTTTGGCTTCATTCACTGCATCCTCCTCTATGCTATCTGTAGGCCCTGTGAGGGCTATGCCATCTCCTTCCCTTAATCAGTTCCATTCACATCTTCCTGAGGTATCTTCTCAATTTGTCTCTTGCATGGTATGCGCTTCTCCTGCCCTTTCGATGCCGCTACTCCAAGTGGTCTTGTCCTGCTGGTAGAGTTTGTGTCTGTACTCCAGGATGCCAGTACCTCTTGCCTTTGGTGGTGGTGGCACTTCCCGCCTGGGCATCCCCTCTATAACTCAAGGTTCCACCTTTGTTGAAGATACATCTTACTCTGCACTGTCTTTGGTTTCCACCGACCACAGTGTTTGCTTCAGACTCGGCTCCTCCTCTGTGCAGTTCTGTGAGCGTGCACTCCTCGCTCTACAACGGATGCTTAAATAATGTATGAAAGGCTCCCAGTATCAACAGGTTGGGATCGCATTTCACAGTGGTGGGTCCTGTTAGAGATTTTGTCAGAGGGCTAGACCTAATCTCGTGGTATTCTCTTATGGTGGTAAAGTGGTATGGCGTTATTATGGTAATGCCCCATATAGAATAATAATTCTCCCCAGAGAATACTCTAAAACCTTTATTTTATCCTGGGTCAACTCTAAAGGAAAATCACCAGACTTATTACACTTGGATTGATTTTGACAGTGACACTTGCGGTTCCCAGTGTAGGGAAGGAGTGGTCCAAAAGACCCTCCTTGCCTACATCCCCTCCCCAGGTGAGGGCCATGGCTCATTGGGCGTCCCCTCAGACCACCCGGGCCCAGGTGGTTGGGGGGTTCACCTGCTGAAGACATTGCCCACACGTATTGAATTTAGTTAGGCCCAGAAACCATTTTGTCTATCAAAGATGGTGTGAGCTCAGCGCATTGTAGCGCGGCCCCCACCCTCGGAGAGTTTCAATTATCCCTGTCGCCGCAGCACCCTGGCAGATCCGCTGTGAGCCCGTTCCCACGAACAAGACGGACATGAGCTAGCATAAGATACTAACACTGTAACATTTCACCGTCCACAGTGTATCACTGCTCCCAGCATGACCCGGTCAGCAAGGCCTGGGTGGTGGGGAGAACTGTAGAATGGTCATCCGATAAAAGCAGACAAATACCCAAATACGAATGTCAAAAACTACTTGTAATACGTGTATCCTTTCCATAAAACTACTTCTACTAAAGAAACCTGTAAAATTGTGTAATTATTGTATGAAACGCATGTTTACATGACACCAGCAATGGAGGACCCACACCCCTGCAGGGGTGTGCAAATGATAAAAAGCATTTCCGGGGAATTGTTCTTTATATGTGACATTGAAAACCGTACACCCCGCGGTCCCGCGCCATAACTGAACTAATGCTGCTAGAGTACACAAGAAGACGAAAGTAACCATACAGAGGGCTCATGTAAAGGATGTGCGAGAATGCACCTGTCATGCGTGTATGTCAAAGCCCCTTATGTGCCACCACCGTCGCGTACGGTGGCGGGTCATTTTCTATGTACTCCACCAACTTCACTACTACCTCAATTACTGCAAAGGTATATGCATATAACTAAATACTGTAATTGTTAAAACATAGTGTACGAATAAGGTGCTCAGACTGGACATAATCGAGACACATCCAGAAAAGTTGAAATGTATTCAAACAAATATTATAAAGTGTTCGAATGATTGTGATGTTTTCACCTCTAAAAGCCGGCAACACACGAGGAAGATACCTTTGTGAATATGTGCAAGGCCATTTCCCCTCCCACCCTGCGAAGACTGCCAAACATGAGAGCAGAGGCCCGCGCCGCGCTGCTCCACCTCCCCCAACTAGACTGGAGCCGCTTCAAAGATGTGCAGCCCCCTCTGCAGCACCCAAGGCCACGGCCCGCCACCTGCATAATTTACAGCATAGCAGTAAACCTCTGCCTGAACATACACTTCCAAAGGCGCCCCCTCGTAAACCCCACAACCCACCGGATCATCTTAGACTTATGGCCCTGTGCAATCAGGACACCCAATACAGTGGCAACACACAGCGGCACATTTATAACCACATCTAACAAGACAGGGAGGCATGTACCACCCGTCCCATGCCCTGAAGCTTAGCCCCTCAACCCATGGCTCCGGTCAACAGGACACTGGTAACCATGCCCTGACAAATGACCATCAGACCCCTCATAAGGTGCATTCCTCCTGTGTTGCATTAACCTGTAGAATAACCTATTGGAAGATTTACTAACGAAGATAATATTGTAATGACTGAATGACTGCGGTGTGCATGGCCTAGGGCAAATAAGTCAGGAAAAGACATTCATCTCTGACACTGGCCGCGATGGCACAACAACACCGCCCGGATGAACTCAGCCAACCTGCCAGGCCCAGCCCAACCCACGAGGCTGACCAGTGACGTCCTCCAGCCGAAGCCAACCGCGTCGCAGCAGCACCTATAGTTAGTCATCGCCACCCAATCCCATCAAACTTGTGCCCCCTATAGTATGTAGGTTCTTATGACGTTTTTTGTAAATATATACGCCTGTCTTTGCTATTGTCAGACAGAGCGCTCTCGGAGTTTGCAGAGTTCTTTGCATGCCCTATTCTGATTGATAAACTCCCACTTAAGCTCACCCGCACTCTGTCTTGGCTTTATTCCCGACTTGGGAGAGTCCGTCATTGTCTCTCATTGCGGGGAGGATCGTGCTGGCTGGGGACGCTCGCCTTCAGTGGTGACCCCGAAAGCGTGATTATTACTATTATTATTATTTTTTCCCGACCTAACATTACCGTCCCCTTTTGGCACGAGAATCTCCGGTCGAAAAGGGATACGCACGGTGAGCCGGCTCCGGGAGGCTGCCCGCCAACGGCGACCGGTACACTAAGAAGTGCGCACTCAAAAGAAAGAGGGTACGGGATCCCAGTTGAAAAATCCCCTTTGAGTACCGCTCGCTGGAGCCGGGGCTGACTGTTGAGCGGACGGCAACACTGCCTGGACGGACCCAGTTTCGGAGACTATCGGTTCAAGACGGGCACGTGAGTATTTAGTGCGAGCCATCGTAAAGGGAGTGGGGGAAGAAGTCTAGGACAGAGAACGAAGAGGGGGTACGCAGATCTACTAAGGATCATCCTAAAATTTCTTTTCTTTTCTTTGCACATGGCCATTAGGATTAAGAGGTGAATAAGAGATAAAAGTGACGGGAACCTAGCTCCGAAAGGGGGTGGAAGGCTGCGCCGCATAGTGCTATCTTGACTAGTACTGGGAAAATATGAAGAAGTGGATTATAAGATAAAAGTGTCTGGCAAAGGGGGACACAGAGAATATATTAGTGACTGCTATTTCTTCCTTCTTTTCTTTTCTTTAGGGTTGGGGGGAAAATAAAAGTGAGATCAGTACAAAACGTTAGGGAGAAAATAAAAGAGAGAGAGTCTTACTAGAAGAGGGAAGAGCAGACCAATATATATATATGCGCATCCATATATCTGAATAAGACGGACAGGGACAGCCGGCTAGGGAGGAAAGGGAGGGCAGCTTGAATTGTGAATAGAGTGTTACAGAGAGTTGTGTGCACCTCGTATGCGTCAGAAGACAATTTGGTGCTGTGGGTGTGTAAAGTGGTTATAAATATATAGTAATTGCATGGTCATGGTAAGTGTGGCCGGATAAAGCTTCTTGAAGGAAAAAATGACAAGGTGAAGTGAGTGTGTACCTTTTTGATTTCCGGGTTGATATTGTCAAAATCACTGATGGTTTGCTCTTGTATGTGCCCCCCCCAAAGAGAATAGAATAGAGACTGTGTACAGCCAGTTTTGTATTGCGCAGGCAGGGGGAAGAGCACAAAGGAGCCCATTATTGAATGTGAAGTAGAAAACGAAACCCATATTGGTAATAGGTTTACATTGTAATTGTGGACACACAGGGACAAACACAAAGATGGGGGCCGAAACACCCTTATCACATATTTGTAAGAACCTACCAGGGTACACGGAGCGAATTAAGAAATATCATGACCAATGGATAACAGAGCTGAAGGGAGAGGGGTTACCCCAGATATGGCCGGAGGGGGGGTCATTTGATAAAAGTGTTCTGGATATGGTGGCCACATGCATTTGTTTGAAATACAAGGGGAAGCAGTTGCACAATAGGAGGGAAATATTAGATCTCTGGAGGTTATTTGAAGAGATACCACCGCCTAAAGCACCAGCATTAAATCCTGACCTCCCATCCACCACTGACAATCCACTGATGATACAGAAAGATGCTAAAGAATCGTCAAATGTAGCGCCACCAATAGAGGTAATAAGCTTGTACCCAATATTAAACAAGCCTGTGCCCGCAGAAGGGTACAGTTACCCCACTTATGTGCCTCCCCCGACAACTACTACACCCCACCGGCCAACGGCACCCCCGCCATATGAAAGTACAAGGGAGCGAGCCCAGGCAAGCACACAAAGGGTGGACATAGAAAAGCTAACAGATGATTTACAATCTAGACTCTCAATAGCGAAAGATGAGCTCTCAAGGATAAAAGACATATGTGAACAAACAGCACTTAATGCAGCAAGATCAGGGCGCACGTCTAGAGCGCCGAGTGAGAATAGAACACTTGAAGACGGGTGGAAAAAAGGTGAGATACTGTTCAGAATTGAGGAAGAACCGACACGAATAATCGAAGTAGGAACACGAGAGGGAGGTATTGATAATGAAGAAAGGCCTATAGGGGACAGAGAGGAACTACTATGTGATATAAGGGACGATTTAGAAGAAAGCGACAGGTTCAGCATGGCAATGGGAGGGGGAAGCGAAGGGGTGGATGGTACATGTTCAATGAGAACACTGGATGATGAGTGGGCGGGGCGATTAAGGAACAGGGTGGGGAAAATGGCATCACTGGGAACATCAGCAGCCAAAACGGGTCCAGATGCAACGACAAAAGGAAGGCTACAGCTCCCATTGATACATAGGGGAGGAGGGAGGCCGAATTATATCCCATGGGCTCAGATGGATAAAGCCAATTTATTAAAGCTATTGCCCCCATTATCTGGAGGGGCAAGTAAGTGGATATACGCCTTTGAGAAACACACTGCCGGGGTACCCCTAGCAATAGGAGATGTGAAGAGCTTGCTCGTATCAGCAGTGGGGGATCAGGCTGATAGAGTATGGGTCAAGGCCGGTTTCCCGGGAGTAACATTAGACTGCGACCGCCATGACGGAGCCTCCTTTAACACAGTGCGTGTGAGGGTGTGGGATGCCTTGCGAGAAACGTTTCCAGATACGCCAGACTTACAGTCAGTAATGCAGTGTACAATGAATGACGGGGAGGAGGCTATGGATTATATTTTTCGGGTCCAAGAGATGTGGAGAGCAGAAACGGGCACGCCCTGGTATCAATCGACATCTTTATTTTACTTCATTATAAAAAGAGGGCTCCCAAAAGAGGTGCAAAAGGCGCTTGACAAAATAGCGGGCATTGAAGCGAAGGGATGGCCTGAGATTCAGAGCATAATAGTGCACCATTGTAAGCGAATAAAGGAAAGGGAGAAGGAGGTGGCGCAGAGGAGATTGGCAGACGAAGCAAAACTAGTGCAGACAAAGTTGGTGAAGGTCGCAGCAGCTGTAGCCGCACTCCCCCACAGCAGGGAGGGAGATGAGGAGGAGGAGGGGCTGATAGCCATACAAGGAAGGATGGCAACTAGTTGGGCTGGAGCAGGACAGCGGCAGTGGAATGAGCAGGAGACAGGCGGAGGGTTGCAGTAGCAGGAGTGGGTCCCTCGAGGAGGACGAGGTGGGTACAGGGGCTGAAGGGGTGGACCGGGGTACGGGGGAGTGGGAGGAAATGGATGGCAGGGCCCTAGAGGTGCACAAGGAAGTTGCTGGAACTGTGGAAGATGGGGGCATTACTCTAGGGAGTGCAGAGCCAGACCCAACAACGGGTTCCAAGAGGTAGAACAGTACGGCCATCCCCACCCGGGGAGCCCATATGGTCTTCCAATGGGACAACAACACTCGAGAAACCCAGGCCAAGGTAATAATGAGCAACAACCGGGGCACCAGTATAGACCACAGAACCACCCACAAAACAATGACAATATGCAGTACACGCCAGGCAACCCTTTTGCGACAGCGGCAAACGGGGCCCCCGCACCAGCACCCTATGGTGGCGTATCAGTAGTTTCAGGGAGTGTCTTCAATCAAGGGGGGGGCGATGAGACACCCCGCATAGGACAGCCCACAGAGAACACTTGCGTGTCCAGTTCTATCTACCACCTACGATGCAGCAGAGGAACCATTGGTAGGGGCGCAGATAGGAGACAAGCAGTTCATATTCATGGTGGATTCGGGAGCGGAGAAATCATGTATCAGGGAGGGCCAGTTCCCGTTATCTAACAGGAAGTTAGAGACGCAGGGGTTCTCTGGGGCTGTAATTGAAGTTCCTTACACAGAAGCATTGGATGTAACAGTGGGGGGTAAGACTGTAAAGACACCCTTACTGTATTACGAACACTCACCAATAAATTTATTGGGGAGGGATCTCCTGAGTAAACTCAACATGACCATATCATTTACCGAGAGAGGAATAGTGTGTTCAACACCCGGAATATGCCCCTTGCGTGCAATGTTGGTAGTGCAAGCCTACACGACCACACAAGAAGTACGAGGGTTGCCGGAAAATGAGGAAATGTTTATTGAAGGGCTAAAAACATTGGCCCTCATAATTCCAGAGCTGAGAAGAATGGACTGGAGGATTCCAGCGGAGCTCCTCTTCCGCCCCATAGTGTGCCCCGACACAGCACCAGGATCAGTGGTATCATTAGACCTGCACGCTGTACAGGTATCAGCGAAAAGGATTGCTGTGATTGGATTAGATAGGGAAGGATGTGAGTGGCGTACAGTGCTGTGTACAAAAGCCAACATCGCCCTAAGAGACTTAACAGATGAGGATCTCTTTCCAGATGCAGAAGGGGATGGTGAAATAATAATGGAGATAGCAATGCCCTGTGACATTTTGATCCAAGCCAGGGAAATCCCCGTTCAACTGATGGCAGTGGTGGGAGCACCGCCGTCATTCTTTGATGATGACATGAGGCTTGTACCAAATAATTTGTGGACAACAGGCCCCCATGATGTAGGGCTGTTGCATGGAGTACAACCTGTGGTGATAAAACTAAAGCAAGGAGCAATTTTATCCCGAGTGAAACAGTATCCATTGTGCCGTGAAGCTGAAGAAGGGATAAAAGAGACAATAAATGCACTACTAGCGGTAGAGATAATAGTGCCTTCAAACTCCCCATGTAACACATGTATTTATCCAATCAAAAAAGAAAAAGGAGGGTCTTGGAGGATGATACAGGATTTACGCCCCCTAAATGATGTAATTTAGAAAGAGTTCCCTTTGGTCCCGAACCCTGCATCAATATTATTCAGCATCCCAAAAACGGCATCACACCTCACTGCAGTAGACTTGAAAAACGCATTTTTCTCAATCCCCCTGGCTGAAGAGAGTAGATACCTGACAGCATTTACATTGGGGGGAAAGAGATATGAACACTGCAGATTACCACAGGGATACTGTGAGAGCCCAAGCATATTCAACCGCATATTGCATGAAGACTTGGGAAACCTATCAGTTGAGAGTACGATCATTCAGTACGTAGACGATTTACTAGTGTGTGCACAAGACGAAGAAGCATGCAGAAAGGATTCAACAATGCTCCTGACTCTATTGGCCAATAAGGGGTACAAGGTAGACAAGGAGAAGCTACAGTACTGCCTGACAGAGGTCTTATACTTGGGACAGCTGATATCAAAAGATGGAAAAAGAATAATCCCCGACAGGGTATAAGCGATAAGATCAGTAGGAGAACCCACAACAGTGAAAGACATGCAGAAATTCTTGGGAATGTGCAACTATTGCCGAGCATGGATATTAGACTATGCAGCATACACGAGACCACTACTACACGCACTCAAAGAAGCACAACAGGAAAATTAAAAAATAGAATGGTCAGAAGAAATGAGCGCATCATTCCAATCATTAAAAGAGTTAATTTCAAGCGCTCCAGTGCAAGCAAATCCTAATTATGGACGCAAATTTTACCTATTCTCACACTGCAAGGGAACACTCATGACAGCTGTTCTGACACAAAAGACGTCCCTAGGACACAAGCCTTTGGCTTACTATAGTGGTACTTTAGATGCCGTGATGCAAGGCCATTTCGTGTGCGAGCAATCACTAGCTGCAGCCGCGTTCACGATTGAGAAAAGTGCCACAATAGTAATGGGTTGCCCTGTGACATTGTTTGTGGAACATTCATTATTTGCAATCCTTGAGAGGTCAAAAAGCACACTGACAACACAGCGGGCAACAGCCTATGAGATCATATTGTGTAGCGCCAATATCCATGTGGTGAGATGCAAGACAGTGAACCCCGCAACATTCATTACAGAAGCATGCACACTAGAGGACATGCAGGACCACGATTGTGCAACTTACACAGGAGAAAGAGGGGAGGACACAGTGGTGTGTGAGAACGCTCTGAGCGAGGGGGAAGTGTACTTCGTGGATGGGTCTGCATCGATTGATGTGGACACGGGAGAAAAGCATGTTGGTATGGCGATGGTGAGGTTAGAAGACGGTGAGTATGAAACACTAGTACAGTACCGCCTCCCATCACATTACTCCGCACAAGCAGCAGAACTGATTGCGCTCATAGAAGCACTACATGCAGCAAAGGGTTGCGCAGTGACAATATACACAGACTCAGCATACATGACGACGACAGTACATGGAGGTCTAGCAAGATGGGGCGGAGGGGATTTCGACGGGCAGACGGAACGCCAGAACAGCATGCAGAATTGCTGAAAGAGTTAATTGAGGCCCTACAAAACCCTACTGCAGTAGCAATAGTGAAGTGCCAAGCACATACATCCAACACAGACGTTGTGTCTTTGGGAAACGCGGCAGCGGACGCTGCCGCCAAGGAGGCTTCCTATTTTCAGAAATATGACGCAGGTGAGTACCTGCTGCAGCACAAGACAAACGAAGAGCTCCCAGAAGGCTACAACATGATGCCTATATCACAAATACTAGAATTACAGGAAGGAGCTAGTGCAGACGAAAAATTGATGTGGACAAAACGAGGGTGCAGCAAGTCGGCAACAGACTTACTGTGGTGACAAAACAACTCAGGGAAAGTGGTTATGCCAATAAAGTTATTGGAAATTGCGTTTCAACAACTACACTTCCCTGCACACAATACCAAACAGCACATTGCAGCAGAAATACAGGAAGAAAGGTTCGTGCCCTGTCTCCAGGAGCACGTATCTCGATTAGCGATGGAGTGCACAACATGTCAGATCTACAATTCAGGAATGACATTACGCACGCTCCGGGGAACAATTCCAAAACCCATTGGCCCATTCGGAGAGCTGCATATTGATTACGCGGACATGGGGGAAAGGTGTAATGGCGCACGGTACATGATCGTGGTTGTATGCCCATTCTCAAGGTGGGTGGAAGCAGGACCATGCGCACGACCTGATGCAAAAAGCGCTGCAAAGTTCCTAGTGAGGGAAGTGTTCCCGCGCTGGGGAATTTGTGACGTGATTCGCTCAGATAATGGCACTGATTTTGTAAATGAGCTTTTCAAGGAAGTTACTACATTATTGGGAATAAAACATAAATTGTGTTCGATTTATCATCCTCAAAGTAATGGCGTAGTGGAAAAGATGAACGGACTGTTAAAAGGCAGGTTATCAAAACTATGCTTTTCATTGAAAAAGAATTGGATTTACTGTCTGCCCCTTGCGCTATTTGAGCTGAGGAATCAGCCAAGCAAAGACCACCATTTGTCCCCGCACGAGATCGTGACTGGGAGACGAATGTGCACAGCACACTCTCCCCTGCGCGAACACTGAGATGCACACAGAAGCGCTGCATTATTGGGAGATGAGTTCACAGATTATTTGAAGAAATTAACAAGGGCAGCGCGCGCAATATCGAAGCAGTTCTCTCCACCCTTCAATAGACAGGAGGGAAACATAACAGGTCAGTTGCGGAGCCTGAGCAACAGCTACAGCTGATGCCGGGCGAATTGATTTATGTCAGGAGTTTTGTGCGTCGATGGAATGCTCCACGGTTCCATGGCCCATACGAGGTAGTGTTCTGCACGCCCACGGCAGTAAAAGTAAAGGGCCTGAAGTACTGGGTACACTTGACAGATGTACGAAAAGCATATAGTAATGTGCAAGGGGAGGTAGATGAGGAGGCACAGACAACAGCAAATGATGCAACTGAGCATAATGTCTGAATATGAACTTGTGTATGTGTGTTAGTGCTGGACCTGAATGGGAAAATGACTGATAAGTATACTTGCATTCTTTTTAAGATGTTACTGGAAAAAAAAAAAAAGGTTTTTTCTTTTTTATTTTGTGGACTTATATGTAATTAATGAAGTGACCAAATCATGACGTGTTTACACCCTTGTCTGTGAATACCCTTCCCTGCATCCCTACCCGCTTCCATTCCCCGTCAATATATATTGGCACTGATAGTGCCAACAAAATGTTTACATGCATGCACTTAATGCACTTTTATTTCTCGAACAGGAACTACCATGGCATCTAACGGGCAGCCTGCAACGGATAGAATTAGTAGAATGAGAGAATTATTAAATGAGAGATGCAGATATTCGTATGAGTGTGGATTATCTGTGTGCATTACGTTGTTCTTTATAATAATGTTTGGCCTGGTTACATATTGGTTTGTAGCGTTCATCTCTATCGAGATGAACGAGGGGGGAGGGATTAACAGCACTACTGGGATTAACAGCACCACTGGGACCAATGCAACTGCAAGTGTCAATTCGAGGGAAGGTGATTTTCTGGTATGGGACGGAACTAAACTTGTATGGGGTTACTATACTACACCATCTAATGCTGTCATTTCAGAAAAGAAAGAGCCGCAGGGTGGAATGCAAAACAACACAGTGTCTCCACCAACGATATCTAATTATAATGCTCGCAGTTTAAATGACCGAAACACGTCTGCCATATCGTGGTTGTATGATACCCCCAACAGCCAACCTGCCCCCATCTTAAAAAACAACCTGCAAGATAACGTCAGGGACGAGAAGGAAAAGATGCTAGCAGCACACGATATCTTATATGATGAATTATATGATGAATGGGCCAAGAGGGGCGGGAATGAGAAAGGGGGGTCTATTTTGTCCCTCGCCCAGGAGGCTGGGAAATACATGAGGAACAAGAACAACAGACGAAAAAGAGACGCAGGGGGAAGAAGGTATGATGAGTACTATGGGTTAGGACTAGATAAAATGGAAGACCCACGACACCCCCACCAGACAAATAAATGGTATGCGGATATGAGTGCTACAGCTAAACAAACAACAAATGAGAGCTGTTATGTCTGCTCCCTCATTCCTCATGCTTCAGGTACACCCAAAGTATTGCTACCCAAAGAGTTGCCAATTATAGATGCCCAATGTCTCCTTCATCTCACGTTATGCAGGATTAAGAACACCTTCCAGGCACATGAAGTTACTTTTAGAATGCTGCAGAACGAGAAAACTTGCTATCCAAGGACGGCAGGGGTGGTATGTCTGGAAGAACCATTTTTTGTAATACAAGGGACACTTTTTTCAGATAACAAGTGGAAGGATGAAGAAGTAATGTGCAAAGCTGAAGCACTGAGAGGTGTGGCACCGGAGAAATTGCAGTGGATAGAAGAAACATGCACATCAGTATGGAAGGAACACATTTCAAAACTAACTTGGGTAACCGCCATTGAAAAACCCTTCAAACTACAGAGCGAAATAGACTATGAACTATGTTTCAAAGGAGAGGGGAAAACCTCCATGGGAACAAACAAGAACTGCAACAAGACCCTCACCATCCCAGATCTGAGAAAAGGGACAGCGGCCCTGATGGACACATACTGGGTATGTGGCAACCAGGCATACCTGCACCTTCCCCCGTCATGGAGTGGCAGCTGCTCAATGGCCACTCTGCACTCAGCCCTAATGGTAATACCAGAAAGCCACATCAATGGGAGCAAAAAGACACAGGAACGCATACAACAGAATGCAGTCCAGCCGACTGCGGAGTCACAAATGTATGTCCTGTCTTCCGGGAGCAAGGAAGAGGTGCTGACCCGTAACAGACGAGCATCAAACTACATATCAAAGGCATCATCAGAACTGTTGGCTCAGATCCCAGACAGATATCGATTATTCAGCTCAGCAGAAACATTCTTTGCCTCACTCATCTCAAGTGTCCAAGCAAGGGCAAACGCAAAATGGCTCCACATAACACGTTGGGAATTGATTCAGCTGGCCAATGACACTGAAGAAGGGTTCAACGTAATAAAAGTGGAACTAAGGGCTTTACGGCTGATGACAATGCAAAACAGGTATGTCTTGGACCTGTTGACGGCGATGGATGGAGGTGTTTGCCGAAAAATTGGAAGTGCCTGCTGCACTTTCGTACCTTCCGAAGACGCAGAAAACGCCTCCCTGTCCCATGTGATCGAAGCAGTACACAACCTAGGAGAAAAAATGAAAATGGAAGGTGGAGCCGAAGACAGTACGTGGTTCGATAACATCTTCTCCTGGGTCCCCTCATGGCTTGGAACAACTGTAAAATTTTTGATGCCAGCTGTGGTGTTCCTCCTTTTAATTTTTTGCCTGTGCCAGGTGGGTCTTTGATGTTGTGCTAACGCAGTACCTAATGGTGCAATGATGATGGTGACAATGGGCAACACCCGGGGGACAATGCACAACATGCAGGAAGTGCAGGTACAAACTGGAACTGATGATACACCAAGGTATCAACTAGTGCCTAGGTATCATGACAAGGATATCATAGATAAATTATGGCACACCACCATCAGAGAGCCCCGTGTATTAGAATGGTACCAGGAGGTATGGGTAGATTTGGCGGGTGATGGCGGATGTATATACCTGACTTGTACCCCAGATGAATATGCCAGAAGAGGGGAGAGCTTACGGGGAGAGCTTACGGGGGGTGTGCAGAGCATGGATGCCCATAAAAGGCACACCTGCATGGGATGAGGCAGTGATGGACGAAGCAGAATGTAGAAGGTTGGAGGACTTAAAGTATTTGTTACTTAAGTAACGAAAGGGGGGAAATGTAGGGGAGGAGTGGTCCAAAAGACCCTCCTTGCCTACATTCCCTCCGCAGGTGAGGGCCATGGCTCATTGGGCATCCCCTCAGACCATCCGGGCCCAGGTGGTTGGAGGGTTCACCTGCTGAAGACATTGCCCACACGTATTGAATTTAGTTAGGCCCAGAAACCATTTTGTCTATCAAAGATGGTGTGAGCTCAGCGCACTGTAGCGCGGCCCCCACCCTCGGAGAGTTTCAATTATCCCTGTCGCCGCAGCACCCTGGCAGATCCCCTGTGAGCCCGTTCCCACGAACAAGACGGACATGAGCTAGCATAAAATACTAACACTGTAACATTTCACCGTCCACAGTGTATCACTGCTCCCAGCATGACCCGGTCAGCAAGGCCAGCAGAAAGGGAGGCATGTACCACCCGTCCCATGCCCTGAAGCTTAGCCCCTCAACCTATGGCTCCGGTCAACAGGACACTGGTAACCATGCCCTGACGAATGACCATCAGACCCCTCATAAGGTGCATTCCTCCTGTGTTGCATTAACCTGTAGAATAACCTATTGGAAGATTTACTAACGAAGATAATATTGTAATGACTGAATGACTGCGGTGTGCATGGCCTAGGGCAAATAAGTCAGGAAAAGACATTCATCTCTGACACTGGCCGCGATGGCACAACAACACCGCCCGGATGAACTCAGCCAACCTGCCAGGCCCAGCCCAACCCACGAGGCTGACCAGTGACGTCCTCCAGCCGAAGCCAACCGCATCGCAGCAGCACCTATAGTTAGTCATCGCCACCCAATCCCATCGAACTTGTGCCCCCTATAGTATGTAGGTTCTTATGACGTTTTTTGTAAATATATACGCCTGTCTTTGCTATTGTCAGACAGAGCGCTCTCGGAGTTTGCAGAGTTCTTTGCATGCCCTATTCTGATTGATAAACTCCCACTTAAGCTCACCCGCACTCTGTCTTGGCTTTATTCCCGACTTGGGAGAGTCCGTCATTGTCTCTCATTGCGGGGAGGATCGTGCTGGCTGGGGACGCTCGCCTTCACCAGCCATTTATCTAAGAGGCTGGGCTATTGCCTTTGGCAGATATGTTCAGCTGCAAACATGCACAGCTGACACACCGCATGCTCACCCGCTGTCTAACTACAGAGCCCATAATAGATAATTCCCATGAAAACGTTTTCCATTTCGTCCCTTGCTTGTGCATGCAGATTACACAATGTGACCTAAATGGCATAACATGTATCAGCACACGTAGTGATTTTATTAATGTGTCTTTATTGAGGCAGATACTCTTACCAATCATACACTGTAACAGTTATACATGGGATGTGTTTACCATTGTGAATGTGGAGCAGCAAGAAGCAAGAGAAAAAAAAACAATTTCAAAATACACCACTCAATAATAATGTAATCAGCTAACAACACAGCCTTGGATTACAAGACTGGTCAATGTTTATGCTTAGTAAACTTTCTAAATTCAGAGTTGCATTCACTTTTTACATTGATACTTTACATATGTAATGAGCACCCCCTGGCTGTCTAAAAATGCATCCATTTTTGCATGCACCTCACTTGTTAAACTTATATTCACCTTGCACTCTGGCGAAGTTCTTGCAAGGGTTATCTCTGGGGAACCCCTCTGAATTAGCTTGGCAGCAAACAGGAGTACCACAAACTCTGCAAAGCCCAACCACCCACACAAAGGACACAAGTTGGTTGCCAGGACCTCAGCTTCCCCCAGTCTACCGCCCGTCTGCTCAGTCTGCCATCTTCAAGATTTCTGCAGCTCTCCTCAGACAGACTAACTACACTCACTCTCGCCCTTGCTTTTAAAATGTTAACCCTTTCAATCAACAGGACCTGCCAGTCTCTGATGCACATGCCCACAATCCGAGCTGCCTGTGTATTTTTCCTTCCAGCACAATAGTTCTGCCCAACCTATTTTCAACAATTGCTTCCTGCGCACACAATAGTGCTTTTCAATCAATGCATATTTCAGCCTCACAGTTTGTGCAATGCTGAATGAGATCACATAGCCAGTAAAATATTTGCACATTTAAATTCCATTGTAGAAAAGCACACTTTTGGCATTTCATCTGATCCTGCTTTGCACTGATTTGTTAAAAATAAATACAATTTTAACCTGAAAAATGTTTAGCCTGATAAAACCTAAAATCACATGAGGGTGACAAAGTAACTAAGGAGAAATTACAGTAAAAGGTTTCATGTCTAGCCATGAGTGATAACATAGTGATAATTCATGATACAGGCTCTATTTAAAAACCAATCATCTCAATCACTTTGTCTTTAAACTTTCTTAGAATTCTTTGCTAACTCTGTATTGATTCAATCGATGATGAGGGGTTTGATTTGCACAAGGAGGGATTGACTTAGCTGATGTCACTAGAGGGGGGAAGAGACTTAAATGGGGGAGTCATGTCAAGGACACTGTATTGACTTTGGGTGAAAATATCCTGTGGGAGACCCCCCTCAGTGTATATGATCTGATTTGTACCAGAAAAAAAGACACCATGCACGTGAAATCTAAGAGCTGCTTGGTAGAAGCAGCAAACAGACTACAAGCTGATCTGGAATCCCTCCTACATATAACAACAGCAGATTTTGAAAGATACCATGACCAGGTCTGTCCCCCTCATGAGGGGGCTTGTTTATATGGTTTAAGTTGGTGATACTGCCTTTGGCACCCCTTATTATGGAGCTAAAATTAGTTGATTATTAATTTTCTTCTGGTCTGGCTGAAGTCGCTTAAGTGTAGGCATTATACTTGCTTGGTTTCTAGAAGCTGAAATCTTAGGCCTAGGAGGCAGAAGCACCTTAATGACAGTCCAGAGAAAGTTTACATTTATGTATGAACCGATCAGTCTTTTGGTTACCAATTTGCAAATTGCATATTTTTACTTTTAGTATAATGACAAATGAGGCACTTTATGTATTTGAATAGGAGAGAACTATTTTATACTGTTCCCATATACTTGTTTTTTTCTAGTCTGTGTCACAAAAATTTCTCATTTTAACATTTATGTTTCTGTAGTCAAAATGTTCTCCTGTGTAAAGAAATTGTTTTACGAATTTGTACGCTTGTGTAACTTCATGTCGAAATAATGCTCAATTGATTGATAATTAATCAATACAAGAATCTGCCCATTGGTTCAAAACCTGGCAAGATCTACTTAACCATAAAAAATTAAATTCTTCAAACAGACTGTTGGCCAGCAAAATCAATATTTTGCAAAATAATTGAAGCTTCCTCGATTCAACCACTGATTGTAAAGACAAAGTATAAGCAAATACAATATGGGGGCGTATGGGCTGTTTACAGAGACTTATTGTCTCCCTGGTCTGTCAAAGCCCTTCTGCTATAAATATCAAGCGTAAATATTTTATTGGTGTTCAAATACAGCATAGCCAATGTGGCATATTGTGCCAGAGGTGGTGAAACAAAAAGCCTACCTCTGGCACAATATGCCACATTGGCTATGCTGTATTTGAACACCAATAAAACACCATGCTTATAATCCAAAGACTGGACTATCACTAGATTATAACAAACAGCACAAATGTTCAAATATTGGACCCTCATATCCAGCCAGCGCCCACACCTAAACTTAAATCTAATCTGCAGAACAGAATTATGCCATCTAAAACTGGATCCTGTAATAAAATAATATAATTAATTAATGTGTAGTTCAGCTTCGATAGACATGGCGACCAAGGTTTTTCAAAGAAGCACCCCCTCTAAATTTAGTATATTGAGATGCACCCTAGACCATCTGCATGTAACGCCAATCCAGCATCAGTCATTCTAGGGACAGTACCTTTGAGAAACTCCAGTCCATTTGGAAGCCCTCTGTAACCTTCCGGCAAGAAACCATAGTTCACACAGGTGGACGCACTTGTTTTCCCTGAAGCATTCCACGCAAGAGTATCAGAAGTATAACAATGTAGCAGCTAAAGGCATTAACAATCAGTCCACCATGGAAATGTTCTATCATTGTGTTTCATTATCCCTTTGGAAATTGATTGGTTGGTACCCATATGCCTAGAATGCCAGTGCTGAACCTCAAATGAATGGCAGATCCTCCCTACAACAATGTTCAGTGTCATAATATTTTGACTTACGACATTCACAAGCTCCACATAGCTTGTAATACTGGTGGCACACTCACCAAAACTGTTCCAACCTTTTCAGATTATGCCTCTAAAATACTTCTCGTCACATTCTGAAGTGGCTCACATCTAACGTTTCTCCCCTCTTCATGACTTGGTGATGTGCTTCACTTAGTCCAGCTGCTTAACAGTTAACTATTTTTTTAAATTTTGTATTTCTTCTGTGTTTTCAGTACACATGGTACAATTACACAATTTACTATATCCGAACAGCTAAACATTAAAAAGAAACCATTTTAGATAAAACATAAAAAGTCAAGAAAACAAATAAAAAGAAACAAACTCAAACTTGGTTTAATAATAACAGACAATGTAGGACTAGATGTAGTAGAGCCTCTATACATTCACCACATATTCTACATAATCACAACTCCTTTGGAATACCTAGCTTAGGACCAATAACCTCAAGAGTAGGTAGACAATTAAGTCTAACTTGAGATACCAGTCAGGCAATGTAGCTGATGGAAATGTAATGAAGTATGTTCTTGTAACCTTCAAACAGAGGTACAGGAATTATTTTCCTTTAAAAAGCTTCACCCTTGCCAAATCCTGAATATCTGCCAACTCGTCCCATCATTTTACCTTTTTTTTCTAACAGCATCAGATTCAAGACCAGCAGTGAAACCAAGCACATAACTAAATCATTTACATCTCTGCTTATATTTTCTCAAATGAGGATCACAGTTCTTTTATAGAAGAGCATTCAAATAAAAAGCAAGACAAGGTTTTTCCCAGCGCCAAAGTCTATGTAATAATGAGAGACTCTTTCTAATGTACTGTGACCACCATGAGGCAAAGCCGCGTTCTTGTCTGACACTAAAAGGAACAGTGATTGGGAAGTCCAGAACTTGCTTCAGAATTTCACCTTCTAGTACATTAAAAAATGTTCTGTTTTTAAAGTCCATCAACTCACATCCGTACAACACTAAAACAGTAACCTTCAGTTTAAAAAACTCAATGAGGGGACTCAGTGATAATGCAAATAGTTTGCTTTTAACCAACTTCAGAAGGGAGAGGCAAGACCAAGCCTTCTCTTCCATCTTTATCTTCCGTCTTTCTAGATGTGTCTTGCTAAATACCAAAAAACCTAAATAACAAAGTGACTCTACTTTCTTTATCACTGCATTATTCATTTTCCAGGTATAAATTTTAAGTTTCCTGCCTGTTCTATATATCATAGCATAAGATTTTGCAGGATTCATCTGCAGCTGTTTGGAATTCAAGAAAGCCTCAACTCCTGACAGAAGATGCTGCAATCCCGCAGGAGTATAATCCATCAGGATCAGATCATCAGAATATGCAATGCATCCTAATGTCAGATCGGACCACTTGGGTGAGTAAAACCCCCAAACCTTGCTTTCCTCCCACAGGTCAGCTAAATACAGATTAAACAAAGTGGGGGCGAGGACACACACTTGACAAACTCCCTTCCTTAGATGAATTTCCCTAGATAGCTCAACCAATGAATTTAATCTCACCTTCGTGGAGTTACCTGTGTATAGCATCTGAATCATCCACAATAAGTGTGGATCTATCCCCCAAGTCACCATCTTCTCCCACAAACTGGAAATGTTGACATTATCGAAGGCAGAGGAGAAATCTATTGCTGCCTCATATAGTGAAAGACCAGAATTGGCTCCTATGTCAGACACACCCGCTGAAAGCGCCATACGCCTCAGCACTGTGACCTCCCTCTTCTGAAAACCTTTTTGCAGTGGGCTGAATCACTGAGTTTAAGCTGCCCAAGATGTCCATTCCCCAAGTACTTTCATGGCGACATTTTCCGGGTTCCGCCTGTCGCCCTTTTTATAGATAGGTACCAGGATAGCTTTATACCATGAACTCAGAAAAACTCCTTCCCTCGCTATGTGTTTGAATAGATAAAAACTAAATTCAGATCATAACAACAGATTATTTTTGTAAATGCCATTAGTCATGGTATTCGGACCACTAGAGTGCAAGTTGTCTAGTGTGTTGATAATAACTTCTATGTCAAATCTGTCAAACAGAAAAGACAAGACTGAAGTCTCGCTACTGGTGGTACCCAGCAAACTGGCATTATTGTTATTTCAGTTAAATCTATTATTGAAGAAGTCTACCCTGAACTGTTCTGATGCACAGCAATATTGCCCATGTGATTGAATTTCACTGTTGTTGTTTAGAGTCCACCAGAAAGAATGGGTGTCTTTCCTGATGATCTTGGTTAGTAATTCCTGGTTCCCACTAATATATATTTGAACTATGCGATGTTTACACCAAGTTCTGTACTTATGTTAAATAATTTCTTACCCTTTCCCTTTATCTGCCGATGTCACATCGGGGCATTTAGTTAGTTTCCTAATATCACTTCTTAACAGATCTCTTTATGTTTATCTCCTTGTTGAAATTATTATGATTGGAGTTTATAAAAATGATTTTTAAAGGGATCGCATTTGCATCATGGAGTCTCTCTAGCCTAGACAATAGAGCAATAAACTCCTCTGGTAGAGAATTCCTGATTTTCTCTACTTCTGTCAAATTATTCCACCACTTTGCTAATTTTGCACTTATCCTGTTAGTGTTACCAGTGAATTCTATAACTGATCCAGCCTTTTGAGATGATGCCTCTTAAAAAGTTGCTAGCTGCACTCTCAATAGGCCCACATTTAACTTTGCACCCCTCTTCATGACTTGATGATGTGCTAGACGTAGCCCTGCTGCTTAAGAGGTTGTTAATTATAAGACCACCATTGGTCTAGTCCTGTGTTTACTAGGGAGTAAAGCAGAAAAAAATGACTTTCGTTGTTCGGAAGATGGTCATGAGTGCTTCAACCAACTGTGCCAAATCTGCCAACAAAGTACGTGAACTCACGTATCCCAAATGGAAAGCACCATAGTGCAAAATTACCACATGAGGCGGGGTCATTGTACGCATGTCTCTGCAAACTTGCAGAATTGCCGCAGCATTGGCATCAGTGTGAGCGCTCCACACCACCTCCACTCCTCTCACATCGAAATGGTGTGCCACATGCCTACTCTCAGCATACTGTTGTAAGCCATGCACAAAAATGTCTCCAAGCACCAAAACCCTGACCCTCTCCACCTCTGCCATCTTCAATGTACGCACCGTCTTTCGACACAAAAGAGTAATGTGAACCTCTGATTGGCTGATGCCTACAGTCCCCTTTCCATGCAGGATTTGCTGTGGAAACCCGTATGTGACACGCTCTACCCTCAGACAAGCACTGCCTACATGCGGCATGTAACTCTTACCCAGTCCTTCCACTCTTTCCACAGCGGTAGCAAGTCGAGTCCCTCATTGGACACAACTAAGCAGTCACACAACCATCCACAATCACATTGACCATCCCTAATTCTAACTCTGTCATCAACATTGCGCACTTCAAAATTACTGTCGATGATTCTGAATGGAAGTCGCATATCATTGCAAAGCACCTACTTCACAAGCTACTGTGCAAGTATTGCAAATTTTACCTACAGCTCCATTCATGCGCACATGCATAAGTATGGAATACAGGTATATATATTGTGATCAGAGAACATGTGCAACCCTTATGATTTAATTTAGACAAATTAATGATGCTAAATGTGCATAGGCAATACATTCCAACGCTCCCCCTTTTAAGTGCAAGATGTCCGATTTATCATTGACAAACCGCACGACTACTTACTGTGTTTCGCATAACCTATACATACGTTGCAAGCATGCCTATTTAGGACGCAACTCAATTTTGTATAGGAAAATGTCAGAGTTGTGTACTGTGTATGAGCTACAGTAATGCTACTTGCAATGTAATCTTATGAGAAAAGTAAGCGCTTCCGGTTGCTGTGGTGACATCTCCCTCTGAGGGTCTCCCGATTTCTCGGCATCTTGCTTTTAATTTGCAAGTAGAAAATGGTCCCCCATCTACTACTATGCCCTATCGCTTACAAAACTCTCTCCTAGACTTTCAAGTACCATATTTCAAATGCCATGCAAAGACTGCACAGAGTGAAGTGAAATGCACACATGTACTGGGTTGAAATATGAAAGTAGAATGCTGTGACCAAACAAGCACAATTAATGTGTGCAGTATCATCACTGCTGTAAACACACAAAGTAATTGATTTTGTTTTTTTGCACTGCAGTGAAGACTACTCTCCTGTGAATCAACAGCACCTACACTGCAGACGACATATCCGAATAAACCTGGTTATTTTGAAAATAAAAGTAAGTACAGTACTACCTTTATATTGTAACTACTCTTCAAAGAGGCTGTGTGGGTGATCTGTTTATTTTGGGCACCAAAGCAAACATTTTTTTCTAAACCATTCTACCTACAAATATCCATTTATTGAACAAAGAATAACAGGCAGAATGGCTCACAAATCCCTGTGTGTTTAGAACCCAAATAGCATACGTAATCCTTAGAAGGTTAGATTTAGAAAAGAAGTTGCTGTTGCAAGTTTATGGCATTTTGTTTATTAATAATGGTTCTCGTCACAAGTAGCCCACTTTGTACTCTCATCTGAAGCACATTGTAGTAGTATACAAACAATAAAGTAGCCTTACCAAAGCATTGCAAGAATCCAATGCACATCGACACACCATGACAAAGCGCTTCCCCATCACACTCATGCACACATGCACACAGCGCACACACATTGGACAACAGACCCAAGTATATCTTTTTTTTTCAACAGACACCAAAGAATGTCTACCAAAAAACAACTCAGTAGAAAGGAATACAAAAGTAGAGCAAATAAAAATAAAAGTGCCCAATGTAAGCATCCACCTGTTGTAGAGTTTGTAGAGAATGTTGGAACAAACCAGCTAATGGAGTTGGTTAGCAAAACAAAGGAAGTCTCAACTACCAAAACTTTACCTCCTCCATCAAAATGTGTCACAAAACACAAAAATGTTGTCAAAAAACAACTACAAGTACAGCTAACGATGCTCCTAATAATCCTGATAGTGTAACAAGAACACATAGTAAAAAAAGTATTTTATCAAAAATGTTTCGCCACAGAGTCCTTCAGAATCTACTAAGAAGAGGACCAAAATCATCCTCACCCCTTAAAACCTACCATAGAAAGTTAATCCTACAAGCTCTCGTGGACAGTGCAATCCTTCTCAAAAGGACGTTGTTTATATTAGTGTTAAATAGCACTAACAAAACTAAGTACAAAAGAAACTCAGCAATTTACGGAACTTGAACAAAAATAATTTCTTACATGTCTGTGGTGGTGAATGGAGTCACACAACAACCACAGAACCATATTTTAATGAAGAAGCATCAAACAAAATCAAACAAACACAATTGCCATCTATAGCAGTGGACAAGGGTATGAGAAAATCAATACTACCATCATGGAACAAGAAACACTGCTTACAAATGTATTACCGGAAACTCAGAATTACCTCTCGATTCAGCAGAACCACCCTGTCCAGTATACAAATGGCCGTCCACATCAATGTGTACCATTTCAAACAAAGTGTTCAAATCTTTATGTCAGTTCCTCAATCAGTATGTAAAAGGTAAAGACAAAAATAAAATGAAAGTGCTGCAAAATATGGATATTTGTCCAGTGCGGAAATACACAGGACTAAAAGGACATTCATTATCCTGCATTTCTGGGCCTATTTGCAAAAGCACCTCCATGATATCAAAAGGATATCAATACATCATTCCAATGTAAGAAATCTAGTGTATAAAATATACTATGCAAAAAGTCCAACTTCAGAATTAGACAATTTAAATACCACTCTTCTGCATGGTACACCCAAATACTTACAAGAAGAAATTGACAGTATTCAGAGAAAGTATTTTGGAAGTGAGAGGCACTTACAAAATGCAACAGTTTTAGAACATAGTAGCAACAATTCTGCACATAGCAACCTTCTATTACACACATCCAGAAAAGAAATAGTAAAATGTAAAGGTCATCAGCTGAAGTATCAAACCAGGTGTGTGTGTGTATTGCCGCAGAACGTTTTACAAAAGGAACGCAAAAAATGTGGACATAGTATACAAAATGGAACACAACGAAGATTCTAAATGGTCTCTACCTTTTAGCAGAAAACAAATATGAACTAACTGAACGCCTAATATGTTGCAGTTACTGTACTACAAAATTAGACAACAACTGCACTCCTTCACGTGCTATTACAAATAATTTGGAATTGTTTCCATTACCAAAAATCCTGCAACAGGTCAATTTGTATAAGAGCATAATAATTCAAACAGTTCACCCATTTCAAGCAATTATACGCCTTCATCCAAAAACAGCAACATTACTTTCCTCTGAATTGGTGAAAGGCATTTGTGGCAAAATAGTTTATTTGCTATTAGATCTAACAGAAAATGTACACACTCTAGGAGTGGAACGTTCAATAGCCCATTCTTCAATCGTCTTAGTAAATGGAGTACCAATAAAGGACAAATAAATTTGGCAGCAATTAGTGGACTTACTCAAAGTTAGACAAGCATTGCAATATCTAAAAGACAATAATGAGTACTACAAGGAAATACATATTGATGAAAGATTAAGGGAAACAACTGAAATAATTCAAGAGCCATCAGAAACTGGACAATTCGAACTTCTGGATCCTGCTTCAGTATCCACTCTTTTGGACCATTACACAATTCATCCATTGCATTCCAATGAAAGCATAGACGATGCACTAGAAACTTACCAAATGCGACAAGCCAAAGCTTCACCAATGAGTATATGGGGAAAAAGTATAGAAGCACGTGCTTTTCCACTGCTATTTCCTTCTGGCAAAGGTAGAAGATACGATGATAGACCCACTCAGATTGGGGCATCAAAATACTGTTCATTACGAATGTATTCGCAAGATCCCAGATACATACAAAATGTGGAATACATATTCCACCTACTCTATGAAAGTGAATTAGCAACACTATGTTACGGAGTTGCACACATTCTTAAATCTGGTACCCACTTTCAAAATATGTCAGCTATGCAGTTAATACAACAAGTACAGGAAAAAGATGAGGTTTTACAACCAAGTATAACAAATTTGTTTGCAAACATGCATGGTACAAAGGAATACTGGTTCCGACGGCACAGAGATGTGTGTTGTATGATCAGAAACCTTGGACCACGGACTTAGTTTGTTACGCTAGGTTGTGCCGAATATGCATGGCAAGATTTAAATGAGTTCCTACGCATAGCAAACAGCAACAAAAACAACATAGATATATTAACACCTGGAGAACTTTGCTCTCTAGATCCAGTTAATGTGTCAAGATATTTACATCATCGTTTCATTGCCATGCTACACTTTATTTGCAATAAAACTGTTCCTCCCCTTGGAGAAGTGCAACACTTATTCACATACTGTTATGGATCAAAGGTGCACCAAAATTTGGTCACGACAGTGACAGCATTGTTTTGCAGTTTATCCAAAAATATGTCACTTGTGAAATCCCTTCTCAACAGACACATAGTGAGCTGCATGGGCAGGTTTTACAATTTCAAAGACACAAATGTTGCAAATATTGTCGCCGCAAATATAAAAACAAAGGTAAATACTACACCAAATGCTGCATTGGTTTCCCTAGACCAGTTACAGAAACAGGTGAAGTAAACAATTTCATGTCTTCAGTTCGACATAGTCTTAAAGGTAAATCACGTAAGAACACGTATTACATAAAAAGAAGGGAAGAATCAAAATATATCAAGGATTACAATGCAATCAATGCCCTCTTATGGAATGCAAACATAGATTTGCAGTACATTGCAGACAATTCAACTGCTGTTGCACGAATTGTTACAGCCTACTTAACAAAAGCAGAAAAAACAGAGCTTCAAGACCTCTGGGATGACAAATGTAGGGGAGGATTGGTCCAAAAGACCACCCTTGCCTACATCCCCTCCCCAGGTGAGGGCCATGGCTCATCAGGTGTCCCCTCCTTACCACCAGGGTCCAGGTCCTGGATGGCTCACCTGCTGAAGACATTGCCCAAACGTATTGAATTTAGCTAGGCCTCAGAAACCATTTTTGTCGAATAAAGATGGTGTGAGCTTGGCGCACTGCAGCGCGGCCCCCACCTTTGGAGAGTTTCAATTATCCCTGTGGCCACAGCTCCCTGGCAGATCTGCTGTGAGCCCGTTCCCACGAACAAGACAGACATGAGCTAGTGTAAGATACCAACACTGTAACATTTCACCTTCCGCAGTGTATCACTGCTCCCAACGTGACCCGGCCAGCAGAGCCTGGGTGGAAAAAGAACTGTAAAATGGCCCTCGGATAAAAGCAAGAGTTCCCAAATACTAATGCCAAAACTACCTGCGATGGGCGCATTTTCTCCACAAACCTCCTTGATTAGAAAACCTGCAAGATGTATAGATATGGCATAATGCATGTTCACATGGCATTAGCAATGAAGCACCCACACCACTGCAGTTATGTACAAATAGTAGAAGCGTCCTGGGGGGTTATTTGTTATGCGTATCATTGACAAGTTTACACCCCACGGTCCCGCGCCATAACCGAACTAATGCTGCTAGAGTGCAAAGAAAGACAAATGCAACCATATTAAGGGATAATGTAAAGGGTGCACGAAAATGCACCCTTCATGTGTGTATGCACAAGCCCCTTATGTGCCACTACCGTCACGCATAGTGGCGAGTCGTTTCTTTGCGCTCCACCAACCTCACTACTACCTCACTTACTGCAAATGTATATGCATATAACAAAATGTTGTAGTTGTTAAAACATAGTGTACAAATAATGTGCTCGGACTGGCTATATTCGAGAGGCATTAGCAATGTTAAAATGGGAGCTTTGGAATTACTCAATTAGTATTGTATATTGTTTTAATGTTTATGATGCTTTCACCTCAAAACGGCAACACACGAGGAAGATACCTTTCGTGAATATGTGCAAGGCCATTCCCCCTCCCTCCCTGCAAAGCCTGCCAGACGAGAGAGCAGAGGCCCGCGCCACGCTGCTCCACCTCCCCCAACTAGGCTGGAGCCGCTTCAAAGATTTGTAGTTCCCTCTGCAGCACCCAAGGCCACGACCCGCCACCTGCATTATTTACAGCCCAGCTGTAAACCTCCGCCTGAATACACAAATCCAGAGGTGCCCTCTCTTAAACCCCACAACCCACCGGATCACCTTAGGTTAATGGCCCTTGTAAAATTAGGACATCCAATATTATGGCAACATTACAGCAACACATTCATAATGACTTCTAACAAGACAGGAGGACATGTACCGTCTGTCCCATGCCCTGAGACCCAGCCCCACGACCTATGGTACCCGGTCAACAGGACACTGGTAACCATGTACTGATGAATCGCCATCAAATCCCTCTCGAGGTGCATTCCTCCTGTGTTGCATTAACCTGTAGAATAACCTATTGGAAGATTTACTAAAGAAGATAAAATTGCAAATGACTGAATGACTGCGGTGTGCATGGCCTAGGGCAAAGAAGTCAGGAAAAGACATTCATCTCTGACACTGGCCACAGTGGCACAACAACACCGCCCGGATGAACCCAGCTGACCTGCCAGGCCGAGCCCAACCCACAAGGCTGACCAGTGACATCCTCCAGCCAAGGCCAACCACATCGCAGCTGCACCTATAGCTAGTCGTCGCCACCCAATCCCATTGAACTTGTGCCCCCTATAGTATGTAGGTTCTGATGACGTTTTTTGTAAATATATAGGCCTGTCTTTGCTATTGTCAGACAGAGCGCTCTCGGAGTTTGCAGAGTTCTTTGCATGCCCTATTCTGATTGATAAACTCCCATTTACGCTCACCCGCACTTGTCTTGGCCTTATTCCCATTCTGGGAGAGTCCATCATTGTCTCTCATTGCGGGGAGGATCGTGCCGGTTGGGGACGCTTGCCTTCACCTAGTATCAGACAAAACATTATCCCAGAAATTGTGCAGCCTAGGCATGAAAATTCTCTCTCATAGAGAATGTGGCACCTATGAATCAGCAGATCGTTTAACCGGTACTGCTTTGTATGGAAAATCAGACAACATAGTATGGCTCAGTCTTGGTCCAGCAAAATTTTGAAAAAATAGTGCTAAAATCATATGAGGACATAGAAACAATTGCCAGAAATTATCCCAACAGCCAAAACATTCTAAAAAACAATTTACTGGACACATACTATCGGAACAGGAGTAGCACTCTGGAAAGCATATGTCTATACCACATAGCTCAACACTTTGTATACAAAAATAATTTAAAACCCGATGAAAGCAAACGTAGGTATAGAGTGACCGATTGTGAAGGGAGCTTAGTGAAACTGACCAAACAAAGCTTAATTAATCATGTAAAATTGTGATTAAAAACTCCTCAACAGAAAGAACTATATTAAATGTCTCTATTACAACTTTTCAAACCATGGAGAAAAGAGGAAGACATACTAGATAACTTAGACTGCTATGAAGATGCTTTCAAAGCAAATGAAAGCGATATTACCGATGTGAACTTTACGCAGTACAAAACAATGTTACACAATGAGCAGCAACAGGAAGAAGAACTTCAGGCCCAACTAGATAAGGACTCTTCCGACAGTAGTCAACCTTCTGTAACAGGAAGCCAAGAACTACTAGGACAACCGCTAATAGCAAATGAGGCTGAAATAGCTATGGCAGAAGTAGAAAACACCATGTATCAGTATCAAGAAGAAGATACAGAAGACTTAACTGTACAACAAGCAAAACTTAACAACGATCAGCGCACCATTTTTGAAGATGTAACAAAACAAATTGTACATGGTGTACAACACGAAAATAAAGAATATACCTGCCAAAATTACAAACCTATACTGCTGTACGTTAGTGCTGAAGCTGGATCAGGGAAAACATTCTTAATCAAAATCATCCGCACGTTCCTTCAACAATTGACAAACAACAAACTGTCAGCTGTTGTAACGGCCCCCACAGGTTTAGCTGCCTACAACATAGGCGGTGTCACTTTACACTGATTACTACTGCTTCCAGTAGAGCATCAAAATACATTAGACTACTACAAACTTTCTGCAGAAGCTGCAATTGAATTACGCAGAGTATTGAAACAAATGAAAATGCTACTAATAGATGAAGTGAGCATCGTCTCCAACCTAATATTGGCTTGATTCATCTCAGATTGCAAGAAGTACTTAAAAGTAACAACGAAGAACTCTTTGCAGGGAAATCCATTATCGTTTTCAGAGATCTTCTACAATTGACACCAGTGAAAGGTGAACCGATTTTTAAAACCTTAGGCCACAAACTCTGCCGGAAAACTGTTGGTAGCATAGGTAATGTTAACCTTTGGCAACATTTTCAATATAGAGAATTATTTGAGAACATGCGGCAATCTGCATATCTCACTTATGCCAACATCTTAAAAAGTATTAGAGTTGGTGCATTATCGCAAGAAGCACAAGTTGTATTGAAAAACCGGCACATACATGCACTTTATGGCGACAATGCAGGTGCAACTGATGTTATGGAACAAATAGCGCACAAAAATGTCAATTGTATGGCCTTAATGCCAACTATTGTAAGCTGTTTCAAATTCAATGAAACAATGTTAAATAAAGAAATGTAACCAATACTGGAAATTAGCACCACAAACAAACTAGACGTACATGGTATGACAGTACCCATGTGTGAGCAATCCACAACAAGACAACAATCATACCCACCTGATAGCAACATTCATTTTGTCAATATTCGCTTTGATAACGTTTCAGAAGTGAAGAGGATAGGGAACTCAATTGCTCGATTCCTTCACTTCAAAGACATGTATGTACGTATAGAGCAATTTTCTATAACTCTTGCATATGCAGTTACCATTCATAAATCCCAAGGTCTTACCCTAGACAAAGCATTGATAGATATAGGAAACACAGTCTTTAAGGAAGGCATGAGCTACGTAGCATTATCACGCTTATGTACACTTGACGGTCTATTGCTAATGAACTTTGATGCAAGTAAAGTCAAAGCTGATATTCCTTGCATTCTAGAATACAATAGATTGCGTTCACTGTACACCCCTCATCTGAAACAATACCCTGTCCCAGACAAAGTAAAACGTGGTAAAAGAAAACTAAATGAAACAGAAATGCAACAGAATCCAACAGCAAATTCCAGAAAGAAAAGAAAGGAAGCTAAAGTTTCATTGATTACCGCAAACATAGAAGAACCTATTACGGAATGTAAACCAGGGACGTCGGCAAAGAAGCAACAGAAATTCCAATAATGCACTCAGGTACAGAATTTGCTGGACCATTCAAATTTGCAAATGAAAGTGGGGTAAGTTGCTATGCAAATGTAGCAATGAATATTCTATTTCAATTGCCACCAATTGTTAACAATATTTACCTGCACAGTACAGACCAATTGTGTTTGCAAATGTTAGTGCTGCATAGAAATGCAACAAGCAATCCTGACAACACATACAGTGTTCATGGAGTAAGGCACAATTCGACGACTGTGCTGGAATGGTGAGATTCACTATGAACGCACAAGAAGATCCACAAGAATTTCTAATGTACATACTATTAGTATTGGAAAACAAAAGCATACCTGTAAATTAAATCTTCCAGATTTCGTACACGTGGAAACATGCATGCACTCTCTGTGGCAAAGTGATACAGGAAGAAAAAGCATTCAATTTCAGCAACTTGTACAAAATGCAAACCATGGCAGAATATGTACTATTTGCAATTCAGACAATCACTCCGCCTTACTGATACAATCACATAGTGCCTACATAATACTTATGCTTCTACGTTGTAATGCAGATGGCACCAAAAACAACTGCAAACTGACTGGATTCACACACGGTCAAGTGCCACTTGGAAAGAAAACCCTTACAACAGTAGGTATAATCTACCATGCAGGAGCTACAACCAATGCAGGTCACTACACTGCATACATTAAAAAGAATTGTGGATGGTTCAAATGTAATGATAGCACCAATACTCTAAAGCAGAGATTGCCAGCTAAACTTACAAATGCGTATTTAATGTTCTTAAAGCCAAAATGTACTAAATAATGTGTACTTCAAGACTTTAAAAAAAATACGTGAAAGACTACAAACAGTTAGAATACGCCTACAGGTATCTAACTGTTGTTAAAAATCGGCAGGAAGGCAACAAACATAACATTAATCAGAAAGATGAAGGAAACACTCAAAGGAAACAAGGAAGTAATTAGTACCATAGTAAATGAAGGTTTTCTTTTTAATCTGACAAGGATTTTTTTTCCCCAGACCCAAGGATTAGAAAAGCAAACACAGAAACTGAGCCCAATGCACAGTACTCTGGTTTGTAAACTAAATATGAGGGTAAAAAAAGGTAAACTGTCTATTAAGCAATGTAGTACATTTTCAAAAAATGCAAAGACTAACATACCTGTTTCTCTTATCACAGAAATGGAAAAGGGATTCTTCCGTCAAGTACAATAACCATTTAAAAATTGTATATGGATTCTGAACAAAGTATATTGGCAGTCATTTTCTACACATGCAAATCTACATGTCTAATCTATGGTACTAATATGCTGCAGTGCCTGTAGGCTGGCCCTTGCATCTTCGGTGTGTAGCCTACCATCTACGCCTTACGACCAAGGTACAAGGAGTATAGGTCCTAGCCACAACCATCGCTGCATATCAAAACCACGGTCCTTGTAAATTAGCAACTTATAAATTTCCTTTCCGGACCATCGTCTGCAGCCATGCAGGCAAGCCACTGGGGCATCCAAACAACTAGCGCATTACACCACACCCATATTCACTTGTAACTCAACTGCTTATGACTTCAGTCTTGGGTGCATGGCCTTTGGGCATGCAGTCTAGAGTCTGTGTCTTGGCTAGAAACACCACAGCATATCGGACCATTGTGCCATGTCATTTTACTATGTACAAACTTGGTTTTGGGAGCATGGCCTTTGGCCATGCTCCCAAAATGCTATGCCCTCCAACAACCATCTTAATGATGTTGCATAGTACAAGTGTACCAATAGCTGTGATATGGTGCAAATGTTTGCAGCCACAGTGAACAGAGGTGAGTTTGAGGCCATAGCATTATGAATGTATGGGTATACAGTATTTAAAATGCATAGTTACTTACAACTTCAGTGCTTATTACATCCTGGCCACTACTACCACACCATATGACATCCATTGTGGCATATAAGTACACTACGAACAAATGTACTTTTGGGGGCATGTCCTTCAGCCATGCACCCATGATTGCAGCCCCTCCCTACAACCGTCAGAGTGATGCACTAGCAAACCATATCGTACCCATTGTGCTTTGTAAGTACACTACATATAACTGTGCTGTTGGGTGCATTGGCCTCCGGCCATGCACTCATGACTGCAGACTTTCCCCACAGCCACCTGACTGATTGTCAATACTAGGGGTGTCTCTATAGCTCTGAAATGCTGCACTGTTTGTGTTCAGGGCCTACATTTTTGGCCATGCACCCAAGAGTGCAGGGTTTCTCCAAAAACCACCTCAGTGATGTGTGGTAGTGTTTTTTTAAAGGTCTGTTATCCTTCAGTGCTTCTGGCCAGAGGCTTCACTCCGAGCTGTATGTCCATAGATCTTACATGGGATGGGTGTGCAGTGGCTTCCACGTCTAGTACTTATAACTTTGCATGCACTCCCCACAGCTTGCCAATCGAAACGCAATACTACGGGTGTATCCATGGGTGTGACATGCTGCGGTGGTTGTGGCCAGGGCCTACAGTCTTGGAAGTAAGGCCTTCGGCCTTCGGCCGACGGCCATGCATCCAAAAATCTAGGCCCTGGCCACAACCACTGTAGCATGTGACACCCAAATAATAGCCATCGGGAAAAGTAATGCAATCATGCCATGTTGTCAATTTCAATGTTGGCTACCACTACGCGTGTGCTTTCAACAGTTAGAAGTTTCCTGTCCACTGCATGGACTGAAGTGCTATCGTTATTACACCCCTCATTTTTTGTGCGTACAAGCTGTCCATGGAAAGTACATCATGAAGACCGACCCCCAGAACAAATGCATTGATCACCCATGTCTTACTGTCTGAACCTTTCCCAACGGTCTGTGACACAGCAAAAGAGTTTTATAAATAGAGCATATGTACACTGGTTGTTGCTCCGCTTTCGGCAGATCCAAGATGTCGGGGGCATCCAAACAATCTGACGCAGAACACGTCTCGCAGCAGCCAATGGGCAGAGATGTTGCGTGTCTGCGGTCATGATGCCAGCCCCTTAGCCAATCGGTATCTTGTCCGTGGGCCGAACAGGGAAGTGTGACCGCGAAGCGGACATAGATATCACTAATTTTTTTAGACCTACTTTTTGATAATTTTAAAGAAAAGTACTGCACAGAAGGTCACCAAATTTACAAAAGCACGCTTTCTTGCCCAAGCCCCTGTACCTGCCGCAGATTTCGTGAAAATCCGTCCAGCAGTTTGATCTGTAGCCGTGCGCAAAATTTTTCCCCCATTCAGTCTATGGGAAAAAAATATGTTTTGGGACCCCCCCCTATAACTTTTGCCCACCTGGACTAAACATCTCCAAACTTTTGAAAAATAATTCAGAGTGGCCCATACACTTTGTTTGCAAAGTTTGGTGAGAATTCTTCCAGGGAGAGCAAAGTTATAAACCGCCCAAAAAGTACTCTTCCTATGGAAACAGCAACTTAACCATAACTACACGGCCACTAATGTGGCCGTGTAATAGGCACATATGCTCCCTTAACCAATCCCTCCCTTCAATAGGTTTTACAGTTTGCCACATGGGATGACGTAGGATGATGGCAGAGATGATGATGTAATCAAAAGTGAAGTTTGAGTGTGTGGACTGTAGTTTCTTGTTTGCCAGATTGCCCTACTTTAGTCTAAACTGAAGAGAGTATGTTTAGTTATTTGGGTCTTAGATCATTATTGGTAATTCCATCTAGCACATGAGATGCTTAAGGTGCTATAGCACATAGGAGAAGGGGTACAAACATTTCAACCTTAAAGGAAATTAACTACAATTAAGACATTCAATACAGTAGCCAGAGGTAACATTGAACACCAGTCCAATTAGTATATTTCCCTACATAGCCAGAGAGATCAAGAAATTATAGGGTGCTGTAAGCAGATATCAAAGGAGAGTGGGGGACAAGCAAAAGCATGGGTAAGTGTCATCAAATGATGGCCACGTTCTGTACCAACTTGAATGACAAAAACTGGTTTAGGAAATGGATAGGTGAATAGAGAGTAGAATTTTGTAGGAAGGCAAACTGCTTTCACAGGACAGATGCATATATCTTCATAACATGATAGTTTAAAGCCATTGCAAGGGGTTTGGAGGTTACTCGATGGCAAGACAAAGTACAGACGATGTGTGGTATGGGGAAGTAAGCTGTAAAAGGGATAATATTTTGAGGTGGTAAAGTGATGGCAGGCAGTACTCCTTATTTGATATCTGCTTTTCATTCTGTTTGGAAACATGAAATGTCTTTGGCACCTACGTATACATGTAGGAATATGCGCAAATTTAACAACTGAGACAAGATTCTCAATGAGTTAAAATTCTATACCTTTTCAGTTTTTACTGCAAAAATATATGTAAAAGGAGACAGTTAGGGCTCCCCATCTATTTGTGCTTTGATTCATTTACTTTCTTACAGGAAGGAACAAAGATCTTTTGATCCCAAAAGAACATACAATAGATATGAAATCAGATTTGATGGGAAGCAGGGAGATTCTTACAAAAGAGTGAGTTTGAGGGACATTCTGACCAGGTTGTGTAGGGGAGTAAATGCAACAGTCCCCGGGGACAATGCATTTGTGGACATACATAGAAAAAGTACAACCAACTTTCAACATTTTTAAGTGCAGGTAAGCGATATGGCCAACTGTGGTTGGGATCTGACTATGCTGGAGTGGAGAAGGAAAAAGCGACGGACAGAGGCAAGTTAGAGGCAAGAGCTGAATGTTAGCTAGAAGGCTGATGAGGTGTAGGTTAAGAGGGTAACACAGTGGTGAATAGGAAGGCTTTTAGTTTGGATTTGAACAGTTCCATGTGGACTATTCCTCGATGTCCGGGGAAAGAGAAGTCAATGTAAGTGGAGCAAGAAGAGAGAAATAGTGGAAGCAAGAAAAGCACAGGGAGGGCGGTAGCCACAAGGCTAGTTGAGGGGGCAGAGCGGAGATTGTGCAATGGCTTGTAGTTCAAAGAGTGTCCTGATAGCAAAGTTAATGTTCTTGTCGAGAGGACAGAAAGCATAGTTGAGGAGAACAAAGAGGATGCTGGCGCAGTAGTCCAGCTTAGAGAAGACAAGCGTGGTTAAGAGATGTTTGATGATGTTGAAAGGGAGGAGGTGCTTCATTTTCCTAATATTTAGGAGGTAGTGGCAAGCTTGTACAGTTGTTTTGGAGATGTAAGTAGAGAAGGTGTGAGAAGGGTCATAGATGACACAAAGGTTTCTAGCAGAAGAAGATTAGGGGGGTGTTTGGTGGGATCTAGATAGGCAAAATACAAGACGAGAGAGAGCATTTGCCACCTCTTTATTGGTAGAGATTAACATCAGAGAGTGCAAAGCCATCTAATGTTGAATTGCAGAGAGAGGGAAGAAAATGATGATAGATTGATCAGAGGAAAGTTCAGGAAAAGAGAAGAATGATCTGGTGTTGCCCATGAAGAGTTGGTGCGAGAACCCAAAGGAGGAGATTAGTGGCACAAGAGCGGAGGTGCAGAGTGTAGAGCAGCAGATCCAAGGCGAGCATTGTGGAGCAGGTTGAGACGGGTTGTTGCTCTAGGAGCTACAGAATTGGTGAGGTGCAAGGTAAGATTCAATCCTGGCAAGGGCTTGATCACAAATCCTAAGAAGAAAGAGTGTATTAAGGGGATCAGAGGAATTTACAGTGTCAATTTAGCGGTGTTTCCAGTGCCTTTTCTATGTTCTTTGAAAGGGCTTTGAAGGGGCTCTCACCTCCCTAGCCTAGGCTTTCTATGTAACTATTTCTTATTGCAAAAAAGGATCTCTAAAGTTATGGTACCCCTACTGTCTTTGCTGTCCTTACCCTAGGAGGTAAAGGGTATAAAAGCTACTGCCTTATCCCTTTCACTCCCTCAGGGGACTTTGTAGGTGACCTAGCATGGTAGTCTGATCACCCTGCCATGCCTTTGGTCCTGTCGGCCAGCTCTCAACTGATTCTTCACCCTCCTCTCTCAATGCCTGTCTCCTCTTTACAATGCTCTCTCTCTCTTTATCTCTCGCACTCCCTCTCTCTCTCTCTCTCTCTTTCCATCCCTATCTCTATTTTCCTCTCTCTCTCTATCCGCTCTATACTACATCTCCTGGTTTTATCTCTCCCTGTCTCCCACCTCCTGTCACAAAGATGATGTAAATGCTAACATGATCCATGGAGATAAACAGGAACAGGGGTGTGTTCCATCCTGGGAAATATTGGGCTATCAAATTCACCCAGCCACAGAAAAAACAACAGATTGTAAACCTGAACATACTGAGAAAAAAAGAGCAAGTAACCCGGAGCATGCTCTTGCCTAAATGGGAAAGAGTACAGTAGTTACTGAAGGAAGCCATTGGAAAGCACTGGTAGTACTGAAAACCCCCTTCAACAATGGGCCTTAGCAGCCCTCCCTAACCCCTGACCCTATGCATAGGTCATATGCATATACCACAAGAAGGCACACAACGATATGCAGGTCTGTGAAAGACATTCAGGGATACTAAAGAATGTAATATCTTGAAGAATACCATTAATCCGGTGATGCCTTGATTGAGAGGTATGACAATGGAGAATCCAGAAAGAGCTTGCAACAACTATGTGCCCAGGACCTGGACAGGCTGCTTGCAGAAGCACTGAGCAGAGAGAAAGCTGAAGGTTGGGCCAGCAAAAGTACTAATACATCGGCTCAAAAAAAAGGTGATACAGTGGTCAGTGAGAAGGCTAAGGAGACTGGAGGAATAGTGGGAAGAAGAGGTGGTCCATGTCACCAAAGAAGAGATGATCAGTAAGCCTGAAAAACATCAAGCCCTCAATCAATGAAAGGGCATGATGGAAGCAAGGGACCAAATGCTGTAGGATGAAGCAAAGACCCAAACTGATACTACATCATCAGAAGAGATGCATTACTTTGAAGAACAAGTGTGGCTGACTGGTTAAATATCCATATGATCCTCTCCAGAGTATAGATGGTTTAATGAACCTGCCCTTTGTCTGTGGAAACCCTGGATAGCCAATATGGGAAGTTTTACATGGAGGAGGGGGGACAAAAAGAAAGGGTGGAAACATGTAATAGGGTCAAAGGTCTTACCCTATCAAGGGGAGATTATGAGCCTTCTCAACCTTCCACATGGTGCTTACCATTACAGTGCCAGAGCCAGACCTACCTACAAGGGTGGTGCAAGGTAATTTAGGCGTATGCCCATCCCTGGCTCCCGATTATAGGTGGAGTTCTGTACATGTTTTGGTGCCTCTGACTCTGACCCAATGGCCTTTCTTGGATCTTTCATGTTGTTTCCAAGAGTTATGAACAGACTGCACAGACACATGAAATAGATAATGGCACCTGAAAATCAACACCCTCTAGAGAAAAACTAAAAGTGCCACAATGCACCTTCGCACTTTCTTTTCATTCTTGGACTTGGATTTCTGTTTTTATAATGGAGAAAAAGAGACTGACTGAACTTCAGTGAGATCCGATAAAGGAGTCACTGGATCAGGTATTACTTTTTTTATTAAATTAATAATAGATGGTTTAGGTTTGTGGGCAATGAGGCCCCTGGCTAGGACCCTCCTGTGGTGTCTCCTTCAGCTCACCACTGAAGTCATTCCAACCACCACACTTGCCTTTATTACAAATATGAATGAAGGAACAGGTTTAACTATATACAATAAGGAAAACAGATAATGATCCATGTAACAGCAGTTTGAACTATAAACATAGAGAATGTGGATATTCACTCATATAACAGATACCCATATAACAGAAAATAAATGGCAATTTTACGCGTAGAGGTGTGGCTTGAGAGGGGTACAAAAACGGCCTTATATTTTGTGTTGTGTTGCACTCATTGTGTGTGTCTGTGTAGAGTGCAATTGTGCTGTGTCTCTGATACATTCTAGGTTGGCAACTAAGCTCTATGACAAAAAACAAGAAACAGCTGAATCTTCAAACAAAAGAGCGGATAAAGGAAGGGGAGGATGTTCAGGACATCATATGTTGAACTTAAGCAGATTAATAAATTGGCATTTTGAAGAGCAAGATCTACTTTAAAATGTAGTTGAAATAACTGGAGAAATCTTTGGAGGCATCTCTAAGAATGTCCAATGTCCCATGGCTATCCTTGAAGGCATACTAGACATAGGGCCTCATTACGACCCAGGCGCTAATGGGTTAACGGCGGCGAAAAAAAGGCTGCGGCACCGTTAACCTATTAGCGCCTAATTACGAGGTCCCTTTGCGGGACCCGACCTTAACGGCTGGTGTAGACCAGCCGTTAAAGTAGGGACCCGCAAAGGGACCTTGGTGCTAATTACGGAGCCGCAATTTGCTGCACTGTACTTAGCGCCTTCCCCATTCCCATTGAGCCCTATGGGGGTAAAATGGGAATGGGGAAGGGCCATCTAGAAAGGGGGAATTACCGCCCCGCCAACCTTGTAATGGGGTGGTAATTCCCCCTTTCTCCATGGCGGAGTCGGTAACTTACCGGCATGGACCATGGTGCTAATAGCACCATGGTCTCCCGCCAGGGTCGTAATGAGGCCCATAGCTTTCTTCATGGAGCACATTGTGTGTGGCAATTCCAACATATACAAAAACATGATCCTTAGGATACCAGAAAATTAAGGATAATAATGGCCAGTGATTCTTAACAGGGTTGAGAGCCAGTGGATTGTTTTTAGGTTGGATTTGGTTTGAATTCCTGCATTTCCCCCAAACCAAAATTAAGTGGGTGCACCTCATAGCATAATGTCTGGGCATCTACACATTTTAGTCTCATGAACTTACATAAAACACGTCCTGCGGGAAAATCACTCATATTAAAAATGTCCTACCATTGCTCATGAAAGGAACACTGTGACACCAAACATGCAATGAGTGTTCATTGTGTGTGTATTGTATTACATGCTTGGTTTATCTTTACTCTTCTGTATTTTTTAGGCATTGAAATAATTACGTTCTGTATCTTTTTAACAATAGATATTTTCTCTTGAGAGGTGCAAAGGATGATTCCAGGTGCACTGTCCATATCAATGTACACTAGGGGGCCTGGGGCTGTGATGTATGGCCATTTTTCAAGGGTGTGCAAGCCCTGGCGTTTTTAAGTATTATTAAATAATAAGGTGATGTGGGTAGATCCATCTCTGAAAAGGAAATTTGCTAATCAGATTTCCCTTCCATAAACTCCATACCATAAGCATATTGTGTACGTGTGCCTTGCTGCATCAGTATACTGATTTGCAGTGTCTGCTCTACCAGTGGCATAGAGCAGGTTCAGATGCCACAGGTATCCTCTCGACAGCTGCAGTGACACCCAAGCCTCTGCAGCACAGGGGCTGCATTCAAAATATGTACCCCTGTTCCAAAAACTGCATACCGATGAAGATGTTGGCTTGGTGGAACATAAAACTGTAAATATATGCCATACCTGAGTTAGGTTATGGTGGCCAGCATATTTCAGAGTTATCCCAGTCACATTATATTGATTTTGCTCAGATGACAGCCCTCGGGCCCAGTTCAGCTTTGGGAGGATTATGTGCATTCCTCCCAGACAAGGCCGCCCCTCTTCACTGACAGGGCTAGAGTTGGGGTTTGCTTCTCTTTGTTCCTTTTTAAAGGTCAAGTAACACCCTTTACCCATGGCAACCACCCCACAGGACTCTGGCCTGAGAACAGAAACCAAGAGGCACACCCATTCAGGGAGAACCAGACCTCACACCAGGGGGCTGCATAGTATAGTTTATAGTGCTTTGAAGTATAGCACCTTGAAGTTTATAGTGCATCACTGAATGTGATAGCATTCTATTGACAGCAATAATGTGACATACACATTTACCCAGTCCTATGTTGCTAGCCTAATGTATGAGTATGCAGAGGAGTACAGGCTACAGGTTTTTAAAAGTGCACCCAATTTTTTTTAATTATCTTTTCTCTTCCTTGAAATGCCTCATACACAGGTGACTACATTATTTATCTAACTGACTTAATTGACAAATACTGATCACTAGTGCTAACTTATTAACTTATTAACATTATAATGTAGTCCCATGTACAAAGTGAGGTGGAAGTACATGTTTTGAAATTCGTTTTTAAACGTGCATTTTTCTCTCTTATTTTCTCTTGCTGTGCTGAATGCAGATGGCAGGAAGGCAGCAGGAAATCGAAAAAGAAACAGTTATTATAATCTGAAGCTACCATTGTTTGTGACATGAGGGTGCTAACAGAATACATTTTCTGCTAATATGATTGGAAGGAAGTGCTTCGGCAGTTATGCCACGTAAGCAGCAGAGTTCTGCTGGGGAAAGTCTGACAGAAAAAGTTCAGATCGCCTTTACTGAGCTGCAGAGACGGATGATCTCGGTGTCTTAACATGGGTTTCAGAACCCTATGTTCTCGCCACTCACACTTTAGACACTGAGATTAAAAAAGCCACCCCTGTCGACCGGGCCGCTCTTCAGAGGAAAATCGCCTGGGGGAGAAAACCACAAATATTTTGGTAAACAGCCCAGTTCGAAGTGAGTTTTTTTTTTTTTTTTTATGCGATTGATTGGCGAATGTGTTTCAAAATACTCGGCAGTCAGAGTAGCAAAGCAAAAGAAATATCCAGCATTTTCATGTGCCATGTGTTGATTCATAAAATGTAAAGCCTTTTTTTGATAAGATTTATTTGCATTGTATATGTGGTTTTGTTTTTCTCTTCTCATTTTGTTACGGGTAGCTCTGAAATGTAGATGTTAAGAACTGCATCATGACATTGTAATTCTTTGCAATATAATATATATATATATATATATATATATATATATATATATTCAGTAAAAAACTTTGTTAAAGGGACGTTATGGTTAAGTTGCGCTACTAAAAACCATCAATGACATTTGTGATGTCATCTTTGATGTCCTGGGTGTTAGTGTTAGCAGTGCACGGTGGCGGCGCGAGTTATGGTTGCTTATCTTACCATAACTGCCGAATTTCAGGGGTTTTTCGGTTTTACTTTGAACCATAACGTCCCTTTAACAACGTTTTTTCACTGAATTTCATAGGTTTTTAGTAGCGCAACTTAACCATAACGTCCCTTTAACAAAGTTTTTTTTACTGAATTTCATAGGTTTCTAGTAGCACAACTTAACCATAATGTCCCTTTAACAAAGTTTTTTTACTGAATTTCATAGCTTTTTAGTAGCACAACTTAACAATGATAACTTTGACTTTATGTACATATAATATGGAGCATACTGAACCCTTTCTACTGAATTTGACGGTCCGCAGACATGTTTGGACAACAGTACCACCACCTAAAAACTCTGGGGAGGTATGTGTAATAGTTATATCATAACATAGGAACATTTAACAAATTCACAAAGCAGCACACATACAAAGTATATGTAGTAATACTTAAAAAATGTTACCCATATATGTAACACACTAACCATTCATGTAAATACAATATGTTTTAAAATGGAATATACCAAAAGAAGATAAAGTGGCTTCCACCATAATTACCTCACAGACGCTCTGCAACCAACAGCAAGACCAGACGTATACACTACTGATTACATATCTCACCAGACATAGTAAGTGCACTTCTTTTTACTCATATATTTATAAACTTTCTATATTAGAAAAAAAAACATATTACTTTTTTGTTTTCCCACAGAAATGTGTAGTACTCTCGACTGGCTAGAGGAGCATTTCCCACGAGAGGAAATGTTAGAAAATAGTCCACCTAATGGTACACACTTTACTATATAAACCAATTAATAAATATTATTTTGTATACATTTAACATATACTTTTTTTTATTACAGACCATACAAAAATTCCAAGCATCTCACAACAACAATCAGAGGATATCACTCTACAGCATATTAATCAAAAAATGGACGACCTTATGCAAAATTTTATGGATTTGAAAAACGTTGTGGAAAATTATGTGAAACCCCCAACAGCACACCATTGTCCAACCTGCACTTGTCCCCCCTCACCCTATCCCACGCAGTTAACCCCAAGCCCTGTCTACGGACCAAAGCGTTTCGATGAGCTTTCCTTCCCTTCTTCACCTGATCCCAGTTATCTAGAAATCCCTAATTCTCCTGTTTTTGTTTCCGTTTCTGCCCCACCTTCCAGTCATAATTGTATATATATATGAAATAAAGTTACTTTTTTTATATTATGTTGTAATTACTTTCAGTTCCTTGTGATAAAACCGGTTGTTCGGAAATGTTCGTAAAGAAACGAAAATGTGACTGTCCTGAGGACACTACATCTGTCTGTAATGTTCTCATGCAAGTTGAAAATGTTCTAAGAACACTCGTAGTGTCCTGAAATGTTCATAAATAAACGAAAATGGAGGTGTCCTTAAGAACACTATGCCTATTCGTAGTGTTCGATAGCAAGCAGAAACTGTTCTAAGAACACTCGTTGTGTCCTGAATTGTTCGTAAATAAACGAAAATGGAGGTGTGCTTGAAACGCTATGTCTGTCCGTATTGTTAGCAAATAAATTAAACTGTGCTAAGAACAAACAGCTGTCCGTAACTGTTCGTTTTACATGTGCCGCACTTTTAATTAGTTCAGGACCCAAACACTGTCTGCAGAACATCAACACGCATGCGCAAAACAATGTCCGTACATTGGGTGTCCTGCGGACGACCGCTACCTTAGCGAACATGCTCACAAAACAATCATGTGACCGCGCCCACGCTCATCTCGTGCTCTAAATGCAGACACTGTTCGTGTCCCCGACCAGTTTAAACGTACATGTCCAAGTAATCCACAATATTTCTCATTAAAAAATCACCATACCACAAATCCCACATACTAATCCTAACTTTCCACATAGTTTTTGTGACTTTTTGAACCTTTTTTGATGTTTGATCTGTCTTGCGGATGGCGCGCATGTCTGCGACCCGCGCACAAGCACCCCGATATAAGACCACGCCCTAGAGCGCATTCTCATTGTGTTTCTGACTATTCCACAGAGCACACTGCATTTTGCTGCATACTTTGCAGATTTTGAGATTTCCATCTCCAAGCCTATGACATCCATGGCTCGACTATTACCACATGGTGCTACATCTGCCTCAGCACCACCCCCACCCCCTCCACCACCAAAATTTCCCCAAGGGCCTGAAGAGGGGAACAGGAGTGAGGATACAGAGGAGGAAGAAGAGGATGACGAGAATGAGGTAGAGGAAATCCCTACTACCCGGTGTCAGCGTGAATCTTGGGTGTGGCGGTTGTTTACCGTTCATGGAAACGGTCCTAAGTCTCATGCGAACCGTGTCACCTGTAATGAGTGCAAAATGGTAGTCAGTCGTGGGAAGCATGGTTCGTATAGCTTTGGGACCACTACCATGAAGCGACACCTGCGCTCATTCCACACTGGGGCCATTCGCAAGGTTGTACCTTGCGAGAAGCGTAGTCGGTTGATTGCCTCTACTTCATCCTCCATTCCTGATCCTGTCACCACAAGGAATACCTCTGTGGGACAGCATCTTCCTCAAGCTGCCTCACAGGCCATACAGAATTCTGATGACCCTTACCGTTCGAGGGTCACAGTTGTATGTGTGTACTGTGACACAGTACTCTGCAGGGGGGAGAGACTTCGGAGTGCTTTTGAGACGATCGTCACAGAGCACCAGACGACCTGCTCACTACCCAAATAAAACCCACTCTACATATTCCTCTCTCAGCTCACCCTTTCTTATCCCTTTGGTTGGTGTTCCCCTCCCTTTACCCTCCTTTCCCTCCTCTCCTAGTGTGTCGTGAATAAAAAAGAAAAAAAAAAAAATAAATAAAAAAAAAAAATAAATAAGGCTCTTTTCAGAGCCGCCTTTCACAGTTAAAAAATGGAAGTGAAGATACATAAAGCATAGCCATTTCCATTTCGTGAAAGTCCGCGGACGGTCAGCGAACAGAAAAACAATTGCATTGCTACCCTATTGAAACCAATGCATTTTTCTCTAAGAGGAAGTGGTGGCTCTGAAAAGAGCCTTTGGGAGGTGTTTGAATGTAAAACATTTAACTAGGTAAGACGTACTTCAAAACGAATGCTGTATTTCTAAAAAAGGTCGCAATGCATTTTGTACATTTCTCAGAAAAATCTGATTGCCAGCATAAGTAAGATGGACTCCATCTTCGCGAAAAATGTATGTACTACGAAACAAAATATTTTCATTGTTAAAAGAGGACATGCCAAAATCTCTTAGGAAGGCACAAACAGCCTTATTAATATTACGCTTTGCTTTCTCCATTTGTGGACCACATGAGAAAGAACAAAGCCACACTTGTCTCTGTGCAATCCGTGAAAAAATTATTTTAGAGTTTGGAAACATGTCTATTATCTTCTGCAGTCCTTCTTTTATTGCAAATTGCTAAGAAATTCCAGACACATGTCCTAAACTGTTCCCTCCACAATGAATTACAATTATGTCTGGATGTTCCTCTATCTTCAAAGTTGCACATAGAGGTAGTAAGTCGAACCACTTCATTCCATGCACTCCATGCCAGTGCACTTCCACATGTGGGAATCCAAGATCTATAGATACTCCACAGCTTTCTGCATGCACCTTCAACCAATGAATCCATGAGTCTCCCAAAATCCATACAATCTGTGTTTTGAAACACTCAGCCATAGCTATCTGTTCTTCTCTCTACAAAAACAATATCTGAGAAAACCTCTCATAGCACAACATACTCACTAAACTTTACTGACCAATCCCTTGCTTCATCCAATCTCATTTCCATACCTCCCCTCCCCAAATTCCCCGGATGTAATGCGCGGTGTCCTAGAACTACCACCATGTCCGCGAACGTATCATAACATGTACAGCCCTTCTACCATTTCGATTTCACTCTCTGTGCCATTCCCTCATTGGATGTAGCTAAGCAATCACATGACCATCCACCGATCAAATCCAATAACTCTACATGTAACTGCATCATCATAGAGCAGCACTACAAATGTACAGTGTATCGCTCGGAGTACAAGTCGAGAAAATAAGAGAGAAAAATGCACATTGAGAACCACGATCTACGAGAAATACTATACAAATCTCCAATATTTCTACTTGCAGCTTGGTCCATATCCATATACATGAACAGAAAGTACAGGTATGCATATTTTCTACACAGTACATGAGCACATTTTCTAACCAACTTTTACCTTCTATAATCTGAAAAATGAATGGACGATCATTGTTTCATTGTCCTAAAATGACCTGTCACTTACAAACCTTTATATCGTTTAATTTCTTCATACACACACACATGCAAATACTATTAAACTAACATTTTTGAAATAAAATATATACACGACATATAATCACACAAAATAACATACACACTCTATGATCAAATTTCAAACAATAATATTTGTACAAACACATAATTGGTTTTAATTTTTCTCATTTATATAAGTACTTACATACATTTATATAGGCCAAGCAGACTATGGCATTCACTCACTGTTACGTGCAAAAGCAGGCTATGACACATAGCTTTCAACTCACACGCTTTTGGCGGGTGTCACCCGCCTTGTAAAGGACTGACTCACCCGCCAAGCCTCCTGCACGCCCATTCATTCCAATGGGTGTCTGACCCGCCAAAAACAAAATCAGGTGATTTCACCCGCCTTTGCAACACACATGGTTGAGAGCTATGATGACAATGACTCACTATTACGTGGAAAAGCTTAGTTACAAGAATAGTGGTATACGTTGGTAGATTATGAATTCCACAAACCATAGTAAAGATATTTTCTTTCCTACTCTTAGTCATAATATAGTTTTAATGGTTTTCAGGAAGGCGCTGAGCATTTCAATTTAAAAAAATCTATGTCTAAAATGAAAACAGTGCTATATAGCAAACAAATTACTAATTTCTTTCTTTTAAAATTGCAGTGAAGCCCATTCTCCTGAATAGAGGCAGCCGATTTTGATTTACAAAGAACAACTAAGAAGCAAACTACTCATTTTTGAAAAAAAAGTAAGTAGATTGTTACCATAATATTTGATTTATAACTCACACGCACTGTACGGTGCATTCATGATATTTCTGTGCATAAAAATAGAGATTCTGCACCATTCTGACCAAAAATCCCCCCCCCGTCTTAAACAGTGATCTCCTGTCAGAATGGCCCTCAAATTCCTATTTTTCGGTACACAAATTACCCAACTCAGCCGCTAGAATGTAGATGTTGTAGAGCAAACAACTGTTTTAATTGTATAGCTTTACCTATATTATTTATTCTTCTCCACACCACCGGCTTACTTTTTTCTGTCATCTGAACCCCAGTTTAGTAACACATTAATTGAAGAATACCCATCCCTAGTAGTTCAACTTCCCAATTCACAATCACACACCATTACATACATCTTTAACATCTTACTCAAGCAATCATGCAAACAACACACATGCATTGCAGAAAACCCCAACCCATACCTTCTGTATTTTTTTCAACAGACACTAAAGAATGCCCACCAAAAAGCAACTCCATAGAAAGGGACGCAGAAGTAGAGCAAATGAAAAGAAAAGTCTCCAACATAAACACCCATCTATAGCAGAATTTGTAAAAAAAACATTGAAACACAAGAGCTAATACAGTCATGTTGTGAAACAGAAGAAGTTTCTAGTGCAAAAACCTTGCCTCCTCTATCACAAAGTAAAACGACCGAAAAAACTATTAACAGAAAATCAACTATCACTACAAATAAAACGTCTTCTATTAATCTTGATATAGTACAAAGTAAGCATACCAAGAAAAGTATATTAGCCAAAATTTTCTGTCACAAAGTCCTTCAAAATCTGATAAAAACAGGAGAGAAACCAGGTTCAACACTTCAAACCTATCGTAGGAAAGCAATCTTAGAAGCGTTGATAGACAGTGCAATTCTTCTCAAAAGAAACATATTTATTGTTGTGTTAAACAGAATTAAACCACTAACAAAACTAATAACTAAATTTCAAAAAAGACTTCTCAATAAACGAAATGTGAACAGAAATAACTTCTTAAATATATGTGGAGGTGAATGGAGTCACACTACAACCACAGAACCATACTTTAATGAAGAAGCGTACAAACAAAAGCAAACAAATACAATTGCCATACATAGCAGTGGTCGAGGTTATGAAAAAGTTAATAATACCATAATGGAACAAGAAGTACTCCTTACAAAAATATGCCCTGAAAACTTAGATTTACCCCTCCATTCGACTGAATCAGAACATCTAATTTACACATTGCCATGCACGTCAATGTGTAACATTCCCAAAAAAATGTTTTACGCCTATTCCTCAATCAATATGTGAAAAGCAAAGGCAAAATCAAAATTAAAATACTGCAAAGTATGGATGCTTGTCCAGTACGCAAGCAAACAGGACTGCAAGGACATTCGTTGGCCTGCATATCAGGAGCTACTTGCAAAACAACCTTCCATGATATCAAAAGGATATCAACACATCATGCAAGTATAAGAAATCTAGTTTATAAACTGTATTATGCAAAAAGTCCTGCTTTAGCACTAGCCAATTTAAATAACATTCTTCTACATGGTACACCAAAAGACCTACTAGAAGAAATCGAGAATATACAGAAAAAATATTTTGGAAATGAAACCCACTTACAAGATGAATTAGCTGTCAACCAACTTCGTAACAAATCTGCACATGGCAACCTTTCACTACACACATACAAAAAAGAAATACTAAAATTTCAAAGCACTTCAGCTGAAGTACCAAACCACGTGTGTGTATGTTGCCACAGAACGTGTTATAAAAGTAACACAAAAACTATAGAGCTTTCATACAAAATAGAAGACAATGAAGATTCTAAATGGTTTGAATTAGCTCTCTACCTTATAGCAGAAAACAAATACGAAATAACTGACCCCATAATACTATGCAGTTACTGCACTACCAAACTTGACAACAACCAAACTCCTTTACGTGCTATCTCAAATAACTTGGAATTACATCCACTACCAAAACACCTTCAACAACTTAATTTATATGAGAGCATCATAATTCAAACATTTCATCCATTTCAAGCAATAATACGCCTTCAACCAAAAACTGCAAAATTCCCTCCCTCTGAATTAGTGAAAGGTATTTGTGGAAAAGTAGTGTATTTACCATTAGATCTAAAAGAAAATGTGCACACTCTAGGAGTGCAACGTCCAATGCAACAATCTTTAATTATCTTGGTAAATGGAGTACCTACAAAACACAAACAAATTTGGCAACAACTGGTAGATTTACATAAAGTTAGAGAAGCCCTGCAATATCTCAAAGAGAATAATGATTATTACAAAGAAATTAATATCGAAGAAAACTTGAAAGATACAACTGAAATAATTCAAGAGACACAAGAAACTGGTCAATTTGAGCTTCTAGATCCTGCTACAATAGCAAACACTTTAGACCATTATACAATTCACCCATTGCACTCTAATGACACCATAGAAGAGGCACTGGAAATGTACCAAATGCGTCAAACAAAAGGATCACCAATCAGCATATGGGAAAAAAGTATAGAAGCACGTGCTTTTCCTCTACTCTTTCCTACTGGCAAATGAGGAAGATACGATGATAGACCTGTTCAAATATCAGCATCAGAATATCTATCGCTCATTACGAATGTATTCTGAAGATCCCAGATTTCGACAAAATGTGGAATACATATTCCACCTACTCTTTGAAAGTGAACTAGCAACTTTATGTTACGGAGTTGCACACATATTAAAATCAGGATCACACTTTCAAAATATGACAGCCAGACAATTATTACAAAAAGTTCAACAAAAAGATGAGGTTTTACAGGCAAATCTTACAAATCTATTAGCAAATATGCGAGGTACTAAATAGTACTGGTTTTGACGCCATGGAGATGTACGTTGTATGATCAGAAACCTTGGCTCACCCACTTGGTTTGTTACATTAAGTTGCGCAGAATATGCATGGGAAGATTTACATGCTTTCCTACGCATATCAAATGAAAACAAAACAAACATAGATATACTAACACCTGGAGAACTTTGTTCTCAGGATCCTGTTAATGTTTCTAGATATTTTCACCATCGCTTCATTGCTATGCTACATTTTATTTGTAATAAAATTGTTCCTCTCCTTGGAGAAGTGCAACACTTCTTTTGGAGAAATGAATACCAAGCCAGAGGAGCACCACATGTCCACATGCTTTTATGGATTAAAGATGCTCCTAAATTTGGTCAAGACAGTGATGCCACTGTTTTACAGTTTATTGAAAAATATGTCACTTGTGAAATTCCGTCAGAATCCACAAATAGTGATCTTCATGCAAAAATCTTACAATTCCAAACACACAAATGTGGCAAATATCGTCGTCGCAAATACAAAAACAAAGGGAAATACTACACCAAATGCCGATTTGGTTTCCCTAGACCAGTTACAAATACAGGTCAAGTGAACAACCTCATGTCTTCAGTTAGACATAGTGTTAAAGGTAAGTCACCTAAAAATGCATATTGCATAAAAAGAAAAGAAGAAGAAAAATATATCAATGATTACAATGCAATCATTGCCCACTTGTGGAATGCAAACATAGATGTGCAGTACATTGCAGACAATTCTACTGCAGTTGCACAATATGCCACAGCATACTTAACCAAATCAGAAAAGACAGAGCTCCAAGACCTCTGGAATGACCTGTCATCAGATAAAACAGTGTCTCAAAAATGATACAGCTTGGGCATAAAAATGCTGTCCCATAGAGAATGTGGATCCTATGAAGAAGCTGATCGATTAACTGGTACTGCATTGTATGGTAAATCTGCAAATATAGTAAGGCTAAGTCTTGGTCCAGCTAAATCTAGAAAAAGAGTTCTAAAATCATACAAAGATATAGAAACAATAGCCAAACATGATCCCAACAGCCAAGACATTATAAGAAACAATTTATTGGACACATACTACCCAAACAGGAGTACCACTTTGGGAACCATGTGTCTATACCACATAGCCCAAAACTACACATACAAAAATAATATAAAACCTGATGAGCAAAACCGTAAATACAAAGTGACAAACTGTGATGGCAGCTTAGTAAAACTCACCAAAACAAATTTAATTAATCATATCAAATTGTCATTAAAGACTCCTCAACATAAAGAAATATATTAAATGTCCCTGCTACAACTCTTCAAACCATGGAGAAAAGAAGAAGAAATACTAGATACCTATGACTCATATGAAGACGCTTTCAAAGCCAATGAAAGCAGTATAACTGATGTAAACTTTGCACAGTACAAAACAATGTTGCACAATGAACAGCAACACGAAGAGGAACTCCAGGCCCAACTAGATAAGGACACTCCTGACAGTAGTCAACCTTCTGTCACAGGAAGCCAAGAACCACTGGGAGAACCACTAATAACAAATGAGGCAGAATTAGCTATGATAGAAGTAGAAAACACCATGTGTCACTATGAAGATAAAGAAGACTTAACTACACTACAATCAAAACTAAACAAAGAGCAACGTAGCATTTTTCAAGAAATAACAAAAGAAATTTCACATGGTGTGCAACATGAAAACAAAGAATGCACCTGCCAAAATTACAAACCTATACTATTATATGTCAGTGGCGAAGCTGGTTCTGGCAAAACATTCCTAATCAAAATCATCAGTAAGTTCCTTCAACAATTGACAAACAACAAACTGTCAGCTGTTGTCACTGCCCCCACAGGTTTAGCTGCCTACAACATAGGTGGTGTCACTTTACACCGATTACTACTCCTGCCAGTAGAACACCAAAACAAGTTAGATTATTACAAACTTTCTGCAGAAGCTGCAATGGAAGTACGCAGAGTATTGAAACAAATGAAAATGCTACTAATAGATGAAGTGAGCATGGTGTCCAACCTAATGTTGGCATTGATTCACCTCAGATTACAATAAGTAATCAAAACAAACTATGAAGAGCTCTTTGCAGGAAAATACATCATTGTTTTCGGAGATCTTCTTCAATTGACACCTGTAAAAGGTGAGCCTATTTTTAAAACATTAGGACACAAACTCTGCCGTAAAACTGTTGGCAGCATTGGAAATGTCAACCTTTGGCAACATTTCCAATACAGAGAATTAACAGAAAACATGCACCAATCTACATATTTCACTTATGCCAACGTCTTAAAAAGTATCAGAGTTGGTATACTTTCTAGAGAAGCAGAAGCAATATTGAAAACCCGGCACATTCATGCACTTTATGGTGATAATGCATGTGCTACAGATGTTATGGAACAATAAGCCCACAAAAATGTCAATTGTATGGACTTAATGCCAACTCTTGCAAGCTGTTTCAAATTCAATGAAATAATGTTAAGCAAAGAAATGCAACCAATTATGGAAATTAGCGCCACAGACAAACTAGATGCACATGGAATGACACTACCCATGTGTGACCAAGCCACAGCAAGACTAAATAGTTTTGAAAAATCAATCTCAAACACAGCAGGCTCGGAAAAGATATTAAAATTATCCTTAAATTGCAGAGTAATGCTTAAAAGTAACCTTGACGTGGATCAAGGACTAGTTAATGGAGCACTGGGTACAGTTGTTGGCTTTCAAACATACCCACGTGACAACAAAATTCAGTTTGTCAATATTCTCTTTGACAAACTTTCAGAAGTAAAAAGAATAGGACACTCAAAAGCTCGATTCCTTCTCTTCAAAGACATGCATGTACACAGAGAACAATTTTCTCTAACTCTTGCATACGCAGTCATCATTCATAAATCACAAGGTCTTACTCTAGACAAAGCAATGATAGACATTGGTAACATAGTCTTTAAAGAAGGCATGAGCTACGTAGCACTGTCACGCCTACGTACAATTGATGGTCTATTTCTAATAAACTTTGATGCAAGCAAAGTAAACGCTGATATTCCTTGCATTTTAGAATACAATAGACATCGTTCACTATACACCCCCCATCTACAAACATATCCTGTTCCACAAAAAGGAAAATGTTCTAAAAGAAAACTAAATCAAACAGAAATGCAACAGGATGTTACTGCAAATCCTCCAAAGAGACTAAAAGAAACTAAAACTTCATCAAGTACCACAAGCAAAAAAGAATCAATTAGGGAAAGTAAACCAGGTACTTCTTTAAAGAAGGAAGACAAACTCCAAAAAAAGCAGTTAGATACAGAACTACCTGGACCATTTAAATTCTCAAATATAGTTGGTGTAAGTTGCTACGCAAATGTAGCAATGAATATTCTATTTCAATTACCACCAATTGTTGACAACATTATTTACACAGTACAGACCCACAGTACTGGAAAACAAAAACATACCTATAAATGAAATCTTCCAGATTTCATACATGTGGAAACATACATGCACTCTCTGCAACAATGTGACACAAGAACAAATCCCCAATGAACGCTTTGTCTATATATCAATACCTAATTGTGAATCCGTTCCATTTCAGCAACTTGTACAAAATGCAAACCACGGTAGATTATGTTCTGCCTGCAATTCGGATAATCGCTCCACGTTACTAATACAAACACATAGTAAATACGTAATACTAATGCTTCTACGTTACAATGCAGATGGTACGAAAAGCAACTGCAAGCTGACTGGATTCACACATGGTCAAATATCACTTGGTAGGAAAACCTTCACGACAATAGGTATAATCTACCACGCAGGAGCCACAACCAACTCAGGGCACTACACTGCATATATAAAAAAAATGTGGATGGTTTGAATGTAATAATAGTATTGTTACTCTAAAGCAGAGATTACCAGCTAATCTTACAAACGTGTATTTAATGTTCTTAAAACCAAAATTTGTAGTAAAAAAATATAAACTGTCACAATATTTCAAAACCAAATCTAACTGCCCAAAGATTCTACAACAACTAATCAGATAAATCAATACCACGCAAATAGAGCAAAAAATAGACAGTTACAATACGCCAATTGGTATCTAACTGTTCCAAAATTTACAAATATGCAAACAGATAAATCAATACCACGAAATTATATCAAAACATAAACTGTTAGAATACGCCTACTGGTATCTAACTGGGCCAAAATTTTACAATATCCAATATTTTACTGCTCACAAAAACTGGAACAATCCAATGCATAAAGCATTAGGCAGAAAGAACAAGTAAACGCGGAAAACAAACAAATAAATAAACTGTAGCATAACAGAAAAAGGTTTTTTTTTTTAATCCAACATGGATTTTTTTTCTCTCACAGACCCAATGATTTTAGCAACAAACACAGAAACTTTGCACATTGCACAGTACTCTGGTTTGTAATCTACTAAATATGAGGGTCAATAAAAAGAAGAAAATGTTGATTGTACAATGTAATAAGTCATTATAAAATACTAATACTAACATGCTATTTTCTTTTATTACAGAAATGAACAAGAAAAACATGGACTCCCGTTACTAAACCAAATAGTACGTATAACAAGATAAATACAAGCATCGCAGCATATCACACCCATACAAGCTTATAACATTGTTCCTTATAAATTAGTTTTTGACCCGAAGTTAAAAGCCACTATGGGTGTGATATGCTGCAGTGGTTGTGGCCAGGGCATACACTCTTGGGTGCATGGCCAAATGGCCATGCACCCAACATTCTATACCCTGGCCACAACCACTGCAGCATATCACACCCATAGATGCAAGCATTGCAACAATTTTTATGTCCGCAGAAAGGGGGAAGGTCCTAGGACACATTCAATTTGCCAGAGGACAATACATACAGCGTCCTCAGGACAACCCCATTTTTTTTATGTACGAACATTTCAGGACACCGCGATTGTTCTTAAAACATTTTCACCTTGTCAACGAACAATACAGACAACGTCTCCAGGACACCCCATGCAAACATTCCAAGACCCCACAAGTGTTCTTAGAACACTTTCAAGTTGACATCGAATCCATTCTGTTTATTTACAACATTCCAGAACAGCCGTGTTGTCCGCAGACAAATCGAACACAACAAAAGCGTCTAGCACATAAATAAAATACAACTTTGAACCTATCTCATACTCTCCCATCCTCCCCAAAGACTTCTACACACCAACACACTCTACTAAATACACATTTTGAACAAACTTTCACCGCGCTGTACGCGGACGCCGCAAATGCAAGATGGCGGGCGCGACAGAAAATCTGACGCGCATCACACACCACGCCGCCCAATCAGCTAACACGTTGCATGTCCGCGAACAGAGAAGTCCGTCCGCGAATTGAACACAGATATCACTAATTTTTTTGCCTTACATTTTGGTAATTTTTTTAAAAACTAATGGACGGATTTACACCAAATTTGCAAAAGCATGCTTTCGGGACCAGGCCACCGCTCCTGCCGCAAATTTGGTGTAAATCCGTCCAGCGGTTTGGGCTGTAGCCGTGCGCAAATTTTTTTACCATTCAGTCTATTGGAAAAAAAAAGTTTTCGGACCCCCCCTATAACTTTCCCCCCCCGGACGAATCCTCACCAAACTTTGCAAAAAAAATCCAGAGTGGGCCATATACTCTTTTTGCAAAGTTTGGTGAGGATTCGTCCAGGGGGAGCGAAGTTATAAGCCGCCCTTCCTATGGAAACACCAACTTAACCATAACTACATGGCCACTACCGCGGCCATGTAATATATATATATATATATATATATATATATATATATATATATATATATATATATATATGCCTCTGAGTTTTAATTTTTTGGGTCTGCCTAAACGGGTGTGGGGAAGATTCATGTTCTTTGGTAATAGCTGTTAATTTGTTCATGCAGATGGAGGAATAGATAGATTTAGCGGTGATAAATATATGTGTGTGTGTGTGTTTGTTCACCCAGTGCATGGTGTCTGGGTGAAATCTAATACGAAATATAGATTACTGGGTGTCTATGAACCAGTAATGAATCAGTAATGAGGCCTATGGAAGCATAGTTCACTGATGTAGATAAATCAGTGATAACGCTACAAGTTATTGATGATGCTCTATGTGAAATAGTGGTGTTTCTGAATGTAGGTCCAAGGCTCTCTATATATCACAAGAAAATTATAAGAATAAGGAAGGTTTTGTGTATGTTGGGGCCATAAATAGAACAGGAAAGTTATGCTCACCACTAAGTAATTTACCTCTAAGTAATTTACCACCAGAAATTACCACCAATAGTGTATACTACTAAATTATCCCATATAGTGTAATAAGACATGGTCACTAAAAGGAGGTAAGGCCAAACCCAATCTAAATGCAAGGATAAGTCATCACCAAATTACCACTCTTCTTTGGCGGTAAGAAAATACCTCCAGACCCCAAATCTAAACAAAATATCCTACACATTTATGGTGCGTTGCAGGCCGGGAAAGTGATCATAGAGCACCTACTGGGCGTGGAAAGTGTGTCTCACACTACCATCCGTGCATTAGAGGGAACCCATTTCATAATAGCAGTGTGACACTAAAGGTGAATTTCAGAATGTCTCAAATAGAAGTCACATTCTCAGAACTAGTGCAATATCTGGAGGCAAAGTTATATGCACATGGGGCATGGTCATCAAATAATGCCACAGAATGGCATGACCGCATTTATGGTGAAATACAGAAAGAACCACTAGACAGCATTTTTGCAGAAGGCAGCATAATTCAGGTCTACCTTCTGAGATTATTAAATGCAGCTGATAAACATGCAGAGAAAGATTGTCTGATACGGCTATGCGGCAAGACATGGTTTATTTTGAATAGGTCCCTGTGAATGCAAGAAAATGATACTAAGCTGATTAACAGGTTAAAAGCCGACCTAGATGGGGCAAGTAAAAAGGAGGAAATGTTAAGAGCAGAATTGGAGGTATGTCAAAAAGACGTGCAGTTAAAGTGTATGGAACTTGATACTCAATTGTCCAAAAGCAAGAAACAGTTTGAGGATAGTGAACAAGAATTGGTACATTTAAAAGCGTTGGTAGACCATATTAGGCAAGGCAAAGATAAGGTTGTTTTGGAAATGCAGATTTTACAAAAATAACATTATGAAAAAGAAAGTGATCTTCAAAATGTTGAACAAGAAATGGTTAACATGTTTGAAGAAAGAGACAAGAGAAACAAAGAATTCAATGCGGCAGAGGGAGGGCATGAAACCTCAAGGCTCTATGAAACTTTGCTCACCTGCACAGCGCAACAAAACCTTATGAGCAAGAGTAAATGGGAGCTCGAACTCAACACACAGTTTGAAGGTAAGGAATGGGACACCATCACAAGCTATCGTAAAAAAGTCTCCAGAAACGCCCGCTTGCAGCTTATACAATTTTATGTACTCAACAGGGCATACCTCACTCCAAATATCATCACAAAATTTAGCCGGACGGGCGCCGCGATGTGCCCCAAATGCCTGGAACCCAGAGTGGGGATGACACATATGTTTTGGGGATGCCCGGCAATCCAAACTTTCTGGAAGCAAATCGAAGCAAGAGTGGGGGAGGCAGACATTACTCTGAATGTGCAAACACCTAAGGCGAGTATCCTGGGCTCTTACCCCAGAGGCAAAAGGAATAAGCCTCTGAACAGACTTTAGGACTTAATGTACATTTTAGCAAAACGCTGTATTGCTATGGCTTGGAAGAGCCCTAGAGCCCCCAGTGTTGCAATATGGTGGGAAGACCTCCGCAGATGGACAACACCTGAAACGGGGGCGTGGGAACTGGCACATCAACAACAAAAGGTGGGCTCCTCTGCAGACCTGACGCAATGGGTGGCCATCACAACGACCCTATTTTATGGGAAAGGGGAGAGCTCTTCTGACGAGGACTTGGACAGCCTGCAGTAATCCAGCACACACATAACTGAATGGTCTTGGTCAAGGGGGAGGGAGGGGGGGGCTTTTGAGTTTAATACTTTATTGTTTGGTTTTATGTTTAAGTAAATAATGGCTTTTTGAAAATAAAAACAAATTTAAAAAAAAAATAATAACAATTCAATGAATGCCAAATACAAATGTGCGATATGCAGGAGGTAATTAATAAAATGAGTGATGAAAACAACTATTTGCAAAATGAGGCAGATACGCTCCTTAAGAAGTGTAAGAATATGGAACAGCAAATGTGCATTTCCAGGTCCCAGGATAGACGGCAGGGCACCACATTCTATGGAGTTGAAGTGAATCCTATTTCTACCCAAAGAGCTAGTGCCCCAGTGATTGGGCCGGTGACTGAACTTGGTTGCAGCGCCCTTGGGGGATTTGATACACCCATTGGGGGCCGCCACCAATCTCATACACCTGAGATCAGGGTTGAATCACCAAGTAGTGCAATTCCATGCATTGCAAAAAGTAGCCCCATAAAGATAATGAAATCCATTAAAGCCCTGATCAAACCATTTAAAAAGGGAGGGGAATGCTGCATAGAGGATCACTTAGAAGTGGTGCATGACATATTTAAAGCCCTCCAGATACCTAAGGAACAATACAGACAGTATTTTCATTTAACTCTGGATGCCCCCACAGCCAGTATCATAATGGGATTAAATGAACAGCAGAAGATGACATGGGCTGAGTTTGAAAAAGAGATTAGGCGCCATTTTTCTCCTTTCCAGTCATTACAGGAGGAGAAGAAAGTTGCTTACACATCACTAAAACATCCCCTCGCCAATTTTTGCAAGACTTGAAAAGAGCCTTTTCTCACTTTGATGTATTTTTTGATCCCAAGTCCAATGAGTTTAAAACTGCCTACTTCTATGGGCTACGGAAAGACATCATATCACAGTTGGTCTGTGAATTTGACCGTACCAATCACTTGAAAGGATTGTACACCAAAGCACAAAACTATATGATGTACTCTATTGTCAGGGTAGAGAAAATGACAAAATGAAAGACACTAGACCAAAATCTAAAGAACCCCCAGCAACCGTGATGGAAATCAGATCAGCCAAAATGTCCCTTGAGTCTGCTCAAAGCCCAGGTAAAAATAATTTGACACCTGAACAAAGGGGTAATCAACAAAGGTTGTCACTTCCTGAACCAATGTTTAAATCACATGATCATAGTAATAGGGAGAGCTACATCGGCCCTAGGTACTTAGGGATAGGCCCCGGGTAGGCTATCGGCCTGGTATGTCAGGTATGAATAATAATCAGACACAAAGTCAGGATCAAAGAAATAATGGTCCCTACCAGACATTGGGGACACAGAGCAGATTTCATCCCAACACCATGATATATGGTAATCAGGATAGACCCCGATATGTGGATCGATTTACTGATAATGGGAATCAACATAGGGGTCAGTGCCCACAACATGAGAAACAGGACATGAGGCAGAATGTGAATTACGCTTCAGCCAATACAATGATTCACCACCAGGGGACTACAACCAAAGGATGGGTACACCTCGCTCCCCTCCACATATGAATCATGAGTTCAGAAGCAATCCCAATAGAGATCATTCTCCTGAGAGGTATCAGAATAGATCCAATAGGGGGAAAACAACCAATATCGATCTAGGCCACAGAGAGAGGATTCTAGAGAAATTGAAAGATTCCAGTGTCTCGAGGCCCAAGTGAAAATGTTGGCTGAACAAAAAGGGAAGCTTTGGACAGCACAAAAACAGTCACCAAAGGAGGGGCAGAAGGACATAGCACTGACCGGGTGGTTTCTGATAAGTGACTATGTAATTGTGATACCTGCAATGCCAAGAAAACAGATTTCTCTGATGTGATTTTTCATAATGACTCTGAGATGCCTAATGATTTAAAAATGAAAGTACCAGTAAATGAACATGTGACAGAAATTGCAAATACATCTAAAAAAGAAGTTTGGTTTAACCTAGAGCCAAATCAAACAGGACAAGTACAAATGAAAAAGGAAAACCTGAAATTCCAAAAGAACAAAGAGACAAATTTAAGAAAAATGACTCATGCATGGGGAATACCAGTGAAAAGGAAGTACGTGGGGATGCCATAACTCCTTCCCATGGCAATCAAAACAATAACCAAACACAGGCAAAAAAAAAAGAAATACTCAAAAGGAGGGTACAGGTCAATCACCTGAAGAATTCTTTGAGCCACATATTTTTGAAGAAGTTAAAAGGACTGGTACCATACTAAATGATCTATATTGTGACCTCTGATGATACCTGGATGGATGGGCGAACAGTGGCCACATTCCAAAAAACCTCTCAACATGGAGAAATGAACAAAGTCTCTCACATAGAAATGGACAGAAAGGAGGGAAAAATATCTTTCCATTTACCAATGTGTTTAGCCAAAAGTGAAAAAGGCCTGAGAAAGGTGAGTCCTGAAATCAGTAAGAATTTGCACTTCTTATGTGTATTAGAGGAAGTTGAAGACAGGGATTATGCTACCATCACTGTAGAAGAGAAATGCAATACATTTGCAATGATTGACACTGGCACACAGGCCACAATTATGTCCAAAGAATTGGTAAAAAGTATTAATGAGGGGAGATCTCCACAGAATCAGATCACAGTGAGGCAAAATGAAGGTCCCGTGCATAACTTTAACGGGGAGGAGGTGCCTATTATAGGCGGTACTGAGGCTGACATAAAGATAGGAAAACACAGAATGAAACAGGAGGTATTGATTACATCTATTTATGAAATTCCATTTCTGATGGGGGCAGATTGCCTGAAAAGATTGTCTCCTCTCCTAGATGGGGTGAATGGAGTACTGTGGGCCTTAACAAAAAAACCATTGAGACCTAAGAAAATAAAATCACAAAACAGCAATATAAATGAATGTCACACCGTTGCCAAAACAAATGATGCAGTGGAGGTATATCTCCAGAATAGCTGTGCACATAGCGTCACAGTCATCTTGATATGTCAAGGTAAAATGCAAAGTGAACATGAGAAACAATCTGTACAAATATATTTGGACCCTAGGAAAAAATGGCAAACTGCAATAGATGAGCACACATTACGTTTTTATTTAAAAGAGAAGACATGCAACAGAATACTACTCCTAAAACAGGCACAGAAAAGCACATTACTACCCTTGCTGAAATACACATGGAAGATGAGCAACCATGGGTTCACATTGGTATAAATGACTATTCAAAAATAATAAAAGCCACCTTAGCGCTTGAACAGAAAAGAAGCTTTATTAATGAGAAATTACTGCAAAAAAGAATGGAGAGGGAGGAGATCCCAAAATTTAGAATTAAAAACCAATATGTCTCTGGTTTGGACAGTCCAGACTGTGAAAACAGAATTGCGGGCAGATGCATGCTGAAGATTAGTATTGGACAGAAAACAATTCACCATAATCTGTCGATAGTGAGTGGGACACAAAATGACTTTTACCTGGGCAATGATATCATGCACAGAATGTGCATGGTGTTAGATTTCCTTAATCAAAAAATATGGTCACGCCTAGGTGGGCCGGCACCTGAATTTCAAGACAAAAGAAGGGCTTATCGTTGCAAACAACTGGTCCCATATGCAATTGAATTACAGCTGAGGAAGGATACTATTACCCCTGCATTCACCAAGCAGTTTGCAATAACGCTGTAGTGCAAAAATGGACAGCAGATGAAGGATTCTGGTGCATTTGTCTGCTTGAATGAATCCGTAAAACAGCAAGGCCTTGATTATGAATACATTCCATTGATAGATGTTGGTGAAGGGTCTGTAAAAACTTTGGTGAATAATAAAGGGTGTCAAGATATTCATTTAGAGGAATATTCTTCAATAGGAATGGCCATACACAAATCACATTATACTGTAGATCTAAATAACATGGTGATTGGAAATATCCCTTAAAGGTATGTGGATGCCAGGGGTGTGTTGCCAGAATACCTGGATTCTCAGCCCAAAGGAATCTTTAAAATTCATTTTGTGTACGCTTATGATTCAAATGAGACAGTGTGCTGTCATCAAGAGGATTATATAACATTTGACTTAAATGAAAATTAAACAAAAAATCAGCCCATTGAAGTGGAAGCTGATATATCAAAATATTTAAAAGTGGCAGCTTTACAGAGAGACACAGCCACACAGTTAGAAGAAAGTACAGAGATTCCTCCACTGGAAGATTTCCCAGAATTTTCAAAAATGGTAGAGGAGCAGATTTTATCAGCAGATGTATGCAATAGCGATGAAGATAAAAATGAACTGAGAAAAATATTTATGGAGTTTAAAGATGTCTTTGCTAAAGATGCTTATGATTGCGGCCTAACTAATTTACATGTTGCCACACTACCGGAAGGGTGTAGTAGAAGCACAGTATGTGTACGCCAGTATAGATTACCACTGGTATGTTTAGAGTCATTAGCAGAAATAATTAAACATTTTGAGTCTCAGGGAATTATCAGGCCTATTCATAGCACCTCCAACACACCTATTTTAGGTGTGTTAAAGCCAAATGGTCAATGGCGTCTATGTGCAGATTTGAGAGAATTAAATAAAAGAGTGCCAGTGTCCAGATGGCCACTGCCATTCATTGATCAAGGCCTGGCTCAGGTACATGGCTCAAAAGTGTTTACTACATTAGATCTCACATCTGGATATTGGTGCGTGCCATTGGCAGAGGAGATTCAGAATTTATTTTCATTTTCATTTGATAAGACCCAATACGCATGGGTTAGTGATTTTGGAATATTTTTGAGAAAGGCCATGCCTGATGCAGCAGAAAGAGGAACCATAGTTTACGTGGATGATGTCCTGATAAAAAATGAAAGTTTGAAAAGCCATTTTGATGAAATAAAACAGGTTCTTGGCCAATTGCAAAAAGCAGGCACCAAAGTATCTTTACAAAAGGCTCAATGGTGCAAGAAAAAAGTGAATTTTCTAGGCCATGAAGTGACTGAACATGGACTAAACCCACAAAAGAGGAAAGAAGAGGCCATACAAAAACTAAAAGATCCTAAAAGTGTGAAAGGTTTGAAAAGTTTATTAGGAATGATGGGCTATAACAAAAAGTTTATTGAAAATGATGCTGAAATTACTCAGCCATTGACTAAACTGCTGGAAATGGGAAAAAGAGCAGTCTGAGGCAGTGGCTAAATTAAAGGAATGTCTTGTAAAGGCACCATTTTTAGCAGACCCCATAATGGATAGGATTTCTTTATAGAAATAGGTTTCTCTGAACATTGTATGTCAGCAGTGTTATCACAAAAACATGATTTGAATCACAAAACCATTGCTTATGCAAGTTAGGCATTTTCCCAAGTTGAAATTAAATTCAGTGAATATGAAAAGGCCCTTTTAACCACTGTGTGGGTGCTACAGCATTTCCGCCCCATTGTTCAGAGAGAAAAGGTAATTATTGAGACAAATCATCAACCTTTGCAGTTTTTAGAGAGTAAAAGAATTAGGTCAGGTAACCTAGCACAGTCCAGAATCACTTCATGGACAATGCATTGCAAGGCTTTCCTGTAGAAGTGAGATATTGCCAAAGTAAAAAGAGCCCAGTTGCTCAAGGTTTGGCAGATCTACATGACTGTGCAGCTGAACATGTATCAAACGAAGAAGAAGCAGAATCTAGTTTACAGGAGTTTGGGAAATCAACGCACAAAGCTTTTGATGAAAAGACATGCAAGGATTTACCAACTGTATATGTTGACGGTTGGACTTTTCACATTAAAAATGACAGTAATAAACAATTGGTGTCAGGAAAAGGAAATATCTGTTGAAATGTGAAGGCATTCCCAGTATAGGGATGAGAATTGGGGCTAGGAGCAGTCAAGTAGCGGATTTGGCAGCCATTTATAAAGCAATTACTACTGCAGTTGATAATAAATTTAGTGAAACTGTCCTGGTGACTGATTCTGATTATGCACAAAATAGCTTTGTGTAATATTTGCCTGGCTGGAAAGCAAGAGGCATGATTACATACAATAAAACGCCCCTTAAACATGGAAAGATGATACAAGCCATAGACAAATTGGTGTCAGAGAATGATTTGACAATATACTGGAGAAAAATGTGTGGACATTTAAAAACTCCAGGAGAGGATAAGGAGGGAAATGATAAAGCAGATCATTTAGCTAAAATTGGGGCTGTGATGGGGGAGTTGCTACCTATTGAACATTTGCATGATGAAATACAAATCTATGCAGTGACACGCTCTAAAGCGCCAAAGGAGGTAGAACAACCAGTGGTACAGTGGAGTTATGATACACCAGATCAAGATCTGATTAAGGCACAAAAAGATTATCCAATTTTGGGAACTTATTATAATCATTGGATTGACCCTGAACAAAAGCCTTTAACAGAAAATGATTGTGTGGGAAAAGAAGAATTGAGGGTGCTATTAAAGAATAAGAAACAAATTAGACTACAGGATGGACTCATGATTAGAGAGTCCATAATAGGACAAATACAGTGGGTGGTAACCCTTTCATTCAGAGGGCTAATGCTACACCATGCACATGATGCAATAACTGCAGGACACAGGGGGTCACAAAAGACGTTAGAGATACTGAAAGATTATGCTTACTGGTCACATATGTCCCAAGATGTGGAATTGTATACTAGGGGATGTCTAGTATGTGCCCAATTTAAACCTGCTTCACCAATGCATAGGGCCCCACTAATGAAAAGAGGCGTAACTCTTCCATGGTCAGATTTGCAAATAGACTATGTAGGGCCTGTAAAGAGGTTGAGCAGGGGGAACCGGTATATTTTGAGTTTGTTTAATGTCAAAATGGATAGAGTGTATTCCTGCACCAGATTGTAGTGCACAAACAGCAGCTACATTACTGGTAAATCATAGATTTTCAAGATTTGGGTTACCACAAAGAATAGAATCAGACAGAGGAAGTCATTTCACGAGCACTCTAATGAGTAAGGTGTGGCAAATACTGGGGGTGAAAAGAAAGCTACATATTGCATATAGAGCCGCCTCTTCTGGGGGTGTTGAACATTCTAATAGGTCTGTTGTGGATATATTAAAGACGTTTGTAGCAGAGGCAGGTTCCAGCTGTGATTTACGTTTACCTCTGGTTTTGATAGCAGATCAACTCCTGCCAAAGCAACAGGTATCAGCCCTCATGAAGTATTGAGAGGTAGGAAAATGGTGTTGCCGCAACACCTGCTGTACAGAACACATGAGCAGACACTTGTAAGCGCATCTACAGTTCATGAATATATGGAAGAACTGAGGAAGCATTTACAACAAGCATTTGCTTTTGTGCAGCGAAATTTAGAAAGGGCTGCTGACAGTGCAAAGTCATTTTATGATAAAAAGACATCGGTGAAAGAGTATAGTGTGGGGGATCAGGTGTCTAAATTCCATTTTGGAAAAGGTAAACAGAAAAATTCTAAATTTCTGGCAGCCTGGCAGGGGTCATTTTAAATTATAGATAAAGTATCCCCAGTGGTCTACAAAATTTTGAGCACTGAAGGTGAAACGGTAACAAAACAATTTCTTCATGTTAACCAAATTAAGCCCTGGCACACCAAGCATGAGGTAAAGAGACTTGAGCGTGTAGAAACGAATCAGGTCCCTTAAATACATGAAAGAGTCTATTCATAGGGCCCAATAACAGAGACATAAAAATAGAAGTGATTGTTGTAATGGAATAGATGTGACTAAAAAGACTATATGTGATGATCATTAAAAGAGGGCTAAAATGAAATTATTTTGACAAAGTTGAAATATGTTAAATGATCAATGATGCTTTATATATGTTTATTTTCTCTCTAATATGTGCTTAATTTCAGAAAGTGAATGAAAAAGGGGCAAAATAGTTTTGAATACATAGATATTTTATGTTTGGTAAAAGGGTGAAATTAGTATTGTTCTATGTACTTAATTTGTTTCTGTTCTATTTGATTTAGAACATTAACCTGTCTTTTGAGGTTGGAGGTCATAGAACCACAGGACTGGAAGACGGGAGGCGATGGAGTCCTGTGGGATGAAATGGGATGAAGATCAAGTGATGCCTGCCTCCGGGTGGAGGTGAAGACAAAGTAACCGGGATGCCAAAAGAGATGACTCCTATAGAAAAAGCATCCAAGAGTGCCAGGATGAAAGAATGCCCCAAATGAACCAGATGATGTGATGTTGCTGGACGGGACGTCTCAGAGGCGGACAACAGTAGAAGATCAATAAATTTGCAGCGTTGTGAATGCATTAATTCGGATGTAACCTGGAAGTATGGAGTTCCACATCTTTATTATTTTAATTCATTATTTTAATTTCTTATGTTAATTATTTATTTTAATTATGTATTTTATTTTATTGTTTTATGATTGACTTCAAGTATAAAACACTGGACTATGGACACTTCAGTTGGGAAGAAATATGTAAAATATTTTTTAAGAACTGATGGACTCATTTGAGATGAATTTTTATTTTATGGTGCTTAAACAGTGATTTATTGGGAAAAGTGTGAATATTCATTTTGTTGAATTGCTATGATGAAAAAAGAAAAAGGAGCGCTAGTTGGGTTTCTTCCAATTGTGGCATGGACCACTGCCAAATTGTCAGAAAAGGACGGATAATGTAGTATAATTTATAGTGCTTTGAAGTATAGCGCCTTGAAATTTATAGTGCTTCACTGAATGTGATAGCATTCGATTGACAGCAATAATGTGACATACACATGTATCCAGTCCTATGTTGCTAGCATAATGTATGAGTATGCAGAGGAGTACAGGTTGCAAGTTTAGAAGAGCACCAGATTTTTTTTTTAATCTTTTCTCTTCCTTGAAATGCCTCATACACAGGGGACTACATTATTTATCTAACTGACTGACTTCATTAACAAGCACTAATCACTAGTGCTAACTTATTAACATTATAATATAGTCCCTTGTACAAAGTGAGGTGGAAGTACATGTTTTGAAATTCGTTTTAAACGTGCATTTTTCTCTCTTATTTTCTCTTGCTGTGCTGAATGCAGAAAGCAGGAAGGCAGCTGGAAATCGAAAAAGAAACCGTTATTATAATCTGAAGCTACCATTGTTTGTGACATGAGGGTGTTAACAGAATACATTTTCTGCTAATATGATTGGAAGGAAGTGCATCAGCAGTTATGCCACATCAGCAGCAGAGTTCTGCTGGGGAAAGTCTGACAGAAAAAGTTCAGATCGCTTTTACTGGGCTGCAGAGACGGATGGTCTTGGTGTCTTAACATTGGCTTGAGAACCCTATGTTCTCGCCACACACACATTAGACACTGAGATTACGACTGCCCTGTTGACTGGGCCACTGCCCTGTTGACTGGGCCACTCTTCAGAGGGAAATCGCCTGGGGGAGAAAACCACAAATATTTTGGTAAGTAGCCCAGTTCGAAGTGAGTTTCTTTTTTATGCGATTGATTGGCAAATGTGTTTCAAAGTACTAGGCAGTCAGAGTAGCAAAGCAAAAGAAATATCCAGCATTTTCATGTGCCATGTGTTGATTCATAAAATGTAATGCCTATTTTTGAAAAGATTTATTTGCATTGTATATGTGGTTTTGTTTTTCTCTTCTCATTTTGTTATTTTGTTACAGGGAGCTCTGAAATGTACATGGTAAGAACTGCATCATGACATTGTAATTCTTTGCAATATAAGATATATATATATATATATATATATATATATATATATATATATATATATATATATATATATATATATATATATATATATGCCTCTGAGTTTTAATTGTTTTGGGTCTGCCTAAATGGACGTGGGGAAGATTCATGTTCTTTGGTAATAGCTGTTAATTTGTTCATGCATATGGAGGAATAGATAGACTTAGCGGTGATAAATAGTTGTGTGTGTGTGTGTTTGTTCACCCAGTGCATGGTGTCTGGGTGACATCTAATACAAAATATAGATTTCTGGGGGTCCATGAACCAGTACTGAATCAGTAATGAGGCCTATGGAAGCATAGTTTACTGATGTAGATAAATCAGTGATAACGCCACAGGTTATTGATAATGCTCTATGTGAAATAGTGGTGTTTCTGAATGTAGGTCCAAGGCTCTTTATAGATCACAGGAACATTATAAGAATAAGGAAGGTTTTGTGTATGTTGGGGCCATAAATAGAACACCACTAAGTAATTTACCACTAAGTAATTTACCACCAGAAATTACCACCAATAGTGTATACTACTAAATTATCCCATATAGTGTAATAAGACATGGTCACTAAAACGCGGTAAGGCCAAACCCAATCTAAATGCAAGGACAAGTCATAACCAAATTACCACTCTTCTTTGGCGGTAGGAAAATACTGCCTGACCCCAAATCTACACAAAATATCCTGCACTCCCAGACAAGGCCGCCCCTCTTCACTGACAGGGCTACATTTGGGGTTTGCTTCTCTTTGTTCCTTTTTAAAGGTCAGGTAGCACCCTTTACCCCCGGCAACCACCCCACAGGACACTGACCTGAGAACAGAAACCAAGAGGCACACCCATTCAGAGAGAACCAGACCACACACCAGGGAGCTGCATTCTAAAGGCCTTTGATCCTATTAAAAGGGGACGGGATGGAGTTAGGATGAGCCACTGAGAGATATGCAAGGTTTTTAGAGGGTTCTGCCGTTTTGATTCTTTCTTCCTTTCTTTCTCTTTCCTTCAACTTCCTCTATAGTCAAACACATTGGGCTGTAACATCTAAAAGGGAAAACACATTTGTTTTAAGAGCAGGACGTATACCCCTAAAGCAGGTTATCTTTAGTCCAATCACCTGTGGACATTTGCCTGTAAAAGAAGGGGTTCTCCCACCACATCTTGGAATCATCTTGGGAATGATATGGATTCATCTTGAGCCATCCTAAACATTTTTTGGACCCTGCTGAGAGAACAGTCCTCTCTTAAGTACTCCAGTTGTGAGGTGGATGCAGGAGTTCCAAGGCAGAGACCCGCTCTATTTGCTAACTAACCCCAGCAACATTTGGGATTATCTGATGCTGGAACACGACCTCACTCTCTGTCAGCCACACCAGAACCCACAATCTCACTGTGTTGGAGGACCCCTGCAGTTGTGTGCTATCCTCCCCCATGTTTAGGAGTCCAATAACAAGGATCCATACTATCCCTGAGGCCCTGCATTGGGACTTAAAGTAACCTAAGCAGTGACCTGCTGCTGGAGCAAGATAGCCTCTCTGCCAGCCACAGTAGTACGCAGGACCTGACAGTGTTTAAGGACCCCTGCAGCTGTGTGCCAGTGTCCCCTGTGTTTGGGAGCATAAAAAAACAACTAATCTTGTCCCTGAGCCCCTGGATTGGGACTCGCAACACCCTGAGAGCCAACACAGCCGGGATCCTAGTTTTTTTCACCATTGAACTGTTTGGAGAGTGTTTCAAGAACTGTTTAGAACATTTGAACCAGCAGGCCACCCACTTGCTGCCTTTTACTCTCTCCCAACCTTCGCACATTCCCAAATAAACTGGTTTGCGCTGCTGAAACAACCTAGAACTTGTTGTCGTTTATTAGGTTGTCACACTTAACTTACAGATTCACTTTGTTAAGGCCTTAAACCCATCTCACACACACCCCAACAAATACCTGGTGTCACCAATGGACTAGGAATCAGGCCAATGTATAGTAAGAATGCATATTTATTTTTTTAAGGTTTGACAAAGAAGACTAGCAGCTAATATCAGCAACAAATGTTGTGGCAACTCCCAATATCACAACTCCAAATTATTTTCTGAAATTAAAACAACACTGGTAAAGTTTTGCAATATGCAGTCAGAACAGTTTTAATTGCAAATTAATCAATAGAAACCATCCACAATACAATGGAAAAATTGTTTGGAACACACATTCAAAGGACAGGCAGTTCTTTGGGATTCTGGTTTGGGAGGCAAGGGATTCAATGGGAAATTTCATTTTTAGGCTTTCATTTGAAAGGCACAGTTCAGAAAAGGAACTCAAATGGGGAAATCATTTTTTTTAACACTCATTAAAATGAGAAGCAATGCTTGGTAATTCTGGTTTGGGATACAAGGGGATAAAGGAAGGAATTTCGTTTTTGCACCCTCACATTCACATGAATAGCAGCATTTTAGAGTTACATATTTTGAGAGTAGGGACACCCCCCTTTGGGACAGTAGTCAGGGGTTTCAGGAGGAGAGTCACCCATGTCTTTATGGTCTATACCGGCTCTAACATGCTAGGCATGAACTTTGTTAGTTTCTAATCATCCCGTGATTTTCTATATGGGAATGAATTGATTTAACTTCAATTCAAGGCAATAAGGATCTACACAGCTTCACCCCTCCCCACAATTTAATGGAAAGGATTAAGGCAGGATGTTCCCAACACAATGCTATTTAAATGGATCAGGTGAATTTGTATAGTGAAATTAATTTGAATTGGATTTAATACAATGTACCAAGCGACTACTCAGTTTCACCCACCACCCACTAATGGAAAAGGATAAGTCCGGAAACTCCCCACACAATGTATGGCTTTGGGATTGGTCTACTTACATGGAAGTCTTTGGTCACGGAAAACAGCAGGGTTCCTCTGAGGACAGTGCAGATCTGGTCAACGCTTTCAGTCAAGGTTTTTCTACTGCATCCAGACTCTTTTTGGCTTCTCTGGTTGGGTCCCAGTGAACCTCTAGATTTCCCTGTCACTGTCTCCAATGCAAGGATTGAGGCCTCTCTGCTAGTTGTTCCTTGCAAGAGTCTGTCTGCAGGGTATCTCCCACAATAAAGTGAAAAAGCCCTGTTCTGATGCAAACATGCCCTCTTATAGGGCTGATGACACTCCAACATTGTCATAATTCCCACAGTAAGGATTGGCTAGTACTCTCCTTAACCTCCCACCAAGACTCCCACTGGCTGCTGATAGGACCAGAAGTTGGGAGATATATATGATGTAGGCTGAGGGAGGAGAAATAATTGTCATCTCAAAATGACAAGTGGGTTTAACTTTTTTGTTTTCTGAAAATCTCATAACATGACAGCTATGGTATTTTTTCAGAAAACTATGTAAATCTATCTATTTTTGGATTGTACATTTTATGGTGAGTTGGAAAATACTAATTTCATTTTGGCATGCCCTTCCTGGATGTAGCCACCATTTTTCACGGTTTATCAATATTCTATCAATATTTCCAATTCCTCCAATTCCTCAGATTTATGAAAAAATGCCAGAATCATACTTTTGATCATAACTTGAGTCATGCACATCACAAAAATGTCATTTTTTACAGTGTCCCAACTGGCTTTGTATCCCTTTTAAATGAACCCAAGGTGATCTTGATGGGACACACAATGCACTCTTTATTCGAGAAATTGTATTAAATGCTTAATCAATGCCACTGCATAATAGGCGCTCCCAGTTTCACCTAACCCCATCCTATTCCTAAATTTCTATTTCTCCATAAAAACGTGACGAGCCACCTGCTCGAGCAAATGTGTATCCTACCCTTTCCCCCTGAGCTTCAAAGACTCTTTCAGAGTTAATGATATGATATTATATGATATGGCATTTGTAACGCGCCTATACACAAGTGTTTCAAGGCGCGATGAGGCAGGGAGGGGGGATCAAGGGGAAGACAGACAACGATCCTACTAGGCCAGGTGTCATTCAGACCGCGCAAGTGCAGGGGTAGGGGGAAGGGAAAAAGTGCAGGGGGAAGGGGGAGGGGGAGAGTGCAGTACAAATAAGTAGAATAGAAATAAAATAATAAATAAATAGGGCCAGCTGGTGGCAAGTGCAAGGTAAGTGCAGACAAGTGCTGGGGGGGGGGCTGTAGGGATACAGAGTCAGTCCCGCAGTGCAGGGGTTGCCAGTGAGGCAGTGCAAGTGAAGAGTGACTGGGCCCAGGACCGAGGTCGGTGAGAGTGGCCCAGTTGCAGAATCAGTGCAGTTTAGGTGAAGAATTTAGCAGGGGAGAGGGAGAGAGAAAGCAGAAGTGAAGAGGAAGGTTTTGAGGTGCTTCCGGAACCGGAGATGGTTCTCCTCAAGTTTCAGTGAGGCAGGAAGGCTGTTCCAGAGGGAGGCCCCTGCCATGGAGAGGGATCTACCCCCAGCTCCTTGCTTCGAGAAGCGGCTGACCCTGAGGGAGTTGGAGACGGATGAGCGTAGGGCTCGGGAAGGAAGATATTTAGGAAGAGAGAGTTGAAGGTAATGGATATTTTATGTGTAACCTGACCTTAAAGGTCATTTCTGTTGGTCATGTTACTGTAAATCCCATAATTTCAATCTACTTCTTTGTATATCTTAGCATTTAAATTGACAAACAGAGCTGTTTCCTTTCAGCTCAGAGAGAAAAACAAGTTGCAGTTCACAATTCTGAAAGGCTAGCATTTTGTGTTTACCCACTATGTACATGTAACTTTCAATACTGCACAAGGGCATGTTGTTCAAACAGAAATAAGTTCACTCGTGGTATTCTGCCTCAAAATATGCCACAGTTACATAAGAAACCAGTGTTCATTTATGCAAAAACAAAATAAGCCTTTCCCTGTAAATGTTGTAATTTCATGTGCTGAAATGAAGTCTCTTTATTCCTCATGAAAGTGATTTGTCATTTGACTTTACTTTTCAAATGTAAGGCATTATTCCTCCATTTTAGCTTCCAGCTGCACAGTATTTAAAATTTATTTATTCTTTCCATGTGCACTGTTACAGTTTTGAATCTGTCAAAGTGGGCATTTACACAAAGTTAACATCTGATATGCCACATGTACTTGGAATCCATCAGCAAGGTTAACAATATTCCAGTTCTAAGTCTCATTCTTTTCTGGCTGAATGCCTGTATATTGTAACAAAATGGAGGGAGGCCCATTCTTGCGCATTCACTAGGCCTTATGTTGAAATCACTGTTTTGTACTGGCTGTTATATTTCAATGGAACTCCACACTGAGCCAGCTTCACTCTCACAATGGGGCCTAGCATGGCTTTTCCATCTCTGTGGCTCTGGGGCTGTCTTTTTACCTGACACCCCCCCCCTGGATCTTTGATCCAGGTGGCTCAGAGAAAAAGAGCAAGGGAAGAGTGTTTTTTTGTTTCCTTTTGGCTTTGGTTCATTCCATGAATTTCCTCGTCAGAACACGTCCATTATTTTCCTGTCCTGCAGGAGTGGCACTCTGGTCTGCCATCCACTCTTTTTGGATTTTGTGGTTTGGTCCTGGACTCCTCCCTTTCCGGTAACTCCAACATCTGAGCTGTAAAGGCATTGAGTTATTGAATCTGGTGAGAGTAAATTAGAGGTTAAGTATTTTATACAGTAGTTCTTTCCCCGGGACCTAGGTATTCAACTTGTACAACAAAACAACAGTTTATACATTGCAACCAAATGTTAACATTGATTTCACTTTACATACAAAATTCAACAAGATTATCTTTTTTAAATTGTTCCTTATAAGTATACATTGTTTTATTCCCTGTAAAGGTTTGATATTCTCCATCCGGGTTTCCCTTCTTTCCCTTCATTGTTCAGATGGTTCCCGGTCTCTAACCCTCAATGGGTTCTTCAATCAGTCGTAAAGTTTGTCTGGGGTGACAGCTCTTCAACTGATTGATATGGACCCATTTGTCTTCCATGTGTTCTACTTTAGTGATATGGGTATTTGTCTCAGGAGAATAGCTCAGGGGCAACGTGTTCGCCTTGGAAGCAAAGTGACATGGAGCAACACAAGTTGGATCCCCGGGTCCAGGCTTAGAAACCTCTGGGTATTAAGCACATTATAAATAACCTATCAAATCATATCATATCATAGACAACAGGTGAGATTTTATCGACAATTTCAAAGGCACCATGCCAGGAGTGGAGGAACTTCCACCCCTTGGTCTAGTTCCTTTAGAAATTGCACAGGTAGACCATGTCTCATACGTCATACTCCTTCTTGGTAGTTTTTAAGTTGTATTAGGCTGTCATTCCCTCTGCTGACTTTTGTAAATTCAGATGAGCGTAAGCAAATGCGTGCTGAAGAAATTTCTACACATTTTCAATGTACTCATGGACACGTTGTTCAAGTTATGCTCTTGAGTTCTGTAAAGCAGATGCTGAGGTAGCACCATTTTTTGTCCCGTCATGAGCTCAAATGGAAACAGTTCTGTTGCAGAAGATGGTGTAGACCTTATGGCCATCAGGACAAGTGGTAATTGTATGTCCCAACTAGGTCAAGAGTCCACCACAGACCTCTTCAAGATGCCCACAATTGTTTTATTGTACCTCTCAACTCCCCCGCTCGAAGCTCGGTGGTAGGCAATTTGGAGTTTTCTCTTTATCCCTAGTATCTCCCACATCTTGGTCATGACTTCACTGGTAAAATGACGTCCTTTGTCTGACTTAATCCTTTGGGGAAGGCCGAAACGATAGAAGATGTGATTGATCATTATTGCAGTGATTGTCTCTGCCTTACAATCCGGGTCCGGAATATATTCTACCCATTTGGTAAACAATCATGTCACGGTCAACACGTACTTGTTTCCTCTAGAGGAGTGAATTTCTGGCCCGATGAAATTGACTTGCAAATCCGACCAAGGCAGTGTCATTCCCCTTTTCTGTAGGGGAGCTTTGTGTGTCAGAGAACTCAGCTGAAACTGAGCATACACAAGACAGCCCTTTAATTAAATGTCGAGGTCCTGGCCCATGTGTGGCCAATATGCAACCTCACGCAAGATTTCTAATGTTGTATGAAACCCCCTATGACTGGCATTGGCCACGTCTTGGGCGTGACTTAACATCAGGCTTCGGAATGACGTAGGTACCACCCACTGGTCACCACCAGATATGGATCTCTGTACCAACAAACTGTCTTGGATTCAAAACATTTTTGAAAACTTCATCAACATCCAGAGGTCCTCCTTCCTGATATAATCAGATTCTGTTAGAGGAAAATTCACAGGGTTTCAATATGTTGATAACATTTCCCCGTGATTGGGTCCTCTTTTTGTGCAGAATTCAAATCTGTATCTGGGGTTTCTTTAGTGCACTGGGCAGTTGAGAGTTCATTTTTGGTATGGGTTTGGGACCTGGTGACAGCAGCGATCTTGAATTCCTGCAACAGGGATTTGGTTTCTAGGAGATCCCCGTGAATGGCTCTGGTTTTGTCCTACTGGTCAGCCAAGTAATTTCCAGTTTTGTCTGATCCCTCTATTTTGGAGGGACTGCTGATCTTTTTCCAATAGATGGTCATCTCATTAGAGGTTAACAGATCATCATCTGATTGAATTGATTTCCTGTGTTTGAGCAGTTTGTTATTCGCATACAGCAAGCCTCGACTTTTCCAATTAATCAGGTGTTTCACAAAACCATTCCCGACCTAATCTGATTCAGTGATTATGACCAGTTCTTTTAGTTGGTGTTGCACGGCAGTGAGGATGGCTTGATATACTGCCATAAACTCTGCCACCTAACTGCTTTGGCGACCTATTTTGTACCCTGCAGAGAAATAATTCACACAGGGATTCCCAATACCGTCCACTGGTTCTTGTTCCCCGTGTTTGTCATCATGGGAGAAGCACCCATCCACATACACTGTGAGTATCCCCGGACATGTGTCTTCCTCATAGACTTTGTGCAGGGCAGTAAGGTAAACCTCCAGATTGTCATTGGTCCTTGGACTTTCATTCCCATGACAGTTATCTCGAGCACAGGCATGCAAGTCAGCCAATCCTTGTGCTAGAGGACTCTTCTTGTTTTGGCCACATCTGACCTCCACAGGAAAGCCTTGCATGGCAGAATCCAGGTAGTTCTGGAATTACTCACATTCCCTGCTTGGATGTGCTCCCCCTGGATGAAGGGACGGTCATTCTTCAATGCCCACGGTGTTGCTAGGAGTGCCTTTTCGCAATCGTTAAATTTTTCCTCCACAGAGGACAGAGTCTTGCTCATGTACGAGATTACTTTGTTGACCTTGTTATGCTTTTGGTACACTACCGCTGTTAAACAATTATCTGAGAACCCTGTTTCCAAGACAAAATCCTTGCTCTTATTGTGTAAGCCAAACAAGGGGCTTGGGAAAGGCTTCTCTTTAATTGTTTTACTGCCTCTGATTGTTCTGGACCCGAGTCCCACTTGACCCAACCCTTTAATAGATGGAGCAAGGGTCGGGCTGACCTCTGCATTGTCTTCAATTAACTTTCTACTATAATTAGTGAGTCCAAGAAGGCTTCTTTGCTCATGCAAAATAATAGGGTATTCAATTTCAATAATGCTTCCACCTTTTTTTGCAAGGGGTCTGAGTCCCTCAGATGTGATTTCATGCCCTAAGAAGTTCACACAGGTCTTACACCACTGTGCCTTCTGAAAGGACAGTTTTGCTCCGGCGTTCTGCAACTTGGTCAGAACACAGTGCATTTCAGGTATGTGTTCGTTCACAGTTGAGCTCTTGATTAAGACATCATCTACATAGGCCAGGTTTCCCCTTTCGCCCAAAATCGGCATGGCCTTATGTAGGAAGATATTAAACTGATTACCTGAGTTTATGTATCCAAAGGGGGTTCAGATCCACGTGTATTGCTGCTCCCTGAAGGTAAGGGCAAGCTTGTACTGGTCTTCCCTACTCATGGGTACTGTCCAGTAACCGTTGGTCAGGTCATTGGCGGTATACATCTTTGACCCTTGGATCTAGGCCAATTCCTGATCGATATAGGGAAGGTGCCATCTTGATTTGTGGACCCGTTTATTTAACTCCCTGTGGTCTGCACAAAGTCTCCATTGACACTGAGTTTGAGGATCCCCAGTACCGGGTTGTTAAAGATAATGCTGATTGGACGAATTATCCTACAGGATTCTATGTTTTTAATAATCTCCTTAAGTGACTCCATAGATGTGAGAGGTAACCAGTATTGCTTCTCAAATACTAAAGCCATCTAGGGGCCCATAGGTATGGTGGTTAAATGTATCTCTGTGCATCCACAATCATATGAACCCACTGCAAACATATCCTGAAAATCCCAAAACTCATGTTTCAGCTTCTGCTTTTGCTCCTCGATCTCACAGGCATCAGTGAGATTGATTTGTTCTTCGACCACCTGCTTAAAGCATAGAGAGACCTCTGTCTTGGCAATTTCAGTGATATCCTCCAGTTGGGTGGACAGATCTCTTGTTATGGTGTTGGCCTGGATGTAATGTTTCAAGGATGGGAGGTAGTCACTGTTGACTCTGAATACTACCTCATCCTTCCTGATGTCACAGGTCACCTCTTCAACACCATAAGAGCAGGAAGAGTACACCAAGAAATTCCCCCCTTGCTTGATGATAATATTTTAAGGAAGGATACCGTAGTCGATATGGAAGCAGTCATTTGGAATTGGTCCAATGATCTCATTATTTAAATCAATAGAATAATGTTGGGCATTAACCGCCATTCCAATAAAGGTGTATGCGCACAAAGTGATACTTCGAGGGCCACTGTTATTCACCAATATTCAAATGGTGTCATGTTCTAGGTCAACTAGGGGTGTCAGATGTATATTCAAACCTTGCTGTTGGAGATGATAATTCAGATTTATGTAGGCATCCTTGTTTTTGAGGTTCTGTCCTTGCTTAATTTTTAGGGGAATTGTGAATTGTCACACCTGTCCTGGGATGGTAACCTCTTCTCTCACTTGAACTTGAAATGCATTTGGCAGCAATTGAGCTGACCGAAATGCTTTTGCAGTGTTGTCAATACCCATGGGGTTACCCCCCAATTGGGAATAGCTTTGTTATTAATTAGGTTCAAAATAATTGCAAATCGAAATGACAGAGTCTAAGTAAAGGGTGGAGGGGACATCTCTAACAACCCAACAATTATGTTCTATGCTTTTGCCGCCAATGGAAATTTCTAACATACATCTGCTAGGCAGGAGATGTTTGGAATTTGTAGTTTCCAGGCCCATATCCCACTTATCAATCAATTTAAATGTGGGAACGGTCTGGTCTTTTGGGAGTTTCCTGAATAATGCTTTGCTGATGAAGCTTTTTCTGTTATTGAGGCATACTCTGGTGAGAAAAGTCTCCTGACCCTCATTTACCTGAATGGGGAAAACCAGCTGTTCCCCGTTTCTCTGGATGTCGGTCAAACTTTGAGCTGATTTTAAATTATCTTTTGTCATGGGATTTGGGTTTTCATCAGATTGTGAATAGGTATAACATTTCAGAGTATGTCCTTACAGTGTGGAATGCCACTTAAAACTGGGAGGAAGGTTGATTTTCAAAAATGGAGAAGGGTTCACATCACCAGTTTGTTCTCCTACAGAGATGACAGTGCTGTCTGGAACTTTATTGTTCCTAAATTGGAATTCTACTTTGCCGGACCATTGTTCAATCATGCAGCATGTGCCATTCAAACTCACATAGTTTTGCTTTGTTTTAATTTGATTGGCCGATTAGTCTCAGTCCAGAGGACCTTGTTTACGCAGTCAATCAGGGTTGATAACCTCTGAAGAAGGCCATTCCCCAATAGACAAGGTGTGCCCTCTGGAGGGATGGCTATAACCGGGTGTTTCACCATATGTTGCCCAATTTTTATCTCCAGATCCTCAGTCCCTTCGATGGAAATATCATTCCCATTGAAGTTTTGAAATTGTCCAGGAAGAGGTGTGAGGGGAATTTGGTGAGTCACCCCGTTCCTGAATTTAGTTGGTTGACAGCCTTTTTGGACAGGAGGTTGGCTTGGGATCCATTATTCACCAGTGCTGATAGTGCACACAGATCCCATACCTTTACGGAAGCAAACAATCTTCCTTCACTCTCCTCAAGGGAGCAAAGAAAATGTGCATTCTGTGAAAGCTTGGCAGTTAACTTTTTTATATTGTACTCTGACACTGTGTGATCTTGGACAGTTTTCTGTGTCAGAGTTTGGGAATCTGTAACAAATGATGCCGCACACAGAAACAAGTATGATTGGGAAGTCCCCTTTTTCCCCTGATTCTTAGCTGTCCCCCTTTTCCTGGAAACAGTTACCAGAACCTGTTTGGACGGAGGATACCTCAGTGCTTTCAGGGACATCTGGGTGACATTGTTGGGGTTTACGAATGTTTTGCTTTGTGTCAGTCTCCATAATTATCCAGTCTAAATCAGGATTTTATGGGACCCATTTTTCATTGGGAGATATCCCTCCATCCCTGAAAAAGAAGATTTTCTTCACAGAATCCTTCAGGGATTCTTCTTCTTCAAAAGGGATGATGCGGACTACCTCCATAAATGGGGTTATATTTTGCTTTCAATTTCTCCTACTAACCCTCTGTTCCCTAGGTTCCAGCTTTTCGGTGGTAGAAGATGTATGTTCAGGTTGAGAGGTTTCTGGGGGTTTTGTTCTGGTGGCAAAGGAAGCTTCCTCTAGGATTTTGCATCTTCCTTCCAACCGGGACCCCTCCTCTGGAACCTATTGGTTGTCAGAGGTGTCTTCCCGTCATTGCTCTAGGGCACCAGACCCTGGTGTTGAGTTATTCTGGGCAGCAGTTTACAGTGGAGGGTTCTGCTGAGCCCTCAACATGCGATCCACGCCTTGGGTTAATTGTTGGACCTGTTGCTCCAGTTGTGATATTAATTCTGTTTGGTAGGGAGGTCTGGATTCATACCTTTGCTGCTCCCGGAAAGAGTGTCTGTCCCTTCTCCCAGAGTAGCTTGGGTATTTGGAGTTTCCCTGATAACCTTCAATCCTAGGTCTCCCTTCTCCCTGATTTGGGGATGTTTTTTGTGTGTTTTTGGTAGTAAAATTAATTATACCTTTACAAAAACCTGAAAATGGGGAGAGAGAGGATTGTTCTGGAAATTGGAGTTTGAAGGGTATCTGGGAAAGAAACTTTGGTTCAGGGGTGGAGTATTTCTTCCCTCCTGAGGGAAGTTCTGATGGAAGATTTGAGGGAGTTCTCCTGGGGCAGCCTGATCAGCCCCACTTTGTGCTAGGGGAGTCCATACATAACCCAGGATGGGTCTATTACCCTTGTATATTGGACTGATATAGGTGGTAGGTCAGATTGAGCTTTGGTCTAATACCCTGCTTGGCTACCACCTGAATGTGTTGGATCTGAGTGTCTCCTCTGTCTCTCGTTCTGCTTGTTGGTGTTAGTGGGAAAAACATTTTAGGCCCCGTTACCATGTCCAATATGGGAGTATTTTTCACCCACGCAACCTTTGCAGCAGTGGGTGTGTTTGATGGTTGGGGGTTTTTAGGGTTGTTTTTGTTTTCAGAGGGCTTTTGGACCTCATAAATTCAAGTGGCCATTCTATCACCTAATCCAGGTACCTATGCTCATAGGTCATAATGTATTTCGGGAGCGCATGGAAGTATGTGTTGATGAACTCCCGGCTACTGGTGTTCACCTGCCTAGTGGTCTATGCATATGCTTGCTTCAGCTCTTGCACAAACTCTCTAGGAGCTTGTTCGTCCCCACACTGCAGGTTGTAGGCCGCCTTGTGGGCCTCCTGAGGATTCCTGTTAATGGAGAAGTGTTTCAATATGGCTGCCTTGCAGGTGGACCATTTTTGGTGCTCTTGGTCCTCCAGCCCGGCAAAGAAACTGGAGTATTCACAGGAAAATGTCCATTTGACATCCTCCATGGATATTCTCTCATTCTTAATACCAAATAAAGTCATCATTTGGTCATAAAGCTCTAGATGAAAACATACTGAGTATTTGGCATAATTATGGTAGGGAGTCATAAAGCACTTTATGGCCTTTATCTGCCGAATTGGGTCTTTCATAAGACCTCCCTTCTGTTTTCTGCTGCACCTGAGTCCACTCACCCTCTGACCCATAGCTGCTGCTAATGGTGGACCACTCCCTGTCCTCTAGCACTCCCTACCACTATGAGAATGGGAAGCCCACCCAGAATTATGGGGTCTTGTCTCTTCTCACTTGTGGTGCTAACAGGTCTCAGTATCATTTCCCTTGTACTCCCCTTTTTGTATGGGGGAGTACTCATCCTCCTCAACCCTCCTTGCAGGTATGGTGGGGAATTCCCCCTACCTCCCTGAATGTGAGGAGGTTTTTAAAATACTCTTTTGAGACCTAAACTCTGGTCCTTCTCTGTCTGCAAAGCAAACCAGGTGGTCCCTTTGTAACTTCATTTTCTGCCAGTCCAACTCCCTGATCTTTTCATCATAGGAGCCCTCCTGGTCAGAGGTACATGCCAGGGTATTTTTAAATTCACAGAGACCACTGGTCCGGCCACCTTCCCTTATACTTGGTAAGGATGAATACTCATCACACTGCAATAAGTACTGGCTGTCTGGCTTAATTTCACCATATCTGGCTGAGTCCAGCTACCTCATGTTTCCTTGTTCTTGAAATCTGACAGGTATGAAGTCAGCTGCACCCTGTACGTATGAATAGTGAGTTAAAAAGTCTGTTTGTATTTCATTTTCAAATCTCTCACAATTGTTTTTCTCAGTCCCTATTTCTTGGTGATATACAAATGCCTAAGTTTTCAATTCTGGCACCAGTGCTTGAGAGGCTTCTAGCACTTTATTTTGTGCCATTAATCAGTCTTTTAGTCCCTTGTTCTCTTCACATTGGGAATCATTTTCCTTCTGTGAAGCTTATATTGTCTGTGCATATCCAGACTGTTTCTTATTCAGGAAACTAATCTCCTCCCCTTGTGCAAGTTTGGCCTGTGTTGCCCTGCTCTATGCCAACCTCTTCTTGCCTCACATGTCCATTAATTTAGCATTTTATAGCCTCATGTCAGTCAGTTCCTGAGAACGTATCTTACTTTACTCCATGCCCCTCCTTAACTGACGCACGCCCTGAAAGAGGGCACTATTCTCTTGACTCAATTTGTTATTTTCTTAACTAAACTGCTCTCTCTACTGTTTCAAAGTGTTCAGATCTTGGTGCATTCTGATCAAATTCACCCTAAGAATTAACCCCCTTAATGACTAACTGGCTGTTTTCAGCTTCCATTTGTTTAACCTGTGCTTTAAATGTGAAAATGTCCTCTAAGCTGGATAACCTGCTCATTTAATTTGCGTGGACTTGCGCTCAGATTTTGAACACATTCTTTGTAGTCTCATTGCAGTGCAGAAAATTGAGCCTCTCACTCTGCATTCACTTACTATTGCGTTGCTAACTTATCTTTTAGCTGTTAAATTATATTTTCAAATTTTTACTCTGAATTTTGGCTTGGTTGCGCTTTTTCTTCTAACTGTTTCAACTCTCTCTGGGCTTGATTCAAAAGTTCAGACTGGTTTTTCACAGAGACTACACTATCGTGATACCTTTCTTGCATGATTATCATATGGAAGTAAATATATGCTGTGAGCTGAGCCATTTTTATGTTCTCATTGTTGCTGGTCTGTGACATATAAAAGTTTGTCAGGGCCTGTTGTAACAGCCCATTAACCTGCCACATATCAACATTTGAATAGGTAACCTCCTGCATCATTCTAGCTTGCCATTTTTCACCTTATTGTTTTACCCATTCACCTATAGTAAATACATTTGGATAGGAGGTGCTTCCTGGCCATATTGATTTCTACGGTCCTCATACTAAAATGTGTTCTGCACTTGATATACTCTACATGCAGGGGAAACAATCTCAGCCCTGTTCCTGCTTAGTTTCCTCTCACAATGACAACTCAGAATCAAGACTATAATCTATACACTGCCCTGGAACCCAGTGTACAGGTCTGAATGGCACCTTCACAATGCAACACAACTTTCCATCCACTGTAATCCAATTACACCAAAATGAATAGTCTGCTGCTACTGCACTGTCACAAGTGAAGATGCTCAACCAAAATCCGACCATGAGCCGCCAGTTTATTAGGTGGTCACACTCAACTCAGTGAGTTCCTTCCCCCCAAGCAAGGTGGCACACACCCAAAGCGCTATTACAGATTCACTTTGGTGAGGCTTCCAAACCACCTCTCACCCACCCCAACAAATACCATGCGTCAACAATGGACTAGGACCCAGCCCGGTTTATAGTAAGAATATATATATATTTATTTATTAAATAAGGTTTAACAAAGAAGACTAGCAGCCAATGGCAGCCACAAATGCTGTGGCAACACCCAATATCACAACTCCAAATTACTTTCTGTTATTAAAACAGCACAGGTAACATTTTGAAACGTGCAGTCACAACTTGCAGTATCTTTTGTTGCAAATTAATCAATAGAAACCATTCACAATACAATGGAAAAATTAAATAGTTTTGCAACACACATTCAAAGGGCAGGCAGTGCTTTGGGAGGCAAGGGAATCAATGCACATTTTGTTTTTACACTTTCATTTGAAAGGCACAGTTGGGAAAAGGAATTCAAATGGGGAAATCGTTTTTCAACTTTTCTTTAAAAGGCAAGGCTGGGAAAAGGATCTCAAAGGGAAATTGTTTTTTTTAACACATTCAAATGAGAAGCAATGCTTGGTAATTATGGGATGGGATACAAGGGAATAAAGGAGGTTACACTTTTTTTGGATTAGGGACACCCTCCTTGAGGACAGGAGTCAGGGGTTTCAGGAGGACAGTCACCCAAGTCTTTATGGTCTATACCGGCTCTAACACACTGGGCATGAACTTTGTTAGTTTCACATTCTAACAACACGCATCCCGTGATTTTCTATATGGGAATTGATTGATTTAACTTCAATTCAAGCCACTAAGAATCTACTCAGCTTCCCCCCTCCCCACAATTTAATGGAAAGGATTAAGGTGGGCTGTCCCAACACAATGCAATTTTAATGGAAAGGGTGATTGTCTATAGTGGAATTAATTGGAATTGGATTTAATACAATATGCCAAGGGACTACCCAGTTTCACCCGCCCTACCCACTTATGGAAAGGGATAAGTCAGGTAGCTCCCCACACAAAGTATGGCTTTGGGATTGGTCTAATTACATGGGAGGCTTTGGTCAGGGAAAACAGCAAGGTTCCTCTGAGGACAGTGCAGATCTGGTCAATGGCTTTCTGTCACAGATTTTCTCCTGCACACGTGACTCCTTCTGGCTTCTATGATTGGGTCCCAGCTAGATTCTAGATTTCCCTGTAACTGTCTCCAATCAAGGATTGAGGCCTCTCTGCCAGTTGTTCCTTGCAAGAGTCTGTCAGCTGGCTATCTCCTGGAATAAAGTGAAAAAAACACTGTTCTGATGCAAACATGCCCTCTTATATGGCTGATGACACTCCAATATTGTTGGAATTCCCACAGTAAGGATTGGCTAGCGCTCTCCCTTTACCTCCCACCAAGATGCCCACTGGCTGCTGTTAGGACCAGATTTTGGGAGATATGTATGATGTAGGCTGAGGGAGGAGAAAGATTTGTCATCTCAAAATGACAAGCGGGTTTAACCTTTTCATGTTCTGAAAATCTCATAACATGACAGGTATGCTAATAATTCAGATAACAACATACATCTTTATAGTTTTGGATTCTATATTTTATGGCAAGTCGGAAAATACTAATTTTATTTTGTCATTCACTTCTTGTGCGGAGCCATAGTTTTTCAAGGTTTGCTACCACGCTGAAATAGTTACAACTTGGCTTCCAACATTATTTTCAGTGTCTGTTAGTCTATCAATATTTCCAATTCCTCAGATTTATGAAAATGCCAGAATCATACTTTTGATCATAACTTAAGTTATGTACATCACAAAAACTCTGTTTTTACATGGCCCCAACTGGCTTTTTATCCCCTTTGAATGAACCAGGGGTGAGCTTGATGAGACACAAGATGCACTTTTTATTCAAGAAAATGAATTCAATGCTCAATCAATTGCACTGCACAATAGTTGCTCTCAGTTTCAGCTCGCCCCCTCCTATTGCTAAGATTTTATTTCTCCGTAAACATGTGACCAGCCCTCTCCTCAAGGCAATGTTTATCCCACCCTTTCCCCCTGAGCTTCAAAGGGTCTTTGTTCAGCACTAATGTCAATTTTATGTGAAAACTGACTGTAAAGTTAATTTCTTTTGGTCATGTTACTGTAACTCCCATTTCTTAAATCTACCTCTTTGTATATTTTAGCATTTAAAATGACAACCAGACCTGGTCTCAGGAGGATAGCTCCAGGCCAACATGCACACCTTGGAAGCAAGACTCCATGGAGCAACACAGGTTTGATCCCCGGGTCCGTGCTTAGAAACTTCTGGGTATTAAGCACATTATAAATAACCAATTACAAATAGCCAATTACAATTACCTGTTTCCTTGCTGGGCCCAGCCCAAAGGTCTTGGGCTCAAAGCTTCAGCTCAGAGAGAAAAATAATTTTCAGTTCACAATTCTGAAAGGCTAGCATATTGCATTTACCCACCTTGTACATGTAACTTTCAATACTGCACCAGTGCCTGTTTTTCACAATATGATCTTTCTTTATATACTGTATAAACAGAAAAAGGTTCACTCTTTGTAATCTTCACAAAATATGCCACAGTTACATAAGAAACCAGTGTTCATTTATGCAAAAATGAAATAGGCCGTTCCTTATAAATGTTGTCATTTCATGTGCTGAAATTAAGTCTCTTTATTCCTCATGAAGGTGATTTGCCATTCGACTTTAGTTTTCACATGTAAGGAATCATTCCTCCTTTTTAGCTTCCAGATGCACAGTTTTTCTAATGTATTTATTTTTTCCATGTGCACTGTTACAGTTTTGAATCTGTCAAAGTGGGCATGTACAGTAAATCAGCATCTGCAATGCCACGTGTACTTGGAATTGGTATCATCCCAAAAGCCTGAATAAAGAAGCCTGAATTGGAGATTTGGCCGAATTTCGGCCATTCGAAAGTTCTGAGCGGCCGAAAAGTTCAACCAAATCCCCACTCGGTGGCAAGGGCTACAGGGGGTATGGGGGTGTCCCCCACATCCCACGTTCGCTATACAGTGAATGGGTCTCATGAGGGTGTCCACCAAAGCCGATCCTGAAAAAAGTAATAAAACAAGAAAAGTACCCTGTGGCATCGGATCCCGATCACGGAAGTGAAAGGGAACAAGCGTTGTAGGCACACAGCGAGTCAGCGGCACACAGCTAAGTGTGCAGCCGCAAGGTAAATAGGGGGTGGGAGTGTGGGTGGGGTTGGAAGCCTGTGGTTGCAATCTTCAATTATGCTCTTTTCTCCCTTGAACATTTCAGCCACTAGCTCCCAATCCCTTGGAATCCATTGGCCGCAGTTGACAATATTCGAGTTTTAAGTCTCACTCCTTTCCGGCTGAATGCCTGTACATTGTAGCAAAATGAAGGGAGACCCACTCTCGCTCATTTACAGGGCCTCATGTTGAAAACACTGTTTTGTACTGGCTTTTATATTTCAATGGAACTCCACACTGCACGAGCTTCAATCGCCACAGGGGCAGTCTGCAGTTGTCCAGGTATTTTGCAGCCAAAAATGTACTTAATGGTTGGCCTGAATACTACTGCATATCTAGCAAGGAGGTGTGGTTAAAGCAAGCTAGTGGAGCAGGGGGAGCGATAGGCTACATCTGAGAGTGAGCTAAGCTGTGAGTGAGAGGGCTAGGCTTCATGCACTAGAGCGCTAGGGTGCAATTGAGAGTCATAGTTACAGCATGTTTGAGAGAGCTAGGGCCCAAGAGAGAAAGGTGGTAAGAGTGTGAGAAAGGGTGTGTTTGTATGGAAAACATTGTGTTTGTGTGTGTTAGATGAGAGGAATGTCTGTGTGTAGGAGCAAGGAAGTGTGTGTGTGTGTGTGGCAGCTTGGTGTGAGGAAGAGTGGCGTGTATGTGGGGGGGATGAAGTATTTTAGAAGGTTACGTGTGTTGAGAGAGGAAAGTAAAGAGAAGTGTGACTGGAGAAGATATACAGAATTATCCAAAGAGCACATCGTCCACATGGACTTCTGCAGCTAGGGTTGGCCATCTTAGTTCTGCTGCCGAATGTCGGCAATCAAATAGCCCAACAATATGCAGTGGTATTATACGTGTTAATTTAGTTTGTAAAACATTGTTTTATTACAAATACACAAGCTGTTTTCGTGTTACAAGCCTACAGTGGTGATAACAGACAAGGCACATACAATGTACTAATGAAACAAGCGTACTGAACAATGAGATCCTAAACATTAAGTCTAATGTAAAAGCTTGAATTTGACAACATTTATGACTGAATTTTCTGATTTGGGCGTACTTGAATGTTGTCAGGATTACAACCATACCTGTGACACAGACAGGTCACTAAGAGTTGTTGATAGCGTCAACAGATGCCTCCATAATATCCTTACATAATATGTCATGTGCAGGGGTGCACTGCGTACCAAAAGAGGCCCAGGAAATAATGTTCAAAGTGTGTTCCACATTGCACGTTTTCAGTAAGCCTAACCCTTTTCCTATTAGAACATTTGTAAATAAAAAAGGTTGCCATTCAAAAGAGGCCTACCGGGAAATCTCCAGAGCCCCCTTCCCCCAAAAAAAGGGCAGTCACCCCTTGTCATGTGACATTTGTATAGTGCATAACTTCCATTGTCATGAACTCAAAGCACTTTGAGCATGATAAATAGTGCACCACAGGAAAAAGACGTTAAAAAGATGCAGGAAATGACAATTATTGCCACAGACGACTAACATCATCGAATTACATTTAGCAGTTTGTAATAAGGAAGCATACACTGCAGGTGAGTGAAGATCCTTTATTGGTAACCAGCCTGAGCCAGCAGTACTCAGCCTACACAGCACCTCTTCACTACAGCTTCTAACGGCTCTTCATGGAATCTCCCCTCTGAACAGAAGTAAACATGACATCAGAGAAAGAGTGGAATCCTACGAGGTAGAATTCCACTCAAGAGCAAAAGACACTTTACAGCACTTCTCCCCCCCTTTACCCACAACTGATGGCAAAACAACTACACACACACAGCTACACGCGCTACCGCAACACACACAACAGCCAACACACACATTCAACACAACACATAATGAGAGCCAGAATGCAGCTAGAGGAGGGAAAGAAAGATAAGGACCAGAACAAGGACCTTAATGTAGCTCAAAGAAGGGAAAACCTATGAACTAAAAAAGTGCTAACGAACTTTGGTGCCCAAAACATAATCATTGTACTTAGAAGGAACCTTCCTCACCCTGACACGATAAGCATGACCCTGGACAGAGACAGACGGCCCAGTAAGGGAGGACACCTCCTCATCACGTTCACACACCGAAACAAGAGCAGTTTCACAATTGTGAGAAGGGGCCAGCATAGGAGGCACCTTATCAGCAGCCTTCCCATATGTAGAAGGGCATGGCAAGGGACACTCAACCATCGCCCCAGCATCACCTGTAGCGCAATCAGGCTCCCCCCACGCACCACCAGCAGAATCCATTTTGACCTTGTCCACCACAACCACACGCCTGAGACTCCATCTGGAGCCATCTTCAAGCTTGATGTAACCAGGACCACACTTGACAACTACACGTGGTTTCATATATTTGCTAAGTCCCTTCGCTGCAAACCTGGGATTCTTAATCTGGACCCAATCACCCACCTTGACCAGCAAGGTCTTCCTGCGGGCCAGTTGTTCCTGCAGGAACCGCTGTTGCCTGCACCGTAGTCGATCTAAGACTTCTTGCATATCCACTTGTGATTGAACCCCACCACCCAGGGCAGGAACTCTCAATTTGGAGCCAGGCTTCCTCCCTCGCATGAACTCAAAGGGAGAATGACCAGTGTAAATGGACGGAGTAAGCTTGTATGTTTTCAGTGACTCTGATAGCACTCTCCCCCAGGGAAGACCATTGGCAAGGGCCAACTGAACCGCACCCTTGACAAAATGATTCATGTGTTCTACCAGACCATTAGCCCATTAGCCTGTGGGTTATACAATGCAACCCTATGATGTACTCCGACACAAACTGGGCACCATTATCGGTCACCAGCCCTGCAGGCACGCCTTCCCTGTCGAACACCGCAGAGAGGAACTCCACCACATTCTGGGCAGTAACAGTAGCCAAAGCTGTGGCTTCAACCCATCGGGACGTGTAATCCACCAAGACCACAATAAATCTTAGACCCCCCCCAATGAATCTATGGGGCCCATTATGTCAAGCGCCACCTTGGACCACAGTTCACGGGGCACTTCCACAGGATAAATGGGTTGGGGAGTTGGAACTTTGTTCTTGTCACTAATGGAGCAGGCCGCACAATCCTTCACCACGTCCTCAACATCAGCGTCCATTCGGGGCCACCAATATTCTTCTCTGAGCCTCCTCTTTGTCATGGACCTTCCTACATGCCCCTCGTGGGCCAAATCAATGAGCTTCCCCCTAAGGGAACAAGGATGAACTAACCTCAGGCCCCTGGCCACACCCCATGGACCTACAGACAATTCCTCCCATACGTGACCACACAATTTGGCCAACGCAGTACCAACAACCCCTCTGCTGAACGCAGTCTTCATTTCCATCAATTCAGGATCAGCAGAACATTCTGCACTCCATTCCAACTCCGACACAGCCGGCACCACACTCGCAACCAAGGTGCAATCATCCCCCACTACATCCTGGACTACATCAACATAATCAGACCTCGGAAACCGCGACAGGCAATCTGCTACCGCGTTCCTCGCTCCCGGGACATATTCAACCTTGAAATTGAACTCCGCCATATCAGCCATCCACCTCATAATCCTTGAAGACGCATGGGACAAGCCCTTGGTCGTCAAAACGTGCACCAAAGGTTTGTAGTTAGTGCGCAAGGTGTATTCAATTCCCCACAGGAAGGTCCTAAAATATTTAGAGGCCCACACAGCAGCCAGTGCCTCTCTCTCTATGACAGCGTACCTGCCTTCAGCCTCTCTGAGCACTCTGGATGCAAAGGCGATGGGCCGAAGCTCGCCCTCCACCCTCTGCTCCAAGACAGCACCTATGCCATACTCACTCGCATCCACAGTGAGATATGTTTTCCTGGCCGGTAAAAAGGAACCCAAGGATGGGGCTTGCTCAATCTCCTCCTTCGACCTGGGAAATTCCGTTTGGCACTGGTCTGACCATGCAAAATGCACACCCTTCTTCAGCAAAGACCTCATGCCAACAGTCTTGTCGGCATACGACGGGACAAATCTGCTGTAGTACTCTGCGAGACCCATGAAGGATCTCAACTGATCTTTGTTTACTGGGGCCGGTGCATCCTTCAACGCTTTTACCAACTCTGCCCTGAGATGAATACCTTGGGCATCTAACGAATGTCCCAAATAAGTCACACTGGGAACGCCCACCTTGCACTTGCTAAGTTTGAGAGTGAGACCACAATCCCTCAAGACACACATGACCTCAAGAACCCTAACATCATGTTCAGCTCGCGACTTACCCCATACTAAAATGTCATCCTGGAAACATTTTACACCCCGAATGCCCTCTGGAACACTGCAGCTGCGGAGGCCAAGCCGAAGGGCATCCTACAAAAACAGAAGGCGCCAAAAGGGGTGACAAAGGATGTAAGCGGGAGAGATTCCACATGCAGATCTATCTGATGATATGCAGAGGAAAGGTCAAAGGTAGAAAAACAGGAAGCCCCCGACACCCGGGAAAGCATCTCATTGATGTTGGGTAGGGGGTGTCTGTCAACCCAAATACTTGAGTTTAAATCTCTGAGATCTACGCACATTCTCATTCCTCCATCACCCTTGCGTGCCAATACTACCGGGGCCAACCATTCTGAACACTCTACTTCCTCTATGACCCCAGACTCCTTGAGTTTGTGCAACTCTTCCTTTAAGGCATCACGAGCCATGATCGGAACTCTCCTGACTTTGTGTACAACAGGCACAGAACCTTTCTTGAGAACTATCTTGTGTGCAAATCCCTTCAATTTGCCCAACTTTGAAGTAAAAACGGAAGGAAACTTGCTCTCCAAAACTTCTGCTGTGATTCCCACAGGAAACATGGCACAGTCATTCCCTTCACATACACTCATCACAGGGACAGGTTTCCCCGGTCTAATTTGCAGCTCCAGGGCAGCTTGTTCGTCCCAACCCAGTACAGGGTCACCTTTGTGGGCCACATACAACTTACCCCTACTCATTCTGCCTTCAAACTCTATGTGAACCCATTCAAACCCTAAAACTTCGATGGGCACTCGCCCATAGGCACACGGTTTATATCAGAAGGGGAGAGTTCAGACACCTTCTTGTTGAACTTGGACTCATATAGTTCAGGGGATATCATATTGTACGGAGAAACTGTGTCCACCATCATCTCTAATGGAACGACATCGACCATGAATGTCGCCCAAGCTCTCTTCTTGCAGCTCCCCACACTCAGCAATGTCCCTTCAGGCACACCTCCTTCACCCCTGTGAGAACAATCCATGTACCCCACTATTGTCACAGCATCATCATCAACATCATCATTCACACCCACCATTTTCACAGACTCTTTAGTGAAGGCAACGCCCTTGCACATGCAGGCGTAATGTCCCCTGGCTTTGCATTTTCTGCAGTCCACATTGGTAGCAGGACATTCCTTTGCACCCGCTGCATGACCTCGCCAACCATATCGCCTGCACTGTTCCTTTGATGAGGGTCCCGCTCTGCCATCCTTGTTCCTCACTTTGGGCTCAACAGTCTTACAGGGGATCACAGCATGTACAGCTTCCCCTTTGTCAGCCATTTCCCTCACACTCTTCCTAGATTCTTCGATTGCACAGGCAATCTCTATGACTTTTTCTAGGGGTGGGTCTTTTTCAATTCATAGTCTCTCCCTGACACGTACATCACACGTGCGCATCATTACTTGGTCACGGATGTATTCATCAACGGTACCAGTGAACTTGCATGTGGCAATCAAAGTGCGTAGAGCAGTCACGTGTGCATCTATACCCTCACAGGAGCCTTGAGCCCTCGAGAAGAAATGGTACCTCTCAAGAACAACGTTGGCTCTCTTGCCAAATCGCGCTTCCAACTTGCCCAAAGCTGTCTCATAAGCGAGCACCACTGCTGGTACCACGTCACCACCCTCACTGCCTTCTGCCTGGGCAGCGGGGATAGCGTTCACATTGGGGCCAGGTAGGTGCCTGAATACCCTGAGGCCCTCAGTTTCCAAGCAATTGAGCAATGCTGCCTCCTTCTCATCATCCGTGAATTCGGCACCACCCGCGGCTCTGAGGTACACTTTGAAGGTGTCCACCCACAAGTCCCACACAATAGGCGCTCCCCCGGACTGGCCAAGAATGCAGGTGGCGGACGTGCATTATTGTGCTGCATGTTGAGAAAGGTGGAGTCAGACAGGCTTGTAATGAACCAATATGCACTGTGCAACTTTGTAAAGAATTAGCATCCTCTGTGCAACCTCCTCTTGTGCCTGGCAGAGCAACCAATGCTGGAGTGTCACTGTACGATACAACGTGCCTTGAGCAAGGACAGAGATGTGGCCGGATACAGTCACGAAACACTTGGAAGACCCTCACATGGTTAATTCTCTTCTGAGAGGCTAGAGGGAACGCCCCTGAGGCAGGAAACAGAAAGGAGACCTCTTGCGTTTAGTCCCACCCTCCTCCAGCCGGCGTTGATATCCACTAAGGGAATGGGGCGGCAGACACGGGCTCGCCCCCCCAGCCTCGCTCCCCGCACAGGGAGGACACGCGCCGGAAAACAGGGATCCCTTCCCCTCTCACCTGCTGTCCGAGGAGGCACCGCGCTCAACCCCGGCTGGGGAGCGCAGGCTGGAAGCACGTCGGCTGTCCTGGTGCCGACATGCGGGGAGGGCCTCCCTTCCACGAGACAACGGGCGCTGCAGTCCACGGACGAACTGTGAAGGCAAGGGCTGGGAAATGCTGCTGCTCCCAGCTGATTCCAGTCAGGTAACTCGACGCGGACAGCGCCGGCCGGCATGCTCACCTCCACATGGCCCCCCGCTCCTCCTCCGGAGCAGGCACTCTCCCAAGGCGAAAAGAGGAATGTAGGCAACTGCTGGCGGCTGCAAGGCAACGTGGGTCAGAGGCTGGTTACCCTCGTCGCCAGTGTAATAAGGAAGCATACACTGCAGGTGAGTGAAGATCCTTTATTGGTAACCAGCCTGAGCCAGCAGTACTCAGCCTACACAGTACCTCTTCACTACAGCTTCTAACGGCTCTTCATGGAATCTCCCCTCTGAACATAAGTAAACATGACCTCAGAGAAAGAGTGGAATCCTACAAGGTAGAATTCCATTCAAGAGCAAAAGACACTTTACAACACAGTTGTATGTAAGCAGTTGTGTGTATTGGCTGCAGAGTGGTCTGTGATTCATAATGTCAGTGGATATGCTTTGTTACTGTGTTGCAGGGACATTACATTGCATGCACATTTAACAGACAGAAACCCGGTCACACACATGCAAGAAATCTACCTTGCAAACCCAAAAGACATGTAATATCATGTATTTGCATTTCATGCATAACCAGCAAACCGTTGTAGGGCCCGCGCAGGGTGAGAAGTTGTACACCATATTGTAATCGCACATGATAAACCGCACGATGCGCCGCAGGAAAAGAAGATAACATGACGCCACACACTCACAACAGAAGGCAAACGGAAACTTGCTGCAGAGATGACCATCCATGCAGCTTCACAATCAGCATTTCCATGCGTCAGGTGTGATACAAAGTATCAGCCCTGCCATTGAGAAAATGTGAATAAATAAATAAAGTGTAACTCTTGGCTTAAATTTCTATACACACTTTTCAAAGCCAAGTATGTATTATTCCCTCCCCACTTAATATCAGAGTGCTACTTTACAGAAAAATATTGAGGAAAAAGGTGTTAAGGTGCACGTGCTCCCACACCAATGGTACTTGAAATTCGCGGATCACACAAAAGTAAAAGTGGCAAAATAAATCGAATTTGGATTTTGCAAATGATGCGAAAATGATATTCAGCAAAGATGGAGGGTTTTAAAAGGATAATGGAGATGCAGCTCCTTTAAAGAATGATCTTGGACATGAAACCCAAAGCACTGCACTTAAAGTAAATACATTAGCAGCCAACTTTTCATTGGCCATTCAGCTCTATCGAGCCCGCTGCAGACTTCAGGGCTATTGTATTCTATGGAAGATGACTGCACACATCCAATTTTTAAACCTCTTTCAAAAATGTCACGACTGCAGAAAAAATCAGGTGGCAAACGGGGTCGAGGCAGATCTGACCGCAGGTATGTTATAGAAGAAGAAATTCTATCACAGCTGCCTTTGTCGCTGCAAAATGACAAAGTGAAAACTACAAATCAAACTGGGTCATTTTATGGAGCGTGTTAACCGCACTCTGTAAAATGGCTCTGCTAACGCCACGCACGCAGCATTAAGTCTTTGTTCTGATGAGGATACTCCTCATGTGCTCTGACAAGGCCTAATGATAGTTCTGCCTTTTCACATCACAAAATACGCAAAGATGAAATGTTCCCATCTTGCTTTTATGCCACATAAAGGTGCAGTAACTTGTCACATCTGCTTCCAGTCCCGACACAGAACAGAACAGAGCCATGAGTGTGATGGCAACGCTGGATGACACGGAGAAACAACTCTACAAGAAGACCCCCTAGGCCCCAGGTTCCAATGGTCATTCCCCTACAGTCCTTATAACCACTCACATACTAAGAAAAGCCTGTCATTTGTCACGGTTTCTTGGACGGTCACTCTCTAACCAAGAAGTCCACCCCGCCCCCCACAAGCCAGGTGGCAAACAACAAAACGCTTTAAAGATTCTGCTTTCATGAGTCCTCCAACCCTTATAATACCATTCAGTAAGTACCCTCTTGACCATCAAGATGCCAGGAACCAGGCAAGTGTATAGTAATATTATATATTTATCTTCATGTTGGCACAAAGAATAATGAACTATCAAGAAGCTTCTGCAACCAATGTCGTGGCACTACATAAGGAAACAATTTCAAATCATTTGCATTCAACTGGCTGACATATATTTCAAAGGAACATTTCGTTGCTTCAACACACAGGTATTATTTATATATTGGCAGTCACAATGCACAGGATGTCCTTACACCTAGCAGATAGACCACTTGAATAAGACACAGTGATGGCTTAATTTATCACAATGCTCTATTCAACCATCGACCCCCACCCTCCAGGAATCAATTATATAAGACCATTTTGGTTGGAAATCAAGGTGCAGGGAGTGTAATACAATGATAGAGAAACAAAATAATTGTATCTTTATATTTGAAATGAAAGGTATGAGAAATCAACTCACTAATTTTTGGCTCTTTATTGAGAAGACAGGCTTTGGGAAATGAACACAGGGAAATCATGTTTTTAACATACACAAAATGGAAATTGTAAGTGATTTCAATCCAGCACACACCCAAGTCAAAGCCCAGCATGCAGGGCACAAATGAAACCCTTAATTATTTGTGTCTATAAGTTCAATATTCTGAAGGATATACCACTCATATCACACCCTTCTCCTGGAACCCCCCGCACCCCTTCCCCGGTCACACTGAACCAGTGATCAGGCTAGTTTGCAAAGGTAAATATTTATTTCTGTATTTAAAATGTAATCACAATATATTTTAATAGGGAAACAAAAATCACCAATGGGGTGACAGAGCACAGCATAGTATATTTAATACATTATGAATCAAGTAATGTGCACCAAAAACATATGCAGCATAGAAAAGAGTACTTTTGTGTTGGTTTGGACAGATGGCACTATGGTTTGAGGTTCCCCTTGCAACACCCCTCAACCCCCCAATAGGCAGTTAAATAGATGTGAGGAGAGAACAGGTATTCAGGGATAGCACTAATCAAACAGAATATCAGTCCCACTTTCCCCCCTCAAACTCAAGAGAAAAACGGAAATGACTTTTCCGCTGTCATTTGGCTTCATAATTGTCTTTAGAATTGACTGGGCAAAACACCAAATATGGTCAAAAATACTTAAATTGTTGTAAATTCCTATGGGAACTGCTTTGAGCAGTTGCACACAATCACAAGCAATGATTTAGTCCAAACAAAATATTTGAAATCTTAAAGTCCAAGTCGGAAACAAATGAAAGCTATTTCACACGTGTAAACATTTCTCAGAATTGGAATTCGTGGCAAGCTTTTCCTTGCGCGATATTCGCGATAATTGGAGAATCTGTTTTGCAATTGAGTTATATGGATAGCTAAAGATGTCAGGTACAAGTAGGAGTTGAGGGAGTTATAGAGGTTTTAGTAAGAGTCGTTTTTGCGAGATAGGCGCGAGAATTGAAAACAGAAATGCACTTTGAAAATGACAAATGGGTTTGCTTACACTAGAGGATGAATATGAAAAAGCGAATACCACAGAGGGATTTTACAGTCACTTGATCAGTGTAACCCGCCTGCCGAGGAAACTCGACTTCTTCAGATGAGAAAAGAGTCAGCCAAAGACAGTTCTAACAATTCTGGTTCTGAATGAAAGATAGGAGGGGTTTGAAATAGGGATAAGACAATGCAAATATAATATGGGCCACAATTCTTCCTATTAATACTCTAAGGATAAGTTATTAAATTGGACCGTCAGCTCTGGTCATTGGATTGCATTGGATTGGGTCTGGTCTAGGAAAGACAGCACATCAGGCACGGTACTGGATCTACTAGGCCGGTCGCCGGATTTGCACAAGATCTGCCCTCCTAGTCTGAGGGTATCTGAATCAGCTGGATAGCGAGTTCCTCAGGCAAACCTAGTGGTGGCAAGCCAAAGAATTTCAGGATACTGGTTCAAAAGGACTTCTCACACCACAGAGCACTTCACTGGGTGGAGAGAATACATTTCAGGATTTGGGCCTTGCTGCAACTCAATAGTTCTCTATTGCTGGCAAGAGTTTTGTCCTCTGGATCTGGAAAAATATGAAAGCTGGATGTAGAATGCTGGATCAAAGTGCTTTACCGGAACCGGGAAAGTGACTGGATCAGTGAGTCCCTATGTGTTGTCAGCTGTCTCTATTTATGCTTTAAAATGACATCACAAAGTGTGTGTATGGGCTGGCTTCACTAAGCTTGCCCCTGTGAGCTGGGATAGGATCAAACATTAATTTCCACCTTGCAATTTGAGTGATTGGATCAAGGCTGTATGATGTCTCATTTTATGGTTTGCTTTACAGTCCTCAGAGACCTCCCTTTAGCCAATGTTCTCAAAATCGGATGTTTTACCATATGTACATTTCTACATTGGTCACCTTTATACAAATCACACACAAAGATGCCATATTTTATGTAGCAGCTATTCCTAAAAACCCTGCAGCGGCGGGATATTGTCTCAACTTTCTACAGAATTTTGTGCTTTTCGCTACCAACACAATTTCCAAATTTTATGCACATTTCCACAAATGTGTGTGTTTAACATAGGGATGTGCGTGTACATTTTCACAATTTTAACATTAATACATTTCCCATGAAACCACATATATTGCCATTCCTGTCCAGAACATGTCACACAGTTCTACCGCCTCTTCAAACGTGCAGCCAAAAATTAGATTAACAACTCTGTCCTTTTTTATATTTTTCACCACTTTGAGTAACAAGTTATGAGTCTTTTAAAAAATGTTCATTGTTCATTCTTAACAGCAGATGGTCGCTTTGCTCCATCCCTTTGTCTCTCCTGGGAGTCCAGTGCCTTCCCCTCCTTGGGGGAAGCCCCTTCCAAGAGACTTTACGACCACTTTCACACCTCCGATTCCTGGGCTGAAAGGCTTGTCATTGTTCCTTCTCTTTCTGTAGACAAGAGTCTGTTCCAGCCCGAAATTAACATCTCCCAGTGAGTTTCTGCTGAGATGAAGGCCCTCCTCCTAGGAGAAAAACCTGCTTTTCCAGGTCTTGCAGCTCAGCCAGGCTAATTAACCTCTTAAATAATCCAACACAACCAAATGTGTTGCATCAAACATAAATACATTACTTTCTTAGCCTTAAAATCTGTGGGATCAAAAACACAACTAAAATCTGTATTCCTTTTTGGCAATAGTCCTTTTCATGTTTGCTAATCCAGGAGACTTTTAGTTTTAGCTCACTTTAAAGTTTCAGCAGTACCTCATCTGACAGCTGTTATTCAGGTAGCCCAGGGTACTGCACCCAGATTTTGACAGAGGCTGTCAATTTACAGACAATCCAGTTTGTCTGATGAATGTTTTGCTCTTCACATTAGGACTTTGTATGTTCACAATGCTTCATTAGATAAATGAATTTTAGCACCAGGCAAGATGTTGAATGTTGAGAAGTGTTGTGCTACAGGCATTTTGGAGTTTTTAGCAACAAAGCAAATGTTATTTTTAGACACATTTTGGGGTTTCACTTGCAAAATGCTGCTTCTCTCTCTGCACTGTTTATTGGTCATAGAGCCATTTGACACATTTTCTGTGGTGTGCTCTATTCCACTGCCAATGCACCATGGGTGGTAGGTTGTGCATCCCTCTTTTTGTGTGCTGGAGCACATGGATTTTGTAGGTTTTTCTAGGTTTTTGGCATGCACATGGTTTTTGCCGCCATTATTGCAGTTTCTTTCACCATATCTGGCAGGGTTGTGCTGCATAGCATAGCGGAGTGGGTCAATACATCCCACAGATTGCAAGGCTTTGGGATTCTGGTTTGAGTATAAATGGGAATAAGCAGGACATTTCGTTTTGCACCACTCATACAAGGGTGGTGCAATGCTTTGGGATTCTTGTTTGAAATGACTCAATGGGAATTGGTTTTGTACCCTATACATTCACGTGACAAGGCTCTCTTGTTTTGGAGATTAAGGACATCCCCCTTCCGTACAGAAGTATGGGGTTTCAGCGACATAGTCACCCAAAAACTTTATTGTCTATACCGGCTACAACAGACTGTGCATGCATTTTGTTGTTTTCAAACTCCAACAATCACTCATCCCATAATTTCTATATTGAAATTAATTGAAATAACTTTGTTTGATAAACTGTGCTAATTGTCTACTCAATTTCTCCCCCCTCCCCGAAAGTGAAAGGTAAATGATTAAGGTAGGCTGTTCCCAGGGCTGGGCAGTGATGAACCACTGTCAGTGTGTGCAAAGTTCTATTTTCCATGAATATTTGCACATTACTTTGGAGCCTGTCCCCAAGAACATCCGCCAATGACATATCTTCCGAATACATTTTCTTTTCTAGTGATTGCTTAGTTACAGATAAATATCCCTATTCTAATTCCCACCACTGAAACAATCTCCCAGAATCTGGGAAAGAAAGAGGTTGGTTAAATCTAAATAATGTGTATTCTTTAAAGCAATAAATCAAAAAATTAAAGCTGGTCCCCTAGTTTAAAACACTCAGGAAGACACAGTATTTCAAATGAATGCAAGTAACATGTCTGCAGAAAGAGAAACGAGCCTTACTTGCTGTTGTTTCACAAATGTATGTATGCATTTATTCATTTATTGTGCACAATACCAGAGTGCCAAAACAGAAGAGGGAGAGGCAAAAAAGCAAAAATCAAGGTTGAAGAACAAAGTGTAAACTTCAAGGTGGAAAATATAAATCAGTCACTCTGTCAGAGGGTTGCTTTCATGTAAAAAATCCAGCGAATAAGAACATTTTTAATTAATTCCTTAAGAATAGGAAGGAAGGTTCAGACCTCATGGAGGAAAGAAGAGAGTTCACAATGTAGGTGCTAAGGCCTGAAATTATGTTATCGCCTGTAGATATATGTAAGGATATCTTTGGTGTGTTTGCAGCAAATAAGATCTTGAGACCCTGAGCGCAGTGCACAGGTTGGTTTGTACCACTTCAGATGTTCTATGAGATATTCCAGTGCACTGCCATATAGGCATTTGTGTGCTATTGTTAATGTTTTGAATTTAGTCCTATGAGGTATTGGGAGCCAATGCAATTCTTCTGGTACAGTTGTGAAATACTCATGGCGACCAGTGCTTGATATAATTCTGGTGCAGTGCTTTGCACTACATGCAGCTGGCCTATTCTGTACACTTTGGTCCCCAATCACAATGCATTGTCTTAATCTAGCTTGCTTGCTATGATTGCTTGACCAGTGCTTGATATAATTCTGGTGCAGTGCTTTGCACTACATGCAGCTGGCCTATTCTGTACACTTTGGTCCCCAATCACAATGCATTGTCTTAATCTAGCTTGCTTGCTATGATTGCTCTGGCAATAGTTGCAGCATTAGAACTATTGATAAATGGCATAATCTGCCTGAACAATCTGGTATAATAGTGACAAGCACTGCCTGTAGATGAAATATGATCAATCAAATTAATACCAGAGTGGACAGTAATGCCTAATGACTTAGCTTTCCTTAAGATTAGGATAAGGTGAGTATCCAATGTTAGTGTATCATAGGTGTTTCAAAAAGGTTTCAATTCCAGTTCTTGCAAAAATTCATCCATAGAAAAACTAATTTGAATGACTATTCGAGATCAATGGGATCTTCTAATATCTGTATATTCTTGAAACCAAATACTTAATTCTCTGTTTTAATTAACACATAACTCAGAACAAATGGTTCAATAATATCGGAAAATAGTGCTACACAAAACACAGTCAATTGTACCAAAATGTTGCACCTAATAAGAAAGAGCTATGTGCTGACTACCTCAAACAGTATTATTTGAGGGTACCTGTGAATTTCTCTCCCAGCCCGATTCTGCACGAGGATTTTTTAAGAGACATAAATGTTCGGTAGAATTTTGCCCAGGTTGAAGATGACTCTTTAAAAATATATAAACAAAGAAAACTTAACAGGCTTTGCAAAAGCAAAGACAGGTTAGTGGAAAGGGAAGGGTTGATGAGGCTGGGTGGGGTAGCAGGAAGACTTAGGGCCTGATTCATGGAACGTTTTCCTATTGGATTGCACCACTATGAAACACGTCCATGTCATGAATCAGGCCCTAAGTCTTGTGCATTTGGGAATGCTATCCAAGTCAGAAAGTGTATAAAACTCTGCAGTAAGATATCTCAGTAGATTAATGCAACTGCTGCTGCGATCTAAGTGTAACCTGAATGTCCCAGGTTTGAATATGTGTGTAAAGAACTCATTCTTTTATCCATCTGAACTTGATAAGATTAGTAAAGATGAAGAAAGATTGCCTATCAAGCCAACAGAGTCTGTCAAACATCAAGCATACCTCGGTCTGCTTTATATCATTCAGAGATCAACACACTGAGTAATATACAGGTTTATATTATTAGAATTCAGGGAATTCACAACAAACATAGGCCGTTGACTAGAGAACATGGCTGGGGGAAAGTCAGTCATGCATTAGAGGTGCGTGATGTTTTCATACGTACTCAGTTTATGTATTTAATAATTGCGAAATCCCATGTGAATTACATCAGAAAGGCAGAAAGGCAAAAATGACTAATGCAGATTCAGTCAGAAGGCAAGCATTCATGCTGTAGACTCTGGCGTTCCTTAAAGGAATATGATTGGCCAGGTAGAATGTCAATGTTATCAGCGTTCTACCAGGCAAAAGCATAACGTGTAGTTTCACTAAGCGGCCTTTTCTGAAAAACTTAGTTGGCCCAAGTGATGAGATGTGCATTTCACAAACTAACGAAAACAATAAAAATATATCCTCTGCACATTTCTTCATTTGGATTGCTATTGTGAATTTGGCATTAAGTATTTACTAAGGGCATGAGTCATGTAACGTATTCCTATGGCATTGTGCCATTATAAATTGTGTTAAAATATTACAATTATTAGCTGCAAACAAAGTGTTTCTATATTACAGAAACAGCCGGGTGCAAGCTATTCAACATTTAGACATGTTGTTTTCTTTGAGCATCCCTGTCAGAAAAGGTCTGACATGTTCCATTAATGAAATTTCGAAATGGTCTGACCTCTTCGACCCAATGTGTACGCGAACATTCCATCAAGTTTACATTGCCATGAACTTTACCTGAATCTGTCATCCAAAAGTAATACAATTTCGGGCAAAACCAAATAACCCAAATATAGTTAAATTGTTGCTGATTTGAGTTTCTGCCCCACAGTCCTACCCAGGACCTAGTCTGACGCTGTTAATTTGGCGGTATATCGTCTTTCACTCATATAGCACTGTCATATCTGACACGCTTGGAAAAGTGTGAGCAAATGAATACTTCAGATGACACAGTGCTAATAAATGTGTGTGCCAATAGTAAAAACACCATTCGGATGTGCTGTGGTTTGGTGCGGGGGAACATGGCAAACAAGGTTGACTTATAAGGGTGATGCGACGCAGTTTTCAGAGTTGGCATGTGTGGGTCAGAAAGGGACAGTTGGTGTGCATGTGTGGTTGGGGCAAGTGGAATATGCCACTGCAGTCGTTCTGTGGGGAGAGGCTCAAAATACTGCAGCATTGAAATTGTCCAATTCACAGCATGGCAATAGAACAGGTGTCTTCTAGTACAACTCCTCTTGCCTTCACCATCTTTCCCAAAGGCAGATCTGCAATTAATAGGACCGAGGAGTAAAATGGAACATGCACACTCCCTACAAATGTAGTATTTGGATAAGTGCACTGCTTCACTACATAGCTATGGAAGGCAGCACAAAAATGTTAAACATCTGGGGCTACTTTTTTAAGTCCCTGGAGAATAAATGAAGGTATGATACACGCGTAAAGATGTTATGCCTGTCTTAACACCTCCACTCATGTTTTTGGGTATTTTGGGTATTTTGCAGGTATAAGTGTGCAGAAGAATTGGAGTAATCGTTTTGAATCGCTTTCTCCCCCTACCTGCAAGAAACCCTTGGATTTAAACCCTGTGTAAAAGATTCATGCCAGTGTAAAACCAATTATTTTCACACAATCAGAGGTCCATTGTAAATGACCTCTGCCAATGCAAAAATGTCAGGTGACAGAGTGCAAAAGGAAGGCTTAAAGATCCTTCCACCACAATGTAGCACCTCCCTTTTGCACTCTGTAGTCAAACTATACAAATTTCCCGAAGGGAACCTCTTTGCACATATGTGAAAACGAAAGCAGTCCCCCCAAGTAAATTAAATGTTTTATTTTTTTTTTTTAAATTAGCTCCTTTGCATCTGAACAAGAATCAAGATCTTCGGTTGGCGACTCATTTTACATAATTTTATTCAGTCAACACAGTAGCTAGATCAATTTCAATAATCGTATTTACAACATAGTTTAACAGAGAACTAGTAGCATTAGGACCCACTCTTCAGAAATTCTTGGAGGTATTTGTATTGTGCATTTGAGCTCTTTAGTTTCAGCTTGTACCATACTGTGGAATCGTCTCTACTTCAGTGTTTGATTTGCGGATAGAGACCTTTGTTCTCTTTTCTTAGCATCTGCCTGCATGTTCTTAGAGACAAGGTAGATTGGCCTCATTCCGAATCTCAGAATCCTTATGAGTAGAGGCATAGCCATTATTGTCTAGCAAGTGGGTTCCAGAGCTTATGTAGTTGGGATCACTGCAGTGACATTAATGTCTGTAAATGCCCACACAGTTCTGCTAAGTGAGCATTCACAGATTTTGGGTGGGTCTTGCCTGCTCAAGCCCTAACTTGTCTACACCTCTGCTTATGAGACCTCTGTGTCCCTGGGAATGCTGGTGTCACAAATCAACTTCCGGGGCATCAGTGGTCCAGGAATGGATATTGGTTTATAAACCATCAATCTACCCCACACCTCTAATACACCAGAAGGGATCCGAACACATTGGAATACAAGTGTATTATAAGACCTCCTTGTCCAATTTCTGGTAACATGGACGGAATGGCACACTTATCTCCGCAAGGTCATGGATCGTTGGTTAGTTGCAACACAGCGAAAAAATACAATTATTACCCAATGATAAAAGGGACTGTCCAGTCAGATTGTATACAAATATCTACTTTTTTATTACTACAATAGACAGTTGTAGTACACTACAATTACAGCCCACACTGCAAAGGAACACAAAGGACAGGCATTTTCACGAAGGAAAGGGATGCACTCTGGATACTGACAGTAGGGTAGTTGGTAAAGCAATCAGTCTTATAGTTCAAAATTATTTGATTCCAGCACCAAAGGGGCAAAGATTCAGAACTGTCTATAGGGGCCTTCAGAGAAGGACCAGGGGGGCAGAACCACAATGTACCTGGAGTTGAAGAAGTTGTTGGTGCTCAACAGTGTTGAGGCGGTTCTAGGGTGCTTTGCCGCCCTTGAGACAGAGTTAGTGGCAAGAGACAGGTGAGGGGACCAGGTGACAGGCAGTTCGACAAACAAGGCTGGACATACATCTGCAGGCTGTGCGGTGTATCAGCTCGAGGCCAAGAATCATTGTCTCTGTGCTGGATGGTAGATCTGGAATGCTGGTCGAGGTGTCTCAGATGGCTCTGGTCACTGTGGTGTGACAACGGTCACCGGTGCAGTCGGATGTGGTTTGAGGACTCAACTGTCTCGAAATTGTCCTTACAAAGATGGACGCTGGATGATGTTTGTGTGGCACTCCTCATAGCTTCTTCGCAGGGCTCATGTCCTTTCAAGGTGGACAGCCCAAAGTTCAGGAGGGTGTTAGCAGGCAACAGCCTTGTCCTTTGTCCAGAGTCTCTCCGGCACTTACCACATAGGAAGCTTGCTGTCAGAACCTAGCAGAGCATGCTCTGTGCTGGCTGGGTACCAGTTCTGGAGCTGCTGGATGGGTCCTCTGAGTCTGGTATCTCCCTCTGTTTCCTGGGAGATGTTTAGGGGAGGGATATTGTTTCCCTCTTGGAACTGCTGTCATTCCTTCACTGGTGGAAGATGTAAGGTAGACTGTACCTTCTGCTCAGTTCCAAATTAGTACTTCTTCTTACTCCTTGAAAAGTCTTCAGATGATCTGCTAAGTGAGAGGTTCAGCCCTCTTTTAAAGCCAAATGGGCCCTAGTGATTAGTATAGGCTAAGCCTACCTTAATGAACCAATCATGGGTCCCCACCAACAATCTTCTGTTATGCATGAAGTCAGGCCCAGAGTGCTCTGCAACAGGACAGACAAGGTGGTGACAGCATATACCTAAGTCCCACCCATCTTCCTGTCTGGTGTATATCAAAGTGTATATCTGGTTATCTGAGCCCACTGTGACTCTTGATTACAGTGCAAGTTTTCCTTTGAAGTATGTTTTCGGAGCAGGCTTCCTGTCTCCCCAAAACCACATATTTCTCCCCTCTGAGATGGGTCAGCTCTGCAGGGGTTTTCCTATGGTAAATATTGGACCCAGACATGCATTTCACTGCCTTTTATACAGAGGGGTGGGAACTAGCTTCAAGTTTACACACTGCACAACATGGGGGTGTTAGTCCTGCCTTCCTGATGTCTCTCCGGCAACAAAGCCCACTCGGCAGGCTTGCCTCAATTATCTATCATTAGTATGCACTGCCACTAGCTGGAAAACAAAGGAATGCAGATCAATGGAGCCTTTAACATTTTAATTAGGCTGCTCATGCCTGGAGGAAGGTGTGCCTTCCCCCTTGTTGGAATGCTTTGATGTACCCAGGACTGTCACATTCTATGTGAATATGACAGGGGAAAATGGTGCCTGTAAGCTGTCTTCCAAGAGTACAGGTGACTATGTGTTTGGTGCGAGAGGCAGCTGAAATGGGTGCACAATGGCTGCACTCATTTCATGTAGGTTGGTCTACCATCATTCATTTTCATATATCAAAAAATAAAAAAAAAGTCCATGCGAGCACACTCTCCCTGTGTGGAGGGTCAAATTCCTCACAGCTGGCATTTGGCTTTAGAGACCTGTAGTGTGGTTTCACTAGGATTAATGAACTGGGGACTCTCCCCATGATGTAAGGGTAAGGAAGTGGAGAAAGGGATGGAGCAACCCCAAGAAGACACTGTGTCTCTGTTGTGTTGTGTTGTGTTGTGTCATACCCTTAACTGCAGGAGCATAGCTCCCATCTGCCTCAGTCTGTTAGCTTCCATAATCAGGAAACCTCTTTCTACTCACCAGTCCTATCCGAGTTGCAGGCATCAAGCCATGTGGGCTACTGTAAGCAAGTTCTCAACTGTATAAGTATTGAGCAATGATATCAACACTGCAAATGTCTTGCTGCACTCAGCGTGATGTAAATCTGCAGCGGCCTACTATATGTAGGTGTGTCTTCATTAGTTACTGCATTAAAAAACGTAAAATTTCACAATGTTGAAAACATTGTTGCACTTTTTCTCACCCAATCCACTGTGCAATGTACAATTCCGGCACACATGGAAGTATTAGCAAAAGATCAACAGCTGCTGCTCATTGTACAGAGCAGCGGGTGCACCCAACTCTGCGTCACGTGATTGGTGCCTTTCCTAGGCAGTGCAGCAGTGCTCAGGCAAGGAAGATATTATTTTTCAATAGGACTCGTGTTAGCAGTCTGGAACTTTACTAATCCAGCATAGAGTGGCTCCCGAGGTCATGGAAATAATAGTAATAATACGCACTTAAAAATGGATTAAAAGGTCTTAAAAAGCTTACAAATTACAGAAAAAGGAACCTACGTGTGTTCACAAAAGGAGACCTATGTTCATAATTAATACATCTATGACTGCGGAAAAGAGATATATTGACTAGTATTATTTGTGTTACTCGTGCACGTATTGATGACTGTGATTCACAATTTGATGCGCACAAGTGCAGGAAAGTTTTAGTGCAAGGTTATGTCTCATGTAAATCAAATGGTGTGCATGCAGTTTATTTTAAATTGGCACAACATCTGTGTGAATAATAGATTAGTACCTGGCAAGGGACAATGAGCTTGTTACAAGCAAGCTCATTGGCCTTCACCGGGGCATTACCTGACCGGGAATCCCTCATCCCCACAACCTTCCTTCCCTTCTGTCCACAGCAGAGGGATTGGCAGCCACAAAGCCAAAGACGAGGCTCGGCACACGGTAATCCCCACTCCGAGCCACCACACGGCTGGAGGCTGCCATCTTCCCTCACCGAGGATCGAGGTAAGTGTTGTTCCCCCAATCTAAAGAATTCCCTCCCTGCCCTCCCAACCCCACTTACCAACTTGTCTGTCCTTTCGGGAGCGAATGCGCTGGGAACACTTCTGTCCCCAGTGTGCCTGCTCCCGATCCGCGACAGGCTGTCATGGAAAGGAAGAAGGGACTAAAAGTAGTCCCTTCTCTCGCTTCCATGGCAGCTATTTTATTTGTTTACATGTGTCCTTATTTTTTGAATGCCCGCCAAGGAAACAGAGAAGGGACTACTCGTAGTCCTTAATTGCCTTCACGGTGGGCATTTTGTTTGTTTACTTTTTCACATTCGTTTTCAATGGCCACCATGGAAAGGGAAAATTGACTTTGTTTTCCCTTCACAGGCGGCCATTCTTTTGAAAAAAAAAGAAAATTCTGTTCCAAAACACCGGAACATTTCGGAACAGAAAGAAATACTCTCAGTACCCTTTGGGCCTGTAGGTATGGGCCCCGGGGCATTACCTGAAGTGGTAATACCCCTCTGCTCGCTGCCTATTTCTTAATTATTATGATTGCACGCTCTGATGCAAACCGTTCCAACCAAGGAATGAAGTCTACAGTCAGTAAACATGGATTGGAATATGGTCGCAATTTCAGCGAAATTCATATTCCAGTTGTAAACGTGAAACCGAAACGACCATGCTGATCGCAGTCTCGAACAAACTTTGTTCTAACTTGAATTCAGAGACGTTTACATTCATTGTTCCTGCCACTTCAAGTTTTTGAACCATTGTTAAAACAATCAAATTAAACTCATTGCTGAAGAACTAGCCACCTAATCATTTTCCAGTTCCAGAACACCTACTGCTTGGTACACCTCAATTATTCTTTAGGAGCAATGCTCAATATGTAGACTCTAATAAGCTTGGTGCAAACCTCAAAGTGATGCTTGTCTTCTTGTACTGTTCTTTGCTTGAATGCATCAAAACCATGATATTGCTCTATCAGTGCATTTCAAACTTCAAATTACTTCTCCAAATCAACCTTTGGAAGATTTTTCTCTCAAAGATGTTTCTTGAAATATTATCACTCTAACCCAGGGTTCTTCAACCTTTGTCTCTACATATATTTTGGACTACAACTCCTAACAACCACTATCCAACATGGTTAATGTTGAGGGATCATGGAAGTTGTAGTCCAAAACATTTAGAGAGCCCCAGGTTGCAAACTCCCGAGTCTAACCAATTCATCACACTGTGTCCATTATCTGCGCCATCAACACATATTTTCTCACAAACTACTACCCAAATTTGAAAAGCCCTCACCAGTGAAATTCCTAGTTAGACAGATTTAAGTTTACCTTTGCCCCTTTGTTCTCTTCATTATATTGGCAAACAATGGTTAGCCTTTTCTCCATACAAACCGACGGATGCCAAGTTATCCACTAAAACCATATCATACTCATGTGATCTGATAGTATTGGGAACTAGGAAGTGTCAACATTGAGGCGTATTGATGGAAAGCGATACGACACAAGCACCAGAAGGGATTATAGCAGATCACAAGTGCCACATGTCTTAGGGCATTGCAGTGGAGAGGGCATATGCATGTCAACATTTTGACACGGGAGGAAGATTTTCTCACTGGAGGCAGGATCAGTGAATTTTCCCATTGGGTTGAATTGAGGTTGGAATTATTTTACAAGGGGGAAAGTAAAACAGATCAACATTTGTGTTAAAGAAAATCGTGTGTCTTGTATGGGGCAGCAATCTAGACAGAGCAGCAATCCAGGAGAGCTTGTCATTTCAGGAAGCGTAGGTGCAGGCAACGGCTTGGTCTCAATATTCAGTGTGTTTTGATTGACAAAAACTCTTTGAGGAGGTTTTGGAAACAGGAAGAATGTGTTACATGGCACAGTTATAGGAGCACCGAAATATTTCGGCAGCAGAAGCAAATTTTCAGGTCAAACATCTGCAGTAGATCACAATCTCTTCAGCAGCCCTGGCTTCTACCTTCTCAAGTTAACAGACCACAGCATTTGCTATTTAGTTAGAAAAGTTAGATTCGTGGGGATTCTTTCACCATTTGCGATTACATCCAAAAGCTAGCATAAATTACTCGAGTTACCTCTGCGCACATGCAGAGGTTCTGTAAGGCATGCGTGTGAAAATGACGAACTTCTCTACTTATTTACCAGTGCCATCTGTATCACTTTACAAAATTCTGTATATTTTACACTTTCAGATGGAGATTTCTGTTGGGCTTTTCTTCCAATGGTTACAAAAATGGAGGCAGAACAACATTACATTTTTTTTTCCCAAAGGTGACCTGCTAATTTTGTTTCGAAACACTAATAATAATGACCTGCTAGTTTTTTTCAAAACACTAATAATAAGTATAGAAACGGTTTTTTAATAGTAAAAACTATACTCTTTTATTTTAAGTTCATTCAATATCAAATTAATACAATTCTAAAACACCTTATAAATACCCTTTACCTAGATATCCAAACACATCACATGCAACAATTCATATTTATAAACACCATTACACAAATTACCTAAAAATCAAATGCATCACAACACTTAATACCACATTGATCTATTTGTCTTGTTCCAAAGCCAATAACTGCCTCATTACAGTTGTGCATAAAATTGGGACTATTTCACAGATGCTGGCTAGTTTAATGCCCCCATATTTCAGCTCTGTCTGAGTATATAGAATGGGAAACGGGGAGTGCATAGTCGAGTGCTGTTATGTGGAATGCTCGCTGTGACGTCTTTTCCTGCTCCTGCGGGCTTCATTTGGAGCGGTTGCAGTTTCAGTTGGAAGTGGATTTGCTTTCATTCATTGACATTGCGTGGCAAGGCCACGTCCCCTTACATTTCCTGAGACCATAAAATATGTTGCCTGTGCGCACTCGCGCGTGCGCACACGTGAAGTGCACAGTCGAGTGCTGTTACGTGGAAGGCTCACTGTGACATTCTTTACCTGCTCCTGTGGGCTTCGCTTGGAGCGGTTGCAGTTTCAGTTGGAAGTGGATTTGCTTTCATTCATTGACATTGGTATGCTTATAATGGACTACTGAGATAGAATCTGCCGTACAATAGTCTGTAGAACTTTCAATAACTGCATTCTTCTTTTTTTCTATTGTGGCAAGGCCACGCCCCCTTTCACTTTCCAAGACCATAAAATCTGTTGCTCTGTTGCTGTTGCTTGCTCTGTTGCTTGGAGCGATTGCAGTTTCAGTTGGAATTGGATTTGCTTTCATTCATTTACATTGGTATGCTTATAATGCACTACTAAGATAGTATCTACTATACAATAGCCTACAGCGCTTTCAATAACTGCATTATTCTTCTTTTTTTTCTAGTGTGGCAAGGCACGCCCCCTTTCACTTCTCGCGACATAAACCTGTTGCCCACGCGCACACATGGAGTGCACATGGGGAGTGCACAGTTGAGTGCTGTTATGCTGTTACACTGTTGCTCAGTGCACTGTGCTTGGCTGTGTCACTCCACGTTTAAAGGCATATAAAGATCTCCTTCTTTATTGTGAGGTGGGCCTTGTATATGACAGCATATACTTTAATCACTGATATGCCGGCTTGGCCAGCAATGAGCCGCTCTTATCAGTCGGTCTTCAAATTGGGCGAAATAGGGCGCGCATCATGCATTGCACTGCCCAATGTGGGACCACAAAAATAATGTGTGGCCAGTAAAGGCAACAACGGCATTAGATATTTTTGCAACAAAAACGAAACTGTAACGCCTGTAAATGTGACTGTAGATAAAATCACACGTGTTTCGACCCGTGAACCAGCAAACAATAATGTCATCGGTAGCAGTACAATGGAGACTCAAGGTCAGCCATCAGACTTAGAAGTTTAAGGATGTCTGACCCCGGAAACCACTGAAACGTACCAGGAGGTTTTTTTACACCTAAGGGCATTATGGGAAATTGCCCAATGGATCAGAATATCATCATGATCTATAAAGAATATCATTCCCAATGCCCACTGTTATAATCCCAGGTAATTAAAATTGGGGGGAAAACAAGCACAAATAATGAGGCCAGTCTCAGTGCAGTTATTGCTTTTCCTAGGCCTTTATCAGCAATTAAGTTTGCTAAACTTCCTCAGGTACAGAACACTGAGGAGGCAATGGCACCCCAATGTACTAGAATACAAATACATCGTAGTTCCTCTAAGGCAAGTTCAAATCTGTCCAATTCACACATTCTCACTCGAGAGATGGCAAATGTAATTCTTCATTTTCATCGAATTCCTCAGCTGCATCATTTGTAAAACCTACCCCACGCCCATCTTTTGGATTTATGCAGCCGCACAGTTCGATGATTGAATCTGCGTTTTCTGCGATTAATACATCTTTGTATTCCATCTTGAAAATGTACGTAGCACAAGAAAGAAAGATTGACATAAATACTGATTGATTGAAATTGCTGTTGGCAAAGGTGGACTGGTTGGCTGCGGCACGTCTCAGGCTGACGTCCACAGCCAACCGAGTGCATTGCCAGGAATGGATAACACTCCTAGGAGTGAAGGATCCCTACGATCAGTGGTAAATCAGAGTGTGGTTGCACCAGTAAAAGACATTCTATCCGAAGAAGTGGTCACCAACTGAGCACTAGACCGAGATCTGGAGATGGTTTTGAAAAACGAGCACTTTGGGGAACTTCATGCACCTCCATCACCTGAGATAGTGGATGTCCCAACATATGAACTATTGTAACCCATACCCCGTAAACGATAAGCTAAGAAAAAAGGGTCTACGATGATTGTCTCGTTAGACGTTAAAAACAACAAAAAACAATCAGTTCCAAGAAAAAACACAAAAATGAGTGTCAAGAAATGTGTTGAAAATATATCAATTCCAAAAGCTAGTACTTCAAAAAAACAGGTACGAATAAAAGATAAGGAGATAGGGCATTGTTCGGGCACATACCCATCAGAACCCCAAACAGATAGATACAGAGCATGGAATAGTCAACATCTCTGCTGTGGAAGATGCAACTGAGGTGAAAGATAATGCTGAGTTAATGAATCTATCCATTTACTCAATCTCTTCATTACCACTCTATGATGCTATTTTGGAAAGTTTACAGTAACCACAATCAATTCTTCCAGAATGTAGAATAGCCCGTACAAACAAATGTAATCATTCAATCTATTTCAAGACAATGGAACAAAAGAGAACACAAATGCTAAAGAACATGGAGAAAGTTAATATCTGAAAAACAGTAAAGGATACAAGAGTAAGAGATAGGCCTAGTGATAGCCAAGATCAAAACTGGATAGGGTGTAATGATCGTCTTATACTTACAATGGTAGGCAGAACAAACCATGAACCCGAACAGGACAATGTTGATCACAGCTTTCCACTCCATTCAGAAACGGGTAAATATCTGTTCAGAAGATTTTAAATCCATGTGTTTTATACCAAGTGATAATTTCAATAGAGTGGAACTCCAAATTCCTTCCCTTACAGTCAAAGGGTTGTTATGAGAGACACACTTAATCAATGTGGATTTGAGGAATGCATAAAATAACAGGGATCAGAGGCTTAGTCATGAAAGGGAAACAAAAGCTACAGACCATAGTGAACACAGATGGGGGAATAGGTCACCTCAGTACACAAGAGAAGTAAGTACTGAAGACCAGGAGATAAAAATCTATCAGCCATGTACATCAATTACAGTTTGGCAAACCATCAACATTATTGAGAAGTTAGGATTAAAGAAAAGGATTTGGCAGTGGTCAAGACAACATTGTCTTGGCTCTCTAAAGCCCTATATCGGAAAGAGAAGAAAACTAACTGTTAGCCACAGTTAGATGTGTCCCATCAATCTGTCTCTATGGCCATATGTAATACCAGATGGCTCTCGCATTTAATGAAACCCCAGTTAAATGGCTTGAATAAATATCAAATAATTATGCTACAAAAGATGTGGATTATGATGCAACCACTCTTGCCAAACTTAGAAATTGCCTTGATCAAAGTGATCAAACAATCAAGCAAGCGGCCAGCTACCAGTTTATTAACCTTGGTGGTGACATAACAGTGGTACCTTGGCCCCCCCCCACTCAGGGATTCAATTAGTGAGGCTAGTCACATCTAATCCTGACTTGCCATTTAGTCCTCAGACTGTGATGATTAACATCTACTGGAATCCTAATGCCAGTGATGAGAATACGTTCATCGGCATGGTTGCCCAAATGTTAGACTTGATTGCTTTGGGCGGGCAAACATATATAACCATCATAGCAGGAGATATGAACATAAAGTGCTTGAACTACAGTCCAAACCACTAATCGGTTGAGCCGCCAAATGGATTGGGTTGATGGATGCATCGGCGTTAACCATGGTGAACGGAACTGTAACGGGTGATTGTCCCCCATCACCCACATGGGAACGAGGGACCTCTCAGGCAACCCTTGACTATGTTTTCATTTCATCCCATGAAATCAATAGAATTTTTATCTTTCAAGGTCGGTTTTAACACGTGTAGTGATCACCATATTTTGGAGACAAACTGGTGCCAAGACACTCCTAGACCACGTGATGAATATCAGTTTCCTCTTCTAATAAATAATGGAAGGGATAAAGTCACATGTCTCCTTACATTCTTAACCTACTAAACAATCAGGTCAGTGCTTTATTCAAAGGGGCAATTGATTCGATCTTGGAGTACACCAACGCACTGAATATAATCAGATAGACAAGCAAAATGAATGGGAGACCTTTCTTTGCCAATAAAAATCCACATGATCTTCATATTAGAACACTTAAGGCTCAGATGTGACAGCAACTAAGAAAACATCTTGATGAGAAATATAAAAGAAAGGTATGCACAAGGTATAAAAATGCCTTTAAACAGGGGAAAGAAAAGATAAGGCAACATGATGGTAAAGCTATGTTGGCAGCAATCACTTGAAAATCAACAAGGCAGATCTGGGAACTATTTAGAAAGATGTCCATCCTTGCTGAATCCTCAATAATCATAAACACAGTTATTGAACAATCATGGATTTCCCGCTTCTCTTCACTATATACCAGACCAAAAACCCAGATTAAATGCATGATTTGTTCAATGAATGAGGGTTTTAATATCAGTTTCGATCACAATGACATTGTGATACTTGTTAACAAACTATGTTCATCACGTGACCCGGGTCCCGATGGCTTATCAAATTGGGTTCTTAAAAAACATCCAGAGGAATAGGCCTCGATCCTTGAAGCTATATTTAGAAATATTGAGAAAACATGCACCACAGAAAATCAATCATTTTCCCTTTTTAATAAAAAGGAAATCAAAAAACAACCCATTTAACTAAAGACCCATCATGCTCCTAGATATACCAGGCAAGATTTATGCAAGACTGGTCTTAAAGTAACTGATTCATTGGATCCGAGTGGAGAACCTATTTCATATAAATCAGGGTTCGTAAAGGGTGTTGCAACATCGCTAAACCTGATGCTACTCTCATTCATCAAAAAGTAAGCAATCAAAATGAACCAATCCATCTTTTTAGCATTCATTGATTTAAGACAGGTCTTTGATTCCATATCTAGAGAGACATTATGGCATAAGCTATAGGAAGTGCACTGTCAACTGCACATTTTCAATATCATTTATCAATTTTACATGGATACATCCATACAGATTAAACTGAACAAAGTAGGGCTTTTAAGTAAGGACATTTATACTTTTAATGGCCTGAAACAAGGTTGCGTTGTAGCTTTGACACTTTTTTATTTTTATATTAGGGACATCATCACATTTTTAACGAACACTAGATCATTTCCCCCCAAAACTTGGACATTTTAAAACTGAATGCCTATTTAATGCTGATAATTTGGTTTTAATTGATCAGACCCAGATGGGCCTCCAAAGGAAGCTTCATGCACTAGAGAAATTGTTCAACTTGCCCTCCCTCCCCTCACGCCCTCAGCCACTTCCGTGTTTCCCTCTTCCCTCCCACCTCCCAGCCTGCCCCCTCCCCACCCTGATTGGTTGCCTGGCGCTCTTAGTGGACCGTCCCTGGGCAGCCCTCTGCCCGGCAGCCCCTTTCGGCTAAGGGCCCCTAGGCAAAGGGCGACTCCCTAACTGGCGGCTCCTGGTGGTGTCTGCAGGTGTCCGCAGGGGACGCCTGTTACCAGTTGCCACCCTTGCTCTATGGTCGGGGTCCCCCTGCCCACTGTGTCCACCTGGTTGACCCGCTAACCTTGTTGTGATCTCACTCGTTACAATTATGCACCAGCATTTTTACAATTTCCTTGTGACACCTAGGACTTTCTCCCTCTATTCGGGACTCTCAAGTTTAGGTGGGATTTCACCTGTTTTAACAAAGCACTGTCACCGTATTTAAAATTACTTTGTGAAACCTAGGCCTTTCTCCCTCTATTCAGGACTCTCAAATTTAGGTGGGATTTCACCTGTTTTAAAAAAGCACTGTCACCGTATTTAAAATTACTTTGTGAAACCTAGGCCTTTCTCCCTCTAGTCAGGATTCCTCCCTCTCCCTCTATTCCAGGATTCTTCTAACCTGCGCATGATGTTAGCTCTGTAAGTCTGAGTGCTGGCATCCTGTCATACTGCTCAACGCCCTGCCTCTCACTCCCACTTGCCGACTCTAATGTCACCTCCAGTACCTCCACCTTTCTCCTCCCCACCTACTCTATGGTGCTCTCTGTCTCTCCTATCTTCTCTAACTGCTTCTCTATTGACTATCCTGCCCTCCTCACCGAATCTGGTAGGAAGAAGTTTAAAAAGGACATCCTGGTCTCCAACCCAGGCCTCCCTATCGCCGACACCTACACCAGTGCCTCTTCTAAGGAAACTCTCACCGACATCCTCTTTGTCGTTCCTTCGCCAGAACAATGGACCCCTCATATGGTCTCTGTGCTCTCCCCTTTCTCCTCTTCTCCCATTAATGGTGGCACCCATTGGGATGCCCTTCTGGCCCCCTTCCATTCCTCTAAGGTCATCATTAATGTTTACTTGAATGGGACCGTTATGGTCCAAGACCCTCAGGCCAACCTTCACCTCTTTGATCGAAGTTTTCCGTGCCTCATCAATTTCCTTTCTTCTCCTGCTGCCCCTCCTCCCTTTCTGTGGCTGCCTCGCCTCCCTCTTCTGCTTCCAGCTTGGCTACCTTGCCTTCACCTTCACTCTTTGCCCCCTTCCGCGCTCCTTCTACACCTCCGAAGGACATACCTCTGAGCTGTACCCCTCCTCGGAAGTCATTCAAGGATGGCAACCTTCTCCATATTGCCACTCTCAACTCTCGCTCTGCTGTCAAACACTCTTCTGATATCTGCTGCCTACTGGAAGAACTTGACCTCGATGTCTTGGGTCTCACCGAGACATGGTTTACAGCCAGTTCTGTCACTAGCTTTGACACGCTTCTACCTAACGGCTACAAGATCCTCTCCGCGCCTAGGCCCAACCGCACTGGAGGGGGTGTAGCCCTGATCTTCCCTGAGTGGATTCCTGCCTCTGTCAAACCCACGCAGGCCTACTCCTCCTTTGAATGCCTCGTCTGCAGGCTCTCTCTCTCCCCTAGCCATTCCCTTACTTAGGCTACTATCTATTAGCCAGCTGGTCAGCTCTGCTCCTTCCTCACTGAGTGGGCGGACCTCTCCTCTTCACTCCTGGCCTCAACCACTCAACTCCTCCTTCTTGGAGACTTCAACATCCACCTGGATGCCTCCTGTCCTCCCTCTGGACTCTTTCATGACCTTTGAGACTCTCTCTCACTCACTATTCTCCCCTCTGGCCCAACTCATTCTGCAGGACACACTCTGGATGTCCTGATCTCCTCAGACCTTCCCCTCTCTGTCCCTCTCTCCACTCCTCTCTCCTGGAGTGATCACTTTCTCCTCTCCTCCCACCTCACCGTCCCTATCACCCAGGTGAAGCCACCTCCACAACTGCCACCCACCTTCTCGGTCATCTGACCCATGAAGCGCGTGTCAGTTGAGGCTTTTGCCGCCACCTTCTCACCTCCTCCTCCCCCTATGGCTGACTCTCACCCTGACACAGCCCTCTCTATGCTCCACTCTGCTATATCTGATACTCTTGATATCTTTGCCCTGTCATGATAATCCACCTGAAGTCCAAAGCCAAGTGCAACTCATGGTACGACTCGGACCGCGTCACCCTAAAACGCAAGTGCAGGGTGGCGGAGAGGAAATGGCGTGCTTCGTGTACATCCTCTGACAAACTGGCCTGCCGCCTGCTCCAAAGACAATACCGGCTCTCTGTCCTAACCAAGAAGAGAGCCCATATCCAAGCCGGCGTCTCTGTGGCATCAAACAACTCAGCCGAACTCTTTAAAATCTGCAAGGAACTGGCCAATCCTGCCGCAGTCTCTACCTCCCCTATCCCCTCCCAGGCCCTCTGTACGGCACTGGCTTCTCACTTCATCTCTAAAACTTAGGACATCCTGTCCTCTCTCTCCTCCTATCCCTCACATCCCCCCTCTCCCTGCTCCTCCTCTGGCCTCCATGCAGCCACCTCACCTCCCTCCTTCTCTGCCTTTCTCCTGTTCTCCGCAGACAAGGTTTCTAGACAAGTCCAATCTATGAAGGTCTTGTCGAAACAGGTTCACCCCTGTTTCTCCAAAACGATCAAGGACCACATTGACTCCCTGGCTCCTGCCCTGGCTGATTTCTGCAATCACTCCTTTGCCACTGGAGTCTTCCCATCCCCCCTGAAGCAGTCCCTTGTGCACCCTCTTCTTAAGAAACCCTCTGCCGACCCCTCCTGCCCGGCTAACTGGGCAAGCTCCTGGAGAAACTGGCCATCTCCCAGCTCATTCTCCACACTGAATCTGTTGGTTGTCTTCATGACCATCAGTCTGGCTTCAGAGCTGCCAGAAGCACGGAAACTGCTCTCCTGAACATCCGTGAAGACCTGCTCTCCAACCTTGACTCTAACACCCTGTATGTTCTCATTTTACTTAATCTCTCCTCTGCCTTTGACACTGTCATCCATGCCATCCTGCTCAATCGTCTCCGTGATAACCTGGGTACCACTGGTCAGGCTCTGGCGTGGCTGACTTCTTTCCTCTCCGACCGACCCTCCCAGGTCCAACTTGGGTCTTTCCTCTCCGATATCTTTGTACCTACCTGTGGTGTCCCCCAGGGATCTAACCTCTCTCCCTGGCTGTTCAACCAATACCTGGCACTCCTTGCTCACCTCATTGCTGCTCTCTGCCCCAACTTTCAGAGCTATGCGGACAATACTCAGCTCATTTTCAGGCTACCCTCAGCCTCCGCTTCTCCTTCCCTCATCTCTGACTGTCTGTCTGCTATCCAGGAGTGGTGTGCCGCCAATGCCCTCTGCTTTAATGCCAGTAAGACTGAGATTCTACTCATTGGCACACCCACTCCCTCCATCCCTACAGCTCTCTTTCCAGCCTCTCTTGGCCCTCTTCCTGCTCCCACCTGCATGGATGAAATCCTCAGGGTCATCTTCGACTCCACATTCTCCTTCTCTCCTCACATCTCTGATGTCTCTAAGAAGTCACACTACCAGCTGCACCTCCTCAGAGGTATTCTTACTTTCCTCTCCTTCCCCCAGAAGCTCACTGTCTCCAGAGCCCTGGTTCTCTCTAAGCTGGACTATTGTAGCAGCCTCTATCTAAATCTGCCTGCCTCTACTCTCCGCCCTCTGCAACTTATCCAGAACAGGACTGCGAGACTTGTCCTTGGCCTCAAGCCCAGGGATCGTATCTCTCCAGGACTGAAATCTCTGCACTGGCTCCCAGTGGCTGCGAGGATTAAGTTCAAAACCCTCTCCATTGTACACAAGGCCTTCTGGGGTCTGGGGCTGAAATACCTTCAACTCTCTCTTCCTAAATATCTTCCTTCTCGACCGCTTCGCTCTTCCGGCTCCAACTCCCTCAGGGTCAGTCGCTTCTCCAAGCAACGAGTTGGTGGTTGATCTCTTTATTCGGCAGTGGCCTCCCACTGGAACAGCCTTCTTGCCTCCCTGAAACTTGAGGAGAACCATCTCCAGTTCCGGAAGCACCTCAAAACCTTCCTCTTTGCTTCTGCTTTCACTCCCCCTCTCCCCTTTTCATTTTCCGAACAGATACTGCACTGGATACCTGGCCTCCCTCTGATCTTGGGCCCAGGCCTGCCAGTTGCCCACCTGCACTGCCTCCCTGGTAACCCCTGTACCTGGAGACTATTTCCTGTATCCTTACAGTCCCACTACCAGCACTTATGTTCTGCACTTACCATACACTTGCCACTTGCTGGCCGTTTTTATTTATCTTATTTATTGTACTATCCCTTGTACTGCACTCCCCCCCTCTCCCTTCCCCCTCGCACTTTTCCCTTTCCCCCTTCCAATGCACTTACACGATCTGAATGACACCTGGCCTAGTAGGATCGCTGTCTGTCTTCCCTTTGTTCCCCCTCCCTTGCCTCGTCGCGCCTTGAAACACTTGTGTATAGGCGCGTTATACATACCATATCATATTACATCATATCATACCAAAGTGAATGGTCTGGTGGTTAATGTTTCATAATCAAATGCCATGACATTCACTCGAAAAAGCAGAAAATCAAAGTTTAGTTGGTGCCTGGCCAAAGCACCACTAATTATTGGTAACAAATACAAATATCTAGGGCAGCTAGTTAGCAACAATCCAACAGAACAACCATATGAGGACAATCTTACATTAAATTTGTCCATCCTAACTTCTCAAGGATTGTTAATTCAGAAATGTTTGGGTACATTTTCATTCATACCCACCATAAATTACTATAAACACAAAGTGGTACCAGTTATAGCATATGGTGCAGAAGTAATTTTTCCAGAATACCAGCCTAACTGGGATTTACTAGAAGGCAAATACTGGAAACGAATTCTAAGTCTCCCTCAGAGGGTTCCGATAGCACTATTATGTTACGAAATGGGTCTACTATCCCTCAAGGCAGCAATAATTTGGAAAGCACTAGCTCTCTTAAGGAAATGTTTAATGGTGAATAACAAGACTACCACGTTAATGCCAATGTCAATGCAGGCTCTGATTAATCCGAAACTTAGATCACTTTATACATGGCAAGAATATTATAAGAGCATTATGAAAAATGCAGACATTTCATTACAGTTGTTATTAGATGAGCCATACAAGGCCAAAACGAAGTTATGGTCATGGGACTGGAGACAAGCGTGGGAAAAATGCAACACATATCAAACATTCACCGAAGGTGACTTTTGATTAAAAAGTAAAGACAAAATAGCTCATTACTTGGTGAGATTTGCAAATACAGAATATGCAATGACAATCCTAAGGTCACACCTAAATTTATGTCTGACTGAAATTCAAGGGGCAAAATGGGCAAATACCATAGATATGGATATAATTTGCAGATTCTGTAAAAACTCCTAAGTCACAGAATCATTGAAACAATTGACAATAAAATGCACTGCTTTGAGTCAGAAGCGACAGGAACATTTCTATAAACACCTTGATCATTTCGAATTTTAACACAGGAACTAATGTGGTCAAACATTTTTAATGCAAAATCTATAGCTTTCAACATTGCTACTGTAAAGGATATGCTTGCATTACCACTTAACGAGAATAGATCAGACGGTGGTGGGGGAATGGAGTCAGTTTGGTGAATGATAAGAATGGAACCCAGGAGGAAAACATGTAGAAACTTGGAGGGTCAAATGAATAGATCATTGATACACAGAAAGGATAAGAACAATATAGTTGTATTAATGGTGTAAGATCTTAGAGGCTGTAATACTTTCACAGAGGAAATAAGCATGATTTGAAACACATTTATGTGCCTAGAGATGGGAACCCTTGTAGCCATGAATTTAATGTTGAAAGGATAACAATGCAAATGAAAAAACTTGCTATGATTAGCTCTAATGAAATCATAAAGAGATTCTTGAGGCAGAGTATTTTAAAGGCACACATGTCTTTAATCTGAATGAAATGGATGGCTAATAACAGTTTTTATTTTAAGTTTGATGGACATATATATGGAAAAGTGGGTTTCAATTGTGAATTGTCCCAGGCATGAGTTTGTATGTGAATCAGAAAAATGAAAATGGTAAACTTGATTATATCTTATGTTTTTAAATCAAAAAGTTGGGCAATTTGTCATGTTTTTTTTATCTCTGTGTAGCATTATGTATTATTGTTATATGTATTTCTTATGTGATATTTGAAAAATTGCTATGTACAACTGAAACAAATGAAGAATTAAAAAAAATAAAAACATAATGGGAAACCTTCATTTAAACATTATTGCTGGCAGTTGTAGGCAAACTGGCTTATGGGCCCAAGTACCAGTGTGGTTGAGCCAGATGCTAAGAGGAGTTGCCTTGAAGAGGGCGCAAAGGTGCAACACAATCTAGAACGACTTCTGAGCAATGGACGCTATCTTGCCTGGGGATGCAGTGTTTTTTTTTTTAGAGTTGTCTAGGTTCAAGGACCATTGGAGTTGGAGGAGGAAGCAGGCACTGCAACAAACACATAGTGGCGGTGGCATGATATCAAGTAGAGAGAAGAGTTTAGTGGCGTAAGGAACAGTGGCAGTAGTGAGAAGGAGGGAGGGTGAAGAGAAATATGTGGCACCAAGTGTGGCACCTATAATCCTGAGTGTCATCAGGTCCTACTGCTTTGCAGAGGCCTGCCAAGTCCCAATAGGTTACTGTAGAAGGATATACGTCAAAGAGTGGTGTGGCAGAGCTCTGCCCTTCCTTGCCATTTTGTGTAAATAAGCTTGAAACGCAAGATGCTAAGTAATCGATATCGCCTGCAAGGCTTAAGTAGAAGAATAGAGCGGCATGCACCAACCAATATATGTCTACCTCAATACAGCACAATGTACACGTGCAACTCCATTTTGTTTGAGCAGAAGAAAGGCCAGGCGGCCCAGGCCCAACTGGCTGAGTTTCACATCTAGGTCCAAGCTGAGAAGAAGAGCGGGATCGAAGCTTAACAAAGGATGGCTCATGCCGGGGAAATCGAGGTCAACCAGAGAAGGGGAGGTGAGCATGAGCTCACGAGGCTCCAACTTCAGAGCACGCCAGACCGCCCGTAAAGGTCAAGATAAGAGAGGCCCATGCAGGTGGCCAAGCAAACACAGAATCAAATGCATGAAAAGACTGAGAACTGAAGCAGATTCACGGTGGACCAACACGTGACCTGACAGGCATGAAGATGTACCAGCACCTGATGTCTTTCAGAACCAGAGGGTGCCATAACTTTTCCTGATAAGAGACTACAGATCCGAGGCCATACCCAGCCAACTAATTGACACATAGCCCTAAACCACTGATTAATGGAAGGGAGGCAGGGTGACTCTTGGGACACCAGGCACCAGGGTGTCTATTCTGCATGCTGCTAATTAAAGTGGAGATTTATGTTTAGGGGTGTAACTTGCCCAATCACAAAGGACCATGTAATCTAGGGTCCTATAGAGACTGTAACCAATAGGACGTTGTACTTTTAGTGACCTCAATCACGTGTTGTAGAGGGATGGGCGTAGACACCGACCCGATAAGAGTTATCCAATCCGTATGCTTTATTTTCATATACAGATATAACACCTATACTTAAGTTACCTTTCCCAACCAATTATATTGCATGATGGTTTTTTATAAGAAGTGTACGTCAATGATGACGAAGTTTGCCCATAAAAGAGGCTGTTTTACTGAAGTGCAAGGAAGTCGGGGTGAGACAGGTGTTCGCGATGCTGTTGATTCCCACAACCTGATATATATATATTAAATGGACTTCCCTTTGCTAATTTACTTAGTCCCTACAATGTATTTGTGCTGTAGTATGTAAATCCTGCACCCTGTCCTCACTCGGTGCAGCTATCTTGTCTTACAAGTTTTTGGGGGTTGAGTACTGACCAATGGGCCCGTCAGTAATTTCCCCTCCCCGAGAACACTTGGTAGCGTGAGGATGGTTTCGGCCATTGATTATTGATAATCGATTAATATAGTCACAAGACACCTTTAAACCGACGGCGCGAAGTAACTCTGGATCTTCGGTTACATCGCAAGTCCTTTTGCTATTCTGGCTGAGTAGGCCGAGAAGCTTCCCGTGGACAGTGATAGTGTATATACTCCCAAAAAATCTGCAGTGGGCCTGAAGGAACTCGCTTTTCCAAGCATAACCCTTTTCATTCCCACGGGAAACGGATCGGATGAAAACCATAAAGCGGGAAGAGGAAGGGGCAGTGATCCCGGAGATCCAGAGAGGAAAAGAGACGATCGGTGAGTGAAACAATGAAACTAGTTATCTTGGCAAATGACTCATAGACATTAGAGCAAGTGGGGGAAAGGTAACGGGGGGTGGCGGAGAAAGATAAATTAGTTAGAGGTAGAGAAGACGGTATATATATAGTGGCTTAATGACTTGAGTATAAAAGGAAGACATAAATAATCGGATTCCAGGGGGGCACCTGAGCTAAAACATAATAGAATACCAGGGGGGCACCTGGGAAAGGTAAAAACGTAATAGAATACCAGGGGGGCACCTGGGAAAGGTAAAAACGTAAAAGTATACCAGGGGGGCACCTGAGATTAAAAACTTAAAAGTATACCGGGGGGGGCACTCGAGTCTAAAAATGTAATAGAATACCAGGTGGGCACCTGGGAAAGGTAAAAACGTAAAAGTATACTGGGAGGGCACCAAAGATTAAAAATGTAAAAGTATACCGGGGGGGCACCCGAGACTAAAAACTGTAAGGAATACTGGGTGGGACCCGAGATTAAAAACAGTAAGGAATACCGGGGGGGCACCCGAGAGAAAACTGTAAATTCGCCTTCTTCCTGCGCTTTAAAGAGTGGTCAGAAGGAACTTGAACCCAGAGCCCACAGAGAGGGGGACGCTAGGCTACAATGACGTTTAAAGACGTCATAAAGGGGTAGTTCAAATCCCATGACGGGGTAATAATTAGAAGGCAGGTATATGTTGACCAGCTGGTGTCTGTCTAGTCTGTAAAGAGTCTGTTATAAGTGTCTTGCTATATGTGAATGCGCAATAAATGTATTGATGCGAAAAATGTGTTGATGCTTGAGTGAAATGCATTTTGGTTTTTGCGATTCTGTAACTGAGAGGGGATTGCCAGTGAATTGATGATTTCTGTTCAGTAAATTGATGGTATCAATTTTGGCGGGAAAAAGTGGATTGGAGCTTGCGGTTGTGGTGCTCGCTCATATTGGTGGAGAGACTTAAGTTATTGTGTAAACATTGTGGGTATTGAAGTGAAAAGATGGAGGAGGTCACCCCGCTTATGCATCTCTGTAAGCAATTGCCAAAACATGCAACAAAGCTGAAGAAATACAGCTAGGAATGGGTTAAGGGCACCGCAAATAAAATGTTTATGCCGTGGCCCCATAATGGGTCATTGTCTAAGGCTGTCTTACAGCACATGACCACGTTCCTACATGCCACATATAGCGGGAAGAAACTCGAGAAACGCCTTGCCGTTCTCGAGTTATGGAAGATGTTTGAACAAACAAAGGAAGAAGAACCACCTGCAGGCTGGATATTAAACTAATGTACAGAGGGGGGTGAGACTCCTACTGCGCCACCGGCCCCGCCGGAACCAGTCATTGAGGGAAGCAGGTCAGAGGGTCTTTACCCACTACGAGAGCTCAAAGCAGCCACGGGTTATAGCAACCCTGCATACGAGTCACCTGCGTTTAGCAGTGACGAGACAAAAGAGAAGGAACAGGAAATTGACTCGGCCTCCACGATCCCGTGGGACAAAGAGAGGCGAGATGAGGAAAGGAAGGACCAGGCACAAACAAGTGCACCTCTCAATAGAGAGAGAGAGGGAAAGAAGCAGAGAGAGAGTGATGAGATGACATTCACAAAGGTTGATTGGATGGGAGGACAGATATTGTTAAAATTAGATGGAAAGGGGAGTGATGATGCAAGGCCACGAGGAAGGCCTGACGAAAAGCAGAGAAGGGAAAGGGATAAGGAGACAAGGGATGAAAGAAATAGAAAGAAGGACAGGCTGAGGCGAGAACAACTTTATCGCGAAGAGCAAGAAATTCTGCTCAGTCGCACCCAGTATGCAGCCTATGAAAAATACAGACTGAATAAGTTGAAGTTAGAGGAAGAACGTAGGGTGCATGAAAGGAAGGAAGAGATTAGAAGGGCAAAAGAATGTAGAAACAAACAGATGAGTGAAGTAGATAAGGCTAGAGAGGAGGCAAAGAAGCGAAGAGAAATGTATGAGGAAGCAGAGTGTAAGCGCAGGCAAAGGGCGTGAGATTTAGAATATTTGCAGTGGGAAGTGAAAAAACACAATCCTGTTGTAGACTGGGAAGACATAGAAGAGTTCTTTCGAGCAAGTGATGCAGTACCAGGTACAAGCGGGACAATTATTGATGATGACTTCGACACCAGAAGCATCGGGGAAGCGATTGATAAAATATATGATGAAATGGGACTGGAACGAATCTCCCAAGAGGGAAGGGAAGATGAGCGCTTAGAGAGCACTCAGTTATATGACACTGAGGATGTCACCCAAAGTAGTGAGAGTAGGGGACGTTCCCTAGATAGACTAGAAGATAGGCAGAATGAAGATGATACAAGAAGTTGTGCAAACTGGGAGTATTCAGAGTCTGACTCTGATGGGGACGTGGAAGAAGCAATGTATGACGAAGGGAACCGAGGGGTACAATGGTCAGAGGCTGGCAAGTCCGTAAGTAGGACATCGAAGCCCGCTGGACAGTCCAGGCGACATGAAGAAACACCCCGCGGTCAGAGGGGGGCGTCGGCACCTGCCATTAAAGATAGGTTAAGGGCGCTGCCAGGTAGAAAGCAAGGCGGGAACGCCACCCCAGCAAGAGACCGAGGAGGTAAAGAAAAGGGAAAGGATGATTGTGCATTCCAATTCCTACTGCTAGAGAAAGGGGGAGTAAGACCGCAATATATTCCATGGCCACACATGGACCGGGAAAATTTAAAGAATAAGCTTCCAATTTTGACATCGGGAGCCGGGAAGTGGATACATGAGCTAGAAAAAATGACGGAGGGAGTCACTCTAGCCATAGGGGACATCAAGGGTCTCCTAATTGCTATACTCGGAGAAAGAGCAGACGATGTGTGAAAGAGGGCAGGCTACCCTAGGGTAACCATAACTAACACCTCTCATGACAGAGTGCCGTTTAATAACTGTAGAGTATCAGTTTGGAAAGCGCTACGTATGCTATATCCAGACACATCTGATATGGGAGCTATAATGACTCGAAAAATGAAGGAGCCAGAAGATCCGTTGCTTTATATCCAGAATTTTCAAGGTGCGTGGGTGCTTGAAACGCATGAGTCTTGGACGAAATCTATCCCTGTATTCTATCATATATTGTGCCAAGGGTTACCAGAACCGGTGCAAAAACAACTAAAAAAATTGGTAGGAATAGAAGCTAAACCGTGGCCCGAAATCCAGTTGACAATTGCCCATTATTGTAAGGTGTTGCAAGAAAAGCATCTAAAGAAAGACACAACACGTAAGGGAGAAGAGGCAAAGCTAGTGCAAAGGAAACTCTCGAAGTATGCGCTCGAGGGAGCCATGCTAACAAGCCCAGCCGATTCGAGTGCGCAATGTGCCACTAACCCGCCGCAAAACAATCAGGGTAACGCGGGATATTATTCGAGAGGAAGGGGATTTGGAGGAAGAGGATGGCAGGGTAATCAGGGAGGCTTTAGAGGTAACCAAGGAGGTTTTCAAAATGTTCAAGGTGGTATCCAGAGCGCACCACAGGGCAGTCCAGCTGTGCCAGATGGACAGATGGCCCGACCACCGCCAGTGTGTTGGCTGTGTGGAGTGACAGGACATGTGGCACGCATGTGCAGAAGCCAAGGTATGTGGCAGAACAATCAAGGGATGGGGGCAGGCACAGTAAATCAATTGGCTACAGCACAACAGTGCAATGCACAAAACTATACCATGCAGCAGCAGGCAGCTGGCTTGCAGCAAGGTGCACAGCAAGGGTTTCAACCCTCGAACTTGGGGAACTTGCAACAGGGGCAACCCCAGCAGGCACCGCCGCCGGTACCACAAGGGATGAACAATGGGGGTGTTCCGCAAACTTATAGTGGGCCGAACCTATACATAAAATAGAGCACATCTGAGTTTCCCGTAAAATAGGACAGCTCACGGGAAACTCAGATGTGCTCTATCCTATCGGTGACACCAGACCCTAATAGGGAACCAAGGGTAAATGTCACCATAGGAGGAAAAGAGTATTCCTTCTTAGTTGACACGGGCGCAAAGCGTTCGTGCATAAGAGAAGGCAAGGTTTCCTTGTCCGGCGAGGCAATAGACGTGCAAAGTTTCACTGGAGCTCATAGTAGAGTTCCCTTTACAGACAATCTCCCGGTCTCAGTGGGAGAGCATGAAATGAATGTGCCTTTACTGTACTCACGTAAGTCCCCATTAAACATCATGGGTCGAGATCTAATGACAAAGCTGAATATGTCAATCTCATTCACTGAGGATGGCATAGTGTGCTCCACGCCAGGAATGCATTATTCCAACATATGCGAAATGATCAGAGCATACTCGGGACGTACAGCTATGAGAGCTTTACCGCTGGAGCCGGAGGTCTTCGAATATGGCATGCGAGTGCTCATGGCGGGAATGCCGGGCCTCGCAGGCAAAACTATGAGGACCCCTGACGAGTTTCTTTTTAGACCAAGGATACCCATGCATGAAGAAGAGGGACAAATATTTCCTTTGGTAATACAGTTTGCCGCAGTAAAGGGGAAGGTGGTTTTGGTAGAAGGATACAATGACAAAGGAAGGCAATTGTGCGCAGTTATCGCCATTGAAGAAGGGTATCGAGTGACTGACGTCACAGATGATGATCTGTTCGAAGAGCACCCTGACTTAGAGGAGACACGGGTGGAAGTAAGTCTCATATTCTGGGTCAAAATGATCAAACGAGAAGTGCCACAGCGAATGATGCTAGTGATGGCACGACCAGAATACTTTGAGGAGGACATGGTCCAGGTGCCAGTCACAGTATGGACAAAAGGGCCTTATGACGTAGGGCTCCTGAAGGGAGCAGGAGAGGTGAAGATTAAACTCAAGCCTGGAGCGATTCTACCAAGAGTGCGACAATATCCCATGTCCAGAGAAGCGGATGAGGGAATTGCAAAGACAATCTCTGCCATGATGGAGCAGGGCATTCTGGTAACGTCAGAATCACCTTGTAACACGGTGATCTATCCTGTCAAGAAATCGAATGGAGGGTCTTGGCGTTTAATACCGGCTTTACGAGCACTGAACGACATAGTCGAAGCCGAGTTCCCTCTAGTCCCTAATCCATCCACCATTTTGTGCAACATACCCACGGAGGCAAAATATTTCACGGTGATCGATTTGAAGAATGCATTTTTCTTGATCCCATTGCACCGTGATTCACAAGACCTGATGTCATTTACTTTCAGACAAATGTGCCTGAAAAGTACAAGGCTGCCACAGGGGTTTTGTGAATCTCTGTCCATTTTTAACCGAGTTCTGCAAATGGACCTAAGTAACATTGCGGTAGACTGTGTTGTTTTGCAGTATGTAGATGACATTCTGATCTGCAGCACCACTGAAAAGCAATGCCGACACGACTCTGTTCAGCTATTGACCATATTAGCTGAGAAGGGATACAAGTTGGACAAGGACAAGTTGCAATACTACCAACCGGAGGTGTTATACATAGGGCAACTAATCTCACATGAGGGGAAAAAGGTAACACCAGAGAGGGCTGAAGCTATCATGAACATGGCTAAACCGCTCATGGTAAAACACATGCAGAGCTTCTTAGGCCTATGCAATATGTCAGAGCATGGGTCTTCAATTACAGCTCATACACCAAGCCCTTCCTCCAGGCCTTAAAGAAAGCCCAGACAACAGAGGGAAACATTGAATGGACTGAAGAAATGGAAAAGGGGTTTGTAGAGCTAAATGGGGCAATTTGTAAGGCCCCAGTTCTCGGGATCTCCAATTATGCAGAGGAATTCTATCTCTTCTCTCATACCGATGGAAATTTTATGACGGCAGTGCTCGCTCAGCGAACATCGCTGGGGTACAAGCCCCTAGCGTATTACAGTGGGAGCTTGGACCCGGTCATGAGAGGCCACTTCCCATGCGAGCAAAATTTAGCAGCCACCGTGTTTGCCATCGAAAAAGCATCATCCATTGTGATGGGATGCTCCATGACATTATATGTTGAGCACTCATTATTTGCCATATTGAAGAAGCCAAAGGGCACCTTGACGTCACAGAGAGCATCCGCATACGAGGTCATTATCTCAAATCCATCGATCAAAATAGTGCGATGCAAAACTGTGAACCCTGCTATGTTTATTGCTGAGCCAGTCACAGAGGGAGAACCTGTGCATGAATGTGCCAATTATGAAGAGTTTTATGATGAAATCCCCAGAATAAGAGAGAATGCTCTGCCAAGCGGAGAAGTCGTCTTCATTGACGGGTCATCGAGAATTTACCAAGAAGACGGACAAAGGTACACAGGTGTGGCCGTGATCAAACACATGGCAAATGGAGAGTTCAAGTACTTGTCAGTGCACAAATACCATCCCACTATTCGGCACAGGCTCCAGAACTAGTGGCATTGATACTCGCCATTGAGAATCACGCAGACCAGGAAGTAACAGTGTACAGTGACTCTGCCTATGTGACGTCCACCGTGCACGCAGGCCTGGCACGATGGAAAAGGAGGTGATACCTCCGAGCGGACAGCACGCCAGTGCAGCATGCAGCCTTGTTGGACAGGCTGATAAAAGCACTACAGCTCCCAGTGTGCATAGTGGTCGTCAAGTGCGCCGCTCACACCAAGGGAACAGATTTTGTGTCACGTGGAAACCATGAAGCAGACACAGAAGCCAAGCGCATGGCATCCAAGGGTGAGACAATCATGGACGTGGGGGTGGCACGCACCCATGAGCGAATGATGATAGCCCGAGCCACTCCAGAAGCCTATAGCAATATGGGGCAGACACAGTTAATGGAACTCCAGGGGGAGGCACCTCAGGATGAGAAGAATTTATGGAAGCATAAGGGAGAAGAGGCATTAAAACAGTAATGCCTGTCACCCTCCTAAAGGTAGCGTTAGAACGGCTCCACTACCCTTTCCATATGTCAAAAGAAAATCTTGTTGCAACAATCTCAGAAGACTGGTTTGCACCGAATTTAGCGGAGCATGTTGCATTCTTTATGGTCAATTGCATAATTTGCCAGCAATTCACCTCTGGGCACACATTGAAAGTGATGAGAGGCATCATTCCCAGACCTGAAGGGCCTTTCCAGCACCTGCATATCGACAATGTCGATATGATTCAGGTTTGCAATGGGTACATGTATTTAATTGTCGTGGTGTGTCCATTCTCTAGATGGATAGAAGCAGGGCGCTGTACACACCCTGACGCTGCCTGTGCTGCAAAGATCTTGGTGAGGGAGGTTTTCCCCAGGTGGGGGGTGTGTGAGGTTATGAGGTCAGACAACGGGCCCCATTTCGTAAACTCAGTATTTGAGCAGATTAGCTTGTTGCTTGGTATAAAGCACAAGTTCTCGTCAGCGTATCACCCAGAAGGAAATGACATATGTGAACGGCTCAACAGCCTGTTGAAAGAAAAGATAGCCAAATTGAAGCTCACATTAAAGAAGGGATGGCTGCACTGCCTACCACTGGCATTATATGCGCTTCGGAACCAGCCAGGCTCCAACCATCACCTCATGCCGCACAAGATTATCACTGGTAGAAGAATGAGAACCCCTCTTACCCCCCGAGATAGGGCTAGATGTGATGCCAAGCCTGCAAGGGAGGTTCTGGGAGAAGAAATGAAGAATTACCTTGACTGCCTTACCTCTAGTACATCTATCATTTCAGGCCTGCTGCAGCGACGGCGGAAAGGGGACAGCACAGCACAAACCACAACAGACAATGCAGGCGCAACTCTCAGCCTAGGCGCACCCCTTGTCTTCCCGGGGGACAGAGTTCTGGTGAAGAACTTTACGAGGAAGAAATGGGACGAACCACAATTTAATGGCCCTTTCGACGTAGAGGACGGCACCCCATCCGCTGTCAAGCTCCAAGGAAGAAGAGCCTGGATCTTCCTGAATGACGTCAAGCCCTTTATAGGTGAAGGCGCTCCTACTGCATCCACCGTGGAAGCTACAGACAATGGGGAAGGACCACAGCATGTGCAGACAAGGTCTATGGTGAGGAAGAAGGACACACAAGCAGAAAAGACAGACTGAAGAACTTGCTGTGAAAATTGTGGCTATACATTGAACTTTTTCTCTAAGCACTGAACGAGATGCAAGACTTTTCAAACAAACGCAATCTGCAGTTGAACTTGCAGAGCAAAGGAAAAGGTTGCATACTTTGAACCTGCAGTGACACTGGTAACGAAAACACGTAGAGCCACAGAGTAGTGAACAAAGAACTCTAAGACTCTGATAAGCAGTAAAGGAAGGACACTCTTATAAGCTGAAACTGTTATCCTGAAAGCATCCAGTATCTAGACTTTGTTCAGAAACTTATGGTACACCCCAGCAGAAGCCTTAAGTGGGATGTACTCACCTACTTCCAATTAGTGACATTGACTTACCCAGCACTCATAGGGAGAGAAACAAGTGTCACAGAATTCATCCAAGATCCAGAAAATAAGAAGGTAATCAGGCAACTATTGACTGTCATCGCAGAGGTCTTCGCCGGGTTGCCTGAGCACAGTGACTCAAAGACCAATGCTCCCGCCTCTAGCTGTCATTGACGAAGTGACATACACGTTATTATTTCAAATCATTGAGGAGTGCCCAGAACTTGTCGGGAGGACCACAGATACACTGATGTTCATCAGAGATCCACGAAACAATCATTTTCTAAACCATATATGGAATAAACTAAATAATGTGGTAGCCATCCACGCAGCAGGCAAGTGCAAAAACTGCTCAAAGCAAAAGCGATGCGTGTGATCGGGACCCAGCAAGGCGAAGCAAATGCCACTGTCCCCCGCAGACACGCTGCTCGCCCACAATGTTCTAATTAGACTCGTTGCAGACTATCCAGAAATGGTGGGAAGACCTGCTGATGTCGGCGTTGCAATGTTTCTCAGAGACCCAGTCAATTTCCTACACATGAAAACCCTTCTCCCTGGAATCACGCTCCAGGTGGAGCTATCTAACTTCCAGCAACAATGCCTCAGGAGGTTCCAGTGAGACTATCCGCCGTGGGACAGATCGGGGAGGTAAGCAAAGAAACTGTTCACGACAGCAAAAAACCTTGTGATTGAGACTCTGCAAAACAAATAATTGTCCCTGGACCCTGAGGACAGCCTACTTGCCCACAATGTCCTCTTTGGCTTAGTAAATGACTTTCTGGAAATGGTAGGGATACCTGCCGAGGTTGACGCCCTCACCTTCCTCAGAGACCCTGCCAACGCGAGAAAGATAGGAGCACTCTTCTATAGCATACAGCTACAAATGGAACTGTCCAGCTTTCAGAGGGAATTTCTGAGAGAATTCCAGTGAAACTTTCGGCGAGGGACAGATTGAGAAGGCGAGGACTGATCCCACTGCAAAAAGACCGATGACCTAAGAGACAGAGAATCAGAGCTAATGTCACTGTCACCTGAAGACAGCAGAATTGCCTTCACAGTCTTCTTTCACCTCATCGATAACTTTCCAGAACTAGTGGGTAGACCCATCACTGTCGACATGCCCACGTTTCTCTGTGATCCAGCAAAAAATGCACAACTCAACAGACTCCTGAGAGCTATTGCATCACAGCTGAGAAGCAACCATGGACATCCGCTGCTGAGAAGGGCTCTAGAAGGGGGAGTTCCAAGATAAAACATTTTGTCATCCCCCCATGGGCAGAGCACGGAAATAAAGACGCAGTTCTCCATGCTTTTAACGGAGGACAGATCGAGGAAAGCAGAAACAAGGATACGAATATAGTGATTTTTATTTTTCTGGGTTTTCTATTTTTCATCATCATCCCGCAGTGGAATAAATGGGGGGGGGAGAGACTTTTCAGCAACTCGACCTCGAAGAACCAGGCGAAAGGAGCAGAGCAACGGACTTTACTGCTGTGTTTGCTTTTTCCAACTTTTTTCTTATTTTTTCCTACCTTTCGCGCTCTGAAACACTTGTGTACGAGCGTGATAGAAATAAAATATCAATATCAATATCAATACCTTCTCATATGTTCACTGTTATTTTTATTTTAGTTTTTATTTTTTCAATGGTTTATCTATGCGTGATGTGCAGTGAAGCCATCCTTTTATGGTGTCACTGCGAACAAATTCCTGCATGGCTTCAGGGCTAAGACGAATTGGGAAGGGGCCCTGGAAATGCGTTGTATACACAAATGCAGGAAGAATGTGATGTGCTAAAAACGGTAATCTAACCTTTTTCCATAGTCTAGCAAAGGATCTGTACTCCATAACTAGAGATTTCCGTCATCACTCGCAAGAGGAGGGACATTTAACTGCACCCGCCATTTTGGTGTTTGCCGAACTTTTAAGTAACGAAAATCAAGATAAGAAAATAAATAAACTATTGACTATGGACTTGTTCGAGATGGGGGCCCAAAACAAAAATTTAGTTGTGCCACCAGTGGAGGGGCGCCCCCGGTTTCCTGGAAGGAGATGCTGTAAGATGTCTTTCAAGGCCATCATATGTATATGCATAGTGATTGTTGTAGTAGTTTTGTCTCTAACTGTCAGAACTGCCTTTCTTATTGGTGCACGAAGCATCCCAATGTCCCTGCTTCCACCAGGTAATGAACATCTGGGGCCCACAAAAGCACCCAGACTTTATATTGTCATCCCTGTTCCAAGAAAAACTGATGATAAAACAAAAGATTTACAGTTGAATGTAATTAGCAGCAACACGTACACACTTGAAGGAATGAATGGTGAGAAAAGCTGGAGACAGGGTCAGCACGGAATGAATGATAACATATCACTGTCCATGGCACGCACCCATACACTGAATGCACACGAGCAAGGGCAAGTTTCAATGGCTACGCAACCACAGGCCGGAACGACTGAAAAAGAAAAGATACCTGTGAAACGAACAGCTCCAGAGAACAGAGAACCAAGCGAGCAACAAGACAGAGATGGCATGACAAAATCCCTCAAGAGAACAGAGGAAGTTACAAAAGAACTTACTGAGAAAACACACGCGGTAGTCAAGGCTCCCAGTGACTGCGAGGATCAAGTTCAAAACCCTCTGCATTGTCCACAAGGCCGTCTGGGGCCTTGGGCCAAAATACCTTCAACTCTCTCTTCCTAAATGTCTTCCTTCTCGAGCTCTTCGCTCATCCGCCTCCAACTCCCTCAGGGTCAGCCGCTTCTCCAAACAACGAGTTGGGGCAGATCTCTTTCCACTGCAGGGGCCTCCCTCTGGAACAGCCTTCCTACCTCCCTGAAACTTGAGGAGAACCACCTCCGGTTCCGGAAGCACCTCAAAACCTTCCTCTTTGCCTCCGCTTTCTCTCCCCCTCTCCCCTGCTAATAATACTGAAACTGCACTGAATCTGCAACTGGGCCATTCACCGTTCTCGGCCCAGCCACTCTCCCCTGCACTGCCCCCACGGCAACCCCTGAACTACGGGACTGTGTCTGTATCCATACAGCCCCCCTTCCCAGCACTTGTCTGCACTTACCTCACACTTGCCACCAGCTGGCCCTTGTTATTTATCCTGTATGCTGTATGCTAATAACCCTGTACTGCACTTTCCCCTCTCCCTTTCCCCCATGCACTTTTCCCTTCCCCTCTACCCTTGCACTTGCGCGATCTGAATGACACCTGGCCTAGTAAGATCGTTGTCTGTCTCCCCTTGTTCCCCCCCTGCCTCGTCGCGCCTTGAAACACTTGTGTATAGGCGCGTTACAAATGCCTTATCATATCATCATATCATAAGTATGTGTTTCCGCTCATACTAAGAGCAAAGAAACTACATGAAGAGCTGAGCAAGAAAACTGCAACAACTGTGATAACAAGTATGCCAGCTCCAACGCCAGAAGTAACTACCCAACCCATGACACTGCCACGTGTTGGAAGGATGACTAGCCAATGGTGGTGGGAGGAGGTCTACAAGAGAATGCATGGGGAAGGAAAAGAAACACAAGACCTCCCCTATTACTGCAGGGCAAGAAGTGCGACCTGCCCCACCAAGGATAACGCCTGAGAGACCGCCTGAATGAAAGAGCAGTACAGATGCATTCAGAGACATAGTGGGTCATTAGGACCCTGGCGCTAAGTGTTTAACGGTGCTGTAAAAGGCCACGGCGACGTAAAAGGCCACATGGCCGTTAAACACTCAGCGCCTGATTACGAGGTCCCTTTGCAGGACCCGACCTTAACGGCTGGTACAGACCAGCCGTTAAAGTAGGGTGCCGCAAAGGGACCTTGATGCTAAGTACGGTACCGAATTAGTGGTACCGTACTTAGCGCCTTCCCCTTTCCCATTGAGTCCTATGGGGCAAAAATGGGAATGGGGAAGGGCCATGGCGGCATGGGGAATTACTGCCCCGCCAACCTCAGAATGGGGTGGTAATTCCCCATTCCGCCATGGCGGAGTCGGTAAGTTACCGGCATGGACCATGGTGCTATTAGCACCATGGTCCAACACCTGGGTCGTAATGAGGCCCATAGTGTTGGCCAACTACAGAAAAACGTTAAGAATCAAGAGAAGCCCATATGAAACAGACACTGAACTAAACGACTACCTGGACAGCACAGCCCATCTTGGAAACAACATATCGTACCAGCACATGAAGGAAGTTGGACGAAGGTAATCAGAAGGAGAATGTTTCATCTGTGCACTTCTGCCATATAGCATGGGCAAGTCCAAAATCTTTGTTGCAGTAGAAGATGACGTCCCCACGGCACACTGCATGTCACACGTAGCAATGTGCAACACCAGAGGGCAGTTTATGCGAAGTGACGCCTCACTGATATGGGCCAACGAAAAAGACTTCCCAGATGAAGACGGTTTTGTCCAGGACATCAAAACAAGAAACAGGGCGCACACCAAGAATCACGTTATTAGATATGAAAACCCTGACGTCAAAGGATCAGGAATTAGATGGGAAATAAACCCAAGACTGAAAGTCCAAGGAATAACTGTAGAAGAGGCTCAAATCTGGAAGAACAGAGGCCAAATGCAGATCTGGGGATCAGTAGTCTCCTCAGACGGATGGGAAGAAGGAGTAGTAATCTGCCGAGCTTGGATGGTCCTTGGAGCCCGTAAAGAAGCAGTAGAGAACTCTCAGAGACTATGCAGACCGTTGTGGCCAAAATTGGTAAAGCTGTTGACATGGGTCAATTACAGAGGAGGACCCTTGCAGATAGCACAGCTGGAAAACCCGAAACTGGGCTTTAGAAGTAATGGCACGAGGAAAATGGGGGAGAATCAAAACTGCGGACGAATATATGAAGCCCCAGGAATGACACAAGGAACCGCCATCCTAATGGATCACTATTGGGCATGTGGGTCCAAGGCATATATAAGACTACCTAGGAACAGGGGAGGCATATGAACACTGGTGAACGTCCACGTTCCTGGACTAGTGATCCCAAAAAGTGAACTGAATGTGGACAGCTTTCCGAAAGCAGATGCACACCTGAGGAAAAGGAGGTCTGTAGAGCTGACATCCAGAATGAAGAGAGAAAACTACTTTTCAGCCCAATCTGAAGAGGCATTTCATGCGATTCCATATGAACACAGGCTGTTCAGCCTCACTTCAACAGTATTCACCACAATGCTCCTGCCACACATCCAAATTGGAGTGAATGCTAAATGGTTGCAGATAACCAGATGGGAGTTACTGCAGACCATCAACACCACAATAAAAGGATTCAATGTGATTAAAGAAGAGCTGAGAGCGGTTAGACTGATGACTCTCCAGAACAGATATGTGCTTGATATGATCACTGCAATGGATGGAGGCGTTTGCGCGAAAATTGGAGAATCATGCTGCACTTTTGCACCATCTCACAACGAAGAAAATGGAACCCTCATAGAGGCCATAAGCATGTTAACGACCCTGAATAACCAGATGACTGAGGAAACAGATGAAGTAGATGATGATAGCTGGTTCAGAAACCTATTCTCATGGGTCCCACAATGGATGGCAGATATATTCAAGTTCCTGGGAGCCTTGCTAGCAATGGTGCTGCTAGGATTCTGTGTTATCAAGATAATCATCACACAGTGCCAGAAAACTGCAAAGAAGGCCATTGGGATGAAAATGATGGTCGACGTCAAACCAGGCTGGAAGCCCAGAGACCTGACAGATGAGGAGATAAAGGACTTTGTGAAGGCCAGTGAATTTGCACCAGAGGCAACAAAATTCACTTATCCCAAGAAACGAAGAAGGTATGAAGGCAAATGGATTTACTGCAGTCCAAATGGACAATGCCAGTTGATGACCTGGGACAAAGATGAGCATGTGAAAACAGCAGGAAGCTTGAAAGGGGTGATAAAGATATGGACACCAAAATTGCATACTTTCACGCCTTCTTGTGTAAACTCAGGAGACGATGAGCAAGAAGCTGAGGAATCAAAGAAACTGAATATAAAGGAGGAAGTAGGAGTGGTCGATGAAATGACCAGAGGGGGGAGTGTAGAGGAGATCCCAGATATGACCTGAACCCCTAGCCCCCATTGCGAGTTGCCAGTAAGGTACTTGTTGTGGTATGTGACGTCCGAGGAGCAGCTGAACAACTAAGGGCTACAATGGGCCTCTGCCCTGTGAACATTAGAAGATCAATACCTGTTGAAATGCCCATGACCAGGCAACCCTGGGCAGTATGGTACCCAATCAGACAACCGTACCTTCCATTGGTACAAAACGACAAGTATTTATAGACTGTCCACGAGGAGAACCCGAAGACCTTAATGGAAGGCCAATGGAAATAGACTAATGGCCTGGGAAGCCCCGAGAACAACCAGAAGTGGCTACTGAAAGCTATGCATGCCAGTACCGACAACTGCAAGGAGAATTGTAATGGACGAAGGGGAGAGACACTGTGAAAACATATGAGAATGGTGCCATGAGACAAGACGGAAGCAACCGCCTTATTGAACGTGTGTAAATAAGCTTAAAACGCAAGATGCTAAGTAATCGATACCGCCTGCAAGGCTTAAGTAGAAGAATAGAGCGGCATGCACCAACTATATATGTCTACCTCAATACAGCACAATGTACACGTGCGACTCCATTTTGTTTGAGCAGAAGAAAGCCCAGGTGGCCCAGGCCCAACTGGCTGAGTTTCACATCTAGGTCCAAGCTGAGGAGAAGAGCGGGATCGAAACCTAACAAAGGATGGCTCATGCCGGGGAAATTGAGGTCAGCCAGAGAATGGGAGGTGAGCATGAGCTCACGAGGCTCCAACTTCAGAGCACGCCAGCCCGCCTGTGAAGGTCAAGTTAAGAGAGGCCCATGCAGGTGGCCAAGCAAACACAGAATTAAATGCACGAAAAGACTGATAACTGAAGTAGATTCACGGTGGACCAACACGTGGCCTGACAGGCGCAAAGATGTACCACCGCCTGATGTCATTCAGAACTAGAGGGTGCCATAACTTTTCCTGATAAGAGACTACAGATCTGAGGCCATACCCAGCCAACTAAGTGACACATACCCCTAAACCACTGATTGATGGAAGGGAGGCAGGGTGAATCTTGGGACACCAGGCACCAGGGTGTCTATTCTGCATGCTGCTAATTAAAGTGGAGATTTATGTTTAGGAGTTTAACTTGCCCAATCACAATGGACCATGTAATCTAGGGTCCTATAGAGACTGTAACCAATAGGACGTCATACTTTTAGTGACGTCAATCACGTGTGTTGTAGAGGGATGGGCGTAGACGCCCACCCGATAAGAGTTATCCAATCCTTATGCCTTATTTTCATATACAGATATAACACCTATACTTAAGTTACCTTTCCCAACCAATTATATTGCATGATGGTTTTTTATAAGAAGTGTACGTCAATGATGACGAAGTTTGCCCATAAAAGAGGCTGTTGTACTGAAGTGCGAAGAAGTCGGGGCGAGACAGGTGTTTGCGATGATGTTGATTCCCACAAGCTGATGTATGTATTAAATGGACTTCCCTTTGCCAATTTACTGAGTCCCTAGAATTTATTTGTGCTGTAGTATGTAAGTCCTGCCCCCTGTCCTCACTCAGTGCAGCTATCTTGTCTTACAAGTTTTTGGGGGTTGAGTACTGACCAATGGGCCCGTCAGTAATTTCCTCTCCCCGAGAACACTGGTGCTCTCCATGAACATTACTAGGGAAGGCAAGGGGAAAACAGTGATCTCCCTTGAACATCGCTATGGTAGGCATTGGCCCCCTGGTGCTCTCCCATGAACATCACTAGAGCAGGCCTGGGCACCCTGGTGCTCTCCATGGACATTATTATGGAAGGCAAGGGGATCACAGTAATCTCCCATGAATGTCACTATGACAGGCATTGGCACCCTGGTGCTCTCCCATGAACATCACTAGGGCAGGCTTTGGCACCCTGGTGCTCTCCATAAACATCACTATGGAAGGCCTGGGCACACTGCTGTTCTCCCAGGAACATCAATAATGCAGGCACGGGCACCCTTATCCTCTCCCATGAACATCACTATGGCAGATATGGGTATGCTGGTGTTCTCCCAGCAAAAGCACTGTGGCAGGTGTGGATCTCACACATACAGATGAGAACCCCCAACTCAGCATACAGACTAACAAGCATACACCATGCATACGTACACCCATACATACCCGAACCACAACCCCAATCTCAGCATACAGACTGACATGCATGCACCATGCATACATACCCATACATATGCGAAACCCTCCAGCCCCATCTCAGCATACAGACTAACAAGCATACACCATGCACCCATACAGACCCAAACACCTCACCCCCCAACTCAGCATACAAACTAAGAAGCATACACCATGCATACATACACCCATACAGACCCGAACCCCCACCCCCAACTCAACATACAAACTAACAAGTATACACCATGCACTTATACAGTCCCGAACCCCCACCCCAGTATACAAACTAACAAGCATACACCATGCATACATACCCCCATACAGACCCGAACCCCCCAACACAGCATACAAACTAACAAGCATAAACCATGCACCCATACAGTCCTGAACCCCCACGTCCCAACTCAACTCAGCATACAAACTAACATGCATACACCATGCATACCTACACCCATACAGACCCGAACCCACCACCCCCAATTCAGCATACAAAATAACAAGCATACACCATGCACCCATACAGACCCGCCCCTCCACCCCACACCTCAGCATACAAACTAACAAGCATACACCATGCACCCATACAGTCCCGAACCCCCACCTCCCAACTCAGCATACAAACTAACAAGCATGCACCATGCCTACATACACCCATACATACCTGAAACCCCCACCAACCCAATTTAGCATACAAACTAACAAGCATACACCATGCATACATACATCCATACAGACCCAAACCCCCCACCCCCAACTCAGCATACAATACAGTCAGCACGTATACAGTCCCGAACCCCCACCCCAGTATACAAACTACCAAGCATACACCATGCATACATACCCCCATACAGACCCGAACCCCCGCCCCGCAACTCAACAAACAAACTAACAAGCATACACCATGCACTTATACAGTCCCGAACCCCCACCCCAGTATACAAACTAACAAGCATACACCATGCATACATACCCCCATACAGACCCAAACCCCCCCAACCCAGCATACAAACTAACAAGCATACACCATGCACCCATACAGTCCTGAACCCCCACGTCCCAACTCAACTCAGCATACAAACTAACACGCATACACCATGCATATCTACACCCATACAGACCTGTAAGGATATTTGGCGTGTTACAGTACAGAGTACAGCAATACTGCACAAGTAGCACAATTTTTTTTTGCAGCACCACCACCACAAGGGTGCGGTGCATTGCTATATGGGTTAGCAGATTAACAAGGAAAGACAGACTATTCAGTCAAAAACGATTTTAACATATAAGATGCAAATCTATTTTTACAGTTAAAAGCACACGTGTTCATTTAAAAATGCACACTATTTTTCACCTGAAATGCCTATATTGCTAGAGACACATTTGAAAATTAACAGCTAACCTATTAACCATTAACCTGACTAATAAAACCTTATTTTAATATAACCCACTAATAAAATGTGTTCTCCACTGCAGAATTAGGCATACTCTGAAAACCATTTAAATGTGTGTGCAGATTTTTTCTCTTCTCTTCTCTGCCTGATTCTCCGTGTTTTTGTGCACAGTAACTGCAGGAAGGAGGAAGTCAGATTTGCAACAATTGCAAATGTATAAGCGAAGCTATTGTTGAAGAGTAGGAGGATGAGAGATGATGGATTTCATTGGGACACGTCATACAGAGGGCTGAGAGGAAAGTTTTAGTGGGGAGTATCAGGGAAAAAGACAGGCAGACATCTTTCTGCACTACTGGGGAGAAGACCTGGCTGTGGGGTCCTGACTGAATGCAAATTCCGGTGTCCTGCTGCAGTCGAGACTGGGGAGAGCTGAAAGAAAAACCTTTCCACTGGCTGAGGCATTCCTATCTGAAAAAGCTGAGAATTCCAGGCAATGACCCCGGCTTGAGAAGGCAAGCGTTCCTTTTTGCTGGAGTTAATCCAAGAGAGCCACATTCACAAAGAGAACAACTGAAGAACACTCAGATAAGGTAATTACCTAAGCGTGGGAGCCGGGTGTGTGCACGAAAATATGCAGTCAGTGTAGGATTCCTGTGCGTGTCTTAATCAAATACCAATGTTGCAATTTGAGTTCTGTTCTCCGCCACGCTCTTTGCAGTGTGACATAGAAAATGCTTTTACTGTACCATTTTATTTATTTCTGTAAAGAATGAGATCATGTCTAAATGCAACTTTTATAATACAGAAAATATTTGAAAACAGACGGGTGGTTTATTTTCTATTTACCATTACAATGCCAATGATGTGGGGAGATTTTTAAACAGTGCAATGGTCATTTTAAGACAGATGTGTGTATGTCAGAATCAGTATGAATAATTGTGAGTAACTGTAGCATAACTTGTTGGAGGTACATGAGCCAACGGGAAGAGAGACTCTCTGAACATAGCTCCCTACCGTATATAAGGTAGTGGAAATTACCACAAGACTACCACATATAGCTCTCTGTCGTAAATAAGTCAGTGAGTTCGCCCATGGTGGCGCACCAACACTATCACTGGAAATGTGGTATTCCTAGAATGCAGGTCTGAGGTCTCTCTAGTGATCACACGAAAAATCTAAGCAAAGATAAGGGATTCTGGACATTGGGGCCACAAATAAAACAAGGGAATTATGCTCACCAAAATACCACCAACCACGTATACCAAATATGCAGGTCTGGGTGCTGAAATAATGCATGTCCATTGTATTATTGTTGCACATGGCCAAATCTGAATACAAAGAGTGATTATTGCTAAGTTATTTTTCGGCGGTAATAAAATACCGTCAGGCCCCAAATCTCCACAAAATACCCTACAGACCCGAACCCACCACCCCCAATTCAGCATACAAACTAACAAGCATGCACCATGCCTACATACACCCATACAGACCCGAAACCCCCACCAACCCAATTTAGCATACAAACTAACACGCATGCACCATGCATACATACACCCATACAGACCCGAAACCCCCACCAACCCAATTTAGCATACAAACTAACAAGCATACACCATGCATACATACACCCATACAGACCCAAACCCCCCACCCCCAACTCAGCATACAAAATAACAAGCATACACCATGCACCCCTACAGACCCGAACCCCCACCCCAGCATAGAAACTAACAATCATATAACATGCATACATACACCCATACAGTCCCAAAACCCCCACCCCGAACTCAGCATACAAACTAACAAGCATACACCATGCATACATACACCTGTTCAGACCTGAACACCCACCACCCAACTCAGCATACAAACTAACAAGCATACACCATGCACCCATACAGATCCAAACCACCACCCCCAGCTCAGCATGCCAACTAACAATCATACACCATGCATACATACCTCCATGCAGTCACAAATCCCCCACACCCAACTCAGCATACAAACTAACAAGCATACACCATGCACCCATAGAGACCTGAACCCCCACTCCAGCATACAAACTAACAAACATACACTATGCATACATACACCCATACAGTCCCGAACCCCTCACCCCCAACTCAGCATACAAAGTAACAAGCATACACCATGCCTACATGCACCCATACAGACCCAAACCCCCAACTCCCCAACTCAGCATACAAACTAACAAGTATACATCATGCACCCATACAGATCCAAAAACCCCAGCCCAACCTCAGCATACAAACTAACAAGCCTACACCATGCACCCACACAGACCCGAACCCCCATGCCAGCATACAAACTAACAAGCATACACCATGCATACATACACGGATACAGACCCAAAACCACCACTCCCAACTCAGCATACAAACTAACAAGCATACACCATGCACCCATACAGTCCCAAACCCCCTCCCCAGCATACAGACTAACATGCCTACACGATGCATGCATACACCCATACAGACCTGAAGCCCTCACCCACCAACTCAGCATACAAACTAACAAGCATACACCACTCACCCAAACCCATACATACAAAAACAAACATACAGACAGACCTGACACGCCCCCACACTCTCATCTCAACATACACACAAAAACAAACATACAGGCAGACCCAACACATCCCCCCACCACTGCATCTCAACATACACACACAGACATACATACAGGCAGACCGACAATTCCCCCCCCCCACATCTCAACATACATGCACACACACACACACACACACAAACAGGTAGGACAGATCCGCTCCCCCCACCCCTCCCCTCCCAAATAGGTACTTACCGCTGACATGCTTCAATGCTGGAGAGGTCTCTGTTAATACGGCTGGCTTGGCAAGGCTGAATGCCTTTTGGCATCAAGCCTTATTGATCACGCCAGTTGTAGTGCTGGCCCTCCATTGGTGCAGTACACACGCACTACGTGACTCATAGGAGCTACGTGGTGCGTGTGCACTAAGCCAATGAGGGTCAGTGTTTTGTCTGGCCCAGAAGAGTTACAAAGACTTTTCCTAATGGAGGGCAGCCGATGCTGCTTGCAGGCCGCCCTCCATTAGGAAAGTATTTGTTCCTGGTTGGCCGGACAAAACAGTGTGGCGGGCCAACTGGACCATAGGACATAAGTTGTGCACCCGTGATATAGTGGGTTCTGCAATAACCTCTGTGTTACGGTGTTCAGGATTGCAGGTTGTAGCATTGTGTTGCAGCTCCTGAACTTCTGATTTCCCTCAGTACTCTTTTGCGACATCTCCCGAGTCGTGGAATTTGCTGAGTGATTCCCTCATCCGTCCAATGCTAGTGAGGTTTTCAATGCTTGTGCCCTTTGTCCATGGTATCATATTGTTTGGGTAATGGAGCTGTGTTCCATCACGTGATAGTAAATGCATGATTGTTTTTCATTTTGGTCTGTAGTTGGCTTGTTTTAATTTACCTCATTTCAATGTGAACCTGTGGGGCAGGTACAGCTGTTCCTGAATGCAGGCACCAATGTACTCGGGTTGACAGTTTAGCTCACACACTGAAGAAATGTAAGCAAGGAATGTTGAAAAATTAAACACCAGGGGCCCGATTCATGGAATTTTTCTGCACAGTTCAAAGATACTTTGCACTGCTGAAAAGTCACTTTGTACTGACGACACAAAACCTCATTCATGGAACTGTACAAAGTGTATTTTTGCAGGCAAAGTCAGTGCAAAGTAATTTTGTACTGCGAACATGACTATGCACTGAGTTTGCATGAACGTTGCACTGCAAAAATACACTTTGCACAGTTCTATGAATCAGGGTGTCAGCAGTGCAACGTCAATTTTCAGCAGTGCAAAGTCACTTTGAACAGTGCAAAAATTCCATGAATCGGGCCCTAGAACTTTTTCTGCCTTGAATATCTACGCATGATTCAACTTACAGTAAGAGTGTACTTCGAATAATGAATGTGCTCTACTTTGCTGGTAATTGATATTTTATTAGTTGAATCAGATTTGTTGAGACACAATAACAGCATGCCATGAAATATTAGTTCTTCATGAGCACCCTCCAGAAAACAGGCCATGCATACATACTAAATATTACTTAGGCTTATGACATTCGATGAATTCAAAACACTCACAAACAGTTCTGTGCATAATAACTCAGCACATTTAAATATGTACATGATTAATGCATTATTGTTTCAAACAGTGACAGGAGATGCTTTTGCAAATGACTTTGAGCACATTTTGGAAATGAATAACATGGGAGGCGAGTCACATAATTCAGTTGATGATGTGAAAATCAGTACAAGCACAAGCTACATGTACATTTCTGCAATTACTAATAGCCTAAGAAACATTTCTGGTCTCATTTACGTGTTCTCATAAAACAAGAATACTAATTTAGAAAAAAACGCTCAGATCCGTAGAAAGAGCATGACAGAGGCACGCACTCACCATTCCGTCTTTATTTAAGTGTAGTTGATTAACCGAAAAGCTTTAGAGAACATACACGCGATTAAAACTCTTAGAGCGAATGTACATATGCAAGCCTCTGCACAAATTCGTAATACCACACCAACATTACATACAAGTAATATAGCTACAATTTAACATACATTTCCCCAATGAAAATAAAAAAAAAAACAGATAGGGATACGCGTAAAAAAGTGAAGAAGTGGTCTAACAATTGTATACTACAAATCGAATCTCACTATCTCTCTGGCTTTAAAAAAAAACGGTGCATGGTAATAATGTCCCCATAAGTAATGTTGCTGGGAAAAGCCATTGGCGACATTATATGCGGTGACTATATGTATGGGGACCAGTTGCGGGGATGTTCCCTGCACCCCTTGTACAAAAAAAGAAAAAAAAATCATGGATTGCAAGGGTGTCCTTCGCACGTTCAATGTAATAATGTCCCCGCAAAAAACGGCGACATTTTTGTCAGGAGACATTTTTGCAGGGACATTATTACATGGAACACAAGGAACTACACAAATTTCACATTCTTATTTTCCAGATTGGACCGGTGTGTAGGCTCACAGTGGCTAGGAAACTACCCCAAAAACAGAAAGTATGTTAATTATGCTTCACCGTCATTAGGGGATCTTTGGTCCACTGAATGGCGAAAAGACGGCATTTTATGTTTTCCTGTCAGCAGTGACTCTGCATAAGCAATGGGCAGAACACCACCTCAGCCATGGTTAGGAATATGACGCAGATGAGCCGCACACATGCGTAAATGTTTGCCAGGAATTTGAAAGTCCATAGGCTGTGCAGATCTGAAGTTCATCTCCGCTTGGGGTTCCAGTCCTGCCCAGTGTTGCATGGCATGTCATTTATGAGGGCTGTTTATCCCCACATGAGATTCCGGAATAAGGATCATGTGGGTGCCAATTACCGGAGCTGGCCCGGATAAGTATGATGGGGAGATCAGCTGCAGGAGGATATTGTATCACGTGGGTGGGTTGAACAGACCTGCACAGACCTAGCATGGTGCCACAGGGTGGGAGGATGCTCTGTTAGGAACTTGTGTTATTTTAACCAATGACATGTATCTCATCATTTTTCTGTTTGAACCCCATTGTATGCATCCCTATACAACTTGTGAGAACACTTTGTTCGGGGCCTCTTTGTGCATGGAGATAATCTGCCATTTTGTCTGCCCATTTCTGCACAACTATATGTAAATAAAGCTGACAATGCTGTCGCTTCCTGGTTTCCCTCATTGGATGTATTGGCAGGTTTCTACAGTGTCAATAAGGGTTTAATTCGCATTTGATCTGCTCAAATGATATGCAGGGTAGAGAATCGTCACCAGGGATGTGCAGGCACAAGGACAGCAACACCGCCAAGTCCTCTTTGTTGGCCCATCTGGTCGCAGTAGCCTTCAAGGGTACTCTGCCAGGATGCAATTTCATATACAGGTTGCTCATATTCACATCAAATCACATGTCCTGATCGTCTTCTACTTGCATTGTAAAGTGTAGTGCTAGTCTGGTCTTCTCCATCTCTCAAGTGAACATCACAGTCTCTTGATACTTGCAGAACACATTTGTTTTTGTTTAATGTGTGTTGGTACATTTCTCTGGCAGTGACCAAAAGACACCATTCTCCAATGTTCATATCTAAACTCCCACAAGGAGTGGCTAGGGGAGGCTATTGGAACACAAAGGCACAATAGCCCCAAATCAAAATGCATTAAGCAGACACAGAAGAGGTTTTGGGAACTCATTCTCTGACACTCTTAGCTTCAATTAATTAATATATTTAAACAATTTGCTGCCACAAATCTCACCTGCCACAGTCATAGCTCAATTAGCATCTAAAGGGGTTTTAACTGGGTTCTGAGAAACCTGCCTCTGAATCTTCAATAGCACTCACCACCTATTGTTTTAGAAGTTGTAGAATTTTAAACCAGCAGCTGCCTAATGATTTTGAAGCCTGCCACCAGCTAACCAAATTTGGTTGCAACATTTTCAAAACACAATATCTACTTTTGTAATATAATTATTTTGTGTAAGTCATAATGGGCCTCATTACGAGGTCGACAGTAACCAGGTTGCCGCCGACCCCGAAACACTGGTGCTGGTGCCTGACTTCCCGGTGCCAATGGGACATTACACGTTCTGGAGGTGCAGGAAGTCAGGAGTCGAATTTGGTAAGTCCCCAATCCATGGAGTCTCTTACGACTCCATGGGAATGGGGACTCGGAAGCACCGGCACCGTTACTAACGGTGCGGGGCTTCCATGACAACTTTGCCTGCAGAGGCCATTGTGCCCACCAGGGTCAAACCTGCCAGGCTCAATGGACCCCGCCCAAAGTGTTGTAGTGTGGCGGTCTGTAAACAAGGGTGCCAGTAAGCACAAGGGTGCCGGTAAGCTTACCGGCACCCGTGTTTCCGGACCGCCACACTTGTAGTGAGGCCCAATGACTATGATAAAACAATTAGTGTTCTGTTTTAATAGATAGGTAATTGATTAGTTTACCTAAGCCATCCATTATTAGGGGTCCTGCTTTGAGGAGCAACATTTCAAAGATGGCCCTGAAATTATCAATTCCACACCTGCATTGGACCTTGGATGGAGTTTGGTGGTGATGGTATACCTTTGTTTCGAAGGTCAAGGCATGCCAATCAGGAAGTCTCCCCTGAACAGGGAATGTTAAGAAATGCACTGTCTTCACATAAATGATCTACACACATGTATGCTAGGGTAGAAGGACGTCTCAATGATATGAGGAATATCATAGAAATGACATACGGTATAGGATGCAATGCTTTTTTCAACATGTTAACAGCACGCATACAGACAAAGATACATCAGAACACACACATACTCACTACGTTATCCAGACTGTGATGACAGATAGCTCCAATGAAATATCAGAATTGGAATTAGGATGCCATATTGTGACACATTATACAGGGATGGCGGAACTAGGGAGAAGCAACCAGTGTTTCATGCTGACTATCTGCATGGTTGCAGGATGGAAAGCAACTTTTATGCATTGAATTGTAGATATATTGTACCCAGCAAGATCAAAGGCTGGGAGCCCAGAATTTGGAAACACGGGAATAGTATTTGTATAATCTAACATAGTAGGCCGGCAAAATGTGGGATTAGAAAATGAGGAACATTCTAGTTTTAGAAGATTGTAAAGTATTTGTATACTTATACATGCGTATACATAAGGCTAACCATTGATGATGACAACATGATCTAAAATGAAATGGCTACAAGCTCACGAGTCAGAACTTCGGGTAATTGCGAGACACTTCAGAGGGTGGCAGGAAGAATGACTTCCCATCGAACATCGAAAAAGAAATCACTCTGTAGTTTGGGCTGACAAAGACATTCTTCACAAGCAATTGTTTTTCGATGGTCCGTAGAGGCACATATTTCCAAAGTTGGCTCTGAGTAAATGAAAGCACAAGGACAAAACAAAAGGTTGTAGACAGGGTGCCTTTAACAAGATGGCAACTAGTCCTGCTACTGCCTTATTTTGGAAAATGAATGGAGAGATGTTAACATTGTGCCTAAACGTTATGGTAGAGTATTGCTAGACATGTTGCATGCACAGGATCTTGTGTACTTTAAAAAGAACAGAGCAACTCTTTTTGTACATGCCGTATGCAAAGATTTACAAATCAAAAGACAACCTAAGGAAAATATCATGAAACCTTGCCCACAAGTTTCAGATGAAGCAGAGACAAGAAAGGAGATATGGCACAGATGGAGGATGATATAAGATAGTTACATAACGCAGCTGTAGGAATGGATGAGGATAGAGGGAAAGAGAGAGGGAGACAGACTGCATATTTTATTTTGTGATTGAGTGGATGCTGCGTGTGTCTGAAGTTCTGCTAACATTTTAAAAATCTTCATTGCTGCTAGTTTTAAATTTATTTTGTGACGATCGAAATCATTATTGCTTCTAATTTTCTAGTGCACTTTGATTTTAACTGTTGATGATCTACTAATGGTGAAAAGTAATCTTTGCACACTTCGAAACGCTCGTTAGTAAAGGGAAAGGAAGGATTTAGAACTCGTCTGTAGATTCGGTTTTAGAGAACCACATTTCGCAGCATTCTTGTAGTCTCGCCTGCATGCCAGGTGTGAGAGCGCCAGCACGAGGGAGACCAGCCGGTCTTTGCCGGTCCGTGGTGGCAAGGTGCGGGGGAGTCTTTGTGATTTGCCTGGCGAGTCTCTCTTTTTGGATTTGTGCTTTCGTCTCTACTGGGACAGCAGCCAGATTGATCATGAATGCACCATATAAGTCTGAAAACCCTAAACAGGGCCTCATCTCCCTCAAAATACTATTACTGAATACTAAGCCACTGGTCAAGAATGCCTTCGACATAGCAGACGATATTTCCGACCAAAACATATATATATGTGCGCTCTAACAGAAACATGGCTGCATCACGCAGCTGGCCCCTTTATCCTTTTGGCTACCCCCACTGATTACACCATTCACTATGTGAACAGGGAAGGGAAACATTTAGATATCTGAGAATCAGATAAAATGGACATTAGTGGCTGTGAAACTCTGTGGCTCAAAGTAAGGACAGATCCCTCCACAACCATAAACATGCTTCTCCTCTATCGCACACACCCCCACCTCGTAGTCATGCTGAGCTTCATACAGGAGTTACACAGCTGTATCCTTGCCAAACTCAATGGTTAGATAGAGTGGACTTATTACAACTTGAGGATGAACCTACCCATATTCAAGGACATACTCCTGATTGGTTAGCAGCTTATAATGTGCCTTTAACTAACTTGAATATGTCTATGTGCCGCTCGCTGGTCGGATCATTTGTTTGTGGAATTCACCATCATCTCATTGCAGCCACTGAGAAATAAGATTGTTAAGCACATTTGGGCTTCCTCCAGAAGCCTGAAGAAACTAACCCCAGATATAATTAAGGAGGCGATGACTTTAAATAATAATCTGATCCCACGGCTGGATTCCACAGAGGAGATGACCAACCACATTTTGGATGAATTAGATGATATCACTAATTGCCTGGCACTGGTCAAAGCCAGAAAGGTTGACAGACCGAATAAGGTTTGGTTTTTGGATAAAATCAAACTCTTTAGGACTAAGAAAAGGAAAGATTTCTATCTTTGGAAATCGTCTCAGAGTACCGATGACAAACAAAGGTATATCGCCTCAGCTATTATGCAATTATCACTGAGAGAAAAAAAACATTTACAATGATAGAATTGACAAATCACAACAAGAATCTAGAGACATTTTCAGAATATTGAAAGAACTCGAAAAAAGCCAAACAATGGTCAAGTGGAAAGTATTATAAGACATGTAGACTGGTGCACTGCAATTCAAAAGCTACATTAGAGAAGCTTGACAAATTTGAAGCACTATTGACATAGAGAACATCTTAAAATTGATTCCGCTGCCTGACACTGATGTTCCATAATGGGATATATGATATGATATGATATTTTATTTATATCAAGCCCATACATAAGTGTTTCAGAGCGCGATGAGGCAAGGGAATGGTACAAAGGAGGACAAAACATCAATCTTACTAGGCCCAGTGACATTGAGAACGCGCAAGTGCAGGGGAGAGGGAAGGGGAAAGTGCATGGGCGAGGGGAGGAGTGGAAAGTGTTGAACAAGTGATCAAAAACAACAACAGATAGTGCGGCCAGCAGGTGGCAAGTGCAAGAATAAAGCACAGATAACCGGTGTCTGACAAGTGCAGTTAATGGGACTGTAGGGTTGCAGATACAGACCCAAGTGCAAATGTTGCCTGGCGGCTGTGCTGGTATTCAGCTGGGTGGGTTTGGAGCTGGGACCGTATTTAGAGGGTAGCCAGGAGCCCAGTGCAAAAACAGGCAGATCAGCAAGGGAGAGGAAGAGAGAAGGCAGAAGCAAAGAGGAAGGTATTGAGGTGCTTCTGGAACCGAAGGTGGTTCTCGTCAAGTTTCAGAGAGGCAGGGAGTCTCTTCCAGAGAGAGGCCCCGGCCAAAGAAAGAGATCTACCACCAACTTGGTGCTTGGAGAAGCGACTGACCTTGATGGAGTTGGAAGTGGACAAGCAAAGAGCTGGAGTATGAATGTATTTCTGAAAGGAGAGTTGAAGGCAAAGAGGACCCATGCCCCAGAAGTCCTTGTAGAAAATGCAGAGGGTCTAGAACTTAATCTGTGCAGCCAGTGGGAGCCAATGAAGAGATTTCAGGGCTGGAGAGATACAATCCCTGGGCTTGTGGCCAAGGACAAGTCTCACAGTCCTGTTCTGGATGAGTTGCAGACTGCAGAGAATATTAGCAGGCAGATTTAGAAAGAGGCTGTTGCAGTAGGCAAGCGTAGAGAGAACCAGAGCTCTAGAGACAGTGTGCTTCTGGGAGAAGAAGAAAGGAAGAATACCCCTGAAGAGGTTTAGTTGGTAGTTTGACTTTTTAGAGTCATCCAAGATGTTTGGGGAAAAGGAAAGCATGGAGTCGAAGATGACCCCGAGGTTCTCAGCTCACAGGTGGGAGTAGGAAGAGTGTGCAAGGGAGGCCATATTCTGAGATGGACACACCTTGAGAATCCCCCCACTTTTATCGTCAGACCACTTTCAGTAGTAGAGCTGAGGGCAATCCTGGCCAATCTCAAACCCTCTTCCTGTAAAGAAGATATCTTTTAGGCCACTGCTATGAAATTGTGTTTGGATTTTCTTGTTAATTCCTTGATAAACATTGTGAATGCGTTGCTTAAAGAAGGTTGTGTTCCCACCCATCTTAAACAAGCGTGGGTGACTCCACTATTAAAGAATGAAGGCCTTGACCTTCTGAGTCTGGCCACCTATAGGCCTATTATAAATTCCCCATCCCAAGATTTTGGATAGGGTTGCCTCCGAACAAGTGCAAGCTCACTTAGTTGTCAATCCCATCCTTAGTAAATATCAATCAGGCTTTCGTCTGGGTTTTAGTACGGAGTCAGCGCTCTTGGATCTTAAATATAATATGTTGAGAAGGATTAAAGAAGGACAGCATTCGGTGTTAATGACCTTAGATTCGTCCGCGGCATTTGATTTGGTGGATCACCCATTGCTCCTTTGAAAGACTTCAGGAAGTTGCCAATTTTAGTGACAAACCATTAGCCTTGATTGACTCCTTTCTGGGACTTAGAAATATTTGGGTCTGCAGCAATATGGCAGAAGCTCAACCTATCATGTTGATTTACAAATTCCTGCAGGGTGCATGTATATTGCTTTTTTTGGTTTAGTTGTGTTTGTTTCTTTATTAGTATAATAGTGCAACAAAGCCAAGGGGCATCTAGACGCTTTAACTTAAGAATATGGTTACAGTAAGTGCAGTAGTCAGGCAAGGTTACAGTAGTTACAAGTCAAGTATACATTGGGACTAGGTAGTGCAGGAAAGTACACACATGGAAAGGCATTGCTTCATATTGCAAGGACCTTCATCAAGTACATATAAGATATAATAGGTGCATGGAATATATTCTAGGGAACGCTCACCTGTTGTTGTGGGGAGCTATATCAGGTACATATGAGACAGGATAGGTGCATTTAATATATACTAAGGAAAGCTCACTTCTTGTTGCGGGGAGCTACATCAGGTAAGCATGAGACATAATTGGTGCATGGAATATATACTAGGGAAAGCTCACCTCTAATTGCAGGGAGCTACATCGGGTACATAAGAGACATGATAGGTGCAATTAATATATACTAGGGAAATCTCACCTCTTATTGCTGGGAGCTACATCAGGTACATAAGAGACATGATAGGTGTATTGATTATATACTAGGGAAAGCTCACGTCTTGTTGCGGTGAGCTACATCAGGTACATATGAGACATAATTGTTGCATGGAATATATACTAGGGAAAGTTCACCTCTTGTTGCGGGGAGCTACATCAGGCACATAAGAGACATGATAGGTGCATCGAATATATACTAGGTGAAAGCTCACCACTTGTTGCGGGGAGCTACATCAGGTACATATTGAGACATACTAGGTGCATGGAATATATACTTAGGGAAAGCTCACCTTTTGTTGCGGGGAGCTGCATCAGGTACATATGAGACATGATAGGTGCAGTAATATATATTAGGGACATCTCACCTCATGTTGCGTTGTGGGGATCTACCTCGGGTACATATGAGATCAAATGGGTGCAGCGAAAGTGCTGGGAGAGGCTTGCCTCTTGATGTGGGGAACTGTATATAGTACATGGTAGGTTGTAATAAACTACAGTGATTGGAAAGATGGCTCTAGTATGCACGCACAGCGTAACAGAGGCTTATGTCTAGCAGGGGTGAGAGGCGCAGAGAGGCTCTGTAACACAAACATACAAGCGCATTAAGAGAGAGGTGTCAGCCTTCCAGGAAAGAGCAGTGTAAATGAGTAGCTCTATTATTGATTGTGTGGGCTGCTCTTAAAAGAGTCTGTGGGCTTGTGCGCTGATGCTGTGGTAGGTGTTCCTCAACCCCCGAATCCATAGAGAATGCATCCTTGGTGCTTCAGGGCATGCACCACATCTTTTATACAACATCTTTACAACCCCCCTTTTCAACCTACTTGAAAAGAACCAGATAGGTTTTTCAAACTATGCCGATGACACCCAATGCCTTATCACCTTGACAGATGATTATGCTGAGGAAACTAAGCGGATTAATGAGATCTACAATCTGATTCACAGTTGGCGGTGTCAGAATGGTTTGGCCCTCAACTGCAACAAGACGGAACTTGTGAATATAGGTCCTAGTCGGAGATTGAACAAGCTGAGTATGGACTATGAACAATTCTTTATAGGAGACTATGTCATCAAGTCAAAAGATAAAATAAAGACTTTGGGTGTTATATTTGACCAATGTCTTACAATGAACACCCAAGTTAGTACCCTTGTATCTGCTTCAGCATACTATATAAGACTATTGTGCCAAATTAGACCATATCTTTCCCGAAAATCCTGTGAAACTGTAGCAAGGGCCATTATTGCCTTCAAGTTGGACTATTGTGGCAGTCTCCAGTCTCCCGGTAGGCAAAGGGAAGAAAGAAATAATCAGACTCCAAATGATCCAGAACAGCACAGTTAGGGCCATCCTGGGCGTGAAGAAATTTGATCACTTCTCTGACGCCAGGAAAAGCCTTTACTGGCTGCCCATCGAGGCAAGAATTACATTTTGCCTGCTCACGATTACCTTCAAATGCCTATCCAATTAATTTCTGGCTTATGTGGCACATCATTTGCACAATAAGAAAGTCACTAGGGAATTGTGATCTAATTCTCTCAAATTATTAGAAGTACCTACCACCATCTTGTCTTTGTCAATAAATGTGTGTTTTGGGCAGCAGCAGTCAGAAAATGGAATGTCTTCACTTTGTAACTCAGAAGCTGTGAATCCATTGATTTATTTTAAGAACAAACTTAAAACATATCTGTTTGGATAGCTAGCCTGTGCCTTTGTTTGGGACAACTGTCTGGACCTTTGTCCATTGATTGTCATCTGTGTTAGGACTTCTGTCCTTGGCATTGGTATGCCACCAGGTCTTTTGGGTGATTCATAAACAAATAAAGTAAAGTAAATTAACGACAGCTCCTGTCAGCTTCATCAGTGTGCTGCACCAGGCACATAAATATTCCCTAGCACATAAGGTGTCTGAAGCAAGGGAATATCTTGCTTAGCGCTGGGCATCCTATAGAGGGTGAGCACTATGTGGGCAATTTGAGGGAATGAAACAATGGTTAGCTCAACCCCTCCCTCCATCGAGTTGCAAGCTGGTATATGAGACATGCTGGAGAAACACAGGCTTATCAATATATTTCCATAACACAGACATTTCATTATTGGGTTAATGAAGCATTTGCAATATTTCTATACAAAAATAAAAAGCTCTAACATAGTGAAAGGAGAAGATCAAAATGTGTTATCGGTGTTATTTATTCATCAGGTTTATTCATCATTAGACCTGATGTATAAATGGAAACACATCTGCATTACTGATAGATGCTTCCAGCAAAGGAGTGAGAGGGACTAAATGAAGGATATCCCAGGATGTTTTAAGGTACAAAATATCAAGAAGGAAGGCAGATGTGTTTAAAAAAGGGTTGGGAGATATCCAGTGAATCCAATAAAAAATGACAAATATGTGGCTGGGGAACAGTCTTATATACAGAGTAGGACCTGAGTACATCAAATACTTCTATATTAGGTGTGCTAAAGCCCAATGGCCAATGGTGCTTGTGTGCAGATTTAAGAGAATTGAACAAGAGGGTACCTGTTTCATGGTAGCCCCTACCATTTATTGATCAAAGCCTTGCACAGGTTCAAGGGTCAAAGGAATTTACAACTCTGGATGTTACAGCTGGGTACTGACGTGTGCCACTAGCTGAAGATCTACAAAATATATCAGCATTTTCCTTTGAAAAATTACAATATGCATGGCCCTGGACCCCTTTCGGGTATGTCAATAGTGGGAGTGAATTTGATATATTCCTGAGCAAGGCACTCCCTGATGCAGCTGAGAGAGCAACCATAGTTCATGTGGATGATGTGCTGATCAAATATGAAGCTGTAAAAGGTAATTTCAATGAGATTAGACCTGTGCTTGGTCAGCTACAAAAGGCTTTGGCAAAATTATCTTTACAGAAAGCACAATTGTATAGACAAATGGTAAATATTCTAGACCATGAAGTGACAGAACATGGGTTATACCCACAAAGGAAAAAGTGGAGGCAATTCAGAAACTAAAATATCCCACTAATTTGAAAAGTTTAAGCAGCTTTTTAGGAATGACAAGTTATAATAGGAAATGTATTGAAAATTATGCAGAGATTACACAGTCTTTCACCAGATTGCTAAAGCAGGGTGTACCCCGGAAATTAATTTCTTTGTAAAAATAGGATTCACAGATCAATGCATGCCAGCAGTGCTGTACCAGATAACAACGTCATTGCATATGCCAGCATGGAATTGTCACAGGTAGAGACCACATTTAGTGACCATGAGAAGGCACTTTTGCAAAGTAAAAGGATAAGATTAGGGAATTTGACTCAGGATTACTTCATGGATGTTAATGTTACAGGGATTCCCAGTGGAAGTGAGATATGGACAGAACAAAAGGAGCCCATTTGCTCAAGGGCTAGTATAATTACATGATGTTCAGCTGTCTGTGCACCTGAAGACATAGAATTAGAAAAACATTTAAATGAGTTTGAGAAATCCCCACACACGGCTTTTAATTGAGAAACATGCAAGGATTGTCACAACCACTGTCAGGTCCACCCCACTCTTGCACGCTGTCCCATCATCATAGGCTAGATTGCCCTCTCTTCACACATGGGGAACATTCTGAATGTTAGGAGGCTTGAGACAAGGGCCAGTTGGTCACATTTTTGGCACATCAGGCACTTAGAGCACGCAAGAGGAAAGGGTTTCAGGACACTTCCTGGTTCCCTCAATATGGCTGCCTTTCAGCCCACAGACATCGATGGAAGATGGACACCATTTGATGGTAGTGGTTTTCTATGAAAACCACACCCCAAGAATATGGCATAGCTTCGCATTGCTCTGTAACAGCAGCGTAATGCTTACCATGGCTCCGGCGCTACAGCCTGCAAGAAGAAGAACAGAAGAGGCTTAGAAAGGATTGCAGCAATGGAGGCTTGAACTTGGCCAGTTACACTTACCTGATATTACGTGGCTCCTCGCGGCTCTCACTGAAGCTCCGGTGTTATCCCTCATTCAGCTCTGGCTCCATATATCCCTCAGCATGCGGTCCTCTCCACTCGGGAGCTCGAGACGGGCCAATACATGAAACCGAGAAGACAGCATTGCTACACTTGAGGCAACCAGATAATCCACGATACAGAACACAGCTGTTTGTATACTTTACTGCTACTAAAGTATGCTAACATCTGGGAAAGCTACTGAAGCAGCTAACAGCTGGGAAAGACACCCGGAAGAGGCACAAGGATACCCTGCATTCAGTGAGAATGCACAAAGACTGTTTGGGGACCAGTGCAAGCATGCCCAAGGACCCAAGTCCAGCCACTTAATACCTTAAGGACCCTGGGCCACCGGACAGCAAAAAACGCTCCTTCAATGGTCCCTTGAACATTAATGAGACCACCGCGCACAGCACTAATGGGACACAGCCGGTCTGGGCCAGAAAGCCAGTGACGCAACTGGTGAGCACGGAGACAGAAGAATAGTGCCCCTGCTACCGATGGCAGGACGGAGAGCCCAGCATTACCTACATTCATGATAAGCCCTAGCTGCCAATGCCAATATCCCAAACAGCCCCAAACGCCCGGGTTCCAGATGCTCCCGCAGAAACCAGGCACAAGGTAAGCATTACAGGGATCTCCCAACCGTGTATGAAGATGGATGTGCATATCATATGGTAGATGATGCTGAAAAAGAATTAGTGGCAGGAATAGGAAATGTGTGGGTAAATGTGATGGTATTGCAAGAGTAAGCATGAGGTTAGTACCCAAAAACAGTCAAGTTGCAGAATTGGCCACCATTTATAAGGCAATACCTACAGCAGTAGAACATAAATTTAAAGAAATAGTGTTAGTCACTGATTCTGATTATGCACAAAAGTGTTTTGTGGAATATTTGCACAGGTGGAAATTTAGAGGAATACTCACATATAATAAGAAGCCACTTAAACATGGCAAAATGATTCAAGTCATAGACAAACGTGTTTCAGAAAATGGCCTGATGATCCTTTGGAGGAAAATATGTGGTCATTTGAAAACACCAGGGAAGACAATGAAGCAAATGACAAGGCAGATCAATTAGGCAAAATTGGAGCTGTGATGAGGGAGTTATTTCCCATTAAACAGCTGATGGGTGAAATCCAGGTAATGCAATAGCACACTCCAATTCTCAGAAAACAGTTGATCAGCCAGTGCCACAGTGGAATGTTGGTACTCCTGATCAAGTTTTGTGTAAGTCACAGAAGGAGGATCTTATTTTTGGACCATTTTGCAACCATTTGTTAGATGCAGGACAACATTCTCTAACCGAAGAGGACTGCAAAGTGAAAGAGGAACTTAATGTGATGTTAAAAAACAAAAAGAACATTTGGTGACAAGATGGACTAATGATTAAGGAATCCATGTCAGGCCAAATCCAATGTGTAGTATCTGTGTCATTTTGGCGTTTGATGTTATGTCATGCCCATGATGCCATAACTGAAGGCCACAAAGGTTCATAGAAAACTTGGAACATTTTAAAAGATTATGCCTATTGGCCACATATGTCGCAGGATGTAGAACTCAATACTAGGGGATGTCTAGTGTGTGCACAATTTCAACCTACCTCCCCAACCCACGTGGTCCCATTGATGAAAAGACGTTTGGCACTCCCATGGTCAGATTTGCAAATCAATTTTGTGGGTGCCTTGCACATGTCAGCAAGAGGAAACAGGTATATGTTGATGGTCACTTGTTTAATGTCTAAGTGAGTGAAGTGCATTCCAGTCCCAGACTGTAGTGCACAGACTGCGGCCACTTTACTAGTCAATCATATATTTCCAAGATTTGGTTTACCCCGGAGAAAAGAATCAGATTGTGGAAGCCATTTCACTAGTGCAGAAATGACAAACATGTGGCAATCTTGGGTGTGAAGAGGAAGTTGCACATTTTGTATCAGCCCTCCTCTTCAGGGGAGTAGAATGGTGTAACAGGTCAATAGTTAAGATGGCGACATATTGACAGGTAGGACAATTATGTTGCCACAGCATCTTTACAGGACAATAAGCAGGTTCTGGGAAATGCATTCACAATCCATGAATATGTGGAAGAGCTGAGAAAGCACTTGCAACATGCTTTTGTATTTGCACAGCAGAATTTGTAAAAAGCAACTGATAGTGCAAAATCATACTATGACAAGAAAACATTGTGAGAGAATATGAGGTAGGCAATCAGGTATATAAGATCAATTTATCACCATAAAGGAGGGAGAGTTATCTGTGGAGTTATCTGTGGAATGGTGTGTTACGCTCACCTGGTATCCACGGGGGCGCCACACGATACTGGATGGAGGTCTAAGCGCTATCCCGGACCTCTCTCTGCTTGGTTATGTGCCAGACGAGCAGCGCCTATAACAGGAAAATGGAGGGTTAAGATACTGGTTCTGTGATGGGTGGACTCCCACCTCCCTCTGGTCCAAATCCTCTTGATTGGGGTTATTGCTCACCTTAGGTTTTTGTGCGTTGAACTCTTCGTCCTGCGTCTCTGTGCAGGGGTGCATGGTTGGTGCTGGCGTTCCGTGGACCTAATTGCTTCACTGGTCCATGTGCCCTTATGTCTCTTTCTTTCCCTCCGGTTTCTCTGTCTTCTCAGCGTCTTGCTCCACTACGCTGTTTCCTAACAATGTCTCTTTTTGTTTTCACAGGGATGGTTGCGATCTCGCAGTTGCTGCGCCGATGGCGAAGACCATGGTGAGTTATTGATGTGCAGAGCGCTGCGCTGTTTATTGGTGTTAATTGCTAAACTGTGTTCTCTTCTCTTCTTTGTACGGGTTGCTGTGATGTTCCGGAGTGATGAGCTTTCGAAGCGCTGCTTTCCCAGGTAAGTGCTTTGTTAATGCTGACCTTGTTCCTTCTCCCTTGCAGGTTGCAGGATGGGCGAGGTAAGAGAAGCACAGGGTGCTGCCAGGACTCGCTGCTTGCCCAGGTAAGAATTGGTATTAATGCTCTCCTTGTTTCTTTACCTTTGCAGGTTGTAGCAAACTCCGGAGATGGGCGAGGTAAGCGAATTACAGGATGGATTCAAGGCTGGTTACTTCACAGGTAAGTGTTCTTCCTCGCGAATGCTGTTCTCGTTCTTCCAGGTTATTAATGGAATCCGGATCTAGGGCTTCAGCATCAGGCCACCAGAGAAGCAGATGAGCAGGAGCTGGACATGGTGAGCGTTACACTGCAGGAGTGCAGCATAACGCAAAGCGTGTTCTGCTGTTTGGGTGTGGTTTAAATAGGCTAGGTAAAATAGTTCCAGGCCAAGTAGTTCCAGGCCCACCCACACCCAAAACACTAGACCGCATGGCTTGGTTCTAAAGAACTTATCTGTGTAATAGGCCTCCATGTTGGATTAAAGTCCAAAACTGGTATTGCTTTATTCCTGATAATGAGCCTGGCGCCAAAGGCACCAGGACTAACTCCATGTATGTTTCTGATGGAATTTTAAGTCCCTTGGGGCAGGTGTGAAGGGCTTTAGCCCCACTGCTGCCAGGGGGCTGTTATACCTGAGGGGGTCAGGGGAATGGATCGTGACACAATGTGTCCATGTTAATCAAATTAAACCCTTCCACCCGAAACATGAGGTGAGAAGGCTTGAACAGATTGGAGAAGCTAGTAGGGAGTACAAGGTATAGTTGTAGTCAGGAAATGAGACACTGTTATCTCAAAGAGATTGACTATCAGAGGTAAGTAGGTATGACTATAACTATTGTTTGATTGGAAAAAGGGGGGTAAAAAGGGGAAATACATCAGGTGGGTAACTGTGTGTATGTTTTTAAAAATCAATGTGAAAAGGTGGGTATGAAACACTTGAGTATTTAAGTGTAAATGTGAGCATAAGGTCTGTAAAAAAAAGAAAGACATTACAAGGCCCACGGTAGTGGCCATTTAGTTATGGTTAAGTTGCTAAACCCATAGCAAGAGCACTTTTTGGGTGGCTTATAACTTTGCATCCCCTGGACGAATCTTCACCAAACTTTGCAAAAAAAAGGATATGGCCCACTCTGAATTTCTTTGCAAGCAGGGGGGGCAAAGTTATAGGGGGGGTCCCAAAATGTCTTTTTTCCCATAGACTGAATGGAGAAATAATTTCTGTTGCGCCTACAGCCCAAACCGCTGGATCAATTTTCACCAAATTTGCGGCAGGAGCAGCGGCTTAGTCCCAAAAGTGTGCTTTTGTAAATTTGGTGAAAATCCGTCCAGTAGTTTTTTTTTTTAAATGACCAAAAAGTAGGTCTCAAAAAATGAATGGTATCTATGTCCGCACAGCGGACACACTTCACTCTTCGCTCCGCGGACAGGACATCGATTGAATAATCGTCTTGTGTCATGTCCGCGGACACGCAACGTGTTCTCTGATTGGCTGGGATGGGGCGTGAGGTGTGCCAAATTGTTGTGATGCACCCGCCATATTGGATGCGTGGACATGCGCTGAAAGTGAGCATAAATTCAATTTTGGGGAGTGTGTTAGTGTGTGGGGGAGTAAGAGATGTGTCAAATGCTGTAGTTGTTTAGGTGGGAGAAGGCCGTGATGTGTTTGCGGTGTCCACGGTGACCGCAGTTGTCTGCGGACATACTAGACACTGGGCAACCTACTAGCTATTTTAGTTTGGTATGATGTTGGATTTGGGTCATTAGAAGAGCATTGGGTGAAGAGGGTATGTATTGAAGAGTTTGTAAGTTGGTTGTAATTATTTTTTAGAATGTTAATTGGAGTGCACAGTTTTGAGGTGGATGCATTATGTTTTTGGGTTGTGGCCATTTGGTAGGTGTTTGTTTCTATGGGTGTATTATGCCACAATGGTTGTGGCCAGGGTCTAGATTCTTTAGTGCATGGCCAAAGGACGTAGACCGTAGGCCATGCACCAAAGACTCAAGCCCTGGCCACAAAAACCACAGCAGAACTCTACAATGCTACCAAACATTTTGATTGTGGTATGTGGGCTGCTTAGGGGATATGTTTTCAAAAATGTGAGTACTGATTGGTAGTACTGTAGTAGTGTTTATAGGATAGTGAGATGATGTGTGTTTGTTTGTTTGTTGGATTGTGTGGGCACACTACCGGCTATTTTAGTTTAGTATGATGTTGGTTTTGGGTCATTAGAAGAGCATTGGGTGAAGATGGTATGTATTGAAGAGTTTGTATGTTGGTTGTAATTATTTTTTAGAATCTTAATTGAAGTGCATAGCTTTGAGTTGGATGTATTATGTTTTTGGGTTGTGGTCATTTGGTAGGAGTTTGTTTCTATGGGTGTGTAATGCTGAGGTGGTTGTGGTCAGGGCCTAGAGTCTTGGGTGCATGGCCGAAGGCCTTAGGCCATAGGCCATGCACCCAAAACTCTAGGCCCTGTCCACAAACACTGCAGCAGAACTCAACAATGCTACCAAACATTTTGATTGTGGTATATGGGATGCTTAGGGATTATGTTTTCAAAAATGTGAATACTGATTGGTAGTAGTGTAATAGTGTTTATAGGATAGTGAGATGATGTGTGTTTGTTTGTTTGTTGGATTGTGTTCAGATTGTTGTTATTGAAGACTCTCGGCATTTTGGTTTGTATTTATTGGTGAGGTGTTCGTTTGCATGGCTGTGTTATGTTGCAGTGTTTTTGAGTTTAATTATTATATAATTACTGTTTCCATTGTTGAGGCTATATGAAGAGTTTTGGCCAGGCCATGCAGTCAAGATTGTAGTGTTTGGCAAAAAGCGCTGCAGCATAAAATACCCATGGAAGCAATCATTTTGGATTGTGGTTTATGGTCAGGTGTTTGAATGGGTGTGCTATGCTGCAGTGTTTGTGAGTCCAATCCTTATATCCTTGCTGTTTGACTTTTTGTGGTTGTATGCAGTTTTTTCATAACATGGGTAGTTGGAGCACACATTTTTATAAACTACTTTGCCACAAATGCCTTTCACTAATTCAGAGGGAGGTAGAATTGCTGTTTTTGGTTGTAGGTGCATTATTGCTTGAAATGGGTGCACTGTTTGAATTATTAGGCTCTCATATAAGTTGAGTTATTGCAGCAGTTATTTGTGATAGCACGTGAAGGTGTTTGGTTGTTGTCAAGTTTTGCAGTGCAGTAACTGCAAAGTATTAAGGAGTCAGTAATTTCATATTTTATTTCTGTTATAAGGTAGAGAACTAATTGTAACCATTTGGAATCTTCGTTGTCTTCTATTTTGTATGTTATGTCTACAGTTTTTGTCCTTTTTTTCTAAAAAGTCCTGCAGCAACATACACACAAATGGTTGGGTACTTCAGCAGATGCACTTTTAAACTTTAGTATTTCTTTTTCTACGTGTGTAATAGAAGGTTGCCCTCTGTACAGTTGTTGGTAGTCTATTGTACATCTATTGCATTTTGTAAGTGGCTTTCAATTCCAAAATATTTTCTCTGGATATGCTCTATTTCTTTGAGTAGTTGTTTGGCTGTACCATGTTGAAGATTGTTTTTTAAGTTGGCTAATGCTAAAGCAGGACTTTTGCCATAGCACAGTGTATGGACCAGATTTTTTATAGTTGAATAATGTGTTGATATGATGGAAGGTGCTTTTGCAAATATGTCCAAAAATGCAGGCTAATGAATGTCCTTGTAGTCCTGTTTGTTTGTTTGTTTGTTTGCTTTTATTACTTGTATTGCACACCAGACCCAGGGGTAACCGGGCGCATTTTATAAGACAATTTACAGCTTAGTTACAGGAGAAACACATGGCAAAAAGAAAAAAATAAATACACAATATACACAATATACACAACAGGCAGGAGTTCTAGTGCACGTAATTACAGTTCTACTTAAGCAGGCAGTAACTGCTAGGCAGTAGGTGTGTGCAAAAAGCGTAAGTGGAGAGAGACGCAGGAAAAGTCTAGGCAAGATGGTGGTCTGTTATTTATCTGTGTCTTTAATCCACCTTGTAAGTTTGTGTCGGAAGGTGAGGTATGGTTGGTTTGTCCGCAGGGTGGGTGGTAGGGAGTTCCAAAATTGAGCTGCTTTAACCTGGAAGCTACAGCCACCGACTCTGGACAATTTAAATCTGGGTGTTGATATGTTGTTACAGTTGACGGATCTGGTGAGTCTTGTGGGTTTAGTTCTCCTGAATCTCGTAGAGAGGTAGCATGGTGCGGCATTGTTTAGGCATTTGTAAACTAGTGAGGCCACTTTTAACTGGATTTTCTCCTGGGTAGAGAGTCAATTGTTGGCCCTTCTGAGTTTGGTGATGTGGGTTCTCCTGGGAATGCCTAATGCTGCTCTAAGCGCGTTATTCTGTAAAATTTGAACTCTTTTGATAACTTCCTTGTTGGCCCCAATATAGAGCGAGTTGCAGTAATCCAACATTGATAACACGAGCGCTCTTGCCAGTGTGATGCAGCTATTGTTGGACAGGAAAGGTTTACCTGCTCTTATCAATTTGCAGGTGTAGGCGGTGGCAGAAGCCATCGCATTCACCTGCTTGTTGAAAGAGAGGGTAGAGAGGGTAGAGTCCAGGTAGAAACCCAGAGTTTTTACCGCGTGAGCAGTTGTGATTTGGTTATTATCTATGTTAAAAGAGGAGTAGTTAGGGCCCAGTTTTTTGAGGGTAGCGGGTGTGCCGAGGATAATGATTTCCGTTTTGTCATCATTCAGGCATAGTCCATGAGTGGCCATCCATGCCTGGATGATGAGATACACCCTGTTCACCAAGGCCAAATCCTTGTCATAATCACCAGAAAGTGGTAGGAGAATATGAGTATCATCTGCACAATTAGTGTAGGTGATACCAAGAAGGCCCAGATCATCGAAAAGGGGCTTTGTGAAGATGTTGTAGAGTGTAGGAGAAACGCAAGATCACTGGGGCACGCCGCATGTAATGGGGATGGAGTCTGCTGCCGCGGTGGTGGAGAAGACTCTCATGGTCCTATTATTGAGTAAGGATTGGATCCAGTTTGTGGCTTCTTCAGAGAAGTGCGCAGCCATGTCCAAATGCCTACAAAGGACTTTGTGGTCAACAAGGTCAAATGCGGCTGATAAGTTCAGAATGAGGAGTAAGGCTGGTTTTCCTTGATCCCTTAGCTCATCAATTTGTGCTTTTAGATCTAAGAGGGCTGTTTCGGTCCCGTGCTGGGGACGGAAGCCAGACTGCCGTGCTCCTAGCAGGTTGTTAGTTTCAAGGTGTTTCTGAATTTGTGAGTACGCCACTTTAAATATTATTTTTTAGGAGGAATGGCACGGTGGTGATTGGGCGGTAGTTCGTGGGTATGGCTGGGTCTAGTGTCTGTTTTTTAAGCAGTGGGAGAACCCAGGATTCTTTTAAGTTACTTGGTATAGATCCTGTTGTGAATGAGGCGTTAATGAGTTTTGAGATAAAGGGAGCCAAGTCTCTGGCTGCATCCTTTATCAGTTGGGCTGGACATTGGTCCCCCTGACAGTTTGATGGTTTGAGTGACAGAATGATTTTTTCAGTCTCAATAATAGAAACTTTGGAGAACTTGAAGCGAGGAGTGTCAGTGTTATTTTTAAGGGGGTTGTTAGACATTTTAGGATTCGTATCCAAGCTGAGTGAGGCTTTTTTCTTGTCAATTTTAGATTGGAGAGTTGACACTTTATTAGCTAGGGCTAGCTGAATATTGGTGCACCATAGTTTGTCTTTGACACAATTGTCTGGCACTGGGATAGGAGATTCTATTTCCTTCAGAATGATGAAGAGTTCCTTCATGCTAGAATTGGCTTGGGCTATTCTAGTATTATAGGTTTCTCGTTTAGCCGCCAGTATTTCCTTTTTGTAAAGGGTAGATATATCCCTCAGAGTGATTTTATTTTCTTCAAAAGATTGTAGTTTCCATGCAACCTCAGATTGTCTTTTTTTGGTGCAAAGTGTTTTCAAATAGGGGGTGAACCAGGAGTTGAGGTGGGCTTTAGGTTTGCTTTGTCTCATTTTGAGTAGTGCAATTGAATCCAGTGCAGAGGCCATAATTTTGTTGTACTCATTCACTAGAGTTTCGGGGTCTAAATTATCTCGTAGTGAATTGAGTGTGGGGAGGATGTGCGGGAGTAGGTTATCTGGGGTGATGTTTCTCTTGTTCCTTGACGGGATGGAAGGAGCTGGTTGGGCTAAGGTAGGAGTAGGTCTGTCCGTTTCTAGAGCAAATGTTATAAGGTGGTGGTCTGTCCAAATTTGGGGGGAGATCGATAGGATGGAGGCGTTGCAATTGTGGTCTGCCACCCAATCAAGTATTCTGCCTTTGTTATGGGTGGGGTGAAGTACTCTTTGTGAGAAGCCTAGTTCAGATAGTAGGTTGGCCACTCTACTTGCATGTGGGTCGTTTTGGTCGTTGAAGCCCAGGTTAATATCCCCTAAGAAGATGGCCTGTGATGAGTTTTTTAGGTTGTGGGATAGAGTGGTGGAAATGTCCTCCTCGAAGGTTCCGATAGGGCCTGGGGGTCTATAGATCAGGTGGATGGTGAGAGTTTGGGAGTTGTTAATAGCTAATTTGGCTGTTAGGCTTTCGCAGGATTTAGTGTCATTTGCTGGGACTATCCTGGTAGATAGGTTGGATTTGACAATAAGGGCTATGCCACCTCTACAGGCTTCACTTCGGTCTGATCTTAGGATGGTGTAACCATTAGGGATTGCTAACATGATGGAAGGTCCTACAGCGGCATGAAGCCAGGATTCTGTAATGGCCAAGAAGTTGAGGTTTTCAGTCTGAATGAGATCAGCAATCTCAATGACATGAGCAATCATGGATCTGGCGTTAATTAAAGCACCTTTAAGGTGGGGGGTGGTGGATGGAGGTGTGCGTATCTTTTCTTGGGTCATGCCAGGGGAGTGCATGCGCACATTCTGTACTTTGAGGTTTGGGTTGTAAGGTTTTTCTGTATTCCTATTGGGTGTAGGCTTGCTACGGTTGGACGAAGTCAACGTTCTAGCAAGAGGTTCATATGTTTTAGCAAGTCTGGCGCGTAGTCTGGCATTTCTGGTTGTGGTGTTGCACGGTTTGGACTTGAATGAGCAGGGCTGTTGGTGTTCTTCAAGCTGGTCATTGTGGCTCGTTAATGGTTGAGGATGTGTCTGTGTCATGATGGGTGAGAGGGCCCAGAGTTGAAGGGTAGTATAATCAATGGCGGGGGCTGGAGCGATCCTGAGTTTGTGAACTAGGAATGCTGTTAGTGTGAGAAGGGCTAGTGTGACTCGTAAGGTTTGCATATTGTGGTGTTGTCGTGGTAGAGTGGGCAAATCAGGCTATAACAATGCTATGTAGGTCAGTTTGTCGGGTAAAGCAAGTACACATGGGAACAAATGCTTCAAATGTGTAGGGCAATACCTAGGTTAGCAATGATAGTGAGTGACTAGAATACAGTGGGGCAGCACGTAGTTTCAAAGTGAGTAAAGGGCTAAAATGCAATGGGACTGCACAAGGGAACACTTAACTCAAAAATCAATAGGCAGCACATATTTCAGTGTGAACAGTAGGCTAAAATGCAATGGGACTGCACAAGGGAACATTTGACTCAAAAATCAGTTGGTTCGGTATAAAACAGTTTTCTTGGGTGCAAAGGGGTGACATCTAGATTCAATATATGAGCAGTACATCACGTACAGTGGGATGACATCTAGAATTGAGATTAAAACAGTTGATTTAAAAGCAAGGGGGTGACATCTAAGTACAGCCTAAAAGATGTTGAGGATGAAGGTAGTTGCCTGGGGTGCAATAGGCAGAGTCTAGGCATGGAGCGAGAGGGTGATATAGAAGTGAGGGTAGGCTGAAGGTAGTATAGGCAGTTCACGATGTCGGCTAAGAGAGCAGTGTAAGGGGCCAGCCATGTAGATTAGTCTTGTTTTTGTTTCATATGCAGGCACAATAGGGAGGGCTCTTAGGTGTGGGGTGACCAAGATGACTGATACTGTTGGAGCCGGTTATCTGCTGCCGGGTAATGTCTGTAACAGAGGGCAGCACTCTATGATGGTAGCGCAAAGCTGCGAGGCGTTGGGCTAATGTGGAAAGGGCATGCCTCAAGAGGTATGAAGAAGACAATTGTGGCGCTTACCAGGTCTCCGAGCTGGTTTTCAGCAGGGGCACTGGCTGCTGGACTTACTCTGGACAGGCTCAGGACAGGCAGTGAGGGAGCCTTTGTTGAGGTGAGCCTTCGTTGTTGGTGGGCCGGCTCAACTCGCCTACCAGCTCGTGGTTGGTGCACAAGAGCACCAGGAGGGCCAATCAGGGCGCAGTCAGGCTGTGAGGGAGGCGGATGCAACTCGCGATGCTCGGGCGGCCATCTTGGAGTTGCCACAACTTGTGGTGGCTAATGGTGGATACAAGTGAACTGGGGCAAATCGTGGCAAGATGGGCAGTGCTGGCTGAAGTACAGGCCAGATGAGAATTCTGCAGCTTGCAGCGGAAATATGCTGCGATGTAACAGCGTTCTGCCGCACTTTCCGGGAGACGACCCAAATGAAGCACAATTGTGCTGTGTGGCCAGAAGGCTTATCTTCAGGCCAGGGATCCTGGGCACTGCTCCTGCAGTGGAGTGGAGCTCCTGCTCCTCGGATGAGGGGCGAGTTCTGTTGCTCCCAGGCTCAGGACAGGCAGTGAGGGAGCCTTTGTTGAGGTGAGCCTTCGTTGTTGGTGGGCCGGCTCAACTCACCTACCGGCTCGTGGTTGGTGCACAAGAGCACCAGGAGGGCCAATCAGGGCGCAGTCAGGCTGTGAGGGAGGCGGATGCACCTCGCGACGCTCGGGCGGCCATCTTGGAGATGCCACAACTCGTGGTGGCTAATGGTGGATACAAGCGAACTGGGGCAAATCGTGGCAAGATGGGCAGCGCTGGCTGAAGTACAGGCAAGATGAGAATTCTGCAGCTTGCAGCGGAAATATGCTGCGATGTAACAGCGTTCTGCAGCACTTTCCGGGAGACGACCCGAATGAAGCACAATTGTGCTGTGTGGCCAGAAGGCTTACCTTCAGGCCAGGGATCCTGGGCACTGCTCCTGCAGTGTAGTGGAGCTCCTGCTCCTCAGATGAGGGCTGAGTTCTGTTGCTCCCAGGCTCAGGACAGGCAGAGAGGGAGCCTTTGTTGAGGTGAGCCTTTGTTGTTGGAGGGCCGGCTCAACTCGCCTACCGGTTCGTGGTTGGTGCACAAGAGCACCAGGAGGGCCAATCAGGGTGTAGTCAGGCTGTGAGGGAGGCGGATGCACCTCGCGACGCTCGGGTGGCCATCTTGGTGTTGCCACAACTCGTGGTGGCTAATGGTGGATACAAGCGAACTGGGCCAAATCGTGGCAAGATGGGCAGTGCTGGCTGAAGTACAGGCCAGATGAGAATTCTGCAGCTTGCAGCGGAAATATGCTGCGATGTAACGGCGTTCTGCCGCACTTTCTGGGAGACGACCCGAATGAAGCACAATTGTGCAGTGTGGCCAGAAGGCTTACCTTCAGGCCAGGGATCCTGGGCACTGCTCCTGCAGTGGAGTGGAGCTCCTGCTCCTCGGATGAGGGGCGAGTTCTGTTGCTCCCAGGTTCAGGACAGGCAGTGAGGGAGCCTTTGTTGAGGTGAGCCTTCGTTGTTGGAGGGCCGGCTCAACTCGCCTACCGGCTCGTGGTTGGTGCACAAGAGCACCAGGAGGGCCAATCAGGCCCTCCTGGTGCGCTTACTGCCAATCGGCCATACCTGTGTATTTGCACAGTGGACAGGGGTCCATATTTTGTAGTAGTTTCATTTTGAATTTGTCTTCGGCTTTCACATACTGAATGAGGAACTGGCGTAAAGATTTGAAAGAATTTTTGGCAATGTTACACATTTATGTGCACGGCCATTTGTAGGCTTGACGTATTGGTTCAGTGGAATGGGCAGCTGATACTGAGTTTTCTGGGGATATTTTTGTGAGCAGCGTTTCTTGTTCCATAATGGTATTATTAAGTTTTTCACACCCTCGTCCACTGCTATTTTTGGCAATTGGGTTTATTTGCTTTTGTTTGTATGCTTCTTCATTGAAATACGGTTCTGTGCACGTGGTGTGACTCCATTCACCTCCACAGATGTTTGTGAAATTATCCTACTTGGTATTCCGTTTATTGAGAAGTCTATTTTGTAGTTTAGTACTTAGTTTTGTTAGTGGTTTCATTCTGTATAAAACTAAAATTTCCTTTTGAGAAGCATTGCATTGTCTATGGGAGCTCCTAGGATTAATTTTCTACTGTAGGTTTTAAAGGTTGTGTATGATTTCTCTCCTGTTTCCATAAGGTTCTGGAGGACTCTGGCAGAATATTTTTTGTAAAAGATTTATTTTGGTATGCTTACTTGCCGCTACATCAAGATTTATAGATGCAATGTTAACACTAGTGGTATCTGCAGTCTTGTTAATCACTTTCTTTTTTGTTTTACATTTTGAAAGAGGAGGCAAAGTTTCTATACTGGAAGCTTGTTTTGTTTTGTGTAATGACTGTATTAACTGTTTTGTTTTAACTTTTGTACGAATTCTGCTAGAGGTGGATGCTTATTTTGGAGAGATTTAGTTTGATTTTGTTTACTTTTTTGTTGCTTTCTACAGGAGAGTGGTCTTTAAGGCAATTCTGAAAGAAAGAAGTTTGTAAATATGTGTGTTAATAGCACTGTTGTTAATGTAGACATGGATTTCTTTGTTTTTGCAGTAGTAGTGATGTCTGATAACTGTGCATAGCATGTACATGCACTTTTCTTTGCCTATGTGCATTCTGTATATTTTAATTAGAATCTGGTAGTTGAATGTGGTTTAGAAATTAGTACAATAGTAAGCGCACAAAGCACACTTGGCTTTGTAAGGCAGTGTTATTGGATGTTAAGAGATAGAAGAAATTATTTTATGCTTTGTTTTTGCTATTTTTACAGGGTAAATGGCAGGAACTGTACGGAAAAGTATGCAATGTATGTATTTGTGAAGGTGTGGGAAATAAATAAGAATGATTTGATAGGGTCAGCAGCTTTGTACTCAGTAGGTGATTACTAAAGTAGTGAGTGATTCTGTGGTGCTTGGAGATGGGAGAGTCTGAAATAAAGTAAGGATTGCAAGTAAGGACCTGGTGCTTGTGTTGCAGACTGAATGGAAGAGGGGAGATGTATGTCTTGGTTTACAACACTGTACATAGTTGTGGATTATGTGATAGATATGACTGCACTTGTGCATAGATGAATGATGTTGTGAAATCTAGTACGGAATGGGCAACAAGCTGGAATGAGAGAGTTGTCTAAATTGGAAGAACAGTTGTAGAGGCAGTGGTGTTGTTTCAGCTGGGAGCCTTTCAAATGATATGGGCTATCTGTGTTCATAAATAAAGATGCATGTACTCATCCTGGCGGCGTGTCATTTTATAACACACTAGAAAGCCTTTTTGCATAATTATACTGTTATTTCTCCCATCTTGTAACATGAAATGACACTTTGTTAGATAGCTGTGTGTGTTGTGTCTGATTACTAATATAGTCATGTGTAAAGGAAGTTAAAATGATAGAATGAATGTGAAATATGCAGAACATATAGAAAGGAAATTGTATGTACATCTTATGCACTATAATGCATTAAATGTTATTATGGTTGAAATGTGGTTAAATATGTGGCAGTGCTTACAGAAATGATAGAATGAATGAAGAAAATAACAGTTTGCCCATTGCAGTTAATAATATGGGTAAATAAAAATTTGGAGAGCAGACAACTTTACAAGTGACACTTGATCATAGTAGATGGGAGAAATGACACTAAGCTTGTTTTACAGGTTGAACAGGGAAAGTGGCAGTTACTGTGTTTATATGCATGTATACAAGAGATGTACATGTACCATACATGCCAATACTCCTGATTCTGGCTGGAGACTCCCAATTCTTCCATGAAAAATATTGTTATTTTTCACATTCTCCCACCGAAAATACATCTTTGCCCAATGCATTCTTATGACACAAATGTTGTCTCCCGATTTATCAGAGGAAATGTTCCTCCCAGGTGGGTCGGAATGTTGGCATGTATGATGTACTGTGCAAAAAATATTCATATCTGTACTTTGTGTGCATGCGTGTGGATGTGCATGAATCTGGAAGTAGAAATGTTGGAGAGTTTACTAGTAGTTGCTGTAGGTGCTTTGCAGTCGTAGCACAATTGTACTCGGAGTGATCTAGCATCTAAAGTGCTGAATTGTGATGATGGAGTTAGATGTAGAGGTTTTGCTTGTGATTGGTGGATGGTTGTGTGACTGCTTAACAGTAGCCAATGAGGGAATGGTGCAGAGAGTCAAGTAAAAAGGGTAGAAGGGCTGCCACCGTGTTACTTACGTGCTCCGCGGACAGATCGGCTGTTCGCAGAAAGGACATGGCACATCTGGGGCTTCTGAGCATGAAATGGGAGTGTATTTTGAGGATTAGCCAATCAGGTGTTGAGGTTCTGCTTCGTAATTGAGAGAGGCTGTGTGTAGTGAAGACGGCAGAGGTGGAGAAAGTCAGGGTGGCAGTGCTTGAGATATGTTTCTGAATGGTTTAGAGCAATATGCAAAATGTAGGAATGTGGGAAAGAATGTTGATGTAAAAGCAGTGGAGGTGGTGTGGAGCACTGTGCCTGTTTTCAATTTGCAGGCAATGGCAGAAGTTTGCCAAGATATGGCTAGGGATAGCAGTCCAAATGTAGTTCTCCTGCACTGTGGTGCTTTGCAATTGGGTTATGTCAGTGCCCCTATTTTGTTGAAAGATCTAGAAAACTTGGTTCAGGCAGTAATGCAACTACTTCCAAATGCCAAGATTATTTTTTCCGGTTTGATTCCTAGGGCAAAATGGGAAAAGAGTTATTTATTTTGTCCTCAGCAAAATGTTGCCAGGTGCTTAATCAACCGAGGCATGTTTGCGTTTATGACTAGAGCTGGCATGTTCTTTTGCAACAATGAGAACATTGACTCTGGTAATGTTGATTACTTTAAAGAAGGTGGCATGTCGGGCCTCATTACACGGACGGCGGTAAGGGTTTACCGGTACCGGTAAGGGCACCGGTACCGGTAAACCCTTACCGCCTTACTACGAGGTCCCTTTGCGGGTTGGTACTTTAACGCCTGCTGTTTAGCAGGCGTTAAAAACAAACCCGCAAAGGGACCAGGGTGCTAGTTACGGTACCGCAATTTGCGGCACCGTAATTAGCGCCTTCCCCATTCCCATAGAGCCCTATGGGGCAAAAATGGGAATGGGGAAGGGCAATGGGGGAATTACCACCCCGCCAACCTTGGAATAGGGCGGTAATTCCCCTTTCCTCCAAGGCGGTGCCGGTATTTTACCGGCATGGACCAAGGTGGTAATAGCACCTTGGTCCTCCGCCTACCGTGTAATGATCTTTTATGGGAAATTCCATGCTGTTTTGGAACATAAGGGTTGCTTTGGCGAAGCTAATGTTAAGATTTTTGGAGGAAAATAAGGAAAAAATGCAAAGAGAAATACAAAATAAAAGGTGTTTCAGAAGCATCTGAAAAAAAAAGTCTCTTTTCAGAGCCACCTCAAAGGGGAAATGGGACATACTATTTAAATTTTAATTCCCCACTCTCAGATTTTTCAATGTGTCCACGGACACCGTGGTTGTCCGTGGACAGTGCGTATTACATACAGGATTTCTGACGTTGAGAGGGATGCAAATGAGACATAGCACAGCAAGTGATTGGTCCATAGGGTTTACTGGGTGTGATGTCTGACCAGAGAGTTTGTTAGAAAGTCTTTTTCCTGAGTGGAGAGGAGATAGCTATGGCTGTGTGTTTCAGAAAGCAGATTGTCTGGATTTTGGGAGATTCATGGATAAATTGGTTGGAGGTGCATGCAGATCGTTGTGGAGTGGCTGTACATTTTGGATTCCCTCATATGGAAGTGCACTCACATGCAGTGCGTGGAACAAAGTGGCTGGATTTGTGCTACTTTGGTAACACAGTGTCATCCAGACATTAATATTATTCATTCTGGAGGGAACAGTTTAGGACATGTGTCTGGAATCTCTTTGCAATTTTCCATGAAAGAAGGACTTGGGAAAGTCATGGACATGTATCCAAACTCCAGAGTAATTTTTTGCTGTATTGCGCAGAGACAAATGTGGCTGCGTTCTTCTTCATTTGGTCCACAAATGGAGAAAGCAAGGTGCAATGTAAAAGAGGCTGTCTGTGCCTTTTTGAGAGATGTTGGTATGTCCTCTTTTCACAATGAAAACATTATATTTCGTAGTACTTATGTTGACAATCAGATTTTTCTGCAAAATATACAAAATGCATTGCAACCTTTTTTGGAAATATAGCAATCCATTTTGCAATAGGTGTTGACCATTTGAAGTTTTAGAAACAGAAAAAATCACCAGAAAAAGGCTCTTTTCAGAGCCACCAATTCCTCCCAGAGAAAAATGCAATGGATGCGACAGGGCAGCAATGCACAGATTTTAGATGTCCGCAGACTTCTAAAAATGCCCAAGGCACTGCGCATTTCAGTGACACTTCTTTTTTTGAACTGTGGAAAGCAGCTCTGCAAAAGAGCCTTTTTTTGTTTTTTATATTTTCTTTGGTTTTTTAAACACGACACACAAGGAAAGGAAGGGAAAGGAGGATAAGGAAGGGACACCAACCATGGGGATAAGAAAGCACAGGTGGAGAGAGGAAGATGTAGGGTGGGCCTTATTGAGGTAGGTAGCAGTTCTTCTCATGCTCCTTGATCACAGACTCGATAGCACTTCGAAGGTTCTCCCCCTGCAGAGTACTGCATCACAGTACATGCACACACAATACTGTGACCTTCGAAAGGTAAGGATCAACAGCATCATGTATGGCCTGCAAGGCAGCTTGAGGGATGCGCTGCCCACAGGAGTGTCTCTTGTGGTGGCAGGAGCGGAAACAGAGGATGGTGCAGGGGAACTCATCCTACTATGTTTATCGCAAGGTACAACCTCACGAATAGCCCCACCGTGGAACGGTTTTAGGTGTCACTTCATTGAGGTCTTACGATAGCTGTACAATCCCGGTTTCCCATGACTCAGCACCATCTTGCACTGATTGCAGGTCACCTTGTGTGCACATGCTTTTGGTCCTCCATCCACAGTGGTAAACAACCTCCTCACCCAAGATTCACAGTAAGAACTAATAGTAGGGACTTCCACTACCTCATCCTCTTCATCACTCGTCTCTGTATCCTAACGCCTGTTCCCCTCTGCAGGCCCTCGGGAGGTGTTGGTGGTGGAGGGGATGGGGGTGCTGCTGACACAGCTGTAGCACCACCAGTAGCCATGGATGCCATTAGGACAGCTGTTTCATAGAGCAAGAGCAATCCAATGCAACAAGGAGCAGTCTCTGTCCTGGAAGCCCAAAAACTGAATAAGGAGCAGCTCTGAGGTGTGGCCTTTTATAGGGGTGCTGAGGCACACTTCACAGACACTCACGCTGTCACTGAACATTTCAAGAATGGGGTCAAAAAAATTCAAAAAAGTAGGCAGATCGCGAGGGACATAGTGTGGGCCATGTGCAAGGATGAACTTTCCCAATAAAATACCTTGGATTGCTGAATAAAACACTTGTGATGTCATCTTTGATGTCCTGGGTGTTAGTCTTAGCAGTGCACCGTGGTGGCGCGAGTTATGGTTGCTTAGCTTACCATAACTGGCACGGCTACCAGAAAACTCTTAATGAGGCCCAGAGGGTTTAGAAGGACGTCTCTCTCTCTCTCTCTCTCTCTCTCTCTCTCTCTCTCTCTCTCTCTCTCTCTCTCTCTCTCTCTCTCTCCAGCTGGGTCACTGTCTTGCTCTCTAATCTCCAGCACTCACCGTCCCTCGGGAGAAGTGTGATGCATTCTCAAGCAGGCTGGCAGAAGGCTTCACAGAATCCTGTTAAAGGAGAAGTTAAGGAAACTTGCCATCGGGTGGGTCCTGGCAGCTGAATGGCATCCTTGCTTTGCTGTACAGGGGCATCCAGAATCAAGCATTACCTTGGTAAGATACTTGTAAATTGAGGAGCGATGTGAATGAATTAGATTTGTTTTGCTGTATAAAATGTGGCTCGAAGTGCTCAAACTAGGCCCATTGTTCATTCAGAACAGTAGTGCAGTGCAGGAGAATTGCAAACATTTCTTTTGTTGCTGTATCCTAACAGTGCAGGATGGACACGTGTCACCAGAACCTTTGAGAAGGTTGGCTGACTGTTAATGGCAAGTGGTTTTTGGTGACACATGACATCACCTTCGGAGGTGGAATTTTATTGTAGTTTGTGTAGATAGAAATACATTTATGGAAGGTAATAGACAGAGGGCCTCATTATAAGGGTGGCGGCTATGGTATGAACTGTGCCGGTAAGGCACCTGCACCTTTCATAGCGTGCTGCCAAATTACGAGTTCTGCTCATGGGTGCATGACAGCCGGGCTGTGCGGCACCCACGAGCACAACTCATAATTGCACCGGCACCGTTATGAACGGTGCCGGTGCAAGTATGCTCCGCTATGGAGCAGAATGGGGATCAGGAGCCCGGCATTACAGCCACCTGCGAATGGGCAATTACGGGCCCGTCAACTCGTAATGGGCCAATTATTGTCCAATCGTGGGTGGCAGTGCCGGCAGCGAGTTTGGCCGTAGCTGTGCCTGTAAAACAGGCACGGCTATGGTCAAACTCGTAATGAGGCCCACAGGGTTTAAATGCGTTGCAGTGAGAAGGCTGTCTCTCTGTCTCTCTCTCTCTCTCTCCAGCTGGGTACTGTCTCTTGCTCTCTAATCTCCAGCACTCACCGTCCCTCGGGAGAAGTGTGCTGCATTCACAAGCAGGCTGGCAGAAGGCTTCACAGAATCCTGTTAGGCTGAATTAGTAAAGAAGGAGTTCAGGAAACTTGCCATCCGGGGGTGTCCTGGCACTGAATGGCATCCTGGCTTTGCTGTACGGGGGCATCCAGAATCAAGCATTATCTTGGTAAGATACTAGTAAATTGAGGAGCGATGTGAATGAATGTTTTGTTTTTACAAGAATATTTTGTAGACAACTGTAACATAGATGGGTGTGTTTGCATTCTTAAAAATAGACAGCTAAGTATCCTCCGCACAGACACCCATACGACATACTAAATCTCTGAAATTCCTTATTTGTAACGTGAATGGGATGGGGTCGGGAATCAAACGGCGTCTTCTCAGGCAATTTTTAAACAGACACTCCCCTGATGTGGCTCTTCTGACAGAAACCCACCTGGCGGGATCAAACTGTGCCTTTTTTCAGAGGACTAACTACCAACTTGCCTTTCAGGCAGGGTATACAATGGGCTCCAGGGGCACCCTCATTCTGATACACAAGCGCATCCCATTTGTCCAGCAAATGGTTGAAAGGGATCGGAGGGGCCGATACATGTTCGTCATGGGAACGATCTGGGGTCAGACGGTGGCTATTGCCTCAATCTACTCTCCACCTGGGCTGGGACAGGAGTTACTGGACGACCTCACTACCCTTTTAGGGAAACACCACCCTGATACACTCGTTCTGGGGGGAGACTTCAATGACACCATGAATGATAGCGTTGACGTTCCCATCTCCGAAATCGCAACCCAAACACTCCTACTAGATTAGCCAATTTTACATCTGCTCTTGGGCTCCGAGATGTATGGAGGGAGTTACACCCGAATGCTAGGGAGTATTCCTTCCACTCCGGCGCTCACGGCTCCATGTCCAGACTGGATTACCTCTTTCTGCCACATACCGACCTCTACAGGGCAATGTCCGCAGCTCTACTCCCCCGGGGTATCTCGGACCACTCACCTCTCTCAGTTGAACTGTGTATGCAGGGCCCCCTTCCCCCTAGAACGAGGAGACTTAACAACTACTACCTGGGGTTCCCGGAGCTGATAGCTCGCCTAGAGGAGGTGTCTGCTGAATACTTTGAAATTAACGAGGAGTCGGTGGATAACCCCGTGATACTATGGGAGGCATATAAAACAGTGATCAGGGGTGAGATTCTCTCCTGGACGACACATAAAAGAAACACCCGGCTTCGGGAAATACTAAAAGCCGAAGAGGAAGTGAGTAACTGGGAGACTAAGCATATCTCTGACCCTACGCCCGAGACCCATCGATCCCTCCAGCGTGCCCAAGAATGCCTTCGGAACAGAGCGATGGATGACGCTAAGCAGGCCCATTGGCAGGCTAGAGCGAGGGTGTACGAACTAGGGGACAAGGCAGGTAAACTGCTCGCCTGGCTACAGAGGAGGGACGAAGGACAACGCCATGTCTGGGAAATAGTTACGCCACAGGGCGACAGCTACCATTCAGACTCTGGGATCGCTGAGGCCTTCGCAGAGTTTTACGCGGACCTGTACCGAGCCCCGACCTCGCCACTAAACCCCTCCCTCCCAGATGCGGTAACGTTACCGACTCTCTCGGGGCAACAGAGAGACCAACTGGACTCTGCCTTATCGGAGGCTGAGATTTCGGAGGCGCTGTCTCAGCTCCAATCAGGGAAGGCCCCGGGCCCAAATGGATTCCCTGTCGAAACTTGGCAAAAGCTAGGAGCAGATAAAATGGCGGCTCCTCTACACAGATTGTTCCTTGCTGCCCGGGATCAGGGGACCCTCCCACCAGATCTTTGCAAGGCGACTATCGTAGTCATTCCCAAGCCTGGCAAACCTCCACATGAATGTGCCTCCTATAGGCCTATATCACTGATCAACGGGGAGGCTAAGATCCTCGCTAAGTTATTAGCGAACCGTTTACAGTTAGTTGCACCCACCCTGATCCACCCGGACCAATGTGGATTTATGCCGTGCAAATCGACTCGGATGAATCTACGCCGCCTCCATCTAGCATTGGAGAGATCCCCGATCATAAATGAACCCTTGGCCCTGTTGGCAGTCGATTTTGAAAAGGCGTTTGATTCCATTCGATGGGACTGCCTCTGGGAGGTCATGCGCCGTATGGGATTCGGAGAGGCCTTTCTGGGATGGGTGCAGTTACTTTATACTAACATCAAAGCTGAAGTGAAGGTAAACGGCTGGTCCTCTAGGTCCTTCCCCCTGGGTCGGGGTACACCACAGGGATGCCCACTGTCCCCTCTTTTATTCGCCCTTGCTATCGAGCCACTGGCTCTTTGGCTTCGCCAAAACACCGCCTGGAAAGGATTCAGATGGCCGGAGGGACACGAGGATCGTACGTCCCTGTACGCAGACGACCTCCTCGTATATCTGGGTGACCCACCAAGGTCTTCCCCCATTGTAACACAACTGCTCATCCGCTTTGGGGAACTCAGCGGACTTAGAATCAACTGGGAGAAATCAGTCTTCTTTCCGGTAAAGGGTGGAGACCAAGCAATTCCCCAGGAGTGCCCGTATCGGGTGGAACGACAGGGCTTTCGATACCTGGGAATATGGATATCTGGGGACTTAACAAGTTATATAGAACACAATCTCCGACCGATCACGGACCGCTTCATTATTGACGTCCGACACTGGAAACTCCTCCCCCTGACACTTATGGGAAGAGCGGCACTCTTTAAAATGATATCCCTTTCCAGATTCCTTTACGTTCTCCAGAATGCCCCACTTGGAATCCCCGATCTGGAGTTTCACCAAGTGGAGACACTTCTTAGAGATCTCATATGGGGGGGAGGCCAACCACGAATTGCGTTAACCACACTTCCGAGATCGATCTGGGAGGGAGGAATAGGAGTTCCCCGTCTACAAACGTACTACTGGGCATCACAACTGGTAGTGGTTAATGATCTTCTCCACGGAAACCGAGACTTGCCCCACATACGTGCTGAGATAGCCACTATGCAGAACACCGACCCGCTGTCCCTCCTTTGTCAACCCCTCCCGAGAACCCCCCCACCCACAACCAAAACACACATGATTACGGTGTGGAGACAAGCACACCGATTCATTGGGTGGGGAAACAAAGTTACTACTGCACAACCCCTCTGGCAAAACAACAATCTAGCTGCGACTCAGAAGTTTGAGCCGTGGCCCAAGTGGGTTAAGGCGGGGATTATTAGGGTTGGGAATGTGCTCACGCAGGGAAGATTGACCTCATTTGATGACCTGCAATTGCAATTTCAGATTCCACATACGGAACGATACCATTACATACGCCTGGCCCACGCCCTAAGTCCCTACCTAACAGATGATACACAACTGCCAGACTATACCCGTATAGAGCGTAACATTCTCCCGGCGTACATTCCCACCAAATGCACTTCCATCCTCTATAATGCCATGTCCTCCTTTGCCACCCCTGAACTGAACGAGCTGAAGGCGAAATGGGAAGCGGATGTGGGAGAGATAGATCCAGAGGACTGGATACTAGTCCTCATGCACCCCCGAGAAATCGCTATTTCCTCTAGGCTTCGACTTGTGCAGTTGAAAATACTGCACCGGGTTTATTACCCTAGAACGCGCTTATATGGCTGGAAAAGGGCCCCAAACCCGAACTGTTTGCGATGCGGGGAGGAGGAGGGAACCTTCATTCATATTTTGTGGGCATGTCCCCGGATACAAACTTTTTGGAACGCATGTTGTAGGGAACTCTCTCGAGTTCTGAACCGAACCCTGCCATTGGACCCAAAGACTCTGCTCCTAGGTGTGCCTGGCGAGATGGAAGCTAATAAGTGGGAGATATTACTCCTACACACGGCGATGGGACTGATCAAGCGCAACATAGCGCAGAAATGGGGAGCCCCTGACTCCCCAACACTGGACCAATGGAAATTAGATATGGACAGATGCGCTATGATGGAGCATAGGATTTACTCAGCACGAGGCTGTCCCAACAAAGCCTTGAAAATATGGGGCAGATGGGAAGAAGGAGCGACCTGAGAACCCCTCCCACAGCCTGAGGAATGTGCACTGGGTGTTTTGTTTTGTTTTGTATTAGTATATGTATTTGTATTACACACTACTACACGTTCTGAGGAAGCTGTTCGACTTCTGATGCTATGGTACTATCTCCATTGATTCTGAATGACCATGACAGTCTTTAAGTTGATTTGTTTGCTTGTTGCTTTATTGTGATTATTTTATTATGTTAAAAACAATAAAATACTTTATAAAAAAAAAAAATAGACAGCTATTATTCATGTGTTTACCCCATTCATGAAACAAGCTTCAGATACGGAAAAAGGTTTGTGAGCTGCCAAAACTAATGATAAGTTCAAGGTCAGTTCCTAGCAGAACTGTTGGCATCTATGAAAGAGAGTGTTTCAAAGCCCATTGTGGGGATAGGCACATTTATCGCAGGCAAAGCAACTGAAAATGAGTTATGGATATTTAATTTTCAGTTTTCTTTAATCACTGAAAATGTAATGTGCAAACATTCTGCTTTGCTTGTCTTGTTTTTGTTATTTTGCACAATCCTTGTACTTTATAAAAACGAAAAGAGAAAGGTAAATAAGCCTCTGACTACTTATTATGCATTCTGGTTCTTGTGAAACCACACAGCCAACTGCGTGGTGGGTGGGAGTTGCATTTTACCGTAGACGGTAGTTCACTTTATCACATGTGTTAAAATACAAAACTGGTCACTGTGAATTGGGTCCTTCTCAGGGGCTGTTTATATGAATGACAGTATCCATTTTACATGGTGTGTTCGGACATATAACCAAAAATGCATGGCCTGGTATTGTAAATAAAATAACACAGGAAGATGAAATTAGGAGTAAGAGCATACAAGTCCGGCCTTAACTTACCATTTATGATCCTGGTATAAAGAAATATATATAAGGCAATTCTGTATTTAGGGCTCACCATCATACCACAAAATACCCCAACAAGCTTACCAAAAATAATGCAAAATACCTCCAACAGTAATGACAACAACACTATATAGTCATACTGAGCTAGTGACATACACCCATAGATAGAAAATTAGAAGGTACAACACGTAAACCAAGTGAGGTCCATACATTTCAACATGTGGCTGAATTTGTATGATGTTTGGAATAGACCTGTGGTATGGACAAATGCTTCGGAGATAGAGTCAACTGTTTATGTGACATGGGGCCTACTGCATTAATGGTAACAGACACACCCACCACAAATGACATTGAAAATGGCTGCATAAGTAAAAAGGGATCATGATTTTAGTTGGAAGAGAAGGAGTTTCAAATTGACTTGGGAAAGACAGTGTGGACAGGTGAATATATCGATATATATTTTAGGACTACCTAGGCCACATCTGTTGTAGTCCGTGGAACTATGTGTCGTTAGTAACCCATTACACGGGCTACACTGGTGGGGCAATGCCCAGCAGCTTGACTTAATGGACCAAGTGAATTGAGGGTAGTTAACAAGGGCTCTGCCATGTAACCCCCAGTGTAGCCCCTGGAACAGGCTACTAATGCCTTTAGCACCACAGGTTATCAAAGCGGTAACCAGGGGTGCTGATAGCGGGGTCCTTCTATGAATTAACAAAACGCATAATAGCGTACCATTCATTCATAGAAATGACAGTTCCAATATGGCCACCATGGAGATCGAAGGCAGGGCTCCTTCCAGAGCCCCTCTTCAATTTCTGTTGCAACTGTTACCACCGCCACATTCAGGCCAGTCAGGCTGGGGGGGTTGAGAATATTTTAAAACATGGAAAGAGGGTGGGGAGAGGACAATGGTCTGGGGCGGGAGAGACATCCTGCAGGTTCTGTGGAATGTGGTTGGATCAATCAGAAGCCCAACATCAAGAGGATTGCTTTCTAATATGTGCATTGATTCAATAGGTATAAAAGCAAAGTTGGTCATTTTCAAGGCAAGTCACTAAGGAACCTCTGTCTCTGCCTTGCATCCAAAACATCCCTCATTTTAGAAATAATGCATGATGATTAAGTTTTGGAGATTACCTCTGCCAATCTGATATTTCCTACATCAGTGATTCTTGATTCAGCCTCCCAAACAAAAATGTGAACACTCATTAGTCAAGTCCCTTGAGGAATGAGTGTGGCCACCTGATCAGTTGTACAGCCAAAAGAAAAAGGAAGACAAAAGCAGGTACCAAAAAAACGAATTCCCTCTTACACTGCCATTAAATATCTGGGGAACCCACTTGGCCATAATATTGTTTACTCTGCACAGTATTGTGAACATTCTGTTTAATTGTTCTCCGTAAATTATTTGAGAAAAACATCTCCAAACACTTCTTTGTTGATGGTTGCCATGTAAGGTGACTTCTGGACCCTAAGCATCTGCCTCCCCTCAAAGGGAACTGAGAGCAAGTCTTTCTACATTGTATTTATTAAAAAAATATATACATATTTTAGGAAAGGATGGAGGTAAGATTTGGGGAGTACATATAAATAAAACTGCCATTCACATTTGCTGAGAGTTTGACCTTAGAAACGCTATCGGCGATTCCTACAATTTCTGCATTAGATATTATCAATTTCAAGAATGAATCCAATTTCAGTTTGAAACTGGTTGAAGACCACTTGAAGGATGACATCCTGAGTAATACATATGGAGAAAAGAGGTAATTTATGAGACTACAAACCAGAGGTCCCTGTAGAGTGCCTCCTTCTATTGAAGACATTCTCTGCATTCGGGTCAATCAACTCACAAGGACACAAAGACGATCCCCTCATTCCAAGAATGCAGCACAAGAAGGGTTAATGAGGAAATGTTTCCCTTCCCAAAACTGGTTTGGTCGGTTTTTACAAGTGATGGCAAGACATCCTCCAGCCTGCCCAGCATGACTTTGTCATATATCTTTTGCTGTGCATTAAGCAGTTAGATCCATCAGCAACACTGGGTCTCAACCAGCTTTGAGGAGAATGTTTTTCATCACATCAACAAACATACCTTCAACTATGCCTTTAGTCTGGAATTAACTGAACAGCAAGATCAATTTGGGAGTACTTCAATAGAAATATATATTGAAAACTCTTAGGACATAATGTTTGCCTTATTTGAGCTTCTTAACTACTCCAACTATCTCACTTATATTGATGGGAATTTCCAGTTCTTTAGGCCAAGGGATTATGTTAAGTGAATGTTCCTAGGTAGGCACAAATACAGTTATCTGCCTGGTGTGTGGATTCCCATAAAATTTGGTAACACTATTCAAATTATTGTTCAACACTGCCTTACTCTCAATGATAAGAAATGCTTTGTTTTCTCTTTTTGATATATTTTATTTATTTATACCGCACACAATAGACCCGGAGGCATGATGGCGCAGACAAGAAAAACAACAAAAATTGAACAACATGAAGACATAAAAAGGAGTAACAAAGAGTCTATAAAAAGGCAGACTAAATATCTGCAAGAGCAGGCTAAATTACTACTTAAGACACACATCAGTTCAAAACAATGTTCAACCTAGATTGCAGTGATAAATGTCTCAGATTAGTTAGTCTGTGCAAAAACAAAGGAAAACTGCTAGAGCCCCAGCCTACAATATCACAATCTGTATTGTCTGAGCTGCACTATTTCTCAGTATGAGTTTTCTGAAGAACTCTAAGATCCTACGATCTGATGCAATTAGGCGCCACCATCAGGTTAAACCAGGCTCAAGATTTAATTTTTAGGGCCTCCCTTGATTCAAACTGGACCGGTTTCTCAACATTGGTGATACTAATATTTCGAGGGTCCATGACAAAACTCCTAAGGTTAGGGTCAATGATTTTTGCAATAGCTAGTTTTTTAAGACGTAGATCCATACGACGTAAGGAGTTTGGTTGAGCAACGGGCTTAATCAAGGGTAAAATACCCTCTGGTGGGCCTTCGACTTCGAGCCGGAACGACTACTTTCTCCTGCGAAGCCAAATCCAAATGGGCAAAATCAGAATAGTCTGTTTGACATTCCTGATGAGTTCCGTGCTGGCAAAGTGAAGTTCGAGAGGACTCATCGATTCTAATAAGTTCTAATTTTTGAGGCTTCTGCAGGGTTGACAGAGATGGGTAAGAAAGATGTCTGGGAGACAGACGTCACCCAAGGCCGTAATTCCTCAAACTATATACAGGCTGCTAACTCCTGCAGCAACTGGTTCTTATAAAACAACCAGTTGTCGGTTACCAGTTCCCTATTAAGATTTTCTGGTGCCTTGTGTCCCATATACTCCCCCTTTGTTGATTGCTGTGTTGCAGCTGTTTGGGCACACTTCGGATCAGGTGTGTCCCCACGAGGTTCTGCAGTAAACTCCGGTGCTTGATGCTATACGTGTATAAAGGAGGATAAGGGAGAGCTTGTGACCACAACACCATTCTTGGTGTAACAAAATTAAGGTTTTTGTTGTTAAACAGGAGATCAGATAGTAGGCACTGTTCCACCTGAAGCTTCTGTCTCCTTTTTAAACTTTGAGCTAAAACATCCGAGAGGCGGTTGCCTCTCCCGTGATATTCTGATTTAGGCGAATATGGCAAGTGAGACAAGGAAACCACCCTACCCCCCACATCCGTCTGAACGTTGAATGGCACCGGGGTGGAAACCAAATCTGCTTCTAAAGATCAGACTATATCTTTTTCCAAACTGAGCAGAGATTGAAGCCTAGTAACGGGCATGACTGTTTAAGGATTGTTTGCACCAAAAAAAAACGAGGAGGAAAAAAAAGCCACAAACGCTTACCTGCGTAACAAGCCCAGAGCCTATGTAGCACTGAGCAAATGTGCCGTAGGTGCAGCAGAGACCTCCCTCCCGGCTAACCACAAGCTGCTGTCAGAAAGCGTAAGAGACGGGGGCTGTGGGACGGAGAGCCAGGGTCTGAAGCTGGGGGGCTCCAATGGAATTCAGAGGTGTGTGGCGCCACACTCTTCACTGCTTGCAACACAGTCAAAAAAGCGTTGCGGATAGGCTCACAGGGCTCACCAGGCTTGCAGACACAGGCTGTTCCGTCGCAGAGGAATGTTGAGTAAAGCACCCTACATCAAATGCTGAGTCAGGCCACTACTCTCATGTCTCTCATGTGCTCAAATAATTTGCTAGGTGTTTACCTTTTCTACTTTAACATCCATCAAATTTAGTTTTTAGCCTGAGAAGCATTAAACCCAGTTTGCACGTATCCACTTTGATATATTCAATTTCAGATGTCATCAAAGAAGTAAACGTCTTGTCAGCGGGGCAGTCCAAGTTAGTTCTACTTTATTTTTATATTTCTTTCTGTGTAAGTAACTCTTTGGATTGATAGAAACGTGGGACTTGCAAGAGAAAATGTTTACATTTGTTAATTTATGTATTCACAATTATTTATAGCCCATTTGCCAAAAGTACTGAACAAAAGAAAAACAACAACGGTATAAATGTAGTAAAAAGAAACACGTTTAGTATCAAGCCCACGCCTTGTGGATCTTAACTGCCCTCACACGCACCATAGACCAACACCCACCACTTTAGCCCTAGTCAACCAAAGCGGACAGAAGGGCAAACTCTTGTTTTTCAGTAGAGATCCTAATTTCCCTGCATCAACTCAAATGAGCCAGTAAGCACACCTGGAGAATCCCCCCAAACCAACTAATCTTGAGGCCTTCCTCACTGCCTCAAAAGCCTTAAAAAATGCCTTCACCACAACCAAAGCTAGAATAATAGGATCACTGAAGCCAGATCCAGTTCTATATAACTCTTTGCTATCCACAAGGAATTAGAAGACCCAGCAAACGCCACCTTCTTAATCCATACTAGCAAAAACTGATGCTCGACTATCCAATCTGCCCTCACAGGCAAAATTGAGAAACTAAAACTCAAAATCATGGGGATGAAATTGCAACTTGTAGTTAACCCCCACTGATGACATCTACCCCCTCCGAAACCCTATGCCCCCACCCAATTCCTTTTCTCTCCTGTTACCACAGATGATATTGGCACTGCGATGCATCACCTCAACCCCTAAAACTGCAAAGAGGATGAATGCCCAGGCCACATAGTCAAACAATGCACTACTATGCTTGCTCCTGCTATAGCTGAATTTGTTAATGTTTCTTTTGCTGCAAATAATGTCCCTCCTTGCCTCAAAGCAGCCTGTGTCTATCGAAGAAACATGAAACCATCTCTGTATTATACACTCCCCCTGAATTACTGACCCATAACTACAGTAATCTTCCTCCTGAACATACTTGATTGCATTGCCTATTCCCAGATCCAAATCTATCTTGAACAACACCAGCTTCTCAGGTCCAGACAATCTGGCTTCAGTCCAGAGCACAGTATGGAAACAGTGCTCTTAGACCTCAAAATTCAACTTAACAAATTTAGGGACTCTCACAACATTGCCATCCTGCTCCTCCTTGAACTCTGAGCATCCTATGACATTTTTGACCATGTCATCATTTGCCAACACCTTGTGTCAAACTTCCACTTCACACTGGAGGCAGCTTTTGGATCATATCCTTCTTCAGTGAGTGCACTTCCAGGGTCTTCATCTGGCCCAAAACAGCAGTTCCCAGCCCAGTCCCATATCCGGCCCCTTTAGGGCTCCTGCATCTTGCCTGCAGTCCACAACACTTACACAAGTCACTTTTCGATCTCCTCGATGCTGAGGGCACTTCACACACAAACTTTACAGATGACCCCTAAAACGTACTGCCAATTTTAAGGGAACTGTAACCACGATGTCATATCAATTAACCAGGTAATAATACAGGGCGCCTGGCTAGGTCCTGATATGCCCAGGAGGGTGAACGTATATTCAAACAAAAACCCACAGAAACGCGGGTTGACATCAATTTGGCCCTCACCCGCCTTGAAGAAAAGTGGGTCCATAGACTGAATACATTAAAAAAACGGTCTCAACATTACCGTTGAATAGAAACATTTCTGCACATAACTGCCACCACTGTCTCCTTTTAACCCTGTGTGATTCTTTAATCCCACCCTGCACTCTCTAATAGAGGTCCATTACCTGCATTCTACCATTTAGAATTAGTGTACACTGTTAGCTCTCTTTCATGTGGTAATGCTAACGGTACTGATCCCCAACGAGTTGACCATGACCAAATGGAATTGACCTTTGTGCGTTGTTTAACTATGCCATTTTTCCAACACTATGCCTAGACCATGTCATGCCACCCAATGTCTAGACACTCCATGGCACAAGCACCGAGTATAATATTAGACAGATTCACCCTAATTGTTTGACTTATTCTTCTACTGACCGATACAGTCACCCAATTAGTAACCAGGAATATGTACATCCTCTTTTTGAACAATGAATTGCAAACTGTCACCCTAAATATGCAAATGCTGGTTTTTGAACATTGAATGGCTCTTAAAACGTATGCCACGCTCATCCACATTTTATGTGCTTGTATTTGTCACTCCAGTCACCACCCAAGTCAGTCACTATGGACTTGCACCTGTACTGTATTTTCATAACCTTGCTCGTGTTCAGCTTCGCTACACACACATCTGCACAGCCGCCACTCGCGGCATTAACATAGTCAGTCACGTCACTATTGAACTTGCTATGAACTTTCATTACATTGCTGCTGACAGTACTCCATGCATTCTGGTGTATTTACACCACAACCATCCACACCCCCGGACTACATTTCCCAGCATCCTCTGCCCGGAGCCAACGTTGATTGACGGGGCTTGTCCCTCTCCAACACACGGCACTCCCATTGGCCCACTTGCTGACAGCCTATTGGACCGCCCGATCTGGGGGCGGGTACTACCTGTGACTTGCAGTTTTTTAAGTTTCACTTTCATTTGAACATGCTGCGACGCTACAGCTAGACGCTTCTGCTCCGGTCACCAAAGAAGTTTTGAAGAATTGCAAATTGTTTCTCAACTACTCGCTGCCCCATAGTCTATTCTGGGACACTCCACGTCCCTCACACGATTTCGCCCAGCCTCCAACCTCATATTTTTTGGCATTTCACTGCTCTCTCATTTCTGCTGCACAGTGAAGCTGACTATTGCTGAAACCTACAGGCACCTTCACCTGGCCCTCCCTCAGTTAGTAGTTTTTTCTGGATCACTTTGACCACACAGCTCAACCACGCAGGCACCACAAACCACAATGTATGCCTCCCTCCATGCGTCTCCTATGCATTGCACCTCACGGAGGCTCCTGCCTTGTAGTCAACTTGGGCGCATATAGGCTACTATAGCCTCCACTCGAACCGGACATCAGACACGCTCTGGTTCTGTTGAATCGCCCCCTGGCTCCGTCACCCCTGATCAGGTATGTACCACCCCTGACCGGTTAACCTTTTCTATTACAAGACCAAGACCACTAGTAACTCTTTCCTTTTCCTTCCAGTTGCTGGCACCATTGGTTGACGCTACCGCCATCTGTACACCCTAGTTCCAGATACGGTTCTTTGGACTAATTCAATCAGTAACAGTGGCCACTGGGCCACCGTCTTCACCTGACTTCCCGCATGATTGAAGACCCTCAGAAGCCCTTACTGCCACACCGCTTGCCGGTTCACGGTAAGCTTCTGTTCACTGGTGCTTACTCTTTGCACCAGTCCTGACACCAATTGGTCATCACCTACTAACTAACTAGCGATCCCACTCCTCCTAAACTATCTGTCATTGAATCCCACAGATACCCCAGGGACATTGTTTCATTCCTTCACCTCCATCCTGAAGAAGGCCATCCCAGTCACCTACGTCCAGTCTTCGTACCCTGTGGCCGAAACACTATAGTGTCGATCTGTGACACAACTCCACCCTTGTACACACCTGTTGTTGTGTTTTTTTTCCTATGACAATACCCATGGACCAACTGAGGGCCTGGGCTGCATTCACTCTTGTGTTGTAAACCCTTGTTAACTGTGTATCCAAGAGTTCTTGCACCATCAGAAGGCTTGCACCCTCCACACTCTTGAGGGTGGTACCTAGTGGTACACCTACATATCAAAAATACAACTCTCCGTCTGTCTGTTATTATGCTAACAGTTGATATATTATAAGTATCATCACCAAAATTCAGAGATTAAATTAAATGATCATGAATCTCAAAAGTGTGGGTCTCCCATCCTGATTTTTTGTTTGAATATATCAATTAACCAAACATACAGTGTCATTCAGAACTGGATGGCCACCCCTTAATCTCTGCCTCAAAAATGAGAAAACGGAACTCTTACTTGTCTCTCCCCATCACTTACATTCCTTTATATTACATTACACTGCCACTGCCCACTCATCTAAACTGATCACCCTAAGCATAAAGTTTCACTCCTCAAAGAATTTCATGACTCTTGTACAAGCCATTGTAGGCAGTAAACTCGATTATTGTAGTATTCTTTTTTCAGGTACATCCTACAAGAGACTTGTTAACCTACAACTCTTACAAATGAAGGCACTAAGAGCGGCGTTGGGCTTAAAACACTCAGACCAGATTTCAGCCATGCAAAGAAAGGTACATTGGCCACCCATCAAAACAAGAATTTAATTTAAAACTTTGTCTATTACACACTAAATCTTGCACCAAAATCTTCCTCCTACGTTGTCCTCCGCAACTCAGCTAAACTTAGATACCCCCCTTCACTCCTCTTCCAGCCTTGAATTGTGTACGCTCAGATTCAATCATAAGCAAGCTGGGGGTTCTAGCTTTTGTGTCACTGTGCCCACCATTTGGAATGCTCTCCCTGGCCATATTAGAAATTAAACATCACACACTGCCTTCAGGAAACGTGTGAAAATGTGGTTATTCAACAAATAAATACAACTTGCTTTTGTCTGTCTGTACCTTCTTATTCTGTACCTGTGCCGTGATGCCTTTGGGTTTGGACAGTACATAAATGCAAATATAAAATTAAAATAAAAAGCAGGCAAGCAAAACTTAGGATAAAAATATTCTACAAGCTGCAAAATTAAAAACAGGCAGTATCCAGCAGATGTTTCTTTAAATGCTTCTCAAACACATTTGGTGTAGGACACAAATTAAAATCTAAATCAAGGTTTTCCAGAGTTTATTTTATTTAGTTTATTAAGTAGTGATGGAAGAGCAATAATATATAAAGTGAACAAGTGTGGCCCCAGCATTAAATCCTGAGAGACACCAAAAGAAATGGTGATGGAGACAAGGAAACATTCCATGATAATGTAAAGGTGTGGTCTCAAAAGTAGAATGGAAAGCAATTAAGGGCAGAACCAGCAATCCCGACAGATCACAGAGATAGAAGCAACAGAGAATAAGTCAACAGTAGCAAAGGAAACACTGAGCTCTAAAAAGAACAGGATTGAAGAAAGCTTGATGTGACCTGCATGATTAATTGATTTCAGAAATAAAAGAATATGTTCAGTAGAAAAAACAAAACGAAAACCAGATTAAAAAGGAGAAGAATTGAGTGAGTATTCAAGTATGGAGGTATGTTTGAATGTAAAATTGTTTCTAAAACGTTATGTGAATAAGGGAAAAGAGTGATAGCATGAAAGTTGGAATGGCCTGATGTATCAAGCCTAGACTTCTTAAGAAGTGGAATGACAGTGGCCAAATCAGCCAAAACAGGAAAATGGGCAGATGATAATGAAACATTGAAGAAGTAAGAAAGGAAAGGAAAGCTAGATTTACTGAAGAAAGCAGAAAGGGCCTCATAGGGATCGGCTGTAGGATGGGAAAGTGTTCATTTGAATAACATCAAGATCAGAAACAGGCAAAAAAGAAATAAACAGGATGGAAGTAGGACAATCAGTAGGAGAATCATTAGTTCTATAGATCTTCAAGCCTTCATCTGGAGATGATCTAATGATATTAACTTTGTCAAGAAATTAGAAAGCAAGTTTTTGACAGCAATAGACGAGTCAAGAGACAAGTCAGTTGAAGGATGAGCAGTTTTCTAAGGGTAGAGCAACAAATCTGAGAGTTGGAGGCCTCAATAGAAATGAGAGAATGACAATGATTGGCCATTGGATCTTGAATAGCAGATGTACAAATGTAGTAGAAACTAGAAAGAGAAAGATAATTATATACATTTTTGTTTTATGGCATTCATGCTCTGCATGACATATCTGAGCTCTGATATTCCTTACTGACTGCATAATTAAAGGGATAGTGCGCACAAAAATTGTATTGTCCCGATCGTCCAAGCATGTGTCTTTCAACACACAGTGATCGATCGTAAAACATGTTCCTATGCATCTTACTTTAGTTTCCCTCACTTTTACACATGCGAAAACAAGGAGTCGGGGGCAGCCATCTTGTGCTTATCTTATCCGTTGCTGCATCGCCCTAAGATCGAGTGCCCATGCAGCACTAAATCATATCCCCCGCCCCTGAAGGTGACATCACTATTTCAAATGATAAACCACATATCAAGATCCACTTATTGCAACAAACGACCAATAGTTGTGTGTCCTTAGGTTGAAGTGGCAACAGATTAAAATGACACACATATTTTTTCTTTCGGGAGAAGCTGGGGATTTGATACATCAGATTCTTTCTACACTGTAAAGGATGACAGGTTGCTCCTTGTCGCTGATACCGCTAAAGGGCCTATCGGTCCCGGTCTATCGTTCCACATGAGGGTGATGCTGAACGATGCGGTTAGGCATATCTGCCATTGTTGGTTGAACAAGCCATCCCACGGCAGCTGGAAACTATGGCATTCGCAGAACGCAGAACAGTACTATATATCTGTGTAGTTAACAGAATAAAAATATATTTTAGTCTCCGTTCTTTATTCTAATTCATCCTTCAATTCGGCACTGGATCAAACAGTATAACAAACACCAACCACACACAATGAACACACACAGACAACGTGTGGCACTTTTTTAGACTATGATTTGCATGAAAGGTTAGCGTTGAGAAGTCGGTATAGCTCCCAAAGGTATGGATAAAGTGAATCAGAAATGGGACAACAAAGAGATGGCAATGTAACGGGAATATTATCTATCAAAAAGTGAACCAAGTACCTTTGGAAAATGTTCTGCCCCCGTCCCTTTCAATAATGCAACTTTAATTGCATACCCCGATATTTTATTAGACAAAGTGGTTTAGATATCACTAGCCTGCATACCGGTTGTGCTTTTGTCTCGTCTGAGTAATCGTCACAATATGCTCCAACAAACAACCCATAACAATGTCAATAATCAATACAGGCCAGAAATCCAAACCTTTACTTATTCTGACTTAAACTAAACACAATTATTAGTAGACTTATAAATAAACCTTAAATATGGCACAGTATACGGAACAACTTATTCTGTCCACTATTTACATCAAATGACATTTCTGCACATCGCTGAATTCTCCTCTATGCAAAATGAACATTTCCCCCTTTTTTCATTGCAAAAACATTATGGGCCTCATTCCAAGGTTGGTGCTAGTCATGGCTCTATTAGCACCATGACTAGCACCATTACCGGTACTGTGTCCGCCCTGGTACAATGGGGACTTACCGGTCTAGTCTGACCTTTGCAGATCGGTAGGTCCCCATTGAAAATACCATTCCCCATTCCCATTTGAGCCCCCATAGGGCTCAATGGGAATGGGGAGGGTGCTAATAACAGTACCGTAAATTATGGTACCGTTATTAGCTCTGAAGTCCCTTTGCGGGTCCCGTCCTTAACGCCTGCTAAAACCAGGCGTTAAGGAAGGACCTGCATAGGGACCTTGGAATAGGGCACAAAGGGATTACCGGCACCGGTGTCATTACCGGTGCCCGGTATCCCTTTGCGCCCGGGTCGTAATGACCCCCTATGTCTAGTTCAACTTACATTATGTTCGGTAGTTCCATTCTCTTGGCGTAACGCGCAGTGTCTGCTCTGAACAACGGTTTGCATGAATTGAAGCTAAATGTTCCAATGTCCACTTTCATAATAGTAAATGTTATCATTTTTGCAGGTATTCCATAGCTTCTGTCCTACTAGCCTGGCAATTGCTCCCTTCGGTCCAAGGTCACATAACAAATGAAGCTTGTTGTCAGTGTCTATGTTTGGTCGGTTTTGTTTTTGTGATTGAATGTCACAATATTAAAACATACTGGACAATATGCTGCAGTGTGAACTGATTCATTTCTACTATCCTCACTAGCATCATCCCACAAAATGACCTTCACTCCATGGAGCACTGAGCACAGCAGGCCCACATGGCAATCTAAAAACCCAAGAAAATTAAACAAATTGTTGGCTGGCATCCACCAATGCTGAGCGATGTTGAATACTGTCTCGCCCATCACTAGTGCGAGTTATGTACCTATATGTGATGCCATTCACGATGCTGTGGCCTTTACATAGGCAAAAGCATTACATCTGGAGTCTCAACGTTCACGAACAGCCTCTACCTTTGATGATTATTTTTTAATTTCAGAATAAAGTTAACCTTGTTAAACCCTGCAACTTATCTCTTTGCTTCTTTCACGAGAGGTTTGTATTCATTAGGTTTTGAGCATAACACAGGACAGCCGTTCACACTATCTATCCCACATTAGTCAGCCCTGTCTAAGTTCAAGCGAGACAGGTCACATTGCTAGCCCATACCCAGTTAGTTGTATTCATAATCCGACTAGGCCTTGTCTCAATCGGCCGTGCATGTGCATAGGGTAGGGTAAGTGAAAAGCCTATCTTCTTGGGAAGGCCGTAGCAGGTCAGGAAGGGGCCTGAGGTGATGAAGAACTGGTTCCCATTATTCCAGTAGGGTGTGGTCTTTGTGGCAGATCAGTTTTTGAAATCTAAAAACGGTCATTGAATGCAGGGCAACCCAGCCAACATAGAATTCCTTTGGTAGACTCTATCCCTAGTACCGTGAATCTCAGCAAGAAATCACAGTCTATAATAGGCATGGTAAAAAACTTTGAATTGTATTCTGTATAACTGTCATTTGAGGAGAGTTGGACCTTGGGGTGTAATATTCAATGTCATCTGCTTTTAGTTTCACAGAGCAGAGGAAGCCATGACTTCAACTTAGCTTTTGACCACAGTTACACTGAAGGTCAGTAAAACCGATAGTACAAGCAACTGAAAGCCTTTTGTAACCTAGGATTACTTTTGTGTCTGTACAAAACAGACCAAGATATCATATGATGATATGATATGGCATTTATAATGCACACATGGACAAGTGCGATGAGGCAAAGGAGTGGAGACAGAGAGATGACAGAGACAAATCTTACTAATCCATGTGAAATTGAGTTTGTGAAAGTGCAAAAGAAAGGGGGAGAAGGGTAAAAGTGCTGTGGGAAAGGTGGAGGGGCAGTGGAGTGCATAGGAGAAACAGTCAAAATAAATATAGGAAGAAAACAAATAAAAAGCACGGCCAGCAGGTGGAAAGTGCAAGAGCAAGTGCAGACAACAGGTGTCAATTGCTGGTAGGGGGATACAGGGAAACAGAAACAGCCCCCGAGTGCAAGTGTTTCCAGGGGGGGTGTGCAGGTGGGCAACTGGCGTGGAGGGTACCTGGGCCTGAGATTAAAGGGTAGCCAGGTCAGACGGTATCCTGGCAACCAGAACAGTTTCAGACTGCAGATCAGCAAGGGATAGGAGGAGAAAAAGGAGATAGAGGAAGGACCCAAGTTGGAAAAGGGAGGTTCGATCAGAGAGGAAAGAAGTCACCCAAGCCAGGGTATGATCGGTGATACCCCATTTATCATCGAGACGGTTGAAAAGGATGGTAGGGTTCACCATGTCAAAGGCAGAGTAGTGATTGAGTACGATAAGGACACACTGGGTAAATGAATCAAGGCTGGAAAGCACGTCCTCAGGGATGTTCAGGAGAGCAGTTTTCTATGAGTCCTGAGGAAGTACACGAAGCATCCAGTTGGATGTTAAATTCTTCAAGAAGGAGACTTTAACAAGGAGACGTGTTTATTATGAGGCATTAAGTAAACATTAATGATGACCTTGCACAGAGTGGAAGGAGGCCAAAAGGGAATCCCACCAGGTGCCACCATCAATGGGAGAAGAAGAGAAAGGTGAGATCTCAGAGACCATATGTGGAGCCCATAGGTCTGGTCAAGGAACAACAAAGACAATGTCGCAGAGGGTTTGCTTGGAGGTAGCACAGGTATAAGTATCACTGACAGGGTGGCCTGGGTTGGAGACCAATAACTCCTTTGTAAACTTCTTCCTACCAGATTTAGTGATGAGATCAGGGTAGTCGATAGAAAAACAGTTACAAACGATAGGAGAGACAGAGTGCACCATGGAGTTGGTAGGCAGATGGAACAAGAGAAATGGTGTTGGGGGGCTGCACAAAATGGGGAAGGACAGAAGGAGGGTTGCATGCAAAGCAAATCACAGAGTCACACTCTATGGAAAGACAGCAACAACAGGCATTTATTGCCAAAATGTTGACAAAGATGATACATTGGACAATTACATTTTGGACGCAATTATGTGCTAGGTAGAGCTATGGAGAAACCCAAAAAGCACACACATGAAAAGACTGAAATAGTCTCTGAGAGAATAAAAAGGGGCCTACTCGCCGAGGTGTTTGAAAAAAGTAAAAAAAAAACACTAAGGCAGAACGTTCTGGAAGTTATGGGGTTGACAAAGGTCAGTCAATTGATCATTACAATGAAAATCTTACCCACCATAGGCTTTCAGTGCCAAGCATTGCATTTGTGTATGGGGTTTAGATCTAGAATTAGGGTTTGACAGACCTCAAGTCTCAGTGTCCCGTTGATTGATGGCTAATATCCAATTTGCCCATCATTATTCCAGCAACTGAAATGTGCAGTGCAGCACCGATGTGCTAAGGCAATTCAATGTTTCAAATATATCACTAATATCAATCACAGACATGTGTCTTATCATTCAAGAAACATAAATATCAATGAAGGGAAGGTGTCAATTAGTGTACGTTGGAACAATGATGCATCAATAAATGCCATTTCTCAAGTACAATGTCTACAGACCAATCACAAGTTTTGGAGCTCCACCAAAGATGGTTGCTGATAGACTGACACCACTTTAAGATTTCTTCAGAACCCTTTGTTCTACCAGCAGCTGTAATTTGTTTATATTGACTGATTTGGCAACGTGCCATACATCAAATTGATAATGAATGTATTGAACCTGCTCTCGTATGGCCTTGGCTATTGAAACTTGCCTGTCTGTGGCTACCAGCTCTATTTGCATTCCCCTCAACTGAAGAAGTTCAACAGATTTGATGAAACCACATTTCTCTATGGCCACAGAAGATGTACATTCGGACACCTGCAATATCTCCAAACTCACAATTTTTTACTTTCCATGTCTCGAAAGCGGTATGTGCAGTAATTTGCTGAAATTCCTGGGCTGACACACTGTCTGTCACCAGGAAGCCAAAACGTTTGCCAGAGAATGTGCTTTCGATTGACCTCTGTTCAATTTTCCAGGCTTCACTAATAGCAGGGAATAAAAATTGCCTTTGATATTTGAAGTACTGGGCTTTGGCAAGGAACTCAACTCCCACAAATTTACAGAAACTGGAAATCTTACCAAAAGTAGACCCACTGAAAAGTAAAGCTGCTGAATATAGGAGATTTCCAGCTGGCACTTTGCCCAGCATTGGTTGAGTGGACCATGCAAATGTACTATGGAGGTGGACACAACTAACTTGGATTTTCAGGTTAGTGCCTTGTAATGCACGAGATACATTCACCAATGGCTCCCCACATATGTTCCCCCTTAATGTATGGAAACATTTCAGCATCTGTACAATCTCTATCAGGAATCTGTCAAATGCAATGTGTTGTTGATCCTTTATCAGCCAATCGTCCAGTATGAATGTGGTTTGTGATTTGGCTGTGATATGATATGATATGATATGATATGATATGGCATTTTTTAACACGCCTATACACAAGTGTTTCAAGGCGCGACGAGGCAGGGGGGGAACAAGGGGAGACAGACAACGATCCTACTAGGCCAGGTGTCATTCAGATCGCGCAAGTGCAAGGGTAGAGGGGACTGGGAAAGAGTGCAAGGGGAAGGGAGAGGGGGAAAGTGCTGTACATGGTTAGTAGAATACAAGATAAATAATAGGGCCAGCTGGTGGCAAGTGAAAGGTAAGTGCCGGGAGAAGGGGCTGTAGGATACAGAGACAGTCCCGTAGTGCAGGTAGGCAGTTGAGGGAAGAGTGGCTGGGCCAAGGACAGAGATCGGAGAGTGGCCCGGTAGCAGATTCAGTCCAGGTTCAGTGTTTTTAGCAGGGGAGAGAGGGAGAGAAAACTGAGGCAAAGAGGAAGGTTTTAAGGTGCTTCCTGAATCGGAGATGGTTCTCCTCAAGTTTCAGGGAGGCAGGAAGGCTGTTCCAGAGGGAGGCCCCAGATACGGAGAGAGATCAACCCCCAGCTCATTGCTTGGAGAAGCGGCTGACCCTGAGGAAGTTGGAGGTGGATGAGCGAAGAGCTCGAGAAGGAAGATATTTCGGAAGAGAGAGTTGAAGGTATTTTGGACCAAGGCCCCAGAAGGCCTTGTGGACAATGCAGAGGGTTTTGAACTTAATCCTCGCAGCCACTGAGAGCCAGTGTAGTGATTTCAGTCCTGGAGCGATACGGTCCTTGGGCTTGAGGCCAAGGACAAGTCTCGCAGTCCTGTTCTGGATAAGTTGCAAAGGGCGGAGAGTAGCGGCAGGAAGATTTAGATAGAGGCTGTTACAGTAGTCCAGCCTCGAGAGAACCAGGGCTCTGGAGACAGTGAGCTTCTGGGGGAAGGAGAGGAAGGGAAGGATACCTCTGAGGAGGTGTAGCTGGTAGTGTGACTTCTTAGAGACGTCAGATATGTGAGGAGAGAAAGAGAGTGTGGAGTCGAAGATGACGCCAAGGTTTTTTGCTTTGCAGGTAGGCGCAGGAAGAGGGCCAAGGGAGGCCGGCCAGAGAGCTGCAGGGAAGGAGGGAGTGGGTGTGGCGATAAGTAGAATCTCAGTCTTACTGGCATTAAGGCAGAGGTCATTGGCGGCACACTATTCCTGGATAGCAGAGAGACAGTCAGAGATGAGGGAAGGGGAAGAGGAGGCTGAGGGTAGCCTGAAAATGAGCTGGGTATCATCCACGTAGCACTGAAAGTTGGGACAGAGAGCGGCGATGCGGTGAGCAAGAAGTGCCAGATACTGGTTGAACAGCCAGGGGGAGAGGTTAGATCCCTGGGGGACACCACAGGTAGAGAAAAAGATGTCAGAGAGGAAGGAACCCAGTTGGACCTGGGAGGGTCGATTGGAGAGGAAGGAGGTCAGCCACGCCAGAGCCTGACCAGTGATACCCAGGTTATCATGGAGACGGTTAATCAGGATGGTATGGTTGACAGTGTCAAAGGCAGAAGAGAGGTCGAGCAGAATGAGAACACAAGGGGTGTTAGAGTCAAGGTTAGAGAGCAGGTCCTCACGGATGTTCAGGAGAGCAGTTTCCGTGCTTCTGGCAGCTCTGAAGCCAGACTGATGGTCATGAAGACTACCAACAGATTCAGCATGGAGATTAAGCTGGGAGATGGCCAGTTTCTCCAGGAGCTTGCCCAGGAGGGGGTGATAGAGATTGGGCGATAGTTAGCTGGGCAGGAGGAGTCAGAAGAGTGTTTCTTAAGAAGGGGGTGCACAAGGGAGTGCTTGAGGGGAGAAGGGAAGACTCCAGAGGGGAAGGAGTGATTGCAGAAGTCAGCCAGGGCAGGGGCCAGGGAGTCTATGTGGTCCTTGATAGTTGTGGTGGACAAATCGGCAAAACTAGGCAAACTGAAATCGTGATCTTCAGCAAGTTCCTCGGTCAGGTGCGTTGAAGCTTCAGTCTCTGTTATTTCAGGTTGTGATATTTGCACACAAATTGGAGAAACACATAAAATCGAAAGTTTCTTGGGTGGAACATTTTTGGCGGGTGTAGATTATGTCAAGGGGTCTGCGAGGAATTGCAATGCATTTTCATTGTACTCCTTCTCATCTTGTCGAGTTGTCACAAGCTAGCAATGGTCCATGAACACTTTGCAAGGATTGCCAGTCACATTCAATTCAGTTTCCGGCCATTGGGCATAAGCATCACAAGTCTACTTATTGATTGGACCCTGCTGTGCCCCAAATAGTAGTTGGTACATTGTGAAATCTATATGGCAAGCAACATCTTTGATTTAAGTTGTTGTCTGTGTCTTTAAACTTCTCATCCTTCTGGGCCTCTAAGAGATGCTATGAGAAACATGCTCAATATATAACACCCATACAGCAGATACCACTTTAAAAACTTTATATGAATAAAACAGCAGCTTAAAAAACTTCTACAAAGCAAACTTTTATGTTTGTTGCCCTTCTTTTCTTTGTTTTCTTGGAAACCCTGGCCGTCTCTTTTCCCATCGCACCACTAAGCTGAAAAAATAGATTTTTTATACGGTGTACATCAAGCATATTTCATTTACTTGCAAACAAACATATGTACATATCTACCAACAGACCAGCTTGATTGAATAGAAAAAATGGAAACATTAAAATGTATTCCAAATGCAATGTGATGTCCAATTGTATTCAATATTAGGTTATGTTCACCTCTGGTCCATGTAGCTCCTCTTCTATTTCCACACCTTATGTACATTCCTTGAATAGACTATTCATTAAAAAAAGAAAAAGCCAATCGTGCTGGAAATTAAAATCTTTCATCGCACAGAGCACTTACACACAAAGTAGTATTACATGATTAAGAAGTGTATATTACAAGGTTTGTTGTCTTAACGCTAAGAGAACATTTGTATGAACATACCTTTGCAAACAGTCATAATATACCTTACACATTTCACCTGATACTTTTCCAAGATGACACATGTACTTGATCAAGATCACAGTGCAAAACATACTGATTGTAATGTTTCCCTCAAACTTTTTGTAATGTATTCTGCATTAGGGAGGAAGTACGCATAACTCATACACTGGAGCAGTTGCAAAGGAGGAAGTGATTGTAGCCGAAGTTCCATCATGCCCCTGTAACACAGTACTTGTTTTAGTACTGGATGAAAGCAGCGAAATTGAACTGAGACAATGAGATTCAGACAATGGTGCATACAGATGGACACCCATACATGCAACTTAGTGTTACTAACCGATAGCACACAAACATTTTCAGTTCATTTTAAATTGCAAGCATAACACATTTTCGTAAAGGACAAGAATAATAAACATACTTGATAGGCGAGCAAACTTGATGTTGACTCCAAAAATTTAATTGATGCAGAATCTTGTTCCTTCATTTTCCGAGCATTGTCATAAAGTGGCACAAGGGAACATTAAAGTTGTATTAGATATGAGGGCAGATCCAATGCTCGAGAATATCACTTTGTGCATGCCGGTAGGACTCACCTTTGGGACACTGTACGTGTCAGTGGTCTCTTCACTTGTGAGGGTCTGTGAATCCACAATTGTGCTCTACGCCAAAATATGGACATGTCAAGCAACCGATTACAAAAACACAATGCGACTTGTAAAGGGCACAATGGCATTGTTTTATAATGGTCATAATTTCTAGATTTATTAGAGGCTCTGGAAAGTGGGGACCATTGAAGTATAGTGAAATCTAGTATATTAAAAATGCAACACAATCTTGTAGCAATGGAAACCTTAGTAAGACACTTTTGAAGTAAATATACGCTGAAAGCTCATTACCATTTCAGTACCCTACCAGATTTAGTTATTGTAATCATAGATAGTACTTATTTATGCAGCCCATCATCCAACAAACACAGCTAATTTATCATACACGACTCATCAGAGGCAGCGTGTGCATAAATTTGGTTGGAATTGCATGTGCACGTTTTTTTGTGTACTCGGATCATTCGTACATATCGTCGGTAAAGTGCCGGCTGCAGATGCAGAATCGATTCGCCCTCACATCCCTGAAGACATCCTGGGCTCTACTTTCAATCTCGTGCACCGGAAAACCACAATATTTTACTCATATTCTTATTAAATCAATATCCTTCAGGAATGTATGGAGGACTGTGCCTGGACTTTTTGAATGGCCCTTAGCAGGGCAACGGAGTACCATACAAGCCGGCATTCTTGAAATGTCTCTTGGACGAGTATAAAATATATGAATAATTAAAAAAATATACTGTATGCATGTGATTGATGTAATTGTATTGCAGCTCTCTATGCAATATTTGTTTTTGTCAAAGGTGGAACACCTGTTTATCCTTGTCTTATGAACACGGCGATTACTGTCTTACAGATATGATTGGTATACTGCTAATCGTAAGTTGTTACTCATCTGTTGAATGTACTTTCATGCATCAAAAAAGGAAAATGCTTACAAACATGTCCCATGAAATATACAATTTTATTACAATGAACAAAGATGCAACGTGTTGTTTTTCAAGATCAAAATATATTATTAGATTATATTAGACAATGGTAAAGTCATTGGGCTTAATGAACATTACAATACTCGGTACAATTGGTGGAAATAGCAAAGAAATTGAGATCAGCAGTCAATGAATATAGAGAAGTAAATTGGTGGCCTACCACCCTTACCTGGACAAACAAACAAGCTGATTCAGCAAGCAAGGGAGCAACTATCCGGGGAATAAGTTTCACGACAAACAGATACCTTACTGAGCACAGAGAGGTCCCCCTGTTAAATGTCAAGGTGTTTATAAAGGATTAGAATAGTGGGTGTGTATGCAAATATGTGACCTGTTTGTTGCGGGGTCTTGCAGAGGGGAACTTGGAGACACTGGCTCAGGGTCATCCATGAGAACATTGGTCACTGTGCAGAAGATCTCTTTTGAAGTGTACATGGTGTTTGGCACCTTGGCTGTTCACACCCACCCAGCCCACTTGCGAGCGCATGGCCACAGTTGGGAAATGCATTAATACTGGAGGAGGGATGTATGGGTGTGAGAGGAGCGCAAAAGGCCTGGAGCACCGCAGAAGGGAGACACACTTATGTGGATTGCCAGGGCATGGTCTTGAAGAGGAGAGCTTGGAGACACTGTCGCTGGGGAGGCCATGAGAACAATGGTCGCTGTTGTTGGTAAAGAGACGGTTGTTGCTCCCCACCCTTGTGTCACTCTAGAAACATACCATATGTAATAACCAAGCAGCATTCTGTTGCACCACAGCCCATAAAATATAACCTATGGGCTGTGGTGCATAACTATAAAGTTAGAGCTCCCAGCTCACCCATTAACTAGTCCCAATGCTATTTCCATCCCCAGCACCTCGCACAGCCAGCCCACACCTTGCCTTTTCTGCGTGAGCCCTGTTCTCCATGCCTTGTTACAATCCTGTAGTATAATTTCCAAAAGAATGTGCTCTGGGAAGAGTGTGAGACCTTGAGAAGTGATAAGTCAAGTGCCCCTACATCTCCACTAAACTGCCAGTGCTCTCTCAACCACAACCCCGCCAGTCAGGAACCCCCTATCTCAGACCCCCAAGTTCCTCTCATCATGATACCCATCTGACCCTCCAGCGCCCTGCTCACTCATGGATGCCCACCACAGACCTAATCTTGTGTGGCAATATATTTTCCCAAAGAACAACAAACCTCTTCCTATCTTATGAGGACCCAAGCAGGACAGATGGCAGATCAAACCTTTGGGGTCGGCACCTGGGTGAAGAGTTTGGGGTATCAAAGAGAGTCCAAAAGGCTAAAGGTTAGAATGGCAATACATTAGCTCATTTGGCCTGATTAGCCCTATTCATGCAAGATGTTATGTGTGCCATTATTTCTACATTATCAGATCCTAATGTTTATTTTAGTTAGAAACATGTGTGCTCCCTTGCCCTGACCTTCACATCGCGGATATGAGTCCAGCGGACCCACGTGTGCCAAGAGCAATGGAGAGACAACGGCCAATTATCATCTTGTTTCCCATATGTAATCAACTTTTCTCTAGGCCCCTCACAAATGCAATGCTAGAATGTGCACGCTATTCATGATGTCATCAGTGATGCTGGTACATTGATACTTTAGGGGGGATGGATGGGCATGAGGCAAGCGCAAAAGGTCTGGAACACTGCTGACGGGAGACACACCTATTTGGATTGCAAGGGCAGGGTCTTGCAGAGGTAAGTCTGGAAACACTGGGTCTGGGGAGGCCATGCGAACAATGGTCACCGTGCAGAAGATCCCTCTTGAAGTGTACATGGTGTTTGGCACCTTTTGCGTTCACACCCTCCCTGCCCTCTTGAGAGCATATGGCCACAGATGTGAACTACCATTGATACTGGAGGGGGGATGGATGGGCATGAGGCAACCTCAAAAGGCCAGGAACACTGCTGAAGTGAGACACACTTATGTGGATTGCAAGGGTGGGGTCTTGCAGAGAGGAGTCTGGAGACACTGGGTCTGGGGAGGCCATGAGAACAATGATCACCATGCAGAATATCCCTTTTCAAGTGTACATGTTCTTTGGCTACTTGAGCATTCCCACCCTCCCTGCCCCCTTGCGAGCGCATGGCCACAAGTGCAAACTGCCATTGATACTGGAGGGGGGATGGATGGGCATGAGGTGAGAGCAGAAGGCCCAGAACACTGCTGAAGGGTACACACTTATGTGGATTGTTGGGGCAGGGTCCTGCTGATGGACGTCTGGAAACACTGAGTCTCTGGGAGGCCATGAGGTCAATGGTCACCATGCAGAAGATCACATTTGACGTGTACATGGTGTTTGGCACCTTGAGCATTCCCACCCACCCAGTACTGGAGTGGGGTATAATGGAGGGGGCATGGCTTGTTGCAGACAATGTGCGTGCAAAAGGGCACCAGCCATTATTTCATTTCCCTCATAAACGAGTGATCGTGTTCTTGATTCACTGAAAAATCGAAACAACTATTCGTATATGATCATTTGTATTTTATTTAGTTTGGTGATGTTGATTGCACAAACAAACACCAAATTGTATACTTGAGGTTGCAGCACATTGTGTGAAAATCCCATGTACTGTCCGCTGTCACTGGGGAATTTTGCGCGAATGGCTCCGACAATACAGGCCGGTATTACTCGTCGAATGCGGAATCCAAGTCTCCCATAAAGCCACCATGTATATGAACGGTAGGACACTAGCCTGTAACACCTGTGGAAGAGAAACATACATACTGTAATTGAATTAACCATATAACTGTTCAAATATTGTTTCTTAGTTGAAAGTGAAACACACGAAAGTGATGAACACTCCACTTGCAAACAGCAAGAGAAATATATCCAATTTGAAGACTAAGTGAATTTGTCAGTGATCAATCAAAGTTACGACAATGTAGGAGACAAACACAAAATATTATTTGTCTCAGTGGTCAAAATGACATCACATGTAGAGTACACTTACTCCTTACTTGGATTGCGAGGGCGAACTGTTGCACGAAGTTTGTGCATAAGCACCATCATAATCCTCAACACAGACCTTTTGAGGCAGGCTGCCTTGAAGTCATGCAGCTCGGTAATGCATAGCGGAGGTGGGCCATCTTCTGATATGTAGGACAAGCATCCAAAGATTCCTTTGCAGCAGCAGTTCTCCACCTCATTTGGCATGACCTCGCAGCAATTGCAGGTACACCAGGTGGAAACGTCTTTCATGCAACTAGGCTCAGGCTCATGCTCCCGTGATTAATCTTCCCAACTATTGTTCGATTCCCAATTGTTTCTGCATCTTTCTCTTTCAATTACTTTCTCCTCTGAATACTCAGGCTCACACTGGTAGGGTTGCATTGCTGCCATTATATGGCACATTTTTTAATAAAACGCAAGTAACGATTTACATCAATAGTAATGCTAGTGCAAATATCTGTTTGGATGGGCTTTGTGCTAAGAAAATAGCTGAACAGGGAGGAACGAGTCACAGGCAATAAAAAAAAAGACAGTGAAATGATTGAAAAAGCAACTGTGAAGTTGTCTGATGAGAAGGGATCTGTTTATACTTATTGAGGAATGTGGCATCCTGCCATTTCCATGGAGACACGTCAATAGTTTTCGCACAGAGAACCTTGATATGAGACATGCATTGGCTTTGTAAAAAGGGGGGTAAGCGTCAAGTGATGTCAGAAAATGATGAGAAATAATTGTGACTCGTAAAGTAGAGAAAGACAATAGATGATCAGCAGGTAAACTGAGATAGTAAATTATGTGGTGCAATTGAAATGAAACTCAACAAAAGAGAACAGATAAAATACAAGATAAAGTACATGAGGTTACGGACACTTAGTAAGTTCTGAAGAAGGAAGATGAATATTAAAGTCCCCCACCTCCAGAAATGGCAGAAATGGGGCATGGAAAGAGTAAAATAAAAATTGTTTTCAAGCAAAGTCATCATAAAATAAAGTCAAAGGGCCAAGCGAACAATAGATAATCAATACAGATAAAGAACATGTTGAAGAAAAAGAAACAAAATTATATTGAAATGAAATAGTGGGAGAGGTCAGCATGCAGTTGATATGCAACCGTAAATTGAGGAATCAAATACTCCCACCCCACCAATGCCAAGCAAACTTGGTGAACTGTGATAAAGTCTAAGCATCAGCCATGCCAGAGTCCTACTGTCAAAGCCAAGTTTTAGTAATTTAGAGAAAAGGTCTGGTTTGGAAAAAACAGACCTACAGTTCCAGAGGTGATCAGTAATGTGAAAAGGCAAAGGTGATTAAATAGAAGGATGTCATTAATTAGACAAATGTGACCAAAACTACTTTTGATGTGTAAGGAAGGAGGGGGTCTGTTCACGCCCCCCATACATTTTACGTGCTAGTGGAGGGACGCCTTTCTTGCCCTTCTGCATCGACAGGGGAAAAGGTCCTGGCATGAGCAGAGCTGGGGCTATTGGAAGACACACTTGGACTCCATTTTGTGTACCTTCAACTCCATCTTTGGACTAGCCCTCATCCTGGTATTGCGAAGTCTCCTCTCCCCTCAGCAGGGCCGCGCACAGCAAGCACTGACAGCCCTCACCTTTTTCCTCCCAGGTCTCTGCCTCCCAAGTCCCTTTCTCATGGATGCCTCGGGACACGATGTTGCAAGCAAACAATGTATTAGTTTCATTATTCCTCTGAGATCACTGCCCTGTGTGTGACCGGGCTGAACCATGACTTGCAGTTCATCCATCTCAACAAACGTGCTCCCGCAGCTCTCACCCAACAATGGTGGAAAATTACTGCCTGATCAACCTTGTGCCCCTCCAAAGCTATTCGATTGATGTAACAGACGTGTGACCCTTCCTCGCTGATCACCCAAGAGTGCCTGCTATAAAACCAGACCCCTGTCACAGTATATTCTGTCCTAAACTAACATTTGTCACTCCACCCCCTCCAGCTCTGATGCGCCAGACCTGACAGCTATCAATCCCAGCCCCCACGGGTTACCTAAGGGGCAAGCCCCCCACACCCTTCTCCTCACCAGCGACCCAAAGCAAGATAATGCAAACACATGTGTACAATTTATAGGCCTCCCATGATTACTTCAAAGGTGTAGTAATGATCATGATTTACTGTATGTCTAGGATAAGTGTGTAGATTTGTTAGCCAGAACCAGCCACTTCTCCGGACCTGACCCAAACTTCACCTCGCACGGACCAGCCCAGATGAACCACATAGTGTCCAGCCTCCCACCAAGTCATCGGCCAATCTAGTGGAGCCGGCCCCTACAGCGCTATACACACACCCCTTCCGTAACCAATGAAAATGTAACTTGTGGACTGTATAGAAATCATCACTGATGACGCTGTAACCCTTTAAAATGTATTGTTTCTGTATTGTTTGCCAGAGGGCTCTCAGGGCAGCAGAGTTCTCTGGATGCTGAATCTTATATAAACCTTTATTCTGAGTTTTTTGGTGATGTGGGGAGTGAGCACCTTCAGATGCTGACTGCTTCCCTAATGGTTCGCCAATAATACATACATGTTCCATTAGCAGCAACATGACAGAGTAGCAAAAGATTGTTTAAGCACCATCATTGTTCACCTAATAATCTACCGAAATTTGTGAATCTGGATCAAGTGTCTGAATGCATTAAACACTGTGAGGAACTGAACAAAATATGAGGCATTATTTTAAAGAACTGAATTCAGAGATAGAGGTGATGACTTCACTGGCATTGAGCAAGCTTGTGTAATATACCTAGATCATGAGCCTTGTTGGCAGGGTGACACATTCAACATAATTCCTAAGCACCAAAATGGAAAATACATTTTATTGTATTATGCAGTGGGATTTCCCAACAGGACACCCACCTTTTAGACAGACTTTGGAGGTTTCAAAAACCTGGATCATATTTTGTCCAAATACATTTAGGATGAATACAAATATGACATTAAAATAAAACTGTACTTGGCTCTGACAAAAGGCCTATAATTCCTATCAAGTAGGAGTGCCATTTGCACCCTCAATTTCTATATATGCAAGATTAATTTCAGCTTCTTTGTTGGGCTGGCATAACTCTTAATAATCCATATAACCAGATATAGCCCCATGGATATAAGAGCCAGTCATGCCTTACATGGTTAAGAAGTGTATACTACAAGGTTTGTTGTCTTAACACTAAGAGAACATGTGTATGTACATACCTTTGCAAACAGTCATAATATAACTTTCACATTTCACCTGATACTTTTCCAAGATGACACATGTACTTGATCAAGATCACAGTGCAAAACATACTGATTGTAATGTTTCCCTCAAACTTTTTGTAATGTATTCTGCATTAGGGAGGAAGTACGCATAACTCATACACTGGAGCAGTTGCAAAGGAGGAAGTGATTGTAGCCGAAGTTCCATCATCCCCCTGTAACACAGTACTTGTTTTAGTACTGGATGAAAGCAGCGAAATTGAACTGAGGCAATGAGATTCAGACAATGGTGCATACAGATGGACACCCATACATGCGACTTAGTGTTACTAACCGATAGCACACAAACATTTTCATTTCATTTTAAATTGCAAGCATAACACATTTTCGTAAAGGACAAGAATAATAAACGTACTTGATAGGCGAGCAAACTTGATGTTGACTCCAAAAATGTAATTGATGCAGAATCTTGTGCCTTCATTTTCCGAGCATTGTCATAAAGTGGCACAAGGGAACATTAAAGTTGTATTAGTTATGAGGGCAGATCCAATGCTCGAGAATATCACTTTGTGCATGCCGGTAGGACTCATCATTGGGACACTGTACGTGTCAGTGGTGTCTTCACTTGTGAGGGTCTGTGAATCCACAACTGTGCTCTACGGCAAAATATGTCCATGTCAAGCAACCGATTACAAAAACACAATGTGACTTATAAAGGGCACAATAGCATTGTTTTATAATGGTCATAATTTCTAGATTTATTAGAGGCTCTAGAAAGTGGGGGCCATTGAAGTGTAGTGAAATCTAGTATATTAAAAATGCAATACAATCTTGTAGCAATGGAAACCTTAGTAAGACACTTTTGAAGTAAATATATGCTGAAAGCTCATTACCATTTCAGTACCTACTAGATTTAGTTATTTAAATCATAGATAGTACTTATTTATGCAGCCCATCATGCAACAAACACAGCTAATTTATCATACAGGACTCATCAGAGGCAGCGTGTGCATAAATTTGGTTGGAATTGAATGTGCATTTTTTTTGTGTACTCGGATCATTCGTATATATCGTCGGTAAAGTGCCGGCTGCAGATGCGGAATCGATTTGCCCTCACATCCCTCAAGACATCATTGGCTCTACTTTCAATCTCGTGCACCGGACAACCACAATATTTTACTCATGTTCTTATTAAATCAATATCCTTCGGGAATGTATGGAGGACTGCGCCTGGACTTTTTCAATGGCCCTTAGCAGGGCAACGGAGTACCATACAAGCCGGCATTCTTGAAATGTCTCTTGGACGAGTATAGAAATATATGAATAATTAAAAAAATATACTGTATGCATGTGATTGATGTAATTGTATTGCAGCTCTCTATGCAATATTTGTTTTTGTCAAAGGTGGAAAACCTGTTTATCGTTGTCTTATGAACACAGCGATTACTGTCTTACAGATATGATTGGGATACTGCTAATCGTAAGTTGTTACTCATCCATTGAATGTACTTTCATGCATCAAAAAGGAAAATGCTTACAAACATGTCCCATGAAACATTCAATTTTATTACAATGAACAAAGATGCAACGTGGTGTTTTTCAAGATCAAAATGCTTGAAACATTAGACAATGGTGAAGTCATTGGGCTTAATGAACATTACAATACTCGGTACAATTGGTGGAAATAGCAAATAAATATTGAGATCAGCAGTCAATGAATATAGAGAAGTAAATTGGTGGCCTACCACCCTTACCTGGACAAACAAACAAGCTGATTCAGCAAGCAAGGGAGCAACTATCCGGGGAATAAGTTTCACGACAAAAAGATACCTTACTGAGCACAAAGAGGTCCCCCTGTTAAATGTCACGGTGTTTATAAAGGATTAGAATAGTGGGTGTGTATGCAAATATGTGACGTGTTTGTTGCAGGGTCTTGCAGAGGGGAACTTGGAGACACTGGCTCAGGGTCATCCATGAGAACATTGGTCACTGTGCAGAAGATCTCTTTTGAAGTGCACATGGTGTTTGGCACCTTGGCTGTTCACACCCACCCAGCCCGCTTGCGAGCGCATGGCCACAGTTGGGAAATGCATTAATACTGGAGGGGGGATGTATGGGTATGAGAGGAGCGCAAAAGGCCCGGAACACCACAGAAGGGAGACACACTTATGTGGATTGCCAGGGCATGGTCTTGAAGAGGAGAGCTTAGAGACACTGGGGCTGGGGAAGCCATGAGAACAATGGTCACCGTTGTTGGTAAAGAGACGGAAATTGCCCCCCACCCTTGTGTCACTCTAGAAACATACCATATGTAATAACCAAGCAGCATTCTGTTGCACCGCAGCCCATAGAATATAACCTATGGGCTGTGGTGCATAACTATGGAGTTAGAGCTCCCAGCTCAGTCATAAGAAACCATTTTTTAACTACTCCCAATGCTATCTCCATCCCCAGCACCTCACACAGCCAGCCTACACCATCGCCTCCCCCTTGCCTTTTCTGCGCGAGCCCTGTTCTCCATGCCTTGTTACAATCCTGTAGTATGATTTCCAAAAGAATGTGCTCTGGGAAGAGCGTGAGACCGTGAGAAGTCATAAGTCAAGTGCCCCTTCATCTCCACTAAACTGCCAGTGCTAACTCAACCACAACCCCGCCAGTCAGAAACCCCCTATCTCAGACCCCCAAGTTCCTTTCATCATGATACCCATCTGACCCTCCAGCGCCCTGCTCACTCATGGATGCCCACCACAGACCTAATCTTGTGTGGCAATATATTTTTGCATTTTTGTATTTGTATTTATTGAATTATAAAGCGCTTTATTTTCCCCAAAGAACAACAAACCTCTACCTATCTTATGAGGACCCAAGCAGGACAGATGGCAGATCAAACCTTTGGGGTCGGCCCCTGGGTGAAGAGTTTGAGGTATCAAAGAGAGTCCAAAAGGCTAAAGGTTAGAATGGCAATACATTAGCTCATTGGCCTGATTAGCCCTATTCATGCAAGATGTTATGTGTGCCATTATTTCTACATTATCAGATCCTAATGTTTATTTTAGTTAGAAACATGTGTGCTCCCTTGCCCTGACCTTCACATCGCGGATATGAGTCCAGCGGACCCACCTGTGCCAAGAGCAATGGAGAGACAACGGCCAATTATCATCTTGTTTCCCATATGTAATCAACTTTTCTCTAGGCCCCTCACCATTGCAATGCTAGAATGTGCACGCTATTCATGATGTCATCAGTGATGCTGGTACATTGATACTTTAGGGGGGATGGATGGGCATGAGGCAAGCGCAAAAGGTCTGGAACACTGCTGAAGGGAGACACACCTATTTGGATTGCAAGGGCAGGGTCTTGCAGAGGTAAGTCTGGAAACACTGGGTCTGGGGAGACAATGCGAACAATGGTCACCGTGCAGAAGATCCCTCTTGAAGTGTACATGGTGTTTGGCACCTTTTGCGTTCACACCCTCCCTGCCCTCTTGAGAGCGTATGGCCACAGATGTGAACTACCATTGATACTGGAGGGGGGATGGATGGGCATGAGGCAACCTCAAAAGGCCAGGAACACTGCTGAAGTGAGACACACTTATGTGGATTGCAAGGGTGGGGTCTTGCAGAGAGGAGTCTGGAGACACTGGGTCTGGGGAGGCCATGAGAACAATGATCACCATGCAGAATATCCCTTTTCAAGTGTACATCGTCTTTGGCTAATTGAGCATTCCCACCCTCCCTGCCCCCTTGCGAGCGCATGGCCACAAGTGCAAACTGCCATTGATACTGGAGGGGGGATGGATGGGCATGAGGTGAGAGCAGAAAGCCCAGAACACTGCTGAAGGGTACACACTTATGTGGATTGCTCGGGCAGGGTCCTGCAGAGGGAAGTCTGGAGACACTGAGAATTTTGCACGAATTGCTCCAACAATACAGGCAGGTATTACTCGTCGAATGCGGAATCCAAGTCTCCCATAAAGCCACCATGTATCTGAACGGTAGGACACTAGCCTGTAACACCTGTGGAAGAGAAACATACATACTGTAATTGAATTAACCATATAACTGTTCAACTATTGTTTCTTAGTTGAAAGTGAAACACACGAAAGTGATGAACACTCCACTTGCAAACAGCAAGAGAAATATATCCAATTTGAAGACTAAGTGAATTTGTCAGTGATCAATCAAAGTTACAACAATGTAGGAGACAAACACGAAATATTATTTGTCTCAGTGGTCAAAATGACATCACATGTAGAGTACACTTACTCCTTACTTGGATTGCGAGGGCGAACTGTTGCACGAAGTTTGTGCATAAGCACCATCATAATCCTCAACACAGACCTTTTGAGGCAGGCTGCCTTGAAGTCATGCAGCTCGGTAATGCATAGCGGAGGTGGGCTATCTTCTGATATGTAGGACAAGCATCCAGAGTTTTCTTTGCAGCAGCAGTTCTCCACCTCATTTGGCATGACCTCGCAGCAATTGCAGGTACACCAGGTGGAAACGTCTTTCATGCAACTAGGCTCAGGCTCATGCTCCCGTGATTAATCTTCCCAACTATTGTTCGATTCCCAATTGTTTCCGCATCTTTCTCTTTCAATTACTTCCTCCTCTGAATACTCAGGCTCACACTGGTAGGGCTGCATTGCTGCCATTATATGGCATATTTTTTAATAAAACGCAAGTAACGATTTACATCAATAGTAATGCTAGTGCAAATATCTGTTTGGATGGGCTTTGTGCTAAGAAAATAGCTGAACAGGGAGGAACGAGTCACAGGCAATAAAAAAAGACAGTGAAATGATTGAAAAAGCAACTGTGAAGTTGTCTGATGAGAAGGGATCTGTTTATACTTATTGAGGAATGTGGCATCCAGCCATTTCCATGGAGACACGTCAATAGTTTTCGCACAGAGAACCTTGATATGAGACATGCATTGGCTTTGTAAAAAGGGGGGTAAGCGTCAAGTGATGTCAGAAAATGATGAGAAATAATTGTGACTCGTAAAGTAGAGAAAGACAATAGATGATCAGCAGGTAAACTGAGATAGTAAATTATGTGGTGCAATTGAAATGAAACTCAACAAAAGAGAACAGATAAAATACAAGATAAAGTACATGAGGTTACGGACACTTAGTAAGATCTGAAGAAGGAAGATGAAATGAATATTAAAGTCCCCCACCTCCGGAAATGGCAGAAATGGGGCATGGAAAGAGTAAAATAAAAATTCTTTTCAAGCAAAGTCATCATAAAATAAAGTCAAAGGGCCAAGCGAACAATAGATAATCAATACAGATAAAGAACATGTTGAAGAAAAAGAAACAAAATTATATTGAAATGAAATAACAGTGGGAGAGGTCAGCATGCAGTTGATATGCAACCGTAAATTGAGGTTGGCTCCCACCCCACCAATGCCAAGCAAACTTGCTGAACTGTGATAAAGTCTAAGCATCAGCCATGCCAGAGTCCTATTGTCAAAGCCAAGTTTTAGTAATTTAGAGAAAAGGTCTGGTTTGGAAAAAACAGACCTACAGTTCCAGAGGTGATCAGTAATGTGAAAAGGCAAAGGTGATGAAATAGAAGGATGTCATTAATTAGACAAATGTGACCAAAACTACGTTGGATGTGTAAGGAAGGAGGGGGTCTGTTCACGCCCCCCATACATTTTACGTGCTAGTGGAGGGACGCCTTCCTTTCCCTTCTGCATCGACAGGGGAAAAGGTCCTGGCATGAGCAGAGCTGGGGCCATTGGAAGACACACTTGGACTCCATTTTGTGTACCTTCAACTCCATCTTTGGACTAGCCCTCATCCTGGTATTGCGAAGTCTCCTCTCCCCTCAGCAGGGCCGCGCACAGCAAGCACTGACAGCCCCCACCTTTTTCCTCCCAGGTCTCTGCCTCCCAAGTCCCTTTCTCATGGATGCCTCGGGACACGATGTTGCAAGCAAACAATGTATTAGTTTCATTATTCCTCTGAGATCACTGTCCTGTGTGTGACCAGGCTGAACCATGACTTGCAGTTCATCCATCTCAACAAACCTGCTCCCGCAGCTCTCACCCAACAATGTTGGAAAATTACTTCCTGATCAACCTTGTGCCCCTCCAAAGCTATTCGATTGATGTAACAGACGTGTGACCCTTCCTCGCTGATCACCCAAGAGTGCCTGCTATAAAACCAGACCCCTGTCACAGTATATTCTGTCCTAAACTAACATGTGTCACTCCACCCCCTCCAGCTCTGATGTGCCAGACCTGACAGCTATCAATCCCAGCCCCCACGGGTTACCTAAGGGGCAAGCCCCCCACACCCTTCTCCTCACCAGCGACCCAAAGCAAGATAATGCAAACACATGTGTACAATTTATAGGCCTCCCATGATTACTTCAAAGGTGTAGTAATGATCATGATTTACTGTATGTCTAGGATAAGTGTGTAGATTTGTTAGCCAGAACCAGCCGCTTCTCCGGACCTGACCCAAACTTCACCTCGCACGGACCAGCCCAGATGAACCACATAGTGTCCAGCCTCCCACCAAGTCATCGGCCAATCTAGTGGAGCCGGTCCCTACAGCGCTATACACGCACCCCTTCCGTAACCAATGAAAATGTAACTTGTCGACTATATAGAAATCATCACTGATGACGCTGTATCCCTTTAAAATGTATTGTTTCTGTATTGTTTGCCAGAGGGCTCTCAGGGCAGCAGAGTTCTCTGGATGCTGAATCTTATATAAACCTTTATTCTGAGTTTTTTGGTGATGTGGGGAGTGAGCACCTTCAGATGCTGACTGCTTCCCTAATGGTTCGCCAATAATACATACATGTTCCATTAGCAGCAACATGACAGAGTAGCAAAAGATTGTTTAAGCACCATCATTGTTCACCTAATAATCTACCGAAATTTGTGAATCTGGATCAAGTGTCTGAATGCATTAAACACTGTGAGGAACTGAACAAAATATGAGGCATTATTTTAAAGAACTGAATTCAGAGATAGAGGTGATGACTTCACTGGCATTGAGCAAGCTTGTGTAATATACCTAGATCATGAGCCTTGTTGGCAGGGTGACACATTCGACATAATTCCTAAGCACCAAAATGGAAAATACATTTTATTGTATTATGCAGTGGGATTTCCCAACAGGACACCCACCTTTTAGACAGACTTTGGAGGTTTCAAAAACCTGGATCATATTTTGTCCAAATACATTTAGGATGAATACAAATATGACATTAAAATAAAACTGTACTTGGCTCTGACAAAAGGCCTATAATTCCTATCAAGTAGGAGTGCCATTTGCACCCTCAATTTCTATATATGCAAGATTAATTTCAGCTTCTTTGTTGGGCTGGCATAACTCTTAATAATCCATATAACCAGATATAGCCCCATGGATATAAGAGCCAGTCATGCCCAGTTATAATAAGAAGGTATATGATTGCTCACATTAAACTATAAAAAGTAAACATTAAGAGACATTGGAAATCAGAGGGCCTGATACACAAAAGAACAACATTGTATGGGGCAGACCAATTAAGGCACATATGAGTAATACATGGACACTGTCAGACATCAGAGGAATGCAGGGCCATGGCACAATTTAGAACTACCGCCACAAAGACTTAAAAAGAATAATACAAAAAGGATTCAAATGTACCCAACACAAACTGGATCATTTCATTAAGACCACACTTTGACTTCAAAGTGACTGTTCAGATTATTAAAGACATTGGGCCTCATTATGAGTCAGCCGGTCCAGCAACTACGGTACTGGTAAGCTTGTCGGTATCGTAGTACCCGGACAGGCAGATTACAAGTTGTGCTCGCGGGTGCCTGTGTGCCTGCCAGGTCTGACCTGGTGGGCACACGGCACCCGCGAGCACAACACGTTGGATGCACCGATACCATTCACGGATGGTGTCGGGGCATCCGGCTTCCCCATTCCCATTGAGCTCTATGGGGCTTGAATGGGAATGGGGAAGAATTTTTTCTGGTGCCGTGGAATGGGCAATTACTGGGTTTGCAGAGCTGTAATGTCCCAGCAATTGCCCATGCCAGGGTGCCGGGAAAAAACAACTCTGGCGGCAGCCAGGGTTGTAATGAGGCCCATTGTCAATAAAAACACTGCACTATATTTTACATTAGTTCAGACATTGAACTACCTGCTGTTAAGGCATCATGAACCAAGACACAGATTCAAAGTTCAAACAAAAATGGTTTATTAACTTAAATGTCAGGATGGTTAAAGGCCTAACTTGCCCCATGCTAAGGTTGGATTTCTCTACCTAAAGAAACTAAGGAAAGTCTGAGTCAGTAAGTTCAACTTAGAAGTCTGTATGTATCCAAAACCTATACTTGAACTCACAATTAAAGCTAAACAATGTGTTGGGATGTCAGTAATGAAAGAAACAGTGTTCAAACCAAAGTTTAAAGCTTCTTCCAGCTCCGGGCTTGCTTTCTAGCTCCCCTTCCCCAAGTTCAAAACCAGTTCCACAATGTCTTGGGGTTCCCTTCCTCAAGAAGACAACATATTTCCAAAAAGAGACCTTGTCTCATACTTCCCTTCCCGCAGACATCAGCGTGTGCAGCTTGCCAATTGGTACTTAAGTTCACTCTCCCAATATTCAAAAACATTTCCTCCTGCTTCACTTCAAAAATATATTTTCTGCACTGTTATTTGCTGTCTTTATCTCTGTATCTTTCTTTGTCTTTCACTTATGGGGTATACTGGTCTAGGTGCATTTGCCAGACCACAAGGTCCACCCATCGCAGGTTATACAACCGGTCACCCCAAGGATTGCTTGCCCACACAGATTCTTATGTAACTGCCCCTGTGATCTGGTTCACACTCACTTGGCTCTCTCCTTGTCAACCTTTGACAGTCTCTTGACTTTGCCACAATGAGTATTTTTCATACAGTTTATTTCATGGTGTTCTTTTCCCTTCACCACACATTGCCACAATGCTCTCACACTCCTCAGCAATATTCCATAATTGCTTTACATGGCAATTCATGAAATGTGTTCTTTGCTTTCAATATATTATATTCACTGTTGGTTTTAATTATTTTATAAGTGTACTTCACGACAACTTGTCATCCTTTCATAGGAATATCATGTGTTCATGTGCTTGTCAAAAGCTTTCTTTTAATTCGGTATTCAATGGTTCAAACTTCTTATTCCTTTTGATCATAGTTCCTCTGATTCATAGTATTCATCACAACTCTTTATTTGGGTTCACCGTATCTTACACAGCATCTTTCGTCCATTCGATATTCACCTTTGCCACGTAACCCCCAGCAGTGCCCCGCTTTGATTGTACCCTCTTCACACTCACCGGTCCCTGGCGTCTCCTCAGGGAGGCTGTGTTCTTTTGCTCTGCTCTACGTATACGTTCTCGGTGGTTCGTGAACCCCGCTCAAAGTTCGATCTTCTCTATGTGTGGGGCTGCCAGCAGCTCTGCTCGCTTCCCACGGATGATGCCAGTGACTTACAGCTTTCAGATTTCTTCCTCTGTCCGCAGCTTCAGCTGCATGCACCGACCAGAGAGACTCCCAACACTGTGGCCCACGCACGACTTCTCCAGGCACCAGCGCCACAGTTCCTTTCGGGTTCTTGCCAGCATCCTGATGTCCCAACAGGACCCTCCTCGCTTGCCTCATATTCCACTGGGTTTCTCCTTCTTCAAGCTTGCAACACTCAGTTTGGTTTCTCCCCTGCTAGTCTATCTCCTTCTAGTCTCACCTCCTTTCATACCCCTGCAACCATTTGACAGGTTACAGGTGTGAGTCCTCAGGTACAATTGTCTGACCATAGCAAGCGGAAAACTAGTGACATGCCTGACTCTTGCACCAGGCTGCAGGACTTTTCCTTGTGTATGTACTAGAGTAGTGAAATTATATGTTAGTGTACACTACTCTTAGTTGTCTCTTCATCATCCCATTACTAGAATGGTATGAATGAGGTGACAGGGGGGAAAATGGTGTCACGCTCACCTGACTCCCACGGAGACGCTGACCAGGCCTGGGCTGCTGCGGCCTCTTCTAAGGTGATGCGCAAGACTCGGAACACCGACTGGGCCGGACCACCAAACCTTGCCTGTCTGATGCGTAGGAAGATCTTTCTGTAGATGGGGAAAAGGATTTTAATCACCTGCGGAGTGACGAGTCGAACCCCTCCTTTCCCCTTTTACTCTCTCTTCAAACCACCTCTGAACCTTCACGTTGACGAGCTCTCCATCCTGCTTCTGGTGCAGGGGTGCGGTAGAATCCAGTTACTTCACTGGTTATCGGACGGGCATTCAGGTCCAGTTGCTTCACTGGTTTTTTGGATGAATAAGGCGCTTTCGTAAGTATATTACTTATCAAGTTCAAGGGTTGTTCTCCCTTCCTTTTTGGCCTTTATTTTCAATGGACTGCTTTTAGTCTTTTAGCGCAGGTGCAGAGCGAAGATTCCACGTAGAGAAGACAATTTGCTGTGGATAATTCAGGTGAGCTTATGTTGGGGTGGTTTTTCTAATGTCTGTGGGCCTCATTACGACCCAGGCGGTAAGTTACCGCCTGGGCCGTGACTTTACCACCATGGCGTAAACTATGTTTACGCCATGGTGGTTGGCGGATTTACCGCCCCATTCCAACCTTGGCGGGGCGGTAAATCCCCATTTTCCCATTTACCCTTCCCCATTCCGATTTTGCCCCATAGGGCATAATGGGAGTGGGGAAGGCGTTAATTACGCCACCGTAAATTACGGTGGCGTAATTAACTCCATGGCCCCTTAGCGCCATGGATTTTAAAAGCAGGTGTTAAAACCTCCATGGCGCTAAGGGACCTCGTACTCAGGCGGTAAGGGTCGGCTCTGTTTACGGCGCCGTAAACCCCTTACCGCCTGAGTTGTAATGAGGCCCTGTATGTTCACCCACTAATGCGCGTGTTCTTTTTTCCCCATAGGGGCCGGGGCGCGGTACTGCCAAAAGGCGTGCCGACCCGAGATGAGGAAGGATTCTCCCCCACCAATCGCCAGGTAAGCCTTCTGGCAAATCAGTTTTTTCCCAATGTTTTCTCTGGCTCACCTTTTGTTCTTCTCTTTTCCTTCCTAGGTGCTGGAATGCAGCGGAACGTGTGGATGGTCGTAGGAGTACGGAATTCCTTGTGGACAGGTGAGTTGAGCGCAGCGCTGCAACGAGCAACGCGAGGAATCCAAAAATAATGTCTTTTCCTTTAGGATCGTCGGCGTGTTGGCTCCGGATCCCATGCAATATCAGGTAATGTCCTTTATTCACCTTCTCTTCCTCTCTTCTTCCTTTTAGGTGTTCCAGGACTGAAGCAGGCGTGGCTGGAGTCAGGATGCAGGAGCAGACACGGTGAGCGTCCAGCTGCTAGGAGCAGAGCAACGCGAAGCGTGAGCTGCTGTCTGGGCGTGGCTTAAATAGCCTCCAAAGAAGTCCCAGGTATGTATCCTCCCCAATCAGGTATGTATCCTTCGCTGACCACACCCGAGTGGCAAAATAGTCCCACAGGTAAAGTAGTCCCTTTCAGGCCTCAAAGAGGTCTGGATCTGGCAGCATGGTCTGCATCAGGTAAGTCCACCAAAAGCACTCCCCTTATTAGCCTGGCGCCTATGGCGCCAGGACTGATGTCCAAAATGAATCTGGCGCCAAAGGCACCCGGACTGTGTCCAAAGGGCCCCTATTTGGGGTTGCTGGACCTTCCCTTGGGTACCTGATGTGTGCTTCCGGGGCTGCCGGTCTTGGACTGGCTCTACGGGAGTATGCATCATGACAAATGGTTTACTGTAGCCTATAAAGGTTAGGGAAGGTTGGCTCTCACAAGGAAAAGGGGGACACCATGCCTCGCCTGTAGATTTCCTCTCCCCAATCTGCAAAGACCCTTCACCAAGGTGATCCTCCCTCAGTTCTCCACCCCCAAGGTCATGTTCCAAAAGCAATGGCCTTTCCCTGGCCACGTGAGCAGAGGATACAAGGTGAGTAGGTGTAAGGATGCCCTCAGGTTTCTCACACTGCATATGAATGCAGAAATGAGGTTAACTTTGCTCCCTCATTAGGCAGTGAAGGGAAATGTGGATGCCCATAAAAACCCCTTAATTCAGACATTAAAACCTACTGTCTTTATAGGACTGAACGCACACATTTCTGCAGTTGACCCCTTTGCTCCCCTTAGGCAGTATACATTCAACCTAAATTTGAAAGAAAATCAACTAGGTTCAGATAATGAGAGTATATATAAGCAACTTAAATTCATGGACAGCCAGTTGGAATTTCATAAGAGGTAGCCACCTCAATCTCCTTCAGTTCCTATGCTTTGATTGCCTGTGGCAGGAGTTTCCAGTTTATTTATTTATTTTATGGAGAGTAACTATGAAAGTGCATGGATGCACTTGCCAAAGAGGACCTCATACTTTAAATTCTTGACTTGCTATTGAGTCTTGGGAGGATTGCTCAGGGGCAACAAGATTGTCTTCTTGTCCATGCCTAGAAACCACTGGGTATTAAGCGTGTTATAAATAACAAAATCAAATCACAATTAGAATTGCCCAGGACAAATTATGAGGGAGATAAATCCTGTGGCTAGATGAAGTAAGTTGACCTTGCATGTTGACATGCTTAAGGGCCATTATTATTTGGGTATAATCCAATAAAGCATGGTGACACTTCTTAATTATTTTGGCTTTGAAGGTCTGCACCTTTACTTGGCCAATTCTGTACACTCTTTGAACGTTTGAACTCATCGCAGGTGGTAAGTTAAGAAAGCCATTGTGATTAAATGACTATAGCTCTGCAGGTGTACAGAAATGAGAAGTGGCTAAAATGCCTACTCAATACTCACATGCGTAAAAGCAACAGTTATCCGAATCATAAAGATGAAACAGGTGCAGTCAGTATACCGTTTTCACCTTTTGCTGCAACGTGGTCAGAGGGGCTGCGTATACTATTAAGAGGGGTGTGAATGTGATAACAGCAGCAACCCAAACGGCAATAGCACAAAGCTTCCTTGACTTTACTGTGAAAAATGTAAGCCGCGCAACCTATGAACACGCAGGTTTATGGGCACAACACAAGAAACAGACATGAAGGCCTATCCAAAACAGAATGGAGAGGAGCAATTACAAGCTTCTATAATAATATATATTCTTTAATTAAATAAACCAAAATGCAGTTAACTATCTAGAAGAACACTAACAGAAATCAAGGCCTTTGCATAGAACGAAGCAAATGCAGAAGATATGTTTGACTCAGAACCTTCTGGTAAATGAACAGTCCCAGTGGTAACCATGGGTTACCCACTTCCTTTTTCAAATGGCAATAACTTTCTAGTTACACATTCAAATCTATAATATTACATTTTTCACTTGTCCAAACTGTTAACATGGATTTCTAAACTCTGGTTTAGTGGACAGATTTCACAAGTTCACCTTAGTTATAGCGAACAGGGGAAGTCTGAAAGGATAGCCAAACCCAATCAAGGTAAGCGTGGGCAGTGGTCAATGCTTAGTCTCGGGAGAGGTGGGTGTGTTCAGGGGTCCACTGTGAGTACACAGAGTGAAATACACAATGATTCTGCGTATATAGGTAAATACAGAAAGACTATATTATGGGCCCGAAAACACACTAGAAAAATCAAGCAGGTAATACGATTACACAGCACTCAATTATAAAACATATATACAGTTACCTTTGGTTTGCAGAAATGGATACAATTCACTTAAACACCTGAAAGGATGTTAAGCAATTATGTAACAAGGGAAACCAGTTCAAAGGAGGACCATAACATTATATGTCCAATCCCTATAGTGAATGGGGCCTTGTGCCTAAAAGTCACTAATTTCCTTCTAGGAGAGTGCACAAAAGCAGGAAGAGTTCCTATGGTGGTGAAAAATGTTCCAGAAGACTTCTCAAGAATGTTACAGGTAAGTAAGCTACTTTTTATATCTTTTAGAATAGATTTTTTTTTTATAGTGAGGGAATGGAATTAATCAAAGTTATTCCAAAGTTTATCATTTGGGACATAAGGGTAGCTGTAACTATTGCAACTACTCACCACCCATAGTCTGATTTTCCCAAATGACTTAGCTGGTAAATTGTGAGTCCCTAGAGGTAGGTTTTCTCGCTGGATTAAGTAGAAGGTGCCCAGGACCGCTTTGTGCAAGAAGGATTCTGGTTGGGTCCAGGACCAGAGTGCAACCCTTTTTGGGGGCAGGCCTCTTCAGGACACTCTACCAGATGGAAGGAAGCTGGTTCCAGCAACAGTCACTACACACTGGCAATAGCAGGCACCAGACACAGTCCAGGAAGTCCTTCCAGTGCAGGATCCCTTGATGTTGGGAGGCTGAAACTTGGCAGGACGGCGGCTTGTAGGACCTGCTGAAGTTCCAGATGGAAACGGGGAACTGCGACACATCGGGAGCTGATCAGACCACTTGGGTGTCTCAGATATGATTCCGAATGTTCAAAGCTGTAGGAACTTGAGAAGACATTTAGACCGGTTGGTCCCACCCATCCAATACTTTATGCACCACAGAGGGCCTAGTAGTCCAGCAGGGCTTCACAGAACAGTTGCAGGAAAGGTCAACGGACCTCTTCAGGAGACATTAACGCGTCTTCAGTCGGCTGCACACTCACACAGCTAATTGGCTCCAATGCTTGTCTAATGGAATGGCTGCAGGACACCTCTTTGCATCCTAAATTCAGGTGAGTGATCAAACTCAGCCCTCCAATCGCAAGGATCTGCACCACTCACTCATCCAGCAGTGGTCCAATCATGGACCCCTGGAGGTTTCACTCATGAATGCCCACTAGACTTTCAGGCCTCACAGTTTATGGACTGGCACTAGACAGTCCCACTGACTTCCTGTGTCCACACACAAATAGAAGCAGCTTTCACGGGCAAATGCGTTACCATATTGGGGACCCACCTGAAAAGGCAGGAAGAAGACCAAGAAACAATATGGCCTAAAAACCTAGCCTAACCCATGCCATTGTATATAACCGCTAGAAAAATATTACTGTTATTGCCTTATTATGTTCTAAGATTGTATTTGCCACTGTCTGTAACTTCGCCGTGAAAGAAAGGAAGAAAGAAAAAGCAAAAAACCTCATGGCATGGCTATTTTAGTAGTGCACTTGCCACTTTTAGTAGCCAGATGCTGTAAACGTGAATGTGCACACTCAAAGTACTGCAAACATGGTAAAGATGTAACTGCTGTCACCAGCTTGTCTTTAGGCATGAATTAAAGTCACCAATAATCCCGGTGTATTGTTAGAAAAGTTACCAAAACAGGTAAAAAGTAAAAAAAAAAAAAGGTAAAATAGTTTCCCAGTTTTACTAGTCTGAAGGACTGATCAATGTCCCCATGACAAAAGGGCTAGGGAAGTGAAGCTGAAGACTGAACATCTCTGTAAAAAGAAAGGACAGGTCAACACACCATAGCAACAATTTTGGTGATCCATAGAATATCAAGGGAAAGTTGCCTAAAAGAGAAATCTTTCCTAATACAAACCATGTGTCACCTCCATGCGTTTAGGCATCAAAGGGCAGTGTCAACATTATATTGTGCCAAGCATACAATGCCATGATGACTTATTCATTAACGTGCCCTCATTTGAAACAACTGAGGTCTACTCAGCTGTACCAGCAATACTAAGAGTGTGATTCAAAAATACAAATATATTTCTATGTTGTAATATCCACGCTATCGAGAAAGGCTACAATAAACAATGGAAGAAATGAAACAGAAGAAACACAAAATGAGGCAGTGTTGAAACATGAAGACACGATTGAAAGAAAATGGAAAGCCATTAAATATTATTTTACATTTGGCAGCTGATCAACATGCACATATTTTACTCCTGTGCTTACTGTAACTGACATGATTCCACCACGGGCACAGAGCGGGCAGGCCAGGGCAAGGGGCGTTTCCCCTCATGATAGAGTAGGGAGGTGGTGGATAGGTTTGGTGGCTGGCTGGCACAAGCGTGCAGCAAGGAGCAAGGCCTCAACACGCACCAAAGTGCCTGCCAAGGGAGAGACCATTGTAGCACCCAGGAGGACGCCAGGCACGAGTGAAGAGATGCCAGGCACGTGCGAAGAAGTAACGCCTTCGGCATTCTAGTCTGACAGGGTGTGGCCCAAGGGTATAAAGCCACACCCAGGACCAGACCCTGTGCTTAGCATTTTGGTTGCTTTCCGCAAAAGCAGTGTCTCGCTTACCGCTCCTGTTCTCTTCGCACGTGCAAAGGACTTACACGTGGGAGGCACTCGTCAGACACTTACCTGAAGCAAGGATTGGCGTGCCTTCGTACAGCTGCTGCTTCCGTCCTCCCCAACCTCACCTGGAGTCCAGCAAGAGCTGTTGCTCATCCCGGACATTGTCTCCTTACCCCCTCAGCTTTGCTTTCATCGGATTTCGTCTGAACTCTGCCGAGCCCGCTGTTTCCGAGGACCTGAAATTAAAGAGACAGTGTGAGAGATCACATTCCGTTTTTGCCCATTGCCCGACCCGGTGCATCGTCTACTAACCTGTACTCTGTGACTGGCTTCACTCCTACGACTCTCTGCTCCAGTGCCGGCAATCAGTCGTTCCGCTCCTGAAAGGAAACGGCAACAAGACATTATCAGAAGTAAACTCAGCTATAGTACAGAGGAAGTTTCACCTTGACAAGTTGGAGAGTGGGACTTAAGTTGCAACCAAGACTTGCCTGCTCACCTGTTGTATCCTGTGTGTCACAGCCAGTCTGGACCACGCATCCTCAGTGAAGTAACTGGAGTCAGATACGTACCTGAAGACCACAACCTTCATTGCAACCAATACGGTGAGCAGTGCTCACTACGTGCCAGTCAGCCAACCTAAGTGCTAGAGGGGTTGGGAAAAGGGGTGGGAAGGAGCATTATATGACCAGCACTTACCTTATACCTCGCTTCAGATTTGCTCGTAAACATGGCCGCGCTTTCTCGGTAGTGACCACTAAGGGATGGAATGATCGACCATGTTACCTTCTGGCGCAACCTGAAAACTTTACTGTTTTAAACAAGTTCTCTGCTCTCTGTCGGCTTTTTATCTTCCGCCTCCCTCTCTCCTAGCGCCATTATACCTTCGGGTGTGTGTGCGCTTGATAAATCACAATAACATAAATTTCAATAACATATTTACCTTTAGGTCATCCCAACCGTCAGAACGCCACGTTCTCGAAGTCCCAAAACCACCCGGGTCCCTCCCAACCTCACTGTCCCCTGGAGGTCAATCCCCGGCTGGCCAGTGGGGGAAGGAGTGACTGGGGCAATCGTCAGGGTGAAGGCATCCAGCGGGAAAGGGGGGCAATGCTCCGGAACAGACCAGACCAGGCACTCCTGACGGGCACCAGAGGTAAGCGTGACAAAATGCTAAGCCCATGTCACCAGCCCTGCCCGAGTAGCATGGAACCAGGGGTGGACCAGTTGTCAACTCTTTTGGGGGAACTGCAGGGAGAGGTGCATGCTGCCTGCTCAGAGACAAATGCAATCAGGAAGGAGGTGATAGTCAATAGAGAGGGAACCAAAGATTTGGCCAAGCGCTCTGGCTGGCCAGGTTCCCCTGCCGGGTCCCACCGATAGAGTAGCAGAGGGGCCACCTCATATCCAGGTCACCACACCTCCCACTGTCTCCCTGAACCCTCTCGAGTGCTTCTTAGGCGATCCCCAGCGGTACGCCGTTTTCATGAACCAGTGCAGGTTGCACTTCTTATGTCGGCCTGGGCTTTTCCCATGGACCAAACTAAGGTGGCCTTTGTCTTGTCTTATCTGAAGGGTCACACGGCCAACTGGTCCGTGCCGCTAGTGAACTGAGATGACCCCATCTTGCATAATATCAGTGGATTTCAGCAGGAACAGGACAAGCTGTTTGCCCGCAACAATCAAGGGGCAGCCCTGGACGGAGAACTGACAGGGGTCACAAGATTTTTTGGCATACGTCACCGCATTCAATCGGCTTGTGGCCGAAACGAATTGGCCAGAGGAAAAAAGAACCACCCTCTTTTATCGAGGCCTCCGAGGAGAGTTGAAAGACATTTTAGCACAAGTAGTCCATCCACATGAGCGCTGCACATAATATATAGGGCCTCATTACATGGTAGGCGGTAAGGGATTAGCGGTACCGGTAATGGTTTACCGGTATCACTAAATTCCCTAGCTAATCACGACCCTGTGTTCCCGCTATAACCGGCACCGCTAAGAACGGTGCCACTAATAGCGGCCGGTCCGCGACCCCTCAGGTTGGAAATAGCGGCAAGGCGCTATTAGCACGCTATTACAAGGCATGCATGCATGCAAATAGCGGCATGGTATTGGCCGAAAAAGCCCATACCGGCATGGAGGAAATACCGGCATCGCGAACCACACGTTAAGAGACCTGAGTAGTGATCCCAGCTGCCACAGGCGGCAACAACAGCACAGGTGGAGGCAATGGAGACTGGGGCAGCACAAAAGGAGCACACCACACCCCTTCGCACACCCCTTCCCACACTGAGATAGTTGCAATACTTGCAGCATTACATGTGCTGAAGGACATGATTGCATTGCAGCACCAACAGCAACAGGCAGCACAGAGGAGTCGCAGGAGGAGAAGGATGGCGAGACAGGCCCAGCAAGCCCCACCAGTGCACCCAGTCATACCACAGAGGCAGCCAGCAATCCCCAGGATTCGAGCCAGTCCATTCAATGCAACCCCTGAGCAGAGACACACCCTGTACTGCCTGGACCGGGATACCATCACCAACATTGTGGACATGATTCACAACGACATAGTGAGCCACATAGACATCCGTACTGCCATCCCCCCTCCACTGAAGGTGGTAACTGTGCTCCACTACCTGGCCACAGGCACCTACCAGCACACGGTAGGGCAGATGCATGGCATTTCACAACCAGTATTCACAAGCACGTGGACCCAGGTGCCCGATGCCCCCCTGAAGCACACAAGTGAACACATATCCCTGCCACGGACAGCCCAGGAGATCTCCAACAACAAACTTGGCATCTATTCACTGGCATGCATCCCACGTAGCATCGGGGCAACCAACAGTACCCATGTGGAAATGGTGCCCCCACATCACAAGGAGGCTGTCTAACGAAACAGAAAGCATTACCACTCCATCAATGTCCAAATGGTATGTGACTCAAATAAGAGAAGAACACATTGCTGTGACCGATACCCCTGATCAACCCATGAATCAATGGTCCTGCGGAACTCAATGATACCACGCAAGATGGAGCGCCATGCTCGACAACGTTTGTGCCTACTTGTTGAGTAGCAGGGCAGGCACATGGCAGTGTGATGTGGGTTGTGTTTGTGGGGGTAGAGATTTATACTCCAACTGGTTGTGGAATGTCGTCCGTACAAATAAGGGGCATACAGATGTACGCCAATGTCCACCAACGCAGCACACAATGTAGAGGACATGAAACCACATGCAAGCAGCAAACTGCACAACAAAGACATCAATCCCTAACCCAATACATGACACATCTATCCACATGCACATTGCACATCATACCATACCCTACATGACACAAAGCTGCTACATTCAGCCAATATACATAATCTAAATGTGCGTTGAACAACATCACAACAGATATGCGCCCTTGAGTGCATGCAAATGGATCACCTGTAGCCATTGTACAGAACTACACCCGTACACCACTACTGATGTGCCGCTTCAGAGCATGGGGATATTGGAATCCTAATGGCAGTACACTAGCATTGTCGTACAAAGGTTGTCTGCGCCCATGAACACCTAGGACCCATCCACACCCAGGAGATGGGAAATACTGCCGTAGGCATGCATGGTGCACGTCCACTTGCAGGGACTAGCTTACCTTCTCACATTGCAGTTACACTGATCGTCTCCATGCATGCTGGGATTTGTGGATGGCAATCAGAATGCTAACATGTCACGGTTGCAATTGAGGTGATGAGTTACAAGGCCCCGTTGCCCCAGCCATGGAGGTGATGCTTCCTATCCCCTGAAGATTTGGCTTCCTACCCCTACACGGAACCCACAGATTGGCACGAAGAGGAATAGAAACGTGCACATAACCGTACCCGCGTTGTGACTGGGCAGGCATTTGGCCTTCTGAAGACACGGCTCTGGTGCCTAATCTGGCCGGGTGAGGCCTTCCTGTACGGGCAAAGTGACGAAGATAACCATGGCATGTGTCATGCAGCACAATGTGTATCAGACGGAATGTGCCTATGCCCCCTGACATTGACATGCAACCACCTGATGAAGATAATGTTGATGGGGATGAGGATGGGGGAAATGAGCCGCCAGGACATGCAAGAGGCGATGTCCAGGGGGGACACGATGTGCGTCAGCATCTGATATATCGAATATTTTGAGAGACAAGGGGCAACAATTTTGTATGGAGATGGGCATTGTTGCCCTGCTGTATGTGGTGAGGCGCAAATGGACCCTGTCCCCAATAAAGTACACATACACAATGATGAAGACCAAGCCTGTGTTTCAACTTGTCAACAGTGTATTATGAATAATTTGTGAACAAAAAGTGTATGGCCCCAACTGTGCAAACACCCTTTCCCCCCTCCCCCACAACACCCCCATGTGTGGCTTGTAGTACATAGGTGTCCTGGTGCACATGTGCCAGCTAGTTCTTGCTGGCCCTATTTCTCCTGCCCTCCACCGCCATTGGGAGGTTGGGATGGCGAGCGCCTCATGGTGTGCAGGGAGCAGCGGTGGGGGTTTGTCTGATGGGAACTCGCAGAGGAGGAGGTGCCCGGTTGATCCTGTGGTGAGGGGGGGATATTGTTGCTCCATGGCATCTGCAATGCATGTGAGGACCTGCCTCAGTTGGGCCATTTCCTCACACATCAGGTTTGTGCAGGCTTCCATGCCTTCTCTTGTCTGGCTTGCATACGATCTAAACTCCTCCCTCAGACGGGCTGCCTCTTCCACATGCTGGCCAACCAGCGCAGTGATTTCAACCTGCCTCTGGCTGATGGTTGCCAGGTCATGTTGACTGCGTCCAGCTCTTGGGGCGGCTGCTGCGCCCCGGTCCATGCCTCTGGCATCACGTGAGGACACCTGAGGGCTCCAGCGCCCTTCCACGGTGTCGTTTCCTGATTGTCCATGGCTACTCGATTGTGATGGTGGCCGTGGGCTTGACTCAATGGATTGCGGGGGCCTGGGGGTCTGCCTTTACATTTCAACGTCAATTGCCTCCTACACATCTGACAGCGGCGCGGTGGCTGCTGCCTCACCAGTGGAACTGGTGGCAGCAGAGTGCGAGCCCTCTGTGCTTGTTTCCAATGACAGGGGGAACACTGCCGTGGGTGCAGCAATAGGGGCAGCCGTGGCTTCAGGCCGTGTTGCACTGGCACTCTTGCTGTCTTTACCCCTCTGCTGCTGCTCACTCCTCCCGGTGCCTCTTGGGGTGGTGGCGGTGTCCCCTGTCTCATGTGTCCTGGCCTTTTTCTTTGCTGGGGGAGGAGGTGTCACAGTGCCCGGTTCATCACTGTCTGTCTGTGATCCTGTAGGGGACAAAAATAGGGAATATCATCGGTTATGGTTCTACGTGCCTTATGCAGAATGTTTACGTAATGCCGCTCTATGCATTGGGACCTCTTTAGTTGGGAATCCAGTAATAGGGATGTCGGGTGGGTCATGCATGAATGGGTCTGTGTTGCACGTGTATTTTGTAACGCTCACCTGATTCCCGTAGAGGCGCCGGTCTTGACTTGGCGTATACCGTATCTTCAAAGGTGATGTGTAACACACGGCTGGCTCTTTGGGCTGGACCTCTGTGCACTGTATGTCTGGCTCGAAGGGTAAGATGTCTTAGGTAGGTGAACGCCGTGCTCTCCATCTGCCTCGAGGCAGGGTGCTGTAACCAGTTTCTTCACTGGATAAGGGGAGCAGGCCTCTTGACTTCAGAGGACTGCTGTCTGTCGTTTACTGCACGAACGGTAAGTTTCGAGTAATTCTAATGTCTTTAAAGTCTTTAGTAATGATGTCTCTTGTTTTGCAGGGTTCCGGCGATGGCGGATGGCGGGCTGAAGTGAGTTGAAGATGGAGCCCGTGTGATGAATAGAAGCGCCTGGAAGCACGTAAGTAAGCGCTTGTTGCCTGCTTCACGATGCGCTCTAACTGTCTTTTTATTTTGCAGGTACAAGTTCGGGGCGGCAGCAGGGTGCCGGAATACCCACTGGGTTAGATGTGGAAAGGAGTAATGGCACGTGAGTATTAAAGTTCCCCAATGTCTTTAAACGCACCTTGTTTTGTCTTTCAGATGCGGGATGCAGCGCCGAAGGCCTCCGGAGCGTGCGAAGAGTTGGTAAGCTTTTGTCTTTCAGATGCCGGAATGCAGTGTGAAGACTTCCGGAGCGCACGAAGAGTAGGTAAGCCTTTGTCTTTCAGATGCCGGAATGCAGCACGAGGCGTTGGTGACAGCCGATGGACCAGGTAAGTGAAGAGCTGTCACTGAAGACCGTAATGCTAACCTGTTCTTTCTTGTCTTTATAGGTGTTGCTGAAGACTGGATTCAGAATGGTAAGCCTTTTTCCTTAGGCCCAGGATCAGATGCAGAAGACACGATGAGCGTTCTGCTGCTGAGGATGCAGAATAACGCAAAGCAAGATTCATCCATCGGGTGTGGTTTAAATAGCCTCCAGTAGTGCTTAGGTGTCTCCTTTCACAGCCACGCCTAGGTAAGAAAAGAGTTCCTGCTTTCCAGAAGAGTTCCAGTGTTCTGAATCTAGGGAGTGGGTCCTGCCCCACCCAACAAGAAAAGTAGTTCCAAACAGAAGAGGATCAGAGACTCAACTGGCAGGCAAGTAAGCAGCATGGTCTGCTGCAGGTAAGTCCACCCAAGCATTATAAGCCCTGCGCTTCCAGCGCTGGGACTGCGCATATTTATGAGCCTGGTGCCACTGGCGCCAGGACTGGGTCCAAAAGGTCCCAATTGGGACTGGTTGGCACTCGGAACCTGGGTTATGGATCTGCTTCCAAGGGAGTTGGGAAAACCCTGACCTTTTGGAAGCAGAGATCATGACAGTACCCCCCCTCAAGGCCCCTCCCAAACCGGGCTTCTCCGGGGGTTTTGGCTTGTCAGGAAATGTTCGGTGAAATCTTTTGATTAGGCGAGGAGCGTGGACATATTTAGCAGGTTCCCAGGATCTCTCTTGGGGGCCGTAGCCTTTCCAGTCAATTAGGTAGAATAGTTTAGATTTGGAGATCTTGGAGTCCAGAATGCTTTTGACTTCAAACTCGAGTTCTCCATCAACTAGGATAGGTTTTGGAGATTTGGTTAGTCGGGTTTGAGGTTGCACGGGTTTTAATAGAGAGACATGGAAGACCGGATGTATCTTCATGTGCGGGGGCAAGTCCAACTTGACCGCTACTGGGTTTACTATGGTAGTGATGGAATAGGGACCAAGGTATCTTGGGTTGAATGTGCGTGGCCCTTTTAGAGGTAGATATTTGGTGGATAACCAGACTTGATCCCCTACTTGATATTGAGGGGCTTCCTTCCGATGTTGATCTGCTCCTTTCTTGTATTGTTCTTTAGCCCTTTGAAGGTGAGAAACAGCTTCCTTAAAGGCTTGGGTGATTGTAGAATGCAGGTAGTCTACTGCTGGTGTTTCAAGATCTTGGAGGGGATCCAACTCCGAGGTTCGAGGGTGACTGCCGTACAAAAGAAAAAACAGGGTTTTCCCAGTTCCCGAATGGACAGAGTTATTGTAGGCATATTCGGCTATCCAAAGGATGTCTTTCCAAGTCTTTTCAGTTTGTTGCAGCATGCAGCGTAAATACTGTTCCAGAGTTTGATTGGTCCTCTCAGTTTGTCCGTCGGTCTGAGGGTGGTGACTGGTCGATAGTCTCACATCAATTTGAGCCGACCGACAGCAACTTCGCCAAAAATGAGAAATAAATTGACTACCTCGATCCGAAATTAGAACCGAAGGAAAACCGTGCAGTCGGACGATGTTTTCGAGAAATTCTCGGGCCAGAGTTGCTGCTGTTGGCAAGCCTTTGAGCAGAATGAAATGCGCCATCTTGGAGAATAAGTCCACGATTACTAGAATCGTATTGTATCCGGAGCATGGAGGTAGATCGGTGATGAAGTCCATAGAAAGCGTATGCCAAGGGCGAGGTGGGATGTCAATAGGGCGTAAGAGGCCTGCTGGTCTTTCCTTTTGACTCTTATTTTGGGCGCATACTCCACAAGACATTATAAAGTCTCTGATATCTTTTTTCCAAGACGGCCACCAGAAGTAGCGCTTGATCTTTTCTGAGGTCTTGGCCATACCGGGATGTCCTTCCATTAAAGAATCGTGATAACAAGAGATTACTTTTTTCTGTAAATCTGTGCTGGGTAGGTATAATCGTTCTTGGAAATACAATAAGTTGTCCTTTACTGCAAAGTCCTTTCCCTGCAGATGCCAATTCTGTATGTCTGATGGAGTTACAAGTTGCCTGGCTTTATCCTTAACTTCCTCTATGGATTCTGTGGCGATTACACCCAGAATTCTTTGTTCGGGAATGATTGGTACAGGTTTAGGGTTGATCAAGTGTTCTTCCACTCCCATCCGAGAAAGGGCATCAGCTTTACCGTTTTTTGTACCAGGTCGATAGGTAATTATGAAGTCAAACTCGGCAAAGAATAATGCCCAACGGAGTTGTCTAGAGGATTGGGCTTTTGCGGTTTTCAAATATTGCAGGTTTTGGTGATCCGTAATCACAGTAACGGTGTGTCGGGCCCCCAGCAGATAATGCCGCCAAGCCTTAAAGGCAGACTTGATAGCCAGAAGTTCCTTGTCAGTAATCGTGTAATTGATTTCAGGAGGCGAGAATTTGCGGGACCAAAATGCAACGGGATGCAACTGATTGGTTACCGGGTCCTTTTGTGATAGAACTGCCCCCATGGCAAGGCTTGAAGCATCAGTTTCCACGATGTAGGGGAGTTCGGGGCGAGGGTGTTTTAAGATTGGTGCAGAGATAAATTTAGTCTTCAAATCCTGGAAAGCTTGTTCCGCCTCGGTAGACCATTCAAAACGTTTGTTTTTCTTTAACAAGGCAGTGATGGGCTGGACTATTCGAGAGAATTCGGGGATAAACCTGCGGTAAAAGTTAGCGAAGCCTAACATGCTTTGCACACCTTTTACGGAGGATGGTGATGGCCATTTGAGAACTGCATCGACCTTCTTTGAATCCATACGCACTCCGCCAGGTGATAATATGAATCCCAAGAATTCAACTTCAGTCACGTTGAAAACACATTTTTCCAACTTAGCGAAAAGTTTGTGTTGACGCAATCTTTCGAGGACCATTTTCACGTGTTTCCGATGTTCAGATTCCGATGAAGAATAAACGAGGATGTCGTCAATGTAAACAACAACACACACATCTATGAGCTCTCTGAGGACATCGTTCATAAAATATTGAAAGGCGGCCGGGGCATTACAAAGTCCGAAGGGCATGACCTGATATTCAAATAGCCCATACTTGGTGCGGAAGGCCGTCTTCCATTCATCGCCCTCTTTTACTCGTACCAAGTGGTAAGCTCCTCTAAGATCCAGCTTTGTATATATGCATGCTTTTCTGACTTGGTCCAGGAGTTCAGGGATCAAAGGTAACGGATATCTATTCTTAACGGTGATCTGGTTCAGGGAGCGATAATCTATATAAGTTCTAAGGTCTCCTTCCTTTTTTGGAACGAAGAACAAAGCTGAAGAAGCAGGGGACTTGGAAGGACGAATAAACCCATTTGCCAGGTATTGATCCAGGTATTGTCGAAGGTGAAGGTTCTCAGGCTCGGTGAGGGCATAAATTCTACTACAAGGAGGAGTAGATCCAGGTATCAGGTCGATCTGGCAGTCATAAGACCTATGAGTAGGTAGAGAGTTAGCCTGATCCTTCCGGAAAACATCTTGGTATTCTAGGTATTCGGGAGGTAACTGGGGAGTCTCTGAAGAAATTGCTGCCAGTGCAACACCAGGTGGAGGGTGACAAGTAGAGACACATTCTGGAAACTGGACCGTTCTTGCTCGCCAATCGATCAGAGGATTGTGTTTCTCTAACCAAGGTATTCCTAGAATAATCTGAAACTGAGGGGCCTTGAGCACATCGAACACGATCTTCTCATGGTGTCCATCTTGACTTACTAGCGTCACTTCTTGAGTGGTATGCGTTACTGGCCCGGAGGCTATCTCTGTACCATCCACCGTAGTAATGACGTCCTTTACAGCCTTGGGACAAAGAGTTAGATTCATCCTCAAAACCATTTCATGGTCCACATAATTGCCGATGGCACCGCTGTCGACGTAAGCTTCAATTGCATGTAATCGATCCGGATTATCAGGGCTAATGAGGACCATAGGTATCACGAAATGCGAGGTCACGGAACTGATTTTCACGCTCGGCAAGAGGACCTCTATTCTTGTCGGGCGAGGTCGTTTCCCTGCTCAGAGTTTGTAACTTTGGTAACTGCAGCTCCTACTGCCTTCTTGGCAGGTTTCACCGGACAGTCTCGAAGAAAGTGCCCTGAGTTTCCTCAATAGAGGCATAATTGCAACTGTTTTCTCCTTTCCCGCTCCTTTTGTGTTAGAGGACCTTTCAGACCCCCTATTTGCATGGGTTCCCCGGAGTCTACTCCTTTGGAAGGAGTTGGCGGTTTGGAAAATACTCGAGCATCAAACTTGGAACGATCGGCCTTCCTGTTCTGCAGTCTGTGATCTATTTGAACGACTAAGTCTAAATAGTCCGAACAATCTTGTGGGGGATTCACTACTTGGGCTAACACATCTTTGAGCTCTCCGCGAAGACCTCTATAAAACAGTGTAATCCTTTTGTCCTCAGGCCAGTGAGTTTCCACTATCAGTCTGTTGAAAGACGCAATATAAGCCAAAAGGTCTTGATTATCTTGTCGCAACGAAAGAAGCTCATTGTCCAAGGCCTGCCCCTGTGAATGTCTTGCGAACAGTTTTTCCATAATGAGCTGAAAAGCTTGAAAATCATGGAGGACCGGATCATCTTGATTTACTAGAGGGATCGACCAGTCTGCCGCATTGCCACTAAGGTACGAAAGCACGAAAGCTACTTTAGCTTGATCAGTTGGAAAGGCTGCTGGCCGGCATAAGAAATGCAACCGGCACTGATTGATAAATACTGCAAACCTCTTTGGGTCACCAGAAAATCGTTCGGGCGGAGCCAGAGGTACATTCCCAGGTAGGTTGATCTGCACTGGATTCATAGAGGATGTAGAAGGAAGATTTCCCCCAGATGCGGGTAACGGGATCTGTCCGGCTTCTGACTGTAGCAATTGTCTAGCGAGATCATCTGTTCGCTCCTTGGAAATAATCAGTTCCCTTCTTAGAGCGTTCGTTTCCTGACGGGCTGCATGCACTTCTGCGCTTAGTTCCCCAAGTAACTGGGCTAGCTGGTCGGTATCCGAGGTTTCCATAGCGCCTGGACTGGAGTTTTGTGGTAGGCTTTGCGTTCTGTAACGCTCACCTGATTCCCGTAGAGGCGCCGGTCTTGACTGGGCGTATACCGTATCTTCAAAGGTGATGTGTAACACACGGCTGGCTCTTTGGGCTGGACCTCTGTGCACTGTATGTCTGGCTCGAAGGGTAAGATGTCTTAGGTAGGTGAACGCCGTGCTCTCCATCTGCCTCGAGGCAGGGTGCTGTAACCAGTTTCTTCACTGGATAAGGGGAGCAGGCCTCTTGACTTCAGAGGACTGCTGTCCGTCGTTTACTGCACGAACGGTAAGTTTCGAGTAATTCTAATGTCTTTAAAGTCTTTAGTAAAGATGTCTCTTGTTTTGCAGGGTTCCGGCGATGGCGGATGGCGGGCTGAAGTGAGTTGAAGATGGAGCCCGTGTGATGAATAGAAGCGCCTGGAAGCACGTAAGTAAGCGCTTGTTGCCTGCTTCACGATGCGCTCTAACTGTATTTTTATTTTGCAGGTACAAGTTCGGGGCGGCTGCAGGGTGCCGGAATACCCACTGGGTTAGATGTGGAAAGGAGTAATGGCACGTGAGTATTAAAGTTCCCCAATGTCTTTAAACGCACCTTGTTTTGTCTTTCAGATGCGGGATGCAGCGCCGAAGGCCTCCGGAGCGTGCGAAGAGTTGGTAAGCTTTTGTCTTTCAGATGCCGGAATGCAGTGTGAAGACTTCCGGAGAGCACGAAGAGTAGGTAAGCTTTTGTCTTTCAGATGCCGGAATGCAGCACGAGGCGTTGGTGACAGCCGATGGACCAGGTAAGTGAAGAGCTGTCACTGAAGACCGTAATGCTAACCTGTTCTTTCTTGTCTTTATAGGTGTTGCTGAAGACTGGATTCAGAATGGTAAGCCTTTTTCCTTAGGCCCAGGATCAGATGCAGAAGACACGATGAGCGTTCTGCTGCTGAGGATGCAGAATAACGCAAAGCAAGATTCATCCATCGGGTGTGGTTTAAATAGCCTCCAGTAGTGCTTAGGTGTCTCCTTTCACAGCCACGCCTAGGTAAGAAAAGAGTTCCTGCTTTCCAGAAGAGTTCCAGTGTTCTGAATCTAGGGAGTGGCTCCTGCCCCACCCAACAAGAAAAGTAGTTCCAAACAGAAGAGGATCAGAGACTCAACTGGCAGGCAAGTAAGCAGCATGGTCTGCTGCAGGTAAGTCCACCCAAGCATTATGAGCCCGGCGCTTCCAGCGCTGGGACTGGGCATATTTATGAGCCTGGTGCCACTGGCGCCAGGACTGGGTCCAAAAGGTCCCAATTGGGACTGGTTGGCACTCGGAACCTGGGTTATGGATCTGCTTCCAAGGGAGTTGGGAAAACCCTGACCTTTTGGAAGCAGAGATCATGACATATTTGGTGATGCGTGCATGTATGTTTTTGGCTGGTTCCATAGGCTGATTGTGGACTCAGATTTGGGGGGCCCCTCACCCTTCACAGTGCATTGTTTCATGTGTACAATGACCTCCATCTGATGAAGTGGGTGCACCATGCTTCATGTCTCCGACTCCCTCAATCGATTCCATGCCAATTGTGCTGGCGCAGGTCTCCTCCCACTCCCGGAGTCTTATTGGGGAATCATCACCTCCTCCTGTGGCCATAGCTAGGTTACGATTAGCAGCCAGAATGCTGCGGAGCCATAGGTCATCCCACCGCTTTCTGCAGTCCTTGACAGTGCGGGTGGTGGTGCCCAACGCACTGACTTTGTGGGCAACCTCTGCCCAGATGGCCTTTTTCTTGACGAGGGTCTCACGCTGCATGTCATTGGCGAATACTACATTGCCGCTAGGGTGTCTTTTAGCATGATCAGCTCCTCGCTGGTGAATTTTTCCTTGCGCTGCTGATCTGCGCCTTTCTTGACGGCCTTTGGCATCTTCTGGGTATCCGGGATGATTTGGTGTTGGAGTCGTGTGGAAACAGGTCCTGGATGCAGAGGATGGCAATGGATTGTGTTTTTAAAGATGGCCGCCGTGCTCTTTCCCGTACCTGTGCGATGACGCTATTTCCGTTTGCGCAATTTTACGGTCACCGCTATTAGCGATGACCGCTATTTGCATGTAGCGGGAGGGCGGAAGTGCTATCAGCACTTTCGTCGATGGCGGTAAGGGACTTTTTGTGGTCTTTTGCGGCATGGCGGCAGGGTCATTACCGGCATGGTGCTGCGCTCGTGTCCGCGTACTTGTAATGTCACGCTATTAGTGGCATCAGGCCGAGGCGGACACGTTAATAGCGCCGTGCTGGTAATGGCCGGAATTTACAGCCTACCGTGTAATGAGGCCCATAGACTTGGTGATACAGTTGAACAATCATTTGCAGTAGAGAAAGACGGATCGAATAAGGGTGGAGGCCCGGCCCGTGTATGTGCGCCCACGTGAAGTACAAGCTCGTCCCCAGGAAAATGCCCCAGAACCCATGCAGCTGGGTAGTGTGAGGGGGCCGCTCTCCAAGGAGGAAAGAGAGAGGCGTCGCCAGCAACAGTTATGTCTATGTTGTGGCAAAGCAGGCCACTTCTTGAAAAACTGCTCTAGCAAGAAGAGTAAACGAATCCTGGGTGCCGCCGGGGAAGCAGTGACCAGTTCAGAGAATCCTGTGCCACTGTCAGAAAACTCCTGGACTTGACAAGAGTAGGGATTGGCTTGTCGAGGGAAGCAAAAGCAACTACGGTCTCACATCTTACCTTGCCCGTTATCTTTATCAGACCAGGGCACCCTCACCGGATGTACGTCTTGGAGGCCTATATTGATTGTGGTGCCATCGGCAACTATATCAATATCGGAGGAGCTCGAAGAATCGGCATAACGGGGCAGCAAAAGGGTAAGGTAGACCACATTGTCTCAGTGGATGGCTCCCCATTGTCATCAGGGCCCTAACACAGTGCACAGAAGAAGTGGAACTATTGTGCAAGGATGGTCACCAAGAGCGTCTGACCCTTGATCTGATTAATGCCCTGCAGTTCCAACTCATACTCGGCAGCCGTGGCTAGAATGCCATAATCCTATTATTAACTGGAAAACACATGCAGTGATCTTCCCGTCAGAGTGTCTGCACACCTGTTACCCATACCTACCTCAAAGCTAGGGTCCGCAGCGTCGGCCAGTGCATCTGAGTAATTGCCCCCAGGTACCAAGAATTTGAGGACGTGTTTCAGAAAGAATCAGCTAACACCCTTCCTCCATATAGGCCATACGTTGGCCAAATTGACTTGATACCTGGAACCCAACCGCCGTGCAGTCGCATTTATGTGCCTACAGAGAAGGAGAACCAGCACCTGTGGGAATATCTGGATCAATACTTAGCCAACGGGTTTATCTGGCCATCCAAGTCTCCGGCCTCATCAGCTCTATTTTTCATACCGAAGAAAGAGGGGGATCGAAGGACGTGCATGGATTATCGGGGGCCCAATACAATCACAGTGAAGAACAGATACCCCCTACCTCTAATTTCAGCATTGTTAGACCAAGTTAAGGACGTGAAAATATACACTAAATTGGGCTTGCGTGGAGCATACCACTTAGTCCGCATAAAAGAGGGGGACCAATGGAAGACGCTCTTTTGCACGAACTATGGGCTGTTCGAATATACTGTAATGCCGTTTGGCCTGTGCAATGCGCCAGCGGCATTCCAGTTCTTCATGACAGATGTTCTGTGGGAGCTATTGGATGTCTGCGTCATGGTTTTTATCGATGATATGTTAATCTATTCTGGCACCGAAAAAGAGCATGTACAGCGCGATAGAGCCCACTTGTATGCGAAACTGGAGAAATGTTTTCCACATGACCACAGTGGAATTTCTCTGCTTCATCTTAACCCTGCAAGGTATCCAAATGGATAATAGGAAAGTGGAGGAGATTTTGAATTGGCCCTTGTCCACCTCGATCAAGACTGTACAAAGCTTCTTAGGCTTTGCTAACTTCTACAGGCAATTTATACCCGGATTCTCAGATATCGCATACCCCATCACCTCACTACTCAGGAAGCACAAAACCTTTAAATTGTCCCCAGCAGCAGAGCAAGCCTTCAAACTACGCAAGACGCTATTCACGACAGCTCCCACCTTGAAACATCCAAACCCGAGCTGCCATTCGTGATAGAGACGGATGCCTCTAGTGTTGCGATGGGGCCGGTATTATCTCAAAGAGACCCGGTGACCACTCACCTGCACCCTGTGGCATTTTGGTCAATAAAATGTTCACCGGCAGAGCTGAATTACTCTATAACTGACAAAGAACTATCAGCCATCAATGCAGTGTTCAAGGAGTGGCATAGCCATCTGCTTGGCGCGCAACATACCATCATGGTTTACACTGACCATCGGGATTTGCAGTACCTACGAATGGCACACGCCCAATCCCCATGCCATCTCAGGTGGGCCCAATTCTTTTCAGAATACGACTTTGTCATCACATTCCACCCGGGAGTCAAGAACGGGAAGGCAGACGCATTATCAGGCATTGGATGGAGCCTAGAAGGAAGAGATGCCTATGCGATCTCAGAACCCGTGTCCATCATCCCAAGAAGCAAGTTGCTGGGGCTGACAAGTCCTACGCTGCCTCCCCTAAACCAGCTACATAGCGACATCAAGCTTTTATTAACAGTGGAGCAGTGGCAAGAATGGGTCACCCAAGATCCACAAAGGACCATCGAATGGGGGCTCCCTTACTACCAAGGGCAGCTGTATGTCCCAGAACCAGGAATGCAAGGCGAGATTCTCTGCAACTATCACAAAACCTTCATAGCAGGGAACCCCAGAATCGCCAGAACCCTATGGAAGATTCAACAACATTATTGGTGGCCTACGTGGCAAAAGGACTTGACTCACTATATCAAGACCTGTGATGTATGTGCCTGCAGCAAGATGCCTAAAACTAAGCCTTCAGGGTTGCTCCATCCCTTGCCTATACCACCAGCCGCATGGCACACCATCTCCCTCGACTTCATCACAGAGTTCCCTTTGTGTAATGGATACAATACTATCATGGTGGTCGCAGACCTTCTAACCAAAATGGCGCACTTCATCGCCCTAAAGTGTCTACCAAACGCAGGAAGACTTGCGCACACTTTTTTAACCAACATTGTGCAGGTGCCTGGATTCCCCGCAGTCATCATTTTGAATTGAGGAAGTCAATTTGTGTCCAAATTCTGGAAGCATTGCTGTGACAAGGCTCAAATTGACATCCGCTATCCACAAGCCATCACCCGCAGACAGATGGTCAAACCGAGAGAACTAACCAGACCCTGGAACAGTATTTACAGTGCATGTTCACTCAGGACGAATGTTGGGTAGACCTTCTTTGGGCGGCAGAATATGCCTACAACAACAGCATCCATAGTTCCACTGGGTTCTCAAAATTCTACTTCTTGTACGGATGGGACCCACGGACCACAGCCCTTGACCCACCTACGACCCTGGAAATGCCTGCAGTCACGTCATTGCATAGCAACATCCAAAAGAAACCCTAAAAAATGCCATCAGGCAAGAAAAAAAATTCCCAAAAAACCTTTGCCAACACACGAAGAAGAGAAGCACCAGAGTACCATGTGGGTGATAAAGTCTAGCTCTCAACCAAGCATATTCGGTTAAAAGGCCCGAAATGGTTCCACCCCAAGTTCATTGGTCCCTACCCAGTAACGCCATCAAGAACCCTGTTGTGCTCAAATTTGGGCTACCCCCAGGCATGAAAAGTCACCCCGTCTTCCATGTATCACTGCTTAAACCAGTACACCCAGGCACACAAAATTCCTTGGTTAACCCTCCTCCTATAGAAGTCCTGGGGGGGGAGAATACAAAGTAAAAGACATCCTAGATTCCAAAATTAACAGGGGGCGCTTATATTATCTAGTTAATTGGAAGGGGTACAGCACCCTGGACAGGACAGGGAAGCCAGTAGAACACGTTCATGCCCCACGGTTAGTGACCTGATTTCACTGCAACTATCCCAACAAGCCTGGACCCGGGGTGGCTCTCCTGGGGGGGGTGTGCTTTGGAGGGGAGTGCTGTCATGATTCCACCATGGGCACAAAATGGGCAGGCCAGGGCAAGGGGCATTTCCCCTCATGCTAGAGTAGGGAGGTGGTGGACAGCTTTGGTGGCTGGCTGGAGCAAGCGTGCAGGAAGGAGCAAGCCCTCAACAAGCACCAAGGTACCTGTCAAGGGAGAGACCATTGCAGCACAGAGAAGGACGCCACCCATCGCAGGTTACAAAACTGGTCAACAGAAGGATTGCTTGCCCACACAGGTTTTTTTGTATCTGCCCCTGTGCTCTGCTTCACACTCACTTGGCTTTCTTCTTGTCAACCTTTTGGCTTTGCCACAATAAGTATTTTTCATACAGTTTATTTCATGGTGTTCTTTTCCCTTCACCACACATTACCACAATGCTCTCACACTCCTCAGCAATGTTCCATAATTGCTTTAAATGGCAATTCATGAAATGTGTTCTTTGCTTTCCTATATTATATTCCTGTTGGCGTTAATTATGTTATAAGTGTACTTCACCACAACTTGTCATCTGTTCATAGGAATATCAAATGCTTTCATGTGCTTGTCAAAAGCTTTCTTTTAATTTGGTATTCAATGGTTCAAACTGCTTATTCCTTTTGATCATAGATCCTCTGATTCGTAGCATTCATCACAACCCTTTATTTGGGTTCACCGTATCTTACACAGCATGTTTCTTTCATTCGACATTCACCTTTGCCGCTTAACCCCCAGAGGTGCCCCGCTTTGATTGTTCCCTCTTCTTACTCACTGTTCACTGAGAACTCCTCTGGGCGGCTGTCTTCTTTTGCTATGCTCTGCAAACACGTTCTCGGTGGTTTGTGAGTCCCGCTCAAAGTTTACTCCTCGCTATGTGGGGGGCTGCCAGCAGCTCTGCTTGCTTCCCGTGGATGCTGCTGATGACTTACAGCTATCAGATTTCTTCCTCTGTCTGCAGCTTCAGCTGCATGCACCGACCAGAGAGACTCCCAACACTGTGGCCCACGCACAACTTCTCCAGGTGCCAGTGCCACAGTTCCTTTCGGGTTCTTGCCAGCGTCCTGATGTCCCAACAGGACCCTCCTTGGTTGCCTCATATTCCACTGGGTTTCTCCTTCGTGCTTGCAATACTCAGTTTGCTTTCTCCCCTGCTGTTCTGTCTCCTTCTAGTCTCACCTCCTTTTATACCCCTGCAATAATTTGACAGGTTGCAGGTGTGAGTCCTCAGGTACAATTGTCTGACCATAGTTAGTGGAATACTTGGGGCATTCCTGACCCTTACACCAGCCTTCAGGTTTCTTCCTCGTGTCAGTACTAGAATAGTGAAATGACATGTTAGTGTACACTACTCTTAGTTGCCTCTTCCTCGTCCCAGTACTATAATGGTATGAATGAGGTGAAAGGGTGAAAATGGTGTACTATAGCCTATAAAGGCTAAGGAAGGTTGGCTCTCACAAGGAAAAGAGGATACCATGCCTCACCTGTAGATATCCTCTCCCCAATTCCCAAAGACCTTTCACCAAGGTGATTCTCCCTCGGTTCTCCACTCCCAAGATCATGATCCAAAAGCGATAGACTTTCCCTGGTCACGTGAGCAGAGGGTGCAAGGGGAGAAGGTGTGAGGATACCCTCAGGATTCTCACACTGCATATGAATATAGGAATGGGGCTAACTTTGCTCCCTCATTAGGCAGTGAAAGGAAATGTGGTGGCCATACAAACCCATTAATTCAGACATTAAAACCTTCTGTCTTTATAGGACTGAACACACACATTTCTGCGGTTGACTCCTTTCCTCCCCTTAGGCAGTATACAGTCAACCTAAATTTGAAAGAAAATCAACCAGGTCTAGATAATGAGAAGATATATAAGCAACTTAAATTCATCGACAGCCAGTTGGAATTTCATAAGAGGTAGCCACCTCAATCTCCTTCAGTTTGTATGCTTTGATTGCTTGTTGCAGGAGTTTCCAGTTTTCAATAAAATATGTTTTATTATTGAGAGTTACTATGAAAGTGCATGGATGCACTTGCCAAAGAGGACACCATACTTTAAATTCTTGACTTGCTATTGAGTCTTGGGAGGATAGCTCAGGGGCAACATGCTTGTCCTGAAAGCAAAATGATGCAGCGCAACACAGGTTTGATCCCTGTCCATGATTAGAAACCACTGGGTATTAAGCGTGCTATAAATAACTAAATACAAATATAATTAGAATTGCCCAGGACAAATCATGAGGGAGATCAATCCTGTGGCTAGATGAAGTAAATTGACCTTGCCTTTTGACATGCTTAAGGGCCATTATTAGTTGGAATAATCCAAAAAAGCATGGTGACACTTCTTAATTATTTTGGCTTTGTATGTCTACACCTTTACTTGGCCAATTCTGTACACTCTTTGAACGTTTGAACTCATCGCAGGTGGTAAGTTAATGAAGCCAATGTGATTAAATGCCTATAGCTCTGCAGGAATACAGGAATGAGAAGTGGCTAAAATGCCTACTCAATACTCACATGCGTAAAGCAACAGTTATCCGAATCATAAAGATGAAACAGGTGCAGTCATTATACCGTTTTCACCTTTTGCTGTAACGTGGCCAGAGGGGCTACCTATACTATTAAGAGGGGTGTGAATGTGATAACAGCAGCAACCCAAACGGCAATAGAACAAAGCTTCCTTGACTTTACTGTTAAAAATGTAAGCCACGCAACCTATGAACACGGAGGTTTATGGGCACAACACAAGAAACAGACATAAAGGCCTATCCAAAACAGAATGGAGAGGAGCAATTACAAGCTTCTATAATAATATATATTCTTTAATTAAATAAACCAAAATGCAGTTGAATATCTAGAAGAACACTAACAGAAATCAAAGCCTTTGCATAGAACAAAGCAAATGCAGAAGATATGTTTGACACAGAGCCTTCTGGTAAATGTACAGTCCCAGTGGTAACCATGGGTTACCCACTTCCTTTTTCAAATGGCAATAACTTTCTAGTTGCACATTCAAATCAATAATATTCCATTGTTCACTTATCCAAACTGTTAACATGGATTTCTAAACTCTGGCTTAGTGGACAGATTTCACAAGTTCACCTTAGTTATAGTGAACAGGGGAACTCTGAAAGGTTAACCAAACCCAATCAAGCTAAGCATGAGCAGTGGTCAATGCTTAGTCTCGGTAGAGGTGGGTGTGTTCAGGGGTCCACTGTGAGTACACAGAGTGATTTACACAATGATTCTGCATATATAGGTAAATACAAAAGACTATATTATCGGCCCAAAAACACACTAAAAAAATTAAGCAGGTAATACTATTACACAACACTCATTTATAGAACATATATACAGTTACCTTTGGTTTGCAGAAATGCATACAATTCACTTAAACACCTGAAAGGATGTTAAGTAACTATGCAGTAAGTGAAACCAGTTCAAAGGAAGAAGGAAGACCATAACTTTATATGTCCAATCCCTATGGTGAATGGGGCCTTGTGCCCAAAAGTCACTAATTTCCTTATAGGAGAGTGGACAAAAGCAGGAAGAGTTCCTATGGTGGTGAAAAATGTTCCAGAAGACTTCTCAAGAATGTTACAGGTAAGCAAGATACGTTTTCTATCTTTTAGAACAGATTTTTTTTTTATAGCGAGGGAATGGAATTAATCACAGTTATTCACAAAGTTTACCGACTTCATTTGTTGGATCCTTAAGGCTAGGAAATTCCCCTATATATTCTAAGTCTGTAGACTTTACTTTTTCTGTCAGATGCACTTTTACTGGAATCTGACAGCAGCTGCAACTCTATTTTGACTTCTGCTCCCATTACTGGGTAATATGCCTACCAGGTTAGTGCTGCTCATAGAGAACCTGTATTTGTCCCTCTGTGAGTACTCTCACATCTATAAGTGTGTAGAAGAATATGTTGGTGGCAGCTGAATGGCTTATTCTTGGCTACTCCATTATGTAGCCTTCTGATCACACTGGTAGCCAAATGAAATATATGATAACCAATGGGTTACTAAAACATGTTTAACATCCTACAACATGGCCCTTGTAATGCTCACCTGTACTGTGCCCCCCTCTACTCCCACCCTGATTGAAAAAGGGCTACTAATGTAATGCAGCAGGATTTGATCTGGACTGGCAGGGTTGTGCCGTTGTAAGTTACGTTGTGCTCTTCCCCTGTTGTCTGGCTTGTATGGTTGGTGTGCCACTTTGCAGGATTTGGAGGTGGAATATGGCATGGACAAATTGCCTCACTTCATCCAGCAATGCAGTCCTGCTGGTGCTGGCTTCTGTGGCACAGGGCAGTCTTAGAAGTTGCAATACATTAATCTCTCCTGAGTACTGTTGGTAACACTGTCTCTGTGTGTTGGCTGCAGGCAACAATAACTGACACAGAGCACCATGGGAGAGCAGCAGGGACCCCATGGAGCAAAATCAGGCTATTGGTTGAGGGTTTGCTTTTGTGTGTTGGTCATTGATCACCTGACCACTATTTTGTTGCAGGAGCCATGATGGGGATTCAGGGGCGCTGTCTTTGTGTGGCACCTTCAGAGTGTAACTCTCTCTTCTTGCTTTATTACATGCACATGGTCCTGAGTGTCTGGTATGGTGTGAGGGCCGGATGAGCTAAGTTTAAACAGAGCAAGAGCAGGACTGAAGAATACGCAGGTGTCCATGGTGTAGCATTACTGTAGGGAATATGAAGCATTGAAATCGAAATGGGCATGGTTTAAATAGCCATGCCGAGCAACATTGCACCCACGGTTTCCTGATTCTGAAGTGTTGTGAGTTCCTGGGCAGAGTAACAGTTTTATGTTGTTCTGCGTGGTGGTTGCAGTCAGCCTGTGACTTCCACACCCACCTCCAACTCTGCACCAGGCACTTGCACGAAGTACCTTCACGGTGTGACCTGCTGGCAGGGTGGGCCCTGCTGGCCATGACGGCTTTCCTTTCAAAAATGTCCCTCCTGGACCTGGCTTCTGTGGGTGTTTCCTATGATACCTCTGAACTAAACAAGGTGCCAGGACCCCAGTACCTGGCTCCCTTGATCGTTCTGTAACCTTAAACCCCTTCCAGTAGATAAGATAGTGGATGGCCCCCCTTATTACCTTGTAGTCTAATATCAAACAAACCTTGTACTCAGGCTCGCCCTTGACCAGGACTGTGCACTTTATGTGTGGTGTGTGTATAGTTGAGCAGCTTGGAGCAAGCAGACGTGGAAGTCTGGGTGAATGCCGAAAGTGTGCCGGGAGCTCAAGGTGGACTGCTACTGTGCCTATTAATGTGCTCATGACATCTATCTTGGGAGGAACTTCTTCGGACCCTTGAGGCGAATTTGCTTTGAGGCTAATGATATGATATGATATGATAGTTTATTTATATAGCGCCTATACACAATGTGTTTCAAAGCGCTTGATCTCTAACTGCGTAAGTGGGGGTTGATTCACGGGAGTGATCAGCAAAGCATTTGTAAGTATCTTTAGCATGTTGCAAACCGGTCATGGCTTGGGCCTGGCTGTGGTGGATATCTGCATGCAATGCCTCAACAGCGGGTATCTCAGAGGGCTGGGCTGGGCTGTAAATTGAAGTTAGTGGATGCCTTCAGTGCAGGAGATAATATGGGGTGTGCCCTGTTGATGAGTGAGGAGTGTTATTGTAGGAATACTTAGCGTCCGACAATCGGTCTAGCTACTCAGACTCTGTTACAACTGTTATGTTGTAACAGAGTCTGAGTGGCTAGAACTCAGGTACATTTTATGTATTATTCCAGGCATTGTTACACCCTTTCCATATGCCTGTTGGTAGTTAGAGAGACAAATGCCATTTTGGGTGAGAGAGCAATTGGGGCCAGATAGCAACAGTAAGAGCAAAAAGGGCAAAGGAACTGACTTTCCCGGTTGGAGATCATGAATGCCGGGAATCTTTGTAGGCGTACAATTTGTTGTAAGAAAGTATGGGCCGTGGAAGAAGTCTTAAGAATTCCTTTCAGAGGGATTATGTGCACCATTTTGGATAACTTATCTACATCCACTAGGATGGTGTTGAATCCATGCCATGGGGATACGTTGGTGATGAAGTCTATTGGCCGTGTGTGCCACTGAGATAGGGATATTAGTAATGACTGCAGGAATCCTTAAGGGTTTTGTTGTTGATGTTTGGCTTGGGCACAGACATAGCAAGATGTTATATACTGTGTGAAATCCGTTGTCAACGTGGGCCACAAATAACTCTGTTGGACCATGGGCTGTGTTTTCTTGTTTCCGGGATGGCATGCTAGAGTGTCATGGTAACTGTTTGTAACCTCATTCTGGAGGTCAATATTGGGGTGGTATAGATGATTCACATAATAAAGCAACCTGCCTCTGGTACTGTGCCCTGGTCTTGTGTTTACCCATGCTTCCAGTTATTTTTTTGCATCAAAAGGGCACTGAAAACCAATCTGTATAGTTAACAAATTCTGTAACTCTGTTTCTATTCCCTCTTTTATCTTTTCAGTAGGTATAATGGGGGTGCATATCACTGCAAGAACGTGTTTCTCTAGATCCTGATTTAGGCCCATTCTGGTGAGTACTCCGGCTATCCCATTGCATATGCCACAGCGATAAGTGATGAGAAAGTCAAACTCAGAGGAAAAGAGCATCCAACAAAGTTGGCATGCTGACAGGAGCTGTGCAGATTTTAAAAATTCACATGTTGTGATGGTTGGTGAAAACAGTGATGGTCCTGATTCAGGCTCCGAGCAAGTGGCGTCTCCATTCCTTGAAGTCTGCCTTTATGACTGATTACTCTTTATGGATAAAACTTCTTGAACTAGAAAGCCAATGGATGAAGGTTTCCTGTTTCTGGGTTTCATTGTGAAAACAGAGCACCCATAGCAAAGTATGATGCATCTGTTTCCACCACAAACAGCTGTTCCAGGTTAGGGTGTAGTAAGATTGGTGCAGTGGTAAGGTGGACCTTCAACATATTGAAGGCTTGCTCAGCCTACCAACTCCAACCCAAGGGCTGGTTTCATCATAGGTGTGATGTAATGGGATAAACCACTTCTGAAAACCCTGACAAACCTGTTAAATGAAGCAAACCCCCTAGTGTTGGGGAGAAGCTGGACCCCCACCAGGGCTGTGGGGGGCCAGCAGCCATACCCTCACCAGCTATGGGAGACCCCAACACCTCCCATATGGCCCACAGAAATGCAACAGAGACCCCAGCAGGCAGCCACATGTTCCAAACTGCGTTTATTTCTGGGCAGCAAAAAAAGAAAAAAACACGCAGAGCATTGTGCACATCGAGAGTTCAGGCGCCGTCTCCCCCGGGGCTGGCTTACAAGCCAGCTTTGTAATCACACTGCAGGCTAACCTCACAGAATTGGATCAGCTCCCAGAAACCTATCTCCTCCTGCTATTGGCTGCTAAGTGATAGGTTACCTATGTAGCCCTTATAGAGAGCCTGACAATTGGATGTTAGCCTTTTGCGTCAGTGGGTTGGTTTAGCTGTGCCAGCCCCCCATTACCTAATTCTAACTTGTTGCATTATGACTTTGTTCCCATAACTTTTTAGCTGAAGCAAGCAGTTCGCACCTGAGCTCTGAGCGCTCATTGGCTGGGCTGAGCCATTCTTGTTACAATTATGTTTCAAATGTTGTGCAAGTCTTTGCGAAAATGTCTTTCTTTCCCAGAAAGAAAAGAAAAAAACACACTGGGTTGCAGTGGTCTATTCCCATTTGTGGAGAATTAAAAATGTTTGTCTGCAGAAAGCAATCTTATCTTGAATCGCGACCTTGGCTGCTCGTGGGTTCTGCAGCCAGTGTTCAGTGAGAGAAATGAACTTGGCTGTAATTTTCCTGAAACATGGCTTTACACTGTGCAATTTGACCATGTTAATTCATATAGGCATTTGCAAGCCTTTAAACAGGGATTTTAGTGTTTGTAGATTCTGATATTGCAGCATTGATTCTAATGTAGCATGGAAGTTGCACTGTTGGTGAAGTGGGTGTGTTTCAGCATATTGGTCACCCATGGGTGCGCTGGGACCTGGTTCAAATGATAAGTGCTCTCCTTGTTCTTCCTGCTGTTCTTCTGTATACGCGCCTGGGGTGATGGGTTTGATCTCGATTTTCCCTCTTCACTAGGAATCTCTGGACAGTTTTAACTGAGGTTGGAGGTGGCCACTGAAGAATGGATTCTACATTCCTGGTGTCCATGATAATGTCCTGTAGTGTTACAGTGAAGCCCAGGAATTCAACTTATTCTATGTAATAGTAACACTTCTTCAGCTTTGTAAAGATTTGATGTTGCCCTAGTCATTCCAATACTGGTTGTTCAATATGATCCTGGATGCATTTTGCATATACTAAGATGTTGTTCATGTAAATAATGATTCATAAATCTAGTAGCTCAAGTGGCATGTAATTCATGAAGTACTGGAACGCATCTGGAATATTTCAAAGCCCAACAGACATTACCTGGTACTCATAGAGACAGCATTTTGTGCAGAATGTGGTTTTCCATTTGTCCCCCTTCTTTACTCGCACATGATTGTAAGCACCACATAGGTTCAGTTTGGTGTAGACCACTACTTCCTTTACTTGGTCAAGGAGTAGAGGGATGAAGGGGGGCGGGGTAGCAGTTCTTCACAGTGATCTTGCTCAATGCCCTGTAGTCAATGCATGTTCTCAGGTTTCCCTCTATTTAGGGATAAAAAAGAGAGGTGACACTTCTGGAGACTTAGATGATATAATTAATCTGTTTCTGGGGTATTGGTACAAATATTTCCTGAGGTGTTCTTTCTCTGGGATGCAAGGATGTAGGTGTGACTGCATGGAATCTGGGAATCTGGTATTAGTCCATTTGGCAGTCATAGTAACGTTGCGGTGGAAGTATGTCAGCCAGATTTTTCTGGAACACACTCCAATAATCCTTGTACTCATCAGGCCATGCCCACACTAGACCCAAGGTTTGGCCTTTAAAGGTAAACACATTTGAGATGATTTTCTGAGGGGCCAAAGGGTCAGAGGTAGGTGCATGTACATAGGTCAGGGTGCTAGTGTAGCTCGCCGTAGCAACAGTGATTTACCCCCTTAAGGTGTTTGTCTCTGACCGGGCTGCAAGTATGTCAGCCCTTAAGTCCCCAACAATCTCCATGGCACCCAGGCAAGAAGATATACCGGTCTTTACATTCTGTAATGCTCAGCTGTACTGTGGATTTTGTGGGGGTAATGTGAAATTCCACACTACTCCCTCCCAGTTTCGAAACAGGCTACTAATACAGCGCAGGCGAGATCTGAGCTTGTGTGTGCCTCTTTAAGTGCTGTTGTGCTGTTTCCCTGTCATCTGGCTGTTATGTTTGTGGTGTGCCTTCGCGGGAGCTGGAGGTGCCCTTGAAGATGGCTTGGACCATCTTGTTTCACTGGTCCGACAATGCAGTCCTGGTGGCATTGGTTTCTGTGGCACATGGCAGTCTTAGTAGGAGAAAAGTGTTTACCTCTCCCGAGGCCTCTAGGCACAAATGTCTTCATAGATGTCGGTAACAATGTGTGTTGCTCTTCTATGTGTTGCAACATGTCTTCTGTATGTAACCTCTCCCTTTTCCCTTGCAGGTAATGGTGAATGGCATGGAGCACCACAGGAGAGGAGCGGGGACGTTGTGGAACAATTTCAGGTTAGAAGTCTAGGGTCAGCTTTTGCATGTTGGCCATTGTTCACCTGCCCCCCCTTTTTGATGCAGGAGCCATAGTATGGATTCAGGAACCCCGTTGTTGTGCGTCACTTTCAGGGTTTAACCCTTTCTCTTTATTGCTTTACTACATGTCCAGGAGTTTGAGGCCACCCTTTCGTCTCTTAACTCTTGTTCTGCTAAGTTCGTCTTGGCATGGGTTATCGTCATTCTTTCAGGTTAGATCCTATAATCCTACCGCTGAACCCGAACACTAAACCACTGTCTACTTGGAACCTATACAGATTACCAAGTAAACCTGTGCAACCACACTTCTCTGATTCCCTACATGACTCTTCAGCTTGTTCATGAGCCTTGGGTCTTACAACCACAATCTGGTCTCTCACCCTGGGTACTATGTGCAGTCTTTCTTCTGTGCACTCCTGACTGGTCCCATCTTGGGTTCTGAAGCTGGACTTCATTCTTCAGTCATCCATCAGTAGGTTGATGGTCATGGAACGTACACTTGCCTGACTCCTGATGGTGTCTGAAAGACTCCAAAGGTGGTAGTTGCTGATGTTTTCTCTCTAGTGAGATGTAAGTAATGATTGTGTATCATTGTTCTATAATCATAATCATGAAACAACTAGAGATGTCCAGTTTAACTCCAAGGACAGATAGTCAGATACCACCTGGAGAACTTCAGTGTGTTGTTTACCCGTGTGGTACTGGACTTTTACAAGCCTTTGCTGTATTTGTGATGCTTTATTATGATATGATATGATATGATATGATATGATATGATATGATATGATATGATAAGGCATTTATGACGCGCCTATCCACAAGTGTTTCAAGGCGCGATGAGGCAAGAGAGGGGGAACAGAAGGAAGACAGACAACGATCTTACTAGGCCCAGTGTGATTCAGATCGCGCAAGTGCATAGGAAAGGGGAAGGGGAGAAGAGCGAGGGGGAAGGGGACGTGCAGTACATGGGATAAAGAATAAATAACGAAATACAAATATGGCCAACTGGGGCAAGTGCAAGGTAAGTGCAGGCATAAGTGCTGGTAGGGGTACTGTAGGGATACAGAAAACAGTCACCAAGTGCAGGGGTTACCAGGGAGGCAGTGAAGGTGTGCAGCTGGCTGTGCCTGGACCCGAGATCAGATTGGTGGCCAGGTAACCAGTACAATCTCAGTTTCAACCAGGAATTCAGCAGGGGAGAGGGGGAAAGAAAGCGGAAGCAAAAAGGAAGGTTTTAAGGGGCTTCCAGAACCGGAGATGGTTCTCCTAAAGTTACAGAGAGGCAGGGAGGCTGTTCCAGGGGGAGACCTCAGCCAAAGAAAGAGATCTACCACCAACTTGTTGCTTGGAGAAGTGACTGACCCTGAAGGAGATGGAGGTGGATGAGCGAAGAGCTTGGGGAGGAAGATATTTGATATTGATATATTATGATTTTGATTTTATATAACCTATTGTTCTGGAGTGCACGGGACATCGGAAAGCAAGGCAAATTTAAGACAACGTCACCACAGTGTTACATGTGATGATGTGAACTCTAGACCACTTATATGCAGTCCAGAAGGATGGCATCCTTTAGTGATATGCTGAAATGGGTGACAACCGCTACCACTCCCAAAGCAAGTGAGCAGCCCTAAGGCTGGCAATATGCTTCTTAACAGGCTTTCTTGTTGAAGGTATTTTCTCTATCCAATTAAGAATGAAACAATTGGCCATGGATGGTTTAAAAGGGGCAGCAGAGGTTATGTGTCCTGGTGTCACTCTGAAAGACAAGAGGTCCAGCTCCACAAGGTACTGGCAGGGTGTCAGCATCGGCCAGACTTGCAACTTTTTCAATAGGGCTCTTTCAACCGAACTTGGGATGTCATTTTACTCGATACATTGAAAAACAGTGAGCAGTCCCTATCCTTCTTTAGGAGAATTGGATTAAGGTTGCATATTCGAGTCCCAATCAGTTTGCTGCATTTATTTGAAGCTTTTAACAATCACCCAATTGATGGATGTCGGCACATTTAACATTTGCTGGCATCTTCCCAGGCAAAAGCTCATGATGTTTATTCACTCCAGGCATCCAAGTCAGAGTGGCCGCTACTGGTCCTGGCTCACAGAAAAGTCTTTAAACCCCATGCAGGCAAGCCATGACCATTTATGGCCACTTCTATATCCCTCACACAGCGTGTAAGAAAAATGCTCAAAAGCGGGTCACTGCATTGGAATATACGAACAAAAGGGAAGCTGTAAGCAATTCCATGGATTACAGCCTTCAAAATTCGGACATTATGTTATGTTATAAAACTTGTATAGCGCCAAAGCCCTAAGGCATCCAGGTGCTAACTTACAAACAGGAAAATGGCAGACAGGTAGGCAGATGCTTACATGAACAGTATTGTTTTTAAAGACTTTCTGAAAGGCAAGTGGTTCTTTTCTTCTCTAAGTACTTGGCTCAATTTGTTCCATGCATATGCCACCAAAACTGGAAACAAACGTCTATTTCTACACACTTTCTTGACCCGATTCACTTTCAAGAGATGGCTGGTGGTGGATCAAAGGTCTCTCATAGGCTTGTATGTTGAGACCCATTCGTTAAGCTGGGTGCAGATCCGTAGATGCACTTGTGACATAAAGTCAATAGCTTGAACAAAGTCCTAGCTGATATAGGCAGCCAATGCAATTACTTCCTAGCAAGGGTAGTAGATTCATTTAGTTTCATGCGTAAACAATACGGACGGCTGCGTTCTGGATTTTTTGCAATTAAAAAATGTCTTCTTTGCTGGCACTGCTTAGTAGGGCATTGCAATAATCCACGAGTGGAAGAATAACGGCCCTAACCAACTTGGCGCAATAATCTTTTGAAATTAAAGGAGCCATCTGTCTTGGCACTCTCAGGTAGTATTGGGTACTTTTTACAATAGCATCTACTTGGGCCCCTGCGTTCAAGGTGGCTTCCAAATAGGTGCCTAAGGTTTTACCTTACTAACTTTCTCAATCTGGCTACCTTCAACGAGGAAGCTGGAAAAGACCGGAGCTAAATTATCCCTTGACTTCTTTGACCCGTTTCTCAGTTCTATCTTTCTGGCATTAAGACACAACAAATTTCTGGTCATCAAATATTTTATAACTTGATAGACCTCACGAAGATTGTCCTGATCCTCCTGGTAATTTCCAAACAGCTCCAGGGACAACTGAAAGTCGTCCTCCTAATTTGTGAAAAAAAATCTGATTCTTTCCAGCTCTCCACGTAGGGGCACTATGTAAATATTAAAAAGTAGGGGGCATAAACACACCCAATGGGGGACCCCACAAATAATGGTCTCCACTTCAGAGAAAAAGTCCCCCCAGTACACCCTCGATCTTCTGTCTTCCAGAAAAGACTTGACCCATTTTATTGCTTCATCAAAAAGCCACCCGTGTCTCGCAGCCGTTTCAGTATGATCCCATAGTCTAGCAGATCAAAGGCTGATGACAGATCCAGTAATATCAGCAGCCCTGATCTGCCTTTCTCCACTATAGTCAACATATGGGTCTGAAGATCAACCAGGGCACTTTCTGTGCTGTGAAAGAAACGGAAACCTGATTGCCTTCCATGCAGCAGACCAGAGTTTGCCATATAGAGTTGCAAGTGGATTGTAGCGACCTTATCAATCAATGTTAAGAACAAGGTATTCATAATAGGTCGGAGGTTTGCTGCATCTTTGGGGTCCAGACCTGCTTTCTTCATTAGTGGTGTCACAGCCACAGCTTTGATAGCTTGCAGGACAATGCAATGACTTAATGGTGCATTAACAAATCTGCAGAGGTAAGGTGCAAAGATGTCCTGGTGACCCAGAATTATCTCAGAGGGGATGAGATCCAAAGGGCATGTTGTAGGATTCATCGCTTTCATGATGTTAATGGTTTCTGCGACTGATATCTCAGGGAAATGAAAAACTGTGGAGGGTGTCTCCTGATTGAGGTTTTTTCCCTAGGTAACGAATAGTCAGTCGCATTGCTAGTGCCTGCACTCTCTATAATGGGGGAGTCTATGTCTGATTTCTGACTCTCCAACTCATTCCTAATATTATTTTGGGCAGATAGCAATTTGTCTGAGAAAGCATTCTGAGTTCTCATGTAGTCATCCTGAGTAGGGGTAATAGTGTGGTTTAATACTAAAAAGATGAAAACGTTCCTTAGTTTTGTTTCCTGCTGTTTCTATCTGGTCATTATAAAAGGTCAGTTTGGTTTGTGTAATTTTATCTTTGTAGACGTGTCGGAAGTGGTGGAAGTGGCTGTTGTAGAGCTGTAGAGCGTAGAATCCCACGGCAGTGTGGCTTGACACTCGTTTGTGTGTTCTACAGTCCTTTCCTTTAGCATTATTGTGTGGCTAGCAGTGTCAGGGAGAGAAACAGAGACACAGAATGGTGAAATCTATGAAGTGAAGAAGTGCTGTTCGACACGGTGTGACTGCCATGTTACTCCAACTGGGCTCCCGGCTTCCTTTTGCGGTGTGTCTGTGATCTATGATCGCTGCACAGGTAATCAGTGCTCGGTGGCACATTAGTATTTGTTGTGAGAATTCTTTTGGTTTGTCTGGAGCTGTACACTCAGACGGTTAGCGTTCAGTCGTCAAGTGTGACAGTGCCGCGGGAAAGCATGCCTATTTTCAGAGTTACCGGCTGTGGCGTTGGGGCTGCTTTCATTCTGGCTGCCCGAGGGTCAGGCTAGGTTGTGTGATGTCAGCCGCCAACCACACTCTTTAAGTGCACAACATGTACAACGTTCTGAATTATTATAACATGATTTCACATATGAGTGCTAAATATAAAGTGTGGCCATTAACTGAATGGGAGCTTAATTAATTAATTTATTTTATTTATTGGTCACTTGTTAGGCGCTGATACAAATAGCAAAACTGTTTCAAGGTGCCCACAGGGTAATGAGGTGGGAACAGGGTAAGGTAGACAATGAATACAAAAGAAATAAATAATTGAATACATAGAAACAACAAATCATGCGAATAACAAGGAAGGTAGATGAACTTACTATGCCTTGTGAATGTTCACAATGTGCAAGTGCAGAATGTGCAGATCCCGACAAATGGGTTGCTCACTTTGCTCCTGATCCTTTATCAGTCACAGGAGCTGGTGCTGAGGTGGTGCAGTCTCAGCAGTCTCCGGCAAACTCTGACGATCAGCAGGCGGAGCTTGATACCAAATTCGATTTCAACATTGAGTCAGGAAGTCAGCGTGTCTGAGAGTCGGTAAGTTACGAGAGTCGAGGAGAACCATATACTCATTACACTATTAGAAGACATATCGTTATAAAGACATATTAATTATACCCAGTAATAGCAATCCGAACAGCCACCATAACTAAAAGAGCATGGGTGACTGTGGGCACGGGTTTGACATGCCTTTGAGCCCTTGAAGTACCAATAATACGATAAGCATAGCTGTCTAGATTCTAATTACAGCTCTTTGTAATTGACTCAATTTTGGAGTCAGTGCTGCCTGTACCAGCTGCAAAGCGGTAAGCAGTGGGATTGCCGGTTAAAGCCACAGAAGAGTGAACAGTTGTCTTGTGCTCAGGTGTTGGTAGCCCAACATCTAGAATTCATGGATGAGAACCAACAAATAGAAGATATAGCGAGTATGTAGGAAAGCACTCAGACTGTTTTGATTAAGCAGCCAGCATAGATACATTCTTAGACCTCTAATGAATCCAAGGCTCTTACCATTGCTACACTATTTAATACACTAGTGGTTTTAGAGGGGGGCAGTGAGATGAGAGTGTTGAACCCTCCCTTAAAACCACATGGCAGAAAACGTCAATGCTGCATAGCATCTACTCACAGAGAATCTCTTGCAGCAGCAATCCGTCTCAGTTTTGGGACAGATATGCAACAGTGGATCCAGTTATTGAAGGGGGAGCAATGACCTCTTTGATTTTTCCAGATGCAAATCGAATAAAATAAATATATACAAGTGAGATCAAAGCCCAAATACATAATGAGGCCAATTCACAGTCTTCCCTTTTGATGGATGCTCAGGAAGAATCAAAAGCACCAGGAACCAAATTACAATCAAATATGAAACATGTTTTCCTAAAATTGGGATCCTAGTCGAGAGTACATAAAAACTCTTGGAAACAAAGCATTATGGACCAACCATTTGGAGTATCTGATCGGAGTCTTCTTCAAGCTCTTCCCCTTGCAGAAAGTGACCTGGCTATCTGTGAAGAGTGTAAATCCTTCTTAACTGATCTCTGAAAAATTAAGACAACGGGTGAAGCTGTATTAGATTTGGTTGGTGATCCGGCCTCTATCTTAACTGAACACCTAAGGTTTGACACAAAGGAAGGTCAAGTGCCCTCAAATGGGGAAAAGTTACATGAAACGTTGAGAACAATGGATGAAAGAATAAAGTTAACTGCACTAACAATATCACCATTAAATTTAGTTCTACGTTCTTTTGTGAATCTGTATGAAAATATAAAAGACATATTAATGATACTAGTCAGTGAAATCGAAGATCAAAAACTTGGACTTGAAACAATAGTGGAGAAGCTGCGAAAACACCTCATTAAAGATGAGCTGCAGCAAATAAAAATGTTGTCCTCCACTGACTCAATAAACAAGAACGTGGAAAAACCCTCAAACATGATGGAATAACATCATCATTTGATCACCACCCAATCTATAACAAATATTGTAAGAGACAAACCACTGGACCCAGTAGATGAAACCCTAGAGACATAATTGGGGACGCCAACTGAAGAAGCAGTGGGAGCACTTGTTAGGGCTATGCCTCTACTGCAAATCAGCCAAATTAACATTCCAGAAGCCGATCCATTGCAGAAAGGGTCTGTGAAGAAAGAACCAGATCAATCTCAAGCAGTTACAGAAAAGCCAAATGTAGAATGCAATTTGGGTGAAAATGGAAAGAAAAACAAAAAGAAAAAAATAAGAAAGTAGGCAAAAATGTTAAAGGCTGGAGAAAGCACTTGAGAAACCTGGACCTAAGGGGGAACATAAGAGCAGAGGGAGAGTCAACTCAAAAGCAACAATGTGTGAGTCCATTTAAAGGAGGTGTGAAGCATAATGAAACCAAATAGAAGAAATATAATAATGCAAAGTGAGGATCAACTAGAATTGATTGTTTGGAATGGGGGATTGCCGACATTATGATTGGGCAAACCTCAGATTGTGAGGATGAGCAGATAATATATCTCCAAATAAACGGACAGTCAATTCCAACTGAGGGTAATAAAAGAAAACAATTGTCTCATAATTTGAAAATGAGTGTCCAAATCAATGTGCAGACTCAGGTGGATTGGAGACAATTGGACCTACAACAACTTCAATCAAAAAGTGGTCTTGGTCCCACAATAAAAGCAACATTACCGATGGAACAATGGGCTCTGATTTCGGAAAGGGAAAAAACAAATCCAAGATAACCTTGACTACTAACACACAGTCAATTCTGAGCACAATATCCATTAGCTTGCAAACTTTAGTCCACACTGATTCAGCAGAGTTTTTAAAAGTTATGGAAGCGAGAACCATAGAGCCGAGTCCCCCAAATGACTGCCGACAAATCATACGTATTAAAGATGATGTCAAGAAAGATTAAATGAAAGCTGGCAGAGGACTTCTCCAGCTCCTTCTTTGATCATCCTCATGTATGGCTGTAACACTTGTTGGAGAACAAAAGATACTAAATAGACAGTCTATCTTAAAATTGGTGAATGAAGTTCCAGAGCTATACTTGTTTTCATCCTATGACATTGATTACATCCACTTTCTATATGATAATCTTACAAATATATTTGGGATAGGGCTTCAATCTTGTCTGGGAGTGAATGCAAGTAGGAGAAGTAGGAGAAGAAGTTACAAAAATGGGGTTCCAAATTTCCACCACTAAATCACCAATAATGATTCTTTGAGGTCGATGCTATAGTTGTATGCCTACAGGCATGAAGTATTCTACATGTTTTAGTGTTACCTTATTCATACAATGACCACAGTATGGGAAGTGATATTTGAAATAGAAGAACTGATAAGCACTATTGAGATTGCTGGAGGTTATTAGAAGTGCCCTGCACGCGTAAACTGTAGCTCGTTGGGGAAAACTTCAATTCCCAGTTTTCCGTATGCTCGCCCGCTGGCTCTGACACGTTTGAAAGGTGATGCAGCCTATAACTGCCCACGTCAGCGAACTAGGTTGGACCGATCATTGAGGTCGGTGCTATAGTTGTATGACAACAGGCTCGAGGTATTCTACATGTTTTATTCATATGCTGACCACAGTTTGGGAAGTGATATTTGAAATAGAAGAAGAACTGACAAGCCCTATTGAGATTGCTCGAGGGTACAAGAAGTGCTCCTGCATGTGCAATCCGTAGCTCGTTGGGGAAAACTTCAATTCCCAGTTTTCCGCTGCTCGCACGCCGGTTCTGACATGTTTAAAAGGCGACGCAGCCTGTAATTATCCCACGTCAGCACAAAGCACTGCTGCAAAGCCTGTTGAGGCCTGTTTGTGGCCAGGTTGCGGCGTTTGGCACTAATCTTTGCCCGATATTTATGTGGATTGGATGTTTTACCAGATCTTAGGTAAGGGATACTGGGGATTCTGTATTATTGTGGCTAGAACTCTGAGCCCCAAGGCACAATGATAGTCTTTACAAATGGGGAATTAAAGGAGCTTGGTGTGAAGGGAGGTTTTCCCTCGTTACGCACATTGAACAAAATCAGAAATCTAGGTATTCAGAAGACGAAGAGTATAGTGAAATCATCTATTAAACTTAATAGCAATGAAAGATATTTTAAAGCATCCCTGCTGAATGACAGAATCTGGATTGTATCTTTCTCACAGAAACCTGTTTTAATGATACATCACAGGCTATGTATCATTTGTTGATTCATCAAGATTACTCCATACAAACTATAAACAGACCTGCTAAAAGAGGGGGTGGGGTAGCGGTTATTATGAGAGAACCGTTAAAGCTTTCCCATGTTCATGCACTTGAGTGAGACGACTCTACTCCGATAGGGCACACATGCATCAGTGTACCCCAACTAGAAATATAAAAATTATGTTTCGGTATCGTCCACCAGGACCTGCAAGAGCATTTCTTGATAATCTGGATCTTTTTCTTGTAGATACTGGTAGTAAACATAAAGAACTACTTTGTCTAAGTGACTTTAATATCTGGGTGGAGGATATGACCTGCAATGAGGCTAAGGAAATAGCGGGGATCCTGGAGATTCATGAAATGAATTCTTTTGTTAACCTCACTCTCAAATAGTCATGGTCTTTGACTTGACTACTGCTATATAGAGGAGATATCATACATGTCTTGGACAGATCATGGACAGATCATGAATCTAGATTGTTTAAAATGGTAGTGCCTGAGAAGACGTTGGAGGTGTATGACAACTGTATGATTGGCCAATTCCATAAGATAAAAGACTTAACAAAGATTTTGGGGGGTGAGCTGAAGCTTGCTTTTGCACAAATTGATCATTATCTGCCTTGTGAAGATTTATTTTTTAATAAAGGCACAGAGATCATGGATAGGTGGGTAAAGAACTGGCCCCTTTCCTACAAAGTAAACCCCGGAAAAGGGCCAATTCTTGGTTCTCGCAATATCTTGTCCAAAAAAGGAGACAGTTGAGATCCCTTGAAAAGAAATGGAGGACAATGCAAACGTGTAAAAATTTAGAGCTGATTAAGATTACTCAAAGAGAGTATGGAAAGTCAATTTTTGAGGCCAAATAAAACATTTTGGTGGGGAAGATTGAGAAAGCAATTGATAGGCCGTGAGAATTATATTCAGTACTCTCACACTTTGTGGAAACTTTGTGGAACCTAATTGTGTGTTAGCTCCCCCTGGAAGCTTCACAATAATAGGCAGATGCCTTTAATGACCATGTCATAAATAAAATAGATCTGATTAGAGAAAAGATCGCTCAATCCATCCCGACAGATTATCAGGAACAATGAGAGGTGATTGAGGCTATTAATTCAGAGGAGACAATATGTTCTCCACTCCCCAATTTGAAGGCCATAGACAACGTTTTGTTTGCAATAACATCATCAGACGCCAAACGAGTGGCCATGGAATTTCCCCATTTATGACAAAGTTTGTGAATAAATCCTTAACCACAGGTATAGTGCCAGTAAATCTGAAGAAGGCAGGGTGACCCCACAGCTGAAAAAAGCGAACTTAGACCCTAAGAATCTCCAAAATTATAGACCAGTGGCAGGATTATCATCGCCTGCAAAAACTTTGGAGAAAATTGACACATTCCAGTTACAAGATCATGTGGAACAGGAGAAATGATTGGATCCTTTGCAATCAGGATTCCGACCAGGATTTGGGACAGAGACAGCACTACTGACAGTCTGGGATGATTTCCTGGAAACAGCAGATCAGGAGGACACATTGCTATTGATCATGTTGAACCTATCTGCCGCATTTGACACGATAGATCATGAGATCCTGTTGAAGTGGCTAGGGGAGTTTGGAAAGCTCTCTGGACAAGCTCTCCGGTGGTTTGAGTCATTTTTGACTGGAAGGGAAGAAAGGGTCAAATTTAGAGGTTTCCTGTCGGTCTCCTCTTTGCAAAGGTGTGAGGTTCCACAAAGCTCCTCGCTCTCTCATCTACTCTTTAACCTATACATTATATCCCTTATGGATATCTTGAGGAAACATTGTATCACATTTCATTCATACGCTGACGATATTCAAGTGTTCCTGAGGGTAAAGAGATCAGAGGAGACCTTTCAGCTAGTGGAACAGAGCCTAACAGAGATACAGGCTTGGATGTGTGCCAACCAGCTGCTGCTGAATGCAAGTAAGACAGAGGTTGCAGTATTTGGCTCAAATCATCATCTGCAGCACGACAAGCAGGCATTGTCACCATTTTTCTTGGCTCACAGCTGAACTTCGACCAAAAAGTGAAATATATGGGTTGTATGTGGGAAGACAATATGGGATGTGGGGCACATGTTAGCGCAAAGGTGCAGTCAGTGTTTTACACACTACGCATGTTGAGACAGATCTTGCCATTCATAGCAAATAGGGACAGAGCGACAGTCGTGAGGACGCTCATCAACTAGCAACTGGATTATGGCATTGCGCTACTGTCAGGAATACCAGTATTCCAACTGGGGAGACTGCAAGTGGCTTAAAATGCCACAGTCAGACTGGTGCTCAGGGTGGCAAAATCAGCTTCAATCTAAGACGTTCCTTACACTGGCTGGATGTGAAAAAGTACATAGTTTTAAAAATCCACTGTCTTGTTTTCAAATGTGTGAACCAATTAGCTCCAAATTATCTATCGAATAAAATCAAGAGCTATATTCCAAGCTGCCAATTACAGTCATTTGACAAGAATTTGCTGCATGTACCAAGGTCCAAATACGTTACCAAAGGGGACAGAACATTCGGAGTCTATGGACCAAGACTTTGGAACAGCCTCCCGGGAACTATCCAAGAAGTGAAAAACTCACTGCATTCCAGAAGGCTGTGAAGACTCATCTATTCCGCTAAAGGGAATATGGAGGGTCAGCTACTGGACTATCAGACATTTCTGACCTGATATCATCAGTATGTAAACAGATTTACTGTCACTTACTTGAGTCATTGGTGCCCAGATACGATTGCAGAAAGATGCACGCTTCCAAATAAATCAAAATCAAAAATCAAATGAAACCATTTGAAATAGGGGGTGCATGAACAGCCTCACCTGAGCAAAGAATAAATAATCATGACCAAGAAATAATGGAGCCACAGATAAACGGGAATGAGGAGTTAGTGAAAAGCAGACATAAAGGGCCTCATCACGAGTTGGGTGATAATAGCCCTACCGCCAAACCCCCGGCGCTGTTAGCGCCGGATCACGGGTTTGGCGGAAGGGTTATTGCCCATTGCCCATTGGGCCCATTCGGGAATTCCTCATTCCTCATTGGGCCCAATGGGGAAAATTTGCGCTATTACCGCCGCCGGATTTCCCGCCGGCGGTAATAGTGCCGAAAACCATCCATCAATTTTGCCGCAGATTTCACCCCAGCTCAGAGCTGGGGGGAAATCCGCCAAGGCCATGATCTGGCAGACCCTTAAATGTGGTGGTAATAGCGCTACTGCCGCATTTAAGGGTTACCGTCAGACTCGTGATGAGGCCTAAAGTGTGGTCTTTGCTGCTGGAGATTTTATCTTAAGTTTTTAAGAAGTTGGATGAAAATATTGCTTTACTTTAGTAAATGATGACCTGAATGTTTAGTGTTGAAAAACAAGGGGATATAAAAGTTGTTTTGAGCCAAATTCTGATAACAATGGGCCTCATTACAAGTACTCCGGTCCGGAATGAACACTGCCGGTAAAACCATACCGGCACCGTTTCCATGTCCGCCCAATCATGACCCGCGGCCCCGGTAATAGCACCACCCTCAACCGCCACCGCGGAAATAGGGGTCCCGATAAGTCCGTCTGCACGGAAACCCCTCCGTTACCGTCAACACAAAACACCGTGAGCATCACAACTAGCGCGGACACGGAAATACCGGCAAAAAAATGGCGTAAATACCGTGATCACGGTGGCGGAACCGCCGCCACCACGAACATGGCGTTATACACTGCCTGCTGAACTGAATCAGGGCACAGGTGCACCAAATCAGCCCAGCTGGACCTAGCAGGCCACTGGGAGCCTACAAAAGGGCCACACCCAGCCCAACACAACACAGAACCATGCAGGCAGCAGGTCTAGTAGCACTGGGACTGGGCCTACTCAACCAACAGGCAGCACTGCACATGGTGGCAGTAATGGCGCAGAGGAGGAGGCGTAGGCGGAGGAGGCGCAGGCGGCAACCAGCCAAGCCTGCAGCTATGGTAAACCCCATTGCCCAGCCAGCCCGACCCCGCCACCAGCCAGCAATACCACGCATCAGGGCCTCACCCTGGAGCCTCACCCCAGGACAGATCCACACACTATACCGGCTGGACCATGCAACAATCCTGCACATCACCGCCATGATTGAGGACAACATCAGCAGCCTAATTGACACCCCCACCGCCACCCCCCACCCTCTTGAAGGTTGTCTCAGTACTGCATTTCCTTGGCACTGGCACCTATCAACACACGGTTGGTGAGCTGCACAGCATATCACAACCCTGTTTCTCCAAAATCCTGGTACAGGTACTGGATGCCCTGTTGCGCCATGTGTCGGAACACACAGCCCTACCCCGCACCCTCCCCAAGGTCATTGCCACCAAGTTGGCCTTCCATGCCATAGCAGGCATGCCAAATTGCATAGGCGCAGTTGACTGCACCCACGTTGAGCTGACAGTACCACGTGCAATTGAGGCGGTGTTCCGCAATAGGAAACATTATCACTCTTTGAATGTCCAGATGGTTTGTGTTCCCATGCAACTGATTACACACTGCTGCGCACGTTTCCCAGGCTCATCACATGACTCAATGGTACTGCGGAATTCCACGTTGCCACGGTACATGGAACACTATGCCGGACAAAGCACATGGCTATTGGGTGAGTACAGCTGACGATGCTACAACCCTGTCGAAGTGGTGTGTGTGTCCAGGCCAATGAGCATTGTGAGTGTGCCGCTGTGACCGCACATGCATCACCCCCTTCCATCTACCAAATACACAGCGGATGCCAAACATCATGAAGGAAGACATGACAGGGCACCACAATGTGCCCGTGCACACGCTGGCACAGCCAATCCCGTCACTGTCCCATGAACCTTGTGCCACTGCAGACACCCACCCTCAATTGAAACACTGCCTCAAAAGGCACGAGAGGCGTGTAAATGAGACGACGTGTATTTACTACTTCCGTACAGTGGAGTCACTCTGCCATGTGTGGACAGCACTGCACCGTGACATGCACACAATCAAATGTCACCCGCAGGGCACAGTAAACATGCAAGTTAATGTGTAGGCCCATATCCAGTTAGCGACATACATCGTGATGCCCAAAGCATACCTCCATACACTGCATGGTACATATGCATGAATGAATGATGATACAAGAATGCACAGCAGCAGATGAGTACATGATGCCAAAAACACTGACATGTTCCCCCATCTACATCCCATGTAGGTGATGCGGGATATGCACTCACGCCATGGATGATGACACCTGTACGGAGACCAAGGAACATGCATGAAGAGGCATACAATAGGGCACATATCCGCACACGTGGAATGATTGAGAGGACATTTGGACTGCTGAAGGCCCGTTTCCGCTGTCTGAGCAGATCTGGCGGATCACTGCTGTACAGCCCAGTGAAGACGGGTAAAATCTCGCTTGTATGTGCCATGCTGCACAATATATGCCTGCGCAGGAACATCCCAATGCCACCAGACGCAGATGAGGAAGATGGGATGGGGATGGGGATGGGGATGGAGATGGGGATGGGGATGGAGATGGGGATGGGGTTGGAGATGGGGATGGGATGGCACCGCCTCCCCCTGGGGGTCCACATGATGGCCAGAGAGCATGGGATGCCCTGATTTACATTTACTTTTGAGTCACAGTACATTCACAGAAATGCACGAACATGGTGATGACAATGAATTAATAGTTGCACTGCAAAATAAATGATCAATGTCCACACATGTATGTCTTGATTCGAAATGGTGATGTATTGATGTAATAACAACAGGGAAGGAGGTGCATTGGTTAGGGAAGCTGTACACCCGGGGCCACCCACCACCCAAATGTGCCCACCCCCACTCAGACCCCATTGTTCAAACCCCCAAAACTACCTACCCCACCACCCAAACGTGCCCACCCCCACCCAGGCCCCATTGTTAAAACCCCCAAAACTACCTACCCCACCACCCAAACGTGCCCACCCCTCTCACACCCTTGTAGTCCACATGTGTCCTGCACTGCCCCACACACATGCCATCACTTCCGTGTGCGCTTCTGTGCCTGTGCAACCTTGCCCGAGGGACCCGTAGCCTACTCGAGCGCCTCCTTGGACTGGCAGTAGTGGAGCTGGATGGGGTGGTTGTGTGTGATTGCGCAGAATCTGGGATTGAGGGCATCCGTGCCAGATTTGCCTGTTGGCCAACCAACATGACCTCTACAAGCCTGGAGGTGTGGTTGTTGCCCTCCCGCACATGGCGTGCAAGGGTTACTATAGTGCTCGCAAAGCGCCCGATGGACCTCGACAGGCGACGCACTGAGGCGCTGTAGTTCTCCCTCTGCAGCCTGGATTCCTCTAGCTGCCTCTCCACCAGCTGGGTGAGGGTAGCCTGCTGGTCCTCCATCCGCTGCATGCGGGCATTCAGTTCGGCCATGGATGGGGTGGGCGACCTCATGGGACTCCCCAGTGATGTGGGGCTGAACCCCAGCTCATGGAAGGAGCCCAGGTCTTCCAATGTGGGCATCTCCCCCTGTGGCCCCGTTTCCGAGTGCTCTTGCGGGGCACTGTTATCACTGCAGGCCGCCGCCTCTGCAGTGCTGCTGCCTTCAGTGTTGTGTTGGGTGGCCATGATAGGTTCCCGTGGCACCTGTCTAGAGTCAGGCAGTGTAGAGACGGTGGGGATGTCGGTGGTGGTGGTGGGCGGCACATCTGTAGTGGCTGGTAATGTGGCCAGAGGTGCAGAACTGCCGGCAGCATCCTCCTGTGTGGTGGCGGTGGCTTGTGTACTTGCCGGTGCAGATTGGCTGGCCTGTTGTGCAGTATCACTGTCACTTGAAACGGCTGTGGGGACACAAAGGGCATGCAATTAGTGTTGTTCTGGTGGCAGATGGGTGCATCACATGCGTCATTAAGATTGTACATTGAATACTGTTAGTCACATGCATCTGATTGCTGGTGTATGCATTCTGTGATATTGGTTGCCATACGGATCATGATGGGTCTTTTGGCCCACACATACACTGCCTGGGGGAGGGGGGTTGTTAATGGGTCCTTTGGCCCACACAAGCACTGCCTGGGGGGGGGGTTGTTAATGGGTCCTTTGGCCCACACATGCACTGCCTGGGGGGGGGGGTTGTTAATGGGTCCTTTGGCCCAGTACTCACAACTGCATATTTACATGTGGCATTCATGTTTGGGCACTTACCGGCATCTGCAGGTGGGCTCACTCCTGCCTCAGCCTCCCCGATCCCATGAATTCCCTCTAGGTGGAGGACGCTGCTGTAACGCTCCTCCCATGCTTGCAGCCTCAGTGGGGAAGGGGGTCCGCCACTTGTCCCACTGCTGCGTTGGCGGTGCGTGGAAATGAGGTTGCGTACCCTCAGCCTCAGGTCGTCCCACCGCTTGTGGCAGTCCTTCACGCTCCTCACTGTCAGGCGGCCATCTTTAAAAACACTATCCATTGCCATCCTCTGCCCCCAGGACGTACTTCCACAACAGTGCCATACCAAACCATCAAGGATCCCCTGACAATGCCCAAGGCGATTAAGAAAGGTGCGGATCTGCAGCAGAAAGAGAAATTTACAAATGAGGAGCTCATCATGCTCATGGAGACGCTTGCTGCAAATGCGAATGTGGTCTTCGTGAATGACATGCGGCGTGAGACCCTGATAAAAAAAAGGCCATCTGGGCAGAGGTGGCCCAGAAAGTCAGTGCGATGGGCACCACCACCCGCACTCTGAAAGACTGCAGGAAGCGGTGGGAAGATCTCCACCTCCGGGTCCACAGCATACTGGCTGCAAATCGGAACCTGGCCCTGGACACAGGAGGTGGCGGAGATTCACCCATCAAACTTAGGGAGTGGGAAGAGACCAGCGCGAGCACAATTGGCGTTGAATGCATAGAGGGAGTTGGCGATATGGAACGTGGTGCGCCCACAACATCAGATGGAGGTGAGTGTCCACATAAAACAATGCATTGTGAAAGGTGAGGCACCCCCCAAATGTGAGCCCAGAATGAGCTCATGGATGCGGCCACAAAAATACATGCACTCAACCCTGCCCATGTGAGTGTCACACCCCAACACACACACATGCACGTATCACCACAGACACGTGCCACCCAGACCCATGCATGAATGACCTACCCGACAGGCCCATGACCTGAATGCCCACTAATGAAGTCCCAATGCATAGAACAGCATGATGAACAACATCTGCATGAAGCATGTTGATCCATCACCAATGCCATCCCCCTCTTTGCCCCCCACAGGCTCACAGACTGACAGCGATGAGCCAGACACTGCAACACAGGCTCCCCCTGCAAAGAAACAAGCCAGGGCACAGGAGCCAGGGAACACCGCTGGCACATCAAGGGGCACAGGGAGGAGTGCGCTCCTGCAGAGGGGCAATCAAAGCAAGCCACCCATGTCACCAAGATGTGAAGCTATGGCTGCAACAATTGCTGCACCCACTGCAGTGATCCCCCCAACACAGGAAACACCAATGGAGGGCCCACTGTCTGCTGCCAGCAGTTCGACTGGTGAGGCAGCAGCCACCGCGCCGATGTCCAACGTGGAGGAGACCTGTGACTTGCCCATGCAAATGCACACCCCCAGCCCCACCCAATCCAGAGAAGCAAGCCCACGACCAACATCACGATCCAGCAGCCATGGCCAGTCTGACGACGAGACTATGGCAGGGTGCTGGAGCCCACAGCTGCCCTCACCTGATGGCCGAGCCATAGATCACCCCACGAGCAGGACACAGTGGCCATGACCTGGCCACCATCAGACAGCGGCAGGAGGAGATCACAGCGCTGGTTGGTCAGCATGTAGATGAGGCAGCCAGTCTGAGGGAGGAGTTAATGGAGAATGCAAGGCAGACGAGACAGGGCATGGAAGCCTGCACCAACAGGCTCTGTGAGGAGATGGCACAACTGAGGCAGGTCCTCACCCGCATAGCAGACGCCCTGGACCGACAGTACCCCCACCACCAAAGGAACAACCAGGCACCTCCTCCTCTGCAAGCTCGAGACAGAGGAGCCCCCGTCGCCGCTCCTTGCACACCACAAGGCGCACACCCTCACAACCTCCTAATGGTGGTGGTGGGGATGGGAAGTAGGGCCAGCAAGATGTAGCTGGCACATGTACAGCAGGACATCAACGTTGTACCAGCCAAACATGGGGGTGTTGTGGGGGGAGGGGGGAAAGGGTGTTTTGGGAGTGTTGTGGGGGAGGGGGGAAAGGGTGTTTTGGGAATGTTGTGGGGGGAGGGGGGAAAGGGTGTTTTGGGAGTGATGTGGAGGGAGGGGGAAAGGGTGTTTTGGGAGTGTTGTGGGGGGCGGGGGGAAAGGGTGTTTTGGGAGTGTTGTGGGGGGAGGGGGGAAAGGGTGGTTGCATAGTTGGGGCCATGCACTTTTTCTTCTCAAAATATGTTTAATACACTGGTGACAAGTTACAACACAGGCTTGGACTTCATCATTGTGTATGTGAACTTTATTGGGGGGCAGGGCCCATTGTGCGCTTTACCACAAACACCAGTGCACTAATACCCACATCCATCCAACAGAGTTGAACAATGTGATTCAGAATATTTGGTTGATCAGATGCTGACGCACATCGCATCCCTCCTGGGCATCTCCTCTTGCATGACCTGCAGCCCCGTCCCCTCCCTCCTCATCCCCATCATCATCCTCATCAGGTGGTTGCATTTCAATGTCAGGGGGCAGTGGCACATTCCGTCTGATACACATATTGTGCAGCATGGCGCATGCCATGGTGATCATGGCCACCTTCTCATGGCCGTACAGGAGAGCCCCACCCGACCTGCTTATGCACCGGAACCGTGTCTTCAAAAGGCCAAATGTCTGCTCAATCACGACACGGGTATGGGTATTTGCACAATTGTATTCCTCTTCGTGCCTGTTCTGTGGGTTCCGTACAGGGGTAAGGAGCCACCTCTTCAGGGGATAGCCAGCATCACCTGCATGGGTGGAACAATGGGGACTTGTTACTGTTCACCTCAAGTGCAACCTGTACACATCACACTAATCAACTTTGCATTGTGATGGCATCCACGAATCCCAGCATGCATGGAGACGATCTGTGTAACTGCAATAAGAGAAGGTGAGCTAGTCCCTGCAAGTGGACATGCACCATGCATGCCTCCGGCAGTTATTGCCATGTCCTGGGTGAGGACAGGTCTTAGGTGTTCCTGGGCTCAAGCAAATTGGGTACCACAATGCTAGTGTACTGCCATTCTGAAATCGATGTCGCCATGCTGTGCTGTGAAGCGTCACTTCAGTAGTGGTGTGGTTCAGTACAATGGCTAGAGGTGATCCCTTTGCATGCACTCAAGGGCGCATAGCTGTAGTGATGTTGTGCAGCGCAAATTTTCTTTTCGCATATTGGCGCCATGTTGCTGATTTGTGTCATATAGGGTGTGGTATCATGTGCAATGTGCATGTGGATGGATGTGTCATGTTTGGCATCTTGGATTGTTTTCAATGTTGTGCAGCTTCAAATTGCATGTGGTTTTGTTTCCGGTCAATTGTGGCCTGCCTTGGTGGACATTGGCGTACATCTGAATGTCCATTTGTTCTACGGAGGACAGTCCACACCCAGTTGGAGTATGCATCTCCCCCCCCAATCACACCAATTTGGAGTATGCACCCCCCCAATCACAACCAGTTGGAGTATGCATCTCTCTCCCCCCCAATCACACCCACTTGGAGTATGCATCTCTCCCCCCCAATCACACCCAGTTCGAGTATGCATCTCTCCCTCTCCCCCCCAATCACACCCAGTTGGAGTATGCATCTCCCCCCCCCCCCAATCACACCCAGTTGGAGTATGCATATGCATCTCTCCCCCCCAATCACACCCAGTTGGAGTATGCATCCCCTCCCCCCAATCACACCCAGTTGAAGTATGCACCCCCCCAATCACACTGAGTTGGAGTATGCATCTCCCCCCTCCAATCACATCCCACATCACACTGCCATGTGCTTGCCCTGCTACTCACCAAGTAGCCACGAACGTTGTCCGGCTTGTCGCTCCATGTAGCGTGGTATCGTTGAGTTCCGCAGGACCATTAAATCATGGGTTGATCCGGGAAATCGGGCACAACAATGTGTGATTATCTTGTTTGAGTCACATACCATTTGGACATTGATGGAGTGGAATTGCTTTCTATTTTGGTAGACTGCTTGATTGTGATGTGGGACCACCAATTCCACATGGGCACAGTCGATGGCCCCGATGCAACTTAGAATGCCTGCCAGTGAATAGAAGCCAACTTTGGTGTGGGAGATCTCCTGGGCAGTCCGTGGCAGGGATATGTGTTCACTTGTGTGGTTCAGGAGGGCATCGAGCACCTGGGTCAGCGTGCGTGAGAATACTGGTTGTGAGATGCCATGCATCTGCCCTACTGTATGCTGGTAGGTGCCTGTGGCCAGGAAGTGGAGCACAGTTACCACCTTCAGTAGAGAGGGGATGGCAGTTCGGATGTCTATAAGGCTCACAATGTCGTCATGTATCATGTCCACGATGCTGGTGATGGTATCCTAGTCCAGATGGTACAGGGTGTGTATCTGCTCAGGGGTTAGATTGAATGGACTGGCTTGGATCCTGGGGATTGGTGGCTGCCTCTGTGGTATTACTAGGTTCCCTGGTGGGGCTTGCTGTGCCCTCCTCCTGCTCCTCCTCCTGCGTCTCCTCTGTGCTGCCTGTTGTTGTTGGTGCTGCAATGCAATCATGTCCTCCAGCCCATGTAATGCTGCTAGTATTGGAAACATCTTGGTGTGGGAAGGGGTGTGGAAAGGAGTGTGGTGTGCTCCTTTTGTGCTGCGACAGTCTCCATTACCTCCACCTGTGCTGATTGTGTCTACCTGTGGCAGGTGGGAACACTGCTAATTTCTCTTAATGGGTGGTTCGCGATGCCAGTATTTACGTCATGCCAGTATGGGCTTTTTGGGGCTATTCCATGCTGCTATTAGCTTGTCCGCATGGCTTGTGATGGTGTGCTAATAGTGCCATGCTGCTATTTACGGGATGAGGGGTCACGCGCAGGTGGACTAGCCGCTATTAGTGGCACTGTTCTTAGCGCTGCCGCTAATAGCGGTTGGCCGGGTCGTAATTGGCAAGGGTTTTTAACGATACAGGTATTCCCTTACCAGTATCGTTTTTCCCTTACCGCAATCCGTGTAATGAGGCCCTATATCTTCTATTTAGGAACTCAATAGATAGAAGACAGTGCCCTGAGAACTGGATGTCTGCATTAATCATTCTAATTTACAAGCGGGGAGATTGTGCAGATCCAAACAACTACTGCCCGATCGCCCTTCTTGATGCAGATAGTAAAATCCTTGCAGGAGAAGTTCTTTTAGAACTGGAAAGTTGGGCCTAAATCAAAGGTATTCTACATAGATAGCAGATGGGATTCAGAAGAGGCATGTCCACCACCCTTAATGGATTAGTGGTGAACATATTGAGGGCCTATGCATGTCAGATGTGGAATACTCCAGACTATGTAGCTCTGATAGATTTTAGCAAGGCATTTGACACTGTCAATCGGAATAGACTATGGGAAAAGTTGAAGGCCCAGGAATCCATGTAGGATTATTGGCCATTATGCTCCATCTCCATGAAAATACAAAGATCCAAGTTAGATTGTGCTGTCAAGGGCACTTGACTGAGTCAATCTCTACAAAAAGGGGAGTAAGGCAGGGATGTATCCTTGCTGCATGTGCCTCTTCAAATTGTGTCGAGCAGACCCTAGATAAGAACACTTTTGCTAGCCCCAGAATTGGAGCTTGGAACATTAGCTGGATGGCTTATGCTGATGATGTGTTGCTCATTGATTTAACCCCCAGAGGATTACAGCAATTGATGGAGGCAATACGTGAATGTGCCTTGGTCAATAATTTTGTGATCAACCCTGATAAAATCAAGATAATTAGATTTAGCAATGGCAAAAAGACATGGCCCACATATAAATGGTTTATATAATCAAAGAGTATTAAGCCAACATCAGAACCAAGATATCTGGGCTTTAAAATTGCTGCTCTCCCAAACATTGGTCTCGTGGAAGATAAAGAGCCAAAATTGATCAACTAGTGGCTCAGATGAAGATTCTCAAAGCAAATTACTGCCTCTTTTCACTCGTTCCCTTGATAAAATTCTACAAATGATAAGAAATCCCCTCTCTGTAATATGGTATGGACATTGAATCCCATGCGTGGAGCCTGAATTGGGATTTCCTGGAGGAAAAGATATGGAAAAAGTTAGTATGACTCCCCCGTCTCTCCCCATAGCGGTGCTTCATTATGAGTTAGGCCTAATTTCTTTGAAGGCTTGCATGGAGTGGAGATTACTGCAATTATATGCTCATTATGTCACCCAGAGAAAATTCATTATATACAGATATCCATCAGAAGGATATGAAGCAGTATAATACATTCTTGAAAAGCCTTAAAATAATTGCTACCGACATTTTAACAATATCTCTGAATCAGCAGAGGAATTGGTGTGAAATCCGAGTCACATAAAAAAAAAAACTTTGAATGAATATGACTAAATATGGACAATGAATACAATTCGATATCGAAAAATTTATGGGAGCATTTCCCTTAAGAGGCGCTCTACCCCGATATCTCGACTACTATCCCGATGGTAGAGGTTGTGATGTTATGTTGAGATTTTGATTAAATATACTCTTGACTGGTGAGAAAAAATTCAGTAGACTTGGACAAACTGAAAAAAGGAGTAAAGCAATGTGTTCCATATGCAAAGTAGAAGACAGTCTTTGTATCATATTCTGATCGAATATGAGGGCACAAGAGAGATGGCAAGAGCATTTTTTGTTAGATTTGTCAATGATCAAAGAAGGTTACAGACTAGGCACTTCTGGTAATGACTGTCCTCGGGAAACAAATCTTTTTTGACAATAGAATTGATAAAAATGGTTAAAAAACTAGACCTCTATATTGAATTTTGTTTTTGGCTGTGCCACATTATAAATAAATATAAATTAAAAAAATGACAGCCAAGCTTTCCCCTATTAAATTGATCAGAAATCAGCCCCACAAAGGGGGGCCCTTCCGTGTCAACAAGGCGGTTGTATCTGAAACCTATAGACAAGTGGTGTGACATCTGGCTCTTCAGAACCTAGGGTCCTCAAAGGGGGGGCTGCTCTTTAGCCATGGAACATGAGTTTGACACCAGCAGAACAGATGAGAATGGCCCTGAAACATCGCAGGGTACCCTTTCATCTTCATGAGCAGGTGGACAAAGAGCTGGACAATCTTATTAAACTCGACATCATAGAGAAGCTGGAGGGTCCAACTCCCTAGGTGTCCCCGATTGTCGTGGTGAGGAAACCTAAGCAACCTCACTCTGTCCGCATCTGTGTCGATATGAGGCTGCCATCAAAAGGGAGAGGCACCTTACCCCGATTGACGACATTGTTGCGGAAGTGCAGGGTGCTCCATTCTTTTCCAAGCTGGATCTTCGGGCGGGTTACCATCAGGTGGTCCATCACCCTGAATCAAGATACATCACGACGTTCACCACCCACCGGGGAATCTATCGCTACAAGAGACTTCGTTTCGGCGTATCCTCGGCAGCGGCGGTATTCCAGAATATCATCCGGGGCACCCTCGCAGACTTAGAGGGCATCTTGAACATCAGTGATGATATCCTGGTGTTCACCAGAACTGAGGTGGACCACCTGCAGAGGCTGGCAAAGACATTCCAGAGACTGCAGTCGCTAGGCCTCACCCTTCCCAGGGAGAAATGTGAATTTCTGTGCCCGTCTATTGAGTTCTTTGGCTTTGTTTTCAAAGAGGGAGGTGTGTCCCCGGATCCTAAGAAGGTCCAGGACATCAAAAAGGCACAGCCACCCAAGTCGGTGTCCGATGTATGGATTTTACTCTGCATGGTTACTTACTGTGGACGGTTTATCCAGAACCTCGCCTCGAGATCTGAACCTCTCAGGGCCCTGACGAAGAAGCAGTCCACCTGGCACTGGGGCCCACTCGAGCAGGCGGCGTTCGAGGACATTAAGGGTGCACTTGCGGCTGAAGCCACCATGGCGTTCTTCGACCCTGCCTTACCATCGAAAGTCATTGTGGACGCCAGCCCATTTTGCCTGGGGGCCGTACTGACACAAATAGATCGGGATGGGGTGTCTGCCCGGTGGCCTATGCCAGTAAGGCGCTGTCCGAGACTGAGCAGCGGTACTCACAAATTGAGCATGAGGCACTGGCGGTGCTCTGGGGCTGCAGACACTTTAGGCTCTATGTCCTGGGACACCCGGTGATGGTCGTGACAGACCACAACCCCTGCTTCCCATCCTTGCAGGGTCGTCATCCAAACCACTGCGAGAATCAAGCGATGGAGGCTTGCCCTCCTGGAGTATGGGGTGCTACAGTAGACAGAACGCATGTTTAGTAACCACGAATATATTACCTGTGATGTTTTTATATAACTGGAAGGCAGCACTACATGATGTACCGATTCGCAATGGTATATGCTGTGGCATTGTCATTATCGGCTACGTGCTGATGTGACCAGAAGCAGCATTGCATGCCAGTTGTTCTTCATTAGCGTGGTACCTCATCTTGCTAGCAGGTGTAGTCATCATCTTAGGCTATGATTTACAGACTCACGCCTGGGTGCGTTTAGCTTCATGTAAAGTGATGGCACGTGCCTAATGGTCTTGGTTCCAATAGGCACAGAGCCGCTCTATTTCTGGATGTCTTTGAAGGACGAAAGATGTCCATATTGACTGCAGCAGTGATGTCCCTCGTCGAGGTCTGCATTGCTGGCAGTGGTAGAAGGAGCAAGAAAGGCAGCATGACCCTTAGGAATGAATAGGGGCATCTATGTGTGCGCTCTCCTCCTATGTTCCTGTCTACCCTGCACAGGATGGAGTCAGGGAAGGAAATGCCAATACACTCCAGCTGAAGGACCAGGAGAGAACGCGTTCATCAACAAAGTTAAGTGCAACTAAGTGTGCACGTCTATGCATGCAAGTGTATCCAATGATTGTGTGCACAGGGACAGTGCCCGATGGGATCTGGTGCATGCAGAGGGGTGTAGACAATAGAGAGTGTTGCAAATGCATTAAGACAGTGTGTCACAGTGCCACTGATGGTATATCTTGTGGGCACAGATATAATAAAAATGCTTTGGAAACTGCTCCTCTGTACTGGCGACTTGGCATTTATGAGATGTTTTCATGTGGTACCCGATATAAAAATGTTTATTGGAGCTGTTTTGAGAACGTCTGCATATTTAGTTTCTTGGTTCATCCTTGTTCACTATGCGTGGTTGCTCACACACATTAGCACAACATGTTTATCCTATTCAGTAAAACTTTCACGGACCACCATGGTTCCTATAGCTAGGACATTTTATCCCATGACATGTGTAGCCTCATACACTGCACAAAGATCATATATATAATATATATATATATATATATATATATATATATATATATATATATATATATATATATATATATATATATATTCAGTGAAAAAAACGTTGTTAAAGGGACTTTATGGTTAAGTTGTGCTACTACAAACCTATGAAATTCAGTAACAAAAACTTTGTTAAAGGGATGTTATGGTTCCAAGTAAAACCGAAAACCCTTGAAATTCGGCAGTTATGGTAAGCTAAGCAGCCATAACTCACACCACCACAGTGCACTGCTAAGACTAACAACCAGGACATCAAAGATGACGTCACAACCTATTAAGTACACTATATTTATTTAATATATTTATACATTTTCTGTATTAGGTACACTAAAACTAATATATATATATATTTTTTTTTACACAGAAATGTCCAGTACTTTGGAATGGCTGGAAGAAAATTTCCCTCGAGACAAAGTGAGTGAAGACAGTGATACTAATGGTAGACACAACATTTCTCTATACAAGCCAATTAATAACCATTACTTCATGTGTAGTTAACATATTTTTTTTAACAGACCATACAGACAATAAGTATAATATTCAAAGAGAGACATTAGAAGATCCTCTGAAAATAATGGAACTAAAAATGGATATGTTAATGAAAAACGTTATTATTATAAAACAATTTATTGAGGACTGCATTAAAGAAAACATTAAATATCACTGTCCAACATGTACTTACTCCCCCTCTCCATGTCCCAGCCAACTATCCCCAAACCCCCCCAAACCACCCCAGCAAGAAAAACATTAAGATGAGACTTCCATCCCTTCCTCCCCTCCCATACATCATGTCCAAACCCCTAATTCCCCTGTAATTATTTCAGTTTCTGCTTCCCCCTCTCTTTCGTAATTTTTATACTGTTAAACAATAATAACATTTTAAGTGTGTTCTTAGTATATGCCTGTGTCTTATTTATTTTTTTAAAAGGCAGTTGGGGTGTCCGCGGACAGCGCAGTTGTCCGTTATGTCCGCAGCTATCCAAAATGGGGGTATCCTAATGACAATATACCTGTTTGTACTGTTCGTAATTAAAATGGCGGTGTCCTTAGAACACACAAGATGTCCGCGTGTCCGCAATTAACCCAAATGGGGTTGTTCTAAGGACAATATACCTGTTCATACTGTTCGTAATTAAAATGGAGGTGTCCTTAGAATACACAAGATGTCCGCCTGTCCACAATTACCCAACATGAGGATGTCCTAAGAACACCCCCCTGTTCGTAATGTCTGCAACCAGAATGAATATATCCGTTGAACACATATCCCATCCGCCTGTCCGGAAAGTTTTGACGCAAATTTATTTTATTCAGAGACTTCAACACTGTTCGTAGAACAGCCGCGCACATGCACATCACACACTTGGGTCCTACAAACATTGCATCTGTCCGCCGCACGTGTGTCACACTTTAATTAGTTTGGGGAATCCAACACTGTCCGTAGAATACCCGCGCACATGCAAACAATGTCCACGCGCATTTGTTGTCCTGCGGACAACTGTCCCATTCGCGAACGTGTCCGTGATGTCATCATGTGACCACACCCACGCTGAGCATGTGTCTTATTTGCAGACACTGTCCGGGCCCCCAAACATTTAAAAAGTGTTTTTTTAAGCAATCCAAGGTATTTTACAATAAAAGTTCACCATTGCACATATCTCCCTGCCGATCTACATACTTTTTGGAACTTTTTGAGCCCTTTCTTGGTATCCGATGTGTCTGCAGACAGCGCGGGTGTCTGCGAAGCGCGCACCTGCACCCCTTTAAAAGGCCATGCCCCAGAGCGGATCCTCATTCTGCTTTTGGATTTCGAAGATTTACAACAGGACAATTGTGCAGGTTGCTGTTCTTGGTTCCTGGTTGATGGTTATTAACCTTCCAGATGGCATCCCAAATTTCTTCTGCTGCTACTGCCTCAGCATCAGCACTCCCACACCCTGCAACACCACCACATCCCCAAGGGCCTGCAGAGGGGAACAAGCGTGAGGATGCAGAGGAGAGGGATGAAGAGGATGAAGAGGATGAGGTAGTAGAACTCCCTATTACTAGCACTCATCGTGAGTCTTGGTGTGGCAGTTATTTACCACCATTGATGGAAAGGCAAAAGCTCATGCGAACAAGGTGATCTGCACTCAGTGCTGCATGGTGCTGAGTCGTGGCAAGCCTGGTTCGTATAGCTATGGTACTACATCAATGAAGGGACACAAAGTCGTTCCACGATGGGGCTATTCGTAAAGTTGTACCTTGTGATAAACGTAGTAGGTTGAGTTCCTCTGCAGGATCCTCCATTTCCACTTCTGTCACCACAAAAGACACTCCTGTGGGACAGTGCATCCCTCCAGCTGCCTCGCAGGCCATTCATGATGCTGTTGACCCTTACCTTTCGAGGGTCACAATATTGTGCATGTACTGCGATGCAGTACTCTGCAGGGGGCGAAACTTCGGAGTGCTTTTGAGACTGCAGTCAAGGAGCATTAGAAGGTCTGCAACCTACCTCAATAAGGCCCACCCTACATCTTCCTCTCTCCAACTGCCCTTTCTTATCCACCATGGTTGGTGTCCCTTCCTTGCCCTCCTTTCCTCTCCTTTCCTTGTGTGTCATGTTTAAAAAGCCCAAAAAAATATATAAAACAACAAAAAACAAAATATAAAAATTCTCTTTTGAGAGGCGCCTTTCACAGTTTAAAAATAGAAATGACAAATAAATAGTGCAGGGCCTTGTGCATTTTTTAGAAGTCAGCCGACATTTATTTTTTGGGGTTGCTGCCCTATCAGAACCATTGCACTTTTCTATGGGAGTTAGTGGTGGCTCTGAAAAGAACCTTTCTGTGGTGTTTTCTTGTGTTTTAAAAACTTCAAATGGTCAACACCTACTGCAAAATGGATTGCTGTAATTCCAAAAAAGGTAGCAATGCATCTTGTATATTTCGCTGAAAAATCTGATTGCCGGCATAAGTAAGATGTACTCCATCTCTCCACCTATGCAAAAAATGTGTTCATTCTGAAAAGAGGACATACCAACATCTCTCAAAAAGGTGCAAACAGCCTTGTTAATATTGTGCCTTGCTTTCTCCATTTGTGGACCAAATGAAAAAGAACGCAGCCACATTTGTCTCTGCGCAATACGGGAAAAAATTACTCTGGCGTTTGGATACATATCCATGACTTTCCCAAGTCCTTCTTTCAATGCAAATTGCAAAGAGATTCCAGACACATGTCCTAAACTGTTCCCTCCACAATGAATAATAATAATGTCTGGATGACGCTGTGTCACCAAAGTAGAACGGAGAGGTACCAAATCCAGCCACTTAATACTACGCACTCCATGCCAGTGCACTTCCACATGAGAGAATCCAAGATGTGCAGCCACTCCACAGCGATCTGCATGCACCTCCAACCAATTTATCTACATATCTCCCAAAATCCAAACAATCTGCTTTCTGCAAACACACAGCCATAGCTATCTCCTCTTCTCTTAGGAAAAATACCTACTGACAAACTCTCTCCGTACACAACACACCCAGTAAACCTTATTAACCAATCCCTTGCTCCGCTCATTCTTATTTGCATGCCTCTCAACCCCAAAATCCTTGTATGTAATATGTACTGTCCATGGACAACCGCGGTGTCCGTGTTCAAATCAAAAAATCTGAACCTGGGGAATGAACATTTAAATAGCGTGCCCCATTTCCCCTTTGAGGTTGGCTCTGAAAAGAGCATTTTTTTTGTTTTTTTGCAGATGCTTCAGAAACACCTTTTATTTTGTATTTTGTTTTTCTTATTTTCCTCCAAAAATCTTCACATTAGCTTCTCCAAAGCAACCCTTGTGTTCCAAAACAGCATGGCATTTCTCATAATAGGTAAAGAAATGCCATGTTCTTTAAAATAAAAAACATTACCAGAATCAATGTTCTCATTATTACAAACGGACATACCAGATCTAAGCATGAAAGCAAACATGCATCAGATGATGCACACCTAGCAATATTAAGCTGATGACAAAAAACAAAACTATTGTCCCATATTGCCCTAGGTACTAAACCAGAAAAAATAACCTTGGTATTTGGAAGTATTTTCATTGCTGCCTGAACCAAGTGTTCCAAATCTGCCAACAAAGTAGGGACACTTGCCCAAGTGCAAAGCACCACAGTGCAAAACAACTACATGTGGACTGTTCACCCTGCCCATATCTCCACAAGCTTGTACAATTCCCTGCACATTGAAACCTGGCACAGTGCTCCATACCACCCCCACTCCTTTAACTTCAAAATTGTTTGCCACATTCCTGCATTTAGCATACTGCTCCAAACCATGTACAAACATATCTCCAACCACCTACACCCTGACTTTCTCCACCTCTGCCATCTTTACTACAAACAGCCTCTTTCAACACAAACCACAACCTCAACACCTAATTGGTTGATCCCTACAGTCCCCTTTCCATGCTGGATTTGCTGAGAAACCCCAGATGTGGCACGCCCTGCCCACGAAAAGTCGCAGTGTCCGCAGAGCGCATAACACTGGGGCAGCCTTCAACCCTTTCCACTGCACTCTTTGCACCATTTCCTCATTGGCTACTGTTAAGCAGTCACGCAATCATCCATCAATCACATCCAAGAACTCTACATCTAACTCTATCATCGCAGCAAATCAGCACTTTAGATGTACTATTGATCACTCTCAATACAATTGCGCTCTTACTGCAAAGGACCTACGGCAACAACTACTATAAAACTTCCCAAGATTTCTACTTGCAGATTCATGCACATCCACATGCATGAACACAGACTACAGGTATGAATAATTTCTACACAGTACATGTTCAGCTCTTCTAGGAATACATATAAACAGAGTAACTGCCACTTACCGTGTATAAACTGTAAAATGAACTTACTGTCATTTCTCCCATCTGCTATGATGAAGTGTCAATTGCAAACCATTCTGCTCTGCAAATTTTTCTTTACACAAACAGCTATCTAAAAAAATGTTACTGCATATTAAAAGATGGGAGAAATAACAGTATAATTATGAAAAAGGCTGTCCAGTGTGTTATAAAATTACACGCCGCCAGGATGAGTACATACATCTTTATTCAAGCACACACACAGATGATATCATTAGAAAGGCTCCCAGCTCAAACAACACCACTGCTTCTATGTGAAATCCTTCTGCTTTATTTCCCACACCTTCACAAATGCATACATTGCATGCTTTTCTGTACAATCTCTGCCATTTACCCTGTAAAAATAGCAAAAAATGCATATTATTTCTTCTATCTCTTAACATCCAAAAACATAACATTAAATAAACAATTGTGTTCTATACGCTTACTATTATACTCATTTGTAAAACATATTCACTAACAGATTCTAAATAAAATATACAGGATGCACATGGGCAAAGGAAAGTGCATGTGCATACTATGCTCAGTTATAAGAAAACACTACTACTACAAAAACAGACAAAAACAATGTCTACATTAACAAAAATGCTATAAACACACATATTCACTAACTTCTTTCTTTTACAATTGCAGTGAAGACCACTCTTCTGAAAAGCAGCAGCATCTGAAGTACGAACAAGAACTTAGAAGAAACCTACTCTTTTCATACAAAAAAGTAAGTACAATGCTAACATAATATTTTTACTGTTGCTCAAACACACTAACATTTAATTATTGTAGAACAAACAGGTGTATTAACTCCTTACCATTAGATGTAGTATTAGTGTTTCCCCTTACCAGCTGCATACCTTATATTGTCATCTGAAGCCCAGTATGGTAAAACACAAATTCAATAGCCTTTCCAACCAGATGTAGCTGCCCATTGCACAATCACACACCTCCACAATCATCCTTACCATCAAACTCAGACACTCATGCACAAAGCATGCATACACTGCACAACAGCCCAACCCACACTTTATTTTTTTCTCGAACAGACCCCAAAGAATGCCTACCAAAAAGCAACTCCTTACAAAGCAACGCAGAGTAGAACAAATCAAAATAAAAGTGTCCAAAATAAGCATCCATCTCTAGCAGATTTTGTACAAAAAGTTCAAACAAAACAGCTAATACAGTCATTAAGCGAAACAAAACAAGCTTCCAGTACAGAAACTTTGCCTCCTCTATCAAAATGTAAAACAAAACAGAAAGTGATTAACAAGACTTCAGCTACCACTACTGCTAACGCTGCACTTATAAATCTTGATGTAGTGGCAAGTAACCATACCAAAAATTATTTTTACAAAAAATGTTCCGCTGCACAGTCCTTCAGAACCTTATAAAAACAGGAGAGCAATCATGCACATCCCTTAAAAACTACAGTAGAAAATTAATCCTAGATGATCTTATAGACAGTGCAATCCTTCTCAAAAGGAAGTTATTTATTTTAGTTTTAAACCGAAAGAAACCACTAACGAAACTAACTACTAAACTACAAAAAAGACTTCTCAATAAACAGAATATAAACAAAAATAGCTTCTTAAATCTCTGTGGAGGTGAATGGAGTCACACCACAAGCACAGAACCATATTTTAATGAAGAAGCATATAAACAAAAGCAAACAAACCCGTGGACGAGGGTATGAAACACTTAATAACACCATTATGGAACAAGAAACTCTGCTCACAAAACTATCCCCAGAAAACTCAGTATCACCTCTCCATTCTACTGAACCAAAACATCCAGTCTACAAATGGCCATGCATATCAATGTGTAACATTTCCAAAAAATCTTTCAAATATTTACGCCAGTTCCTCAATCAGTATGTAAAAAGCAAACACAAATTCAAAATGAAACTACTACAAAATATGATTACCTATCCGGTGCACAAATACACAGGACTATAAGGACATTCATTAGCCTGCATTTCAGTACCTATTTGCAAAAGCTCCTTCCATCATTTCAAAATGATATCAACACATCATTCAACTATAGGAAATGTGGTCCATAAAGTCTACTATGCTAAAAGTCCTGGTTTAGCAATTCAAATAACAATCCTCTACATGGTACAGCCAAACAACTACTCGAAGAAATAGAGCATATCCAGAGAAAATATTTTGTAAGTGAAAGACACTTACAAAATGAAATAGCTTTACAACAAACTAGCAACTACTGTACAAAAAGCAACCTTCTATTAAAAACATACAAAAAAGAAATACTAAAGTTTAAAAGTACCTCCGCTGGAGCACCAATCCATGTGTGAGTGTGTTGACGCAGGACTTTTTCTAAAAGTAGCACAAAACATGTAGACATAACATACAAAATAGAAGACAATGAAGATTCCAAATGGTTCCAATTAGCTCTCTACCTTATAGCAGAAAACAAATACAACATTACTGACTCCTTAATACTTTTCAATTACTGCACTGCAAAACTTAACAACCAAACACCTTCACCTGCTATCACAAATAAATTGGAATTATTTCCATTACCAAAACCCCTGGAACAACTCAAATTATATGAGAGCATCACAATTCAAACAGTGCACCCATTTTAAGCAATAATACGCCTACAACCAAAAACAGCAATATTACCTCCCTCTGAATTAGTGAAAGGCATTTGTGGCAAAGTAGTTTATTTACCATTAAAGCTCAAAGAAAATGTACACACTCTAGGAGTGCAACGTCCAATAGATCAATCTTTAATTTTCTTAGTAAATGGTGTACCTACAAAAGAAAACAAAAATTGGCAACAACTCGTTGACTTACATAAAGTTAGACAAGCCCTGCAATATCTAACAAACAACAATGAATACTACAAAGAAATTAATATTGAAGAAACCTGAAAGAAACCATTGAAATAATTCAAGAGTCACCAGAAACTGGTTAATTTCAACTTCTAAATCCTGCAACAGAATCCAATATTTTAGACCATTATACAATTCATCGTTTACACTCTAAAGACTGTGGGCCTCATTACGACCCTGGCGGAACGGGTTAAACGGCGCCGTAAAAGGCTGCGCGGCCGTTCAACCCGTTTCGCCACATTACGAGGTCCCCTCGCGGGACACGTTAAGCACGCCTGGGAAAACCAGGCATGCATACCTGGTCCCGCAAGGGGAAGAGGGAGCAAACAACAGGCCATCTCGTAATGGCCCATTGTTTACTCCCTCTCCCATTCCCATTCAGCCCTATGGGGGCTGAAATGGCAATGGGGATGAACCGTGTCCGTGTCCTCGAGTGAGGAATTACCAGGCCATCCGAACTCGGAATGGTCCGGTAAGTCCTCATTCCGAGGACACGGATGCGGTTTTGCCGGCAGCCATGCCGCCAATAGCGGCATGGCTACTGGCATACCTCATAATGAGGCCCTATATCTTTTGGCTTGTCACATTTGCTACATTTCTAGTGCACTAGAAATGTAGCAAATGCGACAAGCCAAAAGATCTCCAATCAGCATATGGGAAAAAAGTATAGAAGCACAGGCCTTTCCTCTACTCTTTCCTTCTGGAAAAGGACAAAGGTACGATGATAGACCCACAGAGATAACAACATCAGAATATCGATCTTTACGAATGTATTCTGATGACCCCAGATTCAGACAAAACGTGGAATACATATTCCACCTTCTCTTTGAAAGTGAACTAGCAACTCTATGCTAAAATCAGGTACTCATTTTCAAAATATGGTAGCTACGCAATTATTACAAAAAGTGCCAGAAAAAGATGAGGTTTTACAGTCAAGTATTACAAATCTTTTAGCAAGCATGCGTGGTATAAAATATACTGGTTCCGATGTTACGGAGATGTACGCTGTATGATACGAAACCTTGGCCCACCCACTTTGTTTGTTACATTAAGTTGTACAGAATATGCATGGGAATATTTACACAATGTCCTATGCATAACAAAAACAAAAGAAATATGGATATAAAAACACCAGGAGAACTCTGCTCTCTAGATCCTGTAAATGTATCAAGATATTTCCATCATCGCTTATTGCTCTGCTACAATTTATTTGCAATAAGACTGTTCCTCCCCTCAGAGAAGTTCAACACTTCTTTTGGAGAAAAGAATACAAAGCCAGAGGAGCACCACACATCCATATGTTTTGCAGTTCATCCAAAAATATGTCACTTGTGAAATCCCATCACAAACAACACATAGTGACCTTCATGCACACATTTTACAATTTCAAAGACACAAATGTGGGAAATATTGTTGTCGCAAATATATATGAAAAGAACAGAAACTAGTACACCAAATGCTGCTTTGGTTTCCCTAGACCAGTTTCAACAACAGGTCAATTAAACAACTTCATGTCTTCAGTCAGACATAATAGTGTCAAAGGTAAATCACCTAAGAACACATATTACATAAAAAGAACAGAAGAATCAAAATACATCAATGATTGCAATGCAATTATTGCCCTCCTACGGAATGCAAACATAGATGTGCAGTACATTGCAGACAATTCCACTGCATTTGCATGATATGTCACAGCCTACTTAACCAAAGCAGAGAAAATAGAACTTCAGGACCTATGGGGTGACATATGATCTGACAAAACACTATCACAGAAATTGTACAGTTTAGGCATAAAAATGCTCTCTCATAGAGAATGTGGCTGCTATGAAGCTGTAAACCGTTTAACAGGTTCTGCCTTGTATGGAAAATCTGACAATATAGTATGGCTAGGTCCTGGTCCTGCTAAATCTAGAAAAAGAGTTCTCAAATCATATGAGGACATAAAAACAATAGCCAAAAATGATCCCAACAGCCAAGACATTTTGAAACACAATTTACTAGCACATACTACCCAAACAGGAGTACCACTTTGGAAACCATGTGTCTCTACCATGTAGCCCAAAACTTCACATACAAAAATTATATTAAACCAGATGAAAAGAAGGGTAGATACAAAGTTGTAAATTGTGAAGGCAGCATAGTGAAACTTACCAAATGCAGCTTTATTAATCGTATCAAATTGTCATTAAAAACTCCTCAACATAACGAACTGTATTACATGTCCCTGCTACAACTTTTTAAACCATGAAGAAAAGAAGAAGAGTTACTGGATACACATGACTCCTATGAAGGTGCTTTCAAAGCAAATGAAAGCACTATAACAGACGTAAACTTTACACAGTACCAATCAATGTTGCACAATGAACAGCAACAAGAAGAAGAACTCCAAGCCCAATGCCCAACTACAAGTGGACACTCCAGACAGTAGTTAACCTTCTGTAACAGGAAGCCAAGAACCACTTGGACAGCCACTAATAGCAAATGATGCAGAATTAGCCATGACAGAAGTAGAAATCACCATGTGTCACTGTGAACAAGCTGCAGAAGATATTGCTGTACTGAAATCACAACTGAACAATGAGCAGTGTATCATTTTCCAAGAAATAACAAAACAAATTGAACATGGTGTGCAACATGAACATAAAAACTACCTGCCAAAAAAACAAACCTATACTGCTATACGTGAGTGGTCAAGTGGGTTCAGGCAAGCCATTCTTAATCAAAATCATCAGCAAGTTCCTCCAACAATTGACAAACAACAATCCGTCAGCTGTTGTAACTGCCCCCCAGGTTTAGCTGCCTACAACATTGGCGGTGTCACTTTACACTGATTACTACTCCTTCCAGGAGAACACCAAAACAAATTAGACTATTACAAACTTTCCACAGAAGCTGCAATGAAACTATGCAGAGTTTTCAAACAAATGAAAATGCTGCTAATAGATGAGGTGAGCATGGTCTCCAACTTAATGTTGGGTTTGATTCACCTCAGATTACAAGAGGTCCTCAAAACAGGCTACGAATAGCTCTTTGGAGGAAAACACATTATTGTTTTTGGAGATCTTCTTCAATTAACACCAGTGAAAGGTGAACCTATTTTTAAAACCTTAGGGCACAAACTGTGCCATAAAACTCTTGGCAGCATAGGAAAAGTCAACCTTTGGCAACATTTTCAATACAGAGAATTAACAGAAAACATGCGCCAGTCTGCAGACCTCACATACGCCAACATTTTAAAAAGTATTAGAGTTGGTGTACTATCTCAAGAAGCATAATCAATATTAAAATCCAGGCACATCCAAGCACTCTACGGCCATAACTCATGTGCTACTCATGTCATGGAACAATTAGCACACAAAAATGTCAATTGTATGTCCTTGATGCCAACTCTTGCAAGCTGTTCAAAATTCAATGACACAATATTGAAAAAAGAAATGCAACAATAATTGAAATTTGCTCCACAGATAAAATGGACGAACATGGTATGACACTACCCATGTGTCAACAAGCCACAACAAGACTACATACCCTAGAAAACTCAGCTGGTTTGGAGAAAATATTAAAATTATCTTTAAAATGTAGAGTAATGCTTAAACATAACCTTGACGTGGAGCAAGGACTAGTTAATGGAGCACTTGGTACAGTTGTTGGCTTTCAAACATACCCACGTGACAACAACATTCAATTTTTCAATATTCTATTGGACAAACTATCAGAAGTTAAAAGGATAGGACTTCAACAGCCCGCTTGCTTCTTTTCAAAGACATGCATGTATGCAGAGAACAATTTTCATTAACTCTAGCATGCGCAGTTACCATTCACAAATCGCAAAGTCTTACCCTAAATAAAGCATTGATAGATATTAGTAGCACAGTCTTTAAAGAAGGCATGAGCTATGCAGCACTATCACACTTATGTGCACTTGACAGGCTATTTCTAATCAACTTTGATGAAAGTAAAGTAAATGCTGATGTTCCTTGCATTCTAGAATACAATTGACTGCGTTCACTCTAAACCCCCATCTAAAAACCTATCCTGTTCCACAAAAAGCAAAACATTCTAAAAGAAAACTACTTCAAACTGAAACGATACAGGATCTGACTGCAATTCCTCAAAGAAAAAAAAATAAACTAATACTTCATCAAGTACCACAACCAAAGAAGAATCTACTCGTCAAAGTAACTCAACTACTTCTTCAAAGAAGTAACACACTCTCTGAACAAATGACTTCGATACAGAACTGTCAGGTCCATCCAAATTTTCAAATACAACTGGTGTAAATTGCTATGCAAATGTAGCAATAAATATTCTATTTCAATTGCCACCAATTATTGACAACATTTACTTACACAGTACAGAACAATTGTGTTTGCAAATGTTAGTCCTTCATAGAAATGTAACCAACAATCCTGACAACACTTAAAGTGTTCATGGAATGAGACAAGAATTGGACTACTGTGCTGGAATGATCAAATTCATTATAAACTCACAAGAAGATCCACAAACATTTCTAATGTACTTACTACAAGTACTGGAAAACAAAAACATACCTATAAATGAAATCTTCCAGATTTCATACATGTGGAAACATACATGCACTTTCTGCAGCCATGTGGCACAGGAACACGTCCCTAATGAATGCTGTGTGTATGTATCCATACCTAACTGTGAATCCATTCCATTTCAACAACGTGTACAAAATGCAAACCATGGCAGATTATGTACTACCTGCAGTTCAGATAATCGCTCCACCTTACAAATACATATACATAGTGAATACGTAATAGTCCTGCTTTTACGTTACAATGCAGATGGTACCAAAAACAACTGTAAGCTGACTGGATTCATACATGGTCAAGTATCTCTTGGTAAGAAAACCTTCACAACAATAGGTATAATCTACCATGCAGGAGCCACAACCAATGCAGGTCACTACACTGCATATATAAAAATAAATTGTGGATGGTTCGAATGTAATGATAGTTCCATTACTCTAAAGCAGAGATTACCAGCAAATCTTGTAAACGCTTACTTAATATTCTTAAAACCAAAATTTAATACATAATCTGTCTATGAACATAAGCAAAACTTCAGATTCAAAATTGTGCTCAATTAAAATATGCCAACATGTATCTAACTGCTCCAAGATTCTGCATCAAGCAAACAGATAAATAAATACCACTAAAATGTAACAAGAAATACAAAGTTAGAATACGCCAACAGGTATCTAATTGCCCCACAAATCTGCAACAAGTCAACAGATAGAAGATTAGCAAGAAACAAGAAATAAACAGTAAAACAATGAAAGAAATATATTGTACCACAACATAGAAAGTTTTTTTTTAATCCAGCATGGATTTTTTTTCTCCCACAGACCCAATGATTTACAAAACAAACACAGAAACTGAGCAAATTGTGCAGTATACTGGTTTGAACTATAGTACTTGTAAAGTACGAAATATGAGGGCCAAAAAAATACAGAAATGTCTATTATGCGATGCAATAACTCATTATGAACTACCTACTCTAACACATGATCTTTTCTTTTATCACAGAGATCGAAAAAGTAGGTCTGGTCCAATTACCCATGTCATGAAAAAAATGGATACAACCACAAAAAACTCAACCAGTAAGTATAAATTAAATGGACTCACAAACACTACTGCATAACAAACACATTCAAGCAAACATCTAACCATACACTACAATCCAAAATGTTTACTTCCATGGGTATCTTATGATGCAGTCCTTGTTACAAACTCTACAATCTTAACTGCATAGCCTAGCCAAAACTTAACATACAAACTCTACAAATGAAACAGTACACAAACCTTTGGGTTGTGGATATTTGATGGGTGTTTGATTCTATGGGTGTGTTATGCTGTGGTGGTTGTGGCCAGGGCCTAGAGGTTTGGGTGCATGGCCTACAGCCTACGGCCTTCGGTCATGCACCCAAAACTCTAGGCTCTGGGCACAACCGCCGCAGCATAACACACCTATGCTACCAAACATTTTGACTGTGGTATGTGGGCTGCTTATAGGGGATATTAATTACAATCAATGCTCCACTAACAACCCAAAACCAACATCATACTAAAGTAAAATAGCTAGTAGTGCAATTATTATGTCTGCGGACAGCCGCTAGACCGCGGACATGCCGAACACATCAGGGGCACCTGCCACCTAAACAAATACAGTATTTGACCCATCTCTTACTCCCCAACCCTCCCCAAGCACTCCTGCACACCAACACACTCCCCAAAATTGCATTTTGCCTCTGTTCGCCACCACACTGTCCGTGGATCCAAGAGGGCGGGTGCATCAAAACAATATGACGCACCTCACGCCTCACTCCAGCCAATCAGCGAACACATTGCGTGTCTGCAGACATGACGCGAGTCTATTAGCCAATCGGTGTCCTGCCCACGGAGCGAACACGGAAGTGTGTCCGCGGAACAGACATAGATATCACACATTTTTTTGCCTTACGTTTTGGTCATTTAAAAAAAAAAACTACTGGCCGGATTTACACCAAATTAACAAAAGCACCCTTTTGGGACTAAGCCATGATCCTGCACCAAATTTGGTGGAAGTTCGTCCAGCGGTTTGAGTTGTAGGCCTGAGCAAAAATGTTTCCTATTATGTCTATGGGAAAAAAATACATTGTGGGACCTCCCTATAACTTTGCCCCCCCTGCACCAAACCTAACCAAACTTTGCAGAACATTTCAGAGTGGGCCATATACTTTTATTGTAAAGTTTGGTGAGGATTCGTCCAGGGGGGGCAAAGTTATAAGCCACCCAAAAAGTGCTCTTCCTATGAGATGAGCAACTTACCCATAACTACATGGCAGCTACCGCAGGCCATGTAATATTCAAGGAAAAACCTTTAATTGCAGGGACGTTAAGGTGACAACTCAATGACAAAACCCTGGAAATTCAGGTAAAGCCACCTTCACTTTGTGCACCCTGTTGTGCAGACTATGACCACAATGATGACATCACAGATCACATCACTGATGACATCACTAATTACAGTACAACAGTAATGGCATTAAGCATGGCCTTCAGCCATGGCCACTGTGCATGGCCAAACATATTTTAACACATGACTGGGTACTGGGCATGGCCTTCACCATAGATTTTGGTCTTTACCAGTGGATGCAGCTTTCACCAGTGTCCACAGTATAATATATACACTGAACAGGCACTAGCCATGGATTTTAGCACATTACTGGCCACTGGCCACAATCTTTGACTGTACCAACTATACATTCTGACATAAAAATGGCCCACTAGCCATGCCTTTGACCTTCAGAAGTCTATACATGTTTTGGCCATGTCCAGTGTACATTTAAAAATAAGACAATGCAATAAGCGATGGCCTTCGTGCTTGCCCACTGTGTATTACACAACACTAACCAGCCACTAGCTATGGCCTTCGACCGTGCCCACTGTATATTCCATAGACTAACCATCCGCTAGCCTTGGTTTTCAAACACAATACTAGCCAGTGGCCATGGCCTTTGGCTGTGTCAACTGTATATTCTGACATACTAATAGGCTCTAGCAATGGCCTTTAGCCATGTCCACTGACTGCAGCTTTCAACTTTGCCCACTGTATATTTAAAAAGAGTGACAGTCTACTAGGCATGGTTTTTAACCATGCACATTGGTATTTTGTAACACTTACCGACCACTAGTCATTGCCTTTTGTGCCGTCAAGTGACCCCAGCCTTTGTCATGGTCAAGTCCACGGCCTAAACTGTTGTTAAGGTAATCAAAGTTTTCATGAGCTAACTTATAAATGATGTCATGTCTACTTCCATTACAGATGTAATCAGTTATATACAAAGCACTCAGTGTTGTCATCAGTGATGAGATCTGTGATGTCATCATTGTGGTCATAGTCTGTGCAACAGGGGTCACGAAGTTGAGGTGGCGTTAGCTGAATTTCCAGGATTTTGTTGCAATAAATTCTCACCTTAACGTCCCTGCAACTAAAGGTTTTTCCTTGAATTTCAAGGGTTTTGTTAAAATGTATTGCTCACCTTAACATCCCTGCAACTAAAGTTTTTTCCTTGATTGTGTAGTATATTACATTAAATAAAAGGCAATTTGACAAGGACTTTTATAAAAATACTTATATGTATGTGTACTGCTCATGCATAGTTATTAAAATGTTACAATGTCACTATATTTAAAAATACATATTTACAACACAACTGCCCATATAGATGCAGATATATATATTTTTTTGTAAAACAAATGTGTATCCACGTCTACCAAGTATATATAAGCGGCTACATACAGCAAAAACTGGGGCAAGGGGGTGAAACCATGTGTGCAAAATGAGCCAATAGAACGTTGACATTGTCCAACATGGTTATGCATCTTTGCGCATAATATATCAGCCAATCAAACCGCACGCTGCAGTTAAGCACTTAAATGTCACTCCTATACATGTCAACACACGTTCCAATCAGATGCCACGACATATTGATGCGAGTACGCTTGTGTCGTTCGATGCATCCCGCACGTAATGCATCAGCCAATCACAATGCGTGCTGAGACTCCGCGTCTGCACGCGGGCTTTATATGCGTCAACGAACCAAACAAGCACATGTTGAGCTCTATTGATGCTGCTACGCCCACACCATATGATGACACCCACGCATACAAGTCTGTCCAATCAAACGGTGCGGGAGTCTGTAGCCACGAATAATCACCAACCCTTCAAAAAATCACTTTACATTCATCATTGCTTTTTGTACTTGCCAGTGAAAAGGTTTCTGAGTAACTGCAAGCACTTTTGGCACTGTACTCTTTCAACTCTTCATACTTTTGACACACATGTTTTTACTTATATTTTCCTTTGTCTTGTGATTTGTTTGGCTTGTCTATTTTATTCTTTAGTTTATTGTTTTCATTTTTTTAAACATTTTCATTTTTTGCAGCCTTGTCTTTTTCGTGTTGTCATTTATATTCTTTTATATTTTCCTCCCCGGTTGGACATACCAACATGTCTGACCATGAGAATAGGAGCAGTGAGCACATGTCTGACCGACCACGAGAATAGGAGCAGTGATGATGATGTCATCATTTGGGTTTCTGAATCCTTCACCACCAAAAAAAAGAGAAACTGGTATGAACAAAACTCCAGACAGCACTGTTTGAGAAAAGAGGCGGAGGACGTACTGTGCACCTTTTGCAACAAAACTCTACGCAGTGGACCTTCCAACATCCCACCTCAAAGTCTAGGGAAATCGGTAATGACAAACCATCTGCTGCGAGTCCACTGGAATGACCTCGATGATGATTACCGGAAAGCCCATGAACACCACAAAAGAAAGATGCACGAGTCTCATTTCTTGCACAGACAAACATCAGCAGCACCTGCAGAATCTGCCTCAACCAGTGCATTGCCAAGGAATGGAGGTATCGGCAGAGGGTTATTTGAGCAGAGTGTGCACAAGGGAGTGCTGAAGAGCAGTTGGGAAAACTCCAGTGGAAAAGGAGCCCTCTGCATCATCCCCAAGGCATTCTGGGGCCTCGGTCCATGGTATATCCAACGTTCCCTCCCTAAAGACTCCCCTGCTAGAGCCCTACGCAACTCTAATTCCAACTTTCAGTCAAATACTTTTCCAAGCAAAGAGTGGGGGACAGGTCTCTCTCCTTGGTGGGTGCCTCTCTTAGGAACAGCCTCCTTGACCCTCTCAGACTTGAACCAGACCTCCTTAAGTTCCAGAAACTGCTCAAAACTCTACTTTACTCTACCTCTTTCCATCTTTCCCTTCCCTGCTAATCACTCTACCGCCACTGTGACCAGTGGCCTGTTCCTCATGAATTTCATAGGCTCCCAAGCCCTTCCTCGCAGTTACCACCAACATCCCTTCCCCCTCTGCACTGTCCTGCAGGTCCCTACTTGGTGGCATAACATTTCACCTTGAAAGTTGCCTGTATCAGCACTTAGCCTGATGTTCTACTCCTTGGCTCCTCTTAGCAGTTCCCTCTCAGCCCCTCCCCCAGCACTTGCCCACTTCTCTGTTCCCTGCTCCATCCCCCTGCCCCTCTCCTCAATGCACTTGAACGACTGAATGCCACAGGACCTAGTAGGACCATGATTATATGCTACTGTTTTGACATTGTTTTTTCCCTGTTCCCTTCCCATTTAGATCATGTATGGGAGGAAAGGTCTTTTAGGCCCCCTCCCCTCCATTCCGACCCGCTTGCACACAATGTTCGTCCAACGGCTGCCTATGCACCTGTGGCCAGAGGTGCTGGACAGCCACAGAACGACCCATATGGATGCAAAGCTCAATTAGAAGGCTGATGACTGACTCCATTATGTATCAAACCCTAACTCCATTTTATACATGCTAAAGCAGGCCTCATAGCAAAGCCTGCCTGCAGGGCTGCAGCTCTCTCTTGAAATCGCACACAGTGAGCCAGTCATTTTCCCACACCTCCTCCCCTCCGTGTCCCTGCAGCAGTCCTGTTCTCACGGGAGACTAGGCGCGAACAAGCTACAAGACAAACTCTGAATCTTTCACCTTCCTCCGTCCATCACTGACCTATGAATGACTGTGCAAGTGCTTGGGTCTGGAAGAAGCAAATCATCTCCACAAACATGCCCCATCGCTTGCAGACCCTACATTTAAGATAGATAATGTGGATAACCCCCCAGCCTTACACCTCCTTTTGATGTTACAGATACATACCCCACAATTGTGTGCCACCCTGGTTCATCCCCAATGCCAATCCCCTCTGTGAAGGCTATGAATCCCTTTCTGTGGTTGTGTATAAAGGGGATGATTCTATGAGATGCAACAGAACGATTATTTATTAACGTGTCTAGATCAATTGCAATGAACATAACGTTATGATCCATATATCTGGGTCCTATGTTCGTGGTTACACATTGTTCCCTACCAAAGATCCTCACTAATGTATGACATGCTAAGTGACTCGTTCAATATATTGCAAACTGTATGGTCCGCATGCTCACTGGATTCTCAATACTATGTATACTCGCAAATGTGTTTGAATGGTATATGATTATCATGTGTACAATATAAATGGCAAGGCCACCAGGCTAATGTAAATAGAGCCATTTTGCAGCACAATGATCATGGTAAATGCGAAGGCATAGCCTATTATGTAATCAGAGCTTGCTTATTATTTGTTGTAAATGAAGTGGCAATAACCTGGCTTTACCTCATCCCAATGATTTACGCATAATCCCACTAATCGAACGGGACCAAGCTTAACAAGCCTCACCGCCATCTATATCTTCTTTAGCAGTGCAACGCACTTAGCCCCACCATTCTCCCTCTCATGCTGGCTAATGCAACAAATGTAACCTCTCACCCTTCCGCTGAGCGCGCACCAAGTATCCCCTCTCCCCTGCGCCCTGACACACAATGTCTCCATAAACCCGCCTCACACCCACAGACTCTGTTTAAAGAAATATAGGCAACAAGCCCCTCACCCCAAAGACCTTTGATGTAACGGTTGCATGCCCCTCATCTGTGTACCACCCCTGCTCACCCCTGACCACTAATCCCATGTGTGGCAATATATTCCCTTCACGATAGCAAACAATAAACCATTCTTTCTTGTGATCTAAGGGAATGTTTGATGACTTTGTCAACATAATATTGTGAATAGGTTGGGCACCTGGACCCATGTAGTCTCACTTTTAGTGTCCAGGTCAAACTTCTAGTAATATAAGTCTTATATGTCAAAATGTATAAATAATGTTCAAGGTATGTGTGGCCACAAGGGCAAATGTTAGACAGTTATAACTTCACAATTTGGACATCGCCTGACCCTGCACCCCATCCAGAGGAGCCCAGCTGACCCACGCGCTCCATGAAGTAACCAGTGCTATGACAGCCAATCTGGGAGCACCACCCCTACAGCATGGATACAGTCCTGTCCCCTTTGCCCAATGACTAAAATTTAATGTATCTCCTATTGCACACGTCATTGATGACGTGATTTTGCAATATAATGTGCATTTTCTGATGTTTGGAAAGAGCGCTCTCAGAGTTTGTAGAGTTCTCTGCTTGCCCTATTTGGTTTTGTATAAACTTTACTTTTTTACCTTCACCCACACTTGGTCTTGGTCTCATTCCCTCCTGGGGTGTGTCCATTACTGACTCTCATTGGGGAGTTATAACTGCATTTTTCTGGAAGACCCTGGACACGCCCCCTCAAAAGAGCTGCCCGCCTATGGCAACCGGTACACTTAGACATGTGCACGCAGTAGGGCGAGAGGGTATCGGTCCCGGCTTTGCAAAAACATACCGTACCGCTCGCTGAAGCCGGGTGCGGTTATTGATTGCGGGGCTGCGCCTGGACAGACCAGGTCCAGAGCGTCTCGGATCAAGACAGACACGTGAGTATCAAGTTTGAGCGACGCTAAAAGAAGCTAGGGGAGGGATGCAGGTGTAGCACATGGAGTCAGACGAACTGAAGGGGGAGTAGAGGAGAGCAAAGGTTAATTTAGTTAAGGGAGAGCTCGTGGGCTTCATCTATTTTCGTTTTCTGTCTGCATATGGCCATTAGGACAAGTTCAGGAGATTACAAGATGACAAAGGAGTACGTAACCGAGCTCTGTGAGGGGGTGGATGGCGGTGCCGCATAGTGCTATCTCGACTAGTGCTGGATATAATGAGGAAAATAAGTGGAATCAGTAGGAGTCTTGTATAAAGAGAAGACTCAGAGTAGAATTTAGAAATGCTTCATTCTTTTGTTCTTTGGGCACGGGGTAATGCGTAAGGGATTAAGACAGAAAAGGGCCTAGAGTATCAAGGGAAAAATCGCAAGGGTAAAGAGGACAGGTAGGGAGGATTTATGTTAAATTTTACATGTGATATCTTTAATGGTTGGTGTTATCTTATTGTGTTGTCATGTTTGTTGTTCATAGTGTACATGGACAAGCCATGACAAAACAAGTGTTGCATCATTGGTTTTACATATTCTGTCATAGTAAGTGTGACAAGTTGGAGAGTACCAAATACAGTGTCACAGTAGTGACATATGAAGAAGTGAAGTATTGAAGTATTATGAATTGCATTTTTGTTGTACAGACTCACAAGGTAGGGAATGAATTGTTATAGACAGAATGGGTACGGAAACACTGTTGGCACACATCTGTCAAAGTTTGCCAGGATACGCAGATAGGATCACAAAATACCATGATCAATGCATCACAGAGTTAAAAGGGGAAGGCCTACCCCAGGTATGGCCAAAGGACGATCGTTCGACAAGAACATCCTAGACATGGTAGCCACCTGCTTGTTTGTGAAATATAAAGGCAAACAATTACACAATAGATGAGAAATATTAGACTTATTGAGGCTCTTGGAGGAAGTACCTCCAAGCAAGGGAAAAGAACAGAGCAAGGAACAGATCACATCTCCCCGGGTTACAAGTAATAGTTGGAATGAGTGGGAAGATAAGAAGGGCAAAATAGAAATCACACAAATATATTCCCTCCTGCCAAAGCCAATACCAGCTGAAGGGTATAGTGACCCGGTATACGTGTCAAAGCCTACATTCCCCTCCACACCCCAACCCACAGCACCTCCCCCATATGAGTATGAGTGTCCAAGAGGAGGTGGACAGGGGAGTACCCCAGCAATAGATATCGAAAAGTTCACACAAGGTCTAGACTCACGAATAACAATGGGCCGGACAGAACTATCACGTTTGAGAAATATATACAAACAAGGAGGATCTGGTATCTCCAGAGTAGAATAGACACAGATGTCATGACCACTTGAAAGGTCTGGGGAGATGGGGTGGAAGAAGGGAGATATATTGTTCATAATTAATGATACACCGACGAGAATAATAGAAATAGATCAAGCAGCAAGTGAGGGGGGGGCAGAGAAGGAGGGTACATGGCATCAGATAGAGAGGAAGAATATTGGTGCGACATGGAAGAGCAAGAAGAAGAAGAGAGGAGACTGGGGAATGCAACAGATGTGGTGCCAGCAGGTATAGAACAGACTGCCTTGGGGAGGGTGGTGGAGGAAGAATGGAATGGAAGGCTGAGGAATAGGATGGGATGAATGGCGGTATTGGGAAAAAAGGGAGCGAAGGTAAGCGCAGGGAAGGCAGCTAGAAACAAGTTACAGCTACAATTTATACACGGGAGGAGACCAAATTATATACCCTGTGCTCAAATGTATGAGGCTAACTTACTAAAATTGTTACCCCCACTTTCGGGAGGGCCAAGTAAGTGGATATGCGCATTCGAGAAAAACACTGCCAGGGTTCCGTTGGCAGTAGGTGATGTGAAAAGTTTATTAGTGTCCACAGAAGGTGACCAAGCCAACAGGGTGTGGGCAAAGGCAGGCTTCCCTGGAATAACTCTAGACTGTGACCGCCATGATGGAGCATCTTTTAATACAGTAAGATCAAGAGTATGTGATGCACTAAGAGACTCTTTTCCAGATACACCAGATTTACAGTCTGTAATGCAGTGCACAATGGGAGAGGAGGTGGATGCAATGGCCTTCATTTTACGGGTGCAGGAGATGTGGAGGGCGGAGACGGGTCTGGCTAGGGATCAATAAACCTCCCTGTTCTACTTTATAATCAAAAGAGGACTCCCCAAGGAAGTTCAGAAGGCTCTTGATAAAATAGCTGGGATAGAAGCCAAAGGCTGGCCAGAAATACAGAGTATTATAGTACATAATTGCAGAAAATATAAAGAAAGAGAAAGGGAGATTGCCCAAAAGAGGTTGGCAGATAAGGCTAAATTAATTCAAACAAAATTAGTGAAGGTCACAGCAGCACTAGCGCCCTCCCTGGAGACAGAGAACGAGAGGAGGAGGATGGGCTGATAGCAATACAAGCCAGGATGGCAGCTAACTGGGCAGGAAATGGACAGGAGCAGTGGAATGGTGAGGAACAATACGGAGTGCCACAATGGCAAAAAAAGGGTGCCCGTTGAGGAAGAGGTGGGTACAGAGGGTTCAAGGGGGTGGGTATGGGTACGGAGGATATGGAGGACAAGGTCCAAGAGGAGGAGGAGGACCAGGGGCTTGTTGGAACTGTGGGAGGTGGGGGCATTTCTTAAATGAATGTCAAAGCCCCCCCGTGAAAAACGTTCAGAATGAACAGCAGTATGGTCACTCCCACCCGGGAAGCCCACAGAGGCTGCCCATGGGTGGTGGCAGAAGAGAAGAGCAACCCGATCCCAGGTACAAAGATGATCACAGAGCAGCCCCACAGAATGCACAACAACACCCATAGTCCCGATAACACATAGCCCCTGTTCGTGGTAATCCCTTTGTTACAATAGCAAATGGTGCCCCGCACCTTTCAGAGGAACGGCAGTGGTATAAGGCAATGTTTTTGATGATGGGGAGAACCCAAGATATTCAGCATAGGACAGCGCACAGAGAGTACTTGCATGTCCAGTACTATCAACAACCCTTGATGCAGCAGAAGAAACACTGGTGAGGGTGGAGATAGGAAACAAACAGTTCATTTTTTATAGTAGAGTCGGGAGTGGAAAAATCATGCCTACGAGAAGGCATATTTCCACTATCTAATCATAAAATGGAGATGCAGGTGTTATCTAGGACGGTGGCTGAGGTTCTGTACACAGAAGAATTGGAAATAACAGTAGGGGGAAAAACAGTGTGGGTACCTCTATTGTATTACGAAGACTCACTAATAAATCTGCTGGGGAGGGCCCTCCTTAGTAAGCTCAATATGACCCTTTCATTTACAGAGAGGGGGATGGTGTGCTCTACACCTGGGATTTGTGCAATGTGAGCCATGCTAGTAATACACACACAAGCCACGGCACATCAGGTGTGTGGAATACCTGTAGACCCAGATATATTTATCCAAGGGTTAAAGACATTAGCGCGGGTTGTACCCGAACTTAAGTGCCAAGAATGGAGAGTGCCAACAGAATTGGTGTTTCATCCCATAGCACACCCCGAGATAATGCCAGGATCAGTGGTGTCCCTAGACTTACATGGGGTGCAGATATCATCACAAAGGATAGCAGTGATCGGAATAGACATACATGGATGTGAACGGCAAACAGTGTTGTGCCTAAATGCCAACATACCCCTCGAGATTTGTCTGACAAGGAGCTTTTCACTGACTCAGACAGTGACAGGGAAATAATAATGGAGATAGCAATTCCCTGTGACTTAATGATTCAGAATCAACAAGTGGCACCACCGCTTATGGCCGTAGTGAGCACACCACCAGTATTTTTTTATAATGATATGCAACAGGTGCCATAAAATGTATGGACAACAGGCCCACATGACGTGGTATTGTTGCATGAAGTGACACTTGTAAAAATAAAACTCAAACCAGGGGCATTATTGCCCAGGGTAAAACAGTGCCCCCTGTCACGAGAGGCAGAAGAAGGGATAAAAGAAACAATACATGCCCTTCTACAGCAAGGGATTATAGTACCTTCAAATTCTCCCTATAATACTTGTATATACCCCATCAAAAAGGCAAAGGGAGGGGCTTGGAGGTTGATACAGGACCTATGCCCCCTCAATGACATCATACAAAAAGAATTCCCACTTGTTCCAAATCCTGCATCGATTTTGTGCAGCTTACCAAAAGATGAATCATGTTTCACAGTGGTGGATCTGAAGAATGCATTTTTCTCAGTGCCACTAGACCCCGAGTCACAATATTTGACAGCCTTCACCATGGGGGGAAAAAGTTATGAACATTGTAGGTGTAACGCTCACCTGATTCCCACGGAGGTGCTGGTCCAGGCTGAACTGTTATAGTCTCTTCAATTGAGAAGCGTAGAGCTCGGATGACTCTCTGGACTAGGCTTCCTCTTATTGACCGTCTGGCTTGCAGGGTAAGGTTTCTGCAGGCAGAAGAAAAAAGGGTTAATGGCCGTTTGGCTGGACTTCCTCCTCACTAATCGCCAACTCTCCGAAAGTCCAATGTCCTGGTGAGCTCTCACCTTAGGCGTATAAATGCTGGGCTCTCCATCCTGCGACTTATGCAGGGGTGCGTGGGTTCCAGTTACGTCACTGGAGGTCCTCAAAGTCTTTTGTGGCCTTAGAAGTGGCACAGGTGCTGAGATGCCAAAAGGTGATGCCGCCGTTACTGCACGAGCGGATGCCAGTAGGTATAAAGAGTTTATAGTCTTGAAGAGATGGGCACCTTTAATGAAGTCTTTGCATTGTCTTTTTCAGGTGCCTGGATGCTGAGGGTGTGGTCACTGAGAGCGCGACACGTGCGGTTGTACGTAGGTATGGGAATTTCAATGACACCTCAATAATGTCCCTTGTTTTCTGTTTTCAGGTCTTGAGATGTTGCGGGCGTTGCTCGTCCGTTGCCGTTGCACGTGCGAAGTACGTGAGTATAATGATCTGTGACCTTATTATAGCACCTCTAACAATGTTCTTTTCTTATTTGCAGGTGTCGGGACCTTGCGGGCGTTTGGAAACACGTAAGTGTTAGTCTTTCTTGCAGTCTTTAATGGCACTTAAATAATGTCTTTTCTTGTTTTCAGGTGCCGGGCTGCTGCGGTTGAAGAGATCGTAATACGCGCACAAAAGCAGGTAAGAAAAGTAAATGCGGCCGCCTTCACCCGATTCCTACTTAACAATGTTCTTTGTCTTTACAGGTGCCGTTAGGCTGCTGAAGAGAAGGCCGCAAAGAATCCGTGAAAGCACAGATGGATCAGGTAAGCGAGAGCGGCTGCGAACGTGTTGCAACTTGCTAACCTTATGTTTCTTTTGCTTGCAGGTTCTGCCGGTGTCTGGATTCCTGGATGGTAAGTATAGTTTTCGTGTCTTTCTTCCACAGGTTGCTGAGCTGAAGCTGGAGATGTCACTGGAATGCAGGAGCTGACTCGGTGAGCGGCCTGCTGCAGATGCAGAATAACGCGAAGCACGTTTTCCCAATCGGGTGTGGTTTAAATAGTGTTGGAGTGATTGGGTGTCTTCTTCCTCAGCCTCGCCCAGGTAAAAGAGTTCCTGTGTTCTAGAGCTAAGGAGTGGCATCAGCCCCACCCAGGTAAGAAAGTAGTCCCAGTTCAGGGAATAGTTCCTCCCAGCAGAAGGCTGGGGACTTCATCCTGCCAGCATTTGCAAAGGTGAGTATGCAGCATGGTCTGCTACAGTTAGGTCCACCTAAGCACCTTTGCAAGAATTATGAGCCCGGCACCCCTGGCGCCGGGACTGAGGTTCCTTATGAGCCTGGCACCAGAGGTGCCAGGACATGGTCCAAAGGGCCCCAATAGGGGTTTGCTGGAGCCGGGGACGAGGGTCGTGAGCCTGCTTCCGGGGATGCTGGGCTTGACTTGGCTTCTCGGGAGCAGTGCTCATGACAGTAGGTTGCCCCAGGGACACTGTGAGAGCCCAAGTATATTCAACAGAATTTTACATGAAGATCTTGGATACATTGACACAAAGAGCATGATAATTCAATACGTAGACGACCTCTTGATGTGTGGAAAGAATGAGGATGAGTGTAGACAGGACCCTGTAATGCTATTGACATTGTTCGCACACAAGGGCTAACAAGTAGACAGGGAGAAATTACAATACTGTTTGACAGAAGAGTTGTATTTGGGCCAGCTGATATCAAAAGATGGCAAAAGAATAATACCTGGTAGAGCAGCTGCAGCGCGAGCTGTGAGTGAGCCTAGAACAGTGAAGGAGATGCAGAACTTTCTCCGCATGTGCAATTATTGCCAAGCCTGGATATCAGAATACGCAGGATATACAAAACTTCTTCTACAGGCTCTAAAGAAAGCACAAAGGGAAAATGTAGCAATACAATGGACACAAGAAATGCCCACTGCCTTCAACACACTGAAAGAGCTGATATTAACGGCACGTGTCCTACACCAGATTATGAATGCAAATTGTATTTATTTTCGCATTGTAATGGAACACTCATGACAGCAGTACTGACACAAAAAACAGCATTGGTTCACAAGCCTCTTGAGTACTACAGTGGAACACTAGACGTGGTAATGCATGGACACTTCGCTTGCCAACAAGCTCTCGCAGCTGCAGCGTTCGCCATTGAAAAGAGTGCAACACTTGTGATGGGATACTCTGTGACTCTGTACATGGAGCGTTCACTGTTTGCCATACAAAAGAACACTAACAACACAGAGAGCCACAGCATATGAAATAATACTATCAAGTGCAAATATACACATAGTGAGGTGTAAAACAGTGAACCCAGCCACATTTCACACAGGAGCATGCATAGTGGAAGACATGCAAACACACTATTGTGCCACATACAGAGGGGATGATGATGGTACACCCACTGCCAATGAAGATGCACTGACTGAAGGAGAGGTATATTTTGTATGTGGGTCAGCATCAATAAATTGTGAAACAGGGGAAAAACATGTAAGGGTGGCAGTGGTATGATTGGAAGAAGGAGAATATGAAGCAATTGTCCCAAAAATATTTCCTGCCCATTTTTTAGCACATCAGCTGAACTACTAGCACTAATTGAAGCACTGCATACAGCAAAAAAAGCTCTGTAACAATATACACTGATTCCGCATACATGACCACAACAGTACATGGTGGACTGGCCCGCTGGGGAAGGAGAGGATTTCGAAGAGCAGATGGGTCCCCGGTGCAGCATGGTGAATTCATAGCAGAAGTAATAGAAGCATTAAAAGAGCCAACGGTCGTAGCGTTAATGGAATGCCAGGCCCACACAAACAAGAATGATGTCATCTCATTAGAGAATGCGGCAGCGGATGCTGCCACCAAAGAAGCCTCCTATTTAACTAAGGAACCAACAGGTGAGTACTTTTTACAAAAATGTGTGGAAGAGGAAGAAAGGGAGGGATACAACTGCATGCCAGTTTTTCAGATGTAAGAATTACAGCAGGACACGCCAACAGAGGGAAAAGACTTATGGGAAAAAAGAGGGTGTAGCCAATCATTCACTGACCTTCTCTGGCGGCAGAATAACACAGTTAAAGTAGTGATGACAAAGAAACTACTAGATATAGCATTTCAACAGCTCTACTTCCCAGCCCATAATGCCAAACAACTTATTGCAGCAGAAATTCCAGAAAATTGGTCTGTGCCAGGCCTACAATAACAAATATTCAAAATGGTGACAGAATGTACTACATGCCAAACATGCAATTCAGGAGTGACATTGAGAACACTACGAGGATCATTGCCTAAGTCTATTGGACCATTCCGAGAACTACACATAGATTATGCAGATGTGGGAGAAAGTTGTAATGGATCTCGATACATGATAGTGGTAGTGTGTCCATTTTTAAGGTGGGTAGAAGCAGGCCCATGTGCCCACCCAGACTCAAAGTGTGCAGCCAAGTTCCTAGTGCGCGAGGTGTTTTCCAACTGGGGGATAGGTGATGCAATAAGTTTCAACAATGGAACGCATTTCGTCAATGATCTGTTCAAAGCAGTAACAACAATGTTGGGCATTACTCACAAATTATGCACAATTTACCACCCGCAATTGAATGGGATTGTTGAGAAAATAAACAGACTCCTTAAAAGTAGACTTTCAAAACTATGTTACACATTAAATAATAATTGGGTATATTGTTTACCCCTGGCCCTGTTTGGGTTGAGAATCCAACACAGTAAGGACCACCACTTGTCCCCCCACGAGATAGTGACAGGCAGATGCATGCACACAGCACACTCCGCACTACGGAAACAATCAAATGCACACAGAAGTGCAACAGTGCTGGGGGAAGAGTTCCATGAGTACCTGAAACAACTAACAAAAGCAGCATGTATGATTGCAAGACAGCTAGCAACCCCATTCACACAAGAAACAGCAAATGCCATGGTAACACCATCCACAGAAACCCAATGCAGCCTGCTCGTGCAAGGGGAGATGGTGTATGTGAGGAGCTTCATACGTCGGTGGAATGCCCCAAGATTTCATGGTTCATATGAAGTTGTGTATTGCACACCCACAGCCGTGAAGGTGAACGGCCTGAGGTATTGGATACATTTGTCCGATGTACGCAAAGCATATGACAATGTAGCACAATATGAAGAAACAAATAGGTCAGAAGGAGAGACCCAAAAATAAAATGAAAAGCAGACACAACTGATGAGATACGTGAAACAAAAAAGTAAGATAAATAAACTGATTATACCAAAATGAGATTTGCATTTTGTATTGTAAAGAATTTGAAGTGTGGGATATTTTTACCCATGCATCCAAGCCCTACCACAAAACTGTGCATTACTGGCATTGAAAACATCATGATGGCCAGAACTCCCCAGGAAGTGCACAGGGAAAACCTGAAAAATAGGTTGCCATCCATTTTTGCCTCTGTTAATGTTAATACAAGAGACCACGGCCAGGCCCTATCCTGGGCTACACACAGAGCAAAAACCAGTGCAAAGAAATATGGTGCTGTTCAAAATCTGAAATGTATTAATTCAAGACAGCTGTCAAAAATAGGTGCAGTACCGGCATTGGACACTAAACGGCGCTAGCCATCCAAACTCTGATAGAAGAACTGTATTTCAGGAGTTGCAAAAGGATCCTGAGCTAGCTGTGACTTCAAAGGCTTTCTGATTAATGAAAATTCTTAACACCTGCTTTCCCAGAAGGCAGTCTGATTCAATTAACAGTTCAGAGACCCACACAACAGCCCAGGATATCACATGGCCCTGTTGATTGAGAGGGAGGAGTTTCCCCTGCAGCCTGCAGGACACAACACAATAGACCCTTTCAATTGAATAGAAATGCAAATTAGGGTGTAACTGTCAACAGCTGCCCTGCCAGGAAGGAGAGGCCTGTGATCTCTGACTCACCAAGTTCTGGGGGGGCGGGCCAGACTGGTATGTGAATTCAATTAAGGGCAAATGTATGTTTGATTATATTGCTTATAAAATCTTGTATTAAACTCACAGAAATGTACAATTTGGGGGTCCTTAATATGGAAATTTGCCCTCACGATTTGAGACCAAACTCCACTTTGTGCGGTGTTCTGGGACCAAACCCTGCTATTTATTAATATTGCAGAAACTGGGTTTATGCTCGAGACATAGTAATTTCCAGTAGTATGCACAGGGAAGGGGTGCAGGTCTGTGTACATTTTGAGGAAAAACCAATATGGCGAAAGTCACTAAAAAGCACAAAATGTTGCCATTTTTGAACACAGGCTCTTAGGGGGATCAGAGTTGGGCAAGAGTGTATCTTAAATTAATCTGTGATATGTGTATGTAATTTCAACGACGTGTGCATCTGGGAAACCTGTTAGTTATGAAAAATTCATTTTCTAAGTAAAAGCGAAGGGGTGTTTCTTCAATAGATTATAAAATGGTAGCACTGGATGACTCACAACTCTGTTCCCCAGTCAGGCGACAGAGAATCTTATAGCCTATCAGGATCCTCAGAGGGTTGGGCATAGAAAGTCAGCCTTCTCACCCACTTTCAAAACACATAAAAAGAGACTGCTTTGGACAGGCAGGACACTCACTTTCCATTTTCTTGCAAAGCACTCTGCCGGACCAGACAATATCCAGAAGGACCATCTCCAGAATTTAGAATCCAGACTTCAGAACTTTTTCAGCAGGCCTCAAAATCTTTTGCAAATCATTCAAACAGCCGGGCTGAGTTGTTTGTTTCTGGCTAGAACCCTGTGCCAGTACCCAGAAAGCAGTGCTGTATCCAGGATCCACTTGATCCAGACCAGCAGAACCAGAGACCCAGACCAGACCAGCAGAACCAGAGAGACCAGACCGCTGTGAAGTGCCGCTAGCAGACCCAGACCAGATCGCTGTGAGCATAACCAGTACCAGAAACTGCCCGGAGTCCAGCCCAAACCTGACCAGACCTTGACGGCCTATTTCAAATTTATAGTGTGAGTACTCAGCTAGAACTGTGCCAGAACCAATCTCTTAGTCTAAAATAATCTGATTCAAAACATTTGAACCTGTCCAGAACTGAATCATAGGAATCGTGTGTTCATTCTGTCATTTCACAGTTGTAAAAGTGTCATTTTGTCATTCTGAAGTTTACTTTCATTGCGAGAATCTATCCCCACAAAATCGTCCGTATCTCTGGGACCACGGGTGCTAGGAACGAGATTTAACTTTCATTTAAGTCTAAGATTCTAAGCTTTCCAACAAGCCTAAACCCGACTTTCTATTCATTATAGTTTTTCCGTGATCGCGCTTGACGCACTCAGAAAAAGTGCTGCGATTTGCGATTTGGTCCAATTAGCTCCTGTCAAAATAGCCGTTTTTGCTTGAACTGCTAAAATTCGTTTTCAACCTGCTAATCCCTCATTGAGCATCGCGAGTGTGACTTGAACTAATCTTAAATAGCTATAACCTATCCTGAACCTCCTACAGGGAATTAAAATAATTTTTAGCATATTTTCCCTTCTTTGCATAACACATTTAAAAGTACTTCTGCCTGTGTTTAAAATCATACCTGTTTTCCTCTAAACTCGCTGGGGGGAACTGGAACTTTGTATTGCATTTTGTTTGTATTCCTGAAAATTGTGTGCTCTACTTCCATCTCCTTATATTGCATAGAGGGGAGTGAATTGCCACAAGGGGAAAAGTGAACATATTATCTCTTGTGAAACCCTATCAGTTTAGTTATGTAATGCATTCTTTCCATCATTGTTTTTCCTTGAAACCTCGAAAGCATTCTGTGTTACCTTTTCCTTCCTATACCAACTCCTAAGTAATCAAATAAGCATACAATTGTAATATTACCCATTGTTGATCACTGTCATATTCTTAAGTGTGATATTAAATATTAATTTATTATAAAAGTGTGATATATATATATATATATTGTTTAATTTTTCCAATAAATCTTTTAAATTGCAAAACAAACCTACTTCTTGGCTCAATGAGGTCAGGGGGATTCAAAGAGAGGGGCGTTATATAAGGGTTTATCATCCAGAGTATAACTTGTCATAAAAATATATAAATAAGGGCTTCCCTTGGGCGTTCCAGACGAGGCAATGACTTAGTGGGATTGCTGAATTGAAGTCACTTAACAGATGAAAATAGAAGTTAAAAAAGTAATAAGATTGCAATAACAGTGATGATGAAAAATGACTTTCTTTCTTTCTTTCTTTCTTTCTTTCTTTCTTTCTTTCTTTCTTTCTTTCTTTCTTTCTTTCTTTCTTTCTTTCTTTCTTTCTTTCTCTCACTTTTCTTATATTAGTGGTATAGGGTAAACAATGATGTTCATGAAAGACAGAAACATTAATAAGAATAATAATGAAATGAAACAAAATGTATATACAAAATTTCGAGTAACACTTATACATATATATGTGTATGCTTAACCCGCCTTTATGTCTCATTCTGTAGTAGTAACCATGGCAACAGAGGGGGCCCCCGATGTGAACAACAGTAGATTAGATAGAAATAGAAATAGTGGATTTAATTTAAGACAATACTCGTGTGAGTGTGGGTTGTTTTTCTGTGCAGTAATCTTCTTTTAAGGTTGTTGGGCCTAGTGGTGTACTGGGCTGTAGCATTTATATCTATCGATCTAAATGAGGGGGGGAGCGACCAACTTGGTAAAACAGGGCACCCACCTCATATGGGATGGGTTCAAACTTATTTGGGAGCACGGGACACAGAGAAACGGCACACAGTATGAAAACAACACAACCAGCACTCATGTATCAGTACGCCCCACTGCCCGATATAACGAATCTGAGTTCAGTGTCTTTGAAATTAATGATGCAGACCCCTCTGAATTACCCTGGTTATATGATGAACCCAATTCAACTGTATTACTTGTACCTGACACAACAGAACAATATGCATTATTCCCTAAGAGTGCAAAGCGAGATGATGAAAAAACTGTCGAGAGGAACATTGTCCTATATAACGAGTGGGAAAGGGGGGGCAAGCGGAACACCCTTAGCCCAGTATGATGAAAGAAAAGCTCTGGGGCACCCGGGAATTAAATATGATGAATATCATTGGCTGGGACTATATGCAATAGAAGACCCACAACACCCACACACCAGTCTAATAAATGGTACGCAGACAAGAGCTCCACTGCAAAGCGAACAACTAATGAGAGTTGCTAAGTGTGCTCTCTAATACCCCATGCCTCTGGTACTCCTAAAGTGCTGTTACCACAATAATCACCTGTTGCAGAGCCGCAGTGTCTACTTCATCTTGCACTATGCAGAATAAAAAATACTTTTCAAGCACATACTGTTTCTTTTGAAATGCTGTAGAATTAGAAGACATGCTACTCAAAACCCCAAGGAGTAATGTGCATGAAAGAACCTCTTTTGATAGTAATAGGAACATTATTTTCGGACAATAAGTGGCAAGATGAGCAAATAACATGCAAAGCAGAAGCACTACGAGGACTGGCAGATGAAAAATTGCAATGGATCAAGAGAAAATGCGCCCCGATATGGACTCAACAAATCGCAAAGCCCATGTGGGTCACGGCCCTTGAAAAGCCATTCAAACTGCAGAAGGAATATTCTATGAGCTCTGCTTCCACGGAGAGGGAAAAGTGAATACGGGTGCAAACAAGAACTGTAGCAAAACTCTCATTATCCCAGACATGAAAAAAGGGGCCCCTGCATTGATGGACACTTACTGGGTTTGCAGCAAACAGGTGTATTTGCACCTTCCACAGTCATGGAGGGGCACGTGCTCTCTGGCAACACTGCATTTCGCCTTGATGGTGATACCTGAAAACCATATCCAAGGGGAGAAAGGGCTGTCGAAACTCAAAGACCCAGAGCCCCTGCAACCAACTGAAGACACCCCCGTAAACGCCCTATCCAAGGAAAAACTGCAAAGCACATTCTCGAGAAAAAGAAGGTCATCAAACTATATCTCCAAGGCATCCTCCAAACTTTGGTGCAAATTCCAGATCGATTCCAACTGTTTAACTCTGCTGAAACGTTTTTCGCCTCCCTCGTTCCTAGCATCCAGGCACAGGCCAATGCAAAATGGCTCCAGATCTCCCGCTGGGAACTGATCCAACTGGCCAGTGACACAGAAGAAGGATTCAATTTTAATCAAGGTGGAGCTAACGGCCTTGGGGTTGATGACGATGCAGAACAGGTATGTTCTAGACCTGGTGACAGCCATGGATAGAGGTGTTTGCTGAAAAATCGGGAGTGCATGTTGCACTTTCCTACCTTTGGCCAATGCAGACAATGGAATTCTGTTGCATGTAATTGCAGCCGTGCACAACCTTGGTGAGCATATGAAAGAAGAATGAGGGGTGCAGCCCAACACTTCGTTCGACAACATGTTTTCGTGGGTACCTTCCTGGCTCGGGATGGCTGTCAAACCATTAATACCCACCATCGTTTTCCTGCTTTTGATTTTTTGCGTGTGCCAATTAGGCCTTAGGTGCTGCACAGATGCAGTACCTAACAGTGCAATGATGATGGTGACCATGGGCAGTGCAAAAGGAGTGGCGCAGATGACACATAAGGCACAAGTACAAACAGGAGATGACTCAGGGCCAAAATATAGGCAAACAGCCATATACACCAATGGGTACATTGTAGATAGGTTGTACCACACAACAATAAAAGAGCCCTGTGAGCTAGCTTGATGAAGTGTGGGTCGACTTGGAGGGGGATGGGGATTGTATTTATTGTCTTTATTTATTTAGTTTTATTTTGGATTTGTGGAGTGCACTACAGCCCACAGGCATCAAGGCGCTACAAGGAAATATGAGAAGGCTTGCTTGAGGGTTACAGGAAGCTGCCCAAGGACATATGCTTAAAGACAGTTGATAGGTTACAATAGCTCATAAGTCGTTGCATCTACATGACTTGTAACCCAGATAAGTATGCTAGGGCTGGGGAGAGTCTCAGGGAAGTGTGCACAGCATGGATGCCACGAAAGGGAACACCTGCATGGGATGAGGCAGTGGCAGAGGAGGAGGAGTGTAAAAGACTGGGTGAATTACAATATTCATTACTTAAGTAACAAAAGGGGGGAATGTATGGGAGGAAAGGTCTTTTAGGCCCCCTCTCCTCCATTCTGACCTGCTTGCACACGATGTTCGTCCAACGCTGCCAATGTGCCTATGGCCAGAGGTGCCGGACAGCTGCGGAACGACACATTTGGGTGCAAAGCTCAATCAGAAGGCCAATTACTGACTCTATTTTGTACCAAACCTGACTCCATTTTGTATATGCTAAATCAGGCCTCATAGCAAAGCCAGCCTGCAGGGCTGCAGTTCTCCCTTGAAATCGCACACAGTGAGACAGTCATTTTCCCCCACCTCCTCCCTCCGTGCCCCTGCAGCAGTTCTGTACTCACAGAGACTAGGCGCGAGCAAGCTACAAGATAAACACTGTATCCTTCGCCTTCCTCTGTCCATCACTGACCTGTGAATGACTGGGCACGAGCTTGGGTATGGAAGAAACAATTCATCTCCACAAACATGTCCCATCACTTACCGACCCTATATTTAAGAAATATATAGGGTTTCATTACGAGGTGGGCGGTAAGGGTTTACGGGCACCGGTAAGGATGCTTGTGCCGGTAAACCCTTACTACATTATTCCAAAGTCCCTTAGCGGGTCCCAGCAGGAACGGCTGGTCTGACCAGCCATTCTCTGCAGGTCCCGTTAAGGGACCTTGGAGCTAATAACGGGCCTGCAATTTGCAGGCCTGTTATTAGTGCCTTCCCCATTCCCATTGAGCCCTATGGGGGCAAAAATGGGAATGGGGAATGGTAAAATGAATGGGGACTTACCGGGACCGCATAGGTCGGAATGTCCCGGTAAGTCCCGATTCAACCAGACCGGACATGGACCCGCGTTTGGAGGCAGCCATGGTGCTAATAGCGCCATGGCTACCTCCAAACTCATAATGAGGCCCACACTGTGGATAACCCCCCCAACCTTACACCTCCTTTTGATGTCACATACACCACAACTGTTTGCCACCCTGGTTCACCCCCAATGCTAATCCCCTCTCTGAAGGCTATACATCTCTTTCTATGGTTGTGTATAAAGGGGCCGATTCTATGAGATGCAACAGAACGATTATTTAATAACGTGTATAGATCAATTGCAATGAACATAACATTATGATCCCTATGTCTGTGTCCTGTATTGTTGGTTACACACCGTCCCTACCAAAGACCCTCGCTAATGTATGACATGTTAAGTGACTCGTTCATTATATTGCAAACTGTATGGTCCGCAGGCTCATTGGTTTCTCAATACTATGTATACTCACAAATGTGTTCAAATGGTGTTCATGTGTACAATATAAACGGCAAGGCCACAAGGCTAATGCAAATAGAGCCATTTTGCAGCACAATGATCATGGTAAATGCGACGGCATAGCCTATAATGTAATCAGAGCTTACTTATTATTTGTTGTAAATGAAGTGGCAATAACCTGGCTTTACCTCATCCCAATGATTCACGCATAATCCCACTAATCGAACCGGACCAAGCTTAACAAGCTTCAAGGCCTTCTCTTCCGTCTTTAGCAGCAGCGTGGTGCTTAGCCTCCACCAGTCTCCCCCTCATGCAGGCTTGATGGCTAAAGGCCCTTATTTTACTGATACCCTAATGCAACAAATGTAACCTCTCACCCTTCTGCTGAGCCCGCACCAAGTATCCACCTCCCCCCTGCATCCTGACACACAATGTCTCCATAAACCCACCTCACACCCACAGACTCTGTTTAAAGAAATGTAGGCAACAAGCCCCTCAACCCAAAGTCTTTTGATGTAACGGCTGCATGTCCCTCATCGGTGTACCACCCCAGCTCACCCCAGACCACTAATCCCATTTGTGGCAATATATTCCCTTCACGATAAAAAACAATAAACCATTTTTTCATGGTATCTAAGGGAATGTTTGATGGATGTGTCAACATAATATTCTTAATAGGCTTGTCACCTGGACCCATGTAGTCTCACTTTCATCGTCCAGGTCAAACGTCTAACAATTTAATTCTTATATATCAAAATGCATAAATAATGTTCAAGGTATGTGTGGCCACAAGGGCAAATGTCAGACACTTTATATCTTCAGAATTTGGACATCTCCTGCCCCTGCACCCCATCCAGATGAGCCCAACTGACCCTTGTGCTCCATGAAGTAACCAGTTCTATGCCAGCCAATCAGGGAGCACCACCCCTACAGCATGGATACAGTCCTGCCCTTGCAATTTAATGTATCCCTATAGAACACATCATAGATGACGTGATTTTGTAATATAATGTGCATTAACTGATGTTTGGGCAGAGCGCTCTCAGAGTTTGCAGAGTTCTCTGCTTGCCCTATTTGATTTTGGATAAACTTAACTTTTTACCTTCACCCGCACTTAGTCTTGGTCTCATTCCCTCCTGGGGTGTGTCTATTACTGACTCTCATTGGGGAGTTATCACTGTATTTTTGAGGGATGCTCACTTTCACCCTGTGGGGCTTTGAAACAAAATTCTACTGTATAAAGCGCCTTACAGAATGCTCAGTAAAATAAAAATAAGGAAAACAAAAATAAATACATCCCCAATGAGAGACCACAAACATAAACATTAGATATTTCACACATCACCACAACAAACGGTGCATGCACACTATTGCACACACACACACACCAAAAAACATCACTCCAACAACACCAACACACTGACACTAAGCACACAATGACCCTGCATAAAGAATGGGAACTGATAAACAACCATTACCACCTCAAGCTGTCTGATGGTCACACTCCTACATGTGAAATGCATGTGCACATGTCCAAGTCTGTTGATCACTACCGTGCAATACCATTACAAGTATTGGACATATTAGGCCTGAATCTCAAAGATGTTTAGTGGAACAAAGCAAGTGATGTCCATGACCATATCTAATGTACACCTCCATCCCAATGCCTGATTCTCAAGGCCTCAAACTTCAGTAAATCTAGATATTCCATTTGCAGATAAGCAACGCAAAAACATTCAGAGTTGATCCATACATATACGCATTTAGTCCAGCTTTACACTTTGAGAATTGGGTAGAAGTTATCAGATGCAAATTGGGAATACTCCCAGGCATCCCCTCATTTGCTCCAGTGCTAATCTCTGAGAATCAGACCCAAAGTATGTTGAAGCCCTGAACTGAAAGGTTATCCACAGAGCTATTGACATATCTAATGACAACTTATCTATATGAAAACAGCAGCTTAAATTAATGTATCTAATAATAAAACCAGAAGAACTGAATGGAGTCTGTATAATCAATGCCCTACTTTTTCCATGTCAACCCCAGCATGACACATTTAGCCGGCACAGGCAAGCAATTTTATATTTTATATTGTATTAATTTTGTACAGATATTTCACCAAAGCACTGAACAATTCAAAAAGCAGTACAACAAAATGGTTGTATGACAGGTATTATACTGACATTAATCAGATATTAGGGTGATGAAAGTGGAGGATTTTTCAGTGCAGCATGGAAAAGGTGAGAAGCATCAGCAGGGAGGATAGAGAGATGAAGGGAGAACCAACGTTTAGGAGCACATCATGAAAAATGATGGAAATAGGTTGAGACACAGGTGTGTAGTAAGAACATAAGACAAATAACAGAGCTGAAGACCAAGCAGAGTGGGGCGTAATAGGAGGCTAGGAGACCGACCAGAAGGAAGGAGCATCAGTTGATTTGGGAAAAGCCAAGAGAGAAAATAAGAGGTTTCGTAGCATGGGGAACTGGCAGGGAGGGCACAACAAATGTTATATATGTGATAGGACAGGAGTGGTAGTAGGAGAGATTGGAGTAGTGAAAGAAAGTAAGAGTCAAAGATGGTGCCAATATTTATTGCTGTGAAGGGAAAGGGAGAAAAGAGGGTGGAAAAGAGATACAGGAGGGGTAGGCAGGCAAAGGAAGAATCGTTGGGAAGGAAAAGAAGTTTGTTTTTGGATGGGTTAAAATAAAGGAAGTGCATCAGTGTTTAGCGGTTTATAGGCAAGCAGCGATATTAGCCTGAAGGGAGTCAGAAAAGTTAGAGACAGAGAAAAATTGGCGGATGGGCTGAAGGAAGATATGATTTTTGAAAAAAGGATTTTATAGAGGGAAAAGTGAAAGGAGGCCAAGAACAGAACCCAGAGGGACAGTGGGCCTCATTATTTATGACCACCCAGATACAACCAATCTCGCACTGAGGCCCACCGAATTGAACAGGAAGAGAGCCAGAGGTAGAACCAGCCCAGGTAAATGAAAAGGAAAAATTGGAATGATAAGAAGTGAACCAACAAAGAACAGTACCAGGGAGACCAAGTGAAGCAAGATAAGACAGCGTTCAGTGCTACTCTATCAGATTCCACTATCTCGGAACCTATGTGTTTTCAACATTCAAAACATCAAACTAAGGGTCTAGAAATGTTTGAAGAATTCTCAGGAGGTTCACATCAGTCATCAGAACCACACATTAAAGATGAGTGCACTAACAGTTAAACACTGCCTTCATTACCCTTTCAATACAGCAGCTCAAAGTGTTCTCCTCTGGAACCAGGTGACAATGGATGCCTTCCAGCAATATTGCTTCTATATCCCTCCTCTTGGGCCATGATTGATATGGAGTTTTGCATATGTTCCTTTTATATGCTATTTAAGTGGGATGTCTAGATCAACCTTTCTATCTCTGAAGAATAGCCTATGCAAATAGCCTATAGCTAGGAATGCCCAACTACCTCACCAGGAAATGACAACACATACAAAACACAGCGGCAAGACTCCTCAGACTAAACAGGAGAGAAAACATCACCCCGGCCCTGAGAAGCATGCAATGGTTACTGGTCAAAAAAAAGAATCAATTTCAAAGCCCTGTGTATCATCACACATAGAGCACTGCATACACAAGGAGTCAAATTCCTCGAAACTAAATTCACCCAATACCAGCCAAGAAGAACTCTTACACCAAGAACTGACATCTGCGTGGACAAAAGGCACAATGAGAAAACCAAGTTCATAGGAACAACCGTCTCCATTCTCATAATCAAACTATCTAACTTGATCCCTAATTAAATCAAGATGACCGAGGACCACCTGCATTTTCCAGAACGACTAAAATCCTGATGATTCAACTTCCCTGCTGGATAGAATGCATACCAACAATAACCAGATACCATTACCCCCCCCCCAGCAATGTTGCATTATTTTCCATGCAATGCCCGTGCCAACTCTGCAAATGCATTAGAAACACAAGTTCCTAATCTAGTAGACTGATAGGACCCGTATAACCCAGGCATTGAACATTTTACCCCTGTGTATAAAGAAAAATACATCACAATCTTTGTTAACAATACCAGTCAGTAATGACTTTATTGTGAAAACAAGCATAAGACTCCTTTAAAAACAACATTGGTGGAGTAAGTGGCCATTCTTCAATAATGTATAAGTAGTTCTTTTAATGTGCATAAAATTAACGGAATAGCTCATTGTCCATCAATAATTCTAATAAAGTGCAAGTCCTTAAGGTACAATTATGACAGCAACAGCAAATAATCATGGAGGGTGATCTCACATAAAACAATCGAGTTCATCAGCTTCTCAGTTTCCTCCATGGAAGTTTAGATCTTCTAATAGGGAAGACAAAAATTGCTTGTTGTGAAGGTATCATGAAGTAGACACAGACAACAGGTTCAAGTTTGGTATACAATGGGCCTCATTACGACCCTGGCGGTAAAGGGTTAACGGCGCCGGTAGAGCTGCCGGCCCGTTAACCCTCTACCGCCTCATTACGAGGTCTGCTCGCGGGACCCGCTAAGGACGTCTGGTAAAACCAGGCGTCCTTAGCGGGTCCCGCAAGCAGACCAGGATGCTAACAACAAGCCCTCATTAACGGGCCCGTTGTTAGCATCCTCCCCATTCCCATTGAGCCCTGTGGGGGCTCAAATGGGAATGGGGATGTACCGGGTCTGGGTTCCTTGAATGGGGAAATACCGGGCCCTCCAAGGTCGGAATGGTCCGGTATTTCCCAATTCAAGGAACCCGGACCCGGTACCCAGTATGGGGGTAGCCATGCCGCTAAAAGTGGCATGGCTACCTCCATACTCATAATGAGGCCCAATGTGTTGTTAACTTAAAATGAGAGTTGGATGAGGGATAACTTGCCCTATATTAAGGTGGGATTTCTCCTACGTATATAATCTGAGGATAGTGTGTTTCAGGAAGTCCGAAGTAAAAATCTGTCTGTGTCCAAAACCTACACCTAGCACTCAAATTGTATACAATGTGTAGGGATGTCAGCAACCAAACAAAAAGTGTTCAAAGTAAAGGTAAGAGCTTCTTCTAGCTTGTGGCTTATAATTTGCTGCCCTTCCCCAAGATCAAAATAGTTCAAAAGGCACAGGGGTCCCCCGCCCCCACCGGATGTTCACATCTTCCAGATTTTTAAACAACACAATTCCGTGGGGACACTTCCCAGCTTTGTCACTTTTCACCAGTTCATATAGGCAGTTCAGTTCCTTGACTTCAAAAACACAAGCTCATTTTCTGTGGCTCTACCACAGAGAGGTGTACTTAGTCTAGGTCAGCGGTATTCAAACTGTGGGGTGCAGCCCCGTGGGGGGCCGCGGCCACATCCAGGGGGGGCCGCGAGAGCCCAGCATGAAATGTTAAAAAAAACAAAAATTAAAACATTTTTTTTTCTTTTTTTAGATTGGAAGAAATGAGCAGGGTGGCTCACATTATCGGGTTGAAGCACTGTCTCAAGCACCAATGAAAAAGTGGGCCGCAGTTGTAAATGGATATTCATTAACAGGCTGTTTGAATAGTACCCAAGGGGGTGCTTTGTGTTAAAAAGTAAGTACATTGTTATATTTATAGAATATTTATTCAGCAACAATGGTCAAAATTACTAACTCCATAGTGAAGTAACTCATCAAACTGTCCCATTTTGATAGGCCCACACCAACATTTTGTATTTTTGCTACAGGCATTGCCCTATAGGCAAGTCCGAGCCTGGTGGCTCATCCATAATGGCGAGGAGGTGCCCACCCATTGGTTCCCTCACCCATCATGGAGGAGCTAAGGAGCCAGCCCAGTGAAACAATTAGCACTCCCTCGGCTGCTTTTTCCAGCTGAGGGAGTGCTCCTGGGCTGGCTGAACTGTCAAAGGGAAACCCTATTTCCCTTTGACAGTTCAGTTCATTCCCCAGCCGCACATGCTCACTGAGCCATGCAAGGTTGGGTCGTTTTGCTTCACCAGCATTGCATAGCTCATTGGAAATGCTGGCTGGGGCACTGCATGTCTGTATGTGCGAGGTGGAGCTCCTGCGCCTCCTCGCACACATGGACAGAGGAGCCTGGAACAGGGCATTTCAGAACCCACATTCAGGCCAATGCAGATGGTATGTTTCTGTTCATTTATTTTATTGAAACCTGTGTATGGATGCGTGAATGCTTGTGTTTATGTATGAGTATGTGTGAGTGTATGGTGATGGATGCTCGTGTGAATGTTTGTGATTGCTGTATGAATGTGTGTGTTTGTGTGTGTTAGTTTTTTTTGGTCCGTTGAGCTGATTTTGGCAAGTGGTGGATAGAGGGGGGAAGGTGGGTTGTACAACAAAGGCATTTTAAAAATGCCTAAATGCCTTTGTTGTACAATCCCCCTACCCACCTACCAAAATCAGCTCTCCTTCTGAGGTGCCGTGGAGCCCAGGGGACATGGATGGAATTTTTTTACTGGATTTCTATCATAGATGTCCAGTCAAAAATACCATGCTTTCCCCCTTGGCACCCCAGCGCCTTGCATACACACATAACCATGTTGATTGTGTTAGGCCTAGTGGGGCCCAGGGGACAATGAGTGTATATTTTTGCTGGACATCTATCATAGATGTCCAGTAAAACATGTCATGCCTGTACCCTGCCCCCCCCCAAAAGCAATTGCAAATTGTTTGGATATTTACCCATTTCGTTTTTAAAGAATGCTCTACAGTGCAACATTTTAACCCATTATTTTACAAAAAAAATTCATGGGGGGAAACCCCTGAAACCCCCTTGATTTGTTCAGACTCCCTGACTGCGCTCGGTCGCTATGGCATTTTTGGGGGAAATAGTCATGCCCCTCCACTTAAAAAATGCACAAACCGCCACTGGCTTTCGGACGGTGTTGGGAACGGGATGGGTGGGAACCATGGGATAGTGGTGGGAGCAGGGTGGGGAGAGCCCAGGGTGTGTGATGGTGTGGGGAGAGCCCAGGGACTGGGTAGGAGTGGGATGAGGGAGTCCAGCCACTGTGATGGGAGCAGGTGGGGGTGCCCAGGGACTATACTGGGAGTAGGGTGCAGTGACGGTGCGCAATACATACTGTCCATTTGGCATTTTTTGGGGGGCCCATCCTGCCCAAATTTTGCTCAGGGGGGCAAACATTTTTGAAGACCACTGGCCTAGTGGATTTACAATGTGAGGCAACTTCATAGATTGGCATGCTCGTCAGAGTCTCACATACAAAACGATCCAGTGTGCTCGTGTATGGACATCACACATTTCACAGCTATCTCTATAAAAAAACACACAGAGGGGCGGGGCAGGGGGTCCCAAACAATTTATTATTTGCTCAAGGGGGCCTTGGCATAACAAGTTTTAAGACCACTGGTCTAGGTGCAGCTGTTGGATCACATGATCCACCCATTACAGGTCATGCAACCAAAACCCCTTCTTGGCTTCTTTTCCATCAACTCTATGCCACAGTGAGGTTTGGTAAATTCATCTGTGCCTCACCTTCTGACACTGTGCTGTGGCTTATTTGGCCAGCATGCATTGGTAAAACTTTCTTGCACTCTCCTGGCTGTTGCCAAAGCTTGGTCTCTCATATAATTCACAATTTCTTGAATGCTCTTGGCTATTGCCAATACTAGTTTTCTCAGTTCCTTGTATCAGGCAGATTCCCAATCTTTCTTTCACTCTGCTCAATGTTACAGAACAATAAAAATTCGCATCTACTCTGTTTGGTATTTACAAGTGTTTATATTTGCTTTTCACTTAATTTGATATACAAAAGCACTTGCTTTGCTTTTCACTTCATACCATATTCAAAAGTATTTGCTTTCAGTTCAATGTAAAACCATGTTCATTGCCTGATTCTTATATATGCCGGCCACTGGATTCACTCAATGGTTGGTCTTATGGCTCATCAACGAGGTGCTTGAACGCAAAGGTATATCTCCTTCCCATGCGGTACCTCGCTCTTTTTCTCCCAGCAGCTTCTCGTGGCTCGGCTCACCAGGTATTGCTCCACCGGCAGTTCTTTATTCTTCCGGCTGCTTCACTCGGTCGGCCCGGTCTCCATTCTGAGGTCTGTTACCAGTTTGCAGCATTCTCCCGCTTCGCTTCCTGCTTCATAAAATCTGCAATCGTAAAAGGGTCATGAGTGATCCTCCTGCCACAACGCTGATCTGAGGAGGTCTGCTTGCACGTAGCAGTCCATTTCACTGCCTCCACAGCTGACTCCATTTCTAAATAGAGGTTGGCATTTAAATCTATGGCCATCAAAATAAGTCCAGTAAAAACTAGACAACTCACAATTAGAATGGTAGTTCTGCCTTACTTGTGCTGTCCTCCTCCTTGTCCCATGTCACATCTGAGGATGATATGGATCTCTATTACCAAAATGAGGTTGCCATGTGTTTGCATTAACAAAATGAGGATGTTCCTTCCTAGTTGGTCTCTTCTTTGTCTCAGTGTTAAACTGGTGTTTCTTGGTGACAGTTTGGAGGGAAGAACAGGAAAAGGGTTGGCAATAGCCTACAAAGGCTTGAGGGATAGAGGGTTCATCACAAATGGGAAATGGGGGAGAGTGTGTCTCACCTAGGGATGCCATCTCCCCACTCCCCAAGCCTCCTTACCCCATGTGATCCTTCCTTGCAAATCCACCCAAGGGTCATGATCCAAAAGTGATTGCCTTTCCCAGGCCACCCCGAGAAGAGGATGCAGGGGGAATAGAAGTGAGGACACCCTCAGGTTCCTCACACTGTGCACAATGCATGTAATCACAATGTAGAATAGAACCAGGTAAAACATGTCAAATCATTACTAAAATATTTATCGGGGTACGTTTTCCCAGCCAAGAGTGTCCTCAGAGGCCATGCATGTTTGTGCTGTACAGATAGGCTGGGGCTGAATGACCTAAGCGGAAATGGGTTGTGTCAAGGGTAAGAGCTGTATTTTCTTATCTGCCAAGCCCTGTGTATGTATGAGGAAACAATACTAAACAATACCCAAGACACTGAATACAGCTTTCCCAAACCCACTTCCCTAAATTAGTGGACTAAGATGTTTCGGACAATCTGATACTACATACGCAGTATATTGAAGAACAATGCATCAAACTGAGTCAGTTACAGATCCCAAAAGAATAATCAGCACCATTCCAGCAATCCCATATTCTTTTCCACACACTGAGGTAAGCCGAGCATTATTACACTTCTTTCTGAAGCAAAACACGGACTGCGCCTCTGCAAAGGTAGGTGCCTCAATAAAAGAAAAATCAAATAACTACACTGTTCCTAGAGGCTATCCACAATATCCAAAAACCTTCACTCACCAACACACTAGCCATACATGCCCAGACGGTTTGAAAAAACCCACCCACAAAAGAACCCTAAACTGGACTTCTTCTCAAATTAACTGACAAACAACCCAACCAACTTCGAGCACCCGTCAATTTATACACCAAATGTCTCCCAACTGCAAACAATTTCCCTCGAGTGTACAAAGCAGAATGCACCTAGAAAACAAACACACACACACAGACAGACTTGTTACTCCAGGATCTACACACATCAACAGCTGAGCACAACGCCTGTCTTTTCCCTCTTTTATTCCTAGCCAGCCCACCGCACCTTGCCTTTCAGAACCGCGATAGCACATGGATAGTACAAACAATAAAGTGGTGCATGGTATAAATCAACATAACATAACACATGTCTCTTTTAACATAACATGGGAAGGTCAGGGCATAAAACAAAGTAAAAAATACTGGATGTTTTCACTTCCTGTGTGCTGTGGTTAGCAACTGTCCATCCTTTAGTGTTATGGGGCAGAGGTCCAGCAGACTGAGGTGGAGCAGCCTCTATCAGACGTGCCCTACCTGAGAGTGGAAGGAATAGGATCCCCTTGATCTTGCCCCCATTGTCCAGATAACAGCAATAGATCATACCCAACACCCACGCACCCATGAGAAAGCCAAACCAAAAAGCATTTGATTTAAGTGAGTGTCCAAGAGGCTATGGAGCTGTGGCAATCAGACCACACAGCGGTCCCACAAACTGTAAACATTTACCATTCGGTGAAATCATGTGTTGGGAAAGAAAAAAGCCACAGACAATGAGCAGTTCAATTATCTCTTCATCAGATGGAAATGATGTACTCCAGCTAGAATCCAAGCAACTGCAAAATGCTGTTGAGCTGAAGCACAGTGTATTCCTGATTCCAGATGGAACCAATGAAATCAGGCAACTATCTAGCCTTCCATGCGCCTCTTAGGCCGATAAAGAAACCATATAGTAATTGTTTGATAGATTAATTTAAGAAACCTATTCAGCCTGACCAATCAGACTGCAAGATGCAGATAGCCTTTGGAGAGAGAGCCAATATCAATACGAGATGCAATGGAAGTGATTTGTTAAATGCAGGACTGATTATTGCATTCACCTTAACAGACTATAGATTTCCTAGAGGGAATTGGAGGGCCTAGAATCTAGAATTTCCTCCAGCAACCTTAGGGAGAGAGAGATAATGGCACATGGCCATAGCAGGAGCATATATTCAGATGACTTGTATGGATCATCACGTGAAGGAGGAGAAAGTACTCATCAACCAGCAAACCAGTAGGTGGAGGGGATAGTCTAACTAGTAATAACCAAGGCCAGTGGGAAGCCAAATACCAGGTGTTATAGCATGGAGGACGGAGCATGCCTGTTGATCTGAATAAACAGAATACGGAAGCAGAGGGAATCCCAGATGCTGCATGTACTCCTAGGGGCTTCAATACCAGAAGAACCACATGTTTCAGATAAAGGTTGGACTGTTTTGATGGCATCTAGATTGCAGACATTGTGCATTAGGATAAGGGGGCTCTTATTTTTTTCCCATCATTTGGCATTTGGTTGGATTAGATTAGGGCATCCGGAGCAGGATATAGATGGGTTAAGACTAGGAATTTGGAAAAAGAAACCTGACTTTCAACTATAACATGACTCCTGTTTTGTTTTCCCCACTGCCTCTTAGGAACAAAATATGTTCGGTATGTGGAAAACAGATGTGCATTTCGGTGTCTTCTTTGTAAAGATCTTCATTGTTGTAAAATATATTGGCCCTCATTACAACCCTGGCGGAGATCCATGGTGCAATTTGCACCATGGACCATGGCGCAGAGCTGCCAACTCCGCCATGGGGGTTGGCGGACTTACTGCCCCATTCCGAGGTTGGCGGGGCGGTTAGTCCCCAATCCCCATTTACCCTTCCCCATTCCCATTTTTGCCCCATAGGGTATAATGGGAGTGGGGAAGGCGTTAATTACGCCACAGTAAGTTACGGTGGCGTAATTAACAAGAGGTTCCGTAGCGCCATGGATTTTTCCGCCCGGAAAATCCGGGCGTAAAAATCACCATGGCGCTACGGAAAGTCGTAGTAAGGCGGAGAGGTACGCCATGCATTACGCTGGCGTAAACCCCTCTCCGCCAGGGTCGTAATGAGGGCCATTGTAATTTCCAACCTGTACCAATAAATTACCGTATTATTATTGTTATTATAATAATAATAATAATAATAATAATAATAATAATAATTATTATTATTATTATTATTATTATTATTATTGTTATTACCAGTAGTAGTAGTAGTATTAGTATTAGTAGTATTGTTATTGTTATTGTTATTATTATATTATTAATATTTGTAAAACTATTATTATTAGTGTATTTAATGAGCTCATATCTAGCTCTGGGAAGCAACAGAGTACTTTGCAATCATAGGGGGAAGAACACTGCGACGCAAGCAGAGACAAAGGGAGCAGGGAGCTAATAATAGAGGGCGTGGGTGGAAAATTGGCAGCAAGGGATCTACTAGCAACCATGGGTTGAGACAGTGGGGAGCAGATCACTGAGACTCAGGAAGGGTGGGTAGTGCAGGGTGTGTCAACCAAGTTGTTAGTAAGGGGACATTCATTGAAGAGAAAGATCTTGAACTCCTTCCTGAACTGTAGAAGTGATGGAGCAAGTTTAATGTTCCAGAGTCTTAGAGCATAGACGGTGAAGGCCTGTCTTCCGATTCTTTCCTTCTGGCACTGTCATATTTCAGGTCTGCACATTTCCTTACTTTGGGTGGATCGCAGGCCTCCAGAGATTCAGAATTTCTCAGTGAGATAGCTCAGTGACTTCAGCGTGACAGCCTTGTAGATGCAACAGGGTTTGAGATGCTACTTGCTTTTGGCAGGATGTTTGGTGAGGGACAGAGTGATGAGGTCGAATTTGCAGAGTTCTTTAATGAGTCTTGCTGCAGTGTGCAGGACACATCTCAAGGGTTCCAGGGTAGTCACCAGATGGCATTCTAAAATGGCATTGCCACCATCCAGGTGGGAGAGGGTTAAGGCTTGGACAATGGATCAGCAGTTGTTTTCTGGGATAAAGGACCTGATTTTCTGCCCAAGAGAAAGTTGGTAAAAAGATGTTTCTGTCTTCCTTGCTATCTGCTGTTTGAACGTGAGGTCTCTGTGGATGTTGAACCAAAGGGACCTCAGCAAAACAAAATAGGTGATGGCTGGAATGTTTGGAATTAATCTAAACCTCTGGCACTGCTCTGGGCAACCCTCCAGACCATTGTTCTTTGACTGCCACACCATTGCAAAAGGGGAAAACCTATATGCAAATCAGACTTAGTCCCACCTCAAAAGGGACAGTCCAGCCCAAACTGCTTGGCCATATCCTTTCTGCATGACACCACATCCCTGTTAAGACAGCTTAAGGGAAACATGATATTACCATTCAGTAAGGCAAGCTAACTCTTCTACTAAATAGCTCTATAGCCGCTAAACATAATAACAGGGCCACCACATGTGAAGACATGCCACAAGGGATAACTTACCCTTGGACTTAACTCCGGTATCTCTTAATTCATTTTGTTAAAAAAAATAAAAACATCTTAAATATGAATGAGCCAGCCATTTAAAACGCATCCTCATGAAAATCTATTAAGAGTTCAGACATGCTATGCTCCACTTTAAGATCTATAATTTTGTACCTATGTTTTGTTCCCATTGCTAACACACTCTGATGATAGCTCTAGTATCTTGTGTATTGGAAACTGAGGAAGGGCGCTCAGCCGGTCAGACAGCTGGAAAAGTGGGCGAGAGCACACAGTGTATCTCTCGGCTTTTTCCAGCCACCTGAGGCCTTCTCCAGGTGGTTCCATATTAACAGTGAGGAGGCAATAGGGAACCTCTCCTTGCTGCCTCCACACACCCCACCTTCCCTCCTATCCCAAAAACATCCCGTAACCATCCCCCTCCCTCTCCCTTGCTCCCCACTTACTTGCTGGACCGGAGCTTTGTGCTCCGGTCGCGGTATTCCTCCCACCCAAGACTTCCATGGAAATATAAAAAAGAACTAAGTCCCATTCTTATAGTGGAGGCTCAGGCCTTTGGGATGTTACCAGCCATATACAAAACCCTGGGGGGTGGGGTGAGTGCGTCAATACATACTTCATATCGAATAAAAGTCCATTTGCCCACTTCCACCAGCAGATGGAGAGTCATGTTCACTTAATTTGCTCTCAGTTCATCAGCAATCTATTTCAAATACAAGTTTACAGCAACACTATTGAAGCATAGTCCAGGAAGAACCCATTGCCCAGCAGACACACCTGACAAAAACTATAACAAGATATTAATCTGCCCTCCTTAGTGTTGGCCCACAATAGTTTACCCTACTCTTCAATTCCTTCCCAATCGCCTGAGAAAATGTGCTTCCTTCAAATGAAACCCATTGCCCCAAAGCCATAGTGCTGTTTTCTTTTTCTTTTAATGACGTCCGATCTAGGTGACCCTCTACTGTTTTTGTTGTAGTATGTTTTTGGGTAAAGAACAATCTTGCGCTGTAGTCAAAAACAGCACATCCAATAAATCAAACAGGGTGATCAGTGCCCAAATTAACCTAGTAACCAAGTTCCAATCACCACCCTCAAATCACAGAACTATGCAATGTAGTATAAAGCTGCATAATAAGCTTAACAATCTGGGTTCAATTTGCCATCATTTTTATATGGCAACTTCAGAAATCAGCCCAATTTTGACTGAGAGTCCCATGCCAGTGCTGTCTAATGAGCAAAACTGCAACACATTCAGTTGTTTAAATATCCCATGCAGAAATTCGGATGGTGGGCTTTGGCACATATATAATGGTCTAGTAAGCATTATAATTTTTCATAGGGATACTTTGGTCTTTTGGGGCTAGCGTAGATACAACAAATCGTCAAAGCTCTTTGTGAGTCCATTGGTTTCTGAATATTTCCATCATCCTCTACCTTCCATTGTGCAAAGACTTACATTTTCAAGTTGGAAAACATTTTGGCAGTGGCTGATCTATTATCCTGTTAACATCTTGACCTGAAAACAGATACAACAGTGACTTTGACCAATTTAATTCAATGCCAAACACTAGAACAGAGCCCCTTACTCTGCTACAAAATGTCTGAGAAATAGATTTACAGCTGGCTCCTGGACATGCCATATCTCATCTGCATACAACGAAGTTACATGTGATTGCTTAGCCACACATAAATAACATTCCAGAATGTGCTTCTAATTAAACATCCACGAATTCTAGGGGCATTGCAAATGCCACTTGCGAGGATGGTCAGTCTTGCATCTTACCTCATCACACTTGCCACCTTGAAGATATAATTAATCATAATCCTAGCAAGAGGACCTGTAAATAGTAATTTCACACACTGCACAAAATTCTCCCTGATAACAAGCATGCTTTGTTCATATATTGCCAGTCAAAACTATCAAAGGCTTAATAACAGTCTAGGCTTTTAACCTGGCCCATCACCCCGGGTCAGATTTCATTTTCCAATACTAAGACTAAATGATGAATATTCTATACAGTATTTGACTGTGTAATGATGCCAGCGTGGTCTCTGTGAATCACCCCCACCATCACATGTGAAAGGCTCACTGCTAGGATCTAGCATACCACTTATTTGTCTGCATAAATCATACACACCTCTCTATACAAGCAACATTGCTTGCCATCTTTGCCAGCTTTCAAAATCAGCACTGTCACGTCTACCTGCACAACTACAGGAGATTCCCCTTCTCCAGTGCCTTATTATATACAAGGATATATTCTCCACCTAGCAATTCCCCCCTACCCTATGTCTCCCTGGTCCAATTTATGTTGGATTCCTACCAACGGTAATTCATTATATTTCAATCATATGCTGATATCAAGAGTATTTTTGCTTCATCAATTCACTCAGCAACTTTCTCAGGATCCGCTTTCACTCTTGTATCCATTATCCTTAAAATCTGTTTGGTCCTTTTTTCCTATGTGCTATCAATGCTAGGTTCCTCTCCACTTTATGAAATGCATCATGTTGATGTGAGAAAATCATTGTAGTCCTAAGCATAAAAGAAGTATGTCCGAAATTTCAATGGGTACTTCCCCAATTTCCGTTTGGTCCAATTGCAACCTTTCCACCATGCCAATGCCAACCTTATCTTCCAGTGCAGATATTCTCTCGTTGTAAAACCAAAAATGGTTGAAATGCATATCCCATACACCGTCACATTAAAGGCCTCCAACAAGGAGGCCTTGTCTTCAGCTGTGTCATCATTTATCTAAAATAAATTAACAAAAATCCCCTCATCTGACAGTGCCAACAAAAGGATTCTAAGACAGTGACAACTGACATCCTCCAATGGGATCAACTCTCAAGAGGTGTATGGTCCAAGAGTGAGGGATCAAAATAAGGCATATTTAATGAAAATACAGCATGTGTGTAAAGTTGACAAAAGGAATAGCCAACCTCATAAGTATGTTAATCTTGCCAAGGTTCAACAAAGTCCAGTTCTCTTATGAGTCATACCTGGGCCATAGAAGCCCATCCTAACTTACATCCTTCAGTCCTTGTAGTGTGTATTTTCTGCTGTAATATACAACTGATGTACCTGGCCCAGAATAGCTAAACATCTTGTGAGAAACCTGAGGGTATTCGCACTCCTCTTTTGCTGGGATCTTTTGCTAGGATCTTCTGCACAGGTGGCCAGGGAAAGGCCCTCGCATTTGGATCCTGAATCTGGGGAGGGGCAAGCAAGGGAAGATCACCTCAGTGGAGGGTCCTTGGGGATTGGGAGTGTGGTACCTGCAGGCGAGACATGGTATCTCCCTGTTGCTTTAGAAAGTCAACCCGACCTCCCCAACCCTTTATGGGCTATTGCAAATCATCTCCTTTCATTTCCCCACCGTTGTCCTTTAGCAGTGCTGTGATGAGGAAGAGGGAGTAGGAGTAATGAACACTAGGAAGTTCGTGTCCACTTAAGTCTGGGACAAGGAAGAGGCTTGCTAAAGCTATGAGGGCCAGGCATGTCCTTTAACTCAAAGTCAGGCAGAATTGGACAATGGTGCACACCTGCAGCCTATTGAAGGAAAACAAGTGTATAAAATGAGAAACAAAGAAGTGAACAGAGAGAGAGACCTGGGGAACTGTCGAAGCAGAGAGCAGCTGAAAACCCCAGAAGACTGGAGGCAGCAGTGGTGGGACCCGAGTTGGAATGGGGATGCCGGCTGACAGCCCCAAAATCTGGGGAGCCTCCAATGTGAAGTGGGAGCAAACAGAGCTCCGGCGAAGCCAGAGCAAAGAGGATTTCCTGTCCATCATTGCAGAAGTAGAGGAGTCGCCTGTGCCAGCAGAACTCCCGTCCACAAGTGAGCAGGGCTTTCAGAAACTGAAGCAGCAACCAGAGCAGAGGAGAAAAGCAGCGAGAGCCGCCGGTGGAGGAAGCTGATGGCCGGTGAGTGCTGGGGAAGCCACTCAGAGGCTGGGGTGCTCCAGGCAGGCCGCAAATGCATAGAGCAGCTCCGAAGAAATAAATGCTTCAGTTACAGATGAATCTTTGATACTAAGTGAACGCAAGAAAGGCAAGTTGTGCGAGACACAGCAATTGCCAATATTGAATAACGAACTGAGAGAAAGTAGCAATACAGGTCGAATTAAGTGCTCTGCCTACAGAGTTGACGTCAAGTCTGAGAAACTATTTATTTGTTGAATAGCAAACTAATTGAACCCTAAAACCTTGCTTAAAGCATAGTAACCTACATACTTGAAAGAAGATAAGCACAAAGGGACAAAAAGGGTAATCAAAAGTGTAGTGTGAATACGAGCCTGAAATACAATGAGACATTGAATATGAAACTCAAACACAGAGGCAAGATACTGAGAAACCTCTGTGTGATCAGGAGAACTAAGGGTTTCTGGTTGTGCGACCTGTGATTGGTGAACCATGTGGTGTGACAACTGCGCACTGACCAGAAACCCCAACGTGTTGCAAAAAGTGTAAGATAAATATGCAAAGTGTCAAGAAGAAAAACTACCATTGTTGCATTTAAACCTTGGGGAAGGAAACCGTGAGCTGTGAAGAATTGTTGAAAATTACCTTGAGGAGGGAGCTCCAAGAACATTTCTTTTGTGATCACTGGTACATTGAACTTGGGGAAGGGAACACTGAGACCTTCTGTGATGAGACTGTGTTGGCCCTGTATTACCTTGAGTCCAAGAGAAGGTAACTTGAAAACTGTTGTGAACTTGTTTGTACTTTGGAAGGGGAGCTGAAGAAACCCTAAGATGGAAATAGTTAAGAACTTTCATTTGTAACACTGTTCAGTTTCTGGTTGACATCCCTACAGATTGGTTTGCTTTAGGTGTGAGGGCAGGGACACGTTTTGGACACAGACAGACTTTTAAGTTGAACTTACTGACGTAGACTCTCATTAGTTTCTTTAGGTAGGGAAATCCGACATTAGCATAGGGCAAGTTCGGTCTTACACCATCTGACATGTAAGGGATGTGGCTCAACTGACGAAAGTTGGGGAACCCTTGAAAGTGACAAATGTTCTAAAGGCTCCGATCCAAACTGAACCGAAGTAACATGGGAAGGCATTGAGATCCTCGGAAGAGTTAGACCATGGAATTTCTAGTCCCGAGAAAAATGCTAGGAGAGTTGAAGCAGCAAATCTGAAATGTTTCAGTCACCAGTCCTTTTACCAAAAGTTAGAGAGTACGTGGTCCACTTTCGCTGAGTCAAGACCATCAGACTTGGGAAGCTCAGGAAAATTTGGGACCAAAGCCTTCCTCTGCCCAAAGGTGGGAATAACCTTTCATCCCTTAGTAGCCAGGGCCATTCTTCCTGTACGGGAAACAGTTGATGGGAGCAGCTATTATCTGTTCATTCCCCTGGAAGAGGTGGTCCCAGCTAGAGAAAAGATCATCCTCTCCCTAGATCCTTGGGTAGACCTCCCCTCTGACATGGTTATGTGTATTATGTTGTGCTCTTTGCCACGTTTTTTGGTTTTGTATTACATTTGGTTTCTTACTTCTAGGTTACCTGGTGTGCTCTGTGCTTTGTTTTAGGTTCCATATTACACTTGTATTCTCTACTTCTAGGTTCCCATCTACGGTCTGTGCTTTGTTGTTTGTTCTGTATTGCTTCTGATTTTTAGGTCCGTTGTTCTTGCTCTTGTTGTGCTTCATCCCTCTCGTGTGTCCCCCTTGTGCTTACCTCCTGTGTACCCTCCTGCTTGGGTTCCCCCGCGTCTGCCTTTCCTCCCTGCACCCCCTATGGTGCCCTATGTCTCACCTATCTTCTCTAACTACTTTTCTATCAACTATCGTATCCCTCTCACTAGGTCTGGCAGGAAGAAGCTCAAAAGGGACACCCTGGTCTCCAACCCAGGCCTTCCTATCACTGATATCTACACCACTGCTTCCTCCAGACAGACCCTTACCGCCATATGGTCTCTGTTCTCTCTCCTTTTTACTCTTCTTCCATTAATGGTGACACCCATTGGGAATCCATCCTGGCCCCCTTCCAATCCTCTAAGACCATCATTAATGCCTACCTAAATGGCACCATCTTTGTCTAGGGCCCTCAGGCCAATCTCCTCTTTTTTGATAGATGCTTTCCGTGCCTTATCAACTTCCTTTCCTATCCTGCTATGCCTTCTTACCCCTCTCAGGCTCCTCTGCTGCCTCCTTCCTCAGGCACCTCTCTGGCACCCACAGCTGCTTCTCTGGCCACCCTGTTGCCACTCTCCTCTGCACCACTTTGGCACCTTCTTCTTCCTCTCTGACAACTCTGCTTTCTCTTCCTACCTCCTTTGCCCATCCTCGGCCTCCTCCAACACTTCCGTAGAGTGTACCTCTGGCCTATACCCCTCCCCGGAAGTCGTTCAAATGTGGCAACCTGCTCCACATCGCTACTCTCAACTCTCGTTCAGCTGTCAAACATTGCTCTGACATCTGCCGGCTCGTGGAAGAGCCTGAATTGAAGGTACTTGGTCTCACCAAGACTTGGTTCACGGCCAACACTGTCACGGGTGTTGACCCTCACCTTCCCAATGGCTACAACATCCTTTCCAAACCCAGAACCAGCCATTCTGGTGGTGGTATAGCTGTGATTTTCCCTGAGTGGATCCCTGCTTCTATCATTCCAATGCAGGATGATGCCTCCTTTTGAATGCCCAGTCTGCAGGCTCTCTATCTCTCCTGGACTCTCTCTCAACACGGCCACTATCTCCAGGCCACCTGGCCAGGTCGCCCTCTTCCTCACTCAATGGGCTGATCTCTCCGCCTCCCTCCTTATATATTCATATCAATTTCTCCTCCTCGGAGACCTGAACATCCACCTGGATGCTTGCAGCCCTCCTTTATGACTTCCCTCTGGCCAACATCGCTCTGCAGGGCACACCTTGGATGTTCTGATCTCCTCAGACCTCCCTCTCTCCTCAGACCACCCCCTCTCTATCCCCCTCACCACTCCACTCTCCTGGAGTGATCACTTTCTCCTTTCCTCCCATCTCTTCTCCTTTCCTCCCATCTCTCCCTCTCTACCCCTCAGGCCAATCCAACTCCACACTGCCACATACCTTCTCGGTAATCCAACCCATGAAGCATGTGTCAGTTAGGTGTTTGCCGCCACTTTCTCTCCCCCACATCCTCTTCTGGCTGACTCACATCCTGACACAGCTCTTTCCACTCCACTCTTCTATCGCTGATACTCTTGATGTTCTTGCCCCTGTCATGAGGGTCCACTTGAAGCCCAAAGCTTGCCACGCTCAAACGCAAGTGCAGGGTGGCTGAGGGGAAATGGCTAGCTTCTTGCGCATCCTCTGACAAACTGGACTGCCACCTGCTCCAAAGCCAATACCGTCTCACTGTCTGGACTAAGAAGAGAGCCCACATCTAAGCTTGCAACTCTGTGGCATCTAACAATTCTGTAAAATCTGCAATGAGATGGTCAATCCTGCTGCAGTCTCTACATCTCCTGTCCCTTCCCAGGACCTCTGCACAGCCCTGGCTTCTCATTTCATCTCTAAAACCCGAGACATCCTGTCCATCCTCTTGTCCTCTCCTCCTTCTAATCGCTCCTGCACTTCCAGCCACCCTTTGGCCACCTCTCCTCTGTCTTTATCTTCCTTTCCTCTATTCTCCCCTGACGAGATTTCTAGACAAGTCCGATCTATGAACGTCTCATCAAAACAGGTTCTTCCCTGTTCTTCCAAAACCATCAAAGACCACATTGACACCCTTGCTCCTACCCATGCTGACTTCTGCAACCACTCCTTCACCACTGGAGCCTTCCCTTTCCCCCTTAAGCACTCTCTTGTGCACCCTCTTCTGAAGAAAAACCTCAGCCGACCCCTCCTGCGCAGCTAACTATTGCTCGATCTCCATAAATTCTTTAAAGGACAAACCCCTGGAAACGCTTGCCATCTCCCAGCTTAATCTTCACACTGAATCTGTTGGTTGTCTCCATGACCATCAGGCTGGCTTCAGAGCAGCCAGAAGCACAGAACCTGCTCTCCTGAACATCCTTGACAACCTGCTCTCTAACCTGGATTCTAATCTCCCCTCTGTCCTCATCTTACTCAATCTCTCTTCTGCCTTTGACATGGTCAACCAAGCAATCCTGCTCAATCATTTCTGTGATAACCTGGGTGTCACTGATCAGGCCATGGCCTGGCTGACCTTGTTCCTCTCTGATTGGGTCCTTCCTTTCCTCTATCTCACTCTCTACCTGTGTTGTTTCCAAGGGGTCAACCTCTCTCCCTGGCTGTTCAATCAGTACCTGCCACCTCTCGCCCACCGTATTGCTGCTTTCTGCTCCAACTTTCAGTGCTATGTGGATGACACTCCGCTCCTTTTCAAGCTCCTCTCTGCCACCTCTTCTCCTTATGTCAATTCTGACTGTCTGTATGCTATCCAGGAGTGGTGTGCCGCCAAAGGGCTCTGCCTTAATGCCTGTAAGACAGAGATTCTCCTCATCGGCACACATTCACCCTCCTTTCCTGTCACTCCCTGACCCGCCTCCCTAGGCCCTCGTCCTGCTCTTACCTGTGAGGCTAAGAACTTAAGGGTCATCTGCGACTCCACACTCTCCTTTTCTCCTCACATCTATGACGTCTCTTAGAAGTCAACTACCAATTGTGCCTCCATAGAGGAATTCTTCTTTTCCTCTCCTTCCACCAGAGGCTCACTCTCTCTAGAGCTCTGGTCCTCTCTAGGCTGGACTAATGCAACAGCCTCTTTCTAAATCTGCCTGCTTCTGCTCTCCGCCCTTTGTAACTTATCCAGAACAGGACTGCAAGACTTGTCCTTGGCCTCAAACCCAGAAATTGTGTCTCTCCAACACTGAAATCTATCCATTGGTTCCAAGTGGCTGCAAGGAATAAGTTGAAGACAATCTGCATTGTCCACAAGGCCCTCTGGGGTCTGGGTCCTCAATTCCTCCATCTCTCTCTTCGTAAATACCTTCCTACTGGAGCTCTTCACTCCTCCATCTCCAACTCTCTCAGGGCCAGTCGCTTCTCCAAGCAACACGTTGGTGGTAGATCTCTTTCTTTGGCTGCGTCCTTCCTCTGGAACAGCCTCCCTGCTTCTCTGAAACTCGAGGAGAACCATCTCTGGTTCTGGAAGCACCTCAGGACCTTCCTTTTTGCTTCTGACTTCTCTCTTCCTCTCCCCTGCTGATTTCCTCTCTGATATTGCACTGGTCACCTGGATACCCTCAGATTTCATGCCCAGGTCACTGCCCGCCCAGTTGCACACCTGCACTGCCTCTCAGCAACCCTTGCAGTTGGGTCTGTACCTGTAACCCTACAGTCCCCCTATCTGCATGTTTTAACACCTGCTGTTTTCACTTACCCTTGCAACTTACACCTGTTGGCTGCACTTCTTGTTATTGTTTTCATCCCATGTACAGCACTGCCACCTCCTCCTTCCCCAGGCACTTTTCTCCTCTCCCTTCCGCTGCACTTGCGCAATCTCAAAGTCACTTGGTCTAGTAAGATCGTTGTCTCTGTCCTCGTTCTGGTCCCCCTTCCTTGCCTCATCGCGCCTAGAAACACTTGTGTATTGGCACATTACAAATCCCGTATCATATATCATATCATGGGATGCTTGTCTTACAAAGCCTTCGGGAAACCTCTCATCAGGAGGACCTAGAAATATTTGATAGGATCCTGAAAGTCGATAGAAGGTGGGATCCGGATAGGAATCACACTTTAGGGCAGACTCCCACCTTTCCATTTCCGTAACATCCTTGCATATAAATAACTCAGACATGGGACAAGAAACCTACACCTCTAACCCTGTTACATTCCTCCTTCAGAACCATAACCTTGAAAAAGAAAGTGAAGAAAACATTTCCCTAATGAACACCCAAGATTTAGGAGGGTCTGGCAAGTCCCCTAAGAAACTCCCAGAGGTTGATGGTATCAGGGTAAGAAGGGAGAAAGGCCAAATACCATCCACCTATTTGCGTACTCCCATAGAGGACCCAGAACCCTCATGGGAGAAGTGTGGATTCTCTCCGGGATACTCCTCTTTGGTGCACAGGGAACAAGATCTATCGTCCCCAGAAATATCCCTCAAAAACTCCCTAGAAGTAGAACATCTAAGTCATTGTAAGCCAGAGGTTGGGTACAAGGAACAGAGAGAGGTCTAAGCCCTAAGGGATCTTAATAAAGTCTCCTCTATCAGGCCATCTTGTGCACCATAACCGGTTGATGTTCCTTAGTCCTAAAAGGACAAACAGTAGATCGGGAAACCTTACCCAACAGCATATTATCTGATTTGTTACTGAAGAAGACACAGAGAATTGTTCCCTGTCCCCTTACATGTACCATATCCCTCCTGTTTAGAACGCTGTTTATTTTGTGGGAATTGTGATGTTTTCATGGAGTCCTGTTCTGAGAATTTAGAAGAGGATTTAATGGAGGCCCAAGAGAAAGACACCAGAGAGATGCCATCCTTTGAATCTCCATTACCTTTGGAAAACAAATTGGAAACCACCTCGGAAGAAATGCCAACCACCCTTGAGTGTTATTCAACAATTCAGGTAGAACCGCCAGCGTACAATCCCAAATTAAATCCATGCTACTCTTGCAGAGAGGTAGATCATATGGAATCAGATTACCCCTTAAATAAACTTGATTCCACCACCTTCTCATTCAGAGATAACCCCAATTGGGATAAGTTAGATAGGGAAGAAAACGTTGAATTAAAAATAAAATAAATTAAAAATAAAAATTGAAGTTATCTTATATACACAATGTCATGACATGCTAACTGGAGAGGAAAAGAAACCTGAAACAAAGACAAAGTAAAATAAAAACAGAAGATGACACTATCCCTTTTTATACACTGGGACTAAATCCTCCTTTCAAGCTCCTGCCATCTTAGAATGGAGAACCCTTTGGCCCCAACTACATAGTGGGAGTAAAAGGTGCGGCTTACAATCAAAACTACTTCCACGTAAATGGATAAAAATGTGTGAGAAAAGGGTGGGTTCTGTACATGGTCATATTGAAACCTACCCACAAGTTGAAATACCCATTGCCATCTTGGGTAGAGAAGTACATCTGGTAGTGGCCGTGATTCCCAAGTTACCAAGCCAATTAGTTCTGGGAACAGAGTTACCCCAGTTTGATCAATGGGTTTCTCAGGTAGCACAAATACAATGAAAAGCTATTAGAACTGACTATTCTACTTCAAAGAAACTATAGTCTCCCAGGATTGAGAAAAGCACTAGTAGTAAAGAAAATATTAGTTTTTTGGAAGATAATACAACACCTCGGCTAATATAAACCAGCCTAAGAGATATGCAGTGTGTTTTGGACCGGTCCCTAGACTGCTCTACAGTGAAAACCTGAAGAAGTCAAGGGCCAGATAACATAAACTTTCTTTCCCAGTTTCCATGTGAAACACCTCGGTCCAACCCGCATTGTGGAAGGGTATGTGAGAGGCTATTCTCACTCCTGCTTCCTTGGGATCCTCCTTTCATTTTCCACCTTTGACCTTTCTCTAGAAATGTTTTACAACCTATAAACATCAAAAGGATATATAACCTGTCATCCATCTTTGATTATTTTGGTATCTGTGTGACTGAATTCCATATGGGATGTTGTACTGTGCTGGGATATCTGGATTTTTGTTATGCAATGTGAAGATAGTTTCTCTTGTGGAATGCATGTTCTGCTAAACATGCACTTCCAACATGTGTCCTTTTAAAAAAAATGTAATCTTAATGATTATTCTAGGGTTAGTATCAAGCTCTCTTACTATGTAAAAATCACAGTTATTCACATAATTGGAAGGATAACCCAGGTGCAACGCATTTGTCTTGGAAGCAAGACAAATCAGTGCAACACAGGTTTGAATCCTGATCCCACACTTAATAACCACTCATTAGTGTCAAGCGCGTTATAAAAGAACAATTATAATGTGTACTGCTGTTGTGCAGTGTAAAGACACATCAGCTAGATAGAGATTCTCATGTTTCCAATAAACAGCTCATTTGCCATTTGGTGAACAGATTATTATAATACAAATATCTAATGGCACCTATCACTCTGCATATGAATCTAATAACACCAATAAGAGATTTAATCTTAAGTTATGGAGAATGTTTCTTGCAATGTTTTGTTGGAAAAAAGATTTGCAAATGTCACATGCATCCAGGCTGTGATGAGGGCATAGGCAACAGGGACATTCCTCATTTCTCTGTTCTATATTGACATTCTTCCGGTGGCAGGTGGCTGAACCTTTCAAGAGGGATTTATTAACCATACATCTTAGTCAATAAAAGAAGACTTGAGAATAACAGTCCTAACTGAGGTTCTAACCTGGAGAAAGTTCAAGAAGATTCCCCTCTCTCTTTCCAAATTTCAGAAATATGAAATATCTCATCTGTAGAATTCACTTCAGACACATTCAATGAAAGTGGATCTCAGTGTTGGGTAAATAATCGAACGATGACCCCTGGGACAGAGCTAAAGAGGTGGGTATCTAATAGGCCAAGATTCTAAAGTCCTGAAATGAGATTGAGAATAACAAAAGAGTTAAGAAATAGTATTGGCACCCTCCTCACCACCCCCTGTGTAGGATGCCACCTGCCATAAAATGATCTTGAAAACTGTTTTCCCTTGCCCAATGCCATTACCTTCTTGCAAGGTTCACCGGAACCTTCAATAAATTGTCCCTTTTGCAGTAGGGTTCCTTGGGTCTCCTCTCCGAGTCCCTTCTTCCCTCACTTCAGTGTTTTCATTGAGCGAGAGTACCTACATGCAAATCGAGTTCACAAATCAGTTCTTTCTTCTTTTCCACCAGGCAATGTCTGTGTTTCCAATGTTGTATGTCTCGGTCTCTCCTCATCGTCACTCACAGTCATTGTGATGAATCGTCTTGTTGGGGAGTGGCCTTCATAAATAGTCCACTGGCTGGATACCATCACAATGTTGTCTCTGGGGATCTTGTGTTGGTCTATACATTTCTTAAGGTAATCCCACAGTGTCTCCCAGGAGGCCAGGAGCAATTCAAGGGGCCTGGCTGGGTTTTGGATCACTTCTCCTTTTGAGGATTGTGAGCATAAAACCACTCAACCCAGTTTTATTCCCATCTGAGCTGATTAGATGTTCCCTCAAGCCAATGAGCCAGTTACTAAGCATTATCTCTAGCCCTTGAGCTGGCTGCTGTCTAACATCCTTGATGTTCTGCCACATACTTTTTCCTCCCTGAAATTCAGGACAACAACACATAGATTTGTGGTGTCTTCATCTCTGTCCAGTATTGTCTCTGCTTCTCTCCCCTCATACTACCCTTCCTTCCTTCTTCCATCTTTTCTGATTTGCCCTCTCCTGGTGGTTTTCTATGTCCCCATTTCCTTGCATCTTGTAACATCTTCTGCTTACTCATTTCCTCCTGGGTGCTCCCACACTCTTCCAACCACAACTATATTGATATGCAATATGTTGCTGGGCAACCATTTTTTGTTTCAAGCTAGTTCTGAAAGTTGCTCATGAGAGTTTCTGTATTTAATATGACAGTGATTTCAACATGCGTATAAAAAAGGTTGGGGATGCTTGCATCTATACCATTAATGTTGAAGCACACATGTGGATGGATGCATACCTTTATTTCATGAGGCGGAACAAGTAGGCTTCTCAGCAGGAATCCACATAGCACACTTTAACAGACTGCTGAGCGTTAAGCAAATTGTATTAAGAAATACAATGGCCATAATAAAATTTGAAGGCAATCTTTTATAATAAAAATTAAAAATAATCTTTTACATATATTGAAACTATTGTCTTTCCTTCAGGATGCACTCAGAATATGTTTGATTAAATCAATAATGTTCTTTATAGAAGGTAGGTCCCATAGTAGTAACAAGGTATTAGCATGATCAGCATTATAGATTTCTATTTTTCAGGTGCAAATTAACCTAATGAGTTTAATGGGTTGTGCAATAGATATTTCAGTGGGAGTCGTAATGAAATTGATGTCTGCTCACAGGTATGAATATTTTACACTAGATGTTTGTTCATGTCACAGACCAGACGTGGAGTACTATGACAATCCATAGTGCATATGTTATGTTTTTGCATATATCACAGATTTTGCAAAGCAGAAGCTCATGAGGAATCATTGAATATCATGAAGTGATTTGTCCTGGCGATGGACATTTGTTTACTGATGGATCAGTATATTGGTTAAGCTCTATTTTGTGGCCAAACATAGCTTGTTGGCTGTTATTTTGTTTTAATTGCTGAGTTTCCATAGTTAATATGGGTTTGATGTAGTGGCCTGTATCTATTGACCACATCCAAGAATATATGAGAAGTACCGGACACATGTTCAGACATTTAAGTTTGTCTCCTAAGATATTTTGAAAAGTACCAGTAATCTGTTGGCATGTATTGCACTTAGATTGTTGTTGACATTAGGAAATGTATGGCACGTACATGGTTGCTGTGGGGTAGGAATTGTATTTCACTTAGACTTAGATGGTTGTCGGGGTTTGGACATTATGGCTCAGAGATGGTTGTTGGTGGGTTGGACATGTATGGCACTTAGATATTTGTCGGGATTAGGACATGTATTGCACGTAGATGGTTGTTGGGAATTAGGAAATGTACTTAGATGGTTGTTGAGAGTTTGGAAATGTATAGAGCTTTGATAGCTGTTGGGGATCGGAATTGTATTGCACTTGGAGGGTTGTTGGGGGTTAGGAAATGTGTGGAATATTGTGTAGGTTTAGCACATGTACTGCTCTTAGAAGTACAGAGAAGCTTAGCTCTTGTTTTACACTTGGAGGCAATTGTGTGGGTTAGCAGAGTTTTGGTATGTCTAGTGTACCCCCCTCAAACTGAATGTATTGGAGATAGACCACCCTCCCCCTAAAACCGTATGTCGGGTTGATCAATGACTCTAACACTGTGAAAATCAGAAATTAAGTGCCTTGAGGAAAAGTGCTTTGAAGAAGCAATCTATTTTATGGGGTCAGAATGTCTTGTGCGATAGAAAGTATGTTCACTAGTACATGCTTATCATAAATTACTAAGAAACTAGATTTAAATCAGAGCAGGACCAAGTTTTAAGTAAAAATAGGTTAGTCAGGCATTTTGTAATTTGATCAGCCATTTTGAGTGGGACCAAGTCAGGCAAACTGAGATAATGCTGGGCATACACATAGTGGATTTCCGTAAAACCATGCTGACATGATGAAAGAATTACCTTATGGTAGTTCAGTGAGAGTTCAGTATTCAAGGACATGGTGTCTAGACTTATAAGCTATAATCTTGACAGTGATGAGCCGGGGAAGCAAGCTAGCATTCAAGGGAAGATAGTAATTGTTGCATGCAGTTATTTCAAATGAGCAACAATTGTTGGGTTAGCAGAGAGGGCTCACAGCTGATGCCCATATGTGGGCATCTGTGACAGGAAGGCATGATGCTGTTGCTAAATTTATTTCAGGTTTGACCTCAGTAGTATTCCCATTTTTAAAGGTCAGGTACATCACACACAATTGTAATCAGTTACATACATAGGTATGACATGGGAGCTTTGTGAATTGACAGTTCAGTCAACCAACCATAGAACGGGAAGGGGCTTGTCTTGGAGTGCCTGAACCTATGAGAGTGCACTACATCATAAATAGGGAGCTGAGCCAAAGGAGAAGGATAAAGAAGGAGGGACACATTAATAGCTTTTAGGAGATCTTCTGAAGTCTTGTGATGACTGATGTATCCTGATATGCTGTACCTCAAGAATATAAATGTCTTTTGAAGTCCAGTCTCAGTGTCCTGATGTGCTTCAGCCTCCCTTTCCTGATACCAGTTGCCAAGACCAACAGAAGGTGTTGGGACCTTCTCTTCACTAGCACTTTTTTTATCCCTGAAGAACTGTGAAGGCTAGCAATCAGGAGACACCTAATATTAACTCTGGGTTAGCAGCCGTATTCACTGAGAATGAATTAGATATAGATCTGCACAAGCATTACACATGACAGACTATGAAGTCTAACACTTGGACTGTTCTTGAAGAATTGTGAAGGTCAACACATGCAAGGGATTAGGAGAAATGGTGTGTATCTAGTAGTCACACTTCACACGCAGAACTGGTAAGACTGGCACTTGTATTGCGGTTAGAAGAACAGTATTAGATGGTGTGTTGCATTAGATTGATCTGAGAGAGGGAATTTGTGCGACGTGTTATCAAGTTAGCCTGCTTTTATGCTCAAGATCTAAGTTAGTAACCCTTCCATTGAACTTAAAGATCCTAAACTAGCCATGAGGCAAGTGTCAGGTGGGGGTTTCTGGTGTATTGCACCTGAATGAGCTCAGGGAGTTGCCCTGAATTGCACTGGGAGGACAAGAGGGGTGGCCGGGTATCGTGTTTGGATGATCTGGTAGGGCAGGTCATTCAAGGTACTTGTAAACATTGTGAAGGTGTAGTATGTGCACAATATTTATGAAGGTTCGCCATGATCTCCACATAACATAGATTTAAAATATAGCCAATATAGCCAATGCTCTGCTAATGATAATTTGGCCACGATAAGGCTTAGAAGGGATGACCAGGCTCTGGCAAAGGCAACCCCACAACGTAAGGCATGTAAATAGGTCCTGAGAAAGGTCAGGAGAAAGAGTGAGTGCAAGAGGCTCGTTATGTGTCCAGTTGGCCCAAATTTGTCATACATCTTCACTGCATACTGATGGCAGAGGTGTTGAGGTGTAGTCTGGTGTAAGTAGGTGGAACAATTATTTGACCAGTCAGACGGAATTTGGTGTAGTCGTTGCTGCATTCTGATCAGTGAAGGTAGCCATGTCTGCAGTCGGTGTTAACCAGAGTGGAAAAAAAAGAAAACAGAAAAAAGAAAATATGTGAAATAATATATCTAAATGCTTTCCTTTCTAAGCTGCTTAATAAATTCCCGCTTTAGCTACTGCACGAAACTTCTAACATGCACACATTTTAAAGAAACATCTGCGAGGAAGCTCCTACTGGCCGAGTAATTCCTCGAAGCTTTATAAAGTGCCTGCCCATTGATGACTGTGTTTGGGGACATTCTCAGAGGCGCCGTTATTGCCAAGGAATAAAGTAACATTGACAAGACGAGCAACTCTTTCTGCCAAGCAAATAAACAACGTGTCGCGTTTGGTTCTAGACATCGAGCAGAAGCCGGGACATATTTACGTCATTCTGTGCCATGAGAAAAAATAAACGTCGACTGTCTTGAAGAGATACTATGCACGTTGGTTACGTAGTTTCTATCCGCTATATTCAGACAGTCATTACAGCTGTGGAAAAATGAATCATGTAAAGCACATTTAACATACATTAGTGACGTATTTATTATCCGTGGACAATATCCCAGCTTTTAATGACTCAAAACGTCGGGATTGTGTTGCCGCAGAACGCATCCATGAGTTATATTAGAGCAGTGATATACAGTGCATTGCAATATTACATACTGGATTCCGTGTGGGCTTACGTAGCTTCTCACCAGTGGGGAACTAGCACAGTTTAATGCTCACGGTACATTAATATGGAGAAACACGTTAACGTTCCAGAAGGAAACTCCATAGGAGCATTTTAAATAGATGTCTTTGTCGATTAATCAAGATGTGAGTTTAAAAAATAGTGAGTCTTGGTGATGTGCAATGGTTGTATATCCAATGAGTCTAATCTAAAATGTTACATATGGTAACAACCATTGCTAAATTATCCATAGCTAATTGGCATCTTAATTGTTCTTAATCTGAAATAGACAATTAAACATGTTCTGGACTATTAACTGGTTCATATTTTAGGTGTTCAGCTAATTAGACATTTCCTAAACTACTGTATTCATTTGCATTTGGGTAATTTGTCCTCAACAAAACTCCATTACCGTTAAGCTCGCATTTCTGTGTTCACATTGTCTACATTCACAAAATCGTTCTAGCCAGTGAGGCTAAGAAAAACAGTAGACTTTTACATTTCAAGTTGTTAATGGCATTCACTTCACCACTAACCGCAATAAATAAATGACAGGGAACAATTTGTTCTCATGCATGATTTTCTTTGATTGCATGAATGTTGAAACGTTTCTCACAAGTAAGGTACAAACCGAAATTGCATTATTTTGACAAAAATAATAAAAACACTACAAGAAAGAGGACAACTCAATATTGTGAAACTAATACACATTATGAGTAACGTTGTAGTTCTGTTCATTTGTATAGTTTTTGATTGCAGACTTAAATGACTTGCTCAAAAAAATAACATGCACAAATCAAGTACATATATGCATACCTCAACCACAGACATTTTATTTTATATTTGCTTTTCTGAAATTTTACAACATTACCCAAACTCTAAATTAAACTAAAACAGCATCACTAGAACAGTGGTAGCTTTTCAGCTTCTGGAGACCAGTTGCCAAACCTCCCATATTTGTGGACCCTCTGGGTCTTGCAACACTCCTTTGCACAATGGAGTAATTGCCTTTGCAAACACACACAACAATAAAACCTATTTAGATTATTTGCAGATCTATAGACTGGCGTCCCTGCAAGCCTGCACAATGTTGTGAATTGCCCTGGGCTGAGATGCTCAGCACTGATGAATATTAAGAAATGCCAGTTTGACCCGGTGCAACTGGAATCCAGTGATTGGGTGCCACTGCCTTAATTGGGGTCCATGGGTGCTGAAAGTTTCAGACCAGAGTACAACATGACGGAAACTTCACCCTTTCTGTCTAAGCTCGGGGTCATAAAGTTGACCCCATCTAGCGGCCGATTTGGAAAACAAATGCGAGGAAGGGTTGAATGGCGACAGTTCAGCCCTCCATCTGTGCATTGTTTTGCCACCCTTCCTGCCCACGAAAAAGAGAATACTTGGACTGGGGAGAGAGAGGACACACGCAGTTCAAGAATAATGGGGCATGTTAAAATAATGTGTGTGTTCATGTTTGCATGAATGCGTGTGCGTGTGTGTGTTGAGAGAATTGAAATAAGTGCTTTGCGTATGCCTGTATATATGCATGTGAGAATGAGGGCCTCATTACACGGTAGGCGCTAAGGGATTACCGGAACCGGTAAGGTCACCGCTGCCGGTAATGCCTTAGCACCCTACTACGAGGTCCCTCAGCGGGTCCCGTCCTTAAAGCCTGGTCTGACCAGGCGTTAAGGACGGGATCCACTGAGGGACTTCAGAGCTAATAACGGTACTGCAAATTGTGGTACCGTTATTAGCTCCTTCCCCATTGAGCCCTATGGGGGCTCAAATGGGAATGGGGAATGGTATTTGGAATGGGGGACTTGCCAGGTCCTCCAGGGTCGGAATGACCCGGTAAGTCCCCATACCGCCTAACCGGACCCAGTATGCGGTAAGGTTACCTCCTACTGTTTAATGAGGCCCTGAGTGTTTTAATGAGCTTGTCTATGCATGTGTGCCTGTGTGTGTGTCAGACTTGTGTAAGTGTGTGTTTGGTGGGGATTAGGCCTGCTGCCTGAAATAGCTTACACTCTGTTCCTCACTGCACACCTGATGCCCCCAGCATGAAAGTTTACGCCCACCACTTGAGGAAACCCATCACACGCAGTTATGCTTCACTGCTGCGTCATTGTATAATTCATGCCTCTTCACTGCTGCCAACTCAATATTATTACTGCAAACTTATATCTAATTATTTTGACTTTCCATCAACAATTCCAATACTTTGGCTGCATAGCTGCATTTAGTATTTCTTAAAATGTCAGAACAAAAGAAGAACAATAGAAATGTCTACCCAGTGATCTCTCCTCTTTAAACATGTGGATGGAAACAATTTTATGCAAACTATCTAATGTTTAATCCTCCATTTCATTGCTCAACTCATGTACTATATCTGTGCAAGAAGAATTGCAATCCTTTAAAAATGAAATAAACATTGTATCGGGAGGATTGGGTTCCGGTAATACAGGCAAATCCCCAATATAAAATTCATTGAATTGAGATCAGCCTTGAAGAAACTTGGTATTAGATACTGTCTACTTGATCCTGCCAGAATGATTATTACTATTCTATATGGCCCAACTAAAGAATTCTTGGATCCCAGTGACTTGTTCCCATTCATACAATCCCTGTAATCTCCCTCCATGGAAACATCTTCAATGTACAATCCTTCTACTACTTGTAGATCCAGTCATGAAGATACTTACCCTATGCAAGCAGCATATAAACACCACAAAACCAATTTTGGGAAATGTAATCGTTTTCGGAACAGATCTGATTTAAGGTCATCTGCTAACACTCCTGACATTCAGGATAAAGTAAAAGACACATTTAAGAGCCTGATTTACAAAATGTTTTCAATGGGACTTTCCCTTGTTAAAACATGTTTGTAAATCAGGCCTTAGGTTTCCAATCAAAGCAGGGATTCCTCTGTATCATCACTCTGAGATTAATAATTAATCCCCCGTTTGTTGTGTCATATTCCTCATCTTCATTTATCTTCATTCAAGCTGGTTCATAGCACCGTTCTTGCTTAACTTTCGATCTGCTTGCCTTATTCTTTTTCCAATCTTTCAGCTTCAATTTCTCCACCTTTTCCCACTGCCTAAGTCTTTTGGTGTATTATGGCATTTTTTTGTCCTACTCATGGTAGTCCCAGGAAATGTTTACCCGTATTCATGTATTTCTGTCATTACTTGCTTTCTTTCTATTCTACACCTCAGCTTCCAAATTCATCTAACCTCTTAAACTACCCTATTCCTTTTGACCTCCTCTTCTTTTCTCTAAACATCTTCTCAAACATTTTGATTACTATGCTGTGTTCCCCTGTCATTGTTTTTTTTTCCCTTTTATGTATCAAAGGTTTATAAATTATGCTTATTCTACTCTAAAATTGGTTGTTTATCACTAATATCACTAATACATATGTATCACTAATACAACATCACAGCCACTCCAGCAAGCACAGTACCCCCTGGAGTGGAGGCACAGTGACAGCTGCTGCAGCGGCCCCGGCCCCTCAACTTTTCATGCTGCAGCAGCATGTGAATGATGCATGCATCATAATTTATGATGCACACATCATGCTTGCAAATCAATCACCAAAGCAAGGTAAAGTGTGTTACCTTGCTTTTATGAAATTTGCTGTTGCAGTCATTTTTTTATTTTTTTCCCAAACCGGCCCAGGTGTGGACAGAAACCGGCCCCTACTCTGTTAGGCAGAATCCTGTGCAGTGCCCTTAGGGACCAGTACATTTATTTTTAAACCATTCTTTATAAACACAACACTTTTATTAAACTTCAATAAAAACTATATGTTAAATATACTACAACTAACCAATTCACTTTGTACAGTATGTCTCAAGATAAGTACCCTGTGTTGGAATGAACCGGTTTTAGGCACAAAACACGTTACCGCGAATACGATTGCGATCACTTTTTGACTGTTCGGTCTACTAAACAAACGCGTATCCGTGACATGAAATGCTACGGGGCAAAAACACACTTAGCACCTGAGATACCCAGAGGGATTCACCCAGTTTCCTCAACAGAACACAGTACCTTGTTCCAATGGTGCAGCTGGTGCTTTGGCAGTTGTTCCTGTTGGTTTCCCGCAGACCCACGATTCCTGGAGCTTCGTCAAGAAGGAGGACGTCTGAAGGGGGTCTGCACCACACAGCGATGAAGCCGGCAGCAGCGACATGGAATAAAAGGTGCGCTCTTTAAAAACAGGAGAGGCTCTTCAGGTGGCTATCCGGACCACTGCAGCAGTGTGCAGCGATTTCGACCACGGAATTGGATCCTCTGGCTGAAGAAGATGAGCTGGTTATCCCCACCAAGCTCAAGGGAAGAAGACTCTGGACTGGATCTTCTCTGAGTCGTTGAAGGGCAGATAGCTCAGGACTGCAGCAGGGCTTCACTGGGACGGGGTAGTTGCAGCAGCTGTCGCTCTCCGCTTCTCTTCGGTCCATGTAGTTCCACTGGCGACTCTTTGACATCTAGCCCAAGAGACCTGCCTTTTATGCGAAAAACCCCATTCACGCAGCCTGGCTGTCAATCACCCAGCAGGGGGGTTGTCCAGCCCGGACAACTACCCTGGCCAATCATGACAAAGTGTGACTTGGGTTTCCTAGGATATTCTGTGCAGGGTCGGACTACACCCCTTCCTCACATTCAGCCCACCTAGACACCCAGGCGCCTTGAGGGGGGCTTCTGAGCAGAAGCCCGCCAAAAGACAGTTAACAAAGAAGGTAAACATAGTTTGCCACGCAAAGTAAAACACAAGAAGGACTTTAACAAAATGAAATGGCAAATAAACCCAACCAGAGACAAAAGAAAGACGATTTGTTCAAGCGGGTTTGTGTTCGAGGCTAATATAATAGCCAAGAACAGTACCACGTTTATCTAGTATAATCGCGGTAGAAAAGTTAGGGTAGATACCACTGCCATCAGCCAAGTCTAAATGTTAAAAGAGCAAAAAAATGCTCGAGGAGGTACAGATAAAAAGGGATACGAGTTAACCCTTTCCAGTACTCCATGGAAGAGGGGGTGTACTGGATCTATGGGAGATTGACTAAGTAAAGTTAATGGTAACTTTACATTTTTCTGGGGGACAGTAGTCGCCTCAGAAATGAAGTTGAGGGAAATCTCAAAGACAACCCTGTGCCATGGCACTGAAGGTGCTGTGTGACACACACAAAGAAGGGCGCTACTGAAGTGGTGTACTTCAGAGTCCACAATCACAAAAACAGATGGAAAAACAAAGCAAAACACAGGCAAGAGTGAGGGAAAAAGCTCTCACTCTTACCAAGTGGAAAAAAATAAACTCCAGAAGTCCAGCAAAGCTGCTGGGGGACTCACTAGGTGAGGGAAATTAGCAATAAATGAGAATTCTCCCTAACATACTCCCCAGGGACGATTTCGTCCCGGCCCCGGGCCGAGATGGTGAGGGGACAATCCTACCCTGCTACTGTCTGACAATGGATGCAACCTCTTTGTTATTATTAGAACTGTATGGTGCAGTGGTGTACATTTGAGTCGCTTGTTTATTGTTGTTTTTACCTGTTGTACACGCCTTGACTGATGATGTGATGCTGTTGGAATTTCTAAAATAAAATATCAGAAAATAAGACTGGATATCTGTTTGCATTTCCCGTGAATCATGCATTCGTAGGAATATTAAGTTCTGATAAACAAACCCCTTCTTTTAGCCTCAACAAAAGGGAGGCACTGTGCTGGCAAGTGCTTCACACAAATGACAGTTCAGTGTCATTACACAGCTAATACACAACCGGTCTAGTTTCTTGTAATGCTTTCCGACCCTTTGGATACATAAATCAGTGATATGGCGACCGTACGGTACCATGCATGTCATGGTTATTCACCAGAGTCATTGGAAAACACGGGTAAAACTGGTGAATGTCTCTTGATTGCTTTCTTCAGTTATCTTTTTTTTTTAAACTATGGGCTTAATTCACAGAAAGTTTAGAGCAGCTCAAAGGGAAAAAGAACACTTTGCACTGCACAAAACTAATGTTGCCGATTCATCGATCAGACTTTATGCGACACAAAGCGCAAAGTGTGGGAAGGGTCAGTACAAAGAAATAAGTAGAGGACGGAACATACAAAATCCCTATTCCATGTGCAAAATTAGGAAGAACGAGATATAAAATGGACATATTAAAGCATGTGTATAGGCACATATAAATGTCACACACACTGCAGGTAAGGCAGAGAGTGTGCCAGGAGTTCTATGCCATTGCACAGTTTCTACCGGTCCTGCGTGCCATTGACTGCACCCTTGTAGCGCTCAAGCCCCCCCCCATGGCTCCTCCCCCCAAGAGATCATCAACACCTTCTGCACAGTAAACATTCAGACTCCATAAATGTTTAGGTAATCTGTGATGCCAAGGGTCACATCATGCATGTGAATGTGAATGACCCGGGATCCACGCATAACAGCTATAACCTATGTCATTCTCCCATATACCAAGCCCTTGCATCGCAAACATTTGGAAACACTCGGCTGCTGCGTGATTACCAACTATCACACACATACAAGCAGTCATATGACACACAGAAATACAAGCAATGACAACCAATGCTAATAAAAACCATTTCCACCTCTGCAGGGCACAGTACATACCCACTCTCATCATTAGTGCTGACACCCTTCAGGAATACAGCCACCCTAGATATGGTAAGCTACAACATGGCACACATAGCCACTAGGGGCATAGTGTAGAACATGTTTGGGGTGCTTAAGTCACGCTTCCACTCCCTTGACCACTCATGTTTGCTATATGCACTGCCTCTAGTATGTAGAGCTGAAGAGCTGTAGAGTAGAGCTGATGAGGGGAAAACACACTCATCCGCAGGCACTGCCCATTCCCTTAGTGGGCCAAATGGCACAGAGACAGGACATGCACAATCAGGTCATACAAAGATACTTCACCTGAACTGCAGCCCCTGAGTAACGCATACAGTGAAGCCACATCCCTGATGCCCGTCAATGATGAAATGGGGCCAATCCAGCTTGGCCATAACAACACCCTGAGAATGTGCATCTGGAAGAGGCAAACTGTGTGTGACCCATAGACATGAGATCAAGCGCACAAACCACCTACAGAGTCCTAGAAAGTGTAAACAACTGTATCCTTGTCAGAGGCACAAAATCACAGAACACAATGACGTAATCCCTGCCCACAATGTCACCATCCCATGTGCTCCTCTGAGCGTCATGCACCAACTGCAACAAAGGACTCACCTGGCTCCCATCTTCCACATGTCTCCCTCTGCACCATTGTTGTTGGACCTGCTCACCTCAGACCAACACACTTAAAATTACCAAACACAGTGAATACATTCCCACCCACAATTTCACCATACCATGTGCTCCCCTTATTGCCATGCATCAATGTGCACAAAGCACTCAGCAGGCTCCCATCTTAATCCTGTCTCCATCCGCACCGTTGCTGCTGGACCTGCTCACCTCCGGCTAACACTTCAAATTACAGAACACAGTGAATATATCCCCACCGGCATGTCACCATATCATGTGCTCTCCTGATTGCCATGCACCAACTGCCACAAAGGACTCACCAGACTGACATCTTCATCAGGGTTTGCTTAAATACCTTGTCAGCTCGCATAGACATGCAGTGCATGAAACAAAAAACTGGACTCCCATGAGTAGTCCAGCATAGAACAAGGAAACTAGAAAATGATGGTCTACCCAGCCGCACCCAAGAGAGGGGTTGCACCCCTGACTGTCTGGCACCCTGCCAGTGGTGCCTTTGAGCTTTGCAGTCCAGAGCAGTCTGGGGCCCCCTTGAGGACCACTGCTGAGTTATGTGGCTGCCGCACTGCATCAAGGGCTGGTGCACAATGGCTGTGTCTGCACCCCTGGATGTCTGGGGCTCTGGCTGGGACACCTTATAGCCATACCCTCTGGAGAGGCCTGGGGCTCCTGACCACCTAACCCAGACCCAGTATCACTTCCCTGGAATGCCTACCAGAACTTGGTTCCCTCCTGGGCCTTTAGCTGCTGGGAGTGTTTAGCCTCTCCCCTAGTCAGATTATAGAGGATCCCGTCCCACTCACGTGACACATGCCTGTCCCACAGGGAGACACTTTCCACCTACTATCATGGAGCCCAGCCTCAGAAAAATTTGGCAGACTGCCGTGTCAGCTGTGACTCAGGCTATCTGGTTTGATCGCTGTGAACATGTGGCTAGTTGGGCCCAGCTGAAGGACCAGATGGCCCTGGATCGTCCTCCATGACCACATGGTTGTGTGGACATGAGGTTGTGCCTGCCTTAACGCCACCATCCAGGGTCTGGGGCTTAAGTTGCCATCCACAACCAAGGTCCAGACTTCCTTCCCTGACTCCCATGGACTCGGTCCTGCCACTCTGCTGCTGGTTGGGACAATGCCATCTGGTATGCTAGGCTCACAGTAAAGAGAGAAGAGCACTCATTGCCCAGCCCCCATCCCTGCAAGTGCACCCAGGTTGGGTGAGAGATTCCTGTGCACCATGGCGCAGAAGGAGGAGGAAGATGGAGACCCCTGCAGCAGCAGCACCATGGAAGTACCTTTGACAAAACCGAACACCAGAGGATGACTTACAATGGAGACAAACCCACCCCAAAATGGAAGGACCGCCATTTTGGGCAGGTGGTGGCGGCAATGGAGGAGGGGCTGGACAGAAAGGACATGGCATTCTGGGGGGGGTGAGGTTGTGGCCAGTGGTCTTCTTCGTAGGCTTTGTGGGAAGGAGCGGGATGGGCAGCGGGAAAACTGGCATTTAAGGAGTAGGGCGAGGAGCGGTGAGCATTGGCTTTCCCCTCCTCAGATTTCCCGCAGCTGGTCTTTGCTCTGTGCCCTGCCGTTGCACTGCTGGTAGAGCTATTTCTTGACTGTGGATTCATGCATTCCAACTTCCTGGGCTTGCAAACTTGCTGCCTAGATCCTGCTTTCCTCTTTGCTGGTTTGCTGCCCGGGTGCCAACAAACTGATCTTGCCTCCCTGGGTAAGAGGACGGTGCTGCTTTTTTCCTTGTACAGAACCCGGCCTAGGGAGGCATATAGGTGAGAGGGGCTGTTGGGGAGTGCAAGATGGTGTGTTCGGAATGTCTGGGGGAAGTGGACATGGCATGGGTGTCTGCCACTGGTGTGGTGGTGTGGGCAGTGGAGGAGATTGTTGGATCTATGCGGCAAGTGTGTTGATGGGGCAATTTCACAGCAACAGGTTGAACGAGCAAATTGTTTGGCATCTTTGCAATATTGTGGATGCATTTTGATTTCATGGGAACAGTTACCTTAGCAAGCGGATTTTGGTTCACGTGCTGATTTAGTGTGTGCTCGAGTTTGGGAAATTTGCAGCCAAAATGGCAGCACTTTTCACAATGATGCAGGAGAGAGGATGCAATGCTTTGTTGTCCAGCTGGAAGTAGCAGGGAATTTCAGTAATGGACAAACACCTCAGGAGCAGGATGTGAGAGTGGGTAAGGGGTACGGTCACCCTAGACAAAAAGAAGTCTCTCCCAAGGAGGCGTTTCCACCTCTGAAAAACCGAAGAACAGGGATGAAGGGTGTTGCTGGTCACTCCAGGGTTAATGTTAGCCCTGCCGTTATATAGGCGGGGCCAATGATGTTGTTATTGGAGGGAGCAGGGAGTTATGGGTAAGGCGCGAGAAAGCGCCAGTTAACGGTTGTACTGTTAGAATAAAGATGTGTTGTAAACATCTTCGTGTGTGTGAGTCCTCCTTTGGCCTAACGAAAGGCAACACTGGCAACGAGGTCATTCCTGCACTCACTGAAGTCCTCCTTCCAGCTCTCCGCTGAACCGCTCGAGCGCAGACGGCCATCCGAGCCTCCTCCTCCTCCTTCGATGTTCTAGAGCGCAGGTGCACCGTCCTTGGCGAGCCGCCAGGTTTCCTCCTCCTCCTCCTTTATCGCGCACAGAAGCTACGGCTTCCAGTCACAGCACGTGAGAGGCCCTCCACTCCTCCTGCTCACAAAGCCGCAAAAGCGCAGAGAACGCATCCGGCACGGCAATCTGCTGGACCTCAACAGGACACGCTTGGGGGCGTTCCCCACCCACGCAGCTTTACCCTCGGACGCTAGCACTTCCTCATCCATCCAGAGGCGTTCGGCTCCACGAGAAACAATTTAAAGCATATAAACAGTGCCCTGTGATCCGGTAGGCCCACGCAAAAAAAGAATTCTCTGCTACAGCTCATACGCACATGGGTGAGGCGTGTCACCTGTCAATAACCTGAGGGCCAGACTACACCATATCTTCACATCACGACAAGCCTAGCAGCACGACACATGGACAACTGCACCTGATTAACCAACCGCTGCACACCCCGAGTCAAGTGCCCACGGGAGGCGCTATGCCCACGACCCTCACGCTAGTGGTGTGAGCAGGGCCCTAACCTGAACAGCAACATGAGCAACCCTACGTCCCCCCAACCTGCTCGCGCAGCCAAGTCCATTCAACTGCGGATGCCTCCGCCATTCAACATGACACCCCAGGCCATGAAAGGGCCCAGATGGACTGAATGGATTGAGGATTTTCAGCACTTCGTGAGGGGGTCAGGAGATGGTGACTCCCCCAACATCAGAGACATATTTTTGAACCTAGTAGGTGGGGAAATAAAGACTATCGTAAAAGCAATCCCTCAGCTGAACAGAACAACTTCACAGAACTGATCAAAGCATTAGACAAACTCCTTATATGAACCAAGACTATGAAAGATACTTGTTCAACCAATGTTCACAAATGCCACAGGAGACAGTAGACAAATTCATAACCCGCCTTAGAGTAAAAGGGGCACACTGCCAGTTCAATGCATTTTCCCTCGAGGAAGCAATACGGCTGAGGGTTATAGAAGGCTGCCTGTCCCCCGCACTCAAAAAGCAACTACTAAAAAAACCTCTCACCATCCCTGAGGTCAGTGAACTTGCCCGCATATATGAGAGGGTCGAAACCCAGGCCGAATCCATGGGCGGCACCAGCAACCCCAAGCAGGACACCAATGAACTTATTGCAGGCATACAGCCGCCTTGCCAAGGTGACAGGGGTTCACATCCATACAGACCACAAGGCCCGCAAGCCCTGCACCAACATAGGCAATTCTATTGCTGCAGAATGACTTTTCCACATTCAGGGTCATGTCTGGCCTTATCACAATGCTGTACCAATTGCGGGAGAGAAGGACACTTTAATTCAGTGTGCAGGGAACGGGTAGAGTTCCCCCCGACACGCCCACAGGTGCCCACAAGGACTCCATTCCGACCGCCATCCCCACAATATCGTCAACCAAGGTATTATCAACAGGGGCAACGGCGATACATCAGGGCGATCGATGAATATAAAGAAACAGGCTACCTGCCGATACCCAACCAGGTGGATCAAGCTCGATACTACGTGGATGACTATGACAATCTACCGGCAAAATACAGGGCTGAAGAATGTTATCAGGACGATCCAGCGACTACCTACAATACACAGCATGATCCATACAACCAACACGAGTTTGTTAACCTTATATTCGACAACGAGGAAGCCAGAGAAGCCCCCAAGATTCCGATCAAAATGGGAAATTGCCAATTTCAATTCATGGTAGATTCCGGGGCTACTGTAAATATCATCGGTGAGCAAGACTATGCCAGGATATCGAACCCGCTAGCGCTCAACCCATTATACTCACAAATCTTTCAGTGGGGAGCAGCCACACCTCTGCAGACCGTGGGGCATTCCAAACGCTGCTTCCTCCTGAACGTACCATCCATGTCATTCGCTCGCTCACCAGGAGCCGGTTCCTGCTCCGGTATCACACGGCATCTCGCCTTGGTTTGATTGAGATTCACGTAAAAGCGGGAGATATCATAACAGCAACCTCCAACAAACAGGACCCGAAAGACGCCATTGGCACGATTGCGTGTAAGCAATCCCAGAACCTCATCACGCAGGAAAACATCACAAGGGAATTCCCAAAACTGTGCTCAGGCTTAGGAAAGCTGAAAGGCACCCCCCCTTTAAACTCCATATTGACCCCGACATAAGACCGGTGCCACAACACCCCAGAGGGGTCCAGGAGGTGGTATCAAGTGCACTCCAACAGCTACTCTCCGACGGCATCATTGAGCCTGCAACTGGACCAATGCCATGGGTGTCCCCCCGCGTGATCGTACCGAAGGAAGGTGGCAAGATACATTTGTGCATGGACATGAGGGTAGCCAACACGGCTATCCAACGCGAGAGGCATCCAGGTCCGTGCATCGAGGACATGATAGTGCAACTAAATAATGCCCAGATGTTCTCCAAACTAGACCTAATACAGGGTTATCATCAATTGGAGTTGCATCCTGACTCCAGATCGATCACGAACTTTGCAACACATGATGGACTATTCAGGTACCAGAGACTAAATTTTGGAATCTCGTCCGCAGCCAAGATCTTCCAGGAAGCCATACGCCAAATCATCAGACCCATTCAGGGCGCCCTGAACTACAGCGACAACATCCTTGTGTTCGGATCGTCAAAGGAGTCTCATGACAGAGCACTGCATACAACCTGCGAAGAGCTGCAAGCGGCGGGGCTCACACTCAACATCACCAAATGTCGTTTCAGTAAAACGAAGCTCAAGTTTTTCGGACACATCTTTTCCCGGGAGGGGATGATGCCAGACCCCGACAAAGTCGATACAATCACCAAATTATGTGAACCGCAGCAGGTTGCAGATGTCCGTTCCTTTCTGGGCATGGCAGGGTACTGCGCAAGATCCTTACCTCACTATGCATCCCTCACTGAACCACTTAGGAGACTTCTACAAAAAGAGGCAGTGTTCGAGTGGACTCCTGCATGCCAACAGGCTTCACTGACATCAAGCAAGCACTGACCGAGGCCCACCGCCTCGCCTACTTCAACCCCACACCACACAGAGGTGGTGGTGGACGCAAGCTCAGTTGGACTCAGAGCCATCCTGACCCAAACCAGTGGTGCAGATGTCAACCCGAGGCACATAGTTGCCTACGCAGGCAGGGCTTTATCAACCCCGGAAATGGCCTACTCGCAAGCAGAAAAAGAGAGCCTGGCTGCAGTGGGCGTGTGGACATTTTCACAACTTCCTAATTGGAAAAGAATGCACCCTAGTGACAGACCACCAGGCACTTCCCTCCTTGTTTGGGGACCCGCACACCTAGATGCCCTCAAGGATCGAACGTTGGGGCATTCATCTACAAGAATACAATTATGAATCATCCACCGACCCGGGGGTGAACTTAACCCCGCCAACTGCTTGTCGCGACACCCAGTGGCAGCCCCTATAACTCATAAAGGGGACGTGGCCTATGTACACTACATTGCTTCGAACTCACTACCACCGTCTTTGTCACTTGAGTTGGTCGCCACGGCATCGGCTGCAGAACCCACAACTGCTCTCGCCATCAGCCTCACGTTGACCAGCAAATGGAGAGACCACAAGAGAGCATTACTGGCACACCCGGGAGTGAACAATCAGGAAATTGAGAGACTAGCCAGAGTGCACAATGAGCTGGCTGTAAAGTACAACATTCTACTCAGATGGTGCCGGATCATCATCCCAGCAACCCTAAGAAGCGAAGTTGTTCGCACAGCCCATGAAGGGCACAGAGGGGCTGAAAACACGAAAAAGCAGCTGAGGCGCCATGTGTGGTTCCCATTCCTAGACGCCGCAGTCCATGAGTGGGTGAGGAACTGTCACGCCTGCCAGTGCACGTCACCGGCCGAAACCCCAGCCCCACTACAACGCACGCAGATCAACTGATCGCCCCTGGGAGCGAGTAGTCATCGATTTCTATGGGCCCATGGAAGTGGGTGACTATCTCCTACTCCTGATAGATGAACATTCAAGACATCCGATAGGCAAAATGTTTGCCACCACAGCTTTCCCCCAAGTAGCGGTGGTATTGGAAGAAGTACTCAGCGAATGGGGGATTCACAAAATAATCAAATCCGATAATGGACCACCGTTCTGTGGACATGAATTTGGGAACTTGGCCAAACACCTAGGTTTCAGCCACATGAACATAACTCCTCGCCACCCGCAAGCAAATGGGATGGCAGAGCGCTTCATGGCGTCAATCAAAAAGACAATACAGAGGGCCAGGGTCGAAACAGTCAACCCACACCAAGCACTATGCCGACTCCTGCGAGACTATCGGAACACACCACACGAGGCCACAAACAAGATGACCACCGAGCTTATGCTTCGCTACGAAGTGCGAACCCGCATCCCAGGCAACTCATCCAGTGCGGAGCCTCCAGATGCAGAAGTTCTCCGAAGAGATGCAGAAGCAAAAGAAAGAGCAAAACGAGACACTGATGCTAGGCGCAGAGCAGCCCCAAGAGACTTCCACATTGGCGATGAGGTGCTAGTACAACAGCCAATAGCCAGGGAGACAGATTCACTGTTCGCCCAAGCCCCATGAGGATCACAGCAGTAAAAGGGACGATGGTGACAAGACAACCGAAGATCAAGACAAAGCCATAACGAGGAACTGTCAACAGTTCAGACACTACATCAAGAGAGAAGACACACAGGTACCTCAAAGGCCTGTTACTCCGGAACCATGGATCCCAAGGGATGACATATGGACACCCCCTGAGGGAGACCCTGGAGGGACAGACCTAGACACGAGAATCCAGGACACATCAAGGTCAGTAGCCCAAGATGGGCGACCTCGTCGGACAATCAAGAAACCGACGCGATTGGTCGAAGAATGTTAAGTAGAGGTCTGGGGGTGGTGTTGCCGGTCATTCCAGGGTTAATGTTAGCCCAGCCGTTGTATAGGTGGGGCCAATGACGTTGTTATTGGAGGGAACATGGAGTTATGGGTAAGGCGCGAGAAAGCGTCAGTTAACGGTGGTTGTACTGTTAGAGTTAAGACGGGGTTGGGGGATTCAGGGGGTCGGCGTGTCAGCCCCTGCCAGTACCATCACTGGAACCTCCAATCATGGGGGGAACATTCCCTGTGACTATCTCTGAAACAATCTCTGCACAGAGTGTGACGGGCATGTGCAGTAAAGGGATCCAATCAGGGCTGGTGCCAGGGATCCCCAGCCCCCTAGCAGTAGGGCAAATGGCAGAGAAAGGGTGACTGGGGTCTCATACCTGCATTGGGATGCTGGCACAGTTCCAGTGGAGCAGTTGGTCCACTCAGGGGGCTTAGGGAATTTCTGGGTAAGTGGGGATACGGGGCATGGCTACAGGTTCCCAGTTCATGGGCCCGGTGAGCCACTCAGTGGCACTAGGGTATGTGAGTGCCCAGGGTACAGCCACAGAGCATCAAGATCCGTTTGATCACCCTGGGTCCAGGGCACTGTCCCCCCACCCCCGGCCCCGAGGCAGGCCGCACAGCACACCAATGTGTCACAGGTGCAGAAACAACAAGGGAGTGGTAGTGGGAGTGGAGCAGTTGCACAACAGAACATGGAAACACCGGCAACCCCCTATCAGGTCGCTCAGCCCCCCATGTGTGCCACATTTGGGGCCATAGCAGGTGGGAATCCTGGTGAGTGGGAGGCTGGCACAACCTGCTGCAATTAACATTGCAGGGATAGGACAGAGGGGCACGGCAACACAGCAGGGAGGGGTATCCATAGGTGTGCCTCATTCACAGGGTGGAGCGGCAGGTGGGCACCTGTGCTGGACAATACTGGTGGGCCTATGGCTCCTGGAGCAATGAGTATGCGGTTCAGAACAACCCAACCCAGGGGCAGTCATGACAGGGAGGATGGAGGGGTGCAGGAACTGTGGAACCCCTCGGGTGTTGTATCATCAGGCCCAGCAGCGGCAGTGGATGTGATGGCTAATCCTGCCACCATCCTGGGTCTATCAGGTATGCTGACGTGGCATGTAACACCAGATGTAAAGGAGAACATTTGGAAGGATACGTTTGTGGATGCGTTTTCATTAATGGACGATTCTGGAGGAAAGGAACCAGCAGGTGGAGCAGTCGATTGTAAATTGAGCCGCAGGTTTTACTATCTTCACAGTGGTTATGGTTGAGAAACACCGAGAGTTGCATCTTATATGTCTTTTCATATATGCACTTTATTTTCTTAATGTATAGAGAATGCGTGTATGGTTAAATTATGATGAGCAAAGTAGGAGCTCCATTGCTGTGAGCGCACAATTGGATTGGGGGTCTAGGGCGGTGGACCCATGTGTCATTTGCATGATAGTATGGCCAGGGAACATACAAGGTGCAAGTCAGGATTTTGCAAAGTCAGGGCAGCCCTTTCAGACCATTTTCCAATCAAGCGACAAGAGAGGCGTTTTACAAAAAGGTGTGTACGTGGCTAGTCTGTAAGTTAAACACGCATGCACCTTCAGCAGTGTTTTGGGGAACTCAGAGTTAAATTGCCTCAAACAATTAAAAGAGATTGACCATAAATAGAACTGTGTGTCCATCACACAGATTCATGGATTGGCCTACTCCAATGCAGAAGGACATTCTAAGGGCATAGGCAAACGACGAGTATCCTAGTGTAGAAGACACTAGCCTTTTGTTAAATGGATTCCCTTTGGTTTTTTGATACCGGTGCAGGTTCTGACTGTCCCGGCAATCCCAAATGACCAGTTGTGAGCAATAAACCAACCGGAAGTGCTGAGGGAAAAGGTGGAGATGGAAGGATGTTAGGAAGGATCAGGGGTCAGCTTGCACACCCTCCATTTGAATCATGCGTCTGATCTCTTTTGGGTATTGTATCAAAGAGGTAGGTGTGTAAATTCAGAAGTATAGACAAGCTGTCATTTCAAAGGGGCGCTTTGGTGAATAATGCAGTTGATGAGAAGGTATGTTCTGCCTAGAACGCCTCCTTCAATCAAACGCTACAGATGCTGGGCAGGGGTGCACTATTGACAACATCTTATATTGAGTCAGCATTCCGGCTGTAGCCGGTATATCCAGACAACTAATATTTGTTGGGTTTTCAGATGGAGAGTAGTTTCTATTTTGAAGAATGCATGCCCATGGGTTGCTCCTTTTCCTGCAGTCATTTTGAGATGTTCAGGTGATGCTATGCTGGCCAATTGCAGAGCTTAGTAGGGCAATTGAACTTTGCGCTATGCATAATTTCAATGGGTACGCCGTTTACTCTGGCTAATGATGTGGCATTGTCAGGGCTTTACCAAGAAGCACCATCATACTAGATTGTCAAAGGTGGTGAAAGAGGCCCTCAAGAACTGGGTAGCATTTTTGACTTTTTTAAATAGTGTGCAGCTGTGCCCTAAGGCGGTCAATATGACTACTCAGCCTGCCGGAAGACTTCACCATGAGGATGGCATTGGCCGGGTGCAAAACGGGCTCAGGTGGCACAGAGGGGTGGTAGGAGACCCCTGGATCCGCACAAATTGGGTTCAATGGTGTGTGGATTGGCAGTAATATGTAGGGATGCATAAGAGGCTGCTTTGTATTGAGAATCATTTTTCACTGCCTTCTTTGGGGAATTTGGGATAGGTGAGTTAGTGGGAGAATCTACGGGGGACATGGTGGGTGGTTGGCCTTATCTGGTGTCTCTATAGTAGAGGGGGGGCACATTGAACTTATTGATTATACAATCCAAGACGGGCCATGGTGTCACCGGTCATGCACGGGTAAGTGTTGATCTGCTCTGTGAGGGCTATAATGGACTGCATCTCATTAAGGGGGTTGGTAGCAGGTCTGCTGTTTCTCCACCAAGACAGACCCTGTGTTGTTTGGCTCCAATTTAGGAGGGTTTCGTGAAGGGCCTTGAGGAGGCTGGGCTCAATGGGTCAGGCTTGCCCCCTCCCATTCCTTTTGAATTGGAGCAACCATCACAGTGGCAGGTTTGGGTCTTCAAAGGGAGCACATCATGTATATAGGGCGTAGGTGGCCCAATGCATTTAAGGGATACATCAGACCACACAAGGCGAGGGATATGCAGGGCTTGGCTTGGTGTGTTTTCTAGCATTCTTCTTTTTTATCTGCTTGTTATTAGCATGAAGCCATCCAAGAGAGTTGTGTGGATCATCAGGCTTTCCTTTATTTGGAGAATGGAAAATAGAGTTTGCAAGTGCATTGGTTCTGCATGGGGGGGGTAGCAAATCGGCAGATTTGTCAAATTGTGCTATGTTATGCTGGTGAGTGCCAGCTGCCAGGCTCAGACTTGTTATTTTACACATCGGGGCAATTATGTGGTGCCCTTGGGAAGGAGGGAACTGAGGGAGAGTTTGGTGTCACTCTTCTCCTGGATGGGCAGAATCTGTCTGATGGTGATCAATGTCTGGTCACAGATCCTTCCACGGACAAGATGAAGGTTACCTGGATTGGCATGTCCTTGAACAGGAATGGCTGGCATCTTGCCATGGTCAATGGCCTGCTGGGGGGTCCCCCTACTTTCACCAGGACCTTGTACACCTGTCCGACCAGTACTCTTTTTAAACCATTTTTTGGCTTGGAAGAGGGGTAGTGCCCCTGACCAGGATGTCTGGGTCCCTGTGGCAGGTGGGGGAGGACCATACAGACAGTGAGTTTTCCCCATTTTGGGGACCCTAGGGCCAGAGTGGTACAGTGGTGAGGGCGTGTGGCCTCCCAAGGTGAAAGTGTGGAGCCAGTGGAGTTCCCGAAGTGGAGGTAAAGGGGGGTTCAGGGGTCAGTTAGTGCAGTTGCCAAGCAAGGGGCCTCCTGGTATCGCCCCCAAACAGAGCATGCTGGGGAGGCCAGACTGGAGATGAATATCATTGCCTTGGAGTTTATGGTCCACCTGGAACATCTGTCAGAATGTGATAACATGGGTTATGTTAGTTGTTTTTCAATTAATTGTCTGATGTGTCTTGATGGGTGGCACTCGTTGAGAGGAGTTCTATTTGCAGTGTAAAATAAATGTGGCCAAATGTATCCAACAAAATGATGCAACATATTACTTCCTCCAGTCAATAGATCACAGCGAGGTAGCTGCTCTGCTTCTTACGAACCCGCCCCAGAATCAGGTGATCTACAAATGGTATGCACCACATTACCCACAAACATGTTGTGCACTATGCGCAAGAGAGGTTGAACACTTCTGTACACACTTGTCTCATGAGGCAAGTACCTCTTTGTACCTGTACACAGGCTGGTTATCTCAGGTCAACCGAGGCTCCACAGTGCTCTTTTACCATCACAGTTTAGGGTGGATACTGATTTACAGGCATTTAGTCATAATTCCATAAATGGCAGATTCACCCGATTGGCTCCTCAGCCATTTAAATAATGAGAATAGGTTGACCTCTAATTGTTTGCCTCACCAGATCAAATTGAGGTATATAATGTAAGGGATTTCAATCAGGCACACACCTAAGTCTCGCCCAGCATGTACTGTGCAAAGCAAACCCTTATTTATTTTTGTCTACAAATTCAATATTCTGAATGATGTACCACTCATATCACACCCTTCTCAAAATACCCACCCCGGTCACACTGAACCAGGAATCAGGCTAGTTTGTAATGGTAAATATTTATTTATAGATTGAGAATTTAAAACACAATATATTTTTAATAGGTAAAAACAATCACCAAGGGGTGACAAGGACAATGAATAATATCTTTAATGCACTGGGAATTAGGTAATTAACACAAAAATAATGCAGCAAAGAAAAGAATACTTTTGGATTGGTTTGAAACAGATAGCACTGCGGTTAGAGGTTCCGCCTGCGACACCCCTCGACCCACCAATAGGCAATTTAAATAGATATGAGGAGAGAGCAGGTACTCAGGAATAATAGAGACCAAACAGAATATCACCCCACCTTCCCCCCTTAAACACAAGAGAAAAACGGATTTGATTTTTCAACTGTCAGAATGGCTTTGAAAATGGCTGAGCAAAAACACTAAATGTGGTAAAAAATGCTTAAATTATTATTAATTTCTACGGCAGCCACTTTGAACAGATGCAAGCAATCAAAAGCAATGATTTAATCAAAAGAAAAGAATTGGAATCTCAAAGGCAAAGTGGGAAATAATTTAAAGATAATTCACACGTGTAAAAGTTTTTCAAAACGTAAATTCGCGGCAAACTTTTACTATGCAATTTTTGATAAAAATGGGTCAACTACACTGTTTCACAAAGTTATGGAGGTTTTAGTTGGAGGTGTTTTTCGAAAATAAAGACACACATTTGGACAAGAACTTCAGTTTAAAACCAGAAATTATGGATTGTGCTTTTACTCAAGACTAGAGCATGCAAGCTAGACAACCAAGTTGGGACGAAGTAAGCTTTGAGACTGATTCATGACTTCAGTAACAGATCCCCAGTGCCTTCCCTGGCGGAACCAGTCCAAACACTCGAAGTGGGATTTTTGGATCAGAGTTACACAAATAAAAATGACTATGAAAATGACGCTTTAACAAATAGACTGAATAAGAGAGCACTAAAGATTTTGACACTGTCATTGGTTATGAAAGTAAAGAGGGTTCAGATATTAGGGTGGAACAAGATAAGGCAAGGTATACAATAGTTCTCTAGTGTCCTGTTAATACTCACAATCCACTGGGATTTAAGATTTTTGGCCCGTCAAGATTCTGGTCAATGGATCGGGTCTATCAGGGAAGGACAGCACATCAGCTAGGATCAGCTAGGCCGGTCACCAGAACTGCACAGGATCTGCCCTTCTTGTTTCTGGATATTTCAGATCAGCGGGATGGCGATTTCATCAGGCAAGCGTTATGGTAGCAAGCCAGATAGTTTCAGGATGCTCCCCCACACCACAGCGCTTCACTGGGTTGTAAGGATTAGTTGAGGATTAATTGAGGATTGAGGCCTAGCTAAAAATGGTTCAGCTACTGCTTTGCCTGGTGATTGGCATCTGGAAGGATGTTAAAGGCTGGATGTTGAATGCTAGATCAGAGTGCCTCGCTGGAATCAGAAGAGAGATTTGTTGTCAGATGTCTCTATTTATCCTTTTAAATGACATCACAAAAATGGCTGTATGGGCCGGCTTAACTAAACTCACCCCTGTGAACTGGGATTGGATCAGAGTCTCATCTCCGCCTTGCATCCAAGTGATTGGATCAAAGACAGATGATGTCAAGTTTATGGTTTAGTTTTTGCAATCATTACAAACCTCCCCTAGCCACTAGTATCAAAATCAAATTGTGTCCTAAATACATATTTATACATGTGTAACCTCTACAAAAATCACATACAAGGATTACATATTTTATGGAGTATCTTTCCATCAAAATCCCGCAGCTGTGAGACCTTGTTTCGCCTTTTTGCAGCATTTTGTCCATTTTGCCATGAACACATTTTCCAAACGTTCTCCAAATTTCCACAAATATGTGTGTTTACCATAGGAATGTGTGTGCAAAGTTTAACAATTCTAGCATAAATACAGTTCCCCTAAAGCCACATATATTGCCATTCTTGTTCAGAATATGCTACACAGTTCCACCATGTTTTGAAATATATGCCCTTTTTATATTTTTCACCACTATGATAGCGAGTTTATAATCTCTAAAAAATGTTCATTACATATTCTTAGCAGCAAATGGTCAGACTTTTGTCTGTCTCTGGAGGCAAGGAGCAGCCCCCACCTTTCGGATGTCCTTCTGCAAGCCTAGTTTACGACCTCTTCACATGTCCATTTCCTGGCCTGGAGAAATTGTTCAGTCCTTGGTATCAGACACAAGTCTGGCCTACCCCACAATTATCATGGGTCAGTGAGCATCTGCTGAGATCAACGCCCTCCCCTTGGGTGGAAACCTGTTTTTCAACCTCTTGCAGGCCCAGCAAGCCTAAGTTAATTTTTAATTTCTTGACTTGAAATCCAGCATAAAACAAACTTGTTGCATCAGATGACATAGATAAATTACATTCTTAGGTTTAAACATGTTGGATCAAAACAACTGAGATCCGTGTTCCTTTCAGCAACAGTCCTTTTATATTTTGCTAATCCGGCAGATCTTTAGTTTTAGACAACTTTAAAGTTTAATCAGGAGAGCCCGATTGATAGGGGCTGTCACTCACAGGTAGCCCAGTGTGGTTGCACACAGATTTTTGACAGGAATTGTTATTCACAGGCAATCCAGTTTTGCTGAGAAAATGTTTGCTCTTAACATTTCAGGACTTTGTAAATTCACAGTGCTTCATTAGATTAACTGAATCTTAGCACTAAGCAAGATTTTGAGTGTTGAAAAGTGTTATGTACAGGCATTTTGAAGTTTCAGCAACAAAGTAAATGTCATTTACAGGCACATTCTGGAATTTCACTTGCAAAGCGCTACTTCTCCCTCTGTAATCCATGTTTACTTCTCATGGAGCCCGCTGGCACTTTTTCTGCAGCGTGTGCTCTGTTCCACCACACATGCCCCATGGGTGGCAGGTTGTGCAGCCATCTTTTTGTGTGTTGAAAAATCACGGTTTTGGAGGTTTTGGCACACACAAGGGTTTTGCTGCCATTTTGCTGTTTCTTGCACCATAGATAGCAGAGTGAGGAGGCATAGTATAGCAGAGTGGTTCAATACATCCCACAATAAGCACCAGCTATCCGCTAGTGAAACATCAGAAGAAACCAGCTACTAGATGGTTTGATTGTCTGTTTGCCCTGTACCCAGGTTGGACAAATGATTTGTATGTCATGACCGCTAAGGACCTTCACCAGAGTACCCTCTGGCTTCACCTTACACAGGCATACTGCACCATCTCTCAAGTCCTTTCACACATGCTCATGCACCTCCTCCCCACAAGATTGGATGAGAGGTGCTGGTGGTATGCATGATGCAATGGGAACCAACCTCAGCTGGTGCACGCTGGCCCTCACCTCCATTGTAACACAGGCCTTGGTTTGGCTCTCCGTCTTGTACACATTGGTCTGTGTTACAAGATGGTTTGGGTGGGAAACCAACTTCACTGCAGACTCCTGGCATCCTGTGTGGGCCTCCCTGCATGGTGGTGTGACATGGATGGATTACACTGAGGACAGTTCACACCAGTTGACAGTTGCACTGGGGGTAGGGGGTACCATCTCCTGTCTCTGCCCTGGTTACCCTCAGAGGTGGGGGAAAGTAGCAGCCCAGGCCCATCCTGTGCTGGCAGCTGTGCAACACCATAGACAGCCACCCACTGCACAGACAGCTACTCTGGGGTAGTGGGATGAATGTTGCAGTGTTCAGCCCAACACCACCACTACCGGGGGCATGCTTTGTCCCTGCCTCACCTGACCACACAAGGGATGAAACAGGGAGTTCAGGAGGTGATGGGAATAAGTAACTGCACCAGGTCCATTGGTCCAGCAACGTTGCTGATTGGGATCTAACCTTAGGAGGACAAAGGGAATGGGGTCCTCGTTACAGCCCCAGTTGCACCCACGGGGAAGGTGCCTGGGGTGCTTGACTTTCAAACAATCCTCAGATAGGCGTACCCTCAGGAGGAACCTGGGGCTGCAAGGTAATTTCAAAGTGTTGATGATCAATGTGTCTTACAAATCACACTAATTATTGCAGCTAGCTGCGTTCTTCATCAATGCGTGAGCCAAATAATCCACCGACAAAGGTCACAGACAACTTTCACTCATTCAGACATCAGCCTGAACCTGCCCGTGAAGGAGATGCTGTGGGAAGCAGCACCACCCGTCCTACCTGTGCGACGAGGCAGACCTGTGCCCTTTCTAGCTTCCTTACTTGGGAGTCCAAGAAGAACATTGTGGTACATAACAAACAGGTATCAGGTGCTCAGTCTGTGATGGCTGCCTGTCATCCTCTGTGGTAGTGTGACAGGGCTTCATTGGTGATGGTGGCAGTGGCTGGGACAGGTGTTTGCATGCAAGTCCACCAGCACGATTAAAAGATCCAACTTTGAGATATTTTAAGTGCAACAACTATAACATACACATTTGGAACTGGAATTACTATGGCTGCTGGCAACTGACTTGTCCACCAATGAATCCTTGTTAAAGGATGTGAAGTCTGCACATTCCAATTACAGGACCTCAAAAGAGTCCTGTAACATACATTTCCTTTACTACCTCCCTGAATAGGGAGTGGGTAAATTGCATGACTGCTGCCTTCCTTGGATGTGGCATGTGTTTCTCATGCTCCCTCTCTGGAATTAAATCCTGATTCCCCCTTACCTGTGATCACCATGGTAGGCACATAAAGTATCATCAGACTTTGATAGGGCAGATATCGAACTCATGGTTGCCGTCACAGGGATATCCAAACTGACCGAGCGTAGCTACAGTCACCAAAGCAGCCGTGCTACACAAGATTGGTCTTGAACTGATTAATGCATGTATCCCAGGAGTTCAGCGTTTATGGGCATGTATTTGATGAACATTCACCACAGTAATCTAAGTAACAGATGTGGCAATCAAAGGGAACATCACTAAATCAATCAGCCATTTGCAGTGTCACTGTACTGGCTGTGTGTACTAATGCGTATATGGCTCAATCTTTGAGGCAAGCATATGCCACTGGCAGGAACTACCTGCTGGGCGGGGCCATTAGGTGGGGTGTGGCTCTTGCCTGGCCTGGGGGCTGTGATATCACCACAGGGTCTGGGTTGTTTAGTACAAACCTACTGATGCACATACATGAGCCATACACACTGTCTACTTTACTCCGGGGAAAGGGGACTAAGCCATCTTGTAGTCTGTGTACCCTGGGTGACAGAGGGGGTGGTATTGGCAAAAGTGTCCAGCCTCCTTATGTACCCATATGGAGTACATACACTCATTTGTACCCCTCAGAACAGGCCAGGTATCTGGTCCTACGCAAAACAAAAGAGGTGATGGTTGGGAGGTTTGGATTAATCCGAACCTCTGGCATTACTCTGGACACACTTTCAGCCATACTTCTTCACCTGCAAAGCCATTACAGAAGGGGAAAAACCATATGCAAATCGGACTTGGTCCCACCACAAAAGGTTGAAGCCATTTGGGCCTTCCATCCATCCATATGGCCCACTACTAGATGGCTGGGCTTGGAGAGCGCAATCTGGTAGTACAATGAATTCCAATGGGCCTGGGTGGGAAGGTCTCCTGGCACCCTGGGAATACAACCCCCATCCCCGTCATGTGGCCCAGGCCCAGATTTAGAAACATCCAGGCAGTTTGTTGGGGGAGGTTGCAGTGCCTTTGGCAGGGAGGCCTACCCCTAAACACATTTGAGCTTTGGAGGGTTGGTGGCCAGAGTGCACTGCTGGGTAGTCCATAGCTGTCATGGTTTCCAGTTGTATGTAGCACTCCGCAACCAGGTCCTTGTGTAATATCACACTGCATACCCATGTGAGCGGACGAGTAGGTATCAGGAGCCCTGTTCCTGATCTCACCCTTTGCATATGCTCACCTTCACACAACAGCTGGCCACCCACCCCATGCACATGCATGTCTTATTTGAACTCAACATGTACCCCTCCAATCATGAAGATGCACCCCGGGAATACTAGCAAGCACACTAGCTAACCACAGAATACACAAACATAAACAAAAAGGTAAGGAAACATACCCCTTTCCATCAACATTCCTTGACATATCTATGTCAACACATCAGCAACATGACACATGGCACATGATAAAGACAGACCAGCATCTGATACCTGCACCTCACCAGCAGAACACTGTACACTACACACATCACCCACATGCATACATGTCAAGTGAATCATCCACCAAATATCACACTTCCACAAGATGCGCAACCCGATTCCCATGAGAAAAAACACATAAACGAGGCCCAGGATGCAGAGGCAGACCACAATTTCCCAAGATTACACAATAGTCCAGTCCACCACTGATCATGGAGTGGCCAATGAACTTGACACAATACAAGAGTGAAATGGAATGCCACACAGTAAACTGAGCTACTGCATCAGCTCCCACCAGAAGCATTTGCACAGGTACATCCCAAGGAGACGCATGGCTGATCAAGGAGACCTGCACACACGGTGGTGACAAGGAATGAAGAGACTGACCAAGTGGTGCCATAGTAGTTGCTATAGACCTCTGTTAAATGATAAACCAAACCTGTCTATAACTAATTCTAAGGGGATTTTCTACCTAAACTAAAGAAACTTGGGTGCTCATCAGGAAGTCTGTACGAGTCAAACCAAAAAAGGTTCCATCCTGGTCACAAAGGCACTTACTCTATCCCTGTCACTATAACAAAATACCATAAAGTCCAGCTACTGTTCGTAATCCAGGAGAATGACTATTCTCCTGGGTGTAAAGCGTCCAAACCCCTCTCGGGTTGTTTAAAACACGTTTTCCACAAAAGTTCTGGGTTCTCTGTAACCCAACAGAAATAAACAGTCACCTAAAGTTCTTGTGGGGCTAGAATAATGACTCCCTTCTCCTAGCTGGTTCGCCAATGTCTTTCAATGTTCTTACTAAGATGTGTAACTCCCTTAAGGAGTTTTTCACAGTCTGGTTTTGTACAAATCTTAATCTGCTGCCACTGGGACGATGAAGCAGTACCTGGAGTCCCTCTCGACTTTCCAGCACCACACCTTTGTGGAACTGGCCTGGGTACTGCATCACAGAATGGTTTATGGGTTTCTCTCTTCCTTTATAGTTTGCAGTCTCGTAACATTGCTGCCCCCTCCTGGACTTGTACGTGTTCCTGTTACCTTCTCCCACCAAACCCTTCACTGGTTTGGCTAGGGTTACGGTCCACATTTCTTAGTTCATCTTCTTCCTTTAGTAGTTCTCTGCATCTGGCCTCTCATGGGTACTGCCTCAGCATAGCTATCTGACCCCTCGGTCCCATTGTGAAATGTTATGCCTCCACTGTGGTCTCCCACTCTCTCCTGATAGTCACCTATGTGGCTCTGCTGTAGGCTACGGCTGGCGGACTCAGCGCCATTATCAGATCACTGGCCCACCCACTACAGGTCGTGCCACCACCTCTCAGTCTCTCCAAGTTTAGCACACTGGTTCCCAACCGAGTAGCAAGTCACTTCTAGGGCATCTGACTATTCCTCTTCTCAGTCTTGGAGACAAGCCCTGCTGCAGTCTCCTGAAGCCTTGTTTCAGTTTCCTAGGCTTGGTTCTCCCTCTGGCTGTATCACAGCTTCCAGCTTGCCAGAACTGCATGGTCCTTTGCCGGGTGGATCAGAGGATGACAAAGTACACAGTCTGTGGTTTCTGTTCCGTTTAACTAGCAGGGTTGGCACTAGCGTAAAACCCTTCCAACTGAAATCAGATGTTCTAGCCTTCATTCCGCTTAAATGAAGCACTTCTACGCGCTTCTTCTTCTGTGTATTTTTGTCTGGGTTCGATATTTCACATTAACAGTTAGTTTTGGAGGTGATCTTATGCTTATAAGATTTGGGCATAATCATCAGCCTACAAGGTGGAATTACACTGGAGTTGTGCCTAGCCAATTGTGTCCTTATTCCCAGGAGACGAGTCGCTCCCCATGAGATCCTCCTGCAAGTTACCATAACTCCGGGGACTATTGCTTAGCGGCCTCACTTCCCTACCCTCATGGTAAGGGATACTTCCCAGGGGAGATGTGAAGCTATCTGAAGGAGTGTCACAACACACACACATGTAGGCCAACATGCATCTCCAGCGACACTGACCATACACCAAACATCAACAAATCACATCATCCATGAAAACCCTATGTGTTCCACTGTATGCCACATTGGAGTGCCCATGTCACCAGCTATGAATCTGACTGACAGTGCACAACCTTACCTGCTCATAGAGCTGTTCTTCTGTGAATCTCTCACCACTTCAATCTAACACTGTGCCTCCACATTGGGCAAGTAGGGCCAGTTTCCAGTATAGGCAATGGAGAGTCGAGTGGATAAAGGATGCTGGGTGAACCTCTCTGGGAGTGTGGGCACTGGATGAGGCAAGATACCTGTAACAACATTGAACATTGGTTTGAAACAGCTAAAGGAGTCACACGGACTGTGTGACTCCTTTAGTTGTTGACCTGCTGCAGTCTGTGTGACCCGCTGTGACAATGGGTCACACAGACTGCAGATATGGTTGTGCACCTGTATGTGGGAGGCTGTAGCAGTCCACATAACCATGGCAGTTAACTCCACTGTGCATGGCCGCATGTCCAGTCCTGTGAATCACAATGGATTTAGGAGTAGGGGGAGGGGTATGGCCCTGACATGAGTGAATAAAATATTATGAGAAAAAAAGTCCATCTTGGAAGGGCTTACAAACCACATATAGTCCACCATGGCCGATGACAACAAAACTGAACAATATTCCATCTTGGATGTGGGCAAAATATAACAATATAAAAAAAGAAAAATGTCCACCCTGTTGGGAAGGGGTGGAGGTGGCACAAATGTGAACAGAAAAATAAGAATGAACATGCATACCCTCTCCACGGGCTCATGGACACCAGGTAACATGCAGAAGATGTGGTGTGGTTCAACTGGGAACGCAATCCTGTAATGGACCCTGGAATGGTGCACTCTGAACACGCAGTGCCAAACCCTGCTCTTCATCGGCTATGGCCAATAGTGAGAATGATGCATGCATGAGGGCCCTAATTGTGACAAAGTCCTTGATTATGTTTGTCGCGTGTGGCCACAGAGTCATTATGCATGCTCACCTGTGACATCTCCAACTGCAGGGTGAGAGTTTGTCTCAAGGTAGTCATCTATTGGCGGTGGATGTCCCTTGTGGTAAAGATTTAATCATGCAGAGACTGATTCAAGGTCTCCATGTCTTGATGATGGGATTACCTTGATGACAACATCTCAACCTGCAGGCAGTTTCTCTGGGCTACTGCATCTCTATTTAGAGATTCCTTCAAAGATGACATCTCTGCCTGCAAGCATTTCATGTGGGCTTCCATGTCTTGATGTTGGGAGTCCCTTGAGGACAACATCTCTGCTTGTACTCTTTCCTTCAAGGTGTTCGTCAACTGCCGCTGGTGATCCCTGGAGGCCAAATACTCATCATGCAGGGCTTTCCAGTGAGCCAAACTATCCTCTCTGATGACCTGCCTCAATTGCTGTATGTGCTCTCTCCACTGCTGGTGTGATAGGTGTTGTGCATCAATGCATGCAGCAGTTGAGGAGATTAAATGTTCAGCCAGGAGATGGATGTCCCCAGCTACCTCCTGCAGGACCTCACCATGTTGGCCACTTGCACACAGCAATTTTTCATCCCACTCAGAGTGTCTGACAGGCACACGTCCACCATGTGTGTAGGGCCTACCAAGCCGGGTTGCCAAAACCCAGGCCCACCACAGAGAGTGCACCGTAACTGGCTGGAAGGATGCAACCCTTAGTTTGACACCAGCCTCCGCTGCTGGGTCCATTATGAGAAAAGGCAATCTTTCATATGGCGATTCCATCATTCATGTGGGGCTTCCCACTGCCGGGATCAGGGTCTCCTGGCTCTCCACCTCTGACTCAGCAGCCTCAAGGGACAATTGGGAGCCCCGAGGCATCTGGACTACCATTGGGGACCCTCCTCCATGTCCCTCAGTATGTCGTCCATATCGGATTGGCCAGGATCATCTGAAGAGTCTGCAGTCCTGCTGATGATTGACTGCCGAAGGAGGCGATTCTAACTGGGCACAACACCTCAGGCTGCACTGGTGAATGGTAGAGCATCCTCCTCCTCTTCCCTCTCCTTATCTGTCTCCTCCTCCTGCTCCCCACATCTGCTGCCTCATCACCTGCTCAAAGACATACAACAACATACAGAGGAATATGTTCCTGGCAGAACATGCATATGTTAATTACAATGCATGTAGACACAAAATGACCAGGCACACATACGTCTCACATTGTAACGGAGCACACTGTGACCTGTAAGGCACATATGACTGACTTTCAATGACCCGTGCAATCATGCCAGTGCATATTGGAATGTGTGATATGCCATGGTTTGTAGGATTTTGAGAACATACGTACAGAGCAATTTGATTGAGAGTGTGATTCCCACCAGTGGATAGATGGAGGTCCGTGCATTATTAGTGTGTCCCTACTCTACTCCATACTTGTCTTCTTGCAACACGTGGATGTCCGAACTTTACATCTGCTGACCTAACCTGCATGTGGGCATATGTGTTGCCTTAAGCCCTCAAACACTATTGCCACATTGCCCTCAGCCAGGTGCATGCTTAGTCAACCTCACATGCATCTCAACCATGTGTGAGGAGAGTGTGAAATGGACATGACCATTATACACTTGCATGGCCACTGCTGCATTGACACTGCAAATGTGGAATGGACATCACTCAAACATGTATTGGCCACCGACTGTTAGGCAGAATCCTGTGCAGTTCCCTTAGGGAGCACTACAGAAGATTAGGACTACAGGTGAGAGCAATACATCCCCTTTGGTATCAGTCTGTACCACAAAGATTTAGTTGGTAGCTGTGGCTGAGCAGTCAGACTTATCTCAAGAGGGAGATGAGCAGTATTCAGGGTTTACAAAATAGGCCTACAGTACTAGGGCACAAGGAAACACTGACCAAAGCTTTGTATTAAAAAGTAGATATATATTTATTTTATACACTTCTAGTTAAACACAGCTATCACTGTCATCAAGCAAGTTAAATTAAGTCAACGAAAAATATACACACTCCCTAGTTAAATTGTAGACCAAGTGAACCAGAGTGAAAACTGAGCAAAACGGCACACTGAAAACCACAGACAAGGGATACTCTAGCAATTTCTCACAAGGGAGGGAAAGTACAAGTCATTTAGAAATATCTTCTTACACACCCTAGAAACACTTCCCATAAGGTTGTGGACCGGTTTAAGCAAGACAGTGCATCAGTATAGGAAATACTTAAATGAAAACTGAGCAAAATGGCACTTCACAAGTTTTAGAAAGGGGAAGAAAAGGGTAGTTATAAGAAGTTGGTGCACCAACACAGTTCTACTTGAGAAGCAATCTAAAGAAGGCAGTTCTAACAGATGTAGCCAGAGTCAATAGGCCTGTGCCAGAGTCAGTGGTACAGGGCAAGGGCCAAGGAGCAGAATGTTCTTGTCGCTGCAGTCAGGTCTTTGGTTTACAATTTCGAAAAGGTGGATGCAGAAGGTGAAAGACAATGTTAAGAGAGAGGGGTGGCCAACCCAACAGGTAGGTAAAGGATTTAAAACACCTTTAGAGCTACCGTGAAGAAAGGGCGGCCTGGCGGAACAATGTACCTTTAAAATGAAGAAGTGGCTCCTGCGGTGGCGGTTGTTCCTGGTTTATGCAAAAAGATCCCCATTCATACAGCCTAGCTGTCACTCACACAGTCGAGTGGTCATCATGGCGGGAGACTCTCCAGCCTATCAGGATAGAGTGCGACATGGGTTGCTGAAGCAACCCTGTCCAGGGGTCCTACTCCACCTCCCACAGAATGGACCCACCCCAGACTCAGAGGCGCCGAAAGGAGGGCTTCTTGGTAGAAGCCCGCCAAAAGGACGAACACAGGATCCCCGACCTGGGTTAGGAGTTTAGAGAAAGACACGAGAAAGAAGTATTAAAGTTCTGGCAAATAAAACCTACTGTAGTAAAGTTAATATTTAAATACACCGGCGGTATGTTAGAGGCTGTCAGAAAAAGTGGTAGCCTCGAACAATGGGAACATTCACGGTTGAATATTTTTGGTAGTAACCACTTCCACCAGCCAGAAACTTTTGAGAGAGGGACTGTACGGTACCCTCTCGAAAATGAACATAAGGGGAAAACTATTCACCCTTCCGAAGACTTCCATAGTAAGATGGGTTGTACTGGTTTAGTTCACAAAAATTGACTAGTAAAGTCAATGGGGACTTTACATGCCCTGGGAGACAGTAGTCAGTCCCAGGGTATGGAGTCTATGTTTGGGGGTCGCTACGACACCCCTGTGTCACTGCAATGGGGGTTCAGTGTAACACATGTGAATAAAGATGGTTCCTATGGAGGTGAGAGAAACCACATAGGCATTAAACACAAAAATAGCCTAGAACACACATAGCAAACATGTCTAAGAGTGGGAAAAAGAGTCCCACTCTTAGCAGGAAAAAAGAAACAAACCCTTAAAATCCAGCAAAGCTGCTGGGGGACTCTATTGGTAAGGGAAATTAGCCATAAGATATGAATTCTCCCCAACACTGACAGCCTCATGCTTCTTTGAAGCGATATTGTCATTCATCCATGCCCACCGGCATCCATGGCCATTGAATGGATGACAGTGATATCATCCACACCGTGGTTTTACATTATGTGAGTCAATGTTTGCATGCACAATGCACTATCCACATGCATGACACTCTGAATGTGTCCAATGATATATGTCTTGCATTCTATTACCACACATAGGTCTATTGTTGCAGCAGTGAAATCCTGTATAAATTGATGTGTATTGTGTGATCAATATGAACCCCATACAGACACCACACAACCACCTTCCTGAATGCAGAACTCTGAGTGTGGGGACTGCCAAGCAAAGTGTACAGCTCCACAAATTGATCTTCCAAATAATCCATGAGGACTTGCAACTCTTCATCTGTAAAGCGCTTCTTCCTCAGAGACCCCATCTCCTTGGCCTGTGCCCCTTCATAGGGTGGTGTCTCTTCCTGGTGCCTCTTGGCCCTAGTGGACCTTGGTGGTGCAGGGGCACGTGTAGGCTCACCACCATTCTTCTCCTGCCCTCTTCCTCATCCTCTCCCTCTCTGAGGAGCCCTACCTCTCATGATGAGGTCAAGAAATATTGCACACCCCAAATACAATAAGCTAATTGATACACAACATAAACAATTGATGCCACAAGGATTCGCAAGGCGCCCCCAACAAAAATATAGTATACGTGCTATCCATCATAAAAAATAGGCTCTTATGAGGCATCCCTAACAAACAAATAGCATATGTGGTGCCCAATGTAAAAACTAGGCCCTGTGAGGCACCCCCAACAAAAAATAGGATACGCGATGCCCAATTTTTAAAAAATAGGCTTGCGAGTCACCCCCAAAAAAACTGTGCTTGGAAATGCATGTTGTGCTTCATTAATTCTCTGTCTCCGGACTCTTCTCGGGCACAACAGGAAGTATGTCCTGCAACCCTTAACTGTCTGCATCACAACGTCTTGCCACATAGGCGTGCTGCATGAAATGCAAAGCGTGTAAATTAGGCATATAGGCCCCTTCCTCTTATCTTCACACTGCTGCCTCTGTGAGTACTTGACCCACACCAGTTCCTCCTGCCTCATACCATTTGTTGCCTCCGGTCCTTTATTGCCTCCAGACTTCACCATCTGCTGCTTCCTGGTAGTTTGTGAGTACCTGCTGAACCCCAGTACTGCCTTGGAGTGCCTGCTGTTCCCCCATTGCCTCTTCTCCTGCGGCTCACTTGTAAGGCTCTGTGAACACCTCATCTGCCATCTTGGAACTTTTACCTCTCTGGTCCACCACCACCAGTGAACAGCACATTGTCAGGGGCTGGCTGAACCACACCATCCTCAGTGGGTTCCATGTCTGCTCCATCGTCTGCTACATCGACCAGCAACCGCAAGATAAGGATGAGTTCTGCCAACTTCACTGCCACAGAACTTAGCATCCTTTGTGATTGGTTCCTGGCAAACTATGCTACCTTCTTCAAGTCACAGATGCAGCTTGGGCCATGCGGATGTCAGAATATCTGGGAGGACATCACAGCTGCCATCAACACAGAGGGGCTGACAGTCCATACCATGGACCATGTGAGGGAGCGCTGGGAGAAGGCAGCCCTTAAGGCAGGTGCCAATGTGGGGTACACCATGCGGGTCACCATCAGATTTCACCACTTCTTCTCCTGGTCCTGGGGAAGGACAGCCAAGCAGTCCACGCCCAGATAATTGACTGCAGGCACAGATCAAAGGTGCTTGTGAGTACCCACAGGGTGCACTACTCTACAGTGTTTGTGTTTTCTGCATTGGTATGGATGATTTAATGTAATCCCTTCTGTTCATGGCATGTGTGTTATACCAGTCTTTACTGGCCTACAGCTTATGCTGATGCTGGACATACGTGATGGCAGACCTCTGTGAAGTGGACAAGCATAGGAATGTCCACTGTCGGTACATTGTCATAAAGGATACTCATGCACATGCAATATGAATTGATGACAGCAGGCCCTCAGACAGGTTCACTTGCCAGATCGAGATTTTGGGGGCATGTGAGGGATTACATCCATGACACCTCTATGGGTTGCTCATTTGCTAATGATGATTGCATCATACACACTTAGCAGCTGAGACCGACACATGCGTATGGATGCCTGGATGCATGCATATGTTTGTGCATTAGACTCACAGGGATGGCTGTGTGATCGGTCAGCCCACTGCGTGAGGGACCAGACCTGAGTTGTCATCATGCCATTTGTTCGGGCTGGGAGCAACGGGATTGCTGCTTGTTCCTCATGTAAGGAACGTATGGTGGCACTAGTAGGACAGACGCAAGTGACCACAGTTCAAGGGTATTTATTGAACTTTTGCAGGGGTGTGATAAACGCCTATCTAAACCTAAATATAAAGATGGGAGCAAGCTACGACCATCAAATAATAAAGAAGGCAATCGTAGTGGAGTCATGTCAACATAAAAAGGGCCTATACTAAAAAACCTATTGCCAATCCTAACTACTAGTTGCAAATAGTATGGAGTGCAGTTAATGAAAATGAAAGAAGTATTCCCAAAATTATAAGTCAGGTTACTTGGGCCTTTGGCCTCCCTTCCCCGTGTTTTCAGTACGGGCAAGGCGGTTCACATGAGAAAAGCGCACACTCTGGCTTCTGCGGAACAAGGATACAGTTCCAGTTTCTCAGTCCACAAAACTCAAGACCTTTTGTGTCAAAGGGGGTCATTCCGAGTATGGCGGTAAGTAACTGTCATTAACGGCATGGAGCAAATACTGTGTCCATGTAGGTAACAGCCCGCTAATAGAGGCTATTACGACTTCACGGGCATAAGCTTTGCGCCATGCCAGTAAGGGCATTACCGCCATGCCGTAAAAGGCCCGAAAAAAGCCGTTAGTGGCATCATTGAAAGCGCAGATTGCACTACCGGCACAAATCAATGCGGCATTAGCAGCCACCGCTAATAGCGGTCACCGCTAATAACGGTCACCGTAAATTAGCAGAACCGGAATTAGCGTCATCGCACAGGAACGGGAAGGAGCACGGCGGCCATCTTTAAAAACAGAATCCATTGCCATCCTTAGCAGCCAGGACCTGTAGAATACTGCTGTGCGAGAAATCCTAATCACTACAATACCACAATGCCCAAGGCTGTGAAGAAGTGCACCTCCCGCCAGCGCAAGGAGTGCTTTAATGAAGATGAGCTGACCATGCTAGCGGAGACCCTGGAAAAAAATGCAGATGTTGTTTTTGCCCAGAGCCTCAAGAGGGAGGCCATAATCCATAAGAAGAAGATCTGGGCACTGGTGGCGCAAAAAAGTAAGCACGGTCGGTAACACCCCCTGCACAATAAAGGTCTGCAGGAAGAGGTGGGATGACTTGCATCTGCGGGTCCGCAATATCCTCTCGGCCAACAGGAGCCAGACCATGTCAATTGGTGGGGGAGCAAGCTCTCCCATTAAGCTGTCCCGGTGGGAGGACATCTGCGCGAGCCTGATTGGCAGGGAGGCCATAGAAGGGGTTGGAGACATGGTGTGTGGCACCACGACATCGGCGGATGGAGGTGAGTGTCCTAAGAATATACTGTAATGCAGAGTCTGATGAAAGTCCACCAATATGTCTGTCCGAAGAGGCAAGCCCTGGCCCAATACGCACACATTCCCAGCAAAGTTGTCGGATGCAGTACAAACACATGCAGTTGCCTGCAGCAAGGCAATGCCGTTCCTAACACAAACCACATAAAGATGTAAATAGCATAAGTCACACTACATGCAGGCCCCAACAAATATGCATGTCACATACCATACGTCTGCTACAACATGAGTGACCCTGACGTATGCCTGAATTACCCACCAATGTAGCAAGCAACGTGATCATCCAAACTAAAATGCCTATTATCCTCAATTGTGTAGCTGAGCAATTATACAAATGTATGCATGATGCCTATCAAACCATCACTCATGCTGTCCCTCTCTTCCAACCCCACAGGCTCAGACCATGACAGCGAGGCGCAGGACTCACCCCCACAGCCAACCACACCCTGGAAGAAGGCCCGGGATGAGGCCAACAGGCCTTGGACCTCAAAGGCCCAACACAAGGCCCGCCATGCACCACCAAGCAAACCACCTAAAGATGCCCCGGCACTGGTGCCGCCAAGGGCCGTTGAGACAGAAGCCGCAACCCCTGTCACACTGCTACAGGACACAGCTGAGGCTCCACACTCAGCAGAGTCAAGTTCAGTCAGGGAGGTGGAAGCCACAGCACCCCTGGCTGAGGAGGAGGCACAGGAAGAAGTGTGGGTGCCCATTAAGGACAAATCCTCTGAACTGCCTCACACACCAAGTCCAGCACCATCCCCCCAGATCACATCTTTAGAGTCTGACCACGCCTCCACCCCGGAGCAGTCTGGGGGGGAGTATAATCAAGGGGCCACGAGTCCCATAATGGAGCCCATTGAAGCCGAACATGACACCCAAGCACCGTCCACCTCCACAGGTGCACTGGCGGGGCCACAGCGGCATGAGGAGCTGATTGTATTTGTGAATGACAATGCCCAATCAAGGCTTGAGTGCCTCTCTGGTATAAGATAATTGCAGACAACACCTCCTCCCAGGGCAAGATCTTTGCAGACAATACAAGTAGGCTGTGCCCTGCGACGGGTCCTCAGCCGCATCACTGATGCAATGGAGGCTGACATCCAGCATCCCAGATGGAGCAGGCGGCCACACCATCCTCCTCCACCTCAACCCAGACCATCCCACTGCACAGGTCGGTGTGCACCCTGCGCCGCCCAGACATGCTGCCACCAGGTGCAGGGAGTGGTAGGAAGTAGACTGGCAAGCCTGATGATGGCAATGGATACTTGTTCGGACATGTGTTGGGGAGTTTTGGGGGAGGGGCGGAGGGTGAGGGTGTGTTGGGGAGTTTTGAGGGGAGGGGGAGGGGGTTGAGGGTGTGTTGGGGAGTTTTGGGGCAGGGGGAGGGGGTGAGGGTTTGTTGGGGGGTTTTGAGGGGATGGAAGGGGGTGATGGTGTGTTGGGGAATTTTGGGGGGAGCAAGAGGGGGTGAGGGTGGTGGGGGGTTGGTGCACTTTCCTTTTCATTGTAAATTTCAATACACCCGTTGTGTGAAAAAAAACATCTTGAGTGGACATTCATCATTGCGCATGTGTCATTTATTCATATACAGTGCATAGTTTACATGTACTCCCACACCGAGTACCCTCTGTCAAACTATTATGTCACCCTCTGCAGCCATGTGTGTCAGAAATATTGTGCTATCACTGACTGACGCACATAACATCCCTCCTGTGCATCGGCACTGCGATGATGTGCAGCCACATCTTCTTCATCCCCTTCATCATCACCAGGTGTTAGCAGTTCAACTTCAGGGGGCAGGGGCACATTCTGTTGGATACACATATTGTGCTGCATTACACATGCCATGATGATCTTGGCCACCTTCTCATGCCTGTAGAGGAGTGTCCCACCCGACCGGCTGAGGCAGCGGAATCGTGCCTTCAACAGGCCAAAGGTCTGCTCAATGACCATACGGGTACGGGTGTGGGAATGATTGTAGTCCTCCTCGTGCCTGTTCTGTGGGATATGGACAGGGGTAAGGAGCCACAGCTTCAAGGGATAGCCACTGTCACCTGCATGGGAGGCAAAAAAAGGTACATGTCAGTCGAATCATGACAGACAGCCTTACTAGTCACACATGCCTGCAGGTTATCGTTGGTCACATGCACATGTCCCTGGTTGTATGCACGCTATTTTCAGGCCCTCATTGTGTCCTGTGCCATGGACAAATGGTGTGGGTTGCATCTTCAAGATGATACACAGTGTGCACTGCCGTCTTGTTGCACATGCATCGTGTATGCATACAGCTGTGTTCATGTCTAATTTGTGATGTGCTGTCTTCTCTAGGAATTGCTGACTTGGAGTGTTGGCAGTAGGCTCTGCAATGTTAGGCATTCAGCAGTGATTTTTGCCATGGTGACATGCTGCATTCCTGTGGTTGTGGCAGCCTTGTGACAGGCCGTGGATTCCCTTGGTGGTTTGGTTCAATGCACTCCCATGGATTCTTGACCTGTGCAGTGTTTTGCTGGAGACACCAACTTAGTACAAATTCACTGCATGTTGCTGGATGGTGTTATGGAAGGTGAGGTCCGCTGATGAGTGGTGCACGTTTAGTGGGATGTGGGGGGGGGTTTACTGTCTGTCATGTTGTGATACGTGTGACCTTACTACTGTCCTATGGGATTTGAATGTCATGTTCTGTTTGGGATGCTTTGGGGCACAGTGTTTAGTGATGTGCACATCATGCTGTGAAATCAACATTGACATCATGGTGGTGTGTGCATCTCTCCCCCCGAATCAGTTCCATATGCCTGTCATGCAATTTACCAACCAGCCAGACACGTCGTCCAGAATGTCGCTCCATGTAGCATGGTAGCGTGGAGTTTCGCAGGACCATAGAGTTGATCCGGATATCGGGCACAACAATGTGTTATGATCTTGCTGGGGTCACATACCATCTGCACATTGATGGAGTGGTATTGCTTGCGGTTTGGTACACCACCTCCATGGCATGCGGGACCACCAACTCCATGTGGGTGCAGTCGGGGGCACCTATACAATTTGGCATGCCTGCCAGTGCATGGAAGCCAACTTTGGTGTCAAGAATCTCATGGGGAGTACATAGTAGGGATATGTAGTCCCTTGTGTGCTTGAGGAGGGCATCCAGCACTTGGTTCAGAATGCAAGAAAATAAGGGTTGTGATGTGCCATGCATGTGCCCAACTGTGTGCTGGTAGGTGCCTGTGTCATGGAAGTGGAGCACCGACACCACCTTCAGTAGAGGGGGGATGGCGGTGCATATTTCAATGAGGCTGACAATGTCGTTGTGTGTCATGTCCACAATGGTGGTGATGGCGTCCTGGTCCAGACGGTACACGGTGTGGATCTGCTCCGGGGGTAGGTTGAAAGGACTGGCTCTGATGCAAGGGATTGGGGGCTGCCTGCATGGTGCTGCTGGCTGCACTGGTGGGGCATGCTGGGACTGTCTCACCCTCCTTCTCCTCCTGCGTCTCCTCTGTGGTGCCTGCTGTTGCTTTTGTTGTTGTTCCTGGTGTTGCAATGCAAGCACGTCCTCCAGCTCCAGTATTGCTACTACTATTGGTATCATCTTGGTGTGGGAAGGGGTGAGGTGTGTGGGTGTGCTCCTTTTGTACTGGCCCAGACTCCATTGCCTCCACATGTGCTGATTGTGTGCATCTGTAGCAGTTGGGAACACTGCACATAGCATTTTATGGTTGCTTTTCGAGATGCCGGTATTACCGGCAAGATGGTATCCCCTATTAGCGCCTTCATGATGCCGGTATTTGCTTGTCCGCCTGTCTTGTGATTTCCTCCCATTAGCGGCATGCCGGTATTGCCGGTATGATGGTCCACGTGTCCGCGCCCATGCCGCTATTAGCGGCACCGTTATTAGGTCTCAGGTCGGAATAGCCTGGAGCGGTATGCGATGCCGGTAATCCTTTACCGGCATAGTTTTTCCCTTACCTCCAAACTCGGAATGACCCCCAAAGTCTCTTAACTTCTCACTAGCATCTTGACGCAGTGGGCCTGCTGTAACAGAAATGACACACAAATGTTCTCTTTAGCGTTCACAGTATTCACTTTGGGTAGTCACCCTGGATCCCCCTCCGCTGGGCTCAGATCCTTTTCACAAACAACAAGTTCAATATTGTATCCCCCTCTTCCGGGGTCAGATCCCTTTACCAAAACAATGTTCAATTAGGCTCCCTCAGCCGGGCTCGGACCAAATGGATTTACTTTATACTGTCGAATACCTTTGAATGTGCACAGGGATTATTAAGACCTGTTGCATGACCACTTTAATCTCAATATCTCTTTCACACTCAGCATCAGTTGGATACCTAAAAGAGAATTTCGAATAAACACCCAAGTGGTGCCAGACCACTCTGTGTCCAATTATGAAGTTCAAGTCATTCTTTCTGGCTTTCAATTACAGTTGTGTTGCTCATTCCAAACGCTTCACACAATGTTCCTTTTATACAATGTTGCTGCTTGCAACTTTGGTTCAAAACACAAGCTGGTTTGTTATCAGTCGCACCGACTCACTGGCTACATTGCTTTTTCAGATGCTGCTTTGTTGTAGGAGCCAAGGACAGTACCACAGCGGCAATTGCTCCTCTCTGCCTTGGTTATCGACCCGGGAGACCCCACGTACCTCCAATACCCTGTGTAGGTTTGATCAGCCTAAGTTCCTGGTCTTCAGTTTCTTACTTTCCAAAGCTTCTGAAAGTAATGGTCTTCATAGGTCAAGGGTGCTTCCTGTCTTACAACCCTCCCCGGTCCCGTCGTCTTCCTCCTTGTATTAAACTGCATCTTGGAACTGCTGTTTCCACGTGTGTTTTTCCTCGCTCAGAGTGTGCTTTCCTGCTCCGCCTTTTATCCATGTGATGGAAGTCAGGCGTGTGTAATGATCCATAATAGCCTGACCGTGGTGTTGGGACATTCGAGGTATACAGCTCTGGTGTTAGTCCGTTGTTGCTCATGGTGAACTGTCTGTGAGAAAGTGTTTGTTTCGGGAAAGGAGGGTGGGGTTGGGTTCCTAGGTATCCTACTGGGTAGGATGGGGCAAAGGTGTTACAGGGAAGGGGACAACATCTTGCCGTACAGTATCCCACTTTCACCCCCAGAAAACCCCCCATCCAGATGATCCTCCCACACTCGTCCACCCTGAGGAACTGGATCCAAAAGCGATGGCCATGTCTTGGCCACCTGGATGGCAGATCCTTGGAGACAAGCGGGGGAGACACCTTCATGTTTCTCAAACTCAGCAATGGGTGTCTGTACGCATAGCATGCTTTCAGGTCAAACTGCCAGGGGAGTATGTTGCTACATGTTATTGGATGTACAAGTGCACAAGCTGGTCTCGTGAAACCTCTCCACCTGCTCCCATGGCCATGCTTTGCAGAATAAAATTATGACTGGCTCAAGGAGTCCTGAATGGAAACGGGGTAAATTTACAGCAATGGTGTATGCACTCTGAGGCCCCCTGGAACATGCATTGTGCATCTTGTTAAGGATTTCAATCAGGCACACACCCAGGTCTCGCCTAGCTTGTAGTGCGCAATGAAACCCTTATTTATTTGTGTCTATAAGTTCAATATTCTGAATGATAAACCACTCATATCACACCTGTCTCAAAATACCCCCCAAGTCACAGTGTACCAGGAATCAGGCTAGTTTGTAAAGGTAAATATTTATTTATTTAGTTAATGTTCATATCACACAGACATGTTAATATATATTACATGGCCATGGTAGTGGCCATGTAGTTATGGTTAAGTTGTTGTTTCCGTAGGAAGAACACTTTTTGGGTGGCTTATAACTTCGCTCCCCCTGGACGAATCCTCACCAAACTTTGCAGAAATAATATATGGCCCATTGTAAATCTTTCTGCAAAGTTTGGTGAGGATTCGTCCAGGGGGGGCAAAGTTATAGGGGGGTCCCAAAACTTTTTTTTTCCCCATAGACTGACTGGGGAAAAAACCTTGCTCGCGCCTACAGCCCAAACCGCTGGACGGATTTTCACCAAATTTGGACCAGGAGTAGCGGCTTGGTCCCAAAAGCGTGATTTGGTGAAAATCTGTCCAGTAGTTTTTTTATTAAATGACCAAAAAGTAGGTCTTAAAACATTAGTGATATCTGTGTTCGGTCCAAGTGGTGGACGCTCTTGTTGTGTTCCATTTGTCTGCGGACAACATGGCTGTTCTGAAATGTTCTAAATAAACTAAATGAGGGGGTGTTCTGAGGACGCAATATGTGCCCGTTTTGTTGGCAAGCAAGCTGAACCTGTTCTAAGAACACTCACGGTGTCCTGAAATGTTCGTAAATAAACAAAATGGGGGTGTCCTGAGGATGCTGTCCGTATTGTTCTCTGGTAAGTTGAATGTGTTCTAAGAACACTTGTGGTGTCCTGAAATGTTCGTAAAAAAACAAAATGGGGGTGTTCTCAGGACGCTGTCCGTATTGTTCGTTGTGAAGTTTAAAGTGTTCTAAGAACACTCGTGGTGTCCTGAAATGTTCGTAGGGGGTTTCCTGAGGACGCTGTCCGTATTGTGCGACGGGAAGTTGAATGTGTTCTAAGAACACTCGCGGTGTCCTGAAATGTACGCAAATAAAAAATGGGGGTGTTCTGAGGACGCTGTCCGTATTGTTCGCTGGCAAGTTGAAAGTGTTCTAAGAACACTCATAATGTCCGCGGACATTAAAAGTTTCCATAGGCCTTAGTTGAAATGTTTGACTGTATGGGTGTGATATGCTGCGGTGGTTGTGGCCAGGGCATAGAGTGTTGGGTGCATGGCCATTTGGCCATTTGGCCATGAACCCAAGACTCTATGCCCTGGCCACAACCACCACAGCATATCACACTCATAGTGGCTTATAACTTTGAGTCAAAAACAAATTTATAAGGAACAAAGTTATAAGCCATATGGGTGTGATATGCTGCGATGGTTGTACTAATAATATACTTACTGTTTGGTTTAGTAACTGGAGTACATGTATTTCTTGTTCATTTCTGTGATAAAAGAAAATAGCATGTTAGTATTAGTATTTTGTAATGACTTCTTACATTGTATAATCAACATTTATTTTTTTTGGACCCTCATATTTAGTAGATTACTGTGCAATTTGCTCAGTTTACGTGTGTGTTGCTAAAATCATTGGGTCTGGGGGAGAAAAAAAAATTCATGTTGGATTAAAAAAAAAAAAATTCTGTTATGCTACAGTTTATTTGTTTGTTTGTTTTCAGTGTTCACTTGTTGTTTCTGGCTAATGCTTTATACATTGGCTTGTTGCATTTTTTTGGAGCAGTAACATATTATTTATTTGTTTGGATATTGTAAAATTTTGGAGCAGTTAGATACCAGTAGCTGTATTCTAACTGTCTATTTTTTGATATATTTTAGTGGTATTGATTTATCTGTTTGGATATTGTTAAATGTTTTGACAGTTAGATACCAATTGGCGTATGCTAACTGTCTATTTTTTGCTCTAATTTAGTGGTATTCACTTATCTGATTAGTTGTTGTAGAATCTTTGGGCGTTAGATAGCTTTTGGAATATTCTAACAGTTTATATTTTTTTACTATAAGTTAAAGTAAGGTTTAGTTATCAAATTTTGATTTTAAGAACATTAAATAAGTGTTTGTAAGATTTGCTGGTAATCTCTGCTTTAGAGTAATGGTACTATCATTACATTGAAACCATCCACATTTCTTTTTTATATATGTAGTGTAGTGCCCTGAATTGGTTGTGACTCCTGCGTGGTAGATTATACCTATTGTTGTGAAGGTTTTCTTACCAAGTGATATTTGACCATGTGTGAATCCAGTCAGCTTGCAGTTGTTTTTGGTACCATCTGCATTGTAACGTAGAAGCATTAGTATTACGCATTTACTATGTGTTTGTATTACTAAAGTGGAGCGATTATCCGAATTGCAGGTAGTACATAATCTACCATGGTTTGCATTTTGTACAAGTTGCTGAAATGGAATGGATTCACAATTAGGTATTGATATATATTTGAAGCGTTCATTGGGGATTTCTTCTTGCATCACATTGTTGCAGAGAGTGCATGTATGTTTCCACATGCATGAAATCTGGAAGATTTCATTTATAGGTATGTTTTTATTTTCCAGTACTTGTAGTAAGTACATTAGAAATTCTTGTGGATCTTCCTGTGAGTTTATAGTGAATGTAACCATTCCAGCACAGTAGTCCAATTGTTGTCTTATTTCATAAACACTATGGCCCTCATTACGACCCTGGCGGAAAGTGACTGACCGGACCGCCACAGCGTAAATAGCGTTTCCGCCATTGCACGAAGGAGCAAAGTGCGGCCCATTCCGACCCATCGGGCACGAGCACCACGGCATGGCGGAAGTGCAAAGTCCGCGATGGCGGAAATGACCCCAAAACGGCCCACACCGCCGCCGTACGGCGCCCTAGGTGCAATACCGCCACCCATCACAGCGGACACCGCAGTGTGCGCCTACCGGAAAGTACGGTGACCGGAAATATACGGAAACGGAAGTAAAAACATGGGCCCGGAACGGGAAACATCCCGCCGTACACCTATAAAACCACTAAAACCACACAACCACTAAAATCACTACCCTGAAACACACCCCAACCCGTCATCCACCCTAGCGAAACCAAGAAAAATGGGAAAAGTAGCGAAGAAAGCGTGCGACCGCAAGCGGCAGGTCCACTTCTCCCGTGAGGAACTCACCGTGCTAACAGAGACCCTCCAGGAGAATGCTGCCGTCGTCTTCTGCACGCAAATGACCAGGACGGCACTTGCAAACAAGAAGGCCATATGGGCTCTGGTGGCACAGCGGGTAAGTGCGGTGGGGACCGCACCCCGCACCCCACAGCAATGCCGCAAGCGATGGGACGACCTGCGGATACGCGTCCGCAGCATACTCTCTGCCAACCGCAACATTGCCACAGCCAACGGGGGAGGTCCTGAATCACCCATCAAGTTGACCCCCTGGGAAGAAATCTGTGCCTCCACCATCGGAATGGAGAGCATAGAGGGAGTCGGAGGGATGGAGAAAGGAGTGCAGACATCCGAAGATTCAGGTAGGTGGGCCAAATAAAACAATGCCAAATCCACAAAGTCCATCCATGTGAAGTACCATGCGTCCACATAGTGCAACAGAAACACATGTCCAGGAGAACGTCCACACACATCGGCCTGATAGCGCACGTTAAAACCCACAATAAATACATAAATAATTAAAAACCCCTAAAACACGCACTACACGTGCAGCAGGCACACCCTAACTGCAGGCTGCCAAACAACTGCACCCGCACACCACACACAAATGAAAGCACCTCCAAGGCCCCGACCCAAATCACCCTCAGGTACCACCCCAATGCATGTGATACAATGCCATTCCAATTCCCACAGACCCATCAATAACCCTCGCCCTCCTTTACTCCACCACAGGGTCCGATCCAAACGACGAGCTTCAGGACACCCCTACCAGCACACCTGCAAAGAGGGCCAAGACCAACGGCCAAAGACCCTCCACCTCAGCTGCACGCATCAAGACACGGCAGCAGCACAAATCAGGTGGCAGCACAGAGGAGGGAACATCAACAGGCACCCCAGCAGCCAGCATGCCCACAAGACCACCACCACAGGTCCCCCCAACGGATGCCACAGAAGGCACTGCCTCTGGTGGCAGCAGCACCATAGGTGACACCCCATTGATGGCAGCATGCTCCGACACAGAAGACTGGGATGTCGAAGTCAGATCCATCCATGACCTATCCCAATCCCCCTGTCTGTCCCATCCCGTACAACATGAGGATACCACGCAGGGGCACCCACAAGACGACGACTGGCCATCCCCCACAAGCCCTGTGGCAAGGCAACATGAGGACAACAGCCCCTCTGTGACACCCCCGCAAATGGCCATGGCCCAGCAGAGGCAACAGTCCCTCGACCAGTTAATCGTGCAACAGCAGCAACTGGCCACGCTCCTCAAGGACCATGCCGATGAATGTGGGGGCACTAAGGCAGACATAGAAACATCAACTGAGACACTTAGGGCAGAAATGGAGAGAGGTACAGAGACACTAAGGGCACAAATGGAGAGTAGCACCGAGAGCCTGAGAGTCCAAATGGAGAGTAGCACAGAGAGCCTGAGAGTCCAAATGGAGAGAAGCACCGAGAGCCTGAGAGTCCAAATGGAGAGAAGCACCGAGAGCCTGAGGGGGGAACTGCATGCGACGTCCAAGGACGTATGTGCCGAACTTGCCGCAGTGCGCCGTGTGCTCACTGAGCTCTCGCAAACCCTTAGGGACATGCATGGACGTGAGCAGGCAGAGACATCATCCGTTGCAAGTTCCGTCCAGGGCAGCCCCCAACGTAGATCTGGGAGGAACCTGCGCTCCACAGGCAGGGGTGCCCCTGATACCCGCAGAGGGGGCTTGCAATAGCGACTGCCCACTGACAATGAGCATCTTTGGACACTGGTGTTCGGGGGGGAGGTAGGAGGGTGGAGGGGGTGTGTTGGGCTCACTTGGGTGGCGGGTCGATAGGGTGTACAACATGATATCACATATGCCATAAACAGTGCACGTTCAACCAATGAGATGTGTGGACATTGATCTTTGTGTACTAGGCCATCATAGGCGTGCAGTCCATATTGTGCATGTCCCAGACACACACAGTGCCACGAGTCCCGTGTCCATGTATCAGCCACCAGGATGAGTGCTAGAAGCATACATCAATGAGATGCTGACGAATGTCACGGCCCTCCGGTGCCTCGCAGACTCCATGAGGTGCTGCCACATCCCCACCCTCATCATGACCATCATCAGGTGCTTGCAGTTCTGCGTCAGGGGGCATGGGCACATTTCTACGTACGCACATGTTGTGGAGCATGACACATGCCATCACCATCTTTGCAACCTTCTCATGGCGGTACAGGAGTGCCCCGCCAGACCTGCTGAGGCAGCGGAAACGACCCTTCAGTAGGCCGAATGCCTGTTCAATGACTACACGGGTACGTGAGTGGGCATGATTGTAGTCCTCCTCATGCTGGTCCCGTGGGTTCCGGACTGGTGTGAGGAGCCATCTCTTCAGTGGATATCCAGCATCACCTGTATGTGGACGAGAAACGTATGATGTGGAATGCCATTGCTACGTACGCACACCCCCCCCCCCTTCCTGCCAGGTCATTGCCGATTCACATACCCCACATTATCATGCATGTAATGAGACTCACCGAGTAGCCAGGATCTGTTCCCTGCGTGTCGCTCCATGTAGCGTGGTATTGTAGAGTTCCTCAAGACCATAGAATCATGGGTTGATCCAGGGAATCTGGCACAACAATGTGTAATGATCCTGTTGGAGTCACACACCATTTGTACATTCAGGGAATGAAATTGTTTTCGGTTGCGGTACTGGGCCTCCATGGCATGTGGGACGACCAATTCCACATGGGTGCAGTCGATGGCACCAATGCAACCCGGTATGCCGGCAAGTGCATGGAATCCCACTTTTGTGTTGGTAATTTCCTGCTCCGAGCGTGGTAGAGAGATGTAGTCGTCTGCGTGCTGCAGGAGGGCATCGAGCACTTGCAATAGTGTCCGTGAGAACAGTGCCTGAGAAATGCCATGCAACTGTCCGACTGTGTGCTGGTAGGTGCCTGTGGCCAGGAAGTGGAGTACAGACACCACCTTCAGTAGGGGTGGGATGGCGGTTGGGCTATCTATCATGCTGACAAGGTCAGCCTGTGTCATGTCCACAATGGCGGTTATGGTGTCCCGCTCCAAACGGTAGAGGGTGTGGATCTGCTCATCAGTGAGGTTGAACGGATGTGCTCGGAGGCGTGGGATTGCGGGCTGCCTGCGTGGTGGTAGTGGCTGTGCTGGCGGCCCTTGCTGGCCCTGCCTTGGCCTCCTCCTCCTCCTGCGTCTCCTCCGTGCGGCCGGTTGTAGTTGGTGTTCGTCTTCTTCTTGGAGTTGGAGTACTTGCAGTGCTATCAGGTCCCCCAGGGCCAACATCGCGAGTCCTGCCGGTAGCATTTCGGTGTGGTTGTGGGAGGAGACTGGCTGTGCAATTCATGTGTTTTCAGGCTGTATGGCCTCCACCTGTGGTGATTTATTCCACCTGTGCAAACTGCTATCCCCTTTGGCCGAGCACGTCCCGCGCACTACGCTGCAATTCGGGGAATGGCATCTTGCTATTGCAATCATGTATTTGTACCCGATGGCCGTGTAAGATTGGTTGATATGTTCATTCTGCTGTGGTCCCATTGTTTCACATACTATCTGTGCAGTCGCGAACAGACTTGTGAAGGGTCAGTGGAACGTAGTACTCGAGTAACGGTGGGCCCTCATGCATCACTGTACCAAGTTGCAACGACGGGCGGGGCGTCCCATTTGTGGGTGAAGGCAGTTGCCATTTTCACACACAGCCGCACTCGATGGAATAATTAGTGATTTCAAACGGCCACAGATGCCTCTTCGACGTGATGTTGCAAATGAGGAATTCGAAGGGCGGCGCTTTCGGTTTTCAGCTAGCGGCGAGGAAATGCCCACAGGTCTGACTGCAAATATAACGTTCTATTGTTTAATGTCCTTGAGTCAGGGGCCATGGCGAGGATGCAATGATTTATATGAATAGTTTGGGATGCGCAATAGCGACGTGGGCGATGAGGACGGACGTTCCCAAATACATGTTACTTCACTACACTGGAATTACGGGCTGGGGCACTGTGGATTTTGCAGGCTGCATAACGCACAGACTCAATGGATATTTCTAATGTTATGTGAGTAAATATTCAGGCGTTTTAATCCCGGGATGAGGGAATGATGAATGGATGCATGGGCAGGTGATTTGATACAGAGTTTGCCATGTACAGGGCTTCTTGGGATCTATCCGCCTCCTCTACGCTATGTGATGCAGGGCTGCCATAGTGGGACCATCGTCTATCTGGCCTTGTTGAGCCCTCCCTGTCTCGACGCGCCCTCAGACACTTGTGTCCATGCACGTTAACATTCCCATCTGATGGATTCTGTTTTGACAGACGCATGCACAGGTACACTCGTATGTGATGGTGTTTGCACCTCGATATAGATGGTTATGAGTCGCAAGTGGTTTTGGGGTGGTGATGATCCTTTGGAGTGGGCTAGCATGCATATGGCTGTGGATTTAGTGTGATCATTGAAGTGAGTTGTTCGAATGTAGTTCTGATGGCCATTCTGTTCTTTTTCTTTTCTTTTGGTTGACAGGTATCTCCTCCCCTTTTGCCACTGCCATCTGTATGCCACTCCTGCAGATGGGTTTTACTCCCGACACCTGCTGCTTCGTGTTAATCAGTGGAACAGCATTACGATCTTATGGGACGATCGCCAATGGCCCACATGCCCTTACGCAGTACTGGTAGCTCGGAGCAACATTTCGGCCTTTCAGCTGGACTAGTGCCTCCCCATTGGGACGGCCCTGCGGTTCTGTGCGCTTCCATGTTGCCTTTTCGTACGTGAATGTGGCTCTGTGTACCATGAGGGAACAGGGCGTCACACAAGTAGTGGCTGGTCATTTCTTGCGGATGCAGCCCACAATGGTGAAAAGTGTTTTGGAGTTCATGGCCTGATGGCTGTATGGGCTTGGTGATTTTGATGTGCATTAAATTTCTATTCTGATTTGGCCCGTGTAGCGTTCTTCTTTGCAAGTGATGTGGCATATGCCTATTTGAGGGGCGATGTATTGTGAGGAGATCTGCATTGGGTTCCAGCTTCGGAGTTTAGTTGCGTGGTACTGTACTGGGCGCGTTTGCCTACGAAGCCCGTGAGGTCAGGGATGGGGGCTGCCAATATGACAGTTTGGATGTTGTCATGCTCAGGGGCGGGGGATTGGGTTTTGTGTAACAGATGCCGGTCAGCCAGGTGGACTGGTGGAATGATGTGATTCTCGGAATATTGCTGGTCACAGGTGCCTGTGTTTGCGTGCGTTTCTTGGTGGGGGACTGTGGTCATGTCCATTGGGATGGCTTCTGTATTCGTGCCATCTGTGCCCTGCAGCTCCCATTGGCCCCTCTTGTGTTTCTTTTGTTCGTTGGCATGCATGGGTGACTTGTTCATTTCAATGGTTGCATTGTGACTTCATTGCACCTACGGGGAGTTGTACTTTGTGGCCAGGGAGCGGTGTACAGGCACTCAGTGGGGCCGTTTACGGTTGATTCGCGATGCCGTACTTCTCACCATGGCGGAATGGTACATTCCGCCATGCTTGATGGCGTTAGGTACATGTCCGCTAGGGTCGGAATTGGCGTACCCTTGCGCCATGGTGGTGTTTGCGGTTTGGCATGGCGCGCGCGCGCGTGCTTGGTGCAGTTAGCGTTGGCGTTCACTACGGTGTCGCCAATGGCTTCGTACTTTGCGGTGACGGGTCATAGTCGCACCGAGCGCTATTCGATGGCGGTATTGCATTTCCGCCATCGTTTTCCGATTTCCGCAAGGGTCGTAATGAGGGCCTATATGTGTTATCAGGATTGTTTGTTGCATTTCTGTGAAGTACTAACATTTGCAAACACAATTGGTCTGCACTGTGTAAGTAAATGTTGTCAACAATTGGTGGCAATTGAAATAGAATATTCATTGCTACATTTGCATAGCAACTTACTCCTACTATATTTGAGAGTTTAAATGGACCAGGTAGGTCTGTATCTGATTGATTTTTTTTTAGTTTGTCTTCCTTCTTTGATGAAGTACCTGGTTTACTTTCCCTAATGGGTTATTTTATGTTTGTGGTACTTGATGAAGTTTTAGTTTCTTTTACTCTCTTTGGAGGATTTGCAGTGACATCCTGTTGCATTTCTGTTTGATTTAGTTTTCTTTTACAACATTTTGTGGTACAGAATATGTGTTTAGATGGTGGATGTATAGTGAGCGAAGTCTATTGTATTCTAAAATGCAAGGAATATCAGCATTTACTTTACTTGGATCAAAGTTGATTAGAAATAGACTGTCAAGTGTACGTAAGCGTGATAGTGCTAGATAGCTCATGCCTTCTTTAAATACTGTGTTACCAATGTCTATCATTGCTTTGCCTAGGGTAAGACCTTGTGATTTATGAATGGTGACTGCGTAAATTGAAGAGAAGGAATCGAGCTGTTGAGCGTCCTATCCTTTTTACTTCTGTAAGTTTGTCAAAGAGAATATTGACAAACTGAATATTGTTGTCACGTGGGTATGTTTGAAAGCCAACAACTGTACCCAGTGCTCCATTAACTAGTCCTTGGTGCATGTCAAGGTTACGTTTAAGCATTACTCTGCAATTTAAGGATAATTTTAATATCTTTTCCAATCCTGCTGTGTTTGAGATTGATTTTTCTAAACTATTTAGTCTTGTTGTGGCTTGGTCACACATGGGTAGTGTCATACCATGGACATCTAGTTTGTCTGTGGCGCTAATTTCCATTATTGGTTGCATTTCTTTACTTAACATTATTTAATTGAATTTGAAACAGCTTACAAGAGTTAGCATTAAGGCCATACAATTGACATTTTTGTGGGCTAATTGTTCCATAACATCTGTAGCACATGCATTATCACCATCAAGTGCATGAATGTGCTGGGTTTTCAATATTGCTTCTGCTTCTTTTGAAAGTATACCAACTCTGATACTTTTTAAGATGTTGGCATAAGTGAGATCTGCAGATTGCCGCATATTTTCTGTTAATTCTCTGTATTGGAAATGTTGCCAACGGTTGACATTTCCAATGTTGCCAACAGTTTTACGGCAGAGTTTGTGTCCTTATGTTTTAATAATAGGCTCACGTTTTACTGGTGTCAATTGAAGAAGATCTCCGAAAACAATAATGTGTTTTCCTGCAAAGAGCTCTTCATAGTTTGTTTTGAGTACTTCTTGTAATCTGAGGTGAATCAAAGCCAACATTAGGTTGGACACCATGCTCACTTCATCTATTAGTAGCATTTTCATTTGTTTCAATACTCTGCGTAGTTCCATTGAAACTTCTGTAGCAAGTTTGTAATAGTCTAATTTGTTTTGGTGTTCTACTGGCAGGAGTAGTAATTGATGTAAAGCGACACCACCTATGTTGTAGGCAGCTAAACCTGAGGGGGCAGTGACAACAGCTGACAGTTTGTTGTTTGTCAATTGTTGAAGGAACTTACTGATGATTTTGATTAGGAATGTTTTGCCAGAACCAGCTTTACTACTGACGTGGAATAGTATAGTTTTCTAATTTTGGCTACATCCAATGAGGGAATGGCACAGAGAGTGAACTGGAAATGGTAGAAGGGCTGTTCATGTTATGATATGTCTGCGGACATGGCGGTAGTTTGCGGACATCGGGTGTTACATCCGGGGATTTTTGGGTTCAGAAGTCATGCAAATGAGAATGAGCACTGGAAGGGATTGGTCAGGAAAGTTTAGTGGGTGTGTTGTGCCAGGAGAGAGTTTCTCAGATACTCTTTTTTGCTGAGAGAAGAACAGATAGCTACGGCTGTGTGTTTCAGAAAACAGATTGTTTGGATTTTGGGAGACTCGTGGATACATTGGTTGAAGGTGCATGCAGAAACCTGTGGAGTAGCTTTAAATCTTGGATTCCCACATGTGGAAGTACACTGGCATGGAGTACGTGGAATGAAGTGGTTGGACCTGTTACCTCTCTGTGCTACTTTGGAGACAGAGCAACATCCAGATATAATTATAATTCATTGTGGAGGGAACTGTTTCGGACATGTGTCTGGAATTTCTTTGCAATTTGCAATGAAAGAAGGACTTGGGAAGGTCATGGACATGTTTCCAAATTCTCAAGTAATCGTTTCACGGATTGTGCAGAGACAAATGTGGCTTTGTTCTTCTTCATTTGTTCCACAAATGGAAAAAGCAAGGCGCAATGTCAATAAGGCTGTTTGTGCCTTTCTAAGACATTTTGGCATGTCCTCTTTTCACAATGAAAATATGATGTTTCGTAGTACATACATTTTTCGCAGAGATGGAGTACATCTAACTAATGCTGGCAATCAGATTTTTCTAAGAAACATACAAAATGCATTGCAACCTTTTTTAGAATGACAGCATCCATTTTGAAGTTGGTGTTGAGTATTTATAATTTTTGAAACACAAACACCTCCCAAAGGCTCTTTTCAGAGCCACCACTTCCTCCCAGAGAAAAGTGCAATGGTTTTGATAGGGTAGCACCCCTAAATTTTACATGTCCGTGGACTGTCCGTGGACTTCTAAAAAATACAAAGGGCCCTGCTTCATTTATTTTCACTTCTATTTTTTAACTGTGAAAGGCGGCTCTGAAAAGAGCCTTATTTTTTTTTATTTTTGTTATTTTGTATTTTTTTTTGTTTTTTTATACACAACACACTAGGAGAGGAGGGGAAAGGAGGGTAAAGGGGAGGGACACCAACCACAGGGATTAGAAATGGCGAGCTGAGAGAGGAAGATGTAGAGTGGGTTTTATTGGGTAGTGAGCACGTTTTCTCATGCTCTGAGACGATAGTCTCAAAAGCACTACGAAGTCGCCCCCCCTGCAGAGTACTGTGTCGCAGTACATACACACAACTGTGACCCTTGAAAGGTAAGGGTCATCAGCATTATGTATGGCCTGTGAGGCAGCTTGAGGAAGACGCTGTCCCACAGAGGTGTTCCTTGTGGTGACAGGATCAGAAACGGAGGATGAAGTAGAGGAAAGCAACCTACTACGCTCCTCGCAAGGTAGAATTGCGAATGGCCCCAGAGTGAAATGACCTTAGGTGTCGCTTCATGGTAGTGGTCCCAAAGCTGTACGAACCATGCCTCCCACGACTGAGTACCACTCATTGCAGGTGACTCGGTTCGCACCAGCCTTAGGACCATCCCCATGAATGGTAAATAACCGCCACACCCAAGATTCACGCCGAGTGCGGGTAGTAGGGATTTCGACTACCTCATTCTCATCATCATATTCTTCCTCCTCTGCATTCTCACTCCTGTTCCCCTCTTCAGGCCCTTGGGGAGGTGGTGGTGGTGGAGGGGTTGGGGGTGGTGCTGAAGCAGGTGCAGCACCAGGTGACAGTAGTGCAGCCATGGATGCCATCTCGATGATGGTGTAACCTGCAAGTTGCAGGAAAAATAGCTGTGCTCTGAAGAATAGCCAGAAACACAATAAGTATAAGCTCTAGGGCGTGGTCTTTTATAGGGGTGCTTGTATGCGTTTCGCGGACATGCATGCTGTCCGCGCACAGATCGAACACAAAAAAAGGTTCAAAAACTTTCAAAAAGTATGTAGTAGAAACTCAGGATTAGTATGTGGGACTTGTGCTATGGTGAGTTTTTATTGAGAAATATTGTGGATTACTTGAAAATGTACTTTTAAATTGTTCGGGGACACGAACAGTGTCCGCATTCAGAACACGCAATTAGCATGGGCACCGTCACATGATCGCATCGCGAACATGTTCGTGAAGGAAGCGGCTGTCTGCAGGACACCAAATGCACGGACATTGGTTTGCGCATGTGCGTTGATGTTCTATGGACACTGTTCGGGTCCTGAAGTAATTAAAAGTGCGTCACACGTCAAACGAACAGTTGCGGACAACCGTTTGTTCTTAGAACAGTTTAACTTCCTTGCGAACAATATGGACAGACATAGCGTCCTCAGGACACCTCCATTTTCGTTTATTTACGAAAATTTAAGAACACCCCGTGTGTTCTTAGAACAGTTTCACCTTGCTAGCGAACAGTACGGACAGGTATATTGTTCTTCAGGACACCTCCATTTTCGTTTATTTACAAACATTTCAGGACACCGCTTGTGTTCTTAGAACAGTTTCAACTTGGAAGCGAACATTATGGACAGGTATAGTGTTCTTCAGGACACCTCCATTTTCGTTTATTTACGGACATTTCAGGACACCACTTGTGTTCTTAGAACAGTTTCAACTTGCTGGCGAACAGTACGGACAGGTATAGTGTTCTTCAGGACACCTCCATTTTTGTTTATTTACGAACATTTCAGAACAACGCGTGTGTTCTTAGAACAGTTTCCACTTGCTAGCGAACACTACAGACAGGTATAGTGTTCTTCAGGACACTTACATTTTTGTTTCTTTACGAACATTTCAGGACACCACGTGTGTTCTAGAACAGGTTCAACTTGCTAGCGAACAGTACAGACAGGTATAATGTTCTTCAGGACACCTTCATTTTTGTTTATTTGCGAACATTTCAGGACACCACTTGTGTTCTTAGAACAGTTTCAACTTGCTAGCGAACACTACGGACATGTATAGTGTTCTTCAGGACACCTCCATTTTCGTTTATTTACGAACATTTCAGGACAACGCGTGTGTTCTTAGAACAGTTTCAACTTGCTAGCGAACAGTATGGACAGGTATAGTGTTCATCAGGACACCTCCATTTTCGTTTATTTACGAACATTTCAGAACAATGCGTGTGTTCTTAGAACAGTTTCAACTTGCTAGCGAACACTACGGACAGGTATAGTGTTCTTCAGGACACCTCCATTTTCGTTTAGTTATGAACATTTCAGGACACCACTAGTGTTCTTAGAACAGTTTCAACTTGTTAGCGAACACTACGGACAGGTATATTGTTGTTCAGGACACCTCCATTTTCGTTTATTTACGAACATTTCAGGACACTGCGTGTGTTCTAGAACAGTTTCAACTTGCTAGCAAACAGTATGGACAGGTATAGCGTTCTTCAGGACACCACCATTTTAATTTATTTACAAACATTTCAGAACAACCGCGCTCCGCTGAAACCTAAATTGTTTTTTTAAAAAGAAACTGAAACTAATTACAACACAATATAAAAATTTTACTTTATTTAACATATATTAACAATTCATGACAGAGAAGGTGAGGCAGAAACGGAAACAAAAACAGGAGAATTAGGGGTTTCAACATGATTGCTATCAGGTGAAGAAGGGATGGAAGTCTCATCAAAACATTTTGGGTTATGGAGAGGGTTTGGGGATAATTGACTGGGATATGGTGAGGGGAGACAAGTACATGTGGGACAATGATATGAGGTTTTTGTTTTAAAATGCTCCTCAACAAAAGTTTTCAAATTATTAAAATTGGTCAACAATATATCCATTTTTTCTTTTATGCTGTCAAGAGTGTTATCCGTAACAGTTTCTTCAGAGGTATTTTCTATTTTGGTATGCTCTGTACAAAAAAATATATATATGTTAAATGTATATAAAATAATAATAATTAAATGGTTTATATTGGAAAGTGGGTACCATTAGTTTCACTATCTTCTGACATTTCCTCACGTGGGAAAAGCTCCTCTAGCCATTCCAGAGTACTAGACATTTCTGTGAGAAAAAAAAAGATAATATATTTTTTTTTATCTAATACAAAAAGTTTATAAATATATGAGTAAAATTAAGTACACTTAATATTTCAGGTAAGATATGTTCTGAGTACTCTGTAGGTCTGGTCTTGCTCTTAGTTGTGGAGTGTCTGTGAGGTAATTTTGTTGGAAGCCAATTTATCTTCTTTTGGTATATTCCATTTTAGAACATATTGTATTTAAATGAATGGTTAGTGTGTTACATATATGGGTTAAATTTCTTATGTATTACTACATATAATATGTATGTGTGGTGCTTTGTGAATTTTTCAAATGTTACTATGTTATGATATAACAATTAAACATACCCTCCCAGAGTTTTTAGGTAGTGGTACTGTTGTCCGAACATGTCTGCGGACATCAAAAAAGTTTGCGGACATCAAATTCAGTAGAAGGGGTTCAGTATGTTCCATATTACATGTACATAAAGTCAAAGTTATTATTGTTAAGTTGTGCTACTAAAAACCTATGAAATTCAGTGAAAAAACTTTGTTGAAGGGACGTTATGGTTAAGTTGCGCTACTAAAAACCTATGAAATTCAGTGAAAAAACTTTGTTAAAGGGACGTTATGGTTCCAAGTAAAACCGAAAAATCCTTGAAATTTGCCAGTTATGATAAGCTAAGCAACCATAACTTGCGCCACCACCGTGCACTGCTAAGCCTAACACCCAGGACATTCATTCCTGTCTCCCCACCGCCCGCTCATACCCCATGTCTCCCTCCTGTTCCCCCCACCTCCCTGCTCATGTCCCGCGTCTCTCTCCGGTTGCCCCCAACACCTGCTCATGCCCCGTGTCTCTCTCCTGTACCCCCCACCCCCCGCTCATGGCCAGTGTCTCTCTCCTGTTCCTCCCACCCCCCGCTCATGCCCCGTGTCTCTCTCCTGTACCCCTCACCCCCCGCTCATGCCCACCCCCCGCTCATGGCCCGTGTCTCTCTCCCGTTCCCTCCAGCCCCCGCTCATGCCCTGTGTCTCCCTCCCGTTCCCCCACCCCCCGATCAAGCCCTGTGTCTCTCTCCTGTTGCCCCCACCCCGCTCATGCCCCGTGTCTCTCTCCCATTCCCTCCCACCCTCCGCTCATGCCCCATGCCTCCCTCCTATACCTCCCACCCCCTGCTCATGCCCCTGTCTCTCTCCCATTCCCCCCCACCCCCCGCTCATGGCCCGTGTCTCTCTCCCGTTCCCTCCAGCCCCCCGCTCATGCCCCGTGTCTCCCTCCTGTTCCCTCCACCCCCCGCTCATGCCCCGTGTCTCTCTCCTGTTGCCCCCTCCCCCACTTATGCCCCGTGCCTCTCTCTTGTTGCCCCCCAACCCCGCTCATGCCCTGTGTCTCTCTCCCATTCCCCCATCCCCGCTCATGCCCCGTGTCTCTCTCCTGTCCCCCGAACCCCCCGCTCATGCCCCGTGTCTCTCTCCCGTACCCCTCACCTCCCGTGTCTCTCTTCTGTTGCCCCCCACCCCCCGCTCTTGTCCTGTGTCTCTCTCCTGTTGCCCCCACCCCCTGCTCATGCCCCATATCTCTCTCTCGTTCCCCCCACCCCCTGCTCATGCCCCGTGTCTCTCTCCTGTTCCCCCACCCCCGCTCATGCCCCGTGTCTCCCTCGTGTTCCCCCCAACCCCGCTCATGCCCCGTGTCTCTCTCCTGTTCCCCCCCACCCCCTTCTCATGCCCCGTTTCTCTCTCCCGTTCCCCCAACCCCCCGCTAATGCCTCGTGTCTTCCTCCTGTACCCCCGCACCTTCCGCTCACGCCCCGTGTCTCCCTCCTGTACCCCCACCCCTGCTCATGCCCCGTGTCTGTCTCCTGTTGCCCCCCACTCCGTGCTCATGCCCCGTGTCTCTCGCCTGTTGCCCCCCACCCCCAGGTCATGCTGCGTGTCTCTCTCCCGTTCTCCCCTACCCCCCGGCTCACGCCCCGTGTCTCCCTCCTGTACCCCCCACCCCCCGCTCATGCCCCGTGTCTCTCTCCCATTCCCCCCACCCCCCGCTCATGCCCTGTGTCTCCCTCCCGTTCCCCCACCCCCCGATCAAGCCATGTGTCTCTCTCTTTGTTGCCCCCACCCCCGCTCATGCCCCGTGTCTCTCTCCTGATGCCCCCCACCCCCCGCTCATGCCACGTCCCTCCCTCCCGTTCCCTCCCACCTCCTTCTCATGCCCCGTGTCTCTCTCATGCTCATGCCCCGTGTCTCTCTCCTGTTGCCCCCACCCCATGCTCATGCCACGTGTCTCTCTCCTGTGGCCCCCAACCCCCTGCTCATGCCCCATGTCTCCCTCCTGTTCCCTCCCACCCCCCGCTCATGCCCCGTGTCTCCCTCCCTTTCCCCACCACCCCCTGCTCATGCCACGTGTCTCCCTCCTGTTCCGTCCCACCCCCCGCCCATGCCCCATGTCTCTCTCCCTTTCCCCCACCCCCACTCCTGCCCCGTGTCTACCTCCCATTCCCCCGACCCCCCGCTCATGCCCCGTGTCTCTCTCCTGTACCCCCACCCCCCGCTCATGCCCCGTGTCTCTCTCCTGTTGCCCCCACCCGAAAGCTCATGCCCCGTGTCTCTCTCTTGTTGCCCCCCACCCCCGCTCATGCCCGTGTCTCTCTCCTGTTGTTGCCCCCACCCCTGCTCATGCCCTGTGTCTCCCTCCCGTTCCCTCCCACCTCCTGCTCTTTACTGTGTCTCTCTCCTGTACCCCCCACCCCCGCTCATGCCCCGTGTCTCGCTCCTGTTGCCCCCACCCCACGCTCATGCCCCGTGTATCTCTCCTGTTGCCCCCCGCTCATGCCCCGTGTCTCTCTCCTGTTGCCCCCCACCCCCTGCTCATGCCCCGTGTGTCTCTCCTGTTCCCCCCACCCACCGGCTCATGCCTCGTGTCTCCCTTCTGTTCCCCCCAACCCCTGCTCAAGCCCTGTGTCTCTCTCCTGTTGCCCCCACCCCCCGCTCATGCCCCGTGTCTCTCTCTTGGTTCCCCCACCCCCCGCTCATGCCCCGTGTCCCTCTCCTGTTGTCCCCCATCCCCTGCTCATGCCCCGTGTCTCCCTCCCGTTCCCTCCCACCTCCTGCTCATGCCCCGTGTCTCTCTCCTGTACCCCCCACCCCCTGCTCATGCCCTGTGTCTCTCTCCTGTTGCCCCCACCCCACGCTCATGCCCCGTGTCTCTCTCCTGTTGCCCCCACCCCCCGCTCATTCCCCATGTCTCTCTCCTGATGCCCTCCACCCCCCGCTCATGCCCTGTGTCTTCCTCCTGTACCCCCCAACCCCTGCTCATGCCCGGTGTCTCCCTCCTGTAGGCCCAACCCCCCGCTCATGTCCCGTGTCTCTCTGTTGTTGCCCCCCACCGTGCGCTCATGCCCCGTGTCTCTCTCCTGTTGCCCACCATCCCCCGCTCATGCCCCGTGTCTCCCTCCAATTCCCCACCACCTCCCGCTCATACCCCGTCTTCCTCCTGTTCCCCCACCCCCGCTCATGCACCGTGTCTCCCTCCTGTACCCCCCACCCCCCGCTCATGCCCAATGTCTACCTCCTGTTCCCCTCACCCCCGCTCATACCCCGTGTCTCCCTCCTGTTCCCCCACACCCCGCTCATACACCGTGTCTCCCTCCTGTTCCCCCCACCCCCCACTCATGCCCTGTGTCTCTCTCCTGTTGCCCCCAAACCCCTGCTCATTGCCCGTGTCTCCCTCCTGTTCCCCCCAGCCCCCGCTCACGCCCCATGTCTCTCTCCTGTTGCCCCCACCGCCTGTTCATGCCCCGTGTCTCTCTCCTGTTGCCCCCCAACCCGCGCTCATGCCCCGTGTCTCTCTCCTGTTGCCCACCATCCCCCACTCATGCCCCGTGTCTCCCTCCAATTCCCCCCACCACCCGCTCATGCCCCGTGTCTCCCTTGTGTTCTTACAACAGTTTCAACTTGCTAGCGAACAGTACAGACAGGTATAATGTTCTTCAGGACACCACCATTTTTGTTTATTTACGAACATTTCAGAACAACGCGTGTGTTCTTAGAACAGTTTCAACTTGCTAGCGAACACTACAGACAGGTATAGTGTTCTTCAGGACACTTCCATTTTTGTTTCTTTACGAACATTTCAGGACACCACGTGTGTTCTAGAACAGTTTCAACTTGCTAGCGAACAGTACAGACAGGTATAATGTTCTTCAGGACACCTCCATTTTTGTTTATTTACGAACATTTCAGGACACCACTTGTGTTCTTAGAACAGTTTCAACTTGCTAGCGAACACTACGGACATGTATAGTGTTCTTCAGGACACCTCCATTTTCGTTTATTTACGAACATTTCAGGACAACGCGTGTGTTCTTAGAACAGTTTCAACTTGCTAGCGAACAGTATGGACAGGTATAGTGTTCATCAGGACACCTCCATTTTTGTTTATTTACGAACATTTCAGAACAATGCGTGTGTTCTTAGAACAGTTTCAACTTGCTAGAGAACACTACGGACAGGTATAGTGTTCTTCAGGACACCTCCATTTTCGTTTAGTTATGAACATTTCAGGACACCACTAGTGCTCTTAGAACAGTTTCAACTTGCTAGCGAACACTACGGACAGGTATATTGTTGTTCAGGACACCTCCATTTTCGTTTATTTACAAACATTTCAGGACACCGCGTGTGTTCTAGAACAGTTTCAACTTGCTAGCAAACAGTATGGACAGGTATAGCGTTCTTCAGGACACCACCATTTTAATTTATTTACAAACATTTCAGAACAACCGCGCTCCGCTGACACCTAAATTGTTTTTTTAAAAAGAAACTGAAACTAATTACAACACAATATAAAAATTTTACTTTATTTAACATATATTAACAATTCATGACAGAGAAGGTGAGGCAGAAACGGAAACAAAAACAGGAGAATTAGGGGTTTCAACATGATTGCTATCAGGTGAAGAAGGGATGGAAGTCTCATCAAAACATTTTGGGTTATGGAGAGGGTTTGGGGATAATTGACTGGGATATGGTGAGGGGGGACAAGTACATGTGGGACAATGGTATGAGGTTTTTGTTTTAAAATGCTCCTTAACAAAAGTTTTCAAATTATTAAAATTGGTCAACAATATATCCATTTTTTCTTTTATGCTGTCAAGAGTGTTATCCGTAACAGTTTCTTCAGAGGTATTTTCTATTTTGGTATGCTCTGTACAAAAAAAAAAATATATATGTTAAATGTATATAAAATAATAATAATTAAATGGTTTATATTGGAAAGTGGGTACCATTAGTTTCACTATCTTCTGACATTTCCTCACGTGGGAAAAGCTCCTCTAGCCATTCCAGAGTACTAGACATTTCTGTGAGAAAAAAAAAGATAATAAAAAGTTTATAAATATATGAGTAAAATTAAGTACACTTAATATTTCAGGTAAGATATGTTCTGAGTACTCTGTAGGTCTGGTCTTGCTCTTAGTTGTGGAGTGTCTGTGAGGTAATTTTGTTGGAAGCCAATTTATCTTCTTTTGGTATATTCCATTTTAGAACATATTGTATTTAAATGAATGGTTAGTGTGTTACATATATGGGTTAAATTTCTTATGTATTACTACATATAATATGTATGTGTGGTGCTTTGTGAATTTTTCAAATGTTACTATGTTATGATATAACAATTAAACATACCCTCCCAGAGTTTTTAGGTAGTGGTACTGTTGTCCGAACATGTCTGCGGACATCAAAAAAGTTTGCGGACATCAAATTCAGTAGAAGGGGTTCAGTATGTTCCATATTACATGTACATAAAGTCAAAGTTATTATTGTTAAGTTGTGCTACTAAAAACCTATGAAATTCAGTGAAAAAACTTTGTTGAAGGGACATTATGGTTAAGTTGCGCTACTAAAAACCTATGAAATTCAGTGAAAAAACTTTGTTAAAGGGACGTTATGGTTCCAAGTAAAACCGAAAAATCCTTGAAATTTGCCAGTTATGATAAGCTAAGCAACCATAACTTGCGCCACCACCGTGCACTGCTAAGCCTAACACCCAGGACATTCATTCCTGTCTCCCCACCGCCCGCTCATACCCCATGTCTCCCTCCTGTTCCCCCCACCTCCCTGCTCATGTCCCGCGTCTCTCTCCGGTTGCCCCCACCCCCTGCTCATGCCCCGTGTCTCTCTCCTGTACCCCCCACCCCCCGCTCATGGCCAGTGTCTCTCTCCTGTTCCTCCCACCCCCCGCTCATGCCCCGTGTCTCTCTCCTGTACCCCTCACCCCCCGCTCATGCCCACCCCCCGCTCATGGCCCGTGTCTCTCTCCCGTTCCCTCCAGCCCCCGCTCATGCCCTGTGTCTCCCTCCCGTTCCCCCACCCCCCGATCAAGCCCTGTGTCTCTCTCCTGTTGCCCCCACCCCGCTCATGCCCCGTGTCTCTCTCCCATTCCCTCCCACCCTCCGCTCATGCCCCATGCCTCCCTCCTGTACCCCCCACCCCCTGCTCATGCCCCTGTCTCTCTCCCATTCCCCCCCACCCCCCGCTCATGGCCCGTGTCTCTCTCCCGTTCCCTCCAGCCCCCCGCTCATGCCCCGTGTCTCCCTCCTGTTCCCTCCACCCCCCCTCATGCCCCATGTCTCTCTCCTGTTGCCCCCTCCCCCACTTATGCCCCGTGCCTCTCTCTTGTTGCCCCCCAACCCCGCTCATGCCCTGTGTCTCTCTCCCATTCCCCCATCCCCGCTCATGCCCCGTGTCTATCTCCTGTCCCCCGAAACCCCCGCTCATGCCCCGTGTCTCTCTCCCGTACCCCTCACCTCCCGTGTCTCTCTTCTGTTGCCCCCCACCCCCCGCTCTTGTCCTGTGTCTCTCTCCTGTTGCCCCCACCCCCTGCTCATGCCCCATATCTCTCTCTCATTCCCCCCACCCCCTGCTCATGCCCCGTGTCTCTCTCCTGTTCCCCCTACCCCCGCTCATGCCCCGTGTCTCCCTCGTGTTCCCCCCAACCCCGCTCATGCCCCGTGTCTCTCTCCTGTTCCCCCCCACCCCCTTCTCATGCCCCGTTTCTCTCTCCCGTTCCCCCAACCCCCCGCTAATGCCTCGTGTCTTCCTCCTGTACCCCCGCACCTTCCGCTCACGCCCCGTGTCTCCCTCCTGTACCCCCACCCCTGCTCATGCCCCGTGTCTGTCTCCTGTTGCCCCCCACTCCGTGCTCATGCCCCGTGTCTCTCGCCTGTTGCCCCCCACCCCCAGGTCATGCTGCGTGTCTCTCTCCCGTTCTCCCCTACCCCCCGGCTCACGCCCCGTGTCTCCCTCCTGTACCCCCCACCCCCCGCTCATGCCCCGTGTCTCTCTCCCATTCCCCCCACCCCCCGCTCATGCCCTGTGTCTCCCTCCCGTTCCCCCACCCCCCGATCAAGCCCTGTGTCTCTCTCCTGTTGCCCCCACCCCCGCTCATGCCCCGTGTCTCTCTCCTGATGCCCCCCACCCCCCGCTCATGCCACGTCCCTCCCTCCCGTTCCCTCCCACCTCCTTCTCATGCCCCGTGTCTCTCTCATGCTCATGCCCCGTGTCTCTCTCCTGTTGCCCCCACCCCATGCTCATGCCACGTGTCTCTCTCCTGTGGCCCCCAACCCCCTGCTCATGCCCCATGTCTCCCTCCTGTTCCCTCCCACCCCCCGCTCATGCCCCGTGTCTCCCTCCCTTTCCCCACCACCCCCTGCTCATGCCACGTGTCTCCCTCCTGTTCCGTCCCACCCCCCGCCCATGCCCCATGTCTCTCTCCCTTTCCCCCACCCCCACTCCTGCCCCGTGTCTACCTCCCATTCCCCCGACCCCCCACTCATGCCCCGTGTCTCTCTCCTGTACCCCCACCCCCCGCTCATGCCCCGTGTCTCTCTCCTGTTGCCCCCACCCGAAAGCTCATGCCCCGTGTCTCTCTCTTGTTGCCCCCCACCCCCGCTCATGCCCGTGTCTCTCTCCTGTTGTTGCCCCCACCCCTGCTCATGCCCTGTGTCTCCCTCCCGTTCCCTCCCACCTCCTGCTCTTTACTGTGTCTATCTCCTGTACCCCCCACCCCCGCTCATGCCCCGTGTCTCGCTCCTGTTGCCCCCACCCCACGCTCATGCCCCGTGTATCTCTCCTGTTGCCCCCCGCTCATGCCCCGTGTCTCTCTCCTGTTGCCCCCCACCCCCTGCTCATGCCCCGTGTGTCTCTCCTGTTCCCCCCACCCACCGGCTCATGCCTCGTGTCTCCCTTCTGTTCCCCCCAACCCCTGCTCAAGCCCTGTGTCTCTCTCCTGTTGCCCCCACCCCCCGCTCATGCCCCGTGTCTCTCTCTTGGTTCCCCCACCCCCCGCTCATGCCCGTGTCCCTCTCCTGTTGTCCCCCATCCCCTGCTCATGCCCCGTGTCTCCCTCCCGTTCCCTCCCACCTCCTGCTCATGCCCCGTGTCTCTCTCCTGTACCCCCCACCCCCTGCTCATGCCCTGTGTCTCTCTCCTGTTGCCCCCACCCCACGCTCATGCCCCGTGTCTCTCTCCTGTTGCCCCCACCCCCCGCTCATTCCCCATGTCTCTCTCCTGATGCCCTCCACCCCCCGCTCATGCCCTGTGTCTTCCTCCTGTACCCCCCAACCCCTGCTCATGCCCGGTGTCTCCCTCCTGTAGGCCCAACCCCCCGCTCATGTCATGTGTCTCTCTGTTGTTGCCCCCCACCGTGCGCTCATGCCCCGTGTCTCTCTCCTGTTGCCCACCATCCCCCGCTCATGCCCCGTGTCTCCCTCCAATTCCCCACCACCTCCCGCTCATACCCCGTCTTCCTCCTGTTCCCCCACCCCCGCTCATGCACCGTGTCTCCCTCCTGTACCCCCCACCCCCCGCTCATGCCCAATGTCTACCTCCTGTTCCCCTCACCCCCGCTCATACCCCGTGTCTCCCTCCTGTTCCCCCACACCCCGCTCATACACCGTGTCTCCCTCCTGTTCCCCCCAACCCCCGCTCATGCCCTGTGTCTCCCTCCTGTTCCCCCCACCCCCGTTCATGCCCCATGTCTCTCTCCTGTTGCCCCCCACCCCCCACTCATGCCCTGTGTCTCTCTCCTGTTGCCCCCAAACCCCTGCTCATTGCCCGTGTCTCCCTCCTGTTCCCCCCAGCCCCCGCTCACGCCCCATGTCTCTCTCCTGTTGCCCCCACCGCCTGCTCATGCCCCGTGTCTCTCTCCTGTTGCCCCCCACTCATGCCCTGTCTCTCTCCTGTTGCCCCCAAGCCCCCGTTCATTGCCCGTGTCTCCCTCTTGTACCCCCACCCCCTGCTCATGCCCCGTGTGTCTCTCCTGTTCCCCCCACCCATCCGCTCATGCCTCGTGTCTCCCTCCAGTTCCCCCCACCTCCGCTCAAGCCCTGTGTCTCTCTCCTGTTGCCCCCACCCACACTCATGCCCCGTGTCTCTCTCTTGGTTCCCCCCACCCCCCGCTCATGCCCCGTGTCTCTCTCCTGTTGTCCCCCATCCCCTGCTCATGCCCCGTGTCTCCCTCCCGTTCCCTCCCACCTCCTGCTCATGCCCCGTGTCTCTCTCCTGTACCCCCCCTGCTCATGCCCCGTGTCTCTCTCCTGTTGCCCCCACCCCACACTCATGCCCCGTGAATCTCTCGTGTTGCCCCCCACCCCCCGCTCATGCCCCGTGTCTCTCTCCTGATGCCCCCCACTCCCCGCTCATGCCCCGTGTCTTCCTCCTGTACCCCCCAAACCCCGATCATGCCCCGTGTCTCCCTCCTGTACGCCCAACCCCCCGCTCATGCCCCGTGTCTCCCTCCTGTTGCCCCCCAACCCGCGCTCATGCCCCGTGTCTCTCTCCTGTTGCCCACCATCCCCCACTCATGCCCCGTGTCTCCCTCCAATTCCCCCCACCACCCGCTCATGCCCCGTGTCTCCCTTGTGTTCTTAGAACAGTTTCAACTTGCTAGCGAACAGTACAGACAGGTATAATGTTCTTCAGGACACCTCCATTTTTGTTTATTTACGAACATTTCAGAACAACGCGTGTGTTCTTAGAACAGTTTCAACTTGCTAGCGAACACTACAGACAGGTATAGTGTTCTTCAGGACACTTCCATTTTTGTTTCTTTACGAACATTTCAGGACACCACGTGTGTTCTAGAACAGTTTCAACTTGCTAGCGAACAGTACAGACAGGTATAATGTTCTTCAGGACACCTCCATTTTTGTTTATTTACGAACATTTCAGGACACCACTTGTGTTCTTAGAACAGTTTCAACTTGCTAGCGAACACTACGGACATGTATAGTGTTCTTCAGGACACCTCCATTTTCGTTTATTTACGAACATTTCAGGACAACGCGTGTGTTCTTAGAACAGTTTCAACTTGCTAGCGAACAGTATGGACAGGTATAGTGTTCATCAGGACACCTCCATTTTCGTTTATTTACGAACATTTCAGAACAATGCGTGTGTTCTTAGAACAGTTTCAACTTGCTAGAGAACACTACGGACAGGTATAGTGTTCTTCAGGACACCTCCATTTTCGTTTAGTTATGAACATTTCAGGACACCACTAGTGTTCTTAGAACAGTTTCAACTTGCTAGCGAACACTACGGACAGGTATATTGTTGTTCAGGACACCTCCATTTTCGTTTATTTACAAACATTTCAGGACACCGCGTGTGTTCTAGAACAGTTTCAACTTGCTAGCAAACAGTATGGACAGGTATAGCGTTCTTCAGGACACCACCATTTTAATTTATTTACAAACATTTCAGAACAACCGCGCTCCGCTGACACCTAAATTGTTTTTTTAAAAAGAAACTGAAACTAATTACAACACAATATAAAAATTTTACTTTATTTAACATATATTAACAATTCATGACAGAGAAGGTGAGGCAGAAACGGAAACAAAAACAGGAGAATTAGGGGTTTCAACATGATTGCTATCAGGTGAAGAAGGGATGGAAGTCTCATCAAAACATTTTGGGTTATGGAGAGGGTTTGGGGATAATTGACTGGGATATGGTGAGGGGGGACAAGTACATGTGGGACAATGGTATGAGGTTTTTGTTTTAAAATGCTCCTTAACAAAAGTTTTCAAATTATTAAAATTGGTCAACAATATATCCATTTTTTCTTTTATGCTGTCAAGAGTGTTATCCGTAACAGTTTCTTCAGAGGTATTTTCTATTTTGGTATGCTCTGTACAAAAAAAAAAATATATATGTTAAATGTATATAAAATAATAATAATTAAATGGTTTATATTGGAAAGTGGGTACCATTAGTTTCACTATCTTCTGACATTTCCTCACGTGGGAAAAGCTCCTCTAGCCATTCCAGAGTACTAGACATTTCTGTGAGAAAAAAAAAGATAATAAAAAGTTTATAAATATATGAGTAAAATTAAGTACACTTAATATTTCAGGTAAGATATGTTCTGAGTACTCTGTAGGTCTGGTCTTGCTCTTAGTTGTGGAGTGTCTGTGAGGTAATTTTGTTGGAAGCCAATTTATCTTCTTTTGGTATATTCCATTTTAGAACATATTGTATTTAAATGAATGGTTAGTGTGTTACATATATGGGTTAAATTTCTTATGTATTACTACATATAATATGTATGTGTGGTGCTTTGTGAATTTTTCAAATGTTACTATGTTATGATATAACAATTAAACATACCCTCCCAGAGTTTTTAGGTAGTGGTACTGTTGTCCGAACATGTCTGCGGACATCAAAAAAGTTTGCGGACATCAAATTCAGTAGAAGGGGTTCAGTATGTTCCATATTACATGTACATAAAGTCAAAGTTATTATTGTTAAGTTGTGCTACTAAAAACCTATGAAATTCAGTGAAAAAACTTTGTTGAAGGGACGTTATGGTTAAATTGCGCTACTAAAAACCTATGAAATTCAGTGAAAAAACTTTGTTAAAGGGACGTTATGGTTCCAAGTAAAACCGAAAAATCCTTGAAATTTGCCAGTTATGGTAAGCTAAGCAACCATAACTTGCGCCACCACCGTGCACTGCTAAGCCTAACACCCAGGACATTCATTCCTGTCTCCCCACCGCCCGCTCATACCCCATGTCTCCCTCCTGTTCCCCCCACCTCCCTGCTCATGTCCCGCGTCTCTCTCCGGTTGCCTCCACCCCCTGCTCATGCCCCGTGTCTCTCTCCTGTACCCCCCACCCCCCGCTCATGGCCAGTGTCTCTCTCCTGTTCCTCCCACCCCCCGCTCATGCCCCGTGTCTCTCTCCCATTCCCTCCCACCCTCCGCTCATGCCCCATGCCTCCCTCCTGTACCCCCCACCCCCTGCTCATGCCCCTGTCTCTCTCCCATTCCCCCCACCCCCCCCTCATGGCCCGTGTCTCTCTCCCGTTCCCTCCAGCCCCCCGCTCATGCCCCGTGTCTCCCTCCTGTTCCCTCCACCCCCCGCTCATGCCCCGTGTCTCTCTCTTGTTGCCCCCCAACCCCGCTCATGCCCTGTGTCTCTCTCCTGTCCCCCGAACCCCCGCTCATGCCCCGTGTCTCTCTCCCGTACCCCTCACCTCCCGTGTCTCTCTTCTGTTGGCCCCCACCCCCCGCTCTTGTCCTGTGTCTCTCTCCTGTTGCCCCCACCCCCTGCTCATGCCCCATGTGTCTATCTTGTTGCCCCCCACACCCTGCTCATGCCCCATGTCTCTCTCTCGTTCCCCCCACCCCCTGCTCATGCCCCGTGTCTCTCTCCTGTTCCCCCCACCCCCGCTCATGCCCCGTGTCTCCCTCCTGATCCCCCCACCCCCGCTCATGCCCCGTGTCTCTCTCCTGTTCCCCCCACCCCCTTCTCATGCCCCGTTTCTCTCTCCCGTTCCCCCAACCCCTCGCTAATGCCTCGTGTCTTCCTCCTGTACCCCCCCACCTTCCGCTCACACCCCGTGTCTCCCTCCTGTACCCCCACCCCCGCTCATGCCCCGTGTCTGTCTCCTGTTGCCCCCCACTCCGTGCTCATGCCCCGTGTCTCTCGCCTGTTGCCCCCCACCCCCAGGTCATGCCGCGTGTCTCTCTCCCCTTCTCCCCTACCCCCCCGCTCATGCCCCGTGTCTCCCTCCTGTACCCCCCACCCCCCGCTCATGCCCCGTGTCTCTCTCCCATTCCCCCCACCCCCCGCTCATGCCCTGTGTCTCCCTCCCGTTCCCCCACCCCCCGATCAAGCCCTGTGTCTCTCTCCTGTTGCCCCCACCCCCGCTCATGCCCCGGGTCTCTCTCCTGATGCCCCCCACCCCCCGCTCATGCCACGTCTCTCACTCCCGTTCCCTCCCACCTCCTTCTCATGCCCCGTGTCTCTCTCCTGTACCCTCACCCCTGCTCATGCCCCGTGTCTCTCTCCTGTTGCCCCCACCCCATGCTCATGCCACTGTCTCTCTCCTGTGGCCCCCAACCCCCTGCTCATGCCCCATGTCTCCCTCCTGTTCCCTCCAGCCCCCCGCTCATGCCCCGTGTCTCCCTCCCGTTCCCTCCACCCCCGCTCATGCCCCGTGTCTCTCTCTTGTTGCCCCCCAACCCCGCTCATGCCCTGTGTCTCTCTCCCATTCCCCCATCCCCGCTCATGCCCCGTGTCTCTCTCCTGTCCCCCGAACCCCCCGCTCATGCCCCGTGTCTCTCTCCCGTACCCCTCACCTCCCGTGTCTCTCTTCTGTTGCCCCCCACCCCCCGCTCTTGTCCTGTGTCTCTCATCTGTTGCCCCCACCCCCTGCTCATGCCCCATGTGTCTATCTTGTTGCCCCCCACACCCTGCTCATGCCCCATGTCTTTCTCTCGTTCCTCCCACCCCCTGCTCATGCCCCGTGTCTCTCTCCTGTTCTCCCCACCCCCGCTCATGCCCCGTGTCTCCCTCCTGATCCCCCCACCCCCGCTCATGCCCCGTGTCTCTCTCCTGTTCCCCCCTACCCCCTTCTCATGCCCCGTTTCTCTCTCCCGTTCCCCCAACCCCCCGCTAATGCCTCGTGTCTTCCTCCTGTACCCCCCCACCTTCCGCTCACGCCCGTGTCTCCCTCCTGTACCCCCACCCCCGCTCATGCCCCGTGTCTGTCTCCTGTTGCCCCCCACTCCGTGCTCATGCCCCGTGTCTCTCGCCTGTTGCCCCCCACTCCCAGGTCATGCCGCGTGTCTCTCTCCCGTTCTCCCCTACCCCCCCGCTCATGCCCCGTGTCTCCCTCCTGTACCCCCCACCCCCCGCTCATGCCCCGTGTCTCTCTCCCATTCCCCCCACCCCCCGCTCATGCCCTGTGTCTCCCTCCCGTTCCCCCACCCCCGATCAAGCCCTGTGTCTCTCTCCTGTTGCCCCCACCCCCGCTCATGCCCCGTGTCTCTCTCCTTATGCCCCCCACCCCCCGCTCATGCCACGTCTCTCCCTCCCGTTCCCTCCCACCTCCTTCACATGCCCCGTGTCTCTCTCCTGTACCCTCACCCCTGCTCATGCTCCGTGTCTCTCTCCTGTTGCCCCCACCCCATGCTCATGCCACGTGTCTCTCTCCTGTGGCCCCCAACCCCCTGCTCATGCCCCATGTCTCCCTCCTGTTCCCTCCCACCCCCCGCTCATGCCCCGTGTCTCCCTCCCTTTCCCCAACACCCCCGGCTCATGCCACGTGTCTCCCTCCTGTTCCGTCCCACCCCCCGCCCATGCCCCATGTCTCTCTCCCTTTCCCCCACCCCCACTCCTGCCCCGTGTCTACCTCCCGTTCCCCCGACCCCCCACTCATGCCCCGTGTCTCTCTCCTGTACCCCCCACCCCCCGCTCACGCCCCGTGTCTCTCTCCTGTTGCCCCCACCCGAAAGCTCATGCCCCCGTGTCTCTCTCTTGTTGCCCCCCACCCCCGCTCATGCCCGTGTCTCTCTCCTGTTGTTGCCCCCCACCCCTGCTCATGCCTTGTGTCTCCCTCCCGTTCCCTCCCACCTCCTGCTCTTTACTGTGTCTCTCTCCTGTACCCCCCACCCCCGCTCATGCCCCGTGTCTCGCTCCTGTTGCCCCCACCCCACGCTCATGCCCTGTGTATCTCTCCTGTTACCCCCCGCTCATGCCCGTGTCTCTCTCCTGTTGCCCCCTGCTCATGCCCGTGTGTCTCTCCTGTTCCCCCCACCCACCGGCTCATGCCTCGTGTCTCCCTTCTGTTCCCCCCACCCCCTGCTCAAGCCCTGTGTCTCTCTCCTGTTGCCCCCACCCCCCGCTCATGCCCCGTGTCTCTCTCTTGGTTCCCCCACCCCCCGCTCATGCCCCGTGTCCCTCTCCTGTTGTCCCCCATCCCCTGCTCATGCCCCGTGTCTCCCTCCCGTTCCCTCCCACCCCCCGCTCATGCCCCGTGTCTTCCTCCTGTACCCCCCAACCCCTGCTCATGCCCGGTGTCTCCCTCCTGTTGGCCCAACCCCCCGCTCATGCCCCGTGTCTCTCTGTTGTTGCCCCCCACCGTGCGCTCATGCCCCGTGTCTCTCTCCTGTTGCCCACCATCCCCCGCTCATGCCCCGTGTCTCTCTCCTGTTGCCCCCACCCCCCGCTCATTCCCCGTGTCTCTCTCCTGATGCCCCCCACCCCCCGCTCATGCCCCGTGTCTTCCTCCTGTGCCCCCCAACCCCTGCTCATGCCCGGTGTCTCCCTCCTGTAGGCCCAACCCCCCGCTCATGCCCCGTGTCTCTCTCCTGTTCCCCCCACCCCCTTCTCATGCCCCGTTTCTCTCTCCCGTTCCCCCAACACCCCGCTAATGCCTCGTGTCTTCCTCCTGTACCCCCCCACCTTCCGCTCACGCCCCGTGTCTCCCTCCTGTACCCCCACCCCCGCTCATGCCCCGTGTCTGTCTCCTGTTGCCCCCCACTCCGTGCTCATGCCCCGTGTCTCTCGCCTGTTGCCCCCCACCCCCAGCTCATGCCCAGTGTCTCTCGCCTGTTGCCCCCCACCCCCAGGTCATGCCGCGTGTCTCTCTCCCGTTCTCCCCTACCCCCCCGCTCATGCCCTGTGTCTCCCTCCTGTACCCCCCACCCCCCGCTCATGCCCCGTGTCTCTCTCCCATTCCCCCCACCCCCCGCTCATGCCCTGTGTCTCCCTCCCGTTCCCCCACCCCCCGATCAAGCCCTGTGTCTCTCTCCTGTTGCACCCACCCCCGCTCATGCCCCGTGTCTCTCTCCTGATGCCCCCCACCCCCTGCTCATGCCACGTCTCTCCCTCCCGTTCCCTCCCACCTCCTTCTCATGCCCCGTGTCTCTCTCCTGTACCCTCACCCCTGCTCATGCCCCGTGTCTCTCTCCTGTTGCCCCCACCCCATGCTCATGCCACTGTCTCTCTCCTGTGGCCCCCAACCCCCTGCTCATGCCCCATGTCTCCCTCCTGTTCCCTCCAGCCCCCCGCTCATGCCCCGTGTCTCCATCCTGTTCCCTCCACCCCCGCTCATGCCCTGTGTCTCTCTCTTGTTGCCCCCCAACCCCGCTCATGCCCTGTGTCTCTCTCCCATTCCCCCATCCCCGCTCATGCCCCGTGTCTCTCTCCTGTCCCCCGAACCCCTCGCTCATGCCCCGTGTCTCTCTCCCGTACCCCTCACCTCCCGTGTCTCTCTTCTGTTGCCCCCCACCCCCCGCTCTTGTCCTGTGTCTCTCTCCTGTTGCCCCCACCCCCTGCTCATGCCCCATGTGTCTATCTTGTTGCCCCCCACACCCTGCTCATGCCCCATGTCTCTCTCTCGTTCCCCCCACCCCCTGCTCATGCCCCGTGTCTCTCTCCTGTTCCCCCCACCCCCGCTCATGCCCCATGTCTCCCTCCTGATCCCCCACCCCCACTCATGCCCCGTGTCTCTCTCCTGTTCCCCCCTACCCCCTTCTCATGCCCCGTTTCTCTCTCCCGTTCCCCCAACCCCCCGCTAATGCCTCGTGTCTTCCTCCTGTACCCCCCACCTTCCGCTCACGCCCTGTGTCTCCCTCCTGTACCCCCACCCCCGCTCATGCCCCGTGTCTGTCTCCTGTTGCCCCCCACTCCGTGCTCATACCCCGTGTCTCTCGCCTGTTGCCCCCCACCCCCAGGTCATGCCGCGTGTCTCTCTCCCGTTCTCCCCTACCCCCCCGCTCATGCCCCGTGTCTCCCTCTTGTACCCCCCACCCCCCGCTCATGCCCCGTGTCTCTCTCCCATTCCCCCCACCCCCCGCTCATGCCCTGTGTCTCCCTCCTGTTCCCCCACCCCCCGATCAAGCCCTGTGTCTCTCTCCTGTTGCCCCCACCCCCGCTCATGCCCCGTGTCTCTCTCCTGATGCCCCCCACCCCCCGCTCATGCCACGTCTCTCCCTCCCGTTCCCTCCCACCTCCTTCTCATGCCCCGTGTCTCTCTCCTGTACCCTCACCCCTGCTCATGCACCGTGTCTCTCTCCTGTTGCCCCCACCCCATGCTCATGCCACGTGTCTCTCTCCTGTGGCCCCCAACCCCCTGCTCATGCCCCATGTCTCCCTCCTGTTCCCTCCCACCCCCCGCTCATGCCCCGTGTCTCCCTCCCTTTCCCCACCACCCCCTGCTCATGCCACGTGTCTCCCTCCTGTTCCGTCCCACCCCCCGCCCATGCCCCATGTCTCTCTCCCTTTCCCCCACCCCCACTCCTGCCCCGTGTCTACCTCCCGTTCCCCCGACCCCCCACTCATGCCCCGTGTCTCTCTCCTGTACCCCCCACCCCCCGCTCATGCCCCGTGTCTCTCTCCTGTTGCCCCCACCCGAAAGCTCATGCCCCTGTGTCTCTCTCTTGTTGCCCCCCACCCCCGCTCATGCCCGTGTCTCTCTTCTGTTGTTGCCCCCCACCCCTGCTCAAGCCCTGTGTCTCCCTCCCGTTCCCTCCCACCTCCTGCTCTTTACTGTGTCTCTCTCCTGCACCCCCCACCCCCGCTCATGCCCCGTGTCTCGCTCCTGTTGCCCCCACCCCACGCTCATGCCCCGTGTATCTCTCCTGTTGCCCCCCGCTCATGCCCCGTGTCTCTCTCCTGTTGCCCCCCACCCCCTGCTCATGCCCCGTGTGTCTCTCCTGTTCCCCCCACCCACCGGCTCATGCCTCGTGTCTCCCTTCTGTTCCCCCCACCCCCTGCTCAAGCCCTGTGTCTCTCTCCTGTTGCCCCCACCCCCCGCTCATGCCCCGTGTCTCTCTCTTGGTTCCCCCACCCCCCGCTCATGCCTCGTGTCCCTCTCCTGTTGTCCCCCATCCCCTGCTCATGCCCCGTGTCTCCCTCCCATTCCCTCCCACCTCCTGCTCATGCCCCGTGTCTCTCTCCTGTACCCCCCACCCCCTGCTCATGCCCCGTGTCTCTCTCCTGTTGCCCCCACCCCACGCTCATGCCCCGTGTCTCTCTCCTGTTGCCCCCCACCCCCCGCTCATGCCCCGTGTCTCTCTCCTGATGCCCCCCACTCCCCGCTCATGCCCCGTGTCTTCCTCCTGTACCCCCCAACCCCCGATCATGCACCGTGTCTCCCTCCTGTACGCCCAACCCCCCGCTCATGCCCCGTGTCTCTCCTGTTGCCCCCCACCCCGCGCTCATGCCCCGTGTCTCTCTCCTGTTGCCCACCATCCCCCACTCATGCCCCGTGTCTCCCTCCAATTCCCTCCCACCCCCCCTCATGCCCCGTGTCTCTCTCCCGTTCCCCCCACCACCCGCTCATGCCCCGTGTCTCCCTTGTGTTCTTAGAACAGTTTAAACTTGCTAGCGAACAGTACAGACAGGTATAATGTTCTTCAGGACACCTCCATTTTTGTTTATTTACGAACATTTCAGAACAACGCGTGTGTTCTTAGAACAGTTTCAACTTGCTAGCGAACACTACAGACAGGTATAGTGTTCTTCAGGACACTTCCATTTTTGTTTCTTTACGAACATTTCAGGACACCACGTGTGTTCTAGAACAGTTTCAACTTGCTAGCGAACAGTACAGACAGGTATAATGTTCTTCAGGACACCTCCATTTTTGTTTATTTACGAACATTTCAGGACACCACTTGTGTTCTTAGAACAGTTTCAACTTGCTAGCGAACACTACGGACATGTATAGTGTTCTTCAGGACACCTCCATTTTCGTTTATTTACGAACATTTCAGGACAACGCGTGTGTTCTTAGAACAGTTTCAACTTGCTAGCGAACAGTATGGACAGGTATAGTGTTCATCAGGACACCTCCATTTTCGTTTATTTACGAACATTTCAGAACAATGCGTGTGTTCTTAGAACAGTTTCAACTTGCTAGAGAACACTACGGACAGGTATAGTGTTCTTCAGGACACCTCCATTTTCGTTTAGTTATGAACATTTCAGGACACCACTAGTGTTCTTAGAACAGTTTCAACTTGCTAGCGAACACTACGGACAGGTATATTGTTGTTCAGGACACCTCCATTTTCGTTTATTTACAAACATTTCAGGACACTGCGTGTGTTCTAGAACAGTTTCATCTTGCTAGCAAACAGAATGGACAGGTATAGCGTTCTTCAGGACACCACCATTTTAATTTATTTACAAACATTTCAGAACAACCGCGCTCCGCTGACACCTAAATTGTTTTTTTAAAAAGAAACTGAAACTAATTACAACACAATATAAAAATGTTACTTTATTTAACATATATTAACAATTCATGACAGAGAAGGTGAGGCAGAAACGGAAACAAAAACAGGAGAATTAGGGGTTTCAACATGATTGCTATCAGGTGAAGAAGGGATGGAAGTCTCATCAAAACATTTTGGGTTATGGAGAGGGTTTGGGGATAATTGACTGGGATATGGCGAGGGGGGACAAGTACATGTGGGACAATGGTATGAGGTTTTTGTTTTAAAATGCTCCTTAACAAAAGTTTTCAAATTATTAAAATTGGTCAACAATATATCCATTTTTTCTTTTATGCTGTCAAGAGTGTTATCCGTAACAGTTTCTTCAGAGGTATTTTCTATTTTGGTATGCTCTGTACAAAAAAATATATATATGTTAAATGTATAGAAAATAATAATAATTAAATGGTTTATATTGGAAAGTGGGTACCATTAGTTTCACTATCTTCTGACATTTCCTCACGTGGGAAAAGCTCCTCTAGCCATTCCAGAGTACTAGACATTTCTGTGAGAAAAAAAAAATAATATATTTTTTTTTTTATCTAATACAAAAAGTTTATAAATATATGAGTAAAATTAAGTACACTTAATATTTCAGGTAAGATATGTTCTGAGTACTCTGTAGGTCTGGTCTTGCTCTTAGTTGTGGAGTGTCTGTGAGGTAATTTTGTTGGAAGCCAATTTATCTTCTTTTGGTATATTCCATTTTAGAACATATTGTATTTAAATGAATGGTTAGTGTGTTACATATATGGGTTAAATTTCTTATGTATTACTACATATAATATGTATTTGTGTTGCTTTGTGAATTTTTCAAATGTTACTATGTTATGATATAACAATTAAACATACCCTCCCAGAGTTTTTAGGTAGTGGTACTGTTGTCCGAACATGTCTGCGGACATCAAAAAAGTTTGCGGACATCAAATTCAGTAGAAGGGGTTCAGTATGTTCCATATTACATGTACATAAAGTCAAAGTTATTATTGTTAAGTTGTGCTACTAAAAACCTATGAAATTCAGTGAAAAAACTTTGTTGAAGGGACGTTATGGTTAAGTTGCGCTACTAAAAACCTATGAAATTCAGTGAAAAAACTTTGTTAAAGGGACGTTATGGTTCCAAGTAAAACCGAAAAATCCTTGAAATTTGCCAGTTATGGGAAGCTAGGCAACCATAACTTGCGCCACCACCGTGCACTGCTAAGCCTAACACCCAGGACATTCATTCCTGTCTCCCCACCGCCCGCTCATACCGCATGTCTCCCTCCTGTTCCCCCCACCTCCCTGCTCATGTCCCGCGTCTCTCTCCGGTTGCCTCCACCCCCTGCTCATGCCCCGTGTCTCTCTCCTGTACCCCCCACCACCCGCTCATGGCCAGTGTCTCTCTCCTGTTCCTCCCACCCCCCGCTCATGCCCCGTGTCTCTCTCCTGTACCCCTCACCCCCCGCTCATGCCCACCCCCCGCTCATGGCCCGTGTCTCTCTCCCGTTCCCTCCAGCCCCCCGCTCATGCCCTGTGTCTCCCTCCCGTTCCCCCACCCCCGATCAAGCCCTGTGTCTCTCTCCTGTTGCCCCACCCCGCTCATGCCCCGTGTCTCTCTCCCATTCCCTCCCACCTTCCACTCATGCCCCATGCCTCCCTCCTGTACCCCCCACCCCCTGCTCATGCCCCTGTCTCTCTCCCATTCCCCCCACCCCCCGCTCATGGCCCGTGTCTCTCTCCCGTTCCCTCCAGCCCCCCGCTCATGCCCCGTGTCTCCCTCCTGTTCCCTCCACCCCCCGCTCATGCCCCGTGTCTCTCTCTTGTTGCCCCCCAACCCCGCTCATGCCCTGTGTCTCTCTCCCATTCCCCCATCCCCGCTCATGCCCCGTGTCTCTCTCCTGTCCCCCGAGCCCCCCGCTCATGCCCAGTGTCTCTCTTCCGTACCCCTCACCTCCCGTGTCTCTCTTCTGTTGCCCCCCACCCCCCGCTCTTGTCCTGTGTCTCTCTCCTGTTGCCCCCACCCCCTGCTCATGCCCCATGTGTCTATCTTGTTGCCCCCCACACCCTGCTCATGCCACATGTCTCTCTCTCATTCCCCCCACCCCCTGCTCATGCCCCGTGTCTCTCTCCTGTTCCCCCCACCCCCGCTCATGCCCCGTGTCTCCCTCCTGATCCCCCCACCCCCGCTCATGCCCCCTGTCTCTCTCCTGTTCCCCCCCACCCCCGTTTCTCTCTCCCGTTCCCCCAACCCCCCGCTAATGCCTCGTGTCTTCCTCCTGTACCCCCCCACCTTCCGCTCACGCCCCGTGTCTCCCTCCTGTACCCCCACCCCTGCTCATGCCCCGTGTCTGTCTCCTGTTGCCCCCCACTCCGTGCTCATGCCCCGTGTCTCTCGTCTGTTGCCCCCCACCCCCAGGTCATGCCGCGTGTCTCTCTCCCATTCCCCCCACCCCCCGCTCATGCCCTGTGTCTCCCTCCCATTCCCCCACCCCCCGATCAAGCCCTGTGTCTCTCTCCTGTTGCCCCCACCCCCGCTCATGCCCCGTGTCTCTCTCCTGAAGCCCCTCACCCCCCGCTCATGCCACGTCTCTCCCTCCCGTTCCCTCCCACCTCCTTCTCATGCCCCGTGTCTCTCTCCTGTACCCTCACTCCGTGCTCATGCCCCGTGTCTCTCGCCTGTTGCCCCCCACCCCCAGGGCATGCCGCGTGTCTCTCTCCCGTTCTCCCCTACCCCCCCGCTCATGCCCCGTGTCTCCCTCCTGTACCCCCCACCCCCTGCTCATGCCCCGTGTCTCTCTCCCATTCCCCCCACCCCCCGCTCATGCCCTGTGTCTCCCTCCCGTTCCCTCACCCCCCGATCAAGCCCTGTGTCTCTCTCCTGTTGCCCCCACCCCCGCTCATGCCCCGTGTCTCTCTCCTGATGCCCCCCACCCCCCGCTCATGCCACATCTCTCCCTCCCGTTCCCTCCCACCTCCTTCTCATGCCCCGTGTCTCTCTCCTGTACCCTCACCCCTGCTCATGCCCCGTGTCTCTCTCCTGTTGCCCCACCCCATGCTCATGCCACGTGTCTCTCTCCTGTGGCCCCCAACCCCCTGCTCATGCCCCATGTCTCCCTCCTGTTCCCTCCCACCCCCCGCTCATGCCCCGTGTCTCCCTCCCTTTCCCCACCACCCCCTGCTCATGCCACGTGTCTCCCTCCTGTTCCGTCCCACCCCCCGCCCATGCCCCATGTCTCTCTCCCTTTCCCCCACCCCCACTCCTGCCCCGTGTCTACCTCCCGTTCCCCCGACCCCCCACTCATGCCCCGTGTCTCTCTCCTGTACCCCCACCCCCCGCTCATGCCCCGTGTCTCTCTCCTGTTGCCCCCACCCGAAAGCTCATGCCCCGTGTCTCTCTCTTGTTGCCCCCCACCCCCGCTCATGCCCGTGTCTCTCTCCTGTTGTTGCCCCCCACCCCTGCTCATGCCCTGTGTTTCCCTCCCGTTCCCTCCCACCTCCTGCTCTTTACTGTGTCTCTCTCCTGTACCCCCCACCCCCGCTCATGCCCCGTGTCTCGCTCCTGTTGCCCCCACCCCACGCTCATGCCCCGTGTATCTCTCCTGTTGCCCCCCGCTCATGCCCCGTGTCTCTCTCCTGTTGCCCCCCACCCCCTGCTCATGCCCCGTGTGTCTCTCCTGTTCCCCCCACCCACAGGCTCATGCCTCGTGTCTCCCTTCTGTTCCCCCCACCCCCTGCTCAAGCCCTGTGTCTCTCTCCTGTTGCCCCCACCCCCCGCTCATGCCCCGTGTCTCTCTCTTGGTTCCCCCACACCCCGCTCATGCCCCGTGTCCCTCTCCTGTTGTCCCCATCCCCTGCTCATGCCCTGTGTCTCCCTCCCGTTCCCTCCCACCTCCTGCTCATGCCCGTGTCTCTCTCCTGTACCCCCCACCCCCTGCTCATGCCCTGTGTCTCTCTCCTGTTGCCCCCACCCCACGCTCATGCCCCTTGTCTCTCTCCTGTTGCCCCCACCCCCCGCTCATTCCCCGTGTCTCTCTCCTGATGCCCCCCACCCCCCGCTCATGCCCGGTGTCTCCCTCCTGTAGGCCCAACCCCCCGCTCATGCCCCGTGTCTCTCTGTTGTTGCCCCCCACCGTGCGCTCATGCCCCGTGTCTCTCTCCTGTTGCCCACCATCCCCCGCTCATGCCCCGTGTCTCCCTCCAATTCCCCACCACCTCCCGCTCATACCCCGTCTTCCTCCTGTTCCCCCACCCCCTGCTCATGCCCCATGTCTACCTCCTGTTCCCCTCACCCCCCGCTCATACCCCGTGTCTCCCTCCTGTTCCCCCACCCCCCGCTCATGCACTGTGTCTCCCTCCTGTTCCCCCCAACCCCCGCTCATGCCCCGTGTCTCCCTCCTGTTCCCCCCACCCCCCGCTCATGCCCCGTGTCTCTCTCCTGTTGCCCCCCACCCCCCACTCATGCCCTGTGTCTCTCTCCTGTTGCCCCCAAACCCCCGCTCATTGCCCGTGTCTCCCTCCTGTTCCCCCCAGGCCCCGCTCATGCCCCATGTCTCTCTCCTGTTGCCCCCCACCCCCCACTCATGCCCTGTGTCTCTCTCCTGTTGCCCCCAAACCCCTGCTAATTGCCCGTGTCTCCCTCCTGTTCCCCCCAGCCCCCGCTCACGCCCCATGTCTCTCTCCTGTTGCCCCCACCACCTGCTCATGCCCCGTGTCTTTCTCCTGTTGCCCCCCACTCATGCCCTGTCTCTCTCCTGTTGCCCCCAAGCCCCCGTTCATTGCCCGTGTCTCCCTCTTGTATCCCCACCCCCCGCTCATGCCCCCTGTGTCGCTCCTGTTCCCCCCACCCACCCGCTCATGCCTCGTGTCTCCCTCCTGTTCCCCCCACCCCCCGCTCAAGCCCTGTGTCTCTCTCCTGTTGCTCCCACCCCACACTCATGCCCCGTGTCTCTCTCTTGGTTCCCCCCACCCCCGCTCCTGCCCCGTGTCTCTCTCCTGCTGTCCCCCATCCCCTGCTCATGCCCTGTGTCTCTCTCCTGTTGCCCCCCCACCCCCCACCCATGCCCCGTGTCTCTCTCCTGTTGCCCACCATCCCCCACTCATGCCCCGTGTCTCCCTCCAATTCCCTCCCACCCCCCGCTCATGCCCCGTGTCTCTCTCCCGTTCCCCCCACCACCCGCTCATGCCCTGTGTCTCCCTCCTGTACCACCCACCCCCCGCTCATGCCCTGTGTCTCATTTGTGATGTCATCTTTGATGTCCTGCGTGTTAGTCTTAGCAGTGCACGGTGGTGGCGCGAGTTATGGTTGCTTAGCTTACCATAACTGGCGAATTTCAGGGTTTTTTTCGGTTTTACATGGAACCATAACGTCCCTTTAACAAAGTTTTTTCACTGAATATATATAAATATATGGGGATATATATATATATATATATGAGGCAGCAATCACCAAGGGATGATCATACAATTCAAAAATAAGTAAAGCAATTGAATTCACTTATATTAATGCAGAATATAAAACACAGGGAAAAGAACAGTTTTGGTTGGTGAACCGATAGCGTTTAGGTTAATATTTCCCCCTGTAAAATACACAAAATGAGCAATCCTACACAGATGTCAGTAGTCAGCAGGTATTCAGGAATGAAAGATAATGTCTAGAGTTTGGAGGCAATCTTCCCTCCCCAAACAAGAGAGAAACCCATTTTTGGAACTTGATTAAATTGATGGGTGAAAATGGCTTTGTGAAATAATGCAAAAGTGTGCAAAATGCTTAAATGGATAAAAATTCTTAGGAAAGCAACACTAAACAGGTCCTAACACACATGAGCTACAATATAAACAACAGTACACACTTTAGATCAGTATGGGATTTGAAGAACACTTTGAATGGGAAAAAGACACGACTAAACTTTGAAAAACTGCTAATTCGCGGCAAAATGTCACCATGGGATATTGGAGAAAAATGGGTCAAATACACTGTTCCGCAAGGCCGTGTTTGGTTGTGGATGTAGCTAAGGGTCTTAGGTATCAGTGAGAGTTAAAATTAGGTTTCTATCAATACAATTGAAGAAGTTGTAGAGGTTTTAGTGGGAAGCGTTTTTGAAGAATATTTGCGAAAATGAAAACAGAATTTTGGTTTTAAAAATGACAGATTGGTTTGATTACACTATATTTATGACTATGAAAAAGAGAATGCCACGCATGAATCAATTACTCACTGCCGCTCGTAACTCTTCATGTGTGATACTCTAGTTTCCATTTTGTATGGGAATTACTTTACTTAACCCAAATCACTAATGGGTTATGGTTTAATGAAACAGATGGGAAAAATCAGTGCAAGAATGGTTCTGGCAATATTGGGGTTTTGAAGTTAAAGATGGGATGGGTTTGAGATTGGGATAAGACAATGCAAATATACTATGGGTCACTGTTCTTCCTATTAATACTTACAGTCCACTGTAATTAAGATTGAACTGTCAGGTTCCGGTGATTGGATAGGATCTGGTCTACTGGCAGCAGGGCAGTTCTGGAGGGATTGGATCAGCGGCGTGGTTCTGGTCAATTTTGGACTGCACCTCAGACTGGATTTTGGGTGGGCCCTTCTGGTCACTGGACTTGGCAGATTACAGGATGCAAGTTTCAGCAGGCAAGCCTTAATGGTAGCAAGTCAAGCTGGATCAGTATTACATCCCTTCAAGTTTGGGATGCTTGAAATTGGGTCTAGCTACAAAGAGTTCAGCAAAGAAATCTGGATCTTCAAAGAAGTCTGGAATCAGCTACAAGATGAAGAGTTCTGGAACAAGGTGCTGCACAGAAATCTGGATGTGTCCTGGAAGCAGTGTGTCCTATGTGTTGTGAAGTTCCTATATTTATACTGTCAAATTACATCACCCAGTTTATGGTGTGGGCAGAATTTCAAAAACTCACCCCTACGGCTCTGAGTGGCCACACACACTTGCCTTGTTTTGATTAGCGGTCTGAACAGAGCTGTCATCCTTATGATGGAATTTAGGAACTCCCACATTGATTTTGACCAAAACTTTACTTTTGCCCAAATGTACATTTCTAAAATTATGTTCCGTAATAAAAATCGGACATATACATCTCATATTTGATGGGCTATATTCCCCTTCAATCCCCATCTCTGTGCGAGCTGTCTTTCTTATTCTATAGAATTTTCTCAATTTTAATCATAACAGTTTGGATTAATAATTTCTAATTCGATATAACTCTGGGTGCTTATCAGTGGATCATGTAATACAATCTTATACTTGCAACATTACTAGTTCTACTACAATGAGAGTTGTTTTTGTAACTTTGGTTCCTTAAGTGGTACAGGTTTCATCAATGTCTTCAAAGCAAAAGCCTGAAATTAGGTTAACATCAACCAATTTTCAGATTTATCCTTCTTTCAGTTGCACAGTTAAAGAGGTTTAAACTTAACCACAAATAAGGATCAAATTTCTCCTTTGTAACTTACCCTTCCCAGGGAGCAGCTGTCACAGTCCTTTTATCAGGGAGGTATGTGCCCTTCCTGGAGAGGGCAGATCTGGAGAGATCAGTTGGGCAGCTTGCCATTGTTCTTGGCTCAGCCCCAGACAAATGTCTAATGAGGTCTCATTGTGCTCCTGTTGTCAATATGCGGGAACCTCCCTCAGCCATTAGCCTTCCTGTAGCAAGGGGCTGCCAAACTGAAGTGTCAAACTTTCCCAGGCTGGCCCCCGTCCAATCAGAACGAAGCAGTTATTTTGCAATTTCTTCAGGAACAGAAACACACTTAATCTGGGTTTGACATCTAATTTTCTTATGCAGCTCTCAGTCAGTGAGGCCTGGATTCCTCTGACTGCCTCGAGAATCTACGATTTCAGCACACTTTTCCTTTCAATAATTCACTGGGAAAATGACTGAATTTAGCGCCAAAACAGCACTTTGAAGGTTGCCATTGATTGGGAAGCTGTATTTAAAAGCATTTTTGGATTTTAGCTCACTTTTGTGGCCTTGATTCACGTGACAGGTAACAGCACCCACTGGCATTCTCCTGCAGGGAGTTCTTGTTTTGATATCAACTTTGCCTGTGTTTGGCAGGATGATGCAGCCTTCTTGTGATTTATGAATCATGTGCAGTTTTGCAGATTTGGTGCGCACAGGGGTTAGCACCTCCATTTTTGGCAGTTTCTTTACCCCATTGGCAAAGGGATTTATTAGGGCGCATTGGCATGGGTTGAAATATCCCACAAGCTGTCCACCCTACCAAGGGCCCTGCTGCCTACTGTCCCACCTCTCTGTAACCCATCCCAGGGCCTCACTGCAGGGCATTGCAGTGAGGAAGCAAGGAGCATGGGCCACCTGTACCCATAGTGATGCTTTGAACTTCCAGTTGTCTGCTCTCAATGCCCAGCCATCTGATAGTTGACCATAGGAATGCATGGAAGGGCCAGATGGCTGGACAGCTCTGGTAGTCCAGATGGGTTCCAATCTGAAATGTACTGTTGTGTCTATGAGGAGGCATGTCACTTTGGGCAAAGACCTCCTTCTCTGTCTCCAAGGGTACACCTATTTCAGGTAAGCATTTTTACCTTCCTCTGGCTTACTGTTGACAGTGTGTATGGGTTCTACCTGCGCTCCACTTGGTTCTCGCTGCCACACCCAGGCTCCACACATCCCCAAGATGGCCAAGGCCCACACAATGTGCCAGCAGAGCATTGCCTACTGGAGGTGTTCTTCTGAGTTGACAAGTTCTTTTCCAGCCCTGCAGAGTGCCTGGCTGACAAATTAACCTCAAATGACTTGCACCTCAACAGCAGGTCATTCTGTCTGTATGGATCTTTGCAAATCCACTGAATAATTAATCGCACTTGGTGCAACTAGGTTTGGACTGCTTGGCTGGTCTTGGCTGTTGTAATAATGCGGGCGGATACACCTGCACTCCCTTTACCCCCTACCTTAACAACTACCCTTACTCCTGCCCACACCTATATTTTGGTAAAATGTCCCAACATTTTGCAAAGAACAGTAACAAAATTTGGTAATTTCTCCATTCATTTTTTTTTTAAATTTGATAAATTCTACAGATGCCATTGTGACAGGCAATGACCTACCACCTGTGCTGGGACAGTGTTGACTTTAGAGCATGCCCCTTGCCTCCTTACATAGGTGTCTCACCCCTCCAAGCAGAGCAAGGGCTTAGCAGGCCAGCAGTTCCCCAGTGGTCATGTCAGAGTAAAAAGGGGGTGGGCTGGCCACACGGCCTGGCCAAAGCGCAGCGGGTGTGGGGCCATGTGAGTTATGTACTTGCACTTTTCAACCAAGCATGTTTTTCCACAGCAGTCTGGATCGAAGACCCTTCCGCAGGGTGCCAGCCTACCCTTCCCCACACCAGTGGTGTAGGCATGTGCAGCAGCCTCCACCTTCTTGCAAAAATAGTGCCTGGGCCAAACTTCTCCCACCCATTCAGCTGGCCCATTGGAACCTACATGACCAGCAGGGCCCCCCAACCTGCTGTGTAGGGGCATGCACTGACACTCAGGTCACATGTAAAGGCCTGAGGGTGTGAAACTCACTCCAAGGCAAGCCACCTGAGCTCCTGTTACCCAGCTGCATACTCATAACAGACATGGTTAACTGCTACTTCAAGCATATTACTGCGTGGAGAAGGATTTCATATCCAGGACTCCCTCAGTCACGTTCAGTGATGTGGGAAGTGCACAGTGCTAATTTAGCATTTGGCAGCGGGCACATGGAATGTAACGTAGAGTGGTCGACTTACCAGCATCGCTCAGGGGCACACATTATTATAATCAAGCTCAACTCACAGACAGTGTTATGCTGCTAGCAGACCCAAGCACAGTGTTGGTGGCATAAGGCCAGCACCCTGGATGGTGGCCTTTAGGCACGCACTGCCGCATGGCCACATAACCATCTGTTCTTTTGGCCAGGCACAACTGGTAATGTGTCTGTGCCAGGCCCACCAGTTGGCCATGTGTCCCACATTTGTCTGCAGCCAGGCTCGATGGACCCCACTTTGTGCATGCGTAATAGTCTGTTGTAAGTGTCATTCTGTATGATGGACATGTGGCATGGGATCCAGAGGGCCACTCCATGCTGGTATCAGGACACCAGAACAGATGTGTAGTTACAGGGCTGGCTGCAGTGGGAGTGTCTAAGCATGGCTAGCAATCGAAGGCCCAGGCAGGACATATGCTCCAGTAGGAGTCCAGGGAAGTGCTATTGGGGTCCCACAGGGCAGTGAGGGTCCCCTAGCCTCTCGGGAGGGTACTGTTGGAGGGCATCAAAGGTGTAGCCCCGGATGGGTGGGTTAAATCCCTGCACTTTGGTGCCGATATAGATGCCATAGCTGTGGGGTTTCCCTGTCCCATGCGTGACTCTTTGTGGCAGTCCTGTTTGTGTCCTTTCCCATGCTGCATGTCCATGTGAGCAGACGAGGTGATATTGCGAGCCATGCAATAATGGTACTGAGACATTTGCCCAGGTGCACTTCCCATGGCTGCGCTTACAGGTTACACTTGGGTCACTGCAGCATTGGTATTGTGACATGGAATGATTTGTTGCAGTGGGGATGTTTGCCGCAGGTCAATGTCATGGGTTGATATGTGCATGTCTCGTAAATGTGACTCATCATTGTCCCTATACTTGTGTGGCAGTATTAACGCTGAGTGCATGGGAGTGTGTGTGTGTGTGTGTGTGTGTGTGTGTAGCAGTTGCAGTTGCTGTGGCAGTTTCTGAATTCATGCTATTTTTATTGTGTATGCCACACGTGCATTTTCACTGTTGACAGATGTCTATGTTCTTTATCCCCTTTTCCACAGTTGCTGCAGCTATCCAAGAGAGCGGAAGCAATACAGTGGAACGTATTAACAGGAACAGGGCCTCCAGACCCAGGCACAGAACACAGTCAAATCCAGTTGACACCTCCTCTTCAGGGAGCGATGTGACTGTTGGAGCCCATTGCCATTAGTCGAGGCTGCTGAGGAGGAGATTGTTGTTTTGGGGGATGCCTCAACAGCAGTGGAGCAGGGTGCAGCCAAACAGGGTCCCACAAGGATGGAGGCCTCCCTGGAGTTATCTGGGTTGATGGATGTGGAGGACGAGGAGGCCATTGCATTGCAGGCCAAACCACAGGGTCTGGTAGGTGCACACCTGGCCCAGCAACTGCACCCCTGGCCCAGAGACATGAGAATGTGCAGTCCACCATGGAGGGGTCATCACAACCTCCTGTCTCTGGGCCATATGCAGCAGCAATGACCACCTTCTGCAATGCCTCCACCCAGACCTATGCCGCACTTCCGCCAATGTGGCCATCGGAGATGCAGTACAGCCCCTGATGGCAGGTGCCTTGAGGCAGCAGGCAGCTACTTGTGGTGGCGTACATTCATCTTGCAAGGAGCTGGTATGACATCATGAGCATATGAGACGTTGCTTGGCACAAATGGTATCTGCACTGCTCTCGGGTCTTCTCCCTGGACTGGTCACTGCAATGGCCCCCTTCTCCTCTTCTGTGACCCAGTTTTCCTCCAGTCAGGCTTCCATGCCATCTCTCACCCTGGCCCCCTGTTTACCAGTTCCACCACCACGTAGTCTGGATTTACCAGTGTCCCTACTCAAGGTGGAAGTCTCTACAACCGCAGAGAATGTGGCCACTGAGCCTGCCCTGGAGCCCACACATGAACAGGCAGTAGAAGGACAACAAGCACTTGAGGGTACTGCAGGTGCCATACTCCCCCGATGACAACTGTCATCTAGCCAGAGTGAGTATATTCATTTGGCACACACTACCAGGCAGCAGCGGATGGTGGCTGTGAGGAGGCGAGTATTATAGGGCATTGCCACCCGGAGGAGGCAAAGTGGACAACACCTGGTTCAGATGATGCAGGGCACGTGCCTGCAACTAGACTCTGGGGTCTGCGAGAGTACGCTATGAGGCAGCAGGAGATGGAGAGGCAGCAGGCAAACAATGCAGCTATTTTAAGGGCCAGTGCCAAGGTGGAGGAGAGGGTTGTGAGGGGGCGGGCTGCCATGCTGGGAGAGTCCTAATATATTAATTCATTTTGCACCAGGTTTGTATTTATTTACCGAATTGACAATGAATGTCCATTTAATTTTTAGCTCAACATCCAAAAAGCATACTCGCTTCAGCTTTCATCAAAACAAGTGTTGAGGGTGTTTATTATTTGCCCACCTCGACAATTCACTTTTTTCACTATTATTTCATTGTCATTTCTTATTGTTTTTTTTATATATCACTGCAAGACATACAGTTGTTCTCAATTTTTCATAACATATAGTGACATAAAACAAAAATCATAATGAACAACAAGCATATCGAAGGAAAACATAAAATATACAATCATAAAAACAAATCACAGCAGGGAAAGACTCAACTATACAGTGCACATTGACCTGTTAGGCCCCTAGGGTGAGAATAACAAACAGTGTGATTACTTTTTGTAAAAAGGTATGGTGGTGATGCTAAAATGACAAAGAAACAGGGTGCATGAAACGTTGTACAGAAAAGGGAGAACCCAAATGAGGACTACCCTGGAGGGGCTAAATGCCCTTATCCACTGGTTGATAGGAGGAGTACTATACTCGTGGTATCGCACAAGAAAAGAGTCACCAATCTAGGTTGGAGATGGCTCTAACATAAAGTACATGGCATGGATAAGGTCTTGAATGTATGAAGTGGATAGCCCACATCAATATTTAGCTGATAAAGGGTGTACCTTTGGTCTTCTGGGGCAGCAGGGTGAAGGTTCCCGGATGGGAGAGACTGCTGTCATAAGGACTAGTACAGCATGTATATCTGAAACCAAGGAACATGCAAAACCCTGTTTGAGAAAGGTCCACATTGTGGCAGTGTAAAGACTTACTGAGAGTAGAAATTATTAGGGCATAATTACCTGCAAAAGTATGTCATTGATGTACGCACAAAGAGTTATATCTGTAGGAGGCAAGAGATGGAGGCCTCTGCTGTTGAGGGGATATTATTTCCCTTAAGTATATTAACTCTTTATCCTGTGGGCACTGTATAGTTTAGGAGTTTTTGTGTCTTTTATGTTTTCCTTCAATATCCTTGTTGTTCATTAGTATCGTTGTTTTTTGTCACTATATGTTAAGAAAAACTGATGACAACTGTATATTTCACAGTATGTCGAGCTAAACATTAAATGGACATTCATTGTTAATTCTGTAAATAAATGCACATCTAGTGCACATTAAATTATTCTATAGGGACAGCCCCTTTTGTTACATAAATCTACTAACCCAAGTTCTAATATAAGGGGTTTATCCCTTCAGTTACAATATGGCATCCTGCAGGAGTTTTGTAGGGCAGCAAAGGAGGCAGAGGTGCATTATATGGACACTGTGCAAGTCCTCCAGGTAACAATGGCAGCCCACCAAAAGGCTGAGGTGGTAGAGGGTGAATCTGCCCTGGTTGAAGCCCTAGCCGATATCCCAATGGACTAGCCCACTACCATTGTAGATAGATAGTTTTATAGTCCTAAGTTTAATTTTGGACTTTTTTCTCCATGGACGTGTCCCCTTATTTTTGTGTGCGTATTATTTATCAAAACATGTTTCCATGCTGTTCATACCACATACCGCTCTGTCATAAATCTGTTCTTGCCTACTTGTGTTCTTTACAATACAGGCATGTTGTTCACTTATGTAAACGTTGTGGATGTGTGTGTGAGACTTGAATCATGCGGTTGACTTAGTGCTCTAATGGTGAATGTGTTCAAGTGTGTTTGGTGATGTTCTGTGTTGTTAGTGCTTGACATGGTGGCATTCTTTTGATTGGCTTTGCCATGTGCATATGCGTTTCACGTGTAGGAATGGGGACATCAGACAGCTGGAGGTGGCAAGGGCTGTTTATCTGATACCATTTCTTGTGCACAGGAACTGCATGTTTGGTGTCAGTATGTTAGTGCTGTTTGTGTAACTTTTTTAGTGTGTGGGTAATGATGTGCATACGGGGAGTTTTGTGGTGATGTGTGAGATGTTTCATGATGGCTTTTAGGGTCTCTCATTGGGAATGGGTAACCACTTGTTCATGTGTTTTGCCACATGGTCGACATGCTGTTGTATCTGGTGACAGCTCATTCACCTCTGCCCATCTGCCCATTCTCTACTGGAGGTTTATTGTACGTTGAGTTACTTTCTGGTCCACTAATTTTTAGGTGCTCCTTTGTTACTTACTTGTTATTGTGAATGTGCTCACACTTCATTCACTGGTATGAGTATTTATCATTGTGGGGGTTGAGGTGGGATGCGGCCTTACTGTGTATGAGTTGGCTACACTCATCACTTGTTCAGTCAATGGTAGATTGATGTATCCCTCCCAAGGTATGGCCACCCACCCGAACACATCTGCAATCACCCAATACCTGCTCTAATATTGTGCATCACCTCTGCCACTGTAAGGCAGCTGATTCCCATGATTACTCTATCTACTCTATCAAGCTCGGCACATCATCAGTCTCCTTGACGCACACACTCTCTGAAAACCTTCACATCACCCAACCACAAGCATGTACTACTTAGGCCACTCCTACTTGCCCTTGTACAGGCTGACATGTGCACACACATTCTAAATCACTCGTAATAATCTCTGATTTTTCAGCCTTTGGTCCTCCAAGGGCATTCATCTGCGGCGCTTTGAGGCCATAGCAATGGCACAAATGTGCTATACAAATGCCACACTATAATACTATGTCACATGCACACGGAGATCAAAGTGTAGCTGGTGCAACAGTATGGTGTCCTGTTGATGTGCAGCTGTGTGGTCTATCAGGGAGTCATGGAAGACGCTACCGTCCTGATTCAATGAGAGCGATCCCAGTTGATCATGTTGGAAGTGGACATGTGGCAGGTCTACTTAATGGTGGAGGCATGCCAGAGGAGTTGAGGTATGTTGTTGCTCTACATTGGTCTGGAAGGTGAGTGGACTTGAGGGTGTTTCCTGGGGTTGAGGTGGAGGTCAGTGGGGATAGTGGAAAGGGAGCGGTTTTGAGGGTGCTGCCTGGGGATGGGGCAGAGGTCAGTGGGGGAACTGGGAGAGGAACAGACTTGAGGGTGCTGCCTGTGGTCAAGGTCGTGGGGCAGTGGGGGTACTGGGAGGGGAGCAGACTTTATGGGACCTGCCTGGGGTTGGGGCAGAGATCAGTGGTGGTAGTAGGAGGAGGCTGGATTTGAGGTTGCTGCCTGGGGTTGGGTTTGTAGGGTATTTTGTGGAGATTTGGGGCCTGATGGTATTTTCTTACCGCCGAAAAATAACTTAGCAACAATCAATCCTTGTATTCAGATTGGCCATGTACAACAATAATACAGTGGACATGCATTATTTCAGCACCTAGACATGCGTATTTGGTATGCGTGGTTGGTATGCGTGGTTGGTGGTATTTTGGTGAGCATAATTCCCTTGTTTTATTTGTGGCCCCAATATCCAGAACCCCTTATTTTTGCTTAGATTTTTTGTGTAATCACTAGAGAGACCTCAGGCTTGCATTTCAGGAACACCACATTTTCATTTTTAGTGTGCCACCATGGGCAATTTCTCTCTGTCTTATCTAAGGCAGCGTGCTATCATGTGGTATTTTCACTATCTTATATACGGTAGTGAACTATGTCCCGGGCCTCCCTTTTTGCCGACTCATAGACCTCCGACAAACTACAACACACACAGTTAGTTATAACTGCTCATACTGAATTACATTGTGCACACGGCTGCAACAAAATTTGATGTTTAGCTACCTTGAAAATGACAATTGCACTGTCTAAACATCTCCCCACATTATCAGCACTGTTTTGGTAAATATAAAACACACCACCCGTCTGCTTTCAAATATTTTTGTGTATTATAAAAGTTGCATTTAAACACGATCTCACTCTTTACAGAAATAAATAAAATAGCACAGTAACAGCATTGTCTGTGATACACTGAAAAGAGAGTGGTGGAGACAAGAACTCAATTTGTAACATTAACGTGATTAAAGCACAGGAATCTCCTTTCCTACACTGACTGAATATTCTCGTACACACTCAGCCCCCACACTTCTGTAATTACCTTATCTGTTCAGCATGAGTTTTCTTCAGCTGTTCTCTTTCTGAATTTTGCTCCATTGAAGATTAACCCCGGTGAAAACAATCATCTTTCGTTCTTAAACCGGGATTATTGCCTGGAATTCTCAGCTTTTGCAGCAGGAATGCTTCAGCCAGGAAAACAGGTCCTTCTACCAGCTCTCCAAATCTCCACTGTCCTCCCTCTCTCTTCAAACTCCCCCCAGCAAAACTCTCATCACTGCCTCTAGCATGATACTTGCTATGATGCTGCTCCAATCAGAAATCAATCATGCCATCTCCTCCCTCACTACACAATGGCTCATTTTTACAGTAACCATTTGTAACCAACTGATTTCCTGTTCCTTCGAGCCCTTGGCTCCCTGTAGTTATGTGGACAGAGCAGCAGAGAAAAAGAAAAAAAAATGAATGTGCGTTTAAAAGTTCACTTTCAGAGTAGGCCTATTTCTGCAGTGGAGACACATTTTTATTAGTGGGTTATGTTAAATGCAGTTTTATTAGTCAGGTTAGTTATTAATAATGTTAGTTATTAATTTTCAAATGTGTCTCTTGCACCATAGGCATTTCAGGTGAAAAATAGTGTGCATTTTAACTGTAAAAATAGATTTGCATCTAATATGTTAAAATCGTTTTTGACTGAATAGCCTGTCTTTACTTATATGTCCATGTTAAGCTGGTAACACATATAGCAATGCACCGCACCCATGTGGTGGTGCTGCATAAAAAAAAAATTGCTACCTGTGCAGTAGTGCTGTACTCTGTGATGTAACACGCCAAATATCCTTACAGGTTGTTGGGGCAGTGATGGTTGTGGGAGGAGGGCAGAATTGAGGGTGCTGCCTGGGGTTAGGGTGGAGGTCAGTGGGCGTACTGGAAGGGTAAAGGGTAATGGACTCGAGGGTGCTGCCTAAGGTTGGGGCAGCGGGGGAAAGTGGGGCTACTGGGAGGGGAGCGGAATTGATCCTACTGCCTCGGGTTGGGGCAGTAGGGGTAATGGGAGAATGGCAGATGTGGGGTCCTGTCCGGGGTTGGAGCAGCAGTCAGCGGGGGTAGTGGGAGGAGGGCAGATGTGAGGGGGCAGCTTGGGATTGGGCGGAGGACAGTGGGGGTAGTTGGAGGAGGGCAAACCTAAGGGTGCTGCATGGGGTTGGGGCAGAGGTCAGTGAGTGTAGTGGGAGTGGAGCAGACTTAAGTGTTCTAACCGGGATTGGAGGCTGAGGGGTTGGTGCAGTGGGAGTAGTAGAAGTAGGGCAAACTTGAAGGTGCTTCCTAGGGTTGGGGCAGATGTCAGTAGGTATACTGGGAGGAGGGTGGACTTGAGTTTACTTCCTGGGGTTGGGGCGGAAGTCATAGGGTGTACTGGAGGTGGCCAGACTTGAGGGTGCTGCCTGTGGTTGGAGTGGAGAACAGTGGGGGTACTGGTAGGGGATTGGACTTGGAAGTGCTACCTGGGGTTGAGGCAGATTTCAGTGGAGTTATTGGGAGGAGAGTGCACTTGAGGGTGCTGCCTGGGGTTGGGGGATTGGGGAAAGTGGGAGAAAGGCAGGCTTGAGGGTGCTGTCTGGGGATTCGGGGTTGGGACAGTGAGGGTAGTTGGAGGGGATGGACTTGAGTGTGCTTCCTGGTTTTGGGACATAGGTCAATGGGGTAGTAGGAGGGGAGTGGGCTTGAGGGTGCTGCCTGGGGTTGGGGTGGAGGGGCAATTGGAATATTGGGAAGGGAACAGACTTGAGGGTACTGTCTGGAGTTGGGACGAGGTCAATGGGGTTGGTGGGAGGAGGACAGATTTGAGGGTGCAGCCTGTGGTTGGGGGCATTGGGCAGTGGGGGTAGTGGGAGGAGGGTGGATTTGAAGGTGGCGCCTGGGGTTGGGGCCGAGGTCAGTAGTGGTAGTGGGAGGGGAGTCAACTTGAAGGTGCTGCCTGGGGTTGGGGATAGTGGGTGTGGGATTATTGGGAGGAGAGTGAACTTGAGGGTGCTGCCAGGGGTTGGGCTGAGGTCAGTGTGGTAGTAGGAGGAGGACGGTCTTGAGGTTGCTGCCTGGGGTTGGGGCAGTGGCCAGTAGGAGTATGTGTAGGGGAGCGGAATTGACTGTGTTGCCTGGGGTTGGGGCGCAGGGGCAGTGGGGGTCCTGGGAAGGGAGCAGAGGTAAGTGAGGGTAGTTGGGGGAAGGTGGACCTGAGGGTGCTACCTGGGGTTGGGGGTTTGGGGCAGTGGGGGTTGTGGGAGAAGGGCAGACTTCAGGTTGCTGCCAGGGGTTGGTGTAGAGGTAAGCTGGGTTAGTTTTAGGGGATTGGACTTGAGGGTGCTGTCTTTGGTTAAGAGGTTTGGGCAGTGGGAGTAGTGGGTGGAGGGTGTACTTGAGGGTGCTGCCTGGGGTTGCAGCGGAGGGTGGTGGAAGATGGAGGAGGGCTGACATGAGTGTGTTGCCTGCAGTTTGGGCAGAGGTCAGTAGGGTTAGTGGGAGGAGGGCGGACTTGAGGGTGCTGACTGGGGTTGGGTCAGAGGGGCAGTGTGGGTACTGGGAGGGGAGCAGACTTGAGGGTGCTGCCAAGTGTTGCAGGGTTGGGACAGTGGGGGTAGTGGTGGAGGGGGGAATTGAGGTTGCTGCCTGGGGTTGCGGCAGAGGACAGTGGGGGTAGTGGGAGAGGAGTGGACTTGAGGGTACTGTGTGGGTTTGGAGTGGAGGTCAGTGGGGGTAGTTGGAGGGGAGTGGACTTGAGAGTGCTGTCTGGAGTTGCAGGGTTGGAGACTTGGGGCAGTGGGAGTAGTGGGAGGAGGGCGGACTTGAGGTTGCTGCCTGGGGACGGAGCACCGATCAGTGGGGGTAGTGGGAGGGCAGAATTGAGGGTGCTGCCTGGGGTTGCAGCAGTGGTCACTGGTGGAAGTGGAAGAACAACAGACATCACTGTGCTGCTTGGGGTTTGGCCAGCATTCAGTGGGGGGAGTAGGAGGAGGGCAGACTTGAGGGTGCTGCCTGGGGTTGGGGCAAAGGTCAGTGAGGGAAATGGTGGGGTGCAGTTTTGAGGGTGCTGCCTGGGGTTGGGGTTGCAGCAGTTGGAGTAGTGGGAGCAGGGCTGATTTGAGGGTGCAGCCTGGGGTTGCGGTAGAGGTCAGTGGGTGTAGTGGTAGAGGAGTGGACTTGAGGATGCTGTCTGGGGTTGGGGCAGATGTCATTGGGGGTACTGTGAGGAGAGTGGACTTGAAGGAACTGTGTGGGTTTGGGTGGAGGTCAGTGGGGTAGTGGGAGGGGAGTGGACTTGAAGGTTCTGTCTGAGGTTGCATGGTTGGGGGGTTGGTTCAGGGGAATGAGGGCGGACTTGAGGTTGCTACCCAGGGTTGGGGCACAGATCAGTGGGTGTAGGGGGAGGAGGGCAGACTTGTGGGTGCTGCCTGGGGTTGCAGTGGAGGTCAGTAGGGGTAGTGGGAAGAGGGCAGACATGAGGGTGCTTTCTGAGGTTGGGTCGTGGGGCAGTGGGGATACTGGGAGGGGAGCAGAATTGAGGGTGCGGCGTAGGGTTGCAGGGTTTGGGCAGAGGAGTAGTGGGAGGAGGGCAGACTTGAGGTTTCTGCCAGGGGTTGGGGCACAGATCAGTGGGGGTAGTGGGAGGAGGGCAGATTGAGGGTGGTGCCTGGGGTTGCGGCGGGGGTAAGTGGTGGTAGATGAAGGAGGGCTGACATGAATGTGCTTGCTGGGGTTTGGGCAGAGGTCAGTAGGGGTAGCAGTGGGAGGATGGCAGACTTGGGGGTGCTGCCTGGGGTTGGGTCGGAGGGGCAGTGGGGGCACTGGGAGGGGAGCAGACTTGTGGGTGCTGCCTAGGGTTGCAGGATTGGGGCAGTGGAGTAGTGGGAGGAGGGCAGACTTGAAGTTGATGCCTGGGGTTGGGGCACAGATCAGTGGGGGTAGTGGGAAGAGGGTGGACTTTAGGGGGGCTGTCTGGCATTGGGGGAGGTCAGTGGGGTTAGTGGGAGGATGGCTGATTGAGGGTGCTGCCTCGGGTTCTGAGTTTGGGGCAGGAGGGGTAGTCGTAAGGGGGCAGACCTGAGGGCGCTGCATGGGTTTGTGTTGGGTGGAGGTCAGTGGGAGTAGGGGGAGGGGAGTGGACTTGAGGATGCTGCCTGTGGAATGGGGGTCGGGGCAGTGGGAGTAGTTGGAGGAGGGGGGACTTGAGGGTGCTGCCTGGGGATGTGGCAGAGAGATTAGTGAGGGTAGTTGGAGGGGCGTGGACTTGAGGGTGCTGCCTTGGGTTGGGGCGGAGGTGCAGTGGAGGTACTGTGAGGGGAGTGGCTTGAGGGTGCTTTCACACATAAGCACTCATTCACCACAATGTGTGTGAAAGTATATGTGTTTTTGATTGTCTGTTTCTGTGCCAGTGTGAATTGTTTTTTAGGCAGGTTTTAGGAAAACAGTTTACCATGACCACAAGGGGAAGCGAGGCCTTATAGGAAGATGACAGGAAGGGGATAATCTACCTGGATGGGGGAGGCTACAGCTATCACGGACAATATGGCAGGGTGAAATAATGTGTTGAATTATTGAGAGGGAACGCATCTAAACAGAGAAGATGAACAGGGTCCCCTAACAGACAAAGGGCCCGATTCATGGAAATGTGCGCAGAAATCCCACAGGGGCCATAAACCTAGAGGGACACTGTGCAAGCCTGCGAGCAGATTGAAAAATGCGCGTCCCGCGTATTCAAGGAATTTACTGTGCAAATTAACCATAGTTGCAAGTCGCGCATGGAACGCCCCCGACTTGCACCCACGCAAAGCAAAAACAGCCAGAACAGCTACCTTTATGTGCTCCCCAGGCACAAATACACACACCCATCAAACAGTGCATGGGGTCCCCTGCAAGTAGACCTGCATCTCGGGGATCCTGCACAAGGTCACCTGTAACTGTATCCAGCACCCCGAAAACATGCGTATGAAGAATCTTAACTCAGTTGAAATATCAATACATCTGCATGTGAACCCCCTAAACAGTTCCAGCACCTTGCTACACTACCGACACGCGCCCCTATGTTGGATTGGTACCCTGGTTGCGGGCAAGCAACCCGAAATGTGACATGCAAAGCCACTTCTGAGCCACAATTGCTATGCGCATATGTACTTATACCTTTCTTTGGGTGGCAGATAGTATGAAAGACTTATATGGCCATTTTAAGATGAGAGGTTGCATGATCAAAAACATGAATACGTCTCCTCTGTAGACGCACAATTATGGGAATGCGAAGGACTGCCTGCAAGCCATCCCTCGGAACACCCACTTTTTTAAATCAAGTTCTACCCCATTTTTGGAAGTTCCCCCCTTTCTTAACCCTCTGCGCAAGGCATGCCCATGCTCTGCGTGGGGTCTCACACAAGGCCTCGACGGCTCATAGAGACATGCCGAGCCTCTGCAAACGCCACGTTGGTCCAGGAAAAGTACAGTGCATTTGATCCAATGAATCATCGAACGCAGATTTATGCACAGTTTCCTGCGCAAGTACCCTATTTTCCACCCAAATAAACCATAAATCAGGCCCAAAGTGCAGAAGGTGAACTAAATCTCTCGTTCCTGCATTATCATGGACAGAGTATATTCTTAATGCCAGTGAAGTGGGAGAGGAGCCACTGCAGAGCTGAAATTATGGAGGCAACCTCACACGTGCTATAGGGAATATGAAAATTGCATCAGGGCCAAAGTGGCAGTAATGGAAAACCCAGTGGGATAATGGCAACTACAAGAGTGAGAGTCAATTAGAGAGGGGCAGTGTGAATATTTAAACATCTGGGGAAGCAGAGGGAGAGGAACCTATAAATGGAATGAGTAGAAATAGAGGAGTGGTATGTATGCACACAGGGTATTTTAAAGTGAAAACCCAGCTGGGGAGCAACCAAGCACTGTACATGGTTACCTACCTGGGGTCTACAAGTTGGGCACAGGTGCAGAAGAGGAGCTGGAATGGGGTAGAGGTCATATCAGTGATTGGCAAGATTTTCTCTGAAGAGTACGGTCTTCGCATCCATCCTGAAGTGTAAGATGGTTGGAGCCAGCCTTATCTAGATTAGCAAAATTTTGCAGAAAGAGAGTGCGCACCAGGAAAGGGCACATTTTCTGATTTTCTTCATTTTTTCCAATCGGTTGATGCCTGGCTTCTGGTGGCCCTATGGCCTCAAGATATTGGCCCTCATTCCGATGTCATCATCATTGATTGTCAGCTGGCATGTGCCCGGGCTGTGCGCACTCCACAGGGGTGTGATTTTAGGTGAAGTAATTATCCACCAGCTGTGTACGGGCTGCCTCACCCCGTGCCCTTTCCCCTCCCATGCGCAGCGGGCGTACTTGTGGTTAGGGATGTGGGGGCACCACCATGCCCACGGGCAGGCCCTGGCGTGTTGCAACGTTGTGCAGGACACATGCTGCCACTATGATCCTGCACACTACTGGGGGAGCGTATAATGCCCGCCAGAATGGTCAAGGGAGCGAAAGCATAAATTAAGCACTCCGAATGTGCGCTCCACTATGCCCCGGGTTGCAATGTGGGCTGTTTTGTATCTTACCTCGGGTGGCGTGGTGGGGTTCCAAATTGGCGTCATCATGTGGGTGCTCAGAGGGTAGGCACTGTCCCCTGGGGAGGTGGTGATGGGTATCATTAGTGGGGTTGTGACATTGCTCAGTATCTGACATGCATGCATGTGCTGTGGCATTTATACTCACCAAGCAGCCATGTATCGCCATGCCGCCCAGCTTCTAGGTCCCGGTTTAGGGTTGACATTCTGTAAATAAAACTGTCGTGGGTGGACCCTGGATAGTTGGCATATACTGAGGTGATGGGACCCTGGATAGCTGGCATATACTGAGGTGATGATTCCCTTGGCATCACATACTACCTGGACGTTGATGGAATGCCAGTGCTTGCGGTTTCTGTAGATGTGCTCTGATGCCCTGGGGGGACGTAGAGCCACATGGTGCAGTCAATGGCACCTAGCACTTTGGGGAAGTGTGGCACCCCGTAAAAATCCTGGACGACAGCCTGCCTTTCTGCAGGTGTTCTGGGCAGGTATATGTGCTTGCGGACTGATGGGCGTGCAGTCATGATGGCCAAGACCTGGTGTAGGCAGCGTGACTGCATGGCCTGTGACACCCCCTCCCCCACTATTGCAGTTGTCCATTGAAATGATCCAGTGGCCAAGAAGTTCAGTACATTGAGGACCTGAGGGCGCTAAATGCTTGGGAGCACAGGGTGGGTGATGTGAGGTCATCCTCCCACTCACTGACCAGGTTGAGTATTATGTGAGGTGGAAACCTGTACCTCCCATACACCTGGTGATCAGGCTTCCAAAAAAAGGCTGGTCATGGCGCTATTACCAAGCACCAATACCGGTACCGCCACTGACATGGTGGTATGGGGATTTACCGGTCCATTCCGCCCTTTGCGGGACTGGTAAGTCCCCATTTGAAATGCCATTCCCCAGTCCCATTTGAGCCCCATGGGGCTCAATGGGAAGGGGGAAGGCGGCAATAACGTTACCGCAAATTGCAGAACCGTTATTGACCCCAGTATCCCTTTGCGGGTCCCGTCCTTAATGCCTGCTAAAACCATGCGTTAAGGAAGGACCCGCAAAGGGACCTCGGAATAGGGCTCAAAGGGATTACCGGCACCGGTGTCATTACCGGTGCCCGGTATCCCTTTGCGCCCGGGTCGTAATGACCCCCATTGTGTGTTTATTGACCATTTCGAATGATGATTTGGATTAAACTGCTTTGTAGATGAAACAGGCTCGCTTGAATATGATACATGCTTGAAGGGGTTCCTATGAGGCTCTTCCTTAAGGATGGTGCCTTGAAACCCTTGTGTAGAGGCGCTATATAAATATCAAATCGTATCATATTATATCATAATGTGGTTGAGTTGTAATGCAGCATATTCCTGCACCTTGGTGCCCACCAGCGTCGCCAAGTGATAGGCATGCATGGTGAGCTGCCGCATGCATTGTGCTTAGGCAGTTCAATGTCACATATTTTGGTCCACTACTAGCCGATCCCCAAACAATGAGGTCAAAGGAAAAATGCAAATTGAAAACGTGTACAAAAGTAGAGAAGGTAACTAAACGCAGCAAATGAGTCGCTTATGTCTGTCAGCATTACTATGGTGATTTCCCTTATTTTAAATACATTCTACATCTTTTACTCCATTCTTCTTAATTTTAGATGTAAACTGACTTTTTAGATGATGACAGAGAATAACTTTTTCATTGCAAGCATTTGCAAATATGTCATTTCCTCCAAGCACATAGCTGCCAAAGAATGTATCCAAAGCTCTCTCCATTCAATCAGTTTAAAATTGTTCATATGTGTTAGTAGTGCTGGGTGATTGTAAAGTCAAAAGACACAATAGAGCAATTAGCAATTGCTGTCTTTTATTACAGTACTACGTCAAGACAATTATCTGGTGAAGTGAAATAAACTGATAAGCACATGTCTGGGAACCGCTTGAAGGTTGCCCTACAGTATTTGATCACCAATAAACTTGCAAAACAAATTCGTGTTTACAAATATATTTGGAAATGTTTGGACAGAGATAGAAGGTTACATAATATGTCTCAAAACATAGAACTGAAGTTTAAACCTTAGCTAATGCCATACATATAGAGTTATCTATGAGTAGTGATCAACTATGGGGAAATATTCCATGAAGGTTTTTTTTTCTGAATCATAACATAGCAGATTTAATGCCAAGAATGGATTGGGATGAAAAGTGGTGGCTATTTACATAGTGCTATTTGAAACGGAAATAAAGAATATTGAAGAAGAGAGAAATGAAAAATTGACAAGAACAATGGAAAAATACCAACAAAGGGAGTTATTTCTATGAAATATAAAACATGGTTCATGTTAGAAAAGAGACATGGGAAAACCTACACAACCTACAAAATACATGAAATTGGCAAACGCAAAACTAGAGAATGGTGGTACTGCTGAAAAGCATAAACTATACAACACTACATGTTGGAATGTGCACAGTATGAACTTCAAAGAATAGTACTGATGGTACAATTGAGGGGAATGGAGATTGAAACTACAAAAATAGAGAATTAATTAAAAGAGGATGGAAAAAAAGAATGTGCATTACTACAAATCAGGTTAAGTTGACATACATTTCAGACACAGAAACGTGGGGAATTTGTGATTGTTGACTGAAGTAGCATGTAGGGGGCAAACGTAATCAATCCTTTGGACTGAAGTTGCCTTGCACATATCTTAAGAAGAAGAAACCAATCGACAAAGATGGTTGCCTGAGTTGTCTCTGCTGTCACTTTGAACCTGAAGATTGAATGCACACAGTTGTCGAAAACGGTCCTCCTACAGTTTTATCTGTATTGCTCCCCCCATATTCTTTCCCCAATGTGTCTCAGCATTGGAGACGAGGAAGAGGGCGGCATGGCTGAATCATAAACACAGTTTGGGCCCTCCCTCTCCTCATTTTCACTGTACAACACCACTGTACAACACCACAAGAATGCCTGGCCCTCTGCCATCCTTTCACTCCTCAGTGTGTTTGTCTGCCATTCGCAAAAACATGAAGCTACCTGGCCTCTTATCCACCTATCTACTTGACGATCTGAAACCCTTCCATACTTCCCTAGCTCCCTCACGTTTGTCTCTCACCCCCAATGAAGAACATGGGCACTGATTTGTAACCTCGTTTTTAAATGGGATTCTCCCATTGAAAAATGCATGTTAATCAGGCCATCCGTGTCCTGCCCCCTCGCACACATTTCACTCAAGTTTTTAAAACTTAGACTTGCCGACAGTATTAGAGTTGTGAGTCTGACAGTTTCTTACTGTTGCTAATGCAGCATTCTATGAAGATCACTAAGCTGAGTGTAGAGTAAAGGACATCAAGGAAGTCCTGCACAGAATTTCCCGAGACTCGGGATGCGAGACGGAAGCAAGGACTTCCCGCCAGGCATTCTGAGCGCAGCAGTCAGCGTAAAACACGACTGCTCAGCGATCCTTCCTCACAGCATGAATATTGTCACGGATCAAACCCTTTATGCAACACACAGGTGAACTTTGCAAAGGACCATATCTGTTAATGCAAGGCCAAATACTTAAGCTGTGTGTATGTGGAAAAGAAATACTTAAAAATACACCATCAAAACTACGTGTAGTCATTAACCAGGTCACAATATAATAAGCGATGAGGATCCCAGAGTGACCAACGTACTCCACGATGCAAGGTGCAACGCCACCTCCGCTGCTCCTAGAAGGTCCAGGCAAGCCAGCCATTCCATGGCTCCAATGGGAACCTTTGTTTCAGACGTACCTGGGGGCGATGGGGGGGGGGAACAGGCTACCCAGCAGCATTGAAGAAGTCCCTGTTACTGAATGCTCTAGGAGTAGAGGGACAAAGAATGTTTGCAGACCTTAATCCAGAAGCGCTGATGGGAGAAGGTGAAGATGCCAAGCAAAGCGAAGATTAGAAAGAGGTTTTCCAGCTAAGAAAATGTTGTTCTACAAAGGATCCAGTTCTATGGCAGAAAACAGGAACCTGTGGAGCCTGTCAATGACTATGTGGTCAAACTGAGAGAGTTGGCGGCAGTGTGTGCATTTAGGGCAATGTCGGAAGAAAGAATGTGCAACATGCTCCTTGTCCACACGAATAATCGAAAAGTTCTAAATAAATGTATCATTGAGAAGGAGCTGCAATTGGATAAAGCTGCCCAGATTGCGAGAGCCAGTTCACAGTCACCAGAAGTTCAGTGGATACATTCCAGAGGCAGAAGAGAAAAGGGGCAATGCGATGCCAAAGATGACGAAGCAGGGAGAGAACAACCGCTGACGTGTCACATGTGTGCCAGCACTAGTCATCTAGCCAACAGCAGAGAGTGGCCTGCAAGGATAAAATAATGCTTGAAATGTGGAAGGTTCAGACATTTTGCATCGGTGTCCACATGGAAGGGGAGAAAGGCCATGGCGACAATTCAGAGTGAAAAAAGCAGAGACGAGGCATAATCCGATAAAGAAGCATGCCTCACAGTTCTCATGGTTAATAGCTTCATGACTCGGAAGGAAAAGCCCCACTGCAACATTAAAGTTGATGGTCATGAAAGAAGAATGATGGCGGACTCAGGCTCAGACCTTTCAATACTACCGTAGAATCTGTACAAAAGAATGGTGGGGAAAGAGAGCATGGTGGCGTACAAGATGAACCTCAATCCCACGGTCTTCGGAGGTTTGCCTCCATTGATACATCACAGTGACAGTGGAGTTCAAGGCAGAGTTACAAAAACCAAATTGTATTTTGCAGAAAACATGCCACCAGTACCAGGATGGGATGACCAGGTTAAATTGCAAATTAGGTTGGACCCCACTGTGGACGGACAACTCCTGTCCATAAACAGAAACAAGGCGCCAATCACCAAAGATGAGTTTCCGGAACTAGTTTTAGACACGCCTGGCAGAATCAAGAAGTATGCACACCAAAATAAGGTCAAAACAAGGAGCTGTCCCAGTCAAGCACAGGATGAGGCCAGTGGCGGCAACGGTGAGAGTCGCACTGCAGGAGAAACTCAACAAGATGTCAGAAGAAGGAACCAAAGAGACGGTGGAGTCATCAGAATGGCTCAGCCCTGTAGTGCTCATAAGGAAACAGAACACTGGTGACTTACGCATCTGCACCAACCTCTGCAGTTTAAACCTGGAAGTTGTGGTGGATAGTTGTCCCCTACTGAGTATAAAGAAACACATTTTACTGATGAAGGCGGCAAAAGTATTTTCGAAGTTAGATATGAGAGACGCCTAAAACCAGATCAATTTGCATCGGGAGTCCAGACCACTCAATGCTTTCATAACCCTGTTTGGAGCGTATCAGTTCACCAGAATGCCTTACGGGTTGTCCTCAGCAGCCTCTGCGTTCCAAAGCATGATGGACTCCCTGATGAAAAATATAGGCAATGTCTCATAATTCCAAGACAACATTTTAATGTATGCAAAGGACCAAGAGACAAATGATATAGCTCTTCACAAGGTGTTAGCAAAGTTACAAGAAGCAGGTGTGAGGCTATGCTATAATAAGTGTGTGTTACAGGTTGCCGAAGTAGAGTACCTCAGATACACCATATCCAAGGCAGGCATCAGCCCAAACAAATATCTATTGGAAGCCATTGTGAAGATGCCTCCCCCCAGTAGTAAAGATGAGTTGAAATTATTTATGTGGCTATCTGAATGTTACGCAAAATGTGTGCCAAATTTTTCAGAGACTACTGCTCCCATGAGAGAATTACTGAAGGAAGGTCTGCAGTAACAGTGGAATGCAGAACAATTCAAATATTTTGAAGAAGCCAAAGAGGGCATCATGCACACACCCTGTTTGCAACCATTCAATCCTCAATGGAAAACCATGATCACTACTGATGCCTGTGCGTATGTAATAGTAGTGACACTCATGCAAAAGAAAGGTGACCAAGAGCACATGTATGCTTTTGCATCAAAAGCACTGTTGCAAGTGCAGAAGAATTACTCCACCAGAGAAAAAGAGATGCTGGCATGTGCGTGGGCAGTAGATCACTGTCGCACATATGTCTGGGGCACAAAATGTCTACTGGTTAGAGACCACAAACCCTTAGTGCATCTACTAAGCCCTAGAGGAACCAGAACGTCGACCCCCCGGCTCGCTCGCATCGCAGCAAAGCTCCAAGAATACACATACAAAATACAGCACATAGCAGGATGGAAAAATTACCAAGAAGATTGGAAGTGCAGACTGCTGGTGCGTAAAGACACAGAGACCAGCTTTCTAAATGATGAATGTGTGGTCACATCACTCACTGATGGTATGTATAGCTTTAAGCACGTCTGTGGACACAGGGTGCAGCACACCAAAACATACATGCACTGTAGAATGCATCTATGGCTATGCTCATCTGGTTTAGCAGCACACATGGACGTCCACAATGAAACACCTGACAAACATCAACACCTCTGCATACAGCGACTACCAATGAAAAGAAAATTCAGTATAGCTGGCCACACATTAAATCTTCAACAATAGCAGTCTATCACAAACCACCAACAGCACCCACCCATGTGCCTGACCTTTGGGCTGCTTAGTGGAGCCTAGCCAGCCACCTAAGTCCTAAACTGGCAAATGCGCACAAGCATCTCAATCTAAAACTCTTAGAACCTCCACCACATTGACTACAGTCAACGAGGGCGCTTCAACCATAAAGCGCATTGAGGCCATACAAATGGGGAAAGAGCGCTATATAAATAATCAAATACAATGCAATACAATACTGACCTAAGGAGCTCAGAATTCATTGAAATTAGCGAGGGACGCTGGAAAGAAGAGGCAGCCAAAGATGTCATGACTACAAAAATCATGGAATGGGTCAGGACGGGGTGACCTGATGAGAAATCCACCCCAGAAGGGTTGGGTCCCTACTGGAAAGTAGCTGAGGACATCTTTGAATGTGAAGGGATGCTGATAAGAGGCAATCAAGTCATCCCACCAGTAGCAATGAGAAGAACTATTATTTGTAGAGCTCACGCCGGTCCTCTCGGAAAGAACATGACAAGAAGAAGGTTGAGGGAGGCATATTTGTGGCCAGGAATGGACTTGGAAATAAGGACTACGACAGAGAGATGTCATGATGCATAAATAGCGACACACGACTACAAATCAGACAAGCGCCACTACAGTCAACAGAAGTGCCAGAGAGGGTGTGGCAAAAACTGGGCATGGACTTCATAAGCCCACTTGACCTAATGGAACATGAACACAAGTATGGCATAACGATAGTGGATTATTTATCCAGATGTGTATAAGTGTTACGCTCATCTGACTCCCACGGAGGCGCAGGCCTGGTTTGGAGTGCTGTTGCCTCTTCTATGGTGAAGCGCAGGACTCGGAAGATGGACAGGACCGGACCCTCAAATCTGGCTTGTCTGGCTCGCAGAAATATCCTTCTGTGTGTGAAAAGGGAGTATTAACAATCTGCGGGATTATGTGTAAGCCTCCCACTCCCTTCTCACCCTCCACAAAACCCTTCTGCGATTCCCAGTGAAGTCTCACCTTAGGGTCTGAAAGGACAAGCTCTCCATCCTGCTTCTGATGCAGGGGCGCGTTGTAATCCAGTTACTTCACTGGATCATGGATTGTAGAGAGTTCAAGTTTGCTTGACCTTCCCGGTAAAGTACTCTGAGAATTCTGTTTATAAGTATGAGCCCGAAATAATAATTGTCCGTTGTCTCTATTTCAGGTGCAGAACAAAGATTCCGAGATGAGCAATGGAACCGACGAAGGAAACTCAGGTGAGTTGTTTGATGAGAGGTTCCTTTAGTGTCCTTGCATTAATGCACTAATGCTTGTGTCTTTTTTCCCCATAGGGGCCGGGGTTCGGAAATGCCGGAGATATGGCACCGACCCAAAGTGAGAGGTGCAGTTCCAGTAGATATCAGGTAAGTCTTTAATGAGCGTTCAGGTAATGTCTTAGCATTCCTTCACTAACGCTGATGTCTCTTTTTTCCCCTTAGGGGCCGGGGTCCGGAAATGCCAGGATGCGGCACTGACCCGAAATGAAGTGGGAATGACCCAACAGGTAAGTCTTATAATGGCAAATTAAGGTTTTCTTATTCTCTTCCCTAGCTCACCTTTGTTCTTGTCTTTTTCTCCCTAGGCGCTAAAATGTGGCTGCGGATCCAGATGGTCGCTGATGAACATGGAGGTGCCTAGTAAAGGTGAGTGGAACGCGGCGCTGCAGCGATCGATGCGATGTGCTTTTAAAATGAATGTCTTCCTTTTCAGGATCGTCGGCGAAATGTCTCCGGAATGCAGATTTAGCAGTTAAGGACTCTTCTTTCTCCTATTCTCTTCTCTTCTGCCTTTGCAGGTGTTCCAGGATGCTGGCAGGCGTGGCAGAAGTCAGGATGCAGGAGCAGACACGGTGAGCGTCCAGCTGCTAGATGCAGAACAACGCGAAGCGTGAGTTGCTGCTTGGGCGTGGCTTAAATAGCCTTCAAAGTAGTTCCAGGTATGTATCGTTCCTCTCAGGTATGTATTCTTCCTCCGGCCACACCCGTGTGGTTAAGTAGTCCCCAAAGATAAAGTAGTCCCATTCAGGCCTCTAGATGGCCCGGATGTTGCAGCATGGTCTGCATCAGGTAAATTTACACCAAGCACCTTTAAACACAAAGTGATCTTTTATGAGCCTGGCGCCTATGGCACCAGGACTGTTGTCCAATATGAGCCTGGCGCCAAAGGCGCCAGGACTGAGTCCAAAGGGCCCCTACTTGGGGCTGCTGAGACTTCCCTCAGGGACATGATGTCTGCCTCTGGGGTAGCTGGGCCTGGTCTGGCTCCTGGGAGGTAGGCATCATGACAGTACCCCCTTTCAAGGCCCCTCCCAAGGTTGTTCTCTCCGGGGGTTTTGGCTTGTTTGGGAATTTTCGGTGGAATTTTTGTATTAATCATGGCACGTGTACATGGTCCATCGGTTCCCAAGATCTCTCCTGAGGTCCATACCCCTTCCAATCAACTAGATAGAAGAGGTTTGACTTGAACACCTTGGAATCCTATATGTCTTTAACTTCAAATTCTAATTCCCCATCAATCTGAATTGGTTCTGGTGGTTTGATCAGTCTGGTTCCTGGTTGCACCGGTTTCAACAGTGAGGCGTGAAAAACGGGATGAATTTGCATGTTCGCTGGTAGGTCGAGTTTAAAGGCCACCGGGTTGATTATAGCTTTGATGGGATAGGGTCCTATGTATCTGGGGTTGAAAGTCCGCAGTCCTTTTAGAGGTAAATGTCTAGTTGCTAGCCACAACTGGTCCCCTATTTGGTACGGAGGTGCTTCACTTCGATGTAAATCAGCATTTTCTTTGTACTTTCTCTTGGCTTGCTGAAGATGAGTCTTAGCTTCTTTGAAAGCTCGGGTTATCGTGGAATGCAAATGATCTACCGCAGGCATTTCCAGGTTTTGAGGAGGGTCCAGGTCTGAGGTTCGAAGATGATGACCATACAAGGTGTAAAAAGGGGTTTGTCCTGTTCCAGAATGTACAGAATTGTTATATGCATATTCTGCGATCCAAAGAATGTCTTTGCAATTGCATTCAGATTGGTGCAACATACACCAAAGATATTTTTCAAGGGTTTGGTTAGTTCTCTCGGTTTGGCCATCGGTTTGGGGATGGTGACTGGTGGATAGTCGTACATCAATTTGCGCCAATTGACAACATTTCCTCCAAAAATGGGAAATAAACTGGCTTCCTCGATCTGAGACTAATATGGATGGAAAACCATGCATACGAACTATGTTCTCTAGAAATTCCTTGGCCAAGATGGAGGCTTAGGGTAACCCTTTTAAAGGGATAAAATGGGCCATTTTGGAGAAGAGATCCACAATCACCAAGATAGTGTTGTATCCATAGCAAGGAGGCAGGTCGGTAATAAAGTCCATCGACAAGTTGTGCCAAGGTGCCGGTGGAATATCCAAAGGTTGTAGAAGACCGGCTGGTCTTTTTCTTTTGACCTTTATTTTGGGCGCAAACTCCGCAAGACATCACAAAAGATTTTATGTCTTTTCTCCAGGATGGCCACCAGAATTGTCGTTTGATCTTTTCCTCAGTTTTAGCGATACCAGGATGTCCTTCCATTTATGTATCATGATAATGGGCAATAACGAGTTCTTGCAGTTCTTTGTTAGGCAGAAATAATCACCCCTGGAAGTACGGTAAATCGTTATTAATGGAAAAGTGTGACCCCTTTTGGCTCCATTCTTGTAAGGCTGTGGAGTCTAATAGTTGTTTAACTCGAGTTTGAACGTCCTCAATAGTTTGTAAAGAGGTCAAACCTAAAATTCTCTGTTCAGGTATAATCGGTACAGGTTCTAAGCTCAAATTTGTTTCTTCCATCCCAATCCGGGATAAAGCGTCCGCTTTGCCATTCTTGCAACCAGGGCGGTATGTGATTACAAAATCAAATTCCGCAAAGAATAAAGCCCATCGGAGTTGACGTGATGATTGGGCTTTAGCCGTCTTTAAATATTGCAAATTTCTGTGATCTGTAATCACCGTGATGGTGTGTCTTGTGCCGAGGAGGTAATGACGCCAAGCTTTGAAGGCGGACTTAATAGCTAGTAACTCCTTGTCGGTGATTGCGTAATTAATTTCAGGAGCCGAGAATTTTCTGGACCAAAAGGCTACAGGGTGTAGTTGGTTAGTTATTGGATCCCTTTGAGACAGGACAGCTCTGATGGCTAAACTGGATGCGTCGGTTTCAGCAATGTAAGGGAGATCTGGGCGTGGATGCTTCAACACAGGTGCGGAGGTGAATTTAGTCTTTAGGTCTTGAAAGGCCTGTTCTGCCTTATGAGTCGATTCGAAGCGTTTATTCTTCCGTAAGAGAGCTGTGATGGGTTGGACCACTCGAGAAAATTCCGGGATGAATCTTCGATAAAAATTGGCAAAACCAAGCATGCTCTGAACCCCCTTCACAGAGCTAGGAGATGGCCATTTGAGGATGGCGTCCACCTTTCGCGAGTCCATTCGGACTCCTTTAGGTGTCAGGATGAATCCGAGAAACTTGACTTCTGTGGTATGAAAAACGCATTTTTCGAGTTTTGCAAACAGTTTGTGCTGGCGCAATTTTTCAAGAACTGCCCTGACATGTTTTCTGTGATCGGATTCCGAAGAGGAGTACACCAGGATGTCGTCAAAATATTCGATGACTCAAACATCGATAAGTTCCCGAAGGTCATCATTCATAAAGTATTGAAAGGCGGCAGGTGCGCTGCACAATCCGAAGGGCATCACCTGATATTCAAAGAGCCCATATTTGGTGCAGAATGCAGTCTTCCATTCGTCGCTTTCTTTTATACGCACCAGGTGATAAGCTCCACGGAGATCTAACTTGGTGTACATACAAGCATCTTTTACCTGGTCGAGAAGTTCAGGGATCAGAGGCAGAGGATAACGATTCTTAATCGTTATTTGATTTAGGGCGCGGTAGTCAATACATGTTCTAAGGTCGCCTTCTTTTTTCGGCACGAAGAACAGAGCTGAGGAAACAGGAGACTTTGACGGGCGAATAAAACCATTGGCAAGGTACTGATCTAAATACTGACGCAAATGAAGGTTCTCAGGTTCAGTAAGAGCATAAATCCTACTACAAGGCGGTTGAGCATTGGGTACCAGATCGATTTGACAATCCTACGACCGGTGGGGAGGTAACGTGTTGGCCTGTTCTTTTTGGAAAACGTCTTGGAATTCTTGGTACTCAGCCGGTAGTTGTATAGTGGCGGAAGTTACTGCGGCCAGGCCCATATTTGGATTTCTTGGATAACAAGTTTGTTCACAATCAGGAATTGTTATTCTCTTTGCTCGCCAGTCTTTTCGAGGATTATGTGTTTCTAACCAAGGAATTCCTAGAATTACTTGAAACTGTGGGGCTTTGATTACGTCAAACACAATAGCTTCCCGATGTCCATCCTGACCCACTAGTGTCACTTCTGTAGTGGAATGAGTACCGGCCCTGAGGCTATTTCGGTTCCATCAACTGTAGTAATGACATCCTTGTTAGTTTTCGGGCGGAGAGGGAGATTAATCCTGGAGGCCAATTCACGATCTACATAGTTTCCAATAGCTCCACTGTCGATGTATGCCTTTATAGCATGCAACCGCGAGGCTGTTTCAGATCCACGAGGACCATTGGCATGATGAAATGCGAGGTCAAAGAGTTTGTTTTCAAGCTCGGCAAGTGGACCTCTACGCTTGTCGGGCTTGGTCGTTTCCCGAATCAGGTTCTGTTAAATAGTTGTCAGTGGCTCCAACCACCTTCTTAGGTGGTTTTACCGGACAATCTCGTAGAAAGTGACCAGAAGCCCCGCAATAGAGACATAATTGCTTTTGCTGCCTTCTCTCCCGTTCCTTCTGCGTTAACGGTCCTTTAACTCCACCGATTTGCATAGGTTCTGAAACGTCGGTACTTTTGGGGTTAGCGTGAGTTTTGATCAACATTCTGCTTTCAAACTTGGATCGATCTGCTTTTCTATTCTGAAGTCTGTGATCAAGTTGGACCACAAGGTCTATGTACTCCGCGCAGACTTGGGGTGGATTTACTATTTGGGCTAGCACGTCTTTAAGTTCTCCGCACAGACCTCAATGAAATAATGTGATCCTTTTATTCTCTGGCCACCCAGTTTCCACAACCAACCTATTGAAGGTGGCGATGTAAGATAAGAGATCCTGGTTACCTTGTCGTAAGGATAGCAGTTCGTTGTCTAGGGCCTGTCCCTGAGAGTGTCGAGCGAATAATCTTTCCATGCTTGCCTGGAAGCCTTGAAAATCCTGGAGAATTGGGTCATCTTGATTTACCAAAGGAACTGACCAATCGGCAGCACTGCCGCTGAGATAAGATAATACAAAAGCTACCTTGGTCTGGTCATTAGGGAAGGCCCCGGGTCTGCATAGGAAGTGTAAGCGACATTGGTTCATAAAAACAGCATATTTCTTGGGGTCCCCAGCAAAACGCTCAGGCGGGGCCAAAGGCATGTTTCCAGGTAGATTGATTTGTACCGGGTTATTCGAAATCATAGAAGTGGGATTACCCCCGGAACTAGGTAAAGGAGTGTGTCCTGCCTGACCCTGCAACAACCGTTTGGCTAGGTCATCAGTTCTTTCCTTAGATAGTATCAGTTCTTTTTTGAGAGCGTTAGGCTCCTGGCGGGCGGAGTGTACTTCTGCCCGTAATTCCCCCAAAAGCTGGGCCAGCTGGTCTGTCTCGGAAGTTTCCATAGCGCCCGGGTGGGAAATTGTAGGTAGGCTTTGCGTTCTGTTACGCTCACCTGACTCCCACGGAGGCGCAGGCCTGGTTTGGAGTGCTGTTGCCTCTTCTATGGTGAAGCGCAGGACTCGGAAGATGGACAGGACCAGACCCTCAAATCTGGCTTGTCTGGCTCGCAGAAATATCCTTCTGTGTGTGAAAAGGGAGTATTAACAATCTGCGGGATTATGTGTAAGCCTCCCACTCCCTTCTCACCCTCCACGAAACCCTTCTGCGATTCCCCGTGAAGTCTCACCTTAGGGTCTGAAAGGACAAGCTCTCCATCCTGCTTCTGATGCAGGGGCGCGTTGTAATCCAGTTACTTCACTGGATCATGGATTGTAGAGAGTTCAAGTTTGCTTGACCTTCCCGGTAAAGTACTCTGAGAATTCTGTTTATAAGTATGAGCCCGAAATAATAATTGTCCGTTGTCTCTATTTCAGGTGCAGAACAAAGATTCCGAGATGAGCAATGGAACCGACGAAGGAAACTCAGGTGAGTTGTTTGATGAGAGGTTCCTTTAGTGTCCTTGCATTAATGCACTAATGCTTGTGTCTTTTTTCCCCATAGGGGCCGGGGTTCGGAAATGCCGGAGATATGGCACCGACCCAAAGTGAGGGGTGCAGTTCCAGTAGATATCAGGTAAGTCTTTAATGAGCGTTCAGGTAATGTCTTAGCATTCCTTCACTAACGCTGATGTCTCTTTTTTCCCCTTAGGGGCCGGGGTCCGGAAATGCCAGGATGCGGCACTGACCCGAAATGAAGTGGGAATGACCCAACAGGTAAGTCTTATGATGGCAAATTAAGGTTTTCTTATTCTCTTCCCTAGCTCACCTTTGTTCTTGTCTTTTTCTCCCTAGGCGCTAAAATGTGGCTGCGGATCCAGATGGTCGCTGATGAACATGGAGGTGCCTAGTAAAGGTGAGTGGAACGCGGCGCTGCAGCGATCGATGCGATGTGCTTTTAAAATGAATGTCTTCCTTTTCAGGATCGTCGGCGAAATGTCTCCGGAATGCGGATTTAGCAGTTAAGGACTCTTCTTTCTCCTATTCTCTTCTCTTCATCCTTTGCAGGTGTTCCAGGATGCTGGCGGGCGTAGCAGAAGTCAGGATGCAGGAGCAGACATGGCGAGCGTCCAGCTGCTAGATGCAGAACAACGCGAAGCGTGAGTTGCTGCTTGGGCGTGGCTTAAATAGCCTTCAAAGTAGTTCCAGGTATGTATCGTTCCTCTCAGGTATGTATTCTTCCTCCGCCCACACCCGTGTGGTTAAGTAGTCCCCAAAGATAAAGTAGTCCCATTCAGGCCTCTAGATGGCCCGGATGTTGCAGCATGGTCTGCATCAGGTAAATTTACACCAAGCACCTTTAAACACAAAGTGATCTTTTATGAGCCTGGCGCCTATGGCACCAGGACTGTTGTCCAATATGAGCCTGGCGCCAAAGGCGCCAGGACTGAGTCCAAAGGGCCCCTACTTGTGGCTGCTGAGACTTCCCTCGGGGACATGATGTCTGCCTCTGGGGTAGCTGGGCCTGGTCTGGCTCCTTGGAGGTAGGCATCATGACAAGAAGTCGAGGTTGTATCCATCATAACCACAGCCACCGTGATTCAGTTGATCAAGAACATTTTTCAAAGCGAAGGATTGCCAAGCGAACTAGTATTAAGGATTCCAATCAGCGTCACACACTGGACCAGGGCACTTGGCCTTGGCCTCGGATGTGGTGCTTAATAGGAATGCTATTTCTTTAATTTCAGTGAATTCAAATTGAGGCGATACCTGACCCGTCTCACACCACATTTTACAAATATCCCGGGTCACAATGGACCATGAACCAGCCGGTTGGTGAAATAGAATTTTTATTTATTCTTAGAATTCACAAAAATCATACACATTTTAACATTGGGCAGAAATCACCATTGGGGTGATAATTACAATGGAAACGGTAGCAATGCACTTGGTTAACCTTCTAGTAGAACATCTCCAAAGCACAATTTAACAAGAGCACTTTTTGAATTCGGACAGCTAGCACCCATGTTGAGGTTTCACCCCTGCAATGTTCCCTCAAACCAAAAATAACCGAAGTCTGAGTGGATAGAAAGAAGCAGCAGGGCAGTGAACAGAATAAAAATTCGACCTTCCCTCACAAAATATTATATTTTAAACCCTTTGTAATAGCATGAAATGACACACGGAAATTGACAGATAAATAATTAATGTGCGGTTAAATATTTGAGACAAATATGACTTCTCACGAGGACAGTAATGCATAAACCCTAGCAATCATAAGGCAAGGGATCATCAAGAAGAGCACAATTAACAAGTGGAAAACTAGAACATGCTGCAGCCGAATGAGACGTTGAAAAGTTGCAATTTTCTCAATTCCCATTTAAAATGACACAAACCAATTTGAGGGAAAACAGGTGAAATACTTGAATTCTCAATGTGGTTCTTGGGCTGGGGGATAGATATATATCACAGGGACAATATAGAGGTGAAAATAGGTCTCTAGCTGGTGAATTGAGAGAAATTTGGAAGGTAGAGTGAGGTTTGTTGTTAGGAAAATATAGCAGTAAAAAAGAGAAAATCGGTTTTAAAATGAAAAACAAATTTTACTTAAACTAGATTTGATGGCTAAGAAAAGAGGAACGCCACCCGTGAATATCAAAGTTACGCTGCAGTTGTAACCCCTCATGCAGTGTACTCCTTTTCTTTAGGGAAAATGTATGTATTTAATCAAAATATCACTAATGACTTATGATCTATGCAGAACAAAAGGAAAATAGGAAAGTGGTGCTAAAGCTGGGAAATTCAATGACAGGGTGCACCAAGAATTCTAACAGTTTTAACAAGTTACTAGGTGTTCCGCTCACCTGGTCTCTGTGGGGGAGTTGGGGCACGGTTGCAGCCCTCCCTGGACTTGGCTCCCCTGGATCAGGTTTCTTCCCCTGCTCCGGTAGTGTGGACTGTGCTGGTTGCTGACACTGCCCCTGAGAGAGTACGAGAGCCCGTAGGCCGTAAGAAAGCTGTGGTCGGATTGTGATTTCACTTGAACCCTTCTTCCCAGAAGGAGATGTGCATGTGTTTACCCATATAGTCTCACCTGTTTATTTATGAGGATGAGTTCTCCATCCTGCTTCTCAACTGCAAGGGCACCTTTAACAAACCTAGTTTCTTCACTGGTCCATGCGTGTGGCAGCTCAGACTGGCTGTGGATGACCACTTCTAAGGTAAGTGTTTCTCAGCAATGATTATTGTCCGTATCCTTCTGCAATGTCTCTTTTCCGTGATTATTGTCTGTAACCCTTGTAATGTCTTTCCTTCTCCCCAATAGGTGATGAAGGGCCGAGCAGAGTCGCATGTTGGAAGTGAGTCCAAATGGGGGCCAGAGGGGTTTACGATGTCCCAAGTAGAAGGTAAGTTTGGTTCTAAGGTCAAACGCGAGAAATGTGCTGCACACAACCTTAGCATAAAGTCTTTATGTTGTTTCTAACCTTGTTTGACCTTTTCTCCTGCAGGGATGGCCTGCCGACATCTGACGAGAGACATCTATCCGAAGGCCTGCCAGCAGTTGCTGGATGGATGGATTCACAAGGATGATGAACGAGATGAGCTCCCGCGTAGGTTAGACGCCCAGAACAGATGAAGATGAGCTCTGACTGTGGTGCATTGACTGCTGTAATCAGGTAAGATGCACTTCAGGCGATGATTTTGCTGGAATCAGGTAAGATGCTCTCAGGCAATGATTTTACCTGGCGTCAGGTAAGCTGCGCTTCAAGTGATGGTATTGCTGAAATCAGGTAAGAGCGCTTCAGGTGGCGGTGAGCGTTACGCTGCTGTAAGCAGACTAACGCGAAGTGCTTGCATGCAGGCGGGGCAGGCTTAAATAGCCTGGTCGCAGCCATGCCCCCTTGGCTCCACCTTGTGGCCCCACCTTGCCGCACCAGAGGATGCTGCACATGCAGCCCAATGTTTTCCTATGGCCATGCCTGACCTGGATGCATGTGGGGTCCCTGCAGGGGCGGAAAGAACACATGCAGAGCACACTTTCTTATGAGCACCAAAGGTGCCAGGACTGGGTTCCCCTGGACCCTTTATATGATGGAACTAGTGGTCCTTGCCCAGTGGCCATGACACCAGGGTAGGGATAGGATTGCTTAGAGAGTGAAACAAAAACAAACGAGTCAAGATGGGGTTGACTATGTGTTATGTGATGTGGGGTACTCACAGTCCACGCTTGGGTTTTGGAATTTTGGGACAGTCAACAGCGTTCTGGTCACTGCACTGCTCAGGTCACCAGGTAGCGGGCTCTCCTGGCAAAAGACAGCTGGGCAAAGGCCTGGTCACCGGATGGCAAGTGCAGCAGGGCAATTTGGGTCACTGGATGGATCAGGTAGTGGAAAAGCTGGTCTGGTCTCAGGATGCTAAGGTACCACAGCTTTTCCCTTTTCTAATGGAATTTTAGTGGTATTTTCTTAATCTAGGCCTTTGCTTTGGCCTGGCAGTGAAATCTGGTCAGCTTTGGTTTGGCCTTGTAGTGGAATCTGGAGTCTGGCAGGATGAATGTGGAAGATCATGAACGCAGGTGCTGGAAATTCAGGAGAGAGTGTGTGTGGAGCTCTGTCAACCACTCTTATTTATAGAGCATGGTGACATCACAGAATTATTGGTGGGCAGAACTGAGCTAGGCCTATCTACAAGAAGCTCATAGGACAATCATTGTTGGTTGCCTCCTCGAGGAGGAGTCCCAGTTTATGAGGTTTCCTTTTATGAGGAACAAAGCATATCCCACAGTCCTTTTTGCCAAAAATCAGTCATAACCTAATTTACGCATGTATACATTTTTGGCACTTTAACCAATCACATGGGCAGATTACATACTGTAGGTAGAGCATAGCAGTCCAATCCTCACGGTGGTCGGACCTTGTTTCGCCCTTCTACCAGTTGTTCACACTTTTCAGTGAGAATTATATTACTTAAAATTCGATAACTTTATACATGGGCGTGGATTATACGTATTAAAATTTGCAATATCACCATAGATACTTTCCTTATAATACCCAATTCTCTGCCATTTCTATTCCAAGTGTCAGTGAAGTCTATGACATCTTAAATGAAATCCCATAAAATCATATTTAAACTGTTAGCTTTTCACATTTTGCAAAGTCCTGTGGCAAAGATAAAAGTCTTACAAGTTTTATTTATAAAATAGTCTTTGGAAACAACTGTCCAGTATTGTTTCCCATATACCGGCATAGCTTCCAAGCTACAGCTGGACTACCGGAACAGCCTCTTTCTAAAGCTACACGCCTCCACCCTCCGCCCTCTACAGCTAATCCAGAACAGAACTGTGGGACTTGTCCTTGGCCTCAAGCCCTTGGATCGTATCTCTCCAGCTCTGAAATCCCTCCATTGGCTCCCAGTGGATGCAAGGATTAAATTTAAAACCCTTTGCATAGTCCACAAGGCTTTCTGGGGCCTGAGTCCAAAATACCTTCAACTATCCCTACGTAAATACCTCCCTTCTCGAGCCCTTGAAGCTTCCTTTAGAAATCACGAGTAGGTGTAATTTTTCACTTCTCACATCCATGTCCTGGAAATTTCATTGTAAAATGGGTCAGCCCAGACCCAAGTCTGATTAGTATGTGAAGTTTCTTTGTCCTGGTAGTCAAAGTTTTCTAACCTAGCAATTATCACTTTTGTGTCCTGGAAGTTTATGGTGGTTCCCTTTTGGGGGAAGCCTTAGCTTTGTCAACATGAATAACCTGTTTTGGGAGCTTGCAAAATCCACCCAAGGCAGTTTAACAATTTTATTTTTCCTTTATTTTGTCCTGAATCAAAACAAGCTTGTTGAATAAAACAGCCCATAGAGTTTCAACAGCAACAAAACTCTTTACATCGGTAGGCACAGAGAAGCTTTCATTCATCATTGTACCTTTTTTAAACAGGCATTTTTTTTCTCTGGTTTGTAAAAGCCCATTTTGACACGTGGTTAATGCTGCTGGGATTTATCATCCATCTACTTCCCGATATTGTTCTGTAGCTTTAGTCAGCTTGTTTTACAAAACAGCCTGTACCAGGCAAAAGTCTGCATGAGATTGACATGTGCACAGAAAGCCATAATTTTCTTTTCAAGCAGTGATTTTTGACAAAATGTGTTTCCCGTGTAGCTGAAGGAAAGCTTTTGTTGATTTTCTCAGGTTTGGCTGCACAGCCTGTCATTCAGGAATAAGGCTTTTTTAAGATGGAGCACAATGTGAATATGGCTGGGCATGACAGGGTCCTTTTGATAAAGGTAGTGTGATGAAGAACAGGGACAAATAGCATCAGAGCGGCATCATTTTAAAGGTGAAATATTCCCTTTTTCAATGGCAATTTTGTGGCTTGCAGCAAAACAGCGCTGCTTTTTCACACCATTTCTTTAAGGCAAATGAGAACACACCCTAGGAGCCTTTCTCCGGGTGCTCCCTGTTCCATTTTGCTCAATGGTGCTTGGCAAAACAGTGCAGCCATAATTTTGTTGCTGCAAAACGCAGTTTGGGTGCAATGGCACTCACAGGATCCGCACATCCATTTGGCTGTTTTTGCTGTAGTGCAGCTTGATGATGTGGGGAAGTACTGCTGAGTGGGTTAATCTATCCTACAAATCCCCCCGCCCCCATCTCTTCTGAGATTCCTTGTCGAGGGAGAGTAGGGGAAAGTGGGATTCATCAGGTGAGCAAAACGGGGCTCATCAGGTGGAGTCCCTCCATCATCAGGGAGCGGTACTTCCACAATCCTCCCGTTGTCTCACGTTGTAGTGCAGAGCGACACCCGCTGCTTCCCCTTAAGTTTTTCTTTATGGTGTGGAGCGACATACCGGCTTTTCCTTTGTTCTTTCCTTTCCCAGTGCCTGGGGAGGTCCTCCTTGTTGATGAATGGGCAGAACCAGTACGAGTCTATGAAATAAACATACACCGGTTACTCCATTTTCCCACTGACTGCTGCCATGGAAGGATGATAGCAGTAGGACACAAATACATTCAATAAAGACAATTGACAATGAAGAAAAATACTCCCTTTTACATAGTTATACCTATAAAACCTTCTGCTCGTTCTTCTTTTTCTTATTATCATACTTCAGATGTCTCCCCTGTTTGGTTTTCTCTGGGCTCCTCAATTTGCTGCAAAGTGTGCCTATGGTGACAACTCTTTAGCTGATTAATATGGAACCATTTCTCTTCTGTCGGTTCATCTTTGGGGATGCAGATTCTGTAGGCGACAGGTGAAATGTTATCTACAATTTCAAAAGAGCCGCTCCAGCATGGTAAAAATGTACGCTCTTTGGTCTGGTTTCTTTGGAAATTGTACAAGTAGACCCTGTCTCCTACTTGGTATTCCTTTTTGGTTGTTTTTAAATCATATTGAGTCTACATACCCTCTGCAGATCTTTCCAGATTCCGCTGAGTGTACACAAAAGCATGTTGAAGGTGTTTTCTTAGATTCTCAACATACTCATGAGTTGTGGAGGTGTTTATCAGCGTTTGGTCTTGTGTTCTGTAGAGCAGATGCTGAGGTAGCACCATCCTTCGCCCAGTCATCAAGTCAAATGGAGACATGTTAGTTGCAGAAGAAGATCTAGATCTGACGGCCATTGGAACAAGAGGTAATCAGATGTCCCAACTTGGCCCAGAATCTGCCACACACTTTTTTAGAATGGTCACAATTGTTTTATTGTACCTCTTAACTCCCCCACTAGAGGACAGCGGTATGCAATGTGAAGCTTCCTTTTTACCCCAATTATCTCCCACATCTTTGTCATCACTTCAATGGTGAAGTGACTTCCTCAGTCTGACTCAATCCTTTGGGATAGGCCAAACACAAGGAGATGTGGTTGATCATCAGGGCAGCTGCTGTTTCTGCCTAGCAATTTGGGGCTGGGGGACATTTTACCCATTTGGTAAACAAGCATGTTACGGTTAACATGTACTTTTTCACCCTAGAGGAGCGAATCATGGGCCCAATGAAATCTACTTGTAAATCTGACCAAAGCAATGTCACCCCCTTCTTCTGGAGGGGAGCTCCATGTGTGAGTGAAGTTGGCTAAAATTGTGCACACACCCCTTCAAATATTGGTCGAGGTCCTGCCCCATGTGTGGCTAGTATCCAACCTCCTGCATGATTTCTAAAGTAGTATGAAACCCCCGATGACTGGCTGTGGCCGCCTCATGGGCGTAACTTAGCATCAGGCTTCAGAATGAGGTAGGGACCACCCACTGGTCACAGCCAGATATGGATCTCCTTACCAACAAACTGTCTTGAATTCAGAACATTTTTGGACACTTCATCAACACTCTGAGGTCCTCTTTCTCAATATAATCGGTATCCATCAGGGGAAAGTTCTCAGGGTCCTCAATGTGTTGATAACATTTACCAATAATCGAATCCCCTGTTGTGCCATGATTAAATCAGCATCTGGGGTCTCCTTACTTCTCTCAACAGTTGAGAGTTCATTATGATTATTTGTCTGGGACCTAGTGATAGCAGTGACCTGGATTTCCCCCCAAACAGGGACTCAATCTCAAGGAGATCCCCCTGGATGCACTGGTTTTGGCCAGCTGATCAGCTAGGTCATTTCCAGTTTTGTCTGGCCCCTCTATTGCGCTTGATCTTCTTCAAATAGATGGGCATCCCAGTAGAGGAGACCAGGTCATCAATATTTTGGATTAGCTTGCCATGTTTCAGCGGTTTATTATTAGCACATGGCATGACTCTGGTTTTTCAATTAACCAGGTGCTCCATGAACCCATTCCGGACATAATCTGAGTCGGTGATTATGGCCAGTTCCCAGAGTTGGTGTTGGAGGGCAGTGAGGATGGCCGGATGAACTGCCATCAACTCTGCCACCTGACTACTGCGAGGACCGATTCTGTACCCAGTGGAGGGTTGCGGGACATCATTCACCCAAGCATTCCCAATGCCGGCCAACAGTTCGTTTTCCCCGTTGTTGTCAACATGGTAAGAGCACCCGTCCACAAAAACCGTGGGCATTCCCTCGCACTTCTTCATAGACTTTGTGCAGGGAATTCAGGTACACCTCCATGTTGTCTTGGGTTTTAAGGCTTTTTGTCCTCGAGACAGTTTTCTCTGGCACAATCATGCAAGTCAGCCAGACCTTGCGCAAGGGGACTCCTCTTGTTTTGACCATATCTGACCTCCACAGGAAAGCCTTGCATTGACAGAATCCAGGAAGTAATTCTGGAATTACTCACATTTCCGGCCTGGATTCTGTCACTTTGGAGGTATTGCAAAGGCTGGTGTGGAGTCTCCACTATGATGTTTTCCCCCTGGATGAATGGGTGGTAATTATTCAATGCCCACACTGTTACCTGGAGTGCCTTCTCACAATTGTTACATTTTTCCTCCACATAGGGTAAAGTCTTACTTGCATAGGAGATGAGTTTATTGACCTTGTCATGCTTTTGATATAATACTGCTGTCGAGCATGTATTCGAGAACCCTGACTCCAAGAAGAACTCCTTATTTTGACAGGGTAAGCTAGACAATGCGCTTGTGAGAGGCTTCTTTTGAGTTGTTTTACTGCCTCAGCTTGTTCTGGACCCCATTCCCACTGGAACCCCCGTTCAACAGATGGATCAGGGGTCTTGTGATCTCTGCATAATCCTCAATGGACATCCTACTGTAATTAGTCAGTCCAAGGAGGCTTTTAGCTCACGCAGAGTTGTGTGGTCTTTCAGTTTTAGGAGTGCTTCCACTTTCTTCTCCTGGGGACAGAGACCCTCAGGAGTGCCTCTGGTAGTTGACACGGTTCCTGCACCACTGTGCATTTTGGAAGGATAGTTTTGCTCCGGCAACCCTCAACAGGGTCAGAACATACTGGATTTCCACTATGTGTTCCTCCACAGTTGAGCTTTTTATCAGGACATCATCCACAAAGGCCAGGTTACCCCATTTACTCAAGTCGGGCATGGCCTTATGTAGGAAGATGTTGAATTAGTTGCAGGAGTTGATGTATCCGAAGGGAGTCCGGGTCCACATGTACTGCTGCCCCCTGAAGGTAAAGGCCAGCTTGTATTGGTCCTCCCTACTGACAGGCACAGTCCAGTACCCATTGGTCAGGTCAATGGCAGTGTATACCTTTGACCCCTGGATCTGGGCCAGTCCTTGGTCAGTGAATGGGCGAGGCCATCGGGACATGTGGACACATTTATTTAGCTCACTAAGGTCAGCACAAAGTCTCCACTGGCCGTTCGGCTTTAAAATCCCCAGCACCGGATTATTAAAGCTGCTGTTGACTCGACTAATTATCCAATGGGACTCAAGGTTTTTGATGATTTCCATCAGGGACTCCATGGATACGAGAGGCAAGCGAGCGGTATTGCTTCACAAACACTGGAGTCATTCCAGGGTCTGTGGGAATTGTTGTAGCGTGGATTTCGGTTCGACCACAGTCATACAAGTCCACCGCAAAGAGATCTTGAAAATCTAAGAACACCTATTTCAACCTTTGCTTTTGCTCCGGGGTCTCACAGGCATCAGCTAAGTTGACCCGCTCTTCAACCATTTGCCTGAAGCCTGGAAAGGCTTCCAGTTTTGCTATCTCAGCGGCCTCCTCGAGCTGGGTTGAGAGTTCTCTGGTTAGAGTGTTGACCTGGACAGAGGGCTTCAGGTAGGAGAGGCAGTCCTTGTGGACCTGGAATATCATCTCATCCGGCCTCATGTCCCATGCCACCTCTTCATCACCGTAAGGGTAGGAAGAATACACCAGGAAATTCCCCCCTTGCCAGGTGAAGATCCTGTCTGGTGGTAAGTCATTGTCACTGTCATTGTCAAAACAGCCATCGGGGATTGGTCCTATCAGTTCATTTCCTAGAACCATGGAAAAAATGTCGGTCATCAACCACCATTCCAATAATGGTGTCTGCGCCCGTAGTGATACTCCTGAGGTCGCTGTTATCCAACAATATTGGAATGGTGTTATGTTCTGTATTGACCAATGGGGTTGGGTTTAACTCCAGCCCCTGCTGTTAGAGATGGGCATTGAGGTGTACATTTGCATCAGGATTTTGCACTTTATGTCCTCTTTTAATTTTTAATTCAAGTGGGAATAGTTGGGTCCATCCTGGAATGGTGAGCTCCTCCCCAATCTGAACTTCAACTGCATACGGCAGCAATTGGGCTGACCAAAATGCTTTTCTGAATCATCAAAGTCCTTGGGATTGCCCCCTAGTCGGGACCAGGCTTTGTAATTTATAAGGTCCAAATTAATGGCAAAACGATTGAGAGTGTCACTGCCTAAATAGAATGCAGCAGGGACATCTCGCATGACCCAACAATGATGTTCTATGCTTTTATTTCCAATAGACATTTTGAACATATACCTGCTAGGCAGAAGATGTTTGGAATTGGGAGTTTCCAGGCCCATTTCCCACTTATCGATCAATTTAAATGTGGGAGTGGCTGCATCTTTTGGGAGCTTTCGGAACATGGCTTTGCTGATGAAGCTCTTACCCTTGTTCATGCACACTCGGGAAAGAACAGACTCCTTCCCCTCATTCAACTGAATAGGGATAAACAACTGTTCTCTAATTTTCTGAATATCAGCTAAACTTTGAGCTGGTTTCTCATCACTTTTAACTGTAGAATTGTGATGTTCAGATTGTGAATAAGTATAGAATTTCAAAGTATTTCCTTCCAGTGTGGAATGCCACCTGAAACTGGAAGGAAGGTTGATTTTCAGGAATGGAGAGGAGTTCCCATCACCAGTTTGTTGTCCTACAGCAATTACTATCACATCAGGTATTTGATTGTTCTGGAAATTAAACTCAATATGATCAGGTTTTTGTTCAACCATGTGGCATGTGCCATTTAAACTAACATGGTTGAAACTCTGTTTTAATTTAATTAGCCTGTTAGTCTGAGTCCAGAGGATCTTGTTCACACAGTCTATTAGGGGGGGACAACCTGTGCAGGATCTCATTCTCTAGTAGACAAGGTCTGCCCTCTGGAGTCACGACTATGACCGGGTGTTTCACTTTGCGTTGTCCAATTTTTATTTCCAAATCCGCTCTCCCCTCAACAGGAAAATCATTCCCGTCGAAGTTCTGGATTTGTCCAGGGAGAGTGGCGAGAGGGATCTGGTATCTCTCAACCCCCTCCCTGAATTTAGCTGCTCAAAGGCCATTTTTGACAGAAGAGCGGCTTGGGATTCAGTGTCCAGCAGTGCTGAAAATGTACATTGCCCCTGCACTTGGACCAGGGCATATAATCTACCCTCTTTCTCCTCCAATGGGCAAAGGTAATGGGCATTCCAGGCAAGCTGGGTGGTCAATTTCTTTATTTTAGACTCCGACACAGGGGTAGTTTGGGCATAATTCTGCGTTGGAGTTTGGGAATCTAAAAGCAACCTTTTACATTGTAATATTTGAGGAGTTCTGGCTCCTTTTATTATTTTGGGCTGCCCCCCCTTCATGGAGGCAGTCCCCAGAATCAGTTTGTGAGGTTTGGGATCCCTATTTCAATACATGACTCTCTGGATGCTCATTCTGGGGTTCAAGGATGGGTGATTCTGAATCAGTCCCCACACTCGCCCAGTCTTCATTTAGATCTCTTGGGACCCATTTTTCTTTGGGAGGAGTTCTCCTGACAATGAAGGAGAAGATTTTTTTTCCTGAATCCTCTAAGGATTCTTCCCGTTCAAACTGGAGGACACTAACCTCCTCCCCAAAATAGGCCTTTTTGCTGTCTTTATTTCTCCTACTCACCCTCTGTTCCCTGGGTTGCAGATTTTCAGGGGGCAAGAGATGTTTGTTCCATTTCCTGGGTGTCCAATGAGGAAGGAAGCTTCCTCTAGGGCTTTACACCCCCCCCCTTACTCCCGTGCCTCCTCCTCTGGAACCGATGAGTTGTCAGAGTTCTCTCCCTGTCATTGTTCTGGGGTGCCAGACCCTTGGTTTGTACAGTTCTGATTCGCCATATTCATCTGAGGGTCCTGTTGAGCCCTCACCATGCGACCCATATCCTGGGTAAGGTTCTGGACCTGGTGCTCCAGTTGGGACACCCGTCCCGGCTGGTACGGGGGTCTATGTTCAAATCTAGGTGTATCACGGGAAGGGTAACTATCCCTTCTCCCGTAGTACCCTGGATATTATGAATTTTAGCAACTCTCCACCCTTGGCCTCACCTCTCCCAGATTGGGTTGTCTGGGCTCCTGAAAGCGGGGAAAGAAAGGAGGGTTGTCCTGCAGGTTGGAGTTTTGTGGTTACCGGGGAAAGAAACTTAACCCAGCATTTGGGGATTACTGCCCTCCTGGGAGAAGTTAGGAGGGAAGTTTCCCGGAGCAGTACTTACCGGATTGGATTCCCCGCTTGGGCTGGGGGAGTACATACATACCCCAAGATTGGTCATTTGTCCTTGTATCTGGGACTTGTATAATCAGGGGAGTTAGGGGTCCCATTGGTGGAATTGGCTCACTGACTGCCACCTGTTTGTTATTGGCCTGAATGACTTCTGGATCTCTGATTTTGCTGATTTTGTGTAGGTACATTTTTAGGCTCCCCCATCTCTAGGACAATTGGGGCAACCTTCACCTCCGCTACCTCAGCAGCATCAGGGGCGTTGGTTGTCTTGGGGTTTTTGCTCTGATTTGTTTTCTGTAGGTTTTTGGTCTTCATAAATGCGAGTAGCCTGCTCTATGACCCAGTCCAGAGATCTTTTATCGTGGAAATCTCTCACCAGCTGGGTCATGATATACTTTGATAACACATGAAAGAAGGTAGTTATAAACTCCCTGCTGTCCATGTGCACCCTCCTATTGGTTTGTGCAAAGGCGCATTTTAGCTCCTGCACAAATTCACGTGGGGTCTGAACTTCCCTGCACTTCAAATTGTAGGCCGCCGTGCATTCCTCTTGGGGGTTTCTGTGGGCGGAAAATTATTTCAAGATGGCTGCCCTGTAGGTGGACCATCTTGAATGGTTCTGGTCCTCCAGTCCAGCATAGAAGCTGGAGTACTCCGGAGAGAACGTCCACTTAGCATACTCTATGCAGTTCTGGTTGTCTTTAAGGTGGAAAGTGTTCATCATCTGCTCCTAGAGTTCCAAATGTTCCCTGACAGAATATTTTGCTTTTTTGTGGTATGTGGTTATGAAACTCCTAATGGCCTTAACCTGCCTAATGGGGGCTTGTGCCATAACTCTCTTTAATTTATTTGCCTTCTTTGGCTTTGTCACCCGCATCCACTCACCCTCAGAATCAAAGGCACTGCTATTTGAAGTCCCCTCATTACTATCTAGGTGCTCCTGGATTTTATGAGTTTGGGAGAGGCTCGGAGAATGATGGGGCCTAGTTTCTACTCCCCTGTGGTGCACAGGAGAGTATTGTCTGACTCCTCCCTGCTTCCAGGGTTGGTGGTGGATCCCCCATGCCCTGATTGGGTGAAGGTCTTCAGGATGCTCTTTTGGGGTCTCTTTACCTGCTGTTCCTGTGCAAAACGAACCAACTGGTCCCTTTGGAGATGGTGATTCTGCAGATCCGATTCCTTGACCTTCTCCTCATAGGAGGTTTCCTGGTCAGTGACGTCAGCCTTTATATATTTGTACCTGTACAGGGACGCCCATCTATCAATTTCTTGGGGAAGCTGACCTGTCAGCTCCATTATGCTTGGTATATTTAATTCTGATGGCCTCATGCTTTCCGGCTCATGTGAACCGGTAGCCATGATGTCAGCAGTGCACAAAGTGTTAAATGGGTTTGAGTCCCTTATTATAGAGGTCATCATACTATGATCAGGGAATGCCCTGTCCCTCTCTACCTGTTCGGGGTCCCTCCAGTTGGTATTAGTTCTAGAATACTCTTTCTGCACACTTGCTCGTTTTTCCTTCTCAGCCCCTATCTCTTGATAATAGGCGAAGATCTGAGACTTTTGCTCGGCTATCAGGGTTTTACTGGCCTCCATGACCGCTCTTCCGCAGCCATTTGTTTGCGGAACCCATCATTCTCTTCCCAGAGGGCATCATTATCTCTTTGTGCTGCCTGTATAGTTTGGGCACCCTGAGCCAATTTCTGTTGCAGGAGACTCACCTTCTGAGTTTGTGCGTTTTTGGTTTGAGTGTTCTCTTCCAGAGCACCTTCTACCTGTCTGCGTGCTCCAGGAGCTTTCCATATTCTGTTTTGAGTTCATTTAGTTTCTGGAGGCCTAACTCACTTCCTGTAACTCTGTTTTTAAATTACTTACTTCCTAACACAGGGCATCTTTCTCCTGATTTAGGATGCCCCTCTGTTCAGCCAGGTCATTCCTTTGCTGCTTGATGGCATTTAATTGTTGGCGCTCTTGATCAAAGTTAGAAGGTGAAGGTCTCTATTAAGTCCTTGCGCTCATCTTCCAATTTGTCAACCTGTTTAGTAAAGTGGTTATCTGGTCTGAACAGGCTCTGATATATGTTATTTGTTGTTTTAATTTCAGTTGACCCTCTTCCAAAGAGTTAACCTTTTCTTGACACTCCATTCTTATGACATTTAATTGGGCCTCTTGGTCTACAGTATTATGCTGTTGGCGAGCCAAGTCGTCTTTTAGCTTATTAATGTAATCTCCAGATTCTGCCTCAGAATCTTGGCTCTTCTACAATTTTAGTTCTGCTAATTTCAGTTCAGTCTGGATTTGAGCTTAAAGTTTGGATTGATTTTGTGCAAGAATTGTATTTTCCTCATGCTTTTCCCGCCTCACTCCCATATGAAGATACACATAGGCCGCAATTCCGACAATTTTAGTCTGTTCCTCTTTAATTTTCGGAATCATGTATAACTCACTCAGGGCTTGGTGTAGTAGGCCACTGTCCTGTCATGTATCCATGTCTATGGCGATGACCTGTCGCGTTATTTCTTCTAGCCAGACTTGTTCATCTTGTTCTGGCCATTCCCCCCCTGACAAATAGTTTGTGTAGAAGGTGCTCCCTAGCAATGTTGATTTCTACTGTGGACATTTTGGAAACGTGTTCTTTCCATATTACTTTTTTTATGTAAGTGTAATCTGTATTATATTGCTTTTTGTCTATGTTTGGCATGATTTAGCTTTAATTTTATACACAAGCCTTGAATTTGGGATTTTTGTTTTGGGGAGGCGCTTCTTCAGTGTAACCCAGTATTCCAACTACAAAAAAGTATCACCACCTTGCAGGTAAGCCTGCTGTGTTAGGCTGTCACGGGTGAATAAACAAACTCAATCCCCGACTCGAGCCCCCAATTTCTTGAGGATTCCAATCAGCGTCACACACTGGACTAGGACAATTGGTCTTGGCCTGGGATGTGGTGCTCAATAGGAATGCTTTTTCTTTAATTTCAATTAATTCAAATTGCGCCGATACTCGACCCGTCTCACACCCCCTTTTACAAATATCCCAGGTCACAATGGACCATGAATCAGGCCGGTTGGTGAAATACAATATTTATTTATTCTTAGAATTTACAAAATTCACTCACATTTTTATATTGGGCAGCAATAACCATTGGGGTGATAATTACAATGTAAATGGAAGGAATGCACTTGGTTAACCTTCTAGTAGAACATATCCGAAGCACAATTTAATAGGAGCACTTTTTGAATTCGTATAGACAGCACCCAAGTTAAGGTTTCCCCCTGCAATGTTCTCTCAACCCACAAATAACCAAATTCTGAGTGGATAGAAAGAAGCAGCAGGTAGTCAGGAATAAGAGGCACAGAACAAAATCAAAATTCGACCTTCCCTCACAAAATATTATATTTTAAACCCTTTGTAATAGCATGAAATGACACTCGGAAATTGACAAATAAATAATTAATGTGTAGTTAAACCTTTGGGACAAATATGACTTCTCACGATGACAGTAATGCATAAACCCTAGCAATCACAAGGCAATGGATCAACAATAAGCATACAAATCAAAAACAAGTGGAAAATTAGAACATGCTGCAGCCAAGTGACATGTTGGAAAGTTGCAATTTTCTCAATTCCTGTTTAAAATGACCCAAACTAATTTGATGAAAAATGTGTGAAATACTTGAATTCTCAATGCGGTTTCTGGGTTGGGGGATAGATATATATCACAGGGACAATATAGAGGTGAAAATAGGTCTCTAGCTGGTGAATTGAGAGATTTGGAAGGTAGAGTGAGGTTCATTTTTAGGAAAATATAGCAGTGAAAAAGAGAAAATGGTTTTAATGAAAGACAAATTCTACTTAAACTAGATGTAATGGCTAAGAAAAGAGGAACACCACCCATGAATATCAAAGTTACACTGCAGTTGTAACCCTTCACTCAGTGTACCCCTTTTCTGTAGGGAAAATTAATGCATTTAATCAAAATATCGGTAATGACTTATGATATATGCGGAACAAAAGGAAAATAGGAAAGTGCTGGTAATGCTGGGAAATTCAACAACAAGGTGCACAGAGAATTCTAACAGTTTTAGCAAGTTACCAGTGTAGGGATAGGATTGCTTAGAGAGTGCAACAAAGACAAACGGGTTAAGATGGGGAAGACTGTGTGTTATGGGATGTGGGATACTCACAGTCCACGCTTGTGTTTGGGAATTTTGGAACAGTCAACGGGGTTCTGGTTACTGCACCACTCGTGCAACCAGGCAGTGGACTCTCCTGGCAGAAGACATCTGGGCAAAGGTCGGGTCACTGGATGGCACAGGTAGTTGACAAGATGGTCTGGTCTCAGGATGCTAAGATACCATGGCCTTTCCCCTTTTTAGTGGAATTTTAGTAGGATTTTCTTAATCTAGGCCTTTGCTGGAGTTGAATAAGCTATGCTTTGGCCTGGCAGTGAAATCTGGTCAGCTTTGCTTTGGCCTTGTAATGGAATCTGGAGTCTGGCAGGATGAATGTGGAAGATCAGGAATGCAGTCGCTGAACATTCAGGAGAGAGTGTGTGTGGAGCTCTGACAACCACTCTTATTTATAGAGCATGGTAACATCACATAATTACTGGTCGGCAGAACTGAGCTAGGCCTACCTCTAAGAAGCAGATAGGACAATCAATGTTCGTTGCCTCCTCGAGGAGGAGTCCCAGTTTATGAGGTTTCATTTTATGAGGTACAAATCCAACCCACAGTCCTTTTTGCCAAAAATCAGTCATAACCTAATTTACACATTTATACATTCATGGCACTTTAACCAATCACATGGTCAGATTACATATTGTAGGTAGAGCATAGCATTCCAATCCTCACAGTTATGGGACCTTGTTTCAGTGAGATTATATTACTTAAAATTCTATAACTGTATACATGGGTGTGGATAATCATTAGGCATGTAAGTATTAAAATTTTCAATGTGATCATGGATAATTTCCTTATAATACCCAATGCTCTGCCATTTCTATTCCCCATGTGTCAGTGAAGTCTATGATGTCTTAAAATGAAAGCCCATAAAATCACATTTAAACTGTTAACTTTTCACATGTTTGCAAAGTCCTGTGGCAAAGATAAAAGTCATACAAGTTTTATTGATAAAATAGTCTTTAGAAACAAATGTTCAATATTGTTTCCCATATAGGGGCATAGCTTCCAAGCTACCCCCTCAATTCAGGGTTGTCACAGAGATTTCCTTTGAAGCTTCCTGTAGAAGTCACGAGTAGGTGTGATTTTTCACTTTGCACATCTGTGTCCTGGAAGTTCCATTGTAAGATGGCTCAGGCCAGAACCAAGTCTGATTAGTATGTGAAGTTTCTTTGTCTTGGTCAGTCAAAGTGTTCCAACCTAGCAATTATCACTTTTGTGTCCCGGAAGTTTATGGTGGTTCCCTTTTGGGGGAAGCCTTAGCTCTGCCAACAGGAATAACCTGTTTTGGGAGCTTGCAAAATCCACCCCAGGCAGTTTAACAGTATTATTTTTCCTTTATTCTGTCCTGAATCAAACCAGGCTTGTTGAATAAAACAGCCCATAGAGTTTCCACATCAACAAAACTCTTTACATTGGTAGGCACAGACAAGCTTTCATAAACAGGCATTTTTTTTCTCTGGTTTGTAAAAGCCCTTTTTTAACATGGTCAATGCTGCTGGGATTTATCATTCGTCTACTTCCCAATATTGTTCTGTAGATGTAGTCAGCTTGTTTTACACAACAGTCTGTACCAGGCAAAAGTCTTCATGAAATTGACATGTGCACAGAAAGCTATGATTTTCTTTTCACGCTCTGATTTTTGACATTTTGTAGCAAAATGTAAGCATTTCCCGTGTAGCTGAAGGAAAGCTTTTGTTGATTTTCACAGGTTTTTCTGGCAGAGCCTGTATTTCAGGAATAAGGCTCTTTTCTGATGGAGCACAATGTGAATATGGCTGGGCATGACAAGGTCTTTTTCATAAAGGTAGCGTGATGAAGAACAGGGACAAATAGCATCAGAGCGGCATCATTTTAAAGGTGAAATAGTCCCTTTTCCAATAGGAATTTTGGGCTTGCAGCAAAACAGCGCTGCTTTTTCACTCCGTTTCTTCAAGACAAACGAGAACACACCCTAGTAGCCTTTCTCAGGGTGATCTCTGTTCCATCTTGCCCAATTGCACTTGGCAAAACAGTGCAGCCATCCTTTTGTCCCTGCAAATCACAGTTTGGGTGCAATGGTGCTCACAGGTTCCAGCACAGCCATTTTGCTGTTTCTGCTGAAATGCAGCTTGGTGATGTGGGAAAGTACTGTTGAGTGGGTAAATATATACCACACTAGTGATCGATAACACAGTTCAACTCATATCAAGAGAAATTGAACATTTCTAGAAAGAGAGCAATATTCAGCAGATTAAAGCAGGTTTATTTAATTCCACAGGTCAATGAGTAGGTGAAACGCACCAACTGGTTGATCAAGGGAGCCCTACAGTTTACCACTGCAGCTGGTTTTGATCCTCATAGCATAGTCACGGAAGCAGTGGCCACCCATCATCTTACACCCAATGAGGTCTCATGTGTATCCACTTCGTTCCACCTCCTCAGAGGATGCAAGGCAGTGTCCTGCTGGTTCCACCTGGTTGGCAAATATAAGAAAGGATGAAATGGTCGACATGGAAGCATTGGTGTGGCGAGTGAAGAAAAGCAAATATATAGTGACGAGGGGAGAAAGCCTCAACAATGCACAATATGAGAAGGTGACTGTTTTAAGGTTAAAATGCCACATAGAGACACAGTGACAGGGTCCAAATTCACCAGACCTGTGAGAGTGGTGCAGTGAGGGATGAATCATGTGTGCCCCCAAGTGATATAATCTGGAATGGGTGGTGCTACATGAAAAAGGGGAAGGCGAAACACTCATCCCTGCAATTCCAGATTAGGGAGCCGAAGAAAAGAGCTCAGCCAAGGAGAAGTTGACAACGAGAGAGCAACCTGAACATGGAGTGGAGCAGGAGGAATAGACACTTTCACAAGGGGGAGCCAGTCCAAATAGAAGTGACGTGAAACAAAAGAGATCCACAGAGAGGAGTGCAACACCACAAGAAGAGAATGTTGGGTGCAGTCAACCTCAAAGAGAAAGAAAAAGGCCAGGAAGATACACTGACTATGTGATTGAGTAACTCAAGTCATCTAACAAAAGCTGGTATGTAGAGTAAAGGCCCTCAAGTAAGTTCAGCACAGAGTCTCATGAGACTCGGATGCAAGGACTTCCCGCAAGGCATATTGAGCACGGCGAGCCAGCGTAGAATACCACTGCTCAGTGCTCCTTCCTCACAGCATGAATTTTATCACGGATCAAACCCTTTATGCAACACACATGTGAATTTTGAAATGGACCATATATAGTAATGCTTGTGAAGTCAACATAGCATTTGCAAGGCCAAATACTTAAGCTGTGTGTAAGAGGAAATTAAATACTTATAACTATTATATCAAGACTACATGTCGTCATTAACCAGGTCACAACACTGAGCTTTGAGAGCACTAGCCACAGCTCTCTAAATCCTCCAGGATTACTGTTCCTGCACTCCAAGGGAGCTGGCATCTCTGTAGACAGGGTGCAGGGCTTTCCCTACTCCCCTCATTTAAGAGACCCAGGGACAGGATTGGACTAGGCCCTCCGAGACCAATGAAAAAGTGGCCTTCAGTTGCAAATGGCTATTAATTCCTTTTGTGACACTGTTTGAATTTGACCCAAAGGGGAGTTTTTTGATAAAATGTGATGCAAATTGTGCATTTTAAAGAATATTTATTCAGCAACATTGGTCAAAACTATTAGTCGCATAGTGAAGTAACACATCAAACTGGCCAAAAAGGTGTCCCATATGTACTAACAAAAACTAGCCTACAACTTCATTTTGCGTTTGTGGTTCGCCCATGGGCCTACTGCCCTATATGCCAGTGCGAGTCTGCCCAGGGAAGGCAGAGACAATATTGCATTCCCCTGATGTGATGCCTTGTTAGTTCATTTTGAATCCCATTAGCCTTTGCTGTAGGGGTAGTAATGGTAGTAGAGGCCGGATGGCAGACTTGGGGGTGCTGCCTGACGTTGGGTCGAAAGGGCGGTGGGGGTAATGGGAGGGGAGCAGACTTGAGAGTGAGGCCTGCGCTGGTGGGGTTGGGGCAGTGGGAGTAGTGGTAGGAGGGCAGACTTGAAGTTGCTGCCACAGGGTTGGGGCACAGATCAGTGGGGGTAGTGGGAGAGGAGAGGACTTGAGGATGCTGAAAATATTGTGTTCCCCTGATGTGATGTCTTGTTAGTTCATTTTGAATCCCATTATCCTCTGATGTGACATCACAGTAGGAGAATACCAAATTGTTTAACTGGTCTCAATAGAATAGCTCAGGGGCAACGTGCTCGCCTGGGAAGCAGGACGACGCCGAGCAGCACAGGTTCGCGTTATAAATAACCTATGATATCATATCATACTTTATATTTCAGTGACTACCCATGTGAGCCAAAAAGAAAAAACTGCTTCATAGATAGGTGACGCATTTTGTCCTTTTGACGAGGTGGGTGGAGCTATGTAGATTAGCCACATTTTTGGAGCGCAGGAGAAGTGACTCTCGAAGAGCCTCGAGCCCATTGAGAAAACGTTGCATGTATGCTCGTCGTCATACAACATTGCAAAGACAATCAGTACATGGGGGTGAGTGCAGTGATAGGTGTTAACTTAGTGAATAATTGTACTTTATGCATGACTGTGATATGCAGATAGTTTTCCATGAATGAGTAATAAACTTGTGGTGAATTAATCTCATTTCATTTCAATAGCCATTTTCACAATTCCCTCCGGGAGATCGCGTGAGAAACATTTGTAGCAGTAGGTACCACATTTACAACGGTCTGCAACACTAGTCTATGCAATTGGCAAATTAATGGGGCATGTTCAATGACTATGAGCACTTCAGTAGCATCTACATTGGCTTCGACTGTGAAATATATTTAGGAACCAAAAGTATGCCAGACATCTCTCTATTTGACCTTCAGTGGTAGATTGTTTTAGCACATGTTTTACAGAGAAGATACAAATAAAAAATTGAACATGTCAACTGCTTCTTATTTACGTGTCAAACACGCTATTCATCTATCTTTTTTAGACTTTCCAGAGGCAGCCATTTCCATCACTGTGTCTTCTAACGGATACTTTAGGCTTGTTTGCAAAGGAAGAATTATCATAATGGCTTTGCCTCCCTTTGAGCCCATCTCTGTGTCAGACTCCACGCTAGAAAGATAACTTTGATTTATAGAGGCCTCGTGGCGTATTGAGCAGTTACAGTAATAAGTAGTGCTGCTGCAGGAAAGGTTACGTCTTCAGACCTTCACAATATGCATTGATTTATAAGAGGCACACCGTTTTTCATAAATGCTTGTGTATTGCTGAGTGAATGATTTGATGCAATTTATGGGTCAAGCACAATGTAAGAATCTCTAACAAATCCATGTATAAGCACCAGTGTCATGCATTTGTGCTTGCATTGCTGCCTCTGTGGGCTTGTGCTGGTATTATCACTCAGTATCCCAGACATAATGCTTGGTGTTCATAACAGCAGATTTATAGCAAATAGTCAAAGGGAGATACAAATGTGTTAACTATTATGCAATATACAGGGGTGGACTGGCCTATAGGGAACTCAGGAGAATTCCCGGTAAGCCTCCGCACCTCTTTGTGTGGTAACCTATTTTATTTTTGCATTTTCTCTTAGAAAAAGGATTGGGTTTGCTGAAAATGTGCTTTATGCAGCCACTTGGAACATTATTTCCAGGGCCTTTTCTGGCACCCAGTCCACCCTAGTAATTACAGGGCCTGTGGTAGTGGCTCTGTAGTTATGGTTAAGTTGCTCAATCCATAGGACAAGCACTTTTTGTGAGGCAATAATGTTGCACCCCCCGGACGAATCCTCTAAAAACTCTGCAACAAAAGTAAATGGCCCTGTCAGATTGATTCTGCAAAGTTTGGTGAGTTTTTGCCAGGGGGGGGGGGTGTGGGTCAAAATTATAGGGGGGGTCCCAAAAAGGTGTGCTTTTTCCCATGGACATAATGGAAAATAAAGTTTGCTCACAGCTACAGCCCAAACCGTCAGGCGAAGCGGCTTGTTCCCTAAAGTGTGCTTTTGAAAATGTGTTGTAAAGTCATCCAATAGTTCTTTTTAAAATGGGGAAAAGATAGGTAAAAAAATTTGTGATATCTGGGTTCGTTCCACGGACTCACTTCCCTATTCAGTCCACTGGACACACCCGCTGATTGGATGGTGAAAAGCATGAAGTGCGTCAGATGTTTGGAAACGCCCACCATGTTGGATTCGCAGACATCCGTCAGTGTCTGCGAATGTCGCGGTAAAAACATATTAAAAAACACAACATTGCACTTGTCAAACTTCACAAATAATCTCTGGGGAGGTAAGGGGTGATGAGGATGGGATGGGGTGTGGCCTTAAAATGCCAACAAGCAGGCGTATTTCTTTCCTGATGTCCACGAACATTCTGGGACAGAACTGTGATGTCCGCAAACAACTTAGATGTTCGGGGGCATCTATGCTTATTTGTGCATTGCAGGGTTGGTGATAAGCAGTTTTTAGATGGTTTATAACTTTGTCGCCACTCAATGAAACTGCACGAAAGTTTGGAATTTCATTCTAGACCTGAGTCTGTATGGCTTTGGAAAGTGTGGTGCTGTTTTGTCAAGAGGGAATAAAATTAGAGGGGGGCTTATAAATGCAGTGCCATTTTACAAATCTGCAGAAACGTTTGCAAAATTATTTTAGATCCAGATATAAATTTGTTTGCAAAGTTTGGTGGGATTTTGTCAAGAGGGTCTAAATCAGAGGGGGGGCTCAACATTTTTAGATGGCTTATAATTTTGTTGCCGTTTGACAAATGAGGACAAAGGTTTTCAGAAAGATTATAGACCCAACCTTGAATATTTGTGCAAAGTCTGAATGGATTTTGTCAAGTGCAGGGCTAAGTTATATGACTATTGTATGTACATACATTTAGACACTTTTGAAAAAGTAAAACATGGGTGGATTTCCAGCAAACGCGTGTAATGAGCATTGACCTAGACCCGAAAGCTTGGTTTTGGAAATGTGTCTGTGTTATATTTTGACAAGTGTCATAATGTAGGTACAAAAAGTAATGTTCGAAGCCCTCGTTATCCGCCCTTGCTTCTCTTGGGCCGATAACTGTGGCTGCCGGGCCGTAATCCTCTGTTCCAGTCCTTAGAACAAGGGATGAGCGCCACATTATTCACATTAGCATAACACTAAATGCTATTGGAAATGTTGGAAAATCTTATTGAGTCTATGTACTTTACTGAGAAATGGAAAGTAAATGGAGTCGATAAGATTGTTTTTTTAGTTGTATTTTTTAACTGTGAATTGTCGTTCCTAAAGGAACCTTGTTTTTGTCATTTTTTTTTTTGCAGGAGAGGTTACAATGTAATATGGTGAGGGAAATGAGGGAATAGCACCAAGCTCTAGTATGGAGGAGCAGGTGGACAGGGGAAGATGTTGCACGTGTGTTAAATCTAAGGTAGGGGGCAGTGTTTCTCATGCTCCTTTATTACAGCTTCAAAAGCACTTTGAAATAGCTATCCCCTGAAGAGTGGTGTGTTGCAGTATATACAGAGGACTGTTGTCTTCAAATTGTATGGATCAACAGCCTCTTTTATTGCTTGCAAGGTAGCTGGTGGGATTTTGTGTTCCACATAAGTAGGCTTTGTGGTTACAGTATTGGTTGAGGAAGATGAGGTGGAGGATGACAGCCTACTACTTGCTCACAAAGGAACAACCCTTCTGAGAGCATTGTGGTGATTGGATTTGGTGTGGCAGCGAATGGAGGTGGTCCCATTGGAGTACCGTCTGCAACTGAGTACTCTGTTGCACTCAGTGCATTTCACTTATGTAGCTTTAGCCTTTGGTACATTACCAACAGTGGTAAAGAACTGCCACACCCATGATTCTCTCTGGATGCTAGAGGCAGGCACTTCCTCTACCTCATCCTCTTGGTCCTCTTCATTATGTTTGGAAGTACTGCATTATTTTTGTTGTATAGGTCCTCCAGCTGGTGGCAGTGGTGTTGGTGGCGATTTTGGATGAAGGATGGCAATATCTGATGCCATTTTTAAGATAAATTGCAGTTTTGCTGATATTCTTCTAAGTATGTGCTCTCTACTAGATTGTTAATGGATAATGAGAAAGAATAGGTGTAGGAGCAGTGCAAGGTAAATTTTGAGCTTGAAAGTTCCTAGATCAGTAGAAAATGCAGATCCGAACTGTCCGCGAAGCACGAGCCTGTTAGTGAAGTGCGGATGCATTCGCAAACACGCCATCATGCCATAGGCACGCAAGGCCATGTGAGACTGTCTGGAAAGTCTGTGATGACGAAGAAAAATAAGGGTGCCTGATTAAAGTCTATGGCCCTCCAGGCAATATAACATAGAAATATAGAAGGGGTGGGCCAACTAGACCAGAGATGACAACTGACTATTTTAGATCAAAGTAGCATTTGCATTTATTATACATAAACAATTACATACGAAAAATAAATAGCATTTACATCAGAAATTTTGGTTTTTCTATACCGCAGCCACATCCCTCCATAACCTCTTCACTCATCAAACTTCCTCATGCATTCATCATACCTTTACAAAAACACCAGTGATATAAAATTGATATCACAATTTAACATAAATGTCAATTTTACACTTTGTCATTTTATAATGTGACCCTCTGTCTATATTCAGGGGTTTAGAAAACTGTTGTCAACATGTTTCGGTTGAGTTCTCTGCAAGGGTAAGGTCCCCTTGTCCATTCGTTTGTGATCAACCTTCTTCAAGACGGAGAGCAACCGCTGGTTCTGCGTTGCCTCTTCAAACATACACAAATGGGGGTGTGTGGCTGAAAAACCTCGGTTCTAGAAAGTAATCATGAAAGACTCAATTAGTCTTAGATTGTCATCTCTGTAATTTAAAAAACCTAATTATAGGTGAAAAGATACAGCCACGACATTTAACTGTAAACCACCGGGCTCACCTCTTTTTTTTATTAACAGGGGCCGCGGACCGGTGAGATGGATTAAATCCTGGCGTGAATGCTCTCGTTTGTAGTGCTTCACGTCACGAAAGAAATGTCCTGTAATATAAAGGACAATGTATGAGAAATCTTTTTTGCTAATAATCGTGGATGGAATACCTGTACTGGTAAATACTCACTAGATTTTGATTCTTAAACACCCCAGTTAGTAGTGAGGTGTGTGGCGCCGGCAGGAGCCCAAATGAATGGAAGGCGCCTGCAGAGGGAGGAGACAAACACACCGGGTCCGAGCGTCACCTTTTGTATGTAATCAGACAAGGGTGTTTATAGAATTTAGGTAGAGGGAGACTTACTTACATATAGCGCCTACTGTCAGACGATGGATGACTATAGGTGTTGAGTGCTTCGTAGGGAGGCAAGGCTCCCTATGAAGCACGGCTTAATACAAAAAGGAGCATATCACTCGACACCTATAGTCAAAAACAAAATTGCTGATGTAAATATTTATTTTTCGTATGTAATTGTTTAAGTATAATAAATGCAAATGCTACTTTGATCTAAAATAGTCAGTTGTCATCTCTGGTCTATTTGGCCCACCCCTTCTATATTTCTAAGTCTGTGATGACGTCAGACGTTGGCGGGTGTCGATAAACACAAAAACAGTGGAAAAAGTTGCAGAAAGTGTATAGAAGTGTTAAAAATTATGCTAGAAGGTGGCAAATGTCAGAGGTTTAAGGTGAAACTTTGTAAATTGGATTTGGACATTTGTGATGTCATCGTTGATGTCCTGGGTGTTAATCTTAGCAGTGCATGGTGACGGTGCGAGTTATGGTTGCTTCGCTTACCCTAACTGGTGAATTTCTGAGGTTTTTGGTTTTACTTGTAACCATAACGTCCCTTTGGGAAAGTTTTTTCATTGAATTTCATAGGTTTTTATTAGTGCAACTTAACCATAATCTCCCTTAAACAAAGTATTTTCAGTGATACATTATACTGCCTAAAGTAGTAGCTTTGTGGTTATAGTTAAGTTGCTCAACCAATAGGAATAGCACTTTTTGGAGACTTATAACTTCAGCCCCCACACCCCTGGACAAATGCACCCCTCAGATTGATTATGCAAAGTTGGGTGAGGTTTCGTCTAGGGGGGGCAAAGTTATAGGGGGGTCCCAAACTCTGTGGTTTTCCTCATAGACGCAATGGAAAAAGTATTGCTCACACCTACAACCCAAACCGCTGGATGGATTTTCACCCAATGTGTGGCAGGAGCAGCGGCATGGTCCCGAAAGCTTTTGTAAATCTTGTGATATCTGGGTTCAGTTCACGGACTGACATGCATGTTCGTTCCATGAACAGGCTTCTGATTGGCCCAAGGGCTGTCATGATGTATGCAGACATCAGACGCATCTGCTGAATGGATGGTGAGAAGCATGAGGTCCATCATATTTTCGAAAATGCCCCCCAGGTTGGATCTGCTGACAGCGGCCACTTTCCACAGAAAGGAGCAAAAGTCTAGAAAACACATTTTGGGTTGTTTGATGGCCACAGGAGGCTCTGGAAAAGGTAGGGCAGTGGAATAAAAATGATATGGAGTTGTTTTTATAGGTGAAAGAGGTGGGCACGGTTCCAACCCGCTCCGCGGGCACCGCAGTAGTCCTCAGACAGCACCGTGAATGAGCAGCTTGGAAAACACAATTGAGGTTATTTGATGGCTGAAAAAGGGCATAAAAAGGGTGAGCGAATGGAATGAACATGATATGAAGCAGTTTTTATAGGCAAAAATAGGATCTGTAGGTGCTGCAGAGTCCCTGGTCAATTTCAATTTTCACGGACACCAATTCAATGACTTGGGGTTCAGGGCGAGTTTGGTTATTTGCAAGTGTATTGTATGTACTTGTTATATGGTTTAATTATATTGTGGCCGCTGGCCACACCCTTATGGTAATACAGTTACAGTAATTATAGGGGTAGCAGAAACTATGTGGCTTTTATGATTGTAGTAGAATTAAGGATAGTGGCTTTGCAATAAGTATTTGTTTACACTTGGTACGGTTACGTAGTTGTTTAAAGTAGTCAACCTGGAATCTGTGGTTCATTTCCTGTGAGAAAAGAACAGTATAATTTGTTAAACGGGATAGCTGAAAAGGTTTAATAGCATACAATCTTACATATACATTTTCTTTTTCTGACCCTCATAAACAGTAAATTATATATAATATGTTTGGTACAACATTACTGTGTGGTACACTGCTGTTGTATTGACTTTAATAATCATCGGGTCATTTGGATGAAATAAAAATCCACAGAGGATCAAAAAAAACATCTACTACAATGATGTCAGTTTAAGTGTGATAGTATGTTTGATGGCAGTCTGTTCTTATTATGGGAATGTTTCAAGTAGTTAGATACCTGTTGGTGCTAACTACATTAGACTTTAGAATATGGTGTGTAGTAACAAGAATTCTGATGGTGTATTTCAAGTGTATTGCAATTAAGGGTACTTTTTAAGTAGTTAGATACCTGTTGGCATATTCTAACTATCTTGACCTTTAAAAGTTCTATTGTAGTATTATGGATGTAGTTAGATACCTGTTGGCGTATTCTGACTGTTTATTATGCTACAGTTTAGTGAGAAACATTGAGTTGAAGGAATATTAAGACGCCATTTGTTAGATTTGCTGGTAACCTATGTATTGGAGTAACAAACACGTTGTTACAGTCACATCAACCACTTATTTTTTTGACATATGCAGAACAGTGCCCTGACATGGTTGTGGCACCAGTATGGTATATTATACCTACTGTTGTGAAGGTTTTCTTGCCAAGAGATACTTGTTCATGTGTGAAGCTGTTAATCTTACAGTTATTTTTGGTACCGTCTGCATTGTACCTTAGAAGCGTTAGTATGACATATTGGCCATGTGAGAAGATTTTCATAATGGAACAATTGTCTGAATTTCAAAAATTGCATAACATGCCAAGATTTGCATTCTGCAGAAGCTGATGAAATGGAATGGATTCACAATTTGGTATGGATACATATGCAACTCATTCATTATGGACGTGCTTTTGTGAAACATGGTTGCTGAGAGTGCGTGTATGTTTCCATGTGTATGAAATCTAGAAGATTTCATTTATACGGATGTTTTTGTTTTCAAGTACTTGTAGTAAGTACATTAGGAATTCTCGTGGATCTTCTTGTGTGTTTATGGTAAATTTGACCATTCCTGCACAGTAGTTCAACAATCTTGCCTTATGCCTCAGACACTGTAAGTGCTGTCAGGATTATTTGTGGCATTTCTATGAAGGATGAGCATTTGCAAACACAACTGGTCTGTGCCGTTTAAGTAAATGTTGTGAACAATTTGTGTCAATTGGAAGAGAAGATTGATTTTTACATTTGCATAACAATTTACTCCAGTTGTGTTGCTGAATTTAAATGGACCAGAGAGTTATGTGTCTGCATCATTTGATAGGCCTGCAGATGTTTTTGGAGAAGAGATGTAAATCTCTTTATTTTCTGATGGATGTGCAGTCGAGTTTGTAGTAGACAGTTTTGTGGTTACATTATTTGATGGAGAAGGAGTTGGTCATTGTTTCTTTAATGGTATTGCTGGGATGCAGATTCTGTTTGCATTACCTTTCTTTTTAAAGGTTGTATTTTTTTAGGGTATATGTCTAGATTGGGGTGTACTGTGAATGTAGCCTGTTGTATTCTAGGATGCACGGAATGTCAGAGGTGACTTTATTTGCATCAAAGTAAACTAGGAATAGACCATTGAGTGTACACAGAAGTGAAAGTGCTACATAACTCATGACTTCCTTTAGGATTGTGCTGCCAATATCAATCAATCCATGATTTAGGGTTAACCTTGCGATTTGTTAACAGTTACAGCATATGTAAGAGAAAGAGAAAATTGTTCTCTGCATATGTAAATGTGTTTGACATGAAGGACATGTGCTATTGTACTGCCAATTTGTTTAACTACGTCAAGTTTGTCAAAGTGGATGTTGAGAAACTGAATGTTGTCATGTGGATATGTTTGGAAGCCAACAACTGTACCAATTGCTCCATTAACTAAACCTCGTTCTACATCAAGGTTACGTTTTAGAATTACACTGCTGTTTAGGCACAAAGTTAATATTTTCCCCAATCCAGATGCGTTGGAGATAGATTTCTCTAATGTACTAAGTCAGAAGGTTGATTTTCGACACATAGAGAGTGTCATGAGGTGTTCTTCTAGTTTGTCTGTCAAGAATATATGTAGTATGGGTTGCATTTCTTTTTTTAACATTGTCTCATTCAATTGACTACAGCCTGCAAGTGTTGGCATTTAAGAACAGGCATTTTAGATTTTGTTGAGTTAATTTTTCCGTGGCACCAGGAGTAGATGTGTTTTGCCCATGTAAGCATCTGCACCTGCCAATGATCTTGCAAAGGATGCAAGGCTTTTCCCAGGATATTTCTTTAGCGGTCAGTTACTAGTAGATTTCTTCCACTGATGGCTGCAAATAAATACTGTCTCTTCTCCTAGATGACCTAGAATAGTCCTCCCAGTTTTGCTGTTTAGAAGAGACTTTTAAAATGACTTTCTTGGGCTGAAGATTTTGTCTTTGTATCTCATCCAAGTGGGATAGATCATTTTTCTGCAGAATCATTTTCTGCAGTTTTAGGTCTCTCAATCCTTCTTGATATTTTTCCTCAGGTTCAGATGTCTTTTAATTTCTACTACTGTCTATTCCTGACATGATGATTGGGGCACCCTCCCATTCTCACTGGTGAGGACGAAAAAATATTCTGTCTGATAAGTAATGCTCTCCTTGCTGATCTGGTATATTTAAGATAGGGTATGCAAGACACCTCACCGATCCTTGTTCCTCTGCTTTTTTACGACACTAAAATTATGTTTAATTTGAAAATTCAGTTTGGTTCTCAACTTCTTTGAGAATGTGTTTATTTTCTTTCTATTTAATTCCAAGAGGTTCTGTTTCAGTGTCATAATGTTGTCTAACAGGGCATTATTACATGCAGATTGGTCATTATATTTTCCCTGAAGTTTATTTTTGTCGACTGCTTATAAGAGTACTGGAGACTCAAAATCTGTGTCTCTCAGTTGTGTGACTGTTCACGATATGTCTTGATTTCAGCTTGCATTTGATCATTGTACAAGAAGAAAATAATCAGGATTAAAAAATCCTACAAGCCATAAAGTTGTTCTGTGTGTGTATGTTTGTTTCACAATGACACAGAGCATTTTGTGTTGATTATACAATTTACTTTACAGTACTTTCGATAAGCACGAAAGTTTTGAGAAAACAAACGGACAGGAGTGATTGTGAACAATGGTAACACGGGTAAGTGTCAACCTCAAAGGTATTGAGGTTAAAACTCCACAGGGAGGCACATTTCAAAGACAGATCAGGTAGAAAAAACCAACTATGCAAGGGAAGTGCGCCTGAGACTTAAGATGGTCCCAGGATTGGTTCACACAAGGTGTACACAACAGTATTTACTGATTGAAGCCTGTCTATGTGCTGGCGTTCATCAGGAGGGATACCAATTGTGGTGCTGTCCGTAGAATCTGCTGCTGCAATAGCAGTAGGATGCTGTGGACAATCCTCGCGGGGTCCTCAGCAGACAGAACCACTGTGAGCTGAGGACCCCCCGAGCACAGAAGCACCAGACACACCGCGATTTGGGACCCACCCTGGCCCATTCCAGTCTGCGGGACCCTGAGAGATGTCGGCTTTCAGGACACTTCGGCCCACTCTTAAAGTGCAACTTCGCACTAGCAATCCAGCAATTATATGTGGATTGTCCACAGCATTCTACTGCTATTGCAGCAGCAGATTCTACGGACAGTACCACAATTGGTGTCCCCCCTGAAGAAGGCCAGCACATAGACAGGCTTCAATCAAGCCCTATTTTGGCCAAAACACACCTGTGTCGATCCCCGTGACAAAACTGTACCATCCCCCTGTCGTGTATGTTTTGTAAACAGTCCTGGCTGGCAGTGAGTCTGCCAGCCAGGACTGTGTCGGTCACAGCTCTTGACACTGAGGCAGTTGTGCGGCTGGGTCTTGGCAACAGCACCCAGCAGCCAATCACACAATCCAGGCTTTCCATCCTCCTGCCAATTCCTACTCCGATTGGCCAGTCCACCATTGCCACTGCCCCTACTGCCCAGAGCGGCATTAGCCACTCAAGGTCTGCACAACCGGCCAAGAGGAGCAAGTGCGCTTCTGCGCAAGAGGCTGTGACCCCAGACACGGTTCCGGCCTCCGGCATGACAACATAGAAGACTTTCAATATGGAAGAACTAGACTTTCTTGTGGACTATGTGTCGGCACATGGCCGCGATATGCCGGTGGGCTCCAGTTGCCATACTAAGTCTGCCCAGCGTCAGGTCCATTGGCACCACATTGCGGAAAGTGTAAGTGCCATGGGATTTGAGAGGCGCAGAGCTCATGATTGCTACAAGCATTGGACTGACCTCCAACGCAGTGCAAAGCCAGAGGAGGATGAAGTCACTCCGCATGAGGAAATTGCTGCAGAGTTCATCGATCAAAGACAAATTAAGGGAGTGCGAGAGATGCTCGATTATGACGGAACATCCGGTGAGTCTTGATGCGTGTGTGTCCAGCCCATGTGTGTTTTGCTTGTGGGATGTGTTGTGATTGACTGCCAGTTTAGACTATGGGGGTCATTACGACCCAGGCGGTAAGTACGCCAACTTTACCACCATGGTGTAAACTATGTTTACACCATGGTGGATGGCGGATTTACCGCCCCATTCCAAGGTGAGTGGGGCGGTAAATCCCCATTTCCCATTTTACCCTTCCCCATTCCCATTTTTGCCCCATAGGGCATAATGGGAGTGGGGAAGGCGCTAATTATACCACCATAAATTACGGTGGCCTAATTAGCACCAAGACGGTTTAGCGCCATGGATTTTAACGGCTGCTAAAAGCAGCCGTTAAAATCGGAACCAGGCATTAAGGGTTAACGATGGCGTTAACCCTTAATGCCTGAGTTGTAATGAGGCCCTATATATTAATGAGTGCCATGTGTGACACATGCAATGCTTGACTGATGTGTGCTTGTTGTGAAGCAGTCTGCCTGCAGGCCATGTGCTGCACACTGGGGCAGTCCTCATCACCACACATGCACAATACTCACATGCAAGTCACTCGGCAGCCTCTCCTCTCCATGTACGAGCTCACTGAGATGTGTGTTGGACTACTCCAATGGCCTGTTCTCCTTTCCTGTGTACATGCACATGTCCCTGTGCAACCCTGCCATACCTGCACTGTTGTAAGAGCAAAGAAATATTGAGGCTGAGTACCACAAATGAAATACACCAATCACAGGCTGAAAAGATTCACACATCTTTTATTCTGCACAGTGTACAAAGAAACACAGATAGCTGTCTGGCTTTCAACAACCTGCAACGTATACCCGCCTGACAAAGAGAGGTGCTGGACGTCTAAACATTGGTACTTTTATTCAATTTTGAATAATATTGTCCAGCTCCTCTTCACGTTAATAATCTGTGGTCTAGAGTTTGTACCTAGTTCACATACAGCTTATACAATAATATACAAAGGATTACACAGGTTTGTGTTTCCATGAAGACACAATGGTGGTGTATGTTCTCGGATCCCGCGGTAAACCTTAGTCTATATTCCTACACAATGCAGTTCGGCCTGTGTCTACGCTCAAGGTTTACTTTACATTGTTCCAATGTTTAAACAAGGGTGAATCTTATGTGAGCAGACAATACCTGGATGACAGTTCATATGGAGAGCAAGGTCTCTTTACCTAGTCTAAACAGTCGGCTCTCGGACAGCCTAAACATTAACAGGACTCAAAGGTCAGGAGGCTTGGTTGCAAGTCCACCATTTTATAACAGAGAATCGTACGAACAAAAATCAAAATGGCAGATGAATCTTAAAATGGTGGCGGAGTTGATCCAAAATCGGAACTTTGCAACGCGGATTTCCTCATAAAGCGGCTAGGCTAAGGCCAATATGAATCCAAAAGGAGGCAATATATATTTACCGTTTCACACAGTGGGGTACATCCTTTGTCCTTGATGCAGGGTATCTCACTTGGACCTTGCAGATGGCACAGGGTCAGAGTGGACATGAGTGTTCAGAATGGGCCCGTGGCAGTCTACTCATTGTACCACATCTCTGGTATTTTATCCATCTCATGGTATTTGGTCCTCCATATCATACTCACTCAGGGTCACATCCTCATCACGCACATGTTTAGGGTGTCCTTGTTGGTGCGGAGCACAGGTCTCCCTCTGTTACAGACACCCAGCCTCTAGGCAACTGGTGTTGTGGCTTCTGCCTGTATAGATGTAGTTGTGATGGTTCCTCATGTGTCCTGCTTTCTGTCCCCCTCTTATTTGATGTAGATGATGCAATTGACACCTGCCAACACTGACTGCAACTTCACAGTACTGTGGTCAGCCATTCAGAGCCATGCACTGCCTCCCTGCCATTCCCCGGGGGACATAAGGGGGTTCAGTGCATCCCTACAACCCAGTGCCAACACTTTGCACATGATGACTGCACTTGCCCTTACAGTGCCGTCATGTCACAAGATCAACATCACTGTGTTTTTGGTTCTGTTGATAGTTGAGGATGTACACATGTGCTGCACTGCACCCAGGCACTTCTGAGCCATATTTCACCCTCCAACATGCCTATTCACTTGTGTGATGTCAAAGTGACCTGGCATGTATGTATCCATGTGCCTCCCTTCACTGTATTTCAATGCACTTGCATTGTTGCATCCTGTGACAAGTGCACTTTTGTTAATATTTATTTTCTTGTGGTGCATGTTGACATGCATTTAACATGTGTCATGGACAGTTCTATTTGACTTACTGCTGTGGCTATTTGTGAATTGTGCCATGGCTATGCTACGTGCCATCTCTTTGTTGCCATCTGTCATTTTTGGCTAGTTTTTGTGTGTGATGCAGGTGATATGCAGCATGCAGTACATGTGTGGCCTTCACATGTCTGCTTTCAGGGCTCCCTTCCGTTTCATTGCCACTGCATGCATGCCAGAGTTTGCGTCGTGTGTGACATGGCTGCTTCATATGTTGGCTTTCAATATTGTGTCGTCTATGTGTGTGGTATGTGCTGCTGACATGTGTGCTTAGGTGTTTATTTATTTTGTTACCAGTGATGAGGCATTGGAAGCAGAGGAGGAGGAGATGGCAGACAGGATGGAGTGTTCAGGTCAACAACCATGCACCTGTGGTGGTCGTGGGGTGGTAGGCCACAAACATCCATTGGTGCTCCAGGCCATCCTGTGCAGGCCTGCCTCTGGGTATGGCTCTGAAGAACTATTTGACTCTGATGTTGAATCGGATGCTCATAAATCTGTGCCGTCGACCGTGGTTGATTCTGCAGTAGACTGTTCTGTCTGCCACACCTGCAGTGGGGGTATACCCTTCCAGGGACCAGTCAGTGTTGGAATGCTGGCCTGTGGTGGTTACGGGTGCAGGACAACCTCCACACTAGTTGCTCCTGTTCCTGGAGCAGCAGTTGGATGGAGGAATGCAGTCCTGCAGCCACAGGCAGTGCCGGCACAACAAGGACCACATCTCCTTGGGCCCAACAGGCATGGTGTCCAGCAACGCAGTGGCCGTGCGCCACCGGGGAATACTGGGTGGCAGAATTCCATGTATGCCATTGCACAGCAACAGTGGGGAATGATTGAGATGTTGGCTCAAGGCATGGAACGTGTTTGGCCGATTCCATTCTCCCCCCTGATAGGCAATGCAGTCCACGTGGCGCTCACTCAGGCTGGGCATGGCGCCCTCCAACAGGGCTCGCTGGGCTGAACTGGTGACTCTGCGCTCAGCTATTGCTGCTGAGGCACAGGCCCACAGGGAAACACTGAAGGAAGATAACTCCACCATCAGAAGTACTCTGGCTGCACTCATTATGGGCTGGGGGACTTGGGCAGAACAAAGGATGGAGCAGCTGTAACGCACCATCTTGGCTGAACTCCATGCAAGCCGGGAGGAGGTCCATCTGTCACGTGAGGCCTCCCTAGCAGAACTTTGTGTAACACGTGCATCCTTGTAGGAGGAACTCTGTGTTACATGTGAGCTTCTGCATGGGGAACTCTGTGCCATATACCTGCAGAATCAAGCTCACCAGGCCCGCATGTTTGCTGCTGTTGAGGGGCTTGCTGGGGCAATGCGTGGTCAGGCACCTGTGCCATGCGCACCTCCTGATGTACAACCAGGGGGTGACGACGACCTACCTCTCACTCAAGTTGGGCCATGAAGACCATGAGCCCATGGAGGGTTTTTATTTTTGTCTCAACATCAACACATGTGGGTGTTGAGGTACACCCTGCATCACCCCCCTCCTATGTGCCCCCCGGGTCCACTATGGCAATTGTTATTTTTTGTCTATTGTGCATTATGTTACAGTGTGGTGGTATGTGGCATCCGATGGCATCCACTGTGGTTCCGGCTGGGCCCATATAGGCTTGTCTCGTGTTTGTGGCTTGGGGTCCCGACACATATGCCACTCCTGCTTCCCCTTTCCATGGGCTCGCAAGGATGGCACCGTGTGGCAGTAACTTACACAGAGGCATTGGACTTCTGTCATATCTGTGGCCAGTCTGAAGTCCAACTTGTGTATACCACCCTAGTGGTGATTCATGATGGTTTGTCCAGTGCATGGTTGGACTGCATTTTGCTGAGTATATTTTTGACTGTGCATGATTTAAGTTTGCTTATTCATGTATTGCCATGACTGTATACATTGTTGATGCACTTCATGCTGTATGCGGTCCCATGCCCCAATTTAGCTATCAAAGCCACTCTCATGAAGGTAGGGGAGTGTGGTGGCAATGTCACATTGAGGCACTTGTGCTATGGTGTTTCCTCACTGTCTGACAATGTCACTGTTGGAACCTGTGTTCATGATATGTTATGCTTGTAAATTGATAGTCCTCTCTTGGTTTTGCTTATAATGTGTCACAGGATCAGCAACATGTTTCTGTTGCAGATGTGTCCACAACGGAGTAGTTCACATGGAAAATGTATGCTACACTGTAGGTTCATGCATTTCCCATGCTAACATGCATTGAATCGCCCTGCAAACAAACCCACACAACACACACAACACACACCCATCCCCACCCCAACCCAACATCCACCCACGCACACAGTGCTTGCCTTCTGAGACATGCTGTGTTCCTGCTGCACAAGTTCACATTGACTTTCATGATCGTGAACTGGCGCTGCAGGCTCATTTTCTTGCTTTGTTTTTTCATGCAGCTGCAGGGGTTCCAGACCGCTAACACCACTCACTGTACTTTGTTGTATTGTGAGCGGGGTGTTGCGTAGGACAAACCCGCAGCACCCACATTTTCTTTTCATTTTTGGGATTCCCTGAAATGCATGCGCCAAAGGTTGGAGGTTTTGGTGTTCACACATTTAGTGGCATGCATTTACGTACTTTTAGTATAGGTTGGATATTTTTGCTCAATCCTTTCTTCAGAGTCAGTGTGTGAGGGGATTGTCTGTGGCCTGTTTCCATTTGTGACGTTGCACTTTGAGACAGTTGTGTCATGTGTGTTGATATTTTTATTATAGTTTTCACATTGCATGCCATGGCATGGTGTGTCGGGTGATTGATATGGGGTTGAGGGAGATTTAGGTGACATACCAGCATTTGGATGTGCTATTTTGCACGAGAAGGTGGAATCTGTAGCTTGCATGTGTGCCTTTTGGTCACACGGGATTGTGTTTGTTTAAGTGGCTAGGGATGAACACAATGCTGCAATTCCAAGGACACATTCTCAGGGTGTTAAGGTTGTGAAAGTTGACTGTCCCTTTGTCATCATCGATTGTAACATGGAATGTGCCAGGCCTGTGTGCACTTCACAGGGGTGGGGGTTTATGTGAAAAGTGTAGCCACAAGCTGGGTACGGGCTGCCTTGCCACGTGCCCTTTCCCCTCCCATGTGCAGAAGCCGTGCATGTGTTTGGGGATGTGGGGGCACCACCCTGTCCATCGGTACGCCCCGCCGGGTTGCAACATTGTGCAGTACACATGCTGTCTCAATGATCCTGCACACTACTCGGGGCGCATATAGTAGCTGCCCACCAGAGCGGTCAAGGGAGCGGAAACGTGACTTGAGCACTCCGAATGTGCACTCCACAACACCCCGGTATGCAATATGGGCTGCGTTGTATCTTACCTTGGGTGGTGTGGTGGGGTTCTGTATTGACGTCATCATGTAGGTGCTCAGAGGGTAGGCACTGTCCCCTGGGGATGTGATAATGGTTGTCATTAGTTGAGTTTGTGCATTTGTCTCTGTGTGACATGCATGTTTGTGCACAGGCATTTCTATTCACCAATGAGCCATGTGTTGCCATCCCTCCCAGCTTCCAGGTCCCGGTGTAGGGCTGACATTCTGAAAATGAAACTGTCATGGGTGGACCCGGGATAGTTTGTATAGGCAGAAGTGATGATTCCCTTGGCATCGCATACAACCTGCACGTTGATGGAATGCCAGTGCTTGCGGTTGCGATAGATGTGCTCAGTGGCCCTAGGTGGAAGTAGGGCCATATGGGTGCAATCAATGGCACAAGCACTTTTGGCAAGTGCGCCACCCCGTAAAAGTCCTGGGCTATGGCCTGCCTTTCTGCAGGTGTTCTGGGCATGTATATGTGCCTCCGGACTGAGGGGCATGAAGTCATGATTGCCAACACCTGGTGTAGGTAGCGTGACAGCGTGGCCTGGGAGACACCCCAAACTATGGCAGTTGCTCTCTGAAATGAAGCAGTGGCCAAATAATTCAGGACATTAAGCACCTTTTCCAAGGGGCTCAGTGCTTGGGAACACAAGGTGGGTGATGTGAGGTCATCCTCCCACTCAGTGACCAGGTATAGGATGATATGAGGTGGAAACCTATACCTGCCATAGACCTGGTCATCAGGCATCCCAAAAAGGCTGGTCCTGGGTAAGAAAATGCGGGGCCCGATATCCTCCTCTTCCTCCTGTGGTGTTCCACGATCACTGATGCGAGAAATGGGACATTCTTCGTAGCTGTATATGCTTGTTTGTTGTTTGTGCACACTTTTATGCTGCACGGGGGTGCTTCTGCCTGCTTTCGCGTGTGGACGTATTTCCGGTTTTGCACGTGTTTTGGCGTGCGCAGGTTTACCCTCTTCAGTTCCATGAATACGTGTTGTTAGTGCTTGTGTGGGTATTGCAGGGATTTCGCTGCTGTACTTCCCCGTTATGCCCACATTTTCACGTGTTTTTCCCCATGCTGCGCGTACTGCCCTCTTTTTAGGTGTGTGCGCTGGATGTTGTGTGCCTTCACTAGGCGACTCGCGCACAGCTTTCAGGATGTCGCAGTGACCTGTGTGCCACATGTGCATTCGGCGCAGGTCCGAGGTAAGCCATGCGCAGTGCCTTCCATGAATCGGGAAACGGGAGCACCACACATTTCGGCGCACATGAATCACCCCAATAGTCTCTTTAGGGACTGCTTTAATGGGCCTTTTCATCCTAAATATCACAGAACCACTCCTTTTATCATTTTATTAATTTGCTTATAATATAGCAATCTTTTACTTTTTATGATTTTTGAAACTATGAAACCCACCATTTTGTGTACTTTGCTCATTTTACTGCAGAACTCACACTGTGCTCATGGTGCAGTACACATTACATGTGACAAAATATGATTGGTATTAATCAGTTTTTTATCATTGGTTTCTTGAAAGAGCTATTCATTAATATGTTGATAATGGGACTTTGTGATTTTTTTTTGTATCTTACTGTATTTGTTTAAAATATAGTAGTCCTGCTATATATGTAGACAATGGGTGGGAACAATTGTTGGAAATTGTTTATTAGGAAAGAAAATGTATTTCAGTCAGGTGCATGATATAGAATCACTAATTATACTTCCTACTCTCAAAATAAAAGAATGATCACAGAGCAGTAGAAATGTGATTTTATTTACAAAGCTTTTATAATCAGTTATGATGTGTATTAAAGTGCATTTTGGTGTGATCTGAAAATGTGTGTGCTTTAAAAAAATTGTCTTTGCAGGAGTGTGTTACTGTGTGGTTAGCTATAACATAAAATACCAATGTCTTCATTTGTTTGTTGTATTGCGAAACCTAGTGTTTAATTTCATGACAAATATATCTGATTGGTTTTATTTTTAAATATACACCCATAAAGAATATAGGAATGGTATTAAATGTGCAAACTCCTATCATGTAAACAAATAAATGGAATGTTTTTTCTCGTGCAAATTGCCACAATAAATGTTGGCACACTATGGGTTCAGCAATGCAATTTCAGTCCACAAATAATATTTGAAGTATGGGTTTGTTGTGTTTACTCTTTTCATGAGTTTTTTTTGTAAAGTATGGGGATAAAAAAAATGCTACTGGTTTTAAAGTATATATATATATATATACAGTGTTTGTTAAAGGGACGTTATGGTTAAGTTGCGCTACTAAAAACCTATGAAATTCAGTGAAAAAACTTTATTAAAGGGACGTTATGGTTCCAAGTAAAACCGAACAAACCTTGAAATTAGCCAGTTATGGTAAGCTAAGCAACTATAACTCGCACCACCACCGTGCACTGCTAAGACTAACACCCAGGACATCAAAGATGACACCACGCCCAAGAGCTTATTCCCATTGTGTTTCTGGCTATTCTTCAGAACACAGTGATTTTTGCTGCCACCTGCAGACTACACCATCATCGACATGGCATCCTTGGCTGCTGAACTGCCACTTGGTGCTGCACCTGCTTCAGCACCACCACCACCCCCTCCACCACCACCACCTCCCCAAGGGCCTGAAGAGGGGAACAGGACTGAGGATGCGGAGGAGGAGGAAGAAGAGGATGATGAGAATGAGGTAGAGGAAATCCCTACCACCCGCACTAGGCGTGAGTTTTGGGTGTGGCGGTTATTTACCATTCATGGGAATGGTCCTAAGGCTCGTGCGAACCATGTTACCTGCAATGAGTGCAAAATGATACTCAGTCGCGGGAAGCACGGTAACTACAGCTTTGGGACCACTACTATCAAGCGACACCTGAGGTCATTTCACTCTGGGGCTATTTGCAGGGTTGTACCTTGCGAAGAACGTAGCAGGTTGATTTCCTCTACTTCATCCTCTGTTTCTGATCCTGTCACCACAAGGACCACCTCTGTGGGACAGCGTCTTTCTCAAGCTGCCTCACAGGCCATACAGAATGCTGATGACCCTTACCTTTCGAGGGTCACAGTTGTATGTACGTACTGTGACACAGTACTCTGCAGGGGGGAGCGACTTCGGAGTGCTTTTGAGACTATTGTCTCAGAGCACGAGAAGACCTGCTCACTACCCAAATAAAACCCACTCTACATCTTCCTCTCTCAGCTCGCCCTTTCTTATCCTTGTGGTTGGTGTCCCCCCCCTTTACCCTCCTTTACCCTCCTCTCCTAGTGTGTCGCTTCTGAAAAACCAAACAAAATACAAAATTACAAAAATCCGAAAAAAATAAGGCTCTTTTCAGAGCCGCCTTTCCCAGTTAAAAAATAGAAGTGAAAATAAATGAAGCAGGGCTCTTTGTATTTTTTAGAAGTCCGCGGACAGTTTGCGAACATTAAAAAAATTGGGTTACTACTCCATCACAAACATTGTAATTTTCTCTGGAAAGAAGTGGTGGCTCTGAAAAGAGCCTTTGGGTGGTGTTTGTAAGTCAAAAATTGTAAATGCTTAACATCTACTTCAAAATCGTTGTTGTAATTCCAAAAAAGGTCGAATGCATTTTGTACATTTCTCAGAAAAATCCGATTGCCAGCATAAGTAAGATGGACTCCATCTCTGCGAAAAATGTATGTACTACAAAACATAATATTTTCATTGTGAAAAGAAGACATGCCAAAATCTCTTAGAAAGCCACAAACAGCCTTATTAACATTGCGCCTTGCTGTTTCCATTTGTGGACCAAATGAAGAAGAACGAAGCCACATTTTTATCTGCGCAATCCGTGAAAATATCACTTAAGAATTAGGAAACATGTCCATAACCTTCCTCAGTCCTTCTTTCATAGCAAATTGCAAAAAAAATTCCAGTCACATGCCCTAAACTGTTCCCTCCACAATGAATTACAATTATGTCTGGATGTTGCTCTGTCTCCAAAGTAGCACAGAGAGGTAGCAAATCCAACCACTTCATTCCACGTACTCCATGCCAGTGTACTTCCACATGTGGGAATCCAAGATCTACAGCTACTCCACAGCTTTCTGCATGCACCTTCAACCAATGTATCCATGAATCTCCTAAAATCCAAACAATCTGTTTTCTGAAACACACAGCCATAGCTATCTTTTGTTCTCTCAGCAAATAGAGTATCTCAGAAAATCTCTCCTGGCACAACACACCCACCAAACTTTCCTGACCAATCCCTTTCAGTGCTTATTCTCATTTGCATGACTTCTGAACCCAAAAATCCCCGGATGTAACTTCCGATGTCCGGGAACTACCGCCATGTCCGCGGACATATCGTAACATGAACAGCCCTTCTACCATTTCCACTACACTCTCTCTGCCATTCCCTCATTGGATGTACCTCAAAAATCATATGACCATGCACCAATCACATTCAAGACCTCTACATCTAACTGCATCATCATAGATCAGCACTGCAAATGTACTCTGAATCTCTCTGAGTACAAGTGTCATATCATTGGCAAGCAGCATCTACCACAAATACTGTACAAGTCTTCAAGATTTCTACTTGCAGCTCCATGCATATCCATATGCATGAACACAAACTTCAGGTATGCATATTTTCTGTATAGTAGATGACATAGCTCTCAACCATTTTTGTTTTACAGGCGGGTGAAATCACCCGATTTTGTTTTTGTCGGGTGAGACGCCCATTGGAATGAATGGGCGTGCAGGAGGCTTGGCGGGTAAGTCTGCCCATTACAAGGCGTGTGACACCCGCCAAAAGCATGTGAGTTGAGAGCTATGGTAGATGAACACATTTTCAAACAGACTTTTACCTTGTAAAATCTGTAAAATGAATTTACTGTACTTTTTTCAATTTCCTAAAATCAACTATCACTTATACACCTTTTTACTTTCTTTATACACACACACTCAAATCATGTTAAACTAACATTTTTTAAATTAAATATATAGACTACATATATTCAAACAAAATTGCATGCAAACACAATCTATGTTTCAACCTTTATAAAAATACTAATAAAATTTCATATTTTTTGTTTTTATTTATTTATTTACTTAATTACTTTAAATTAGACATGACATTGAGGCGCTATTACCTAGAACAGTTTACTTACAGAAATAGTGGTATTCACTAATATATTATAAATTTCACAAGACATAGTAAAGATATTTTATTTTTGCTACAGTTAGTCATTCAATAAAATGTGTTCATTAAGAACATATCATATGTACTGAACTGATCCAATGTATCTTATGTAAATAAATTAGTTTAATGGTTTTACAGAAGGCACTGAGGATTTCAATTAAAAAAATCAATATCTAAATTAAAAACAGTGCTATATACAAACAAAGTTACTAATTTGAAGCTTTTACAGTTGCAGTGAAGACCAGTTTCCTGAAAAGAAGCAGCCAAATTCGAAGAAGAAAGAAAAACTAAGAAGTTACCTGTTAATTTAAAAAAAAAGGAAGTAAAATATCACCATAATATTTATATTATTAAATCAAATATACTATAACATTAATACCAGCTATTTTGGTTTCTTAAAATAGAGATTTTGTACCATTTTGTCCAAAAATGTCCATGTCGTAAACAGCGATTTACAACCAGAATGGCCCACAAATTTCTATTTTTGGACACACAAATTAGCCAACTGAACCACTACAATTTTCATATTATAGAACAAACAACTGTTTTAATTGTATACATTATATTTACTATTTGTACTTTTCCACACCACTAGCTTACTTTTTTTTGTCATCTGAACCCGAGTTTAGTGACACATAAATTCAAGGATACCTATCCCTACTAGTTTTAGTTCCCAATGCACAATCACACACCATTACATAGATCTTTATCATCTTACTCAAACACTCATGCACACAGCACACATACATTCCAGAACACCCCAACCCATATCTTCTTTATTTTTTTCAACAGACTCTAAAGAATGCCTACCAAAAGACAACTCCGTAGAAAGCAACGCAAAATTAGAGCAAACGAAAATAAAGGTGTCCAACATAAGCATCCATCTCTAGCAGAATTTGTAAAAAAAAGTTGAAACAAAACAGCTAATACAATCATTTAGTGAAACACAAGAAGTTTCAAGTACAACAACTTCGCTTCCTCTATCAAAATGTAAAACAAACCAAAAAACAATTAACAGAAAATCAGCTATCAGTACAGATAAAACTACTTCTTCAAATTTTAATATAGTACAAAGTAAGCATACCAAGAAAAGTATTTTAGCCAAAATATACTGTCACAAAGTCCTTCAAAATCTTATAAAAATAGGAGAGAAATCAGGTTCAAAGCTTAAAACCTATCGTAGGAAATTAATCTCAGAAGCATTGATGGACAGTGCAATTCTTCTCAAAAGAAATTTATTTATTTTACTGTTAAACAAAATGAAACCACTAACAAAACTAATAACTAAATTACAAAAAAGACTTCTCAATAAGCGAAATGTCAACAGAAAGAACTTCTTAAGTATCTGCAGAGGTGAATGGAATCACACTACGAGCACAGAACCATATTTTAATGAAGAAGCGTACAAACAAAAGCAAACAAATACAATTGCCATAAATAGCAGTGGTCGAGGTTATGAAAAAGTGAATAATACCATAATGGAACAAGAAGTACTCCTTACAAAAATATGCCCAGAAAACTTAGAATTACCCCACCATTCAACTGAATCAGAACGTCTAGTGTACAAATGGCCATGCACGTCAATGTGTAACATTCCCAAACAATGTTTCAAATCTTTACACCAATTCCTCAATAAATATGTAAAAAGCAAAGACAAAATCAAAATTAAATTACTGCAAAATATAGATACCTGTCCAGTGTGCAAGTACACAGGACTACAAGGACATTCATTGACCTGCATTACAGGACTTACTTGTTAAACCACTTTCCATGATATCAAAAGGATATCAACACATCATTCAACTATAAGAAATCTAGTCTATAAACTGTACTATGCTAAAAGTCCTGCTTTACCACTAGCAAAGTTAAATAACATCCTTCTACATGGTACAGCAAAAGACCTACTTGAAGAAATTCACTATATCCAGAAAAAATATTTTGGAAGTGAAAGCCATTTACAGAATGAAATAGCTTCAAACCAATTAAGCAACAATTCTACACATGGCAACCTTTTGCTAAACACATACAAAAAAGAAATACTAAAATTTAAAAGTACATCAGCTGAAGTACCAAACCATGAATGTGTATGTTGCTGTAGAATTTTTTATAAAAGTAACACAAAAACTGTGGACCTATCATACAAAATAGAAGACAATGAAGATTCTAAATGGTTTGAATTAGCTCTCTACCTTCTAGCAGAAAACAAATATGAAATAACTGAGCCCTTAATACTTTGCAGTTATTGCACTACAAAACTTGACAACAACCAAACTCCTTCACGTTCTATCACAAATAATTTGGAATTATACCCAGTACCAAAACCTCTACAACAACTTAATTTATATGAGAGCATCATAATTCAAACAGCACACCGATTTCAAGCAATAATACACCTTCAACCAAAAACAGCAAAATTACCTCCCTCTGAATTGGTAAAAGGCATTCGTGGAAAAGTAGTTTATTTACCATTAAATCTAAAAGAAAATGTGCATACTCTAGGAGTGCAACGTCCAATGCAGCAATCTTTAATTATATTAGTAAATGGAGTACCTACAAAAGACAAAAAAATATGGCAACAGCTAGTAGATTTATATAAAGTTAGACAAGTCTTACAATATCTTAAAGAGAATAATGAATATTACAAAGAAATTAATATTGAAGAAAACTTGAAAGATACAACTGAAATAATTCAAGAAACACAAGAAGCTGGTCAATTTGAGCTACTAGATCCTGCTACAATATCAAATACTTTAGACCATTATACAAGTCATCCTTTGCACTGTAATGACACCGTACAAGATGTACTGGAAACTTACCAAATGCGTCAAACAAAAGGATCGCCAATCAGTATATGGGAAAAAAATATAGAAGCACGTGCTTTTCCTCTACTCTTTCCTACTGGCAAAGGAGGAAGGTATGATGATAGACCTATTCAAATATCAGCTTCAGAATACCGCTCATTACGGATGTATTCTGAAGATCCCAGATTTAGACAAAATGTGGAATACATATTCCACCTACTCTTTGAAAGTGAACTAGCAACTTTATGTTACGGAGTTGCACACATATTAAAATCAGGATCACACTTTCAAAATATGACAGCTACACAATTATTAGAGAAAGAGCAACAAAAGGATGAGGTTTTGCAATCAAATATTACAAATCTATTAGCAAATATGCGTGGTACTAAAGAGTACTGGTTTCGACGTCATGAAGATGTACGTTGTATGATCAGAAACCTTGGCCCACTACACTTGGTTTGTTACATTAAGTTGTGCAGAATATGCATGGGAAGATTTACATGATTTCCGACGCATATCAAATAAAAACAAAAAAACATAGATATTCTAACACCTGGAGAACTTTGTTCTTTAGATCCTGTTAATGTTTCAAGATATTTTCACCATCGCTTCATTGCTATGCTACATTGTATTTGTAATAAAACTCTTCCTCCCCTTGGAGAAGTGCAACACTTCTTTTGGAGAAAAGAATACCAAGCCAGAGGAGCACCACATATCCACATGCTTTTATAGATTAAAGATGCTCCTAAATTTGGTCAAGACAGTGATGCCACTGTTTTACAGTTTATTGAAAAATATGTCACTTGTGAAATTCCATCAGAAGCCACAAATAGTGATCTTCGTGCACAAATTTTACAATTTCAACGACACAAATGTGGAAATATTGTCGTCGCAAATACAAAAACAAAGGCAAATAATACACCAAATGCCGATTTGGTTTCCCTAAACCAGTTACAAATACAGGTCAAGTAAACAACCTCATGTCTTCAGTTAGACATAGTGTTAAAGGTAAGTCACCTAAAAATACATATTACATAAAAAGAAAAGAAGAAGAAAAATATATCAATGATTATAATGCAATCATTGCCCACTTATGGAATGCAAACATAGATGTGCAGTACATTGCAGACAATTCTACTGCAGTTGCACGATATGTCACAGCATACTTAACTAAAGCAGAAAAGACAGAGCTCCAAGACCTCTGGAATGACCTGTCATCAGATAAAACAGTATCTCAGAAATTATACAGCTTGGGCATAAAAATGCTCGCCCATAGAGAATGTGGATCTTATGAAGCAGCTGATTGTTTAACTGGTACTTCATTGTATGGTAAATCTGAAAATATAGTATAGCTAAGTCTTGGTCCAGCTAAATCTAGAAAAAGAGTTCTAAAATCATATGAAGATATAGAAACAATAGCCAAACATGATCCCAACAGCCAAAACATTTTAAAAAACAATTTATTGGACACATACTACCCAAACAGAAGTAATACTTTGGAAAACATGTGTCTATACCAAATAGCCCAAAACTACACATACAAAAATAATATGAAACCCGATGAAAAAAAAGGTAAATATAGAGTGACAGGCTGTGAAGGCAGCTTAGTTAAACTCACTAAACCATATTTAATTAATCATATCAAATTGTCATTGAAGACTCCTCAACATAAAGAAGTATATTACATGTCCCTGCTACAACTCTTCAAACCATGGAGAAAAGAAGAACAATTACTAGATAACTATGACTCATATGAGGATGCTTTCAAAGCAAATGAAAGCACTATAACTGATGTAAACTTTACACAGTACAAAACAATGTTGCAAATGAACAGCAACATGAAGAAGAACTCCAAGCCCAACTAGATAAGGATACTCCTGACAGTAGTCAACCTTCTGTAACAGGAAGCCAAGAACCACTGGGAGAACCACTAATAACAAATGAGGCAGAATTAGCTATGATAGAAGTAGAAAACACCCTGTGTCAGTATGAAGATAAGGAAGACTTAACTATACTACAATCAAAACTAAACAATGAGCAAAGTAGCATTTTTCAAGAAGTAACAAAACAAATTGCACATGGTGTAAAACATGAAAATAAATAATTATAAACCTATACTACTGTACGTCAGTGGTGAAGCTGGTTCTGGCAAAACATTCCTAATCAAAATCATTAGTAAGTTCCTTCAACAATTCACAAACAACAAACTGTCAGCTGTTGTCACTGCCCCCACAGGTTTAGCTGCCTACAACATAGGTGGTGTTACATTACACCGATTACTACTATTACCAGTAGAACACCAGAACAAATTAGACTATTACAAACTTTCTGCAGAAGCTGCAATGGAATTACGCAGAGTATTGAAACAAATGAAAATGCTACAAATAGATGAAGTGGGCATGGTCTCCAACCTGATGTTAGCTTTGATTCACCTCAGATTACAAGAAGTACTCAAAACAGACTATGAAGAGCTCTTTGCAGGAAAACACATTATTGTTTTTGGAGATCTGCTTCAATTAACACCAGTAAAAGGTGAACCTATTTTTAAAACATTAGGGCACAAACTGTGCCATAAAACTGTTGGCAGTATTGGAAATGTCAACCTTTGGCAACATTTCCAATACAGAGAATTAACAGAAAACATGCGCCAATCTGCAGATCTAACTTATGCCAACATTTTAAAAGTTTGAGAGTTGGTATACTTTCTAAAGAAGCAGAAGCAACATTGAAAACCCGGCACATTAATGCACTTCATTGCGATAATGCATGTGCTACAGATGTTATGGAACAATTAGCCCACAAAAATGTCAATTGTATGGCCTTAATGCCAACTCTTGCAAGCTGTTTCAAATTCAATGAAATCATGCTAAATAAAGAAATGCAAACAATAATGGAAATTAGTGCCACAGACAAACTAGCTGTACATGGTATGACACTACCCATGTGTGACCAAGCCACAACAAGACTAAATAATTTAGAAAAATCAATCTCAAACACAGCAGGCTTAGAAAAGATGTTAAAATTATCCTTAAATTGCAGAGTAATGCTTAAACGTAACCTTGACGTGGACCACGGACTAGTTAATGGAGCACTGGGTACAGTTGTTGGCTTTCAAACATACCCACGTGACAACAAAATTAATTCAGTTTATCAATATACTCTTTGACAAACTTTCAGAAGTAAAACGGATAGGACGCTCAACAGCTAGATTCCTTCTCTTCAAAGATATGTATGTACGCAGAGAACAATTTTCTCTAACTCTTGCATACGCAGTCACAATTCATAAATCACAAGGTCTTACCCTAGACAAAGCAATGATAGATATTGGTAATGCAGTCTTTAAAGAAGGCATGAGCTACGTAGCACTATCACGCTTACGTACACTTGACGGTCTATTTCTAATCAACTTTGATGCAAGTAAAGTAAACGCTGATATTCCTTGCATTTTAGAATATAATAGATTTCGCTCACTATACACTCCCCATCTAAACACATATTCTGTTCCACAAAAACTAAAACGTTGTAAAAGAAAACTAAATCAAACAGAAATGCAACAGTATGTCACTGCAAATCCTCCAAAGAGAGTAAAAGAAACTAATACTTCATCAAGTACCACAAACAAAAAAGAATCAATTAGAGAAAGTAAACCAGGTACTTCTTTAAAGAAGGAAGACAAACTCCAAAAAAAGCAGTTAGATACAGAACTACCTCGACCATTTAAATTCTCAAATATAGTTGGTGTAAGTTGCTATGCAAATGTAGCAATGAATATTCTATTTCAATTACCACCAATTGTTGACAACATTTACTCACACAGTACAGACCCATTGTGTTTGCAAATGTTAGTACTTCACAGAAATGCAGCAAACAATCCTGACAACATAGTGTTTTTGGAATAAGACGACAATTGGAGTACTGTGCTGGAATGGTGACATTCACTATAAACTCACAGGAAGATCCACAAGAATTTCTAATGTACTTATTACAAGTACTGGAAAACAAAAACATACCTATAAATGAAATCTTTCAGATTTCATACATGTGGAAACATACATGCACTTTCTGCAACAATGTGACACAAGAAGAAATCCCCAATGAACGCTTCATATATATATCAATACCAAATTGTGAATCCATTCCATTTCAGCAACTTGTACAAAATGCAAACCATAGTAGATTATGCTCTACCTGCAATTCAGATAATCGCTCCACGTTAGTAATACAAACACATAGTAAATACGTAATACTAATGCTTCTACGTTACAATGCAGATGGTACCAAAAACAACTGCAAGCTGACTAGATTCACACATGGTCAAATATCACTTAGTAAGAAAACCTTCACAACAATAGGTATAATCTACCACGCAGGAGCCACAACCAATTCAGGGCACTACACTGCATACATAAAAAAGAAATGTGGATGGTTTGAATGTAATGATAGTACCATTACTCTAAAGCAGAGATTACCAGCACATCTTACAAACGCTTATTTGATGTTCTTAAAACCAAAATTTGATAAATAAACTGTATTTAAACCTTTAAGTAAATTTGTGTTACAAAAATATAAACTGTTAGAATACTTCAAAAGCTATCTAACTGCTCAAAGATTCTACAACAACTAATCAGATAAATGAATACCACTAAATTAGACCAAAAAATACACAGTTAGAATACGCCAATTGGTATCTAACTGTCCCAAAATTATAAATTTGTGTTAAAATATTATAAACTGTTATAATACTCCAAAAGCTATCTAACAGCTCAAAGATTCTACAACAACTAATCAGATAAATGAATACCACTAAATTAGGCCAAAAAATACACAGTTAGAATACGCCAAATGGTATCTAACTGTCCCAAAATTTAACAATATCCAAATAGATAAATCAAAACCACTAAAATATATTAAAAAAATAGACAGTTAGAATACGCCAATTAGTATCTAACTGCTCCAAAATTTTATAATATCAAAACAAATGAAGAATCTGTTACTGCTCCAAAAAAAATACAACAAAGCAAAGTATAAAGCATTAGCAAGAAACAACAAGTGAACACTGAAAACAAACAAACAAATAAACTGTAGCATAACAGAAAAAGGCTTTTTTTTTAATCCAACATGGATTTTTTTTTCTCCCACAGACCCAATGATTTTAGCAACAAATACAGAAACTGAGCAAATTGCACAGTACTCTGATTTGTACTCTACTAAATATGAGGGTCGAAAAAAAATAAAAGTATATTGCTTATACAATGTAATAAGTCATTACAAAATACTAATACTAACATGCTATTTTCTTTTATCACAGAAATGAAGAAGAAAAACATGGATTCCCATTACTAGACCAAACAGTAAGTATACAACAATAAGGACAACCATAGCAGCATATCACATCCATAGTATCTAATACCTTTGTTCCTTATACATTTGTTTTTCACCCAAAGTTATAAGCAAATATGAATGTGATATGCTGCGGTGGTTGTTGCCAGGACATAGAGTCTTGAGTGCATGGCCAAATGGCCATGCACTCAAGACTCTATGCCCTGGCAACAACCACCGCAGCATATCACATCCATAGAGTCAAACATTTCAACTATGATCTATGGGAAACTTTTAATGTCCGCGAACAATGTGAGTGTTCTTAGAACACTTTGAACTTGCCAGCGAACAATACGGACACCGTTTTCAGGACACCCCCTATGAACATTTCAGAACAACGTGATAGTTCTTACAACACTTTCAACTTAACAACGAACAATACGGACAGCGTCTTAAGGACCCCTCCTACGAACATTCCAGGACACCGGGAGTGTTCTTAGAAGCGTCTTCAGAACACCACCATCTTGTTTATTTGCAAACATTTCAGGACACCGCGAGTGTTCTTAGGACACATTCAACTTGACAAAGAACAATACGGACAGCGTCCTCAGGACACCCCCTACGAACACTCCCCGGACACCGCAAGTGTTCTTAGAAGCCTCTTCAGAACACCACCATCTTGTTTATTTGCGAACATTTCAGTACACCGCGAGTGTTCTTAGGACACATTCAACTTGACAGAGAACAATACGGACAGCGTCCTCAGAACAACCCCTACAAACATTTCAGGACACCGGGAGTGTTCTCAAAAACGTCTTCAGAACACCCCCATTTTGTTTATTTGCGAACATTTCAGGACACCGTGCGCGTTCTTAGAACACATTCAACTTGACAGAGAACAATACGGACAGCGTCCTCAAGACACCACCTACGAACACTCCCCGGACACCGCGAGTGTTCTTAGAACAGTTTCACTTTGCTTGTGAACAAAACGGACACATATTGACTCCTTAGAACACCCCCTAGTCAGTTTATTTAGAACATTTCAGAACACCCGTGATGGCTGCAAACAAATTGAACACAAAAAGAACGTCTAACACATAAAAAACACAACTTTCATCCTATCTTATACACTCCCACCCTCCCCAAACACTCCTACACACCAACACACTCTACAAAATACACATTTTGAACAAAGTTTCACCGCGCTGTCCGGGGACGTCCGCGAATCCAATATGGCGGGCGCTACCGAAAAATCTGACGCGCTTCACGCTCCACGCCGTCCAATCAGCGAACACTTTGCATGTCCGCGAACATCACACAAGACGATTGGCCAATCAGGTCACTTTCCGCGGAGCGAACAGGGAAGTGTATCCGCAAACCGAACACAGATATCACTAATTTCTTTTACCTACTTTTTGGTCATTTTAAAAAAAACTACTGGACGGATTTTCACCAAATTTGCAAAAGCACGCTTTCTGGACCAAGCCGCAGCTCCTGGTCCAAATTTGGTGGAAATCCGTCCAACGGTTTGGGCTGTATGCGTGAGCAAATTTTTTTTGCCATTCACTCTATGGAGAGTGAGTATAATGTATACAAATATGAGCATATAGAGGGAAGGTAGAGTAATAAAAATAAAACTATGAGACAGTGCTGATAACCATAATGATTATCTTCATGCACAGAAAGGATTGCTCTCTTTCAAGCCTGTATATTCCGCAATGTACATGTTTCATATGATGTGACATGACCCTAAGCTACAAATATAGTACCTTTTCAATTTTTACTTCCTGACTGTTACTGAAGAAAACTATGTGTCTTCAATATGTCAGTAAAGGATAAATAGGGAGAGCCAGCCATGTGATGTCATCGGTTATGTCATCAATGACATTTGTGATGTCATCTTTGATGTCCTGGGTGTTAGTGTTAGCAGTGCACGGTGGCGCGAGTTATGGTTGCTTATGTTACCATAACTGGCGAATTTCAGGAGTTTTTCGGTTTTACTTTGAGCCATAACGTCCCTTTAACAAAGTTTTTTCACTGAATTTCATAGGTTTTTAATAGCGCAACTTAACCATAACGTCCCTTTAACAAAGTTTTTTTAATATCACGCAAACAATATACAAACATGGCGTGCAAAAACCAACTTCTACAGATGGCTTTACACAGAATGTTGCAAAGTAAGAATATATGCTTGTTCACAGTGAAGGTCAGCTGCTTCCACAACTTCTACAGATGGCTTTACACAGAATGTTGCAAAGTAAGAATTTATGCTCGTTCACAGTGAAGGTCAGCTGCTTCCATTTTTTTCTCAGGCCCCAGAGAGGCTCACGAAGCGGACTATAAGGCTGTATTGTGTTTTGACCTTGACAGACAGAGATTGTGATGAAAGACTTCTCTTGAAGGAGTGTTGCTAAAACGTAAGACAAGATAAAGATGAAATTTCTGAAACGAAACCACTTTTATATATTATATCACTATACGAAAGATTGTTGGCACACGCGGAGTCGTATTTTGGGACTGTACCACTCGTAGACAACGGAAATTGCAATTGTACTGTAAGTAACCCTTTAGATTACTTTATACCAAATATAATTACAATAGCGTAGCATTAAAGACCGCTCAAGTTGAACTTGTTCGTTGAAAGTGGCATAATGTTTTCTACCGCGCAGTATCACCGCCGAATTGATGCCCTGTTGTTTAGAGGGCTCTGAAAAAGGCAGACGACACAGGGTGGGTTAATAGAAATAATTTAACTGGTCTATAGGCGGTCAAGCGCTCTACTCGCTGTGCCACTTCACTGTAGCCTGTCAAGTGGCACAGCGAGTACAGCGCTCGCTTTGACATCCGTGCACAGCTTGCTAACGCAAGTTTGAATCCCGGCAAGGCGAAACTCAGCCTTTCATCCTTCCGTGGTCGATAAATGAGCACCACACACCGTGGTTAATAATAAGCACCGCTTACATACCTCACGGTTATTAGCGCTATATGAATGGGAAAATATTATTATTTTATTATTAACATAGTCTGTTGCACTATCTTCGATAGCAAATAGTTTCACGCCCTAATAAATAAAATGATGATTTTTAATGAAGATCGGCTGGTGAGACTAATTTATGTTTATTAAAACAGGTACGTGGCCCCATTTTGTCTATGTCACGATTTACAGACTCCAGCGGATGGGGTCTTCAACTGCCAGGTGCAAGTCCAAATATGCAACTTCATGATCCTCACCATTTTATGGGACAATCGCCAAGGACCAATATGCCCTTACGCAGTACTAGCGGCTACAAACAACATACAAACCAATAGGGTGGTCTAATGGCTCGTTGTTGGAGCAACCTTCCGATTATCAGAGCGACCATTTACTGCTTTTATCATAAACCAACAGCCTATCTATCGCAAAGGAACAACGCGTGGCTCCAAATAAACTTTTGCTGATCGACAGCAGAGACAATAGCAAATCGCTGAATATTCACTAAACATTTCATGTGAAATAAATGTACTTTACCAAATGTACAATCCTGCTTTTTACTTTTAAACCACAGTTTCATATTCCGAATTGTGGCGCACTGAGTTGTAAGCTGATCTAACACTCTCTGTACCGCAAAGGAACATCGCGTGTCTCAACATGAACTTTTGCGGATCGACAACAAAGACAAATGCAAATTGCTGAATATTCTCTAAACATTTGATGTCAAATAAATGTACTTTACAACATTTACAATCTTGCTCTTTGCTTTTAAATCACAGTTTCATATTCCGAATTGTGGCACGCTGTGTTGTGACATAATGTGTGTTGTCTTCCGGGTTCTGTGTAAAGTCGCGTAGTACTGGAGACGACTGGGCGCGTTTCATTACGCACCCTGTAACGTCACGGAGAAAGGCTTAGGGGCGGGAGATATGATTTAGTGTCGCAAAAGCAAGTCAGCCAGGTCAATAGCGCCAGTCATAGGATTATCACATAATGTTGGCGCACACCAGCCGGATTTATCGTTTCTTTAGTGGACAAAAAGTCGGTTGACGCCCGTAGGAAATTGTACTATTAGCGAACAAAAGGAGTGCTCTTAAAACACTTTCACCCTGACAACGAACAATACAAACAACGTTCTCAGAACATCCTCATTTTGTGTAATTGCAACCATTTCGGGACACTGCGAGTGTTCTTAGAACACATTCAACTAGACAGATTACAATACGGACAGCGTCCTGAGGACACCCCCAGTTTGTGTATTTACGAAAAATTAAGTACACCGCCAGTGTTCATAGCTCATTTTTACCTTCCTTGCGAACAAAAATGACACATACTCCGTCCTCTAAACACCCCACCATTTAGTTTATTTACAAAATGTCAGAACAGCCGTGTTCTCCGCGGACAAATTGAACGCAACAAAAAGGTCTACAACATAAAAAAACAAAACATTGAACCTATCTCATACTCCCCCACCCTCCCCAAACACTCTTACACACCAACACACGGCACTAAATACAATTTTTTATCCACGTTTCACTGTGCTGTACGCGGTCGACTGCGAATACAAGATGGGGGGCGCCACAGAAAATCTGACGCGCTCCACGCCCATCGCCATCCAATCAGCAAACACGTTGCATGTCCGCGGACATGACGCAAGCCCATGGGCCAATCGGGGTGCTGTCCTCGGAGCGAACAGGGAAGTCCGTCCGCGAAGCGAACGCAGATATCACTCATTTTTTTGCCTTACATTTTGGTCATTTAAAAAAAAAAAATACTACTGGACAGATTTACACCAAATCTACAAAAGCACGCTTTTGGGACCAGGCCGCCGCTCCTGCCGCAAATTTGGTGTAAATCCGTCCAGCGGTTCGGGCTGTAGCCGTGCGCAAAGTTTTTTCCCATTCAGTCTATGGGAAAAAAAAAAGTTTTGGGACCCCCCCATAACATTTCCCCCCCTGGACGAATCCCCACCAAACTTTGCAAAAAAGTTTGCAAAGTTTGGTGAGGATCCGTCCAGGGAGAGCGAAGTTATAAAAAAGTGCTCTTCCTATGGAAACAGCAACTTAACCATAACTACATGGCCACTACCGTGGCCATGTATATATATATATATATATATATATATATATATATATATATATATATATATATATATATATATATATATATATATATATATTAGTTCCAGCAATTACTTTGTTGTTGTAAAATAGATCTTGTGTAACTTTGTAGGGTTTGATTTCGCACCAATATGCAGTTGTCATAATTCAAATAAATTATATTGCAGTTGTTCAGATTGGATATAGGTAGGATGGGAGGAGGTTGGATGGAGGTGGCTTGAACAGAGGTAGCAATAGAAGTGGAAGAGAGTGATGCAGATGTGGTTTTCTACAGCTGATACCTGTGTGCAGAATACAGGTTATGGATGTGTACATTCTGATGGAAATTAGCCTTACTATAGGGTTCCTCCAAATTGTTGTAATGGAATTGTTTGGGATGCTTTATTGGAAGCCTCCATCTGCAACAGCTTATAATAGAAACACACTGAATCTCTTTAAAGCTCTTTTTCAATCAATTGCTACTAGACAAAGAAATACTGCCACCTGTCAGTGACAGTTTTCTAGGCACACTGGTTCTTCCAGGGAGTTAAGGTGAATATTTAGCATACCCATGCACATTTTCATAACTCTGTTTTATTGTGTTTTCTTGTCTGTGCTGGGTAGGTTTCCTGTAAGGTCTGAGCAAGTGATTCTCAGATTCCCCAAACAATTAACAATGTCCAATGCAAGCTGTTTTAGAAGGAATGTTATTAGTTGTGCAAATTCTTATTATGTTTAAAAGAAATAGAATAGTGTATCTAGTGCACATTGCCCTAATAAATACAGGCACACTATGGGCTTCAACAATGTAATTTTCTGTCCACAAAATTTGAAGCATGGGTTTGCTGTGTCTAATCGTTTTATGAGAATGTTTGTTTTTAATTTTTTAATTTTGTAAAAAAAAGTGGATTAAAAAAAATGCCACTAAAAAAATCTGTATATCTTTATACTGTCAGCAATTGCTTTGGTTTTCTAAAATAGCCCTTCTGTAACCATGTAGGGTGAGATCTTACACCATGACGCAGTTATCATATTTTAAACCCATTAATTTGTAGTCGTGCAGATTGGGTATAGGTAGAACAGGAGGAGCTTGGGCGGAGGTGGCTGGAACAGAGGAAGCAAAATAAGTGGAAGAGAGTGTTGCAAACATGCTTCTCTACAGCAGATAATTGTTCGCACTTTATAGGCCATGGGTTTGTACATTTTGATGGAAAATAGTCTTTCTATAGGGTTTCTCCACATTATTGTGATGGATTGAGATGAGATGTTTAAACAAATTAGAGGTTGTAAAAGTTTGGGATGGTTTATTGGAAGCTCCCATCTGCAACAGTTTAAAATGTGAAATGCACTGAATTTCTTTAATGTTCTTGTTACTCTATTGCTACTTGATAGAGAACTACTGGCAGCTGTTAATGACAGTTTCTGGGTACACTGGTTCTTCCATGGACTTAAAGTGAATATTTAGCATACTAATGCACTTCTTCATAACTTTCTTTCAGTGCAGTCATGCAGTTTTGGTATAGGTAGGATAGGATGAGTATGGCCAAATAGAGGAAGCAATTGAAGTGGAAGAGAGTGATGCAGACATGCTTTTCTACATCAGATACCTGTGCACAGATTGTAGGTATTGTCATGGGTTTGTACATTTTGATGTAAATTGGACTTTGAATAGGGTTGATCGATATTGCTGTAATGGGACTGGATGAGGTGCTTATTTAAATTAGAGTTCCACATTTTTGGGATAGTTTATTGGAAGCTTCCATCCCTGCAATAGCTTACAATAGGAAACACACTTAACTTTTGTAATGTCCCTCTTGCCCCAATACTACTTGACACAGAAGTACTGCCAGCTGTCCGTTAAAGTTTTCTTTTTTTTTAGCAAACTGATTCTTCTATGGAGTGAAGGTGAATATTTAGCATGCAGGTGCACATCTTTGTACATTTCCTTCATTGCTTTTTCATCTCTGTGCAGCGCACGTTTCTTGTAAGGTTTGAGCAAGTGATTTGCGAATTCCGCTGACAGGTTACAATGTCCAATGCAATTTAGCAATATCCCTGGTGTTTATTTTATTCATATGTTGAAATATGTCAGCAAGATATTTTGTCGAAGATTTTTAAGATAGTGGTTTCTATAAAAATCAAACAAAACAGAACACGTAACAAATGTTTATTTTTCACCAAACTGGTGTTTGTTAAATAGGGGATGGACAAAGTTTGAAAGAATGAATAAAAATGAACAAAATGTTGCTAGGGTTTTCTTTGATGAATGATTTGCAAAATAATTTTCCCTTGGCTGCTGCTACATTCGATGTTGGTAGCTTGCTCGAAATAGAATACTATGATGGCCCTTTTCCTTTCTGTCGTGATTGTACTGTTTATATTATGCAGTAGACATATGGCTTTTGGTGCCCATTTTGTGAGTGCTATATGGTCTATTGGCCACCCTTTTCTCTTTTACTTTATCAGCCAAGGAGAGTATCTTTGAAATTGGTCCCACACATCCAGTAATTTACCAAGGGCATCTTGCTGATTTTTAACAGCACAAGCTGTTTTTTAATGTGTTTGATACACATGTCCATGAAGGTGAGCCTTATTTAGTTGTTTAGGTGTTTTGGCTATTGATTTTGGCAGATATGGTCTGATACACTCATTCAATAGTTTCTTGCTGACTTTTTTGACCAGTGGTGTTCTCAACCTTCTCAGAAGGTATGCCGCAATATTTGTTGGCCTCCATTCTGATGACCAGTGATGAATTAGAGTGTCTGGGTAAATGCTGTCTCCATTCTCTTTATGATTTTACGTGTTTTTTTTCTTTTCTTTAGAGCTTTTTTATATTTATCTTCACTGGAAGATGACCGCATTTTTGCCTTCTCTTCACTGGACAGGTACTGCCAGCTGCCAGCTGCCAGTGTCCTCGATCGAGCTGGGTGAGGATATTTTGTTACCATGTGCCTTCTTTTATCCTAGATCTCAGTGCTTTTTTTGCCACTTGTATCCTTCTGTTGTGTACTCGGAGGTGTGTGGCCATCACATGCCCTATAGTCTTTCTTTTTTCCCCCTTTTTCTCTTCCATGGACGCCTGTACTTTTGATCTTGTCCATGTCTTGGGAGAACTTCATATAAATCTGCATGAGGGATAGATGCTGCGAACTATGTCTTAAACAGCATGCAATGCCTTCGGGATGGTGTGGCCCATATTGGGCTGCAGCCTTTCTTGGCTTACATGTGGTTTTACCTGTTCATTGTAGCTGTGAGCAGTGGTTGTACAAAATCAACCTCCACACATTAAAGATGCTGCCAGCAACAGCAAGAATCTTGAAACACCTGTAGCACTGGAACACTGCATTCAAAGAATCATCAGAAGTACTAGGCAGGTTCAGAGAGGAGGCTTTATTTTTTTGTGGCATTGGGCCTCATTACAACCATTGCGGTCCGGGAACTATGGTACCGTAAGCATGCCGGTACCATAGTTCCCGGACTGCCATACTACATGCTCTGCTCGTGGGTGCCGTTTCACCTGTCAGGTTTTTCCTGGCGGGTGTAACGGCACCCGCGAGCAGAGCATGTCGGATGCACCGGAACAACTCTGAATGTGCCGGTGCATCCGACGTCCACATCCCCATTCAGCCCTATGGGGCAGAATGGGGATCGGGACGCCCTTGATACCGCACCCGCAAATGGGCAATTACCAGGTCCGCCTAGCTCGGCATGACCCGGTTCTTGCCCATTCACGGGTGCTGGAAAAATGCAACTCTGCCGACAGCCATGCTGTTTTTAACGGCACGGCTACCGCCAGAGTTATAATGAGGACCATTGTCTTTTTAGAGTTGTCATTTTTGTTATTTTACATTTTCCTTACCAGTTGGACATTTAAGTATGTCTAATTATGTGATCAACAGCAGCAGTGATGATGATACCATCTGGATCCACAATCCATCGCTACCCAGGCAGAAAGGCACAGGAATATAAAACCCTGTAGACAGTTGTAGCTATTTCAAGGTAAAAGAACAGTACTCTAAAAGGGAGGCAGAGGATGTAAGTGCACAATGTGGGCCCTTTTAATGTTCCATCACAAAGCTTGAGAACATAAATCATGATAAATCACCTTGTGCAAGTGTACTGTAATGATGTGCATGATGCGTATTGGAAATTGCACGAGCACCACAACATCAAAATGCATGGGGCTCATGTATCACATGCAGGGAAATTGGCACAACGTCCAGCACCTGATGCCACTGCCATTTTAATGAACCCTCGACTTTGGCAGCAGTGTCAACTCCAACTGTTGCAATTTTACTGTCCCCCAATGTCCAAGTTATGAGAATCATCTGTGATCTATGCCACCAATGAGTAGCTGTGGCAGGTGCTCTAGCTAAGGATTGGGACAAGTGAATAGCTAAATACCAGATTCATTGTCATTCTTAGTTCTTTTATTATTAAGTGGTCATTTTTCCCACCTTCTTTAGAAAAACAAAAAGATTATGGGCCTCATTATAAGTCCAGCAGTAACCCTGCAAGTTGCTGCTGGACTCATACCAGTTTACTCCCATTAACATGTTAGTCCCCATTCCCATAGATTCCCACAGGACATTGTGAATATCTTTCCTTATATTGCTCTTCCTTTGTTTTTTTTTTCTTCTATATGAATTTATATGAATTATCTATTTTTCTACTGTGTTGTTAACATAATTATTTTTAAAGGTTTGAAATAAACCAATTACAATAAAAGAACATTTTTAAAAAAAGTTTCAGTAACTATTTACAGCTTTATTTGCAGTGGAATCTTTTAGAGTGCATTTGTTGTGTTATTTAAAGATTGCTTTATGATACATTATTGTTTACCATTTTACAGATTTCTATCTGCAGAATCAAAAAAGATCTATATTTTTAACTCTTTGTTTCTACACATATTACTTTTCAATAAAAGACATTTATACAAATCAATTTACAGGCAGGTTTGGGGAATTAGTGTATTTTCAGTCTAAGGGCCACATTACGACCCTTGCGCTGACGGAATGAAGTGGGCCAGTATGGGACCGGCCCCCTTCATTCCGTCAGGGCTGATTACGAGGTTCCTCCTATGTTGGAACGACCCAGTAAGTCCCCATTGCAGGAACCCGGTAATGGAGCCCGGTTCGAGGCAGCCATGGAGCTAATAGCTCTCTGGCTACCTCCAAACTCGTAATGAAGCCCAAAGTGTGTAATATATTGTACATCTGTGTTTCAGACAATTATTATTTAACAATAAGCCCTGAGGAGGAGCATTATTGCATCAGGTAATGCCCCAGGGACCATAGTTACATGCCCAACCAAGGCGAGGGCCTTAACAAAGACTCTGTGGCATTACGTGACATGGTAATGTCTCCCTGGCTCTGGGTTTATTCCTATTAGGACTCTGGCCCATTAGAACAGGGTACTAATAGTTTCTTTATTCATTGCAAGACACACCAGCATTTTGCAATTGAAAAATATGTCCAGCATGGAATGGGATACGAAGTCTGTTCACCCTTTCGATGGCCACCATTTAAAACAGAGGAGGTCATGTGCAATTTCTGTGGTAAGTTCTTGCAGAGGGAACCTTCCAACAAACCGTTGCAAAGTTTGGGAACCTCAATGTTAATTCAACATCTTGTCTGCGAACATTGGGATGAAGTGGATGAAATGTATAGGAAGACTGATGTGAACCATAAGGTGAAAGGACATGTGTTAATTCAACATCTTGTCTGCGAACATTGGGATGAAGTGGATGAAATGTATAGGAAGACTGATGTGAACCATAAGGTGAAAGGACATGGAGCAAGATTGGTACAGCAGTATTTATCATCTGTGCCATAAAGTTCCAAATCAATTACTTGTCATTTTGCACTAATTAACACCGAACATCGGTTCATTCTGCCTGAATCAGATCTTTCAAACTGGTGATGTGCAAAACATGTCACAGCTTGATTGAGGTGGGAGGTGGCATCCTTGACGCTTTGGGCAAGGCTCTTTTAGAGCATATGGCCAATTGCTAATGCCAGGAATATTTTAGGTGTCATTTTTATTGTACCTATTTTTTAGGAAAAAAAATATATAAAATAAGTGAAATATAAAATGTGAAATAAATGCTCTTTTTTAACCTTTGATATATGTATGAATTCTAATGTTTTTCTCTTCCCAGTTTCTAATTCTTTTTTCCCTATCTGTGCGTATATTCATGGGGGCCAGCTTTTGATTTTCGCTATGGGGTAAAGTATCTGGACATATGTTATTCCTGCAATTGGTCATTGTTTCTCTTTTTAGTGCTGCTTAAATGTGATTAATTGGGGTTGTTCGGTGCGGCACAACAGTTACCAAGAGACAACCATAAACCTAGGGGCTTGTAGCACGATGTTTAACCAAAGTGAGAGATCCGCAGGAAAAAACGTAATCTCACTATGCATTGCCTAAAAACATTTTGAGTTCTCAAAGTCTGCAATATTTTATATATAACAATACCACTGTCATAACAGGTCAAAATTAGTGTGTGATTGATGAACATATTTGAGTAATGGGTTGTAAGTGTTTTAAAATATTGAGTGGCCATGCTCACAAAACATGGATGAAGGCCATGGCTGGTGGTCTGGTAGAGTTCTAAAATGAACAGGGCTATGCACGCCAGACATGGCTGAAGGCTATGGTTGGTGATCTTTTAGTGTTCTTAAATATATAGTGGGCACAGCCGGTGGGCATGGCCAGTGGCCTTGTGTGGAAGAAATCTATGTAATAACAAAACCCTTGAAATTCATGGAAAAATGCATTAGTTGCAGGGACATTAAGGTGAGCAATACAGTGTAACAAATAATTTCAAATTCAAGGAAAAAACTTTAGTTGCAGGGACATTAAGCAGAGAACTTAATGCAACACAACTCCTGAAACATAGCTAAAGCAACCTTAATGTTGTGCCCCCATATTGCGCAGCCCATGACTTCAAAGATGACATCACAGATCTCATTATTAATAACAACAATAATTCCATGTTGTATGAGAACACTGATGACATCAAAGATCACATCACCGATGCTATCACTGGTGGCAATACTATTTACATTTCATATAACTGATTACATCAATAATAGAATTACAAATAACATCACATAAATTAGCTCATAAAAACTTTGATTTTCTTAATATCATTTTCAGCCATGGACGAAGACTGTGGTCACTGGTCATCACCAAACACAATAGCTAGTGGTTAGTTGGTGTTGCAAAATACTAATGTGCATGATTAAAAGCCATGCCTAGTGGCCTGGCTCTGTTTAAAAATAAACATTGGGCATCATTGAAAGCTGTAGTCGGTGGTCGTAGCTAAAGGCCATAGCTAGTGATCATCAATATGTTAGAATATACAGTCAGCACAGCCAAAGGCTGTAGCCACTGGCTAGTGTTGAGTTGAAGAGCATGGTTAGTGGCTGGTTAGTGTATATAATATACAATGGACACAATTAAAACCTGTAGCCACTTGTGAAGGCCAAAGTGTAAGGTTTGTTGCCTGTTAGTTATTTAAGATTCACAGTGCACATGGGTGAAGACTGTAGCAGTAGACATGACTGAAGGCCATGATTAGTACCAAGGTTCAATGACTACAGATACTGATTATAAAAACACGATCCACATTACCTGCAGGAAGATCTGAAAAGGGTAACTAAATAAATATGGACCTGCAAACATCATGGTGTGAGTCTCTTGAAAGGTGTAAGGGGCCGTATGCATCAAGCTGAAACCAAGGCCGATTTTGCCCCGGGTCAAACAGTACCACATGTCACGGGAAGCGGATGAAGGGATTTATTAAACTGTTATAGCATTTTGGTGATAGGGCATCATAGAGCCATCAGAATCCCCATGTAACACGTCAATATATACAGTGAAAAAGGTGAAATGGGTTCTGTAAGAGTATTTAGCATTTTTGTTCATGCAGCACCAGTGCATGGGTTTGGTGCATTGCTATAATGCGGTACAGCAAGGCATGTGTTGGAATATGTAAGAGTATTTAGCATTTCCTTTCATGCAGCACCACTGCATGGGTTTGGTGCATTGCTATAATATGGTACAGCAAGGCATGTGTTGCCAGTGTGACATGGACATGTAAATGAAAACAGGCTATTCAGTCAAAAACGATTTCTACATCTAAAATGCAAATAATTTTTCACAGTTAAAAGCATATATATTTTTTTCACCTGAAATTCCTCTGTTGCAGGAGACACATTTGAGGATTAATGAACTAACCTCATTAACAATACTAACGATTCTAACTCATTAATAATATAATGTGTTCTCCAGTGCAAAATGAGATGGAAAATGACAGGCTCTGAAAGTCATTTTAAACGCGCATCCAGATTTCTTTTTCTTTGCTTCTATCTGTGCTCTGTCCACAGTATTTGCAGGAAGCAAAGACCTGAATAAGCAGGAAATCAGTTTGGTTATAGTTGCAACTGTATACGCCAAGCCATTGTTCAAGAGAAGGAGGGTAGGGCATGATTGAATTTCATTGGTTGAACTCCTTTGGTAGGCTGTAACAGAGCTTTTCTAATGAACCTCAGGGAAGAAGAGAGAGGGAAGACATTTTACACAGCTGGGAGAAAGACCTGGCTGGTGGATGGGGAGTTTCCTGATTGAAAAAGCAGATCCCAGTGCACTCCTGCAGAGACTGGGAATTCCAGTCAATAAGCCCGGTTTGAGTGACGGCAGATGCTCGTCCTTGCTGGGGTGATTTAAGAGGGACTTCCAGAAGGCGACCAGCCAAAGAATTTCACATGCTGGACAGGCTTGGTAATTATATTGCAGAGTGCGGGGGCAGTGTGTATGTGTGCGAAACTATTCAGTCAGCGTGGAAGAGGGAACTCCAGTGTTTTATCAACATATTTAACGTTGCAAATTGAATATGTTCTCGCCGCTCTCTTCTCATTTTGTTACAGATAATGTTGTTACTGTGCAATTTCCATTTGTTTCTGTAAAAAGAGTAAGATCGTGTTGAAATGTAATTTTTTATAATACACAAAAATATCTGAAAGCAGACGGATAGTGTGTTTTATTTTTTCTCTTTTATTTGTGCATCTACCATTACAGTACTGATAATATGGGGAGAGGTTTAGACAGTGCAATTGTCTTTTTTAAAGTAGCTAAAAATAAGACTTAGCGGTAGCTGTGTGCATGATTCCATTCAGTATATAAGTGTGTGTTTTCTGAACGGAACATAATAATAACATAATGAAATAGACTGCTGCTGGAGGTACATGAGTCAGCAGAAAGAGAGGCCCTGGACATAGTTCACCGATGTAGATAAGTTGGTGATGAATACCACATGTTAGCTCGCTGCCGTAGATAAGTCAGTGAGGACAGCCCATGGTGGCACTCCAATTGAAAATGTGGTATTCCTGAAATGTAAGCCTGAGGCCTCTCTAGAGATCACACGAACAAACTAAGCAAAAATAAGGGGTTCTGGCTATTGGGGCCACATATAAAACAAAGGAATTATGCTCACCAGAAATAACACCAATAACGCATACCAACATAATGTATACCACTAAATGTATCTGTGTGCTGAAATAATGTATGTATACTGTAGTACTATATACCAAGAGGGTAATTCATAGAATTTCGCAGAAAAGTGTCGCAAGCGGCTGGCGCAGAGTGTCCGCGTGCGATTGACTGCGCCAGGCACGTGCGCTAAAACCGATTTCCGCGCACAGCGTATTCATGGATTTTAGGCTCCCAAACCAGCCGTGGCGCAGAGAATCGCAGCGACCCTGCAGCAGCGCCAGTTACGCCCCCAAGAACGCCCTCGCGCAAGGAAAAGCCATCAAAATCGCTAAATCATCGCAAAGGGCTGCGCTAACCCTGGACCAGCTCACCGGGCTGGCAAACAGCAAACGCCAAGCGGGGAACGTGTATTTCAGGGGTGCGCGGGAAGTTCCACACGCGATTGGCCCAGTGCGAGCAAGGTATGTGTATTTCAGGGGTGCGCGGGAAGTTCCACACGCGATCGGGCCTGGGGGAGCGGGCTACGTGTATTACAGGGGTTCGCGTGAACTTTCTCACGCGATCGGGCCTGGGGGAGCGGGCTACGTGTATTTCAGGGGTTTGCGTGAAGTTTCTCACGCGATCGGGCCTGGGGGAGCGGGCTACGTGTATTTCAGGGGTTCGCGTGAAGTTTCTCACGCGATCGGGCCTGGGGGAGCGGGCTACGTGTATTTCAGGGGTTCGCGAGAAGTTTCTCACGCGATCGGGCCTGGGGGAGCGGGCTACGTGTATTTCAGGGGTTCGCATGAAGTCTCTCACGCGATCGGGCCTGGGGGAGCGGGCTACGTGTATTACAGGGGTTCGCGTGAACTTTCTCACGCGATCGGGCCGGGGGAGCGGGCTACGTGTATTTCAGGGGTTCGCGTGAAGTCTCTCACGTGATTGGCCCCGTGCAAGCAGGGTACGTGTATTCCAGGGGTGCGCGGGAAGTTCCACACGCGATTGGCCGAGTGCGAGCAAGGTATGTGTATTTCAGGGGTGCGTGGGAAGTTCCACACGCGATCGGGCCTGGGGGAGCGGGCTACGTGTATTACAGGGGTTCGCGTGAACTTTCTCACGCGATCGGGCCTGGGGGAGCGGGCTACGTGTATTTCAGGGGTTCGCGTGAAGTTTCTCACGCGATCGGGCCTGGGGGAGCGGGCTACGTGTATTTCAGGGGTTCGCGTGAAGTCTCTCACGCGATCGGGCCTGGGGGAGCGGGCTACGTGTATTACAGGGGTTCGCGTGAACTTTCTCACGCGATCGGGCCGGGGGAGCGGGCTACTTGTATTTCAGGGGTTCGCGTGAAGTCTCTCACGTGATTGGCCCCGTGCAAGCAGGGTACGTGTATTCCAGGGGTGCGCGGGAAGTTCCACACGCGATTGGCCCAGTGCGAGCAAGGTATGTGTATTTCAGGGGTGCGCGGGAAGTTCCACACGCAATTTCAGCAGGGTATGTGTATTCCAGGGGTGCGTGGGAAGTTCCACACGCGATTACTGCAGGGTATGTGTATTTCAGGGGTTCTGGGGAGTACTACACGTGAATTGGCCGTGTGGGTCCTCCCAGGTGTATGCTCCACAACCTCCATGGCCCCTGCAGGCAGCCCACACCACGGGGGACTACCCTGCACCCCTGCTCATGTCCCGCAGGCAGCCCATCCACCATGGGCATGCCCCCCCAGCCAACCCACATGTCACCTTGCACTACTGATCAACAATGCATGTCTCCCACCACCCCCACCCCCCAGCAGTGCAGGGGCACCCTCCACCAGGCCCCCACTCATGTCTCCCACCACCCCCACCCCCCAGCCACCATGGGCACCCTCCACCAGGCCCCCACTCATGTCTCCCACCACCCCCACCCCCCAGCATCCAGGGTCACCCTCCACCAGGCCCCCACTCATGTCCCCCTGCACCCCCACCCCCCAGCAGTGCAGGGGCACCCTCCACCAGGCCCCCACTCATGTCTCCCACCACCCCCACCCCCCAGCCACCAGGGGCATCCTCCACCAGGCCCCCACTCATGTCTCCCACCACCCCCACCCCCCAGCATCCAGGGTCACCCTCCACCAGGCCCCCACTCATGTCCCCCTGCACCCCCACCCCCCAGCAGTGCAGGGGCACCCTCCACCCCCCAGCAGTGCAGGGGCACCCTCCACCAGGCCCCCACTCATGTCTCCCACCACCCCCACCCCCCAGCCACCAGGGGCACCCTCCACCAGGCCCCCACTCATGCCCCTGCACCCCCAACCCCCAGCAGTGCAGGGGCACCCTCCACCAGGCCCCCACTCATGTCTCCCACCACCCCCACCCCCCAGCCACCAGGGGCATCCTCCACCAGACCCCCACTCATGTCTCCCACCACCCCCACCCCCCAGCCACCAGGGGCATCATCCACCAGGCCCCCACTAATGTCTCCCACCACCCCACCCCCAAGCAGTGCAGGGGCACCCTCCACCAGGCCCCCACACATGTCTCCCACCACCCCACCCCCAAGCAGTGCAGGGGCACCCTCCACCAGGCCCCCAATCATGTCTCCCACCACCCCCACCCCCCAGCATCCAGGGTCACCCTCCACCAGGCCCCCACTCATGTCCCCCTGCACCCCCACCCCCCAGCAGTGCAGGGGCACCCTCCACCAGGCCCCCACTCATGTCTCCCACCACCCCCACCCCCCAGCCACCAGGGGCACCCTCCACCAGGCCCCCACTCATGTCTCCCACCACCCCCACCCCCCAGCATCCAGGGGCACCCTCCACCAGGCCCCCACTCATGTCCCCCTGCACCCCCACCCCCCAGCAGTGCAGGGGCACCCTCCACCAGGCCCCCACTCATGTCCCCCTGCACCCCCACCCCCCAGCAGTGCAGGGGCACCCTCCACCAGGCCCCCACTCATGTCTCCCACCACCCCCACCCCCCAGCAGTGCAGGGGCACCCTCCACCAGGCCCCCACTCATGTCACCCACCACCCCCACACCCCAGCAGTGCAGGGGCACCCTCCACCAGGCCCCCACTCATGTCACCCACCACCCCCACACCCCAGCAGTGCAGGGGCACCCTCCACCAGGCCCCCACTCATGTCTCCCACCACCCCCACCCCCCAGCCACCAGGGGCATCCTCCACCAGGCCCCCACTCATGTCACCCACCACCCCCACACCCCAGCAGTGCAGGGGCACCCTCCACCAGGCCCCCACTCATGTCACCCACCACCCCCACACCCCAGCAGTGCAGGGGCACCCTCCACCAGGCCCCCACTCATGTCTCCCACCACCCCCTCCCCCCAGCCACCAGGGGCATCCTCCACCAGGCCCCCAATCATGTCTCCCACCACCCCCCACCGCCCTGCCACCATGGGCAGCCCCCACCAGGTCCTCACAATCCCCAATCATGTGCGTAATGGTCAGCCTCCACAGCCAAAAAGCCCTACCAAGTAACCCATTCACCCACATGGAAATGGAAATCACATGTTACACCCCCAATGTTCATGAAGCTAATGAAGCCATGTCCGTCACACACAATGGTTGCAATTGAATGGGAAAACACACAACATGACATGCATGAAACCAATGAGATGATACCACACAGTGAAGTATGCAAACAAAATTGTATTGAAAAAAAATAAGAATGCTAAAGAAAGAAAACTAACTACAATGTGAATGAGAAAAAAGTAAGCTGCATGTCCGTATGAAAAAATGAAACTTGAAATCCAAATAGAAAAAAATTTTGTCCAAAGTCAAATGTTAAAAAATCTCCATGCAATGAAGAACTATGTACAAAAATAACAAGGGTCCATGAGCCCAACTGAACAAAGGAAACCTACTAAAAAATCTACCTAAAAATCAACTATATACAAAAAGTGGAGCAGGGTCCGTCGACTCCAAATCATAATACGAAAGAAAGGAAACCTAAAACTAAAGAACTATATACAAAGGCGGCGGGCAAGTCCAGCGGCTCACTCCGTGGTGTTCCGGGCCAGGGCATCATCGAACTCCTGTTCGATGTCCCGGAGGCGGTCCAGTTCCATGGCCCCGAGGGTCCGCAGGGACGACGCCGTGTCCTCCTCCAACCCCCTGCGGATTGCCTCGAGGCACTCGGCCCGCCTCAGGGCCCTCCGCATGGAGTTCTCCGCCCTGACCATTGTGAGCCGCGCCTCTTCCACCCGCCGCCGCTCCGCACCTATGGCGTGGCCCAACCGCTGCCACACGGAAGACACTCTCTGTCCTGGGTCCTCCTGCCCTCCGGCCGATGCCTGCCCCTCCGATGTCGAAGGCCCCGAGCCTTCATGGCTCCCACCATGTTGCTGCTGCTGCTCTGCCTCTGCCCGTGCACTGCCTCCTGCTGCCTGCACATCCTCCGCCGGCTGGGGTGCAGTTGTTGATGTGGCCACCCCTGCTGGACGTCCGACTCCCGACTGTGGCAGGGATGCCTCCTCCACCAGCCTGGCCGCACTGTCAGAGGCAGCTCCACAGGGCACCCAGGTGACTGATGGGTGGGAAGATGGCACAGAGGACGACTGGCGCGTAGGGGGTCCATTTGAGGAGGGGGTCGGAACAAGCCCCATCAGACGGAGGAATCCGGTCTGGGTGACCTGTCCCAGCAGGCTGACGTGGTCAACGAGCCATTCGAGATGACGTGCAGTCTCTCCATGAAAAGACTGCAGGTCACCTCACATGGCCCGTTGACGCAACGCCACACCAGCCAGGACAGGCTCAACCCGGACCTGGATAGCCACGTCCGCAGGCAGAGGAAGGCCAGTTGACGTCAGCTCATCCCCTGCCTGGAAACGGGTCTGGACGTAGGCATCCCTGCTGGTGCAAGATGATGCAGGGACAGGATCGGGGACAGGATTGCACACAGGCACCTCCGCGGCGGCCTGTGCTGCCTCCTGTCCCTGGTCCTGGACTGCACCACTAGCACCAGTGGGATCCCCACCTCCAGACCCCGTCTCTGGTGCTTGCACGGCCTCCTCCTCCACCAGACCCCCCACCAACCTGGATGACTCCGTGCCATCTTCCCCTGTTGGGCCCTGTGGGGTCCCAGCTGCCCCTTCTGCTGCCGAGGAGTCCAACTCCAACCTCCGCCTCTTGGACCTCCCCCCGGCAGCTGCGGCCTAGGACGCGGCACCGGACTCCTCACTCCCCGACGAGATGACAACACGGGAGGGGAGCCGGGCCTTGCGTCTCCGGCTGGCAGTCGGATCCCCGCCGCTGTGCTCCACAGCACCTTCTCCGCCCTCTTCATCAGTTGACGCTGCAGACAGGGAGAAACAAAACACAGGCATCAGGGCACTGTACAATGGACACACACACACATGACAGTTGCACATGAGTGGCATTGGCAAACCTCAGACATGTCATCACAATCCCCAACACACATGTCATTGCAACTCGCACACATGAGCCATACCACAGCCATATCGCAACTGCCACCACCATCCATACACATACAACAGCATGAGCAGCCAAAGGTGACCCAGACATCACATGCAACACAGGAAGTGCACCACACATGTACACACACCACCACACTTGCATGCATGTCTACACCTCGGCCAAGTGTCGCACTGTTCAGACGGGCATCCATGTCACATCTGCCAATCAGGCTTACACATACCGCAGTCACATGCATCCATGTTGCATCACTGGTGCACCCTTGTCAAATACACACACATGCACATGTACACAGTGCTCATACATGCAGCCCAATACAACATACATGCGTGACATCACGGACATGTCTACTTACATACACATACATACAAACATGTGTGCACGCACAACTGCATTTGCCATGCAAGCCTACACACACAAGCACCATCCATGTCTCACACATTACAGCCCTCGCATGTGTCAGCCCCACGGCCATGTACACCCCCACTCATACTCGACCCCATACAAACAGATGTGCAACCTGCACAATACCGAATAATCACCACACGCACTGCTCACAATCAGGTTGCATGTACACTCACCGCTCGACTCCAGACGGGTCTGCTTCTCCAGGACCTGGACGTGGAGCGCTGGGGATATGCGTTCCAGGACCCCCATCTGTTCTTCCGACAAGTGGCCCCGGCGCCCCTTGGCATCCGCTGCCTTCAAGAGGCGCCGGGCCTTGTTCAGGGTCCTGGACCTGAAGTCCTCCCAGCGCTTCCTGACATGTTGTAAGTCCCGGACTGCCACCCCCTCCGCGTTGATGGCAGTCACGATGTCAGTCCAGATCCGAGTCCGTCCTTCCTTGTCGGCGCGGGAACTTCCGAAGAGGGCATCATACTGCCCCAGGACTTGCTCCACCAGGACACCAACTTCGGTGGCACTGAAGCTGGTGCCCCTCTGCCTCTCTGGCCGGGGGTTGTCAGTGGCCACAGATGGTGTTTGCCCCGACATGACAACCCCAGAGGCAGGAGTGGGTGGGCAACTGGGTCCTGGGGCTGGGCTGTGGAGCGATGGAATTCCAGTCGGGAGTCTTCGGTACCAGCAGGGGTGGTCACAGCAACAGCACCCCTGGCTGATGTGCAGGCAGCAAATGGCAGTGCACGTGGGCAGCAGGCAGTCAGGCAGCAGCAGATGGTAGGTGGGAGCGTGCTCGGGGCTCTGGGGGGCAGTAGTTCGGCCTTCTGGGCAGGAGCGTGGTCTTCCGTGTGCTTATGCGTGGCCAGCTTGGTACAGAGTTATTTGGCACGTGAAAATCCTGCACGTCAGCGTGAAAATCGAGGAAAGGCCCTTGGCGCGTAAGCGCGTCAGCACGCATACGCGATTCTATTGGACCAAAGGCCCTCAGCGCGTAAGCGCGTCTGTGACGTGACCCGCACGGGTGTTTCCCACACAGCACGTGATGACAGAGCACACGTGGAAAGACTGCACGTCAGAGTCTCTTCACGTGTGATTGGTGGAAATGGCCCTACACGCAGAAGTGACAAAGCGTGTAATATGAGGAAATGTCCCTACACGCAGAAGTGACAAAGCGTGTAATTGGAGGAAATGTCCCTACACGCAGAAGTGACAATGCGTGTAATTGGAGGAAATGTCCGTACACGCAGAAGTGACAAAGCGTGTAATTGGAGGAAATGGCCCTAGCGCGTACACGCCGCGTAAGTGACGCTGGACGTGTGGGCCTGTATAAAAGGTACGCGTAGAACACCACTTCCTTGTACGTGCTTTTCGTGGAGAGCGAGTGGGTGAATTCTGTAATTCTTGTCGTTTCACACGCGATTTACTTCACGGCATTTCAAGTTCGTATTCCCTGTTACCTCTGACAGATTTTTCTCTTCTTTCGCTTTTACTGGTTTACCTGGGCCTGTTCCCTCAAACAGTGTTCCCTTCTACTGTTGTCCTGTCTCCTCAGACAGCGTACAAATCTTCTTTTGGCGGGGGTGTTGCCAACCAAACGTGCTCCTTTTACACGCTCGTTTACCAGGCAGACGGTGAGTCACGCACGTATCTAACATCTGTGCTTGCCCCGTGTGTAGCCTACCCCTTCAGAGGTCATTCTAGGCTGCGTGTGACACGCATACGTTCATTCTTGTGTTTCTGGGTGCCACAGCGTAGTGCAGGTTTTTCTTTCTGCACACGTGGTCTAGGAGGGGTTGCGTGCACGTCATCTCCCTTTTTTGGGCCTCCTGTGCGTTGCGTGACCCGTCATCTTTCCCCAGGGGTTACATTCAGCCTTGCTAGAGCACTAGGGTACAATTACCATCTGGTACCCAACCCCTTTGACCCCCAATTGCCCAGGACAATAGTCTACATCCACTCCCATACGCACATTTACATCAGTGCCATGGCTGGGAGGCGAGGATTCCGTAAGGGTGGCAAAGGTGGAAGAGCCACAAGTGGTGGCCGTGGTGGATCCGGTAGGGGACGTGGTCGTAACTTGCAGGGTGAGCCTGTCCCCCCATGTGTGGAGGACCAGTCACGGGCACCCATAACCACCCCCCCTTCCCCCCTCCCATTGAGGCTGATGTGGCTGACACCATCCATGCTCAGCCCTTGTTGGACCAGCCCATTGTGGCACCAGACCTGGCTGACTCCATGGCTGACTTCCAGGTCAGCAGGGCTACGACACGTGTGCTGGTGCACGTTGATGCCATCATGCCACGTGGATCTGGGGCAGCAAGGTCATCTGCTGCACCAAGGAGGCAGGGCGGAGAGGCTGCAGGGGCAGCTGCGGCTCCATCCGCCCCAGCCCTCACACACACAGCCAGGACAGTGTCGGTCCTAGTCCATGCTGCTGACATTCCCCCTGACACCATCACACTAGAGCCAATGCCTGCACCAACTCCCATGCTGAGTGTGCAATCCCACACTCCTGATACAGAGTCCACCAGGGCTCCTGCCCCTAGTGTCCAGAGCGGCGCAGGACACTCAGGATCACCACCACCTTCCAAGCGGAAGAGGAAGAGTGCTCGTCCGGCACAGGCTGATGCCCCAGACACGGCTACACAGTCCGGCCCGTCCAGGAAGCCCAGCTTCACGGATGACGAACTGAATGCACTTGTCGAGTATGTGTCCGGACATGACAACGAGATGGTCATTGTTGCAGGATCCAAGACCACACCTGCACAACGCCAGGCACAGTGGCAGACCGTTGCGGACATCGTAAGTGCCCTTGGAATTGTGAGGCGCACAGCCAATGATTGCTATAAGCGCTGGAATGACCTAAAGCGCAGGGCAAAGAGTAAGCTGGCCTCAAGTCATGCCGCAACTCTAGTGACTGGAGGTGGGTCTCCAGTAGTAGACATGGAACTCACTCCACATGAGTCAGTCGCTGGGACCTACGTCACGGAGGAACAGATCCAAGGCGTGGGAGATCTGGCTGATTACGAGGCATTGTCCGGTGAGTGCACATGCATGTGTGTGTCATCCATGTGCATGGTGTGTGTGTGAGGGTTTCTGTTTGTGTGCCAGGTGAGAGTGTGTGCGCCTGAGTCGTATGGGTCAGCCATGTGCTTCATGCAATCCTTCCTGCGCAGCTGCATTTGGCCATAGCAGTATCCCTTCTGCCAACAGTAGACATCTAGCCCAACTGCACGCCAGTTGCCCTTGAAGTGTCACCTTGCCACAACATATTTGCTTATTTTTCACTGCTCATTCAGTCAGTTTGTTTGCATTCCACCACTTTCACTAGGCATGTCGCTGTCCACTAGTCACATGTCTGACATGGGTATGGTAAAGTGGAGTGACTTTGTTACCTGGATATCATTTGTACACACATGTCCCTGTGCAATTGGACCATTTCAGACTGGCAGCTCCAGGTGAAAAATCTGACCTGTTAGAATTAGAAAAGCAATTACATGCGGGAACTGGACTGAATGAATAGGTGCTGCCCTCCTCTCCATCTTCACTCAATTGCAATGGTACATGCCATCTGTGTGATGGCATGTGTGTTTCACCTGGCAATCACAGGCCAATGTGTGATGCCACTGCCAGGCAGCATGCAGAAAATGTGTTCATCTTCCATCTTGGTGTCATCAGTGTGTGCCTTTTGCCTGCACTTCATACGCAGTGAGGGTGCATGCATGGGAGGGTTTTAGTCATGTGGGACATGTGTCAATCAAGTACTGGTTCTTTTGCTTCTCAGCCCTCATTGTGTGGCATGGTGCTAATGCCTGTTTCCATTTCTTTGTTTTCATGTCTTTGCAGGGGAAGACGCAATTGATACTAATGGGGTTGTGGAGATGGTGCAGACCCAGGAGGGGTCCGAGGGCCGACCAACCACCAGTGAGGGACGTGGTGTGGTGGTGGGGGAGAACCCACAAGTGCTGCAGGTCGTGCTCTCAAGGGGTGTCTCTGGCTGCACCTCCCCCGAGCTGTACTCAGGTGTTGATTCGGATGAGACCTACGTGCCGTCGCAGGTGAGTGTTCCAGGGAGGGATTCTGTTCTGTCTCACCCACCTGCACCAGGGTCAGGACCCTCCATGGGGATGTCAGTGTTGGCAGCTACGCCTTCGGTGGTTACGGATGCAGGGTGACACTCCGCGACATCTGATCCTGTTCCTGGGCCAGCAGATCAGAGGGGGAATGCAGTCCTGCAGCCTCAGGCAGTGCCGGCACAGCAAGGCGCAGTTCGCCTTGCCCCAGACAGGTGTGGTGCCCGCCGACGTGGTGGCCGTACGCCACCCGGCAATACCGCATGGGAGCAATCCATTTACGGTATGGCAACCCAACAGGCTGCATCATCCGAGATGATGGCTCAGGCCATGGATAGGGTGGCCACTTCCATTGTCCCCCCAGAAAGGCTGATGGAGCGACTAGAGCAGGCAACCGACTCCATCTGCCAGTCACACAAGGAGGACATGTTGGGGTCCAACAGGGACAGGCGGGCGGCACTGGCGACTCTGCAGGAGGCCATCTCCATTGAGTCCCAGGGCCACAGGGAAGCCCTAAGGCAGGAGCTCCTTCACCTCAGGACGACTCTTGTTGAGCTTGAGGCTTCAACACACCAAAGGACAGAACAGCAGCTGGAGCGTCTCACCCGTACGCTCTCAGCTGAGATGCAGGCAACGAGGGCGGAGGTCCGGGCATCCCGTGAGTTGTTGCATGGGGACCTCCGCACACTCATCCTCCAGAACCAGACCTACTACACCCGCATGCTTGCAGCCATGGAGGAGCAGACTAGGGCCTTGCGTGGGCTGCCTCCCATAGTGCAACCACCTCCGGATGCAGCTGCACAGGGTGATAATAGCGACAGCAGTGATACTCCCACAATAGGGTAGCCGTGTGGGCCATGAGCCCATGGAGGTGTTTTATCTTCCCAGGATCCACGCAGGTGGGTTCTGGTGTGCATCCTGTCCTCGGACCTCCTGGGTGGCCTCCCCAACCCCCCCGGGCCCATCAATGGCCATTTTTGATTGTTTCTTATTTTTATTTTCATTTCTTTTATTTCCAATTTTTTTGGGACGATCTGTTGGCTTCCGTGGTTCCTGTGGGCATACGCTGCATTGTGGCTGGGCACATGCAGGCTTGTAATGTATTTGGTTCAGATGCTTGGGTTTGAGTCACACACACCCCTCCTGCTTCCCGTTTCCATGGGCTTGCAAAGGGTGTGCCCAAGTGACAGTGAATTACACAGTGACGTTGGACTCCCATGAGCTGTGTGGCCAGTCTGTAGTCAATACTTTGTATACATTGTTAGTGCATATTGCTGTTGTGTTGTACACTGCATGTTGCATTGATGTGTAACTCTTCTTCTGTGTCTACCTCCCAATTTGCAGGTCCCTTCCTCATGTCCACACAAGGACCTCTAGTCTGGAGATGGGGACCATGTTGGCAGCAGTGCACCTACAACTCTACATGGCGACAACACTGCACAGTTGGTAGTGGTGGGAGTGCAGGCATTTCCAGGTGGTGAGACTACTAATATGTAACATTTGTGATGTCATGTTAATGGTACTACGTGCTCAAGTATGTTGTTGGTCCGGCATTGCTGTGAGCATTTCAGGTGTTGCAGGTTTCTAATAGTGCCACTGTACATAGTGAGACTGATGTCATGTTGTGGGGATTACTTTGTTTACCTGCAATTAGCATGACATGGCACGGTGTGTCGTGTGGCGGTGCTGGGGTGGGGTTGGCTGACATGGCACTGTCCTCTTGTTGCATTTTGCAAGTGGGTATTCATTTTAGCTGCTTCCATGTGTAACTTCACAAAACTGCATTGGTGGTGTCTGTGTGGGTAGGGATGCACACATTGTGACACTTCCAGGTGAACAATCTCAGGCTGACATGGTATTCCCGGTTCATTCTCCAGACATTCAGGATCAGTGTCAGGTTGAGTCATCATTGATTGTCAGATGGAATATGCCAGGGCAGTGTGCACTCCACAGGGGTGTGATTTCTATGTGAAGTAATTAGCCACTAGCTGTGTACGGGCTGCCTCCCCCCGTGCCCTTTCCCCTCCCATGCGCAGCGGCTGTGCATGTGGTTGGGGATGTGGGGCCACCACCATGTCCACGGCCAGGCCCCGGCGTGTTGCAACGTTGTGCAGGACACATGCTGCCACTATGATCCTGCACACTACTGGGGGAGCGTATAACAGCTGCCCGCCAGAACGGTCAAGGGAGCGAAAGCGTGACTTTAGCACTCCGAATGTGCGCTCCACTATGCCCCTGGTTGTAATGTGGGCTGTGTTATATCTTACCTGGGGTGGCGTGGTGGGGTTCCGAATTGGCGTCATCATGTGGGGGCTGAGAGGGTAGGCACTGTCCCCTGTGGAGGTGGTGATTGGTATCATTGGTGGGGTTGTGACCTTGCTCAGTATCCAACATGCATGCATGTGCAGTGGCATACATACTCACCAAGCAGCCATGTATCGCCATGCCGCCCAGCTTCTAGGTCCCGGCTTAGGGTGGACATTCGGTAAATGAAGCTGTCGTGGGTGGAGCCGGGATAGTTGGCATATACTGAGGTGATGATTCCCTTGGCATTACATGCTACCTGCACGTTGATGGAATGCCAGTGCTTGCGGTTCCTATAGATGTGCTCAGATGCCCTGGGGGGACGTAGAGCCACATGGGTGCAGTCGATGGCACCTAGCACTTTGGGGAATCGTGCCACAGCGTAAAAATCCAGGGCGGCAGCATACCTTTCTGCAGGTGTTCTGGGCAGGTATATGTGCCTGCGGACTGATGGGCGTGCAGTGATGATGTTCAAGACCTGGTGTAGGCAGCGTGACTGGGTGGTCTGTGACACCCCACCCACTATGGCACTTGTCCGCTGAAATGATCCAGTGGCTAAGAAGTGCAGTACATTGAGGACCTTCTCCAGGGGGCTGAGTGCTTGGGAGCACAGGGTGGGTGATGTGAGGTCATCCTCCCACTCACTCACCAGGTCCAGTATGATGTGTGGTGGAAACCTGTACCTCCCATACACCTGGTCATCAGGCATCCCGAAAAGGCTGGTTCTGGGTGTGAATATTCTGGCCCTGACTATCCTCCTCCTCCTCCTTTGGTAGCCCACTGCCACTGCTGCTAGGAACGGTATGTTCATCCTGCTGTCTGAGCTTGTTATTGTTAAAGTCCGCAAATTTATGCTTTGCGCGTGTTCTAGGCGAGCGTGTGACCCGCGCACCCCTGGAATCCAGTTCCCAGTCCAATAGCGTGTGGAAATTCACACGCACCACGGGATACAGCGTGTGACCCGCGCACCCCTGGAATCCAGTTCCCAGTCCAATAGCGTGTGGAAATTCACACGCACCACGGGATACAGGTTCGCTGATGTACTTGCGTGTGTAAGTGCCCGCGCACCCATTAAATACACGTACATAGGCCAATCGCGTGTACGCGCACTTTTGTCCAATTACACGCGATGACACTCTGACGTGCAGTATCTCCACTTGTGCCCCGTCATCACGTGCTGAGTGGGGAACACCCGTGCGGGTCACGTCACAGACGCGCTTATGCGCTGAGGGACTCTGGTCCAATAGAATTGCGTATGCGTGCTGACGCGCTTACGTGCTAAGGGCCTTTCCTCGGATTTCACGCTGACGTGCAGGATTTTCACGTGCCAAATCACTCCGTATCAAGCTGGCCACGCGAAAACACACGGAAGCCCACGCTCCTGCCCAGAAGGCCGAGTTACTGCCCCCCAGTGCCCCGAGCAGCCTCCCACGTGCCATCTGCTGCTGCCTGCCTGCCTGCCTGCCTGCTGCCACCGTGCCCTGCCATTTGGTGCCTGCACATCAGCCATCTGCAGGGGTCCAGTTGCTGTGTCCACCCCTGCTGGAACTGAAGACTCCCGACTGGGATTACATCGCTCCACAGCCCAGCCCCAGGACCCAGTTGCCCACCCACACCTGCCTCTGGGGTTGCCATGTCGGGCACTTCCACATCTGGCACCAGTGGCAACCCCAGGCCAGAGGGGCAGAGGGGCACCAGCTTCACTGTCACCGAAGTTGGTGTCCTGGTGGAGCATGTCCTGGGGCAGTATGATGCCCTCTTTGGATCGTCCCGCGCCAGCAAGGAAGGACGGCAGAGGATCTGGGCCGACTGTGTGGTTGCCATCAACGCGGAGGGGGTGGCAACCCGCGACGTCCTGAGGATCAAGAAGCGCTGGGAGGACTTGAGGTCCAGGACCCTTGTGAAGGCCCGGCGCCTCGTGGAGGGGTGCCGGGGCCGCATGAGTTCCATCCAGATGAGGGTCCTGGAACGCGTACGCCCAGCGCTCCACGCCCAGATCCTTGAGAGGGAGGCCCGTCTGGAGTTGAGCGGTAAGTGTCCATGCATTACTGTGTGAGACAGGGCATGTTGCGGTGTGCTGGTTCTATGATACTTGCCTGTATGTGTGCCATAGGCCATGTATGCATGTATGTGTGCAGGGACATCATGGTAATGCATGTGCGACCAGTGATGTGTGATGCACATGGTTGTTGCATGTGTTGAAATGCCGCATGGGGAGCCCTATGCAGATTTTGAACATGAGAGCATGCCAGTCTCTGTATCTGGACATGGGTGGGGGTGAGGGATGGGTGCTGATGCCAGGTACATATATGGTGCCATGTCTGTGTGCCTGACCTGCGTGTCTGTGACTTATGCATGCCATGGATGCATGACACATGTGTGTGACAATGCACAGATTCAGTAAAGCAGCCAAATTACCCTTGTATCCGCTGTGTTTGGTGTGTTTGGGGCCAGATGGATGTGACTGAGGTGAAGTGTGTGCATGTGATGGGCATGAGCCATGATGCATGTGAGTTACATATCATTGAATGTTTCAAGAGTCCATTGGACATGCATGGAAATGTCCATGGCATGCACCATGCCTGTTACTGTGTGTGTTTTGCCTGGACTGACCCATGTGTTGTGGAGGGACATGATGGAAGTGAACTTTGACAGTGGTGCTCATCTGCTATTGCTTCCTGTCTAGGGGACCATTGTACAGTGCCCTGATGCTTGTGTTCTTTGTCTCCCTCTACGCAGCGGCTAGTGAAGAAGAGGGCGGAGACGGCGCTGTGGAGCAAGGCGGCGGGGATGCCCCCACTGCTGCAGCGGAAGGGGTGGGTGAGCCCCCACAGGGGCCTGCTACGGTGGGAGACGGTGAGGAGCCATCCAGGTTGGTGGTTTGCACAGAGGAGGAGGAGGCCGCCACTGGGGCACACATGGGGCCTGGTGGGGGCATCCCTGCTGGTGCAAGTGTTGCAGTCCAGGGCCAGGGGCAGGAGGCAGCACAGGTCACCGTGGAGGGGCCTGTACATGTCGCTGTCCCTGACCCTGTGAGTGCACCACCATGCACCAGCAGGGATGCCCCGTCCCAGGCCTGTCCGCAGGTAGAGGGGATGTCCATGTCACCTGACTCCCCTCCACCTGCGGACGTGGGAACCCCTGGCCGTGCGGAGAAGGTCCTGATTGGGGTCGTGATGCGCACGGCTGTGATTCGTGATGCCGTGCGTGCTTCCCGGGAGGAGCACGCACGTCATCACGAAGTGCACCGTGCCGACGTGGCCCAATTGGGATCGGCCATGTTCGGGTGTTTCCTACATGTGTTGGCCAATGTGGCGGCCCTCTCCTCCTCTGTGCAGGCTATCCACCAGTCGTTCTCCTTGCCGTCTTCCAGCCCAGATGCCACCAGGGCCCCCTGTGGACCTGCCCCGACCAATGCAGCCAGCTCTGTGGGGATCCCATCCCTGCCACAGTCGGGAGTCAGAGATCCAGCAGGGGTGGACACCAGAGCAACTGGACCCCAGCAGATGGAGGATGTGACGGCATCATCGGGCAGGGCACGTGCACGACAGCGTCGGTGGTTTCCATCAGCCTGGATGCCGTCGTGCTGGCACAGGCAGTTGCGTCGGAGGCAGCAGCAGGCTCAACGTGGGAGGCATCATGGCTCGGGGCCATCAACATCAGGGGTGCAGGCATCGGCCGGAGGGCAGGAGAACCCTGGAATGGGAGTGGCTTCCGTGTGGGAGAGGTTGTGCCAGCGGATAGGTGCGGAGCGGCAGCGGGCAGAGGAGGAACGGCTCACGATGGTCAGGGCGGAGGACTCCATGCGGAGGGCGCTGAGGCGGGCTGAGTGCCTCGAGGGTCTTCGCAGGGAGTTTGAGCTTGACACTGCATTATCCCTGCGGGACCTCGGGGCCAGGGAACATGCCCGCCTCCAAGCCATTGACCAGGAGTTCGATGATGCCCTGGCCCATGACAACAACCAGTGAGCCGTCCGAATAGCCCGCTGCCTTTGTATATAGTTGTATAGTTAGGGTTAGGTTTCCTTTGTTTTTTTGATTTTTCTTTTGGTTGCGATTGGACAATGCACCACTTTTTTGTATATAGTTCAGTTTTTAGTTAGTAGTCATAGTTAGGTTTAATTTGGTTGGGCTCATGGACCCAGGATGATCTTCTTCATGGTTCTTCATTGGCTTATTTTAATTTTTCAGATTATTTTCTTGGACATTCATCTTGTTTTGTTTGATTTGCTTTGTGTTTTTTCTTATTTCATTTCCATTCTACTTGCTGTTCAATACATATTATTTTTTTAATCTTCAATGTGTCGTATCATCTCATTGCTTTCAGGCATGTCATGTTGGGTGTTTTGTCATTCACTTGCAGCCATTGTGTGTGACAGACATGTGTTGAATTGCATTATTTAAATTGGGGTTGTAACATGTAATTGCCTTTGATATGTGGGTGGGTGTGATAGTTGGTTGGCCCTTTTGGCAGGGGAGGATGGGCATTACGGACATGATTGGGGAATGCTGGGACCCAGGTGCAGGGGGGCATGGATTGGACATGGGTGGGGGCCTGCTGGCAGGTGCCCCACAGTGCTGGGGGGGTGGGGGTGGTGGGAGACATGAGTGGGGGCCTGGTGGAGGGTGCCCCTGGTGGCTGGGGTGTGGGGGTGATGGGAGACATGAGTGGGGGCCTGGTGGAGGGTGCCCCTGCACTGCTGGGGGGTGGGGGTGGTGGGTGACATGAGTGGGGGCCTGGTGGAGGGTGCCCCTGCACTGCTGGGGTGTGGGGGTGGTGGGTGACATGAGTGGGGGCCTGGTGGAGGGTGCCCCTGCACTGCTGGGGGGTGGGGGTGATGGGAGACATGAGTGGGGGCCTGGTGGAGGGTGCCCCTGCACTGCTGGGGGGTGGGGGTGATGGGAGACATGAGTGGGGGCCTGGTGGAGGGTGCCCCTGGTGGCTGGGGTGTGGGGGTGGTGGGAGACATGAGTGGGGGTCTGGTGGAGGGTGCCCCTGGTGGCTGGGGGGTGGGGGTGCAGGGGGACATGAGTGGGGGCCTGGTGGGGGCTGCCCATGGTGGCTGGGGGGTGGGGGTGGTGGGAGACATGAGTGGGGGCCTGGTGGAGGGTGACCCTGCACTGCTGGGGTGTGGGGGTGGTGGGAGACATGAGTGGGGGCCTGGTGGAGGGTGCCCCTGCACTGCTGGGGTGTGGGGGTGGTGGGAGACATGTGTGGGGGCCTGGTGGAGGGTGCCCCTGCACTGCTGGGGTGTGGGGGTGGTGGGTGACATGAGTGGGGGCCTGGTGGAGGGTGCCCCTGGTGGCTGGGGTGTGGGGGTGATGGGAGACATGAGTGGGGGCCTGGTGGAGGGTGACCCTGCACTGCTGGGGTGTGGGGGTGGTGGGAGACATGAGTGGGGGCCTGGTGGAGGGTGACCCTGCACTGCTGGGGTGTGGGGGTGGTGGGAGACATGAGTGGGGGCCTGGTGGAGGGTGACCCTGCACTGCTGGGGTGTGGGGGTGGTGGGAGACATGAGTGGGGGCCTGGTGGAGGGTGCACCTGCACTGCCGGGGTGTGGGGGTGGTGGGTGACATGAGTGGGGGCCTGGTGGAGGGTGCCCCTGGTGGCTGGGGGGTGGGGGTGGTGGGAGACATGAGTGGGGGCCTGGTGGAGGGTGACCCTGCACTGCTGGGGTGTGGGGGTGATGGGAGACATGAGTGGGGGCCTGGTGGAGGGTGCCCCTGCACTGCTGGGGTGTGGGGGTGGTGGGTGACATGAGTGGGGGCCTGGTGGAGGGTGACCCTGCACTGCTGGGGTGTGGGGGTGGTGGGAGACATGAGTGGGGGCCTGGTGGAGGGTGCCCCTGCACTGCTGGGGTGTGGGGGTGGTGGGAGACATGAGTGGGGGCCTGGTGGAGGGTGCCCCTGCACTGCTGGGGTGTGAGGGTGGTGGGTGACATGAGTGGGGGCCTGGTGGAGGGTGCCCCTGGTGGCTGGGGTGTGGGGGTGATGGGAGACATGAGTGAGGGCCTGGTGGAGGGTGACCCTGCACTGCTGGGGTGTGGGGGTGATGGGAGACATGAGTGGGGGCCTGGTGGAGGGTGACCCTGCACTGCTGGGGTGTGGGGGTGGTGGGAGACATGAGTGGGGGCCTGGTGGAGGGTGCCCCTGCACTGCTGGGGTGTGGGGGTGGTGGGTGACATGAGTGGGGGCCTGGTGGAGGGTGCCCCTGGTGGCTGGGGGGTGGGGGTGGTGGGAGACATGAGTGGGGGCCTGGTGGAGGGTGACCCTGCACTGCTGGGGTGTGGGGGTGATGGGAGACATGAGTGGGGGCCTGGTGGAGGGTGCCCCTGCACTGCTGGGGGGTGGGGGTGGTGGGTGACATGAGTGGGGGCCTGGTGGAGGGTGCCCCTGCACTGCTGGGGTGTGGGGGTGGTGGGTGACATGAGTGGGGGCCTGGTGGAGGGTGACCCTGCACTGCTGGGGTGTGGGGGTGGTGGGAGACATGAGTGGGGGCCTGGTGGAGGGTGCCCCTGCACTGCTGGGGTGTGGGGGTGGTGGGAGACATGAGTGGGGGCCTGGTGGAGGGTGCCCCTGCACTGCTGGGGTGTGGGGGTGGTGGGTGACATGAGTGGGGGCCTGGTGGAGGGTGCCCCTGGTGGCTGGGGTGTGGGGGTGATGGGAGACATGAGTGGGGGCCTGGTGGAGGGTGACCCTGCACTGCTGGGGTGTGGGGGTGATGGGAGACATGAGTGGGGGCCTGGTGGAGGGTGACCCTGCACTGCTGGGGTGTGGGGGTGGTGGGAGACATGAGTGGGGGCCTGGTGGAGGGTGACCCTGCACTGCTGGGGTGTGGGGGTGGTGGGAGACATGAGTGGGGGCCTAGTGGAGGGTGCCCCTGCACTGCTGGGGTGTGGGGGTGGTGGGTGACATGAGTGGGGGCCTGGTGGAGGGTGCCCCTGGTGGCTGGGGGGTGGGGGTGGTGGGAGACATGAGTGGGGGCCTGGTGGAGGGTGACCCTGCACTGCTGGGGTGTGGGGGTGATGGGAGACATGAGTGGGGGCCTGGTGGAGGGTGCCCCTGCACTGCTGGGGGGTGGGGGTGGTGGGTGACATGAGTGGGGGCCTGGTGGAGGGTGCCCCTGCACTGCTGGGGGGTGGGGGTGGTGGGTGACATGAGTGGGGGCCTGGTGGAGGGTGCCCCTGCACTGCTGGGGTGTGGGGGTGGTGGGTGACATGAGTGGGGGCCTGGTGGAGGGTGACCCTGCACTGCTGGGGTGTGGGGGTGGTGGGAGACATGAGTGGGGGCCTGGTGGAGGGTGCCCCTGCACTGCTGGGGTGTGGGGGTGGTGGGAGACATGAGTGGGGGCCTGGTGGAGGGTGCCCCTGCACTGCTGGGGTGTGGGGGTGGTGGGTGACATGAGTGGGGGCCTGGTGGAGGGTGCCCCTGGTGGCTGGGGTGTGGGGGTGATGGGAGACATGAGTGGGGGCCTGGTGGAGGGTGACCCTGCACTGCTGGGGTGTGGGGGTGATGGGAGACATGAGTGGGGGCCTGGTGGAGGGTGACCCTGCACTGCTGGGGTGTGGGGGTGGTGGGAGACATGAGTGGGGGCCTGGTGGAGGGTGACCCTGCACTGCTGGGGTGTGGGGGTGGTGGGAGACATGAGTGGGGGCCTAGTGGAGGGTGCCCCTGCACTGCTGGGGTGTGGGGGTGGTGGGTGACATGAGTGGGGGCCTGGTGGAGGGTGCCCCTGGTGGCTGGGGGGTGGGGGTGGGGGGAGACATGAGTGGGGGCCTGGTGGAGGGTGACCCTGCACTGCTGGGGTGTGGGGGTGATGGGAGACATGAGTGGGGGCCTGGTGGAGGGTGCCCCTGCACTGCTGGGGGGTGGGGGTGGTGGGTGACATGAGTGGGGGCCTGGTGGAGGGTGCCCCTGCACTGCTGGGGTGTGGGGGTGGTGGGTGACATGAGTGGGGGCCTGGTGGAGGGTGCCCCTGGTGGCTGGGGGGTGGGGGTGGTGGGAGACATGAGTGGGGGCCTGGTGGAGGGTGCCCCTGGTGGCTGGGGGGTGGGGGTGGTGGGAGACATGAGTGGGGGCCTGGTGGAGGGTGACCCTGCACTGCTGGGGTGTGGGGGTGATGGGAGACATGAGTGGGGGCCTGGTGGAGGGTGCCCCTGCACTGCTGGGGGGTGGGGGTGGTGGGTGACATGAGTGGGGGCCTGGTGGAGGGTGCCCCTGCACTGCTGGGTTGTGGGGGGTGGTGGGTGACATGAGTGGGGGCCTGGTGGAGGGTGCCCCTGGTGGCTGGGGGGAGGGGGTGGTGGGAGACATGAGTGGGGGCCTGGTGGAGGGTGCCCCTGCACTGCTGGGGTGTGGGGGTGGTGGGAGACATGAGTGGGGGCCTGGTGGAGGGTGCCCCTGGTGGCTGGGGGGTGGGGGTGGTGGGAGACATGAGTGGGGGCCTGGCGGAGGGTGACCCTGCTCTGCTGGGGTGTGGGGGTGATGGGAGACATGAGTGGGGGCCTGGTGGAGGGTGCCCCTGCACTGCTGGGGGGTGGGGGTGGTGGGTGACATGAGTGGGGGCCTGGTGGAGGGTGCCCCTGCACTGCTGGGGTGTGGGGGTGGTGGGTGACATGAGTGGGGGCCTGGTGGAGGGTGCCCCTGGTGGCTGGGGGGTGGGGGTGGTGGGTGACATGAGTGGGGGCCTGGTGGAGGGTGCCCCTGCACTGCTGCGGTGTGGTGGTGGTGGGAGACATGAGTGGGGGCCTGGTGGAGGGTGCCCCTGCACTGCTGGGGTGTGGGGGTGGTGGGTGACATGAGTGGGGGCCTGGTGGAGGGTGCCCCTGGTGGCTGGGGGGTGGGGGTGGTGGGAGACATGAGTGGGGGCCTGGTGGAGGGTGACCCTGGTGGCTGGGGGGTGGGGGTGGTGGGAAACATGAGTTGGACATGGGTGGGGGCCTGCTGGCAGGTGCCCCACAGTGCTGGGGGGTGGGGGTGGTGGGGGACATGAGTTGGACATGGGTGGGGGCCTGCTGGCAGGTGCCCCACAGTGCTGGGGGGTGGGGGTGCAAGGGGACATGAGTTGGTGGTCATTAGTTCAAGGAGACATGTGCCTTTGCTGGGGGGCATGCCCATGGTGGGTGGGCTGCCTGCGGGACATGACCAGGGATGCAGGGTAGTCCCCTGTGGTGTGGGCTGCCTGCAGGGGCCGTGGAGGGTGTACAGGGTACACCTGGGAGGACCCACACTGTCAAATCACATGTGGAACTTCCCGCGCACCCCTGATATACACGCGCCCAGGCTATTCGCGTGTGGAACTTCCCGCGCACCCCTGAAATACACGCGCCCCCAGGCTATTCACGTGTGGAACTTCCCGCGCACCCCTGAAATACACGCGCCCAGGCTATTCGCGTGTGGAACTTCCCGCGCACCCCTGAAATACACGCGCCCAGGCTATTCGCGTGTGGAACTTCACGCGCACCCCTGAAATACATGCGCCCAGGCTATTCGCGTGTGGAACTTCCCCCGCACCCCTGAAATACACGCGCCCAGGCTATTCGCGTGTGGAACTTCCCCCGCACCCCTGATATACATGCGCCCAGGCTATTCGCGTGTGGAACTTCCCGCGCACCCCTGAAATACACGCGCCCCCAGGCTATTCGCGTGTGGAACTTCCTGCGCACCCCTGAAATACACGCGCCCAGGCTATTCGCGTGTGGAACTTCCCGCGCACCCCTGAAATACACGCGCCCCCAGGCTATTCGCGTGTGGAACTTCCCGCGCACCCCTGAAATACACGCGCCCCCAGGCTATTCGCGTGTGGAACTTCCCGCGCACCCCTGAAATACACGCGCCCCCAGGCTATTCGCGTGTGGAACTTCCCGCGCACCCCTGAAATACACGCGCCCAGGCTATTCGCGTGTGGAACTTCCCGCGCACCCCTGAAATACACGCGCCCAGGCTATTCGCGTGTGGAACTTCCCGCGCACCCCTGGAATACACGCGCCCCCAGGCTATTCGCGTGTGGAACTTCCCGCGCACCCCTGAAATACACGCGCCCAGGCTATTCGCGTGTGGAACTTCCCGCGCACCCCTGGAATACACGTAGCCCGCTCCCCCAGGCCCGATCGCGTGAGGAACTTCACGCGAACCCCTGTAATACACGTAGCCCGCTCCCCCAGGCCCGAGCGCGTGTGAAACTTCACGCGAACCCCTGATATACACGTAGCACGCTCCCCCAGGCCCGATCGCGTGAGGAACTTCACGCGAACCCCTGTAATACACGTAGCCCGCTCCACCAGACCCGATCGCGTGTGAAACTTCACGCGAACCCCTGTAATACACGTAGCCCGCTCCACCAGACCCGATCGCGTGTGAAACTTCACGCGAACCCCTGAAATACACGTAGCCCGCTCCCCCAGGCCCGATCGCGTGAATAACTTCGCGCGAACCACTGTGATGCACGTACCCTGCTGAAATCGCGTGTTAGACTTCCCGCGCACCCCGGTATACACGCACACGTATTTTTTGTCAGCGGGTGTCCGTGTTTGTGGGTACCCCTTTGCACGTCATTTTTCCTGGAGGGCCACAGTATGGGACATTCATCATGGCAGTATATAGGTGCTATTTGTTGGCGCACCTTTTGGCGCACATTTCTTACAGCCGCAGAGACGCTACCGCCTGCTTTCTTGTGGCGGTCGTGTTTGTGCCTGTGTGCTGGTTTGAGCGTGCGCTTTTTTGCCCTATTCTATTCCATGAATACGTGTTGTAGGCGAGCGTGTGGGCGTTCCGCGCACTTGTGCCCTGTACTTCCCCCGTGACGCCCACGTTTTGGCAAGTTGTTCCCCATTCCGAGTGTTACGCCCGTGTTCCGCCTACTTTTGTTGCGTGCGCCGCGCTATGTGCGAATTTCGCTGTGGCCTGTGCGATTTTCGCTGTGACCTGGCGCACGCTGTTAGATGGCCTGTGCGCCAACGTGCGCCGCGCACTTTTTTATCGCACATCCGCTGGTTTTCTCGCACACGGCCTTCCATGAATCGACGTGCGCTGCTTTTCGTGCGATTTTCGCAATTGCACTGCGATTTTCGCTATTCCACTGCGATTCGCACGTTTTTGACCACTTGCGCCGCGCTAATTATTCCATGAATCGGCCTGTAAATCTAATCTGAATGCAAAGAGTGATTATTAACGAATTATTTTCATTTTGGCAGTAAGAAAATACTGCTAGGCCCCGAATCTATACAAAATACCCAACAGTTCCTTGAAGGATGATGCAGGACCTCTGCCCTTTAAAAAAACATTGCAGAAGCAAAGTTCTGGTGGTACAAAATCCAGCCACCATTTTGTGTAACAAACCCACAGAAGCAATTTACTTCACAGTAGATGACTTTAAAAATGCATTCTTTTCCATTCTCTTACATCCTGTGTTGAACACAGGTGTTGAAGGAAGCACAGAAAATGAAGGGCATTTTGATATGGGCACCTGAAATGATGGACATATACAAATAATGAAATAATGCACTCAGTAAAGTACCTGTTGTAGAAAACCCAGATTATAACACACATTTCTTTTCTTTTTTCACATTCTAATGGTCAGGCGATGATGGCTGTCCTCACCCAGAAAACCTTGCAGGGACACAAGCCTCTGGCTTATTTCAGTGGTCTTTTACATCCAGTAATGCAGGGCCACTTTCCATGTCAACATGAACTTGGAGCAGCGGGATTTGCAATACTGAAATCAGCAAAGATTACTATGGGATGCACAGTGGTGCTCTATTTAGAGAATGCACCGTTTGCTATCCTGGGTAAATCCAAATCTACCGTTTCCACCCAATGATCTCCTGGGTATGAAGAAATACTACCTAATATCTCCATTATTATAGTGAGATTCCACATTGTTAATTCAGCAACACTTCTCGACAATCCATTGAACGAATATGACTATGTACACAATTGTGCTATGTATCAGGATATATTAGATGATGTCAGCCCTGGTTAGAGAGCACCCTTTGGAGGCAGGAGAGATACTTTTAATTTACGGATCATCAACGTTTCCCGACGTAGACCAAGGATTGGCCATCACCCCACTAATGTGCAAGATTTCACCACAAACAGAACTTTGCTTTACTAATTAAACCAAAAGAGTTAGGCCTTGTACTAGTTAAAGCATTTGAGATGTCTTTTTGCCTAACCACAATGATTTTGTTTACAGTTACCAAACGGCATTTACAGAACAAAATGCATTGAATCTTGGTTACAATTTTTGTTTGGTTTGATTGTATTACAATCCGTTGTACTAACACTGGTCGTAATACAAACCAGTTAAGTTCTGTTAGAAGACTACAGCATCAGTAAAAATCGCTATTCTCACCTTCCGTCTTCGGTTTAAATACTAAGAACCAATTGTTTTTCAGAAAGATTTCCATGCAGAAAGCAATCTCCTAGTAAATTTAATATTGTATTTCATTCTCATTTCAGAACCTATGTTTTGTCTCAGATGTGGGTAAACCTGGTTCTAAATATAGTCAACTTTCCTTGATTACATACAATGACAATGATTTTTTCTTGTGTATATATGATGTTTATTTGATTTTACAATGACAATGATTCTTTCCTGTGTAGATAAGTTGTTTATTTGATTTTTATTGATAATATTTGTAAATAAACACATGTCCCCTAAATTAAGGAGTTTATAACAGTTGCTATGATTGATTCTAATATCTTCTGTTGCTTTCTTAAAATGTGAGTATAATTTCAAATACTTGCATGTTGGGATTAGGGTGATTATTTTCAACAGCACTACAGTTCCCTGTATACAACATAACATTCTACAATTTTAGAATGGTTTGAATTTTTTCGGCGGTTACCACACCCCCAGTTATACACACTTGTACCCAGCCCAAGGTTCCGCACGCAGGGCTCCCCCCTTTTGTTACAACATCCTTTTGATGCAGCAACTGCTGCAATAGGGTTTAGCTATATAAGCTTATCTTTGAGCATTGACCTGCTCCATCCGGAGACTAGCTATTTTATCCATTGGGGGAATTTTCCGATTCTCCCCTTGGTGGTCCGGCACCCCCTCCCACCCTCCCACTCCCCCTTTCCCTCACACGCAATGGAACAAACTTTGAGTTTTACAGAGGACCAAACAAATGAAATTATACAGGGCACCTCGTTGTTCAACATGCCAGGGGCACTACAAACTACCACCTCTACGGCCTCAGGAGATGAGTTATTGAAACTAAAAAAGAAATGCTTCCGTACTGAGGTCCATGGCCATTTCCTCAGGGAATACCTGAAAGCCAACCTAGTTCCAATGGGCATTACTGTTCGGAATGTTCCTGCTCTATTTCTTGAAGATCAGGAGTACATGATTGGCTTCAGCCAAATCGCCACTAAGTGCAGCCGAGACCTGATGGTCTTAACCATCACGACAGCACAACGGATACACCTTCGAATTCAACTAGATCTAGAAAAAGAAGAAAGAAAATTCCTAAGCATTACCGCATTAGATAATGCCAAAGAAAAATTAAAAGAAATTAACAAAATTATGGACCAATTCATGTCAGATACATTAGAGAAAAACTAGCCAAAGACATGAATGAGTTTAAAATTGAAAAGGTGTATCCATATCTAGCACCTGAATTCAATGAAAACAAGGATAAGGAGAGAGCCCAAAACAATGCAGGGTCAGCAAGACAGAGAAAAAGATGGGTCACCTTTTCTGATACCTCTAGTTCTGGTTCAGGATCAGGAGATCAAAATCATCAGACCAGACCATATCCTCAACAGAGACCCCCATTTCTCCAGCACCAGCTGGCTTTTTTAGGCAGAGGGGGTCCCGGCAACATGTTCTGGGGCCCGCCACCAATGCAAATGTACCCGCAGTGGCACCCCCCACAAGGACGCCGTCGCAACCGACGACGTTAGCCAACATTGACATCCTGCCGATTTTCAATCTCTCAGACTATATCCTTACGGACGAAAAAACAGCTGTCCTAGGCAAAGGCCTTTCATATGTACCCACTAACCCTACTAATTGGTTCACATTGGAGAATGAGCTCCAAAGTTTTTTTTCGGAAAATTTGTTTGAAAACATTCTTCCAAGTCTCTGAGCCACCCATCATGGAAGAGAGCACAGGACTGAAACCAAAATCCACTTTCTGTCCCAGTGACAATGATACCAAACCAGCCCTCATCACATTTGAGAAATGTGTCATACAGGAGATTAAGAAATTGCAGAAGAAACAAATGCCTCTTTGACACAACCTCTCCAATGGAGAACAACAAGCACTCAGACAATTGTCATCTAATAACAATATTGTCATTAAGACAGCTGATAAGGGCGGTGGGACAGTGATACAAAGTCTGAGCCAATATAAAAGCATGGTTGCAACACTTCTGGAAGATGGATATAACTATAAAAAACTGAGTCAAGATCCCACCCAGTCCATCCAACGGGAAATTACGACCAGCACCAGCTATGCTCGAGAACAAAATTGGATCACAGCAGATGAAGAAACATTCCTGAACACCTCCAAGGGCAGCACCCCTGCATTTTATGCTCTTCCTAAGATCCACAAGGACGCCACCAATCCACCCGGTAGACCCATCGTTTCTGGATGCGGCTCCATCTTGGAACCCTTGTGTAAATTTATAGAATTTTTTCTCAAGCCCCTCTGCCAACTTACACCGACATACTTCAAAGACACCATGGCCCTCATTACGACCCTGGCGGAAAGTAACTGACATGACCGCCATAGCGCAAACAGCGTTTCCGCCACTGCACGATGGAGCAAAGTGCGGCTGATTCCGACCCATCGGGCACGAGCATTACGCCATGGCGGAAGTGCAAAGTCCGCGACGGCGGAAATGACCCCAAAACGCCCCTTACCGCCGTCGTACGCTGCCCTAGGTGCAATTCCGCCACCCATCTCAGCGGTCACCGTAATGACCGGTCAGCGCAAACTACGGTCACCGTAAATATACGGAAACGGAAGTAAAAACATGGGGCCGGAACGGGAAACAGCACGCCGTACACCCATAAAATCCGAATCCCAACACAACCATTGAAAAACCGACCCTGAGACACATCCCAACCCGTTAGCCACCCCATTCAAAAAAATAAATATGGGAAAAGTTGCTAAAAAAAGCGCGCGATCGCAAGCGGCAGGTCCACTTCTCCCATGAGGAACTCACCGTGCTCACAGAGACCCTCGAGGAGAATGCTGCCGTCGTCTTCTCGACGCAAATGACGAGGACGGCACTTGCGAACAAGAAGGCCATATGGGCCCTGGTGGCACAGCGGGTAAGTGCGGTGGGGACCGCACCCTGCAACCCACAGCAATGCAGAAAGCGATGGGACGACCTACGGATACGCGTCCGGAGCATACTCTCTGCCAACCGGAACATTGCCACAGCTACCGGGGGAGGATCGGAATCACCCATCAAGTTGACCCCCTGGGAAGAAATCTGTGCCTCCACCATTGGAATGGAGAGCATAGAGGGAGTCGGAGGGATGGAGAAAGGAGTGCAGACATCCGAAGAATCAGGTAGGTGGGCCAAATAAAACTATGCTAAATCCACAATTACCAACCATGTGAAGTACCATGTGTCCCCATAGTGCAATAGAAACACATGTCCAGGAGAACGACCACATACATTGCCATGACAGCCCCCTTTAAAAGTCAGATTAAATACATAAATAATTAAAAATCCCAAAAACACACTCTACATGTGCAGCATGCACACCCTAACTGCAGACTGCAAAATAACTGCATCCCCAATCCACACAAAAATGAGACCACCTCCAAGGCCCTGACCCAAATCACCCCCAGGTACCACCCCAATGCATGTGATACATTGCCATTACAATTACCACAGACCCATAAATAACGCTCGCCCTCCTTTACTCCACCACAGGGTCCGATTCAAACGACGAGCTTCAGGACACCCCTACCAGCACACCTGCAAAGAGGGCCAAGACCAACGGCCAAAGACCCTCCACCTCAACTGCAGACTGCAAAATAACTGCATCCCCAATCCACACAAAAATGAGACCACCTCCAAGGCCCTGACCCAAATCACCCCCAGGTACCACCCCAATGCATGTGATACATTGCCATTACAATTACCACAGACCCATAAATAACGCTCGCCCTCCTTTACTCCACCACAGGGTCCGATTCAAACGACGAGCTTCAGGACACCCCTACCAGCACACCTGCAAAGAGGGCCAAGACCAACGGCCAAAGACCCTCCACCTCAGCTGCACGGATCAAGACACGGCAGCAGCACAAATCGAGTGGCAGCACACTGGAGGGGACTCCAACAGGCACCCCAGCAGCCAGCATGTCCACAACAGCAGCACCACAGGTCCCCCCAATGGATGCCACAGAAGGCACTGCTTCTGGTGGCAGCAGCACCCTAGGTGACACTGCATTCATGCCAGCATGCTCCGACACAGAAAACGGTGCTGGCGAAGTAGGACCCATCCATGACCTGTCTCAATCCCCCTGTTTGTATCATCCCGTACACCATGAGGAAACCACGCAGAGGCACCCACAAGACGACGACTGGCAAACCCCCACAAGGCCTGTGGCAAGGCAACATGAGGCGTCCAGCCCCTCTGTGACACCACCGCAAATGGGCATGGCCCAGCAGAGGCAACAGTCCCTCGAGCAGATGATTGTGCAACAGCAGCAACTGGCCACGCTCCTCAAGGAGCATGCTGCTGAATGTTCTAAGGCAGCCATTGAAACATCTACTGAGACACTTACGGCAGAAATGGAGCGAAGTACCGAGAGCCTGAGGGGACAAATGGAGAGAAGTACCGAGAGCCTGAGGGGACAAATGGAGAGAAGCACCGAGAGCCTGAGGGGGGAACTGCATGCGACGTCCAAAGACGTATGTGGTGAACTTGCCGCTGTGCGCCGTGTGCTCACTGAGCTCTCACAAACCCTTAGGGACATGCATGGACGTGAGCAGGCAGAGACATCATCCGTTGCAAGTTCCGTCCAGGGCAGCCCCCAACGTAGATCTGGGAGGAACCGGCACTCCACAGGCAGGGGTGCCCCTGATACCCGGAGAGGGGGCTTGCAATAGCGTCTGCCCACTGACAATGAGCGACTTTGGACACTGGTGTTCGGGGGGGAGGTAGGAGGGTGGAGGGGGTGTGTTGTGCTTCATTGGGTGGCGGGTCGATTGGGTGTGTAATGTCATTTCACATCTGCAATACAATTCTTCATATTCATCCAATGAGATGTGTGGACATTGATCTTTGTGTACGAGGCCTATCTTGGCGTACAGTCCACATTGTGCATGTTCCAGACACACACAGTGCCACAAGTCCCGTGTCCATGTAACAGCCACCAGGCGTGAGTGCTAGAAGCATGCATCTATGATATTCTGACGTAATTCACGGGCCTCCTGTGCCTCGTGGACCCCTTGAGGTGCTGCCACATCCCCACCCTCATCATGACCATCTTCAGGTGCTTGCAGTTCTGCGTCGGGGGGCATGGCCACATTCCTACGTACGCACATGTTGTGTAGCATGACACATGCCATGACCATCTTTGCAACCTTCAAATGGCGGTACAGGAGTGCCCCGCCAGACCTGCTGAGGCAGCGGAAACGAGCCTTCAGTAGGCCGAATGCCTGTTCTATGACCACACGGGTACGTGAGTGGGCATGGTTGTAGTCCTCCTCATGCTGGTCCTGTGGGTTCCGGATTGGTGTAAGGAGCCATCTCTTCAGTGGATACCCGGCATCACCTGTATGTGGACAACAAAGGATGTTTGTGGAATGTCATTGCTACGTACGCATCCCCCCCCCCTTCCTGCCAGGTCATTCATGCATCACCTACCCCACATACTCATGCATTAAATGAGACTCACCGAGTAGCCAGGATCGGTGCCCTGCGTGTCGCTCCATGTAGCGTGGTATTGTAGAGTTCCGCAAGACCATAGAATCATGGGTTGATCCTGGAAATCGGGCACGACAATGTGTAAAGATCCTGTTGGAGTCACACACCATTTGTACATTGATAGAATGATATTGTTTCCGGTTGCGGTACTGGGCCTCCATGGCATGTGGGACAACCAATTCCACATGGGTGCAGTCGATGGCACCAATGCAACCCGGTATGCCGCCAAGTGCATGGAATCCCACTTTTGTGTTTGTAATCTCCTGCTCCGAGCGTGGTAAAGTGATGTAGTCGTCTGAGTGCTTCAGGAGGGCATCAAGCACTTGGAACAGTGTCCGTGAGAATAGTGGCTGTGAAATGCCATGCAACTGTCCGACTGTGTGCTGGTAGGTGCCTGTGGCCAGGAAGTGGAGTACAGACACCACCTTCAGTAGGGGTGGGATGGCGGTTGGGCTATCTATCATGCTGACAAGGTCAGTGTGTGTCATGTCGACAATGGCGGTTATGGTGTCCCGGTCCAAACGGCTCAGCTGTGAGGTTGAACGGATTAGCTCGGAGGCGTGGGATTGCGGGCTGCCTGCGTGGTGGTAGTGGCTGTGCTGGTGGGGCTTGCTGGCCATGCCTTGCCCTCCTCCTCCTCCTCCTCCTCCTCCTGCGTCTCCTCTGTGCGGCCGGTTGTTGTAGTAGTTGGCGTTCATCTTCTTCTTGAAGTTGGAGTACTTGCAGTGCAATCAGGTCCCCAGGCCCAACATCGCTAGTCCTGCCGGTAGCATTCTGGAGTGGGTGTGGTTGGGGGAGGGGGTTGGGTGTGCAATTTATGTGTTTTCAGGCTGTATGGCCTTCACCTGTGGAGATTCATTCCACCTGTGTCAGCTGCAATGCCTTTCGTGCGAGCACGTCCCGCACACAACGCTGCAATTCGACGCATGGCATCTTGCATTTACATTCATATTCTTAATCCCGATGGCAGTGAAATATTGGTTTATATGTTAATTCTGCTATGGTCCCATTGTTGCACATACTATATTTGCATTCGCGAGCAGACTTGTGAAGGGTCAGTGGAATGTAGTGCTCGATCAACGGTGGACCCTCATGCAGCACTGTACCGACGTTCACCGACGGGCGGGGAGTCCCATTAGTGATTGAGGCCAGTTACCATTTTCACACACAGCCGCACTACATAGATGTATTTGTGAATACAAGCGGTCACAGATGCCTTTTCGACGTGATGTTGCAAATTAGGAATTCGAAGGACAGCGCTTTCGGTTTTCAACTAGCGGCGTGGAGACGCCCACAGGTCTGACTGGAAATATAACGTTCTATTGTTGAATGTCCTTGGGACAGGGCCCATGACGGGAATGCAATGATTGATATGAATTGGATGGGATGCGCTATAGCGTAGTGGACGATAAGGCAGGACGTTCCCAAATACATGTAACTTCACTACACAAGGAATCCGGGCAGGAGCACAGTGGATTTTGAAGACTGCATTACGCACAGACTCAATGGAAATTTTGAATGTTATGTGAGTAAATATTCAGGCGTTTTCATACCGGGATGAGGGAATGATGAATGGATGCATGGACAGATGATTTAATTGGGAGTCTGCCATGTACATGGCTATTTGGAATCTATCCCCTTCCCCTGCGCTATGTGATGCAAGGCTGCCATAGTGGGACCATCGTCTGTCTGCACTTGTTGAACCCTCCCTGTCTCGACGCGCCTTCAATCACTTGTGTCTATGCACGTTGATAATCCCATCTGATGGATCCTGTTCTGACAGGCGCATGCACACAGACACTCGTTTGTAATAGTGTATTCACCTCGATTTATGTCGTTATGATTCGCAAGTGATTTTTGGGTGCAATTGATCCTTATGAGTGGGCTAGCATGCATATGGTTGTAGGTTTGGTGTGTTGAATGAAGTGAGTAATACATATGAAGTTCGGATGCCCATACTATTATTTTTTTCATTTGGGTGACAGGTATCTCCTCCCCTTCTGCCGCTGCCATCTGTACGCCACTCCTGCAGATGGCTTCTACAGTCGACACCTGCAGCTTCGAGTTAATCAGTGGAGCACCATTACGATCTTATGGGACGATCGCCAATGGGCCACATGCCCTTACGCAGTACTAGTGGCTAGGAGCAGCATACCTACCTTCCAGCTGGACTAGTGCCTACTTCATGGGACGGCCCTGCGGTCCTAGGCGCTTCCATGTTGCCTTTTTGGACGTTGATGTAGCCCCTGTGTACCATGAAGGTACAGGGCGTCACACAAGGGGAAGCTGGTCATTTATTGCGGATGCAGCCCACAGTAATGATGATCATTTGGGAGTTTATGTTCAAATGGCTGTATGGGCTTGGTGATTTTGATGTGCATTACATTTATATTCAGATATTAACCGTGTAGCGTTATTCTTTGCTAGTAATGTGGCATATTCCGATTTGTGGCGCGATGTATTGTGAGGTGATCTGCATTGGGTTCCGGCTTCTGGGTACAGTTGTGTGGTACGTGCTTATGCTGATGGTTGGTTTGACTACTGGCAAGTGTACAGGGCTGGTGCAGTCTCCCTCAGGTTACTGCTTTGAATGTTGATTTACACTGGTGGCAACCGATGGGGGACTGTTGTTGTTTTGTCTCATGGGATTTTCAGTTCATTTTGGTGTACTTGCACCTTCAGATGCCTGTGCTGCATCAGTACAGCAATGGTGTCTTGCCAAATGTGGATGGCCACTCACAGGGCACTTGGGGCCCCTGCATGCATTTGTTCGTTGGCATGCATGGGTGACTTGTGCATTTCACTGGTTGCATGGTGTGACTACATTGCGCCTACGAGGAGTTGTGCAATGTAGCCAGGGAGTGGAGTACAGGCACTCAGTAGGGCCATTTACGGTTGGTTCGCCATGCCGTAGTTCTCGCCATGGCGGAATGGTACTTTCCGCCATGCTTGATGGCGTTAAGTGAATGTCCGCTGGGGTCAGCATTCGCGTACCGTTGCGCCATGGCGGATATTGCGGTTTTGCAAGGCGCGCGTGCGCGTACTTGGTGCAGTTAGCGTTGGCGTTCACTACGGTGTCGCTAATGGCATCGTACTTTACGGTGACGGGTCATGATCGCAACGGGCGGTATTCGATGGCGGTATTACATTTCCGCCATCGTTTTTCATATTCCGCCAGGGTCGTAATGAGGGCCCATGTCTACTATCAACATCTTTGAAAATCTTCCATTTGACAACAACCATGATACTCTAGTCACGCTGGACATCAAGGCACTATATACCAGCATTCCCCAGACAGCAGCCCTGGAGTGTATGAGACACCACCTTACTCACCATATGGAGCAAAATAGAGTACCTGTCAACTTCATTCTTGAACTCCTAGAAATTGCATTGACAAAAAACTTTTTCACCTTTGATGAAACATTCTATTTGCAGATTAGTGGCACTGCATTGGGGGCAGCATTTGCCCCCAGTTTAGCCATCATCTTCATGGCAGAGTATGAAGCCTCATTTGTGCTGAACCAACAGAATCCATTTTTTTGACAAAATTCTAAATTGGTACAGATACATAGATGACATCCTGTTTGTCTGGAAAGGAACAATACCTGAGCTCGCTACATTCCACACATGGTTGAACACTCAAGCAGCAGAGATTCAATTCACTCTGAACAAAAGTCAAATAGCTATTAACTTCCTGGACTACTTCCTGGACTTAACAATCACTACAGATGACAACAGGCTCCAATGCACACTGTATGGTAAAGAAACCGACCGCAATACACTGCTCCACTTCAACAGCAGCCACCCGCAAATCCTGAGAACTAATCTACCATTTGGCCAATTTCTAAGAGTACGCAGGAACTGTTCAGAAACTCAACAATACCGACAGCATGCATCACACCTCGAATCCAAACTCCTGGCACGCGGCTTCCCTAGAAAACTAGTCAAGAACACACGCAAAAGAGTCTTATGCATCCCAAGGGAAACCCTTCTCCACCCCAAGAACCATGACACACCTGAAGATCGTATCACCTGTGTGACCACTTTCGGACCAGATACTAACAGTATCAAAAAAATCATTAAACAATTTTGGCCCCTTGTCCATCAAAACCTTCCTGATGAACCGATACCCAGGATGGCTCTCAAAAGATCAAAAAACCTTAGTGAATGGCTCACGCATGCTCGCCTGCCAAAGAGGACAACCAGAACTGGGCTGTGGAACCTTAGAACACCAACAGGTCACCACCCATGCGGCAATTGCACAGCCTGCAAGTACACAAGCAAAATCAAATCCTTCAAAATTGAAGAAAAAGAATGGTCCCTTCGGCGATTTACCAACTGCAAGACACTGAATGTGATATACGCCATAGAGTGCCCTTGTGGCCTACGGTACGTGGGCCAAACTACAAGACCAGTACATAAACGTATTGGGGAACATCGTTCTAAAATAAGATGCGCTCCATCACAGCACCTTTGGTCTCCAACTTTTGGGAATTCAAACATACACAAGATCAGTTGAAATGGTGGGTCCTTGACAAAATTCAGTACACCTCGAATATCAACAATGCCTTAAACTGGGGGTGTGGCCAGCGCGCGGACGATGCGGACGTGAGCCGAGTGAGCTCCCGCAAGAGCCAAAATAATCCTGCATTTTCATCCTGATTCCTGGGGATTTCGTGCGGCATAAACACTGCGACCGAGCCGATAAAGTTACGGGCTCGGATTGACGGAGGTGGTGGCACCTACCTGCCCAGACGACGGAGATAAATCCACATTTTGCTGAGGCCCGGCAGCAGAGCTACACAACCAAAATGGCCGCCGGTGTCTGAGGACGGACTTCCTCCGCCTGATTGAGAGGCCCGAGACGACCTGACACGGCGGGGCACGGGACAGAACGTGAGGCGGACGCCCGGGACCATCCTCTCTTCCTCCACCGCGGAATCTGAGACTATTCACCGGCTGAGCCCCGCTGACAGTGGTGTGCGGCTCCTACCTCCTGACTCATATCCACTTTGGGACACCACGCCGTGACTACAACCGCGTTAGGAGTAAGTGATCGAACCTTGCCAACAGGGTGCCCGCTGAGGACTGTACCGTACCAGCGGAGGGGGGGCCACCACCCGCTTGGGTGAACAACTAGAGGCGCCGGAGGTCCACGCGTATTGTGAAGGCCCACTAAAGGGCGCTGGGCCTCAAAGTACTCTCGTCATATAAGCCCCAGGTCCTGGTGGAGGAGGCTTTTGGAACTCACACCTCCCCCCCCCATTTGACTCGCTGCACGGCCACCATCCCACACACCTGGGGGGTACGACCACTCCAACGGTGTACATACAATAATTCCCGTCCCGTCGTAGCAGACACCCCACAACTCCCGAAAATATGGGGAAGGACAGGCAGAAGAAACCATCTACACAGAGCAGCATAGACCAGTTTGCCATCGCTACTACCCCGGTCCCGGCGGACCCAGCAACACGACCAAACTCCCCCACGGGAGATGAATCCCTCTCCTTACGGGACGTAATGGCAGCCATCGCCAACTCTCACTCCTCCATGGAGACCAAAATAGACAGCATGGCAGCGGATGTCTCCTTCCTATGCCACGATCTGCAGAAGTTGACTTCCAGAACAGGAGAGGTGGAACACCGCATCTCCGAAGCGGAGGACAACATCGGCGGGATCAACCGTCAGCTGTCCCAAGCCTTAAACCGCCTGAAAGCCTTGGAGTCGAGAGTGGATGATGGAGAGGGAAGGTCCCGCCGCAACAACGTTCGCATCCTGGGCCTGCAGGAGGGGGAAGAGGGACAATGCACAGAATTGTTCCTGGAGCAGTGGCACGTGGACATCTTTGAGCCCCAATCCTTCTCAAAATTCTTTTCGGTGGAGAGGGCTCATAGAATACCTTCGGGCAAACCACTCCCGGGCGCTCCGCCCCGGACTATCATCGCTCGCTTGCTTAACTACCGCGAAAGGGATGCCCTTCTGCAACTGTCACGCTCGCAAGGGACGATCACCCATAACGGCTCCCGAATCGCCTTCTTCCCTTACTATACCCGAGAAGTGCAGAGGGCACGGCAATCCTTTGAACCACTCAAGAAACAACTTGCTCAGATGAATGTGAAATACGGCCTGCTCTTCCCGGCCCAACTTAAGATCTATCATAAAGGCACTACTGTCCACTTCAATGACCCACAAGAGGCCTGGAAATGGGCAGAGGCTCACATAGAAGGCGATTGGACTGCAAGACCAAGAAGACCGAGAGGAGGACCCCGACCCAGACCGAGGCGGGCCTCCCTGAGGAGACACCCAGAACGGGGGGGACAGGAGATCCTAGAGCCACAGGCACAACAAGAAGAGGAATGAACTAACTATAGTCCCCTACTAGGACCTTAGAACACTGCTGGGACACACGAGTGTGTACCGCCCGCGCCTCCGATATCAACGCGCAATCTACCCACCATGGAAGAAGTCGACGATGGGCGCAAGGTGGGAACTCTGGGGAAAGATCTGAACTCTCCCCTGGTTAGACCTCTCTTTCCCCCCCCCCCTCTCTTTTTCTTGCTGGTTTCGACCCTATCTAAGGGTCTGGTTTTTGAGCTGACACCTTAAGTTGAAGGATCAGCATGTTTGGGCGACAGGTAGTCCGTGTTGGGGTGGAGTATGGGGTGGGGGTGTGTTGGGAAAGTTTAAAATTTTGTTGGTTACTTCAGGACTGCCACTTGCTCATGGGCTGAACTACTCACTGTCCCTTGTCAGGGACGTCTTGCACTGTTCCACAAGGCAACCCTGCTTCCTTAGTACAGGCGAGAAATACACCGCCATCTCTTATGGATCGCTATACCCTGAAAATCCCCATCATACGTAGTAAATATCCTCTACACAAACTCACACATCCCTCATGCAGCACACTAAATCCTTGAAACTCCTCACTTGGAATGTGAATGGGATGGGGTCAGGAATCAAACGGCGCCTTATCATGCAATTCCTAAATAGACATTCCCCTGATGTGGCCCTCCTGACGGAAACCCACTTGGCTGGGGTAAACTGTGCTTTTTTCCAGAGAACTAACTATCGCCTTGCCTTTCATGCAGGGTACACAATGGGCTCCAGGGGCACCCTCATTCTGATACACAAATGTATACCATTTATTCAACATACCGTAGAACAAGATCCCAGGGGCCGATACATGTTCATCCTGGGAATGATCTGAGGTCAAAAGGTGGCAATTGTCTCGATTTATTCTCCACCGGGTCTGGGACAGGAATTACTGGATGACCTCATCACCCTTATAGGGAAACATCACCCTGACATATACATCCTAGGGGGGGATTTCAATGACACCATGAACAACAACACTGACCGCTCCCACCTCCGGAATCGTAACCCAGATACCCCTACCAAATTAGCCAACTTTACATCTGCTCTTGGGTTCCGGGATGTATGGAGTGAGCTACACCCCGATGTTAGGGAATATTCGTTCCACTCTGGTGCCCATGGTTCTATGTCCAGACTGGATTATTTTCTTCTATCACACACCGACCTTTACAGGGCAATGTCTGCAGAACTGCTCCCTCGGGGCATCTCGGACCATTCACCGCTTTCGATGGAAATATGTATGCAGGGCGCCCTCCCCCCCAGAACGTGGAGACTTAATAGCTACTACCTGGGGTTCCCAGAGCTGATAGATCGCCTAGAGGAAATATCCGCCGAATACTTCGAAATTAATGAAGAATCGGTAGATAACCCCGTGACAGTATGGGAGGCATACAAAACAGTGCTCAGGGGTGAAATCCTCTCCTGGACGACACAAACGAACACCCGGCTCCAAAAGATACTAGAGGCCGAGGAGGAAGTGAGCGACAGGGAGGCTAAACATATTTCCGATCCCACGTCTGAAACCCATCGCTCCCTCCAACGCACCCAAGAGCGCCTTCGGAACAGAGCGATGGATGACGCTAAGCAGGCCCACTGGCAGGCTAAAGCGAGAGTATACGAACTAGGGGAAAAAGCGGGCAAAATGCTCGCCTGGCTGCAGAAAAGAGACGAAGGACAACGCCATGTCTGGGAAATAGTCACACCACAGGGCGACAGCTATCACTCAGACGCTGAGATTGCTGAAGCCTTCTCGATGTTCTACGCAGACTTGTACCGAGCCCCAGCCTCTCCACTAGACCCCTCCCTCTTAGACGAGCTATTGTTGCCGACGCTCTCCGTGCAGCAGAGGGAACATCTGGACTCCGCCTTATCAGAGGCCGAGATTTCAGAGGCAATATCTCAGCTCCAGCCGGGGAAAACAACGGGCCCAAACGGATTCCCTGTTGAAACCTAGCAAAAGCTAGGAGCAGACAAAATGGCGGCCCCCCTGCACAGAATGTTTCTTGCCGCCCGGGAACAAGGGACTCTCCCACCAGACCTGTGTAAGGTGACCATCGTGGTCATACCCAAACCTGACAAACCTCCACACAAATGTGGTTCCTACAGACCTATATCATTGATTAATGGAGAGGCCAAGGTCCTCGCAAAGCTCCTGGCGAACCGGTTACAACTGGTTGCATCCACCCTGATTCACCCAGAACAATGTGGATTTATGCCCCACAAATCGACCCGGATGAATCTACGCCGTCTCCATCTGGCAACGGAGAGATCTCCGATTATAATCGGACCTTTGGCCCTGCTGGCAATTGATTTTGAAAAAGCATTCGATTCAATTCGATGGGACAGCCTTTGGGAGATCATGCGCCATATGGGATTCAGAGAAGTCTTTTTAGGATGGGTACAATTACTCTATACTAACATCCAGGCGGAGGTAAGGGTAAATGGATGGTCCTCTCGATCCTTCCCCTTGGGCCGAGGTACGCGGCAAGGATGCCCGCTCTCCACCCTTTTGTTTGCCCTTGCAATCGAACCACTCGCTATTTGGCTTCGCCAAAATACTGCCTGGACGGGGTTTAGTTGGCCAGAGGGCTATGAGGACCGTACATCTCTTTACGCAGACGACCTCCTTATATACCTGGGAGACCCGCCTCAATCCTGCCCCATCGTAACACAGCTGCTCGTCCGCTTTGGTAAATTTTGCGGACTCAGAATCAACTGGGATAAATCAGTTTTCTTCCCTGTAAAGGGTGGAGAGCAGGCCATCCCCCAGGAGTGCCCGTACCGAGTTGAATGACAAGGCTTTCGATACCTGGGAATCTGGATATCCGGGGACCTGACAAGTTATGTAGAACATAATCTCCGACTGATCACAGACCGGTTCATTATCGATGTCCAACACTGGAAACTTCTCCCCCTGACCCTTATGGGTAGAGCGGCACTCTTTAAAATGATGACCCTTCCCAGATACCTTTACGTCCTTCAGAATGCCCCACACAGAATCCCAGACTCAGAGTTTCACCTAGTAGAGACACTTCTTAGGGACCTTATATGGGGGGGGGGTCAACCTCGAATAGCATTAACCACTCTCCAGAGATCGATCTGGGAGGGGGGAGTGGGAGTCCCCCGTCTCCAAACCTACTACTGGGCATCACAACTGGCTGTGGTTAATGATCTTCTTCACGGGAATCGGGACCTACCTCACATACACGCTGAGATAGCTACTATACAAAATGCAGACCCGCTGACCATTCTCTATCAACCCCTCCCGAGAACCCCCCCACCCACAACTACAACGCACCTCACTATGGTCTGGAGACAAGCACACCGGTTCGTTGGGTGGGACAATAAAGTCACCATCGCACAACCTCTCTGGCAAAATAATAATCTAGCTGCATCCCGTGAACTTGAGCCATAGCCCAACTGGATGAAAGCACGGGTCACGAGAGTGGGGGATATGCTCACAGATGGGAAACTGACCTCATTTGAAGATCTACAGTCACATTTCCAGATCCCAAATACGGAACGGCACATTACATACAACTAGCCCACGCTTTAAGAACCCACTTAACAGCAGACACAAGGCTACCGGACTACACCCCCATAGAGCGCAACATCCTACCAGCGTATATTCCCACCAAATGCACTTCCATCTTATACAGTGCCATATCCTCCTTTGCTACCCCCGAACTGAATGAGCTCAAGGCGAAATGGGAAGCGGATGTGGGGGAAATAGATCCGGAGGACTGGATACAAGTCCTCATGCATCCTCGAGAAATTGCTATCTCCTCTAGGCTCCGACTGGTGCATTTGAAGATACTGCACCGGGTATATTACCCTAGGACGCGACTATACGGCTGGAAAAGGGCCCCAAACCCAAATTGTCTCCGATGCGGGGAGGAGGAGGGAACCTTCCTTAACATCTTGTGGGCATGTCCCCGGATACAAACCTTTTGGAATGCATGCTGTGGGGAGCTCTCCAGGGTCCTGGGCCGGACCATACCACTGGACCCAAAGGCCCTACTCCTGGGAGTACCTAATGAAATCGAGGCTAACAAGTGGGAGAGATTGCTCCTACACACGGCAACAGGGCTGATCAAGCGTAATATAGTGCAGAAATGGGGAGCCCCTGACCACCCGACAATGGATCAATGGAAACTGGATATGGACGTGTGCGCCATGATGGAGCATAGGATCTATTCTGCAAGGGGCTGTCCCAACAAAGCCTCGAAAATTTGGGATAGATGGGAAGAAGAAGCGATCTAAGACTCCCTCCTGCATGCTGGGGAGCGTGCAATGGGTATTACGTACTACACGCTAATATATGTACTAAGGAAGACTCTTGACCACAGCTGATATGTGTACTGCCTTTGTTGATTGAGACTGACCATGATAGTCCTTATGTTGATTTGTTTTTGTTCTTGTGATTGTTGTAATACAATAATAATAATAAAATACTTTATTAAAAAAAACAATGCCTTAAACTATAAAGAGGCTTGGTGGATTTTCAAATTGCAGACAATCGAACACGGGCTGAATGAAGCCTCGCCTCCCGAAAATTATTACCATAACTGAAGCTTTGGGAACACCTATTCTCTACTCTACAGTAGTATGGGTCCAGTATGCTAGATTTCCACATGAGGACCTTAGCCGAGTGACCATGTCCAGCCACACCCTGTGACACTGTAGACACATTCTTCCTCAGGTGTAAACCACGCCTGTAATTTATGATTCACTGTAGATACACTGGTCCCGCCGCTTACAGTTCGCTTCCAACCAGGTAGGGCTTTTTAGATTACCTTACCCTCTGGTTCCTATACAGGGCCCGCACCACGCGTTGTTACCAGCCGACACTGCTGTCCACCTACAAGGTCGGCACCACACATAGTTCACGCAATCTCTAGCCCTAACACACTCTTCGCGGCGCATGCGCGAGTGGACTAGTGTTCTTGCATCAGGGACTACACACAGTGCCGCCGAGCTGTACCACTAACTCTCAGCACATGCGCACAGGTGCACGCCATTTTTTCATTGTTAGAGACACTGATCTATAACACATGCGCACATCGGACACTACACCATCCAGCCAAACACCAGCCCGGATGCAACCTCGAACTCTGCATCAGCGGATGACCACGCTTCTTACAGTCCTCTGGAGGTAGGCACCCGCTTACAGCAGGCCGCCGCCCGTCCTCCCCAGGCTGCAATCTTTATTATACGTTACTAGGCTACGTTCCTGAGCGACTCGCTTCAATGTCTGCCACTTTGCATTTTTCGGGAGTCACTATCGAACGATCGTACCAGTTCAATTTGCCTTGTATTGACTCCGGTCCACATAGACACACGGATTCAACTACGGCGCAGCCCTACTACAGCCCACTCCTATGCTGGGCTAAAACCGGAGGTACACTTTATAATTAAACTGACAGTATTATGTTAGACTACTTGTCATAGTATTCACCACGCAGTATCCTTATTCTTCTCTCCCTTCCTTCTTTTTTCCTGTGGTGTGCTAGATTTCCAGCCCTTCCAGCGGTCCCCCCCACCTACACCAGACGCTATCTAGAATGTCAAACTAGGGCCGGTTACGCATACTGCTACTGGATCTCAACCACTACGTTCCAGTCCAAGTTTGATTCCTACCCTTCCCCTCGCAGCCCAGACATATCCAAGGTCAGTTTGCTTTTAATAGCTCCCATACCAGAATACACATCCATATGTGTTTCTGTGTCCTCTCTTTTAACTGTTGACCCAGCATTACTTGCCGTGAATGTGAAAATACAAGCATGTAATCTATCTAAAACAGGCCATTTCTGTTTTCTCTTCTTACACATTATTTTAGGCTATAACAATCCTTCTGGCCCAGAAGAAGGCTGTTCATTCTAAAGCTGAAACATCACTGCATCAGGTCTTATCCGGCCACCAGTTAAACATCAGGGAATTCCATTTCCCGACGTAGACCAAGGATTGGCCATCACCCCACTAATGTGCAAGATTTCACCACAAACAACATAACTTTGCTTTACTAATTAAACCAAAGGAGTTAGGCCTTGTACTCTTTAAAGCATTTGAGATGTCTTTTTGCCTAACCACAATGATTTCGTTTACAGTTACCAAACGTCATTTACAGAACAAAATGCATTGAATATTGGTTACAATGTTTGTTTGGTTTGATTGTATTACAATGCGTTGTGCTAACACTGGTCGTAGTACAAACCAGTTAAGTTCTGTTAGAAGACTACAGCATTAGTAAAAATCGCTATGCTCACCTTCCGTCTTCGGTTTAAATACTAAGAACCAATTGTTTTTCAGAAGGATTTCCATGCAGAAAGCAATCTCCTAGTAAATTTAATATTGTCTTTCATTCTTATTTCAGAATCTATGTTTTGTCTCAGATGTGGATAAACCTGGTGCTAAATATAGTCTACTTTCCTTGATTACATACAATGACAATGATTTTTTCTTGTGTATATATGTTTATTTGATTTTACAATGACAATGTTTCTTTCCTGTGTAGATAATTTGTTTATTTGATTTTCATTGATAATACATATAAATAAACACATTTCCCCTAAATTAAGGGGTTTATAACAGTTGTTATGATTGATTCTAATATCTTCTGTTGCTTTCTTAAAATGTGAGTATAATTTCAAATACTTGCATGCTGGGATTAGGGTGATTATTTTCAACACCACTACAGTTCCCTGTATACAACATAACATTCTACAATTTTAGAATGGTTTGAATTTTTTCGGCGGTTACCACCCCCCCAGTTATACACACTAAAAAACATTCTGGACAATCAGGTGTTCCAAACGGACATATCCCACAAGCAGCACCTCTTTATCCAGGTGACTGAGCCTTTGTGAGGAACCACATCAGGAAGTGGAAAGAGGAGTCCTTAACTGGTCCACATACCGTCATCTATTCAACACCAACTGCTGTCAAGTTCGAAGGACGATGGGGACCACCACATAATTGAGCTTTACAAAGATAAAAGCACTGTCTCCAAAAGCAAAATATAATAGGGAGTATAACAGAACTTTCTTTCGGTTTTCTTACAGCCATTAGCATTTATAAAAAAGCCAGCAAAAGAGGGTGTCGAAGAAGTTTATAATGCAAAAAGTGTAGCAAAGAAAGTGTCATTTTCAGGTTTCTGGAGCGTAATGAAGTTAATATGGTTTAGTATAGTATTAATTATTTTGCTTTATTTGATTTGTAAAGAAAAAAGTGAAAGACAAATGAATGAAAAAAGAAAGATGGGAAAAAGAAATATAATGAATGGGGAGAGCTTTCACCATGGCACTCAAGAGGAGCATGATTCATTAACAGGAAGGATTTGGTATGATGAAATGATGCATGTGTGAAGAGAGAGAGTAAATGGCACTTGCTACGTCTGCTCTCTAATTCCACATGTAGTTAGAGTGTCCAAGCTTTTCCTGCCCCAAGCTGTGCCCCATGAAGAGGCGGAATGCCTAATGAACTTGTTTCTCTGTAGAACTAGAAGTTTATTCCAGAGGAAAAAATTAAGCTGTTCACTGGGTCGATGAAGGGTGAAATCTGTATGAAGACAATATCGTAAAATTAACACAAATGCTTTAAAATGAGGAAACCCAGCATAAGGTGGTGGAGTATGCCACTGAGGCTCATAAACATGGGGAATTACAAATAAGAAACCATAAGAGATTGCAATGCACATTTAAAGAAGGGGAAAGTGTCCCCTGGTGTCACACAATGCCACTGATGAGAATAGTGGGAGAAGTAGGGTATGGGACAAATGGGAGGGGGGAATAATGCAATGTTGTGCTTAAGGATTGGCAGGCTTTTGGGGAAAACATGTTCATGCATTAACATGGTTACATGAAAAACATCAACCAGTTGGCATAAGGAGCTTTACATGATTCCCTTTGTGCATATACCCATCTGCTGTATTAATGGCATGGAGTGTGTGCCCTTGTCACCTTGCACAGCCCTGCACTTGTGGTGCCACAAAATAGCACTGCCATGAAGATTGCATTGCAGGGAAAAATAGCACAACAAAATAAGCAGCAAACAATATTGAGGAGGAGAAAGCTCAAAGGCAAGTATTTCTCAAGATAAAGCGCAGTGAACCTGGATACAATCCTGCATGAGTACTGTTTATTCTCCACAACTGCCACCTTTTATTCACTTCCAGGAGCACAGGCTGCAGAAAATTCGAAATGGCTGCAGCTGAATTAATATGAGTTATTGGATCTGCCAAACTGAACAGCAAAAGATTTGAACACAATTAAAGAGGAGATGAGGGCATTGCACTACATGGCCGTTCAAAATCATTTTGTTTTGGACCTCCTAGATAACATCAAAGGAAATGTCTGTGCCAAGATTGGGACATTTTGCTGTACAGCCATACCTGATGGTGAGACCTTTATTGGAACTTTAAATGCAGCCATTCAAGAGATACGGACACTCCAGGTAAAGATGAAAAGTGAGGTCAATGGAGTGCAAGCTAAAGACTGGCTGGACAATATCTTCATATGGGTACTGTTAGAAACCTAAAGGTGTATCGCTTGATAGTCCACGGGGATCTGTCATTCAGATGGCCAGGACACGGCCATCGCTATTGGATCTGGTTCCTGTGGGTGGACCAGTGAGGGAGAAAAACCTGGATGGGGGGTCCTGTGGGAGTGGGACACTGATGGGTGGGACGCAGTATCCCCCTTATTTCAAAAATGTTGCCCAATTCCACCACGTAGGACATTCCAAAACACTGACCCCCCTTTTTCCACATGAACATTTTTGCACAACACGAAAGACAAAAGACTAACACCAGAGCCGTTTACCTGACGTGTCCAAATGTCAGGGTCACACAAAGTCTGGCAATTTACCAGAATTTCATACACACACCTGACGGCCCTTTCCCTTCCTCACAGGGATAAAAGGTGGAGAACAAGAGGACAGGAGGAGCAGGGCAGACCGCACAACATAAGCGCGAACTCAACACGGCAGTTCAAGAGGAGGATAAAGATGACGCAGACCATGAAGGTGACAAGGAAAGAGTCGACCTTGCCCTTTCCGACTAAGGCCCGTGGAACCTCTGCAGAGGAAATAAGTCTGCAAATGTGTATTGCAACAGATGTCAATGGTACACAAGACCCGCATCTGCTGAAAACCAAGCCAGGGAGAGACACTTGTCTCTGTGGCACCAGCCTTGACTCCAAGGAGAAAGAAAGCCAAGCGGTTCATCACAGCCAGTGAGTCGAGCATAGTGTCGATAAGAAACTGAACTGTGTTGAGCGAAAAGTAGTCAAAGGCCAAGTTGAACTTTGAAAAGCAAAAGATACTACTAACTAAGGAGTGGGAAAACCTGCAACAGAAGAGTCTGGCACCACGTTGGTGCTCACGCAGGAAACTCTGGACGATTATCCAATAGCAAATACCATTGTAACCAGAAGGCCTCACAAAGATGAAAAGAAAAGTCAAAGTGGTCATACAGAGGTCTTGTAAAATCCACAGTACTGTTGAAAATCTTTGACCGGCAGATGATTGTGAAAGCTAAGGGAAGTGATTCCTGCATGGTTGACGAGAGTAAACCCAGCAAAAGGAAGCTGATAACCAGGGGCAAAGCCCAAAAAAACTGTTTAAGAAGACATTAAGATGTGTGAAAGCGAGAGGTATTGCAAGACAAGGGGAAGGTAAGTGTCCCCTTGTCATCTGGGGTATGAGTACGGCCGAAAGAGATTCAGGGGTGGAAAGGTATCACCCACAGTTCACTGAGAAAGGAATTGTCTTGTTAATTTGTTGAATGCAACTTCTGAGGGGTTTGCACCCAGAAGAGGGGGAACCAGGGGTGAAGCCATCACCCAAAGTGTTCGTAGAACAGAACATTCTGTTTGTATGTTGAAAGCATCATTTTTCATTTGATGGTTGACGCTTGCTCCCATTTTAGATTAGGTTTAGGTTAGGCATTTTTCCACCCTGCACTTACAGTTTAATAAACACCCATGAACTGTAATCACTTGTGTCTGTCTTTACTGTTGCCACCATGAGTTCCTTACATATGGTGTCAGAGTGGGATGTGACTCAATTAAAACTAAATGGGGAACCCTACAATTTCAAAAACATAGTCTGAGAACCTCTAGCCCTGCCATCGTCACCAAGTAATCAATAGGGTTTGATATCTGTAGCTGTAGGGAAGCGACCAATCCCCCTGGGAAGAGAAGAATGATGCCCACAGACTTGGTTTTGAACCCCCTTCCAGGGTGCTACATTTGATTTGCCGCAAAATCTGACCTAGCATGGAAGTTCAGGATAGACATCTTATCAGGTGTTGTTTATCCCTACTTTAGGGGAGATGTGAAGGTACTCTTACAAAACCATCGTGAGATCCCTTTTGAGGTACATTGCAGGGATCAAATTGCTGAGGGGAGCTCTATTTCCTCAGTTTAGAGAATGTGAACCAGATAAAATAGAAAGTGGTAACTTATGCTTTGCGGAAGCTGATAAAACAATTGACATCGAAAGAAAGGAAATGAGAGGAACCACTATCTATCCAGACTTGGCCTTTGCTCAGCAAAATGATCCAGTTCTCGCTGCAGCGTTTTTACAAGCAATCCAGAAGAAGAAGGTTTAGAGAAAGAGAGTCCTTTTTTTGTTTATAAAACAAGGATTGCTTTACAGAAAAGAAACCTCCCCAGAGGGTATGGTAAAAACACAATTGATAATACCCAAAAGCCATCAAAAGTTGGTACTGGAAATTGCACATTCTCACCTTACCAGGGGGCATTTAGGACACTCTAAAACCCAGGCACATATTTGTGGAAAGTTTTACTGGCCAGGTATCCACACCGATGTTAAAACTTTCATCAAATGTGTGAAATGTTTCAAAAGACCAGCACGCACATCCCATCACATGCCCCTCAGAATCTGTTGCCAATTTTAGAAGTCTCCTTCCCCAGAATTGGTATGGACATAATTGAACAGCTTGACACCTCCAGATTAAGCAAAAAATATGTCCTTGTAATCGTGCATTATGCAACGCGATATCCTGAGGCATTCCCAATGTGAAATAACACCAACCAGCAGATCCTTAAACATCTTCTACCATATTTATCCAGGGTTGGTTTCCCCAAGGTAATACGAACGGACCATGTCTCAAATGTTATAAGTAAGCTTATGGCCTACGTCAAAGATTTACTTCACGTTACCACCATGCGAACTTCTGTGTGCCATCCCCAAACTGATGGCTTGGTATAAAGATTCAATAAGACCTTAAAACTAATTCTCCGAAATCTGATAGACAAGGGTGGGAAAGACTGGGACTGCATGATCCCATAGGCACTATTTGTAGTGAGAAAAAAACGCCAAGCCTCCACAGGTTTCTTTCCCCTTGAATTTCTCTATGGAAGAGAGCCAATAGATGTCCTCGGCATGCTCCAGGAAACCTGGCAAGAACAAAAGGAGGTCCATATTCCCATCTCACAAACCATCACCCGAATGCGAGACCATATGAAGTTGGTCCGAGACTTAGTTTGCACTCACATTGAAAAGGCTCAAAGCCAACAAAAGGCCACTTATGGCAAGAAAGTGAGATTAAGATCATTCTTCTAAGGACAGAAAGTACTAGTCCTCTTACCAACCTCAGAGAACAAACTGGTGTCCAAATGGCACCGGTCTTATGAAATAGTAGAAAGAACGGGCACATTTACTTATAGAGTAGCCCAACCATATAGGAAACCGAAAATCCACATATGTCACGTAAATCTCTTGAAAGTGTGGAAAGAGAACCCGTCAGCCACCCATGCCAAAGTACTAGACTGTCTGGTTCCTGAAGACATAGATAACTTTGATTTCATTCCTTCCGAGCTATCTACTCAACACCAACAAGGTCTAAAGGATGTAGTAATTTCATTTTCTGAAGTATTCTCGGAAAAAACAAGGAGAGTAAAGAATGCATATCACTATATCATAACACCTAAGTGTAAAGTGATACACTTAAAACCATATTGACTCCCAGAAGCTTGTAAGTAGATAGTGATCGAGGAAGTCAACAAAATGTTGGAAGCCAGCATTATGGAGTCATCCTCAAGCCCATGGTCCTCTCCTATTGTGCTGGTCACTAAACCTGACCATTCCTGGAGATTCTGTATTGACTTCTGTCAAGTTAACGTCATATCAGACTTCTGTGCCTATCACACGCCACGCATTGACAACCTAATAGATAAACTCACAGCAGCTACCTTTCTATCTACCCTAGATTTAACGAAGGGATACTTGCAAGTTCCCGTCTATTGACCACATAAGGAAAAGGCTGCATTTTCAACGCTGTCAGGTTTATTCACCAGCCACTTTTCAACACCACATGGATAAAATCCTTCAACCCTATTCTGACTTCTGCAGAGCTCATATTGACAATATCTTCATTCATAGCAAGACTTGGGTGGACCATCTCTTCCATCTTTATACCATCATGGAAGTCCTCAGAAATGTCGGTTTTACGGGAAATCCAGCTAAGCCCAATCAGGCGTAAAATATATTGCCTTCTTTGTAGGGAACGGGAATGTGCGACCACAACATGAGAAGTTAAACGCTGTCTTAGATACACCAATTCCCAAATCCAAAATAGATCTTAGAGCTTTTCTCAAGTTAATAGGGTACTACCGAAGATTTATCCCCAACATTTCAGACAAAACAGCCCGGCTGACAGATAAACTTAAGAATGCCGAACCCCAGAAACTTCATTGGAATGACGAGGATGAGATATGCTATAACACCTCGAAGCAAATTCTGTGTCAGAACCCAATCCTAAAGGTAGTCGAATTCTCTCAGGAGATTGTCTTACAGACAGATGCCTCCATTACAGGGTTAGGAGCCATCCTATCCCAGGCTTCTGATGGATTAGAACATCCCATATGGTTCACCAGCCGCAAGGTGTTGCCACGTGAAAGAAATTACTCTGTGTTGGAACTAGAGGCCATTATCCATCTTAGTTATTACCTATTAGGATGAAAGTTCACACTCATTACAGACCACTCACCCCTAGTTTGGATTAGCCAACACAAAGACTCCAACCCTAGAGTCATGCAATGGTTTCTAGACCTACAACCTTATTTTTTCACTGTAAACACCAAAAAAGAGAAGACCAGACAAATGCAGACTTTCTTTCTTGCTACCCCTGTGAAACAAACGTGGCTACATTTCATGGAGGAAGGGTATGTGAGAAATCTGAAGGTGTCTCCCTAGCTAGTCCCTGGAGATCTGTCATCCAGGTGGCCAGGACACTACCATCGCTATTGGACCCAGTTCATGGGGGTGGACCAGTGCGGCAGGATCACCTGGATGGGAGATCCTTGGGGAGTGGGAGTGGGACAGCTACAGGTGAGACACAGTATCCTCCTTCTTTAAACACCTTTTCCCCATCCTAAGGAGAGAGTCGACCTTGCCCTTTCTGACCAAGTCCTGTGCAACCTCTGCATAGGGACTAATAAGTCAGCGAACAATAGCCAACATGCAGTGCAACAGATGTCAATGGTACACAAGACCCTCTTGTGCTGATTACCCAGCTGGCAGAGACGCTTGTCTCTGTGGTACCAACTTTGACTTCAAGGAGAAAGAAAACAAGCGGTTCATCACAGCCGGTGAGTCGATAAGAAACTGAACTGTGTTGAACGAAAAGTAGTTGAAGGCTAAGTTGAACTTTGAATAGCAAAAGATATGATTAATGAAGGAGAGGCAAAACCAGCAACAGAGGAGTCTGGCACCACATGGGTGCTCATGCAGGAAACTCTGGGCGATTAACTAACAGTAAAGACTACCATAACCAGAAGGCCTTGGGAAGAGGTGAAGAAAGGTCAAAGTAGTCATATAGGGGTCTTGTAAAAATCCTCTGTACCATCGAAAGTCTTTGACAGGCACATGATTGTGAAAGCTAAGGGAAGTGAATCCTGAATGGTGAAGATTAGTACGAAGGCCGGTGAAAGTGAAACTGGCAGAGGGAAGCCGACAGCCAGGAGCAAAGCCCAAAAACCTGATTGAAAAGACAGTCTTGTGAAAGTGAGAAGTATTGCAAGGCTAGAGGAAGGGAAGTGCCCCCCCTTGTCATCTGGGGTCTGAGCCTGGCCAAGGGAGATCCAGGTGTGGAAAGGTATCACCCACAGTTCACTGAGAAAGGAACTGTCTTGATCATTTGTTGAATACAACTTCTGAGGGGTCTGCACCCAGAAGAGGGGGACCCAGGAGTGAAGCCATCACCCAAAGTTTTCGTAGAACAGAACTTTGTGTTTGTTTGTTGAGAGCATCGGGCCGCGAAGGTGAGAGACTTTTATTGGAAAATAGACTTTTTCATTGAAGTACCTGATACCTGATACAGAACTGTTAGCTTGTGCTGGAAGGCTTGAGCGTGTGCCGTGCTCCAAAGTCCCACCTTGTCCCATGCTAAAAACGTGGGGAAGGGAGACCTTAAAGCAAGCACATACTATAGGCTTTTTACTTTGACAAGACACCACAATGACTTCTTTATTTTTCATTTGATGGTCTTCGCTTGTTCCCATCTTAGATTTCAGTTTAGGGTCGGTTTTTTCCACCATGCACTTAGAGTTTAATAAACACCCTTGAACGGTGATCACTTGTGTCCGTCTTTACTGTTGTTAACATGGGGTCCTTAGAGTACCCACTTGGCTCTCCGGATTGTTTCCTGTGACTGTCCCTGTGTTTGTTCTCATTCTCATTACATTCTGCATTTTTAAGAACATTTTAATAGTTTATTTTAACAAGCAAAAAGGACAGTTGATGTTACCCTTGACTGTTGACAAAAAAGGTTTTGAAATGAAGAGTAGGAACAAAATAATGGGGAAAGATGAAGAAGGGGATCCACAGATGGTGAACATTATAAAGAGTTCTGGATTCAATATCTAAAGCATGGGACAGGGTGTGTATGGGTGGGGGAAGATGTTAACAGATGGGATGAGACTGGACTGGGGGAGACATGACATGAATGGAAAACATGTGAATACATAAAGATGAAGTAGCTAAACAAAGAGCGAGAGGCCCAAAAAGATGTAGTTATTAATAAATGAATACATGGGGAATAATGTAATAAAGATGAAAGTTCAACATGGTATAAATGAACGCACCTATCAAATGCAAGAGTAGCACTGTAAAAGGGGAGGGAGCTCTTTCTGATATCTGTGAAATAAAATTCTTAATAACATGTATCCATAAATACAGGTGCACAGGTAAGTATAATCAATCCTAGTGGTTGAACGAGACGGAGTAAATAGGTCCTAAAAGCTTGTGTTTGCTTTAAATGTGTCTTAGAATGTTGTGCGTGGCTAAAGGCCACTGTGGCTGGAGATTTAGTGCAGAGTCTGCGATCCGAGGCCAGCGCTTAGAGAAGTAAACAGTGGTTGTTATTTTTCAATGTCACAGATTAGAGCTCACAGGTTCTGCCAACAAATAAGTAATACTGTACCATTTTATAATTCAAAATCATTTATGAAATATGATTTTCTAATGAGCCAAAAAGAACCACAGCAGTTTCAAATTGCCCCTTACAACATTTTCTCTGGGAAAAGCGTTAGAGTGTGTCAAGGGTTTTGACCCATGTTGAATCCTTAGACTGGGTAGATGTGGGGATGAGCTGTCCCCGCCCATTATTCTATCCCAGAACAAACTAAATCAATAGACTGGGTGGATGTGGGGATGAGCTGTCGCCACCCACATTCACGCCAGAATCCAGGAGAACTGCGCAGTTGGAACAACACCACTCCAAAGATACAACCTTCTTGTGGGGGGTTCCACATCACCACTCTACTATAAGGATGCCATCAAAACAATGTTAAGCAAGGGTCCTATACTATCAAGCAAAAGACCACTCTATTGAAATGCAGTAATTCAAGACAGATCCCAAAAATGGAAGCAATACCGGTACTCACCACTATCAGAAACCCGGCGTTTTAAAACCACCAGACTTTTGTGTAAAACTGAACAAATGAACCGAAACCAGGCCAAGGAAAGACTTGCTAAGAGGTGGATACAATGTAAAACTATATTCTGAAATGACTTGAAGGAAGTCATTATTTAATGTATATGTAAAAATTGTAAGTTTTGATTTAAACTGGGAACTAAAGTGACATTTAGCTGAATTCTGCCTGACAACTACCCCCGACAGGAGAAACCTGCTCAGCCACTCTTCCCAGGCCTAGCTGCATCCTGCTTCCCCACCAAAAGGAGTGACACCTCTCTGATTAGATTAGGGGAGGGGCACCTGCAGGAGGTTGAACAAAGCCTTGTCCTGGACTCAGGCAAATGTTATATTGGGAGGGCCGTAAAGTGGCTTCCTCTTGGGAGAAGTGGGAGGAGATGTGCCTCTGGGAGCCACCCGAGCTGGAGGCGGGGGCAGACAGAAGCTTCCCCCATGTGCTTTGGAACCTAAACCACACCCATCTGGGCCAGAGCATAATTTTAAAAAAGATGGATAATTCATAGTACAGACTTGTCAGAATTATATAAGTAATATCATTATGCCTGTGATTTTTCTGTGCACGTTTTAAGAGGTGTTAGGACCATGTGGTGTATGCTGGGAGGTTGCTAGCGGAAAATAGGGTCTTACTCCAAACGTCTGCATGTTAAAAATCTGACACTTCATCAGTTAATGTCCATACTCCTTGCGCACATGTGTGTAATTTTTGGTAAATGTCCGATATTGGTAAACCAGTCAAAAAGCGCAAAATGTTGTCATTTTTGAATGCAAGCCCCCAGGAAGATCAGAGGCGGACAAGCACGGACCATAAGGAATATATAATGTGTACATGTAATTTCAACAAATTGTATCTGGGAAATATGTATTTGAATCACATATAGATTTGTGGGCAAATTGACCAGGGGAGGATCCTCTGACCCATAAATAGACCTCATCATGATGACAATCCATTTCCTTCCCCCAATCATGGGAGAGGGGAGAATTGGGCCAATGACAAGTAGAGAGGGGCAGGCTCAGTTATGCCACGCACACACCCACTTCCAAAACACATAAAAAGAGACTGCTGGGACAGGTAGAGAGATTCAATTCCATTTGCTGCGGAGCGTGCTGACCGACGACTTCACATCCAGAGATCCAACACTTAGACTTCCAAGCTAAACAGAGACTACAGAACTTTGAACCAAGAAGGCCCACTGCAAGCAAATGTATTCTCAGCAGGTCTTCAGAATCCAGCAAACCTAACCAAACTATTCAACAGCCGGGTGAGCTGTTTGAATTCTTTGCCAAGAACTTTTGCCGGAACCGCAGATCAGGCCCAGACCGCTGTGAGCAGAACCAGAGACCCGGATCGCTGTGAGCAGGACCGGTGCCCGATTGACCTGCCGAGCAGAGAGAACCGCCACTGGACGTGTTGAGCAGATCCGTGATGAGGCCTATTTCAAATTTATATTGTGAGTACCTAGCAGAACTGTGCAGAACCAATCTCTTAGTTAAAATAATCTAATCCAAACTATTTTAACCTAAGTAGAACAGCCTCCTAGAAATCGTGTCATCTGTCATTTTTAAAGCTGCACAACTGTCACCTGTCAATTCTGCAGCTGCAAACTGTCACCTGTCATTTTGAGTTTTACTTTAAATCCGAAAATCTACCTTTATTAAATCGTCCGTATCTCTGGAACTGTTTGGTCTAGGAACGAGATTTAACTTTCCTCTGAAAGCTTAGAATCTAAGCTCTCCAACAAGCCTAGAACCATTTTTACGCACTCGCACAATTTACAGCGATTTTGCAATTTGGCCCGATTTCGCCATCTGTAAAAAGATAGCCACTTTTGCCTGAACTGCTAAAATTCGTTTGCAACCTGGTAAAATAACTCAGAGCATTGCTAAAGTGAGCCTGAACTAATACCAACAAGCATCTCTCACTCACCCTGAATCTCTAGAGGGAATTAAAATCAGTTAGCACATCTTCCCATCCATTGCCAACACATTTAAAAGCATTTTGGGCCTGTGTTTCAAACTTCTACCTGTTTCCTCTAAGCTTGCTGGGGGGGAACTGAATTCCGTATTGTATTTGATTTTATTCCTGAAGACTGTGTGTGTTACTTCCATCTCCTTGCATTGCATATAGGGGGGGGGGAGTGAATTGCCACCAGGGGAAAAGTGAACATATTATCTCTTGTGAGACCATATCAGTTTATTTTCTGTACTGCATTTATTCCACCTTGCATTTCCTTGAAACCATAAAGCATTTCAGCTACCTCATCCTCTATACTACTTCTAAGTAACCAAATCAGTTTACCAGTAGAACATTATCCATTGTGATCACTGTCATATTTTAAGTGTGATATCCAATATTAATTTATTATAAAAGTGTGATAGATATATATTTTTATATTTCTCAAATAAACCTTTTAAATTTGCAAAACAGACCTACTTCTTGGCTCTGTGGGATCAGGGGGATTCTAAGAGAGGGGTGTTTTATAAGGGTTGTCATCCAGAGTACATGAACTGGACCTAAAAATATATCAATAAGGGTTTCCCTTAGCATCCCAGACTAGGCATTGACTTAGCTGTAGTGTTCAAGTGAAGCCGCTTAACAAAGTGGGGGCTCATCCGGGATTCTGGGTTAGATCTATCACATGTGCAGATTAATACAGTGTGCTAACTGACAGGAGACATACATCCGGTCGGATCACCACGCTGTGCTACGCTGTAAAGCACTCCTCAAAGGAACGCTCTAAGGAAACGGTCTGTTTTGCAAAAATAAAATACAAACTTCTGTAAGTCAGGAAGGAACTCAAATTCCAGAATGACGACACTGGTGGACATCAAAATAGCCAGAGAGCACTTCTTACATAAGCTATTTGTGAGAGGTGAGTGGACTCATCAGGACCAAACGGTCTGGTTGCAGGCAATCACGCAACAGGTCACTGAAACAGGGTCAGATAAATGGAGAGATCAGGGTCCCCTACATGTTGCCCTGAGTGAACTATACATGGCCCCTAAAGCCAAAGATGAAGATAATAAGATTGCCAGGATAGCGGCATATTTGTACCTATATATGGGAGCCATGCAGGACAAATGTGCTGAAGGCCAAGATCTGGCAAATAGGCAACAGATGGCGTTAGAGAAGGCCCAATCTGATCTGGACTCTTCTGAGCAGAGGCTGCTCAGGAGCCAGGAGTCAGAAAATGACAGCAGACAGTACATCACTAAAATAAAGGAGGATATGGATGTGCTGCAACAGGAAAAGGCTGACCAGGATACAAGATTTCTTGCCTTACAGAGGGAGTACCAAGAAGGTTTGGACTCTCTACTGCAGAGCCAGAAAAAGCTGGAGCAACAATTAGATTTCAATAGGGCACGTGCTGGGTAGGTAGTCACCCTGCAAAGCCACCTAGATAGGGAAAAAGAGGAAAGCAATAAACTGATTTTGAAAGACCTGGATACCCAGGCAGAGTTTGACCAGGAGCACCAGAAAGCTGGTGCCTTCCAAAGGCAAAGGGACGATCTGGCGGCACAGATGCAGGCTCTTAGTCAGGAAAGGGATACCTTAGGCCAGGAAGTCTGCCACTTAAAAGGAAAATGGAAGAAAATAACCTGGCCCTCCAGGTACTGGGTGACCTCCAAAAAGAACACCATAACTTGTTAGAGCACACCAGGAGGGTGGAGGAGGCTCTGGCAAGAAAAGAGCATGCCAGTGGGGATGGGACTCAGGAGGTAACCCTCCTGCAGCAGAGACTGGCCCAGTACTCTATGACCGATCAGGAGGCACAGAGAGAGAATGAGGCTCTCTGCCAGCACAATGACAGGCTCCAGCAACAGGTAGAGATGCAGGAGAGACTGATAGATTCTAGTAAGGCCTCAACTGAGGAACTGAAAGCGCAGGCTCTTGCATTGCAACAGGGAACAGGGGCGGATAGAGATGAGGTTTGCTGGGAAAGAGAAACTCCTGAGCATAACCTCAGGAGCCCTAGTACCAGAGGCCTTCATCTCTCCCAGTCCCTGGACTCTGCCACCCCCATGTCCCCTCGCGCACATGAGCCCAGGGCCACGGGGATGGCAGATTACTATCCAGCTAGAAGTATGGGGCTCATAGGCCAGTACCTCCCAGGAATGGATGGCCGGGCATCCGGGTATGGGCACCCAAGCACAGTGCAATTTAGTGGGGAACCCCAGGAGAGTAGGCCCATTAAGGGCATCCTGAAAACCTCTGCCCAGTTAGGTCAGTGGGGGGGGGTACCCCATCAAATCCTGGCAGCAAGGAGGGATCTGAAGACTCCTCTGAGCATTACAGGACACAGGAGACCAGGTCCCCACATTCTGCCAGCCATTCCAGGCTCGCAGAATCCGGGAAAACCTGGAAGATCAGACGGGCACCTCTGGGAGCAGTGCTTCTGAGTCAGAGGATGAATGGACTAGGGTTACCTGAACCAAAAAGGCCAATAAGGCAAAAAGGGCCTTGCTTAAGGACCCATTGAAACAAATAAAGGCAATAAGGAGTGTCATCACGCCTTATCATAAGAACGCCAAGTATTCTGTTTGGGAACACTTGGAACCCTATGAGCAAATGATGGAGACTTTCCATTTGAAGGACAGCAGTAGCTGGCATCCAGTACGTCAAATGGACCTTCTCACCAGAATACTCGAGTTTCTTTGCAGGGCTGGAGGATCAAAACCATTCAAGGTGGTCCACATACAGGGCGGCCATCTTGAAACATTTTTCTGTGCACAGAAATCCTCAAGAGGCTCGCAAGGCAGCCTAAAATCTGCAATGTGGGGATGATCAGGCCCCACAAGAGTTTGTGCAAGAATTAAAGCGTGCTTTTAAGCAGACCACCAGAAGGGTGTGCACGGATAGCAGAGAATTTATCAATACGTTTTCCATGCCTTACCCAAATACATAATGACCCAGCTCGTGAGAGATTTTCATGAGAAAAGATCTTTAGACTGGGTCATTGAACAGGCTTCCCGGATCTATGAGGTGCAGAAGCCCATCGAAAATAAAAATAATGCGCAGAAAAACCCCAAAACCAACAGCACCCCTGCTGCTGCCATGGTGGCAGAGGTAAAGGTCACCCCTGTTTTGGATTTGGAGATGGGGGGGCCTAAAAACCTACCTGCACCTAATAATGCCAAGCCCAGATGGCCCTCGGGCCAGTCACAGACAGGGAGTTGAGGAGGTAGTCCCACAAATTGGGTCCCCCGCTCCCCTGACTATGTAAGTCCCCGCTACAAGGGAAACCGACCAATCCTGGGTTATGTGTGGACTCCTCCAGCCCAAGGGGGGGGATCCAGCCAAGCACCTGACACGGGGAACTTCCCTCCTAACTTCCCCCAGGAGGGCAGAAATTCACCAAATCCTGGGCAGAACTTTTTCCCCAGATATCCACCCAATTTCCAGCCCCAAAATCATCCATCCTTCTTTCCCCAATTCCCTGAGCCCAGACAACCTAATCTGGGAGAGGGGAGGCCAAGGGTGGAGGGGTACCCGAATCTTCCCAACCCAGGGTATTACCAGAGAAGGGATAGCTACCCTTCCCGGGGTCAGCCCAGGGGAGAAAATAGAGCCCCGTATCAGCCTGAGCGGGTTTCCCAGTTAGAGCGCCAGGTCCAAATTATGGCACGGGATCTGGGTCACATACTGAGGGCTCAACAGAACACTCAGATGAGCATGCCACCGCAGAATGCCCCAAACTCTGGACCTGGTGCTCCAGAACAATGATGGGGGCAGCACCCCGATAACCCACTGGTTCCCAGGGAGGAGGCACAAGGGGAGGGGGGTGTAAAGTCTTGGAGGAAGCTTCCTTCCCAACTTGTAAACAGCCCCTGGAAAACCAGGAACTGGAAACAAAATCTCCTGCCCCTGAAAGCCTGCCTCCCAAGGAGCAGAGGGGGGTAGGAGAAACAAAGGCCCCAAACAGACCCACTTTGTGGAGGAGGTACAGGTCTTCCAATTTGATGGAGAGGGATCCTCATAAGATCCTGGGAAAGTATCTTCTCCTTCAGAGATGGGGGAACTCCTCCCAAGGAAAAATGGGTCCCAAGGGATGCCAATTCAGACTGGGGAGATCTGGAGACTGAGCTACCGCCGCCCATCATCTCATCCCAGAACCGACAATACCAAAATCCCATGGGTCAAACCCATCCTAATGACTGCCTCCAAAAAGGGGGGGGCGGCCCAGAACCCAAAACCATTTCCAGTTGCCAACTTTTTCTTTCAGATTCCCCAGGCTCTCCACAGAATTCTGCCCAAATCTCTTCGCTAGCAATGTCCAAAACCAGAAAGTTAGCCCACCAGTTGTCCAAAAATGTGCATTATCTGTGCCCCCTTGAGGAGAAGGAGGGAAGATATTATGCTCCGGTACAAGTACAGGGGCAGGGTACAATTTCGGCACTGGTGGAAACTGGATCCCAAGCTACCCTTCTGTCCAAAAGGGCCTTTGATGAACTAAATGCAGGAAGGGGGGAGAATTACTGTATTCCTCTCTCACCTCTCTTCCTGGACAACTGCATAACTTTGACGGGAAGGAAATTCCTGTCGAGGGGACTGCAGATTTGGACATCAAAATTGGGCGACACAAGGTGAAACACCCGGTCATAGTGGTGACTCCAGAGGGCAACCCTTGTTACCTAGGGAATGACCTCCTGAGAAGGTTGTCACCCCTAATAGATTGCGTAAACAAGGTCCTCTGGACCCAGACTAGCCGACCAATAAAATTAAAACAGAGTGTCAATCATGTTAGTTTAAACGGCACCTGCCACATGGTTGAACAAAAATCTGACCAAGTAGAATTTCACTTCCAGAACAACCAAATTCCAGACATGACAGTAATAGCAGTAGGACAACAGACTGGTGGTGGGGGGTCCCCTCTATTTCTGAAAATCAACCTTCCTTCCAGTTTAAGGTGGTATTCCACACTGGAAGGAAACACTCTGAAATTCTTTACCAATCCACAATCAGACACTCCCATTCCTATAGTCCAGAAAGATGTGAAATCAGCTCAGAGCCTGGCTGATATTCAGCAATTTGGAGATCAGTTGTTCATCCCTGTTCAGTTAAATGATGGGAAGGACTCTGTTCTCGCTCGAGTGTGTGTGAACAACGGTAAGAGCTTTATCAGCGAAGCCATGTTCCGCCAACTCCCAAAAGATCCAGCCATTCCCACATTCAAACTGATAGACAAATGGGAAATGGATCTGGAAACACCCAATTCCAAACATCTCCTGCCAAGCAGGTGTATGCTTAAAATCTCCATTGGCAACAAGAGCATAGTCCATAATTGTTGGGTCGTGCGATACGTCACTGCCGCCTTTTACTTAGGCAGTGTCATTCTCAATCGCTTTGCCATTAGTTTGGACCTAATAAACTTCAAAGCTTGGTCCCGATTAGCAGATAATCCCATGGGCTTTGATGATCCGGAAAAAGCATTTGGGTCAGCTCAATTGCTACCTTATGCAGTTGAAATTCAGCTCAAAGAGGAAATCGCCATCCCAGAAAGGACCCGACAATTCTCCCTGGAAGTGAAGGTTAAAATAGGACAAAAATTGAAAAACCCTGATGCTTACATACATCTAAATGCTTCTCTCCAATAGCAAGGGTTGGGGGTAAACCCAACGTCATTAGTCAACATAGAACATGACACCATTCCAATAGAGGTGGATAACAGCGACTTAAAGAGTATTACTCTAGCCGCAGGCACCATTATCGGAATGGCGGTTGATGACCGACATTTTTCCATTGATCTAGGAAATGAACTGTTAGGACCAATCCCCAAGGACTGTTTTGACAGTGACAGTGATGACAACACAACACCAGACAGGATTTCCACCCGGCATGGGGGGAACTTCCTGGTGTACACTTCTTGCCCTTATGGTAAGGAAGATGTGACTTGTGACTTCAGGAGGGATGAGGTGATTTTCCAGGTCCATGAGGGCTGCCTTTCCCACCTGAAGTCTCTGGTCCAAATCAGCACTCTGACCAGGGACTTCTCCACCCAGCTGGAGGAGGCCGCTGAGATAGCAAAACCAGAAGTCTTTCCAGGCTTCAGGCAGATGGTGGAAGAGAGAGTCAACCTGGCTGATGCCTGCGTAACTCTGGAACAGAAGCAAAAGTTGAAACAAGTTTTCTTGGATTTCCAAGATCTCTTTGCGGTAGACTCATATGACTGTGGTCGCACCGACATCCACACCACAACAATTACCACGGACCCTGGAATGACTCCAGTGTTTGTGAAGCAAAATCGTTTGCCTCTCGCATCCATGGAGTCCCTTACTGAAATAATTAAGAACCTTGAGTCCCGGGGAATAATCCGTCCAGTACACAGCACCTTCAATAATCCGGTGCTGGGAATATTGAAGCCAAACGGCCAGTGGAGACTCTGCACCGACCTTAGGGAGCTCAACAAATGGGTCCATACTTCCCAATGGCCTCTGCCCTACATTGACAAAGGGCTGGCCCAGATTCAAGGGTCACAAGTATTCACTGCAATAGACCTGACCAATGGATACTGGACCGTGCCTGTCAGTAGGGAGGACCAATACAAACTGGCTTTTACCTTTGGGGGCCAGCAGTACACCTGGACCTGGACTCCCTTCGGATACCTCAACTCCGGCAATTAATTCAACATTTTCTTACATAAGGCCATGCCCGACCTGGGTGCGAGGGGTAACCTGGCCTATGTAGATGATGTCCTCAACAAAATTACATCTGTGGAGGAACACATAGCGGAGATCCGTTATGTTCTGACGCAGTTGAGGGCCCCCGGAGCAAAACTTACCTTTCAGAAAGCACAGTGGTGTAGAACCCGTGTTAATTTCTTGGGGCATGAGATTACTCCTCAGGGTCTCTGTCCCCAGGAAAAGGAAGTTGAAGCACTTCAGAAACTGAAAGACCCCACCACTCTGCGCGACCTAAGGAGCCTCCTTGGACTGACTAATTACAGCAGAAAGTTCATTGAAGGCTACGCAGAGATCACCAGACCTCTGATTCATCTCCTGAAGGGGGGGGTCAAGTGGCAATGGGGTCCAGAACAATCCGAGGCAGTAAGACAACTCAAAAGAAGCCTCTCACAAGCGCTTTGCCTAGCTTACCCTGTCAGAAACAAGGAGTTCTTCCTGGAGACAGGGTTCTCTAATACGTGCTTGATGGCAGTTTTATACCAAAAGCATGACAAGGTCAATAAAGTAATCTCCTATGCGGGGCAAAACTTTATCCTCTGTGGAGGAAAAATTCAACGATTGTGAGAAGGCACTCCTGGCAAAGTGTCGGCATTGAAGAATTACCGCCCGTTTATCCAGGGGGAACACATCATAGTGGAGACTCCACACCAGCCTCGGCAATATCTCCAAAGTGACAGAATCTGGCCCGGAAATGTGAGTAATTCCCGAATTACTTCCTGGATTCTGTCAATGCAAGGCTTTCCTGTGGAGGTCAGATATGGCCAAAACAAGAAGAGTCCCCTTGCGCAAGTTCTGGCTGACTTGCATGATTGTGCCAGAGAAAACTGTCTCGAGGACGAAAGTCTAAAAATCAAGGACAACGTGGAAGCATACCTTAATTCCCCACACAAAGTCTTTGACGAAGACAAGTGTGAGGGAATTGCCACTGTCTATGTGGATGGATGCTCGTACCATGTTGACAACAACTGGGAGAAAGAACTGGTGGCCGGCGTAGGGAATGCATGGGTGAAGGAGTTTCCAGAACCCTCCGCTGGATACAAAATTGGTCCCCAAAGTAGTCAGGTGGCAGAGTTGATGGCTGTGCATCAGGCCATCCTCACTGCTGTCCAACATCAACTCCACAAACTGGTCATAATCACAGATTTGGATTATGTACGGAACGGGTTCGTGGAGCACCTGGTTAATTGGAAAACCAGAGGCATGTTATGTGCTAATAACAAACTCTTGAAACATGGGAGGTTAATCCAAAACATTGATGATATGGTCACCTCGAATGGGATGACCATCTACTGGAAAAAGATCAAGGGTCATTCCAAAGTAGAGGGACCAGACAAAACTGGAAATTACTTAGCTGATCAGCTGGCAAAAACCGGGGCCATCCAAGGGGATCTAATAGAAATAGAGTCCCTATTGGGGGAAATCAAGGTCACTGCTATCACTAGGTCCCAGACAAATGCTCACAATGATCTTTCAACTGCACAATGGAGTAAGGAGACCCCTGATGCTGATTTGATTACAGCTCAGAAGGGGGATCCAATAATTGGTAAGTTTTACCAACACATTGAGAACCCTGAGAACTTTCTCCTGACGGATATCGATTATATTGGGAAGGAGGACCTTAGAGTGTTGATGAAATGTTCAAAAATGTTCCGAATCCAAGAAGGTTTGCTGGTAAGGAAATACAAAGCTGGCCACGATCAGTGGGTGGTTCCTACCTCATTCCGATGCCTGATGTTAAGTCACGCCCATGATGCGGCCACCGCCGGTCATAGGGGGTTTCACACAACACTGGAAATCTTAAGAGAGGTTGCATACTGGCCACACATGGGGCAGGACCTCGACCAATACTTGAAGGGGTGTCTTGTGTGTGCACAGTTTCAGCCATCATCCCTCACACACCGTGCGCCTCTCCAAAAGAGGGGGATGACACTGCCATGGTCAGATTTGCAAATCCACTTTGTAGGCCCTGTAATTCGCTCGTCTAGAGGAAACAAGTGCATGTTGACCGTTACATGCTTGTTTACCAAGTGGGTGGAATGTCTCCCGCCCCAAACTGCAAGGTAGAAACAGCAGCTGCCCTGATGATTAACCACATCTTTTCCCGTTTTGGTCTACCTCAAAGGATTGAGTCAGACAGGGGTAGCCACTTCACCAGTGAAGTAATGACAAAGATGTGGGAGATACTGGGGGTAAAAAGGAAGTTACATATTGCTAACCGGCCAGCTTCCTCTGGGGCAGTAGAATGCTACAACCTAACCATTGTGAGCATCTTAAAAAAGTTTGTGGCAGATTCTGGGCCAAGTTGGGATATCCGATTACCTCTGGTCCTAATGGCCATCAGATCTACCCCTTCATCTGCAACTAAAATGTCACCATTTGAGTTGATGACTAGACGCAAGATGGTGCTTCCTCAGCATTTGCTCTACAGAACCCAAGAGCAAATGTTGATAAATGCCTCCACAACTCATGAGTATGTGGGGAATTTAAGGAAACACCTCCAACATGCTTTTGCCTATGCTCAGCGGAATCTAGAAAGATCAGCTGATAGCATGAAATCCCACTATGACCTGAAGACCACCAGGAAGGAATATACTGTGGGGACTGGGTCTATATACAATTTCCAAAGGAACCAGGCCAAACAGCGAAGATTTTTGCCTACATGGAAGGGACCGTTTGAAATTATAGACAAGATCTCCCCTGTAGCGTACAAGATCCGTATCCCCAAAGGTAGTCTGGCTGAAGGGGAAGACAAGTGGGTACATATAAATCAGCTAAAGTGTTGCCATCCCAGGCACACGCTGCAGCAACTGGAGGAGTCCTCTGCAATACCAGAGGGGACCGCTCCAGATCAATTCAGTTCCAACCCTAAAATATCCCGCATATAGTCTCTAAAATATTATGACGCTTGTAAGCCACTGTCTCTGAATTATATCTTGTTTTTCAAAATTGGAATGCTATGTCTATTAAAGTATAAAATGTATATGTCGCCCCACTATATCAATAGTGGGGGAGAAATGTCTATGAATAGGTATTGCCGCTTTCCTTTGTCGTCCTAGGAGAAAGAAAACCTGGAGACTGGCCAAGGAGGACGACCGGGGACCGGGAGCAGAGACCCGAGGGGCCCGGGGTACCGCCCAATATTCCCATCAGGACCGGCGAGGAGAACCGATCGATCCAACTGGGTGGAGGAAAAGATGCTCAACTGTGCCATCTACAGAATTGGAAGAAGATAATGCGGACATACCAGCGCAAGGGCTCAAAACCTCCTTTGCACCCGACTTCCCCTCGACTTGAATCAAAGCGTAGTCGGGCGGGGGGGTTTTGTCAAGGGTTTTGACCCATGTTGAATCCTTAGACTGGGTAGATGTGGGGATGAGCTGTCGCCGCCCATTAATCTATTCCAGAACAAACTAAATCAATAGACTGGGTGGATGTGGGGATGAGCTGTCACCGCCCACATTCACGCCAGAATCCAGGAGAACTGCGCAGTTGGCACAAGACCACTCCAAAGATACAACCTTCTTGTGGGGGGGTTCCACATCACCACTCTAATGTAAGGATGCCATCAAAACAATGTTAAGCAAGGGTCCTATACTATCAAGCAAAAGACCACTCTATTGAAATGCAGTAATGCAAGACAGATCCCAAAAATGGATGCAATACCGGTACTCACCACTATCAGAAAGCCGGCGTTTTAAAACCACCAGACCTTTGTGTAAAACTGAACAAATGAACCGAAACCAGGCCAAGGAAAGACTTGCTAAGAGGTGGATACAATATAAAACTATATTCTGAAATGACTTGAAGGAAGTAATTATTTAATGTATATGTAAAAATTGTAAGTTTTGATTTAAACTGGGAACTAAAGTGACATTTAGCTGAATTCTGCCTGACAACTACCCCTGACAGGAGAAACCTGCTCAGCCAATCTTCCCAGGCCGAGCTGCATCCTGCTTCCCCACCAAAAGGAGTGACACCTCTCTGATTAGATTAGGGGAGGGGCACCTGCAGGAGGTTGAACAAAGCCTTGTCCTGGACTCAGGCAAATGTTATATTGGGGGGGCCGTAAAGTGGTTTCCTCTTGGGAGAAGTGGGAGGAGAAGTGCCTCTGGGAGCCACCCGAGCTGGAGGCGGGGGCAGACAGAAGCTTCCCCCATGTGCTTTGGAACCTAAATCACACCCATCTGGGCCAGAGCATAGTTTTAAAAAAGATGGATAATTCATAGTATGGACTTGTCAGAGTTATATAAGTAATATCATTATTCTTGTGATTTTTCTGTGCACGTTTTAAGAGGTGTTATGACCCTGTGGTGTATGCTGGGGGGTTGCTAGCGGAAAATAGGGTCTTACTCCAAATGTCTGCATGTTAAAAATCTGACACTTCATCAGTTAATGTCCATACTAATTGCGCACATGTGTGTAATTTTTGGTAAATGTCCGATATTGGTAAACCAGTCAAAAAGCGCAAAATGTTGTCATTTTTGAATGCAAGCCCCCAGGAAGATCAGAGGCGGACAAGCATGGACCATAAGGAATATATACTGTGTACATGAAATTTCAACAAATTGTGTATCTGGGAAATAGTATTTGAATCAAATATAGATTTGTGGGCAAATTGACCAGGGGAGGATCCTCTGACCCATAAACAGACCTCATCATGATGAAAATCCATTTCCTTCCCCCAATCATGGGAGAGGGGAGAATTGGGCCAATGACAAGTAGAGAGGGGCAGGCTCAGTTATGCCACGCACACACCCACTACCAAAACACATAAAAAGCGACTGCTGGGACAGGTAGAGAGATTCAATTCCATTTGCTGCGGAGCGTGCTGACCGACGACTTCACATCCAGAGATCCAACACTTAGACTTCCAAGCTAAACAGTGACTACAGAACTTTGAACCAAGAAGGCCCACTGCAAGCAAAAGTATTCTCAGCAGGCCTTCAGAATCCAGCAAACCTAACCAAACTATTCAACAGCCGGGCGAGCTGTTTCAATTCTTTGCCAAGAACTTTTGCCGGAACCGCAGACCAGACCCAGACCGCTGTGAGCAGAACCAGAGATCCGGATCGCTGTGAGCAGGACTGGTGCCTGATTGACCCGCCGAGCAGAGAGAACCGCCGCTGGACGTGTTGACCAGATCCATGACGAGGCCTATTTCAAATTTATATTGTGAGCACCTAGCAGAACTGTGCAGAACCAATTTCTTAGTTAAAATAATCTAATCCAAACTATTTTAACCTAAGTAGAACAGCCTCCTAGAAATCGTCTCATCTGTCATTTTTAAAGCTGCACAACTGTCACCTGTCAATTCTGCAGCTGCAAACTGAAAATCTACCTTTATTAAATCGTCTGTATCTCTGGAAGCTTTCCAACAAGCCTAGAACCGACTTCCTACTCTTTATACTTTTTACGCACTTACAAAATTTACAGCGATTTGCGATTTGGCCTGATTTCGTCATCTGTAAAAAGATAGCCGCTTTTGCCTGAACTGCTAAAATTTGTTTGCAACCTGGTAAAATAACTCATAGAGCATTGCTAAAGTGAGCCTGAACTAATACCAACAAGCATCTCTCACTCACCCTGAATCTCTAGAGGGAATTAAAATCAGTTAGCACATCTTCCCATCCATTGCCATCACATTTAAAAGCATTTTGGGCCTGTGTTTCAAACTTCTACCTGTTTCCTCTAAGCTTGCTGGGGGGGGAACTGAATTCCGTATTGTATTTGATTGTATTCCTGAAGACTGTGTGTGTTACTTCCATCTCCTTGCATTGCATATAGGGGGGGGGGTGAATTGCCACCAGGGGAAAAGTGAACATTTTATCTCTTGTGAAACCGTATCAGTTTATTTTCTGTACTGCATTTATTCCACCTTGCATTTCCTTGAAACCATAAAGCATTTCAGCTACCTCATCCTCTATACTACTTCTAAGTAACCAAATCAGTTTACCAATAGAACATTATCCATTGTTGATCACTGTCATATTTGAAGTGTGATATCCAATATTAATTTTTTATAAAAGTGTGATAGATATATATTGTTATATTTCTCAAATAAACCTTTTAAATTTGCAAAACAGACCTACTTCTTGGCTCAGTGGGGTCAGGGGGATTCTAAGAGAGGGGTGTTATATAAGGGTTGTCATCCAGAGTACATGAACTGGACCTAAAATATATCAATAAGGGTTTCCCTCAGCATCCCAGACTAGGCATTGACTTAGCTGTAGTGTTGAAGTGAAGCCGCTTAACAAGTGACCCCGATATGCAGCATTTGTATAGCAGTATGTCAGCGGTTCAAGGCTCAGGTGGGGTCATTGTGGAGAACCATTCTCATGAGACTCAGGATGAGGCGACCGAGGCAGTTGATTAAAGTTCCGCTGGTCATGTTAAATGTTTCAATGGCTTAATTTTGTGCTGTGGGAATTGGGGGTGGATTGTGACATCACAAGTTGTAATTGAGGGCAGTGTGGGAAGGTTTGTGGACCCATTTACTGATCTCAATGTATGCTTTCTATAAGGGTTCAAAGTGTGAAGTGCAATTAGCTTTGTGTGGGGTGATTTTTCATGTTGCACAATCACAAATATTAATTTACTTGCATTGTATAAAAGTTCTAACCTTAGAGGCGTTTCTTTGACAGTACCTTTTCATGCAGTTATGTTCCGCGATCTGTTTGAATTTTCTGTGTTTAGGGCCCAGAATAAAATTCTGTTACTTCTTGCACCAGCGTACACTCCTTTTTGACTACTTTCATAATATTTGGGTGAGCTTTGCGAGGCGACCCATGATACAGATCGATGAGAACACTGGTAATTGGCATACAGTGCAGCAGTGGTACAGTATGAGGAGGGGGAGTTTGGGGCAATGGTAAAATTGAGACTTCCATTACACTATTCAGCAAAAGCAGCAGAGCGTGTGGCATTAATAAAAGCTGTAGAAAAGTCAAAAGGACGTTGTGCTACAATTTATTCAGACTAACCAGATGTCACATCAACCTAGCACTCAGAGTTGTCCAGATGGAAGAAGAGGGTGTTTGAAAAATCAACTGGATACTCGTGCAGCATGCACATTAGCTTTCCAGATTAATAGAAGCACTGCCATTTCCTTCAGTATTAGCAGTACTGCTACACCCATTTTGAAGGACGTTGGGCATGAAATTGTTCCCTTGTAACCCTTCATTCATCACTGGTGGTTCCACACTCATATCTTGTGTCATGTTTTGAACGCCCTGTCACTAAGGAACTGTACCATAAGCGGGCAAGGAGGTCCCTGACCTTACCAAGGAGCAGGCACAACACCAATTATTTTTCACAGGAATCTTTGGATCGATTGGCAGAAGTACATGCAGAGTTGGAGTGTTTTTGAAAACTGCTAAATTTTTCACGTCACTGCTTGCACCTGGCATCCAGACTGCAGCCAATGCAAAAGGGCTGCAGGCCACCCACTGGGAACTGTTGCAGCTAGATAATAGTACAAAGCAGGGTTTAAAAGCAATCAGGGGTGAACTCAGGGCTGTTCGGTTGACCACCTTGCAGAAACAATTTGTATTAGATATGATCAAAGCTATGGAAGGAGGAAGTTCTGCGAAAATCGGAAGCACTTGCTGTTTTTTTGTGCCCTCAAAAGATGCCATAATTGGAAACTTGAGTGAAGCCATTAATGCACTGGACACACAATAATATGGAAAAAGAAAGTAGCACGGTGTTTGAAGATAACTGGTGCAGCACCATTTGTTTCTTGGGTATCCACGTAGGTAAGTAATGCTGTAAAAGTGCTGGTTCCTGTCCTTGTAGAGGTGCTTGTTGTTTTTTTTGCACATTTAAACTTATTTTAGGTTGCTGCAATGGGGGTGGGGCTAAGAGGACATCTATGATGACAGTTACACTGAAGAATCCCTATGACACTGCCACAACCTTCTCGAAACATGATCATATAAGTGGAATAGCGAGATAGAAAACTGTATGGTTCTTATAGGGAATCCAATCAGTCCCACATGGATGGTCTCTAATCCATCTCCATATCCTGAGAATTACACTGAACATTGGTAAGATTGTAATGCTGATGGTGAAAGTACTTTTATGACCTATAAGCCTGAGCGTATGCAGTGTGGGCCGTAGCTTACGTGGTGCATGTAAGACATGGATCCTAAAGGATGATTAGGATAGGAATGAGGTGGGGGAGTTATTAGTTAAAAAATTACATAAAGGGGGGAGTTTAAACATGCAAATCCAATGTCCTAAATAACTCTTTTAGAAAGGCATTAGGTCCCTGGTGGTGATGTAGATGGCACGTGTTGTTTTTAGGGTAACATTGTATTAAGATTAGATATAGTTTTGCCACACTTTAGGGAGCTTTTAGGCTGCATGTTGTGCAGAAAAACACATTTATATTATTAGATGAAGTTAAGTAGTTTGGATTCAGTTCAAATGTGTAGATTGAGTTTTAATATAGGCGTTAATTGTATTGCGTAAGGGGTCTGCCATATTAAGGCACAGCATTATTGCAGGATGCAGATCTTGACACTCTAGGATGCTAGCCCACATTTTGGAGCTATGGTCATTTAATTGAAATGTCATTTTGCTGTTGGGCAGGAGGCTGCAAGCAGCCAATGTCAGAATGGGAAGGGATGTCAAACAGTGTTCAGTTAATTGTTGCGAGGGGAAACATTCTCAGGAGCCTGAAAAGGCGATAGTCAAATGAATACATCATTATTGTGAAGGACAAAGTGAGACACACAAGAAAGCCCACACTGTAGAGTTTTCAAATTGAAGAACTACGATGTGAGAACAGCGGCCCCACTGAGAGCAGGGCATTTTGTCCGGAGGTGAAAGTGCCTTGTTGAAACAGATAAATAGAAATTCAATTTCCAGGAGCAGGGCCCCGCACACATGTTTTTTCATACAGCTATCCATTGGGATCAGATAACTAGAAGGTCCCATTCATAGTTGCCAGCATGTCTCGGGAGGGGAGTTTCAGATCCAAGGGAGGAAGGTCAAAGGGACAATCATGGGGAAGGGTTTGTGTTTTTCCATGGGATGCAACAATGTTTTGACCTCACTAATTTCCACTCACAATATCATTTGTCCATCTAAGTGGGATGCTACAGCCGATCTGTCACAGGTGTCATTGCCCAATTAGAACAGCACGCTGTTATGAACTATATTATGAAGGGTGCCAGCCAATGGTAATGCAGCACTTTCTGCTGACTATTATAGTATGTTGGGGGTTGGTGTTTTAATTTTCACATAAAAAGGAAATCCCCAATCAGATAATTCAATGTATAGTGCTCATAAGGGGCTCATGAAGTTAGAACTGTAATTAATGTTGCGTTAGTAGAATATGGTAATTATTCAGTTTTCCTCCTTAAATATTGTGGCCTGCAGTTGGACTATTGAGTTCATCAGCAGTTCAGTTTCCCAGAGATGTCCTATTCTCCCCGCGTGTATTTTCAAATAAAACATGTTTTTTTCTTGCAAGCTGTGACCTCCATTTTGTTTTTCTCTCGTGTTATTTTCTCGAATTACTTTGGGGGGTTGCACAGAGGTGAAAGACCAGTGGACATTAATCAAAAGCAGCTACAAAGGTTTGAGTGTTCTAATTATGTTTTGCCCTCACAATTATAAATGTCAATCTCAACGTTCCTTATCAGTTGCATAACGAGAGAATGTACATTTTAATATATAAGAACACGTATATATAGGTAGGATACTTGTTGTAATTCATAATTGTTAACCTGACATGATAAGAGAAACAGAAGTAAAGAAATAGTTATCGATCTGTTACTTAAAAAAGGTAATGAATATCTATTCTGTCAAACATCGCTAGTTAAACCAGTAGAATCAAAGGCATACAGTCACCTCCATCCAATTAATACATTAGGTCACTCAATATAGACCACATAGCAGACTCTTTGCCATGGTCAGCGCTAAAGTCGGTTTTATGTTAAGCATTTTTTTACTTTATGCAAACTCCTGAACTGGTCAAAAATTACTCATTCCATCACGTTTGCAACAAAAGGCAGGTTAGAAAAAGCTCTAATGTTGCTAAGATCCTGACTATCTGCTCCATGTTTTTTTTTTTTTAACAAAAGGATTCTCACAGTTCATTTGAGACGTATGGTACATTACATGATTGCAATAATTGGATGATGAAATTGGGCACGGGGCGGCAGAAAATGGGTGAAGCATTACATGCTCTTTAACACTAAAAGATGGGAATGTATCTAGACTAGACCCTAAATGTGTAAATGTTCTTAGCAATTCAGTACAATTTTTATCAGAGAATGGACTGTATTCATAAGGTCTTACTGCTGCCTACAAGATTTAAAGGGACCACAGTGCTGGTGCAAGTTTTAAATCCATCATGTATTGTTTGAATGTTCTGTGCAAACAAGTCAGCAATAGAATATGAGATGGGGTATTATTTGCAGAAAATGCAGGTGTACTGAATACTTTCTGAATGAGCATAAATAGTTCTTTTTGAAAATTGGTGGCTTTATCCAGCTGATTGTTATTATAATAAGATGTTTCTGAGTTAAATGTTTTTATTGTATGTGGCTTTTTGGGAAATAAAACGAATTGATTAGATTGTGAGTAATATGTTCTTAAAAAATATTTCCAATGTCCTTTTGCTCTGCTTTAGTTGAAGATGGATTTTAGTAAACCAATTATCAATCTGTTTCTTTAAGGTGTACATGCTTTTATGAAGCAAATCGGTGTTAAATGAAGAAATTAGCCATTACTGTATTGCATAGTGTAAGGCTACATGTGTTGGCTGATTCACGGGGAGAGGGAGCATTTCCAAATAATTCCAAAGTGAAGATACATTTTACAAGGCCTGATTTCTATAGGAGTCAAGCAGACTCTAGTCATTGGGCTAGGGAGATGGAATGAAATAGAATGTTTCTCTGACCACAAGGGCCATGGAGACTGTTCAGTTAAATAATTACCTTGGAGGAAATCAGAGCCAGTGTATATCCTCTATTGTGGGCAGTGTCACTGCAGTTGCTCAAATTGTAACATGGTTATATATTTTTCTCAAATCTATATATCAAGGTGCAAATGATTCATGTACTCAAATGTTCAACTCAGTCAGAATTTAGAGATTAGGAAAATATGGATCAGCAAGAGATTCTGAACAGATCTGCAATTATGTTCTCTTACATACAGCACTGACGAGCCATCCATTCACATTCTGAGATATATGAGCCTGTTCATAATTTCATTAAGAACATATCTTTATAAAACAAATGTATCCCTCCCTTCCAGATATTGTGTTGATGGTTTACTATTGTATAGCCTGTGGAGATAAGATCAACTGAAATTTGAGTACCACATTGTGTGAGCCAAGTCTCTGTGATAAATAAACAATTAATGTTCCATTCTAAGATTAGTTCATGAATTTTGTGACATACATCCAAACACACATTAATTTGCATACTATGGACCTCATTACGACCCTGGCAGTAGCTGTGCCCTTATTAATGGCACGGCTGCCGCCGGTAATGATTTTTTACCAGAGCCCAGAAAAGGGCAATAACCGGGTCATGCCGACCTTGGCGTACATGGTAATTGCCCTTTTCTGGGCTCCGGTAAAAATGAATCGCCATTCCCATTGAGCCCCATAGGTCTCAATGGGAATGGGGAAGATGCTAACAACTGGGCCGTTAATGACGGGCCTGTTGTTAGCATCCTGGTCTGCTAGCGGGTCCCACTAAGGACGCCTGGTCTGGCCAGGTGTCCTGAGCGGGACCCGCAGTATACCTCGTAATGAGGCGGCCCGTAATGAACGGTGTCGGTCCCTTACTGACACCGTTCAATCCGCGGCCGCCAGGGTCCTAATGAGGCCCTATGTATCTTTGAGGCAATTTACATACCTTTAAAGAATGTGAACATTTCTCAAGGATGTGAACAGATGTTTTTGCAGCCAGCACCAAAGCAACCATAGAATTCAGGCAAACATGGTTCTAAACACAGGCATTGGTTGTATCATCGATTTGATGAACATCACAGAACCAGTTTCACAATTAGTGTGAGATATACATTTTGTGGTTCAATAGTGGAATCTGCCCATGCATGTTTGCAATTCTGAAAGGAAAGGGACCATGGAAAACATCATGGCATCATTTTTTGTCCCACAATTGTAGTCAAAGTGGGTGTTTCTAGCAGCATGTGGGTAAGTTGTACAAGGACATAGAGTGGATGTGAGATCAGAGGGTGGCACAGAGTCAACATGCATAGATACATTGATAAGTCGCTCGGATGATCAATATCATGAATGGAGGCAGATAGAACATGCATCCCTTCCAACTTGAGGTACAGTCTCTGACACAACTAACAAGAACATCATAATCAGAAAGTATCTGTCTCGTCTCACCCATATGTGATTCAGGTTTACGGAACAGTGCTGTAAAATACATACACACACTCATGCATACATGCACACACACAATATAGACATGAAGATAAGACAACAGTTGGACAAACTCATGCCACGCTCACAGATGTTCATTGCTTCTTAAGACTACAATAGCCACTAGGGTCCTAAATCTACACAGATTCTGGATGTCTCTCTGTTTGCCACATGTGACCATTCAAGTGGTGACCACTCAGTAGTTAGTTCAGTGGTCACAAACTCATGCCACGCTCACAGATTTTCATTGCTTCTTAAGACTACAATAGCCACTAGGGTCCTAAATCTACACAGATTCTGGATGTCTCTCTGTTTGCCACATGTGACCATTCAAGTGGTGACCACTCAGTAGTTAGTTCAGTGGTCAGCATATATTGTCTACTTGGCCATTTAAAACGTAAGCTGCCACTATGTTGGAGTACTCTTTGAACAAACTAGTGTTGCCAGAACGTTTTTGCCTGACTATATGAGGCATTTATCAGTGTGCCATTTCAAATATGTGATATTCATTTACTTGATTTCAGAAATCTTTGTTCCATCGCCAACAACAAAAACAATGCACATACCTGTCAGTCTCTCATGTCTGCCATTTGGTTTTGCTTGACAATTTCGCAGCAGATTTTAGTGCTGCAGAATAATGCACAGCTGACATTTTCTAAAATCGAATATTTCAGATGCTCTCATCTCCTCTACCCACCTCCCTTATACACCTTAAAATTACCCCAACCTACTTGCATTTACCTGCCTTCAGCTCCCTGCGTTCGGCTTCTGCCTGTGACGTCAATTCCATCTCCAAATGATGGGTGCGAACTGATGCTATATGGTCCCTTTCTTTTCTTTCTTTTTTTTTAAACGTTCTTTATTGTCCCCATTTTCCATGTAGTGGAAGGTAGGGGACACACCTGCTACCCCTCAAATCTCATAATATTCGAGCATGGGGAGCAGGGGACACCCCCGCACCCCCTGCTCCCCTTATTCGACATGTTCAACATTTTCGTTTTTTGTTCCAAATCAGCTATTTTTACCCTTTGGTTTTGTTTGGGTATTTCCCTGCCACTTCACTTCCTTTCCCCATTCCGTAGCCACTTGAATGTGGGTATTTCAAAGCTGGAGCCTCACGTTTAGACCGTAAACCCACTCAGCCATCTCCTCCATCATTTGCATGAGTATCTCTACAGCCTCTTCCATATCCACGCATCCAACATCATCTCCAAAGAGATCACAAAAATATGCTATTTATCCTGTCACCCCAAGGCCGAAATTATAAAATCAAAATCAAACCCAAAAGCATAAGTAAAACAACAAGGAAAAACAAAGTCCCTGGCAAAGGGACCTGAATCGCGGTAGTCAGCTTTTTCTAAGATTCCGGACTACTCATGAAAGGCCTAACATCTAAGGAGATAAATAGCCATCTATTCTCTCTGGAGCACAATGGAACTCCAGGCACCAGGAACAACTAAGACCAGGATCTTGGAGCCTGGACGGACCTAGAAGTCAAAGAAAGACATGTAGGAAAAACACTTGTACACATTGTTTACATTTCAATTGAAACAAGAATAATAAAAAAAGGGACCTGAATTAAGTTTCAAAAAAAGATTTAACATGTAAAGTTGAAAATTCCAACTTTGGCCGCGGAGGGCAGGAATGCCTTAGATGCTCTGGTTGATGTTGCAGATGTTTTGACGGCTATAGATCAGCTTAATATTGGTAAATCTCCAGGGTTAGATGGATTACCAGTCGAGCTCTATTTTCTTTTAGTGTCCAGTTGGCTCCATTTTTGTGTGAGCTATATAACAAGCTTTTTGCTCAATGGTGTTTTATGCACCTCCAAAAGAGAGACAGTAATTATTCTGATTTACAAGCCAGGTAGGGACTATAACAAGTGTGGTAATTAGTCTTCATGGATGCTGAGAAGGATTTTGGTATGGGTTAATTAGGAATTCCTAGAGTATACTTTGCTAAACATGAGGTTTGGCACAGGTTTTTTGTAGGCTGTAAGTGGTTTGCATTCATCTGAAACAGCAAGGATCTGGGTAAATGGTTAGCTTTCAGACTCTTTTCCCCTAACAAGGGGTTCTAGACAAGGGTGAACACTGTTACCTTAACCTTTCTTTGGGAACATTAGCTGCATATATTAGGCAGGACCTGTGTATCTGTGGTGTACAGGTAGGGGTTAAAGAGATTAAGGTTGTGTCTTAAATCGATAATATGGCTGTAAGCCTGAGTAATTCAGGCGAGATTAGTGTACTGTTGAAAAATATGTTTGAGGAGGTGGGTCGTCTGTTGGGTCATGAACTTAATTGAGACAAGACATGTTTTTCTGTTTGCTGCGTCCTGTTCACATGGGAAGTTTGCATCATGGATTTGTAAGTGGACCGATTACTGTGTTAAGTATCTTTTGTTTTACCTAATACGTGATTTTAAAATAATTGCTGAATTCTATGTAAACAAAGTGATACGGGTGTTACTAGGTGATGTGCAGAAGTGGGGAAGTGCAGAAGATTGACCTTGAATATTTGGGCTAAGATTATTGCTATTAAGATGATGTTTCTGCTGAAGGTACTTTTTGTCATTCAGTCAATTCCATTGAAATGTCCTAAAAAGTTGCTTCAGAAGATTGATAGGGTTTTCCATGAGTTTTTGTGGGGAGCTGGGAGGAGGCCAATTATTCCATGATATATTCTGGAAGATAGTGTTTAAGTGGGTGGTTTTGGATACCCTGATGTTGATAATCATCATAAAGGCTTCTTGCTTAATAAAGCTGCTTATTACATTGTGGAGGAAGGGAAGGGATTTTGGCGCTGCATTGGATGGCATTGAGAGAGATGTGCTCTCGCCACATGTATTGATTAGTGTGCATTCCACAGGGAAAATGCTGAGTTTGGGTACTAGGTTGCGGGGGTGGGGGTGGTGGGAGACATGAGTGGGGGCCTGGTGGAGGCTGCCCCTGGTGGCTGGGGGGTGGGGGTGGTGGGAGACATGGGTGGGGGCCTGGTGGAGGGTGCCCCTGCATTGCTGGGGGTGGGGGTGGTGGGAGCAATGAGTGGGGGCCTGGTGGAGGCTGCCCCTTGTGGCTGGAGGTGGGGGTGGTGGGAGACATGGGTGGGGGCCTGGTGGAGGGTGCCCCTGGTGGCTGGGGGGTGGGGGTGGTGGGAGACATGAGTGGGGGCCTGGTGGAGGCTGCCCCTGGTGGCTGGGGTGTGGGGGTAGTGGGAGACATGAGTGGGGGCCTGGTGGAGGCTGCCCCTGGTGGCTGGGGGGTGGGGGTGGTGGGAGACATGGGTGGGGGCCTGGTGGAGGGTGCCCCTGCACTGCTGGGGGGTGGGGGTAGTGGTAGACATGAGTGGGGGCCTGGTGGAGGCTCCCCCTGGTGGCTGGGTGGTGGGGGTGGTGGGAGACATGGGTGGGGGCCTGGTGGAGGGTGCCCCTGGTGGCTGCGGGGTGGGGGTGGTGGGAGACATGAGTGGGGGCCTGGTGGAGGCTGCCCCTGGTGGCTGGGGGTGGGGGTGGTGGGAGACATGAGTGGCGGCCTGGTGGAGGGTGCCCCTGGTGGCTGGGGGGTGGGGGTGATAGGGGACATGGGTGGGGGCTGGTGGAGGGTGCCCCTGCACTGCTGTGGGGTGGGGGTGGTGGGAGACATGAGTGGGGGCCTGGTGGAGGCTGCCCCTGGTGGCTGGGGGGTGGGGGTGGTGGGAGACATGGGTGGGGGCCTGGTGGAGGGTGCCCCTGCACTGCTGGGGGGTGGGGGTGGTGGTAGACATGAGTGGGGGCCTGGTGGAGGCTGCCCCTGGTGGCTGGGGGGTGGGGGTGGTGGGAGACATGGGCGGGGGCCTGGTGGAGGGTGCCCCTGCACTGCTGGGGAGTGGGGGTGGTGGGAGACATGAGTGGGGGCCTGGTGGAGGGTGCCCCTGGATGCTGGGGGGTGGGGGTGCTGGGTGACATGAGCAGGTGTGCAGGGTAGTCCCCTGTGGTGTGTGCTGCCTGCAGGGGCCGTGGAGGGTGTACAGGGAATACCTGGGAGCACACAGCCAAATCGCGTGTAGAATTTCCCGTGTACCCCTCTCATACACGTGCCCAGCCAAATCGCGTGTGGAACTTCCCGCGCACCCCTGAAATCCATGTACCCTGTCAAATCGCGTGTGGAACTTCCCGCGCACCCCTGAAATGCACGTACCTGGCCAAATCGCGTGTGGAACTTCCCGCGCACCCCTGAAATCCACGTACACGGCCAAATCGCGTGTGGAACTTCCCGGGCACCCCTGAAATCCACGTACCCTGACAAATCGCGTGTGGAACTTCCCGCGCACCCCTGAAATGCACGTACCCGGCCAAATCGCGTGTGGAACTTCCCGCGCACCCCTGAAATCCACGTACACTGCCAAATCGCGTGTGGAACTTCCCGTGCACCCCTGAAATCCACGTACCCTGACAAATTGCGTGTGGAACTTCCTGCGCACCCCTGAAATGCACGTCCCCGGCCAAATCGCGTGTGGAACTTCCCGCGCATCCCTGAAATCCACGTACACGGCCAAATCGTGTGTGGAACTTCCTGCGCACCCCTGAAATCCACGTACCCTGACAAATCGCGTGTGGAACTTCCCGCGCAACCCTGAAATCCACGTACCCGGCCAAATCGCGTGTGGAACTTCCCGCGCACCCCTGAAATCCACGTACCCGGCCAAATCGTGTGTGGAACTTCCCGCGCACCCCTGAAATCCACGTACACAGCCAAATCGCGTGTGGAACTTCCCGCGCACCCCTGAAATCCACGTACCCGGCCAAATCGCGTGTGGAACTTCCCGCGCACCCCTGAAATCCACGTACACGGCCAATTCGCGTGTGGAACTTCCCGCGCACCCCTGAAATCCACGTACCAAATCCATTATTCATTAATAAAAGCTGTAGAAAAGTCAAAAGGACGTTGTGCTACCATTTATTCAGACTAACCAGATGTCACATCAACCTAGCACTCAGAGTTGTCCAGATGGAAGAAGAGGGTGTTTCAAAAATCAACTGGATACTCGTGCAGCATGCACATTAACTTTCCAGATTAATAGAAGCACTGCCATTTCCTTCAGTATTAGCAGTAATGCTACACCCATTTTGAACGACGTTGGGCATGAAATTGTTCCCTTGTAACCCTTCATTCATCACTGGTGGTTCCACACTCATATCTTGTGTCATGTTTTGAACGCCCTGTCACTAAGGAACTGTACCATAAGCGGACGAGGAGGTCCCTGACCTTACCAAGGAGCAGGCACAACACCAATTATTTTTCACAGGAATCTTTGGATCGATTGGCAGAAGTACATGCAGAGTTGGAGTGTTTTTGAAAACTGCTAAATTTTTCACGTCACTGCTTGCTCCTGGCATCCAGACTGCAGCCAATGCAAAATGGCTGCAGGCCACCCACTGGGAACTGTTGCAGCTAGATAATAGTACAAAGCAGGGTTTAAAAGCAATCAGGGGTGAACTCAGGGCTGTTCGGTTGACCACCTTGCAGAAACAATTTGTATTAGATATGATCACAGCTATGGAAGGAGGAAGTTCTGCGAAAATCGGAAGCACTTGCTGTTTTTTTGTGCCCTCAAAAGATGCCATAATTGGAAACTTGAGTGAAACCATTAATGCACTAGACACACAATAATATGGAAAAAGAAAGTAGCACGGTGTTTGAAGATAACTGGTGCAGCACCATTTGTTTCTTGGGTATCCACGTAGTTAAGTAATGATGTAAAAGTGCTGGTTCCTGTCCTTGTAGAGGTGCTTGTTTTTTTGCACATTTAAACTTTTTTTTGGTTGCTGCAATGGGGGTGGGGCTAAGAGGACATCTATGATGACAGTTACACTGAAGAATCCCTATGACACTGCCAAAACCTTCTCGAAACATGATCATATAAGTGGAATAGCGAGATAGAAAACTGTATGGTTCTTATAGGGAATCCAATCAGTCCCACATGGATGGTCTCTAATCCATCTCCATATCCTGAGAATTACACTGAACATTGGTAAGATTGTAATGCTGATGGTGAAAGTGCTTTTATGACCTGTACCCCTGAGCGTATGCAGTGTGGGCCGTAGCTTACGTGGTGTATGTAAGACATGGATCCTAAAGGATGATTAGGATAGGAATGAGGTGGGGGAGGTATTAGTTAATAAATTACATAAAGGGGGGAGTTTAAATATGCAAATCCAATGTCCTAAATAACTCTTTTAGAAAGGCATTAGGTCCCTGGTGGTGATGTAGATGGCACGTGTTGTTTTTAGGGTAACATTGTATTAAGATTAGATATAGTTTTGCCACACTTTAGGGAGCTTTTAGGCTGCATGTTGTGCAGAAAAACACATTTATATTATTAGATGAAGTTAAGTAGTTTGGATTCAGTTGAAATGTGTAGATTGAGTTTTAATATAGGCGTTAATTGTATTGCATAAGGGGTCTGCCATATTAAGGCACAGCATTATTGCAGGATGCAGATCTTGACACTCTAGGATGCTAGCCCACATTTTGGAGCTATGGTCATTTAATTGAAATGTCATTTTGCTGTTGGGCAGGAGGCTGCAAGCAGCCAATGTCAGAATGGGAAGGGATGTCAAACAGTGTTCAGTTAATTGTTGCGAGGGGAAACGTTCTCAGGAGCTTGAAAAGGCGATAGTCAAATGAATACATCATTATTGTGAAGGACAAAGTGAGACACACAAGAAAGCCCACACTGTAGAGTTTTCAAATTGAAGAACTACGATGTGAGAACAGCGGCCCCACTGAGAGCAGGGCATTTTGTCCGGAGGTGAAAGTGCCTTGTTGAAACAGATAAATAGAAATTCAATTTCCAGGAGCAGGGCCCCGCACACATGTTTTTTCATACAGCTATCCATTGGGATCAGATAACTAGAAGGTCCCATTCGTAGTTGCCAGCATGTCTCGGGAGGGGAGTTTCAGATCCAAGGGAGGAAGGTCAAAGGGACAATCATGGGGAAGGGTTTGTGTTTTTCCATGGGATGCAACAATGTTTTGACCTCACTAATTTCCACTCACAATATCATTTGTCCATCTTATTGGAATGCTACAGCCGATCTGTCTCAGGTGTCATTGCCCAATTAGAACAGCACGCTGTTATGAACTATATTATGAAGGGTGCCAGCCAATGGTAATGCCGCACTTTCTGCTGACTATTATAGTATGTTGGGGGTTGGTGTTTTAATTTTCACATAAAAAGGAAACCCCCAATCAGATAATTCAATGTATAGTGCTCATAAGGGGCTCATGAAGTTAGAACTGTAATTAATGTTGCGTTAGTAGAATATGGTAATTATTCAGTTTTCCTCCTTAAATATTGTGGCCTGCAGTGGGACTATTGAGTTCATCAGCAGTTCAGTTTCCCAGAGATGTCCTATTCTCCCCGCTGTATTTTCAAATAAAACATGTTTTTTTCTTGCAAGCTGTGACCTCCATTTTGTTTTTCTCTCGTGTTATTTTCTCGAATTACTTTGGGGGGTTGCACAGAGGTGAAAGACCAGTGGACATTAATCAAAAGCAGCTACAAAGGTTTGAGTGTTCTAATTATGTTTTGCCCTCACAATTATAAATGTCAATCTCAACGTTCCTTATCAGTTGCATAACGAGAGAATGTACATTTTAATATATAAGAACACATATATATAGGTAGGATACTTGTTGTAATTCATAATTGTTAACCTGACATGATAAGAGAAACAGAAGTAAAGAAATAGCTATCGATCTGTTACTTAAAAAGGTAATGAATATCTATTCTGTCAAACATCGCTAGTTAAACCAGTAGAATCAAAGGCATACAGTCACCTCCATCCAATTAATACATTAGGTCACTCAATATAGACCACATAGCAGACTCTTTGCCATGGTCAGCGCTAAAGTCGGTTTTATGTTGAGAATTTTTTTACTTTATGCAAACTCCTGAACTGGTCAAAAATTACTCATTCCATCACGTTTGCAACAAAAGGCAGGTTAGAAAAAGCTCTAATGTTGCTAAGATCCTGATCTGCTCCATGTTTTTTTTTTTTTTAACAAAAGGATTCTCACAGTTCATTTGAGACGTATGGTACATTACATGATTGCAATAATTGGATGATGAAATTGGGCACGGGGCGGCAGAAAATGGGTGAAGCATTACATGCTCTTTAACACTAAAAGATGGGCATGTATCTAGACTAGACCCTAAATGTGTAAATGTTCTTAGCAATTCAGTACAATTTTCATCAGAGAATGGACTGTATTCATAAGGTCTTACTGCTGCCTACAAGATTTAAAGGGACCACAGTGCTGGTGCAAGTTTTAAATCCATCATGTATTGTTTGAATGTTCTGTGCAAACAAGTCAGCAATAGAATATGAGATGGGGTATTATTTGTAGAGAATGCAGGTGTACTGAATACTTTCTGTATGAGCATAAATAGTTCTTTTTGAAAATTGGTGGCTTTATCCAGCTGATTGTTATTATAATAAGATGTTTCTGAGTTAAATGTTTTTATTGTATATGGCTTTTTGGGAAATAAAACGAATTGATTAGATTGTGAGTAATATGTTCTTAAAAAATATTTCCAATGTCCTTTTGCTCTGCTTTAGTTGAAGATGGATTTTAGTAAACCAATTATCAATCTGTTTATTTAAGGTGTACATGCTTTTATGAAGCAAATCGGTGTTAAATGAAGAAATTAGCCATTACTGTATTGCATAGTGTAAGGCTACATGTGTTGGCTGATTCACGGGGAGAGGGAGCATTTCCAAATAATTCCAAAGTGAAGATACATTTTACAAGGCCTGATTTCTATAGGAGTCAAGCAGACTCTAGTCATTGGGCTAGGGAGATGGAATGAAATAGAATGTTTCTCTGACCACAAGGGCCATGGAGACTGTTCAGTTAAATAATTACCTTGGAGGAAATCAGAGCCAGTGTATATCCTCTATTGTGGGCAGTGTCACTGCAGTTGCTCAAATTGTAACATGGTTATATATTTTTCTCAAATCTATATATCAAGGTGCAAATGATTGATGTACTCAAATGTTCAACTCAGTCAGAATTTAGAGATTAGGAAAATATGGATCAGCAAGAGATTCTGAACAGATCTGCAATTATGTTCTTTTACATACAGCACTGACGAGCCATCCATTCACATTCTGAGATATATGAGCCTGTTCATAATTTCATTAAGAACATATCTTTATAAAACAAATGTATCCCTCCCTTCCAGATATTGTGTTGATGGTTTACTATTGTATAGCCTGTGGAGATAAGATCAACTGAAATGTGAATACCACATTGTGTGAGCCAAGTCTCTGTGATAAATAAACAATTAATGTTCCATTCTAAGATTAGTTCATGAATTTTGTGACATACATCCAAACACACATTAATTTGCATACTATGGACCTCATTACGACCCTGGCAGTAGCTGTGCCCTTATTAAGGGCACGGCTGCCGCCGGTAATGATTTTTTACCAGAGCCCAGAAAAGGGCAATAACCGGGTCATGCCGACCTTGGCGTAGATGGTAATTGCCCTTTTCTGGGCTCCGGTAAAAATGAATCGCCATTCCCATTGAGCCCCATAGGTCTCAATGGGAATGGGGAAGATGCTAACAACTGGGCCGTTAATGACAGGCCTGTTGTTAGCATCCTGGTCTGCTAGCGGGTCCTACTAAGGACGCCTGGTCTGGCCAGGTGTCCTGAGTGGGACCCGCAGTATACCTCGTAATGAGGCGGCCCGGAATGAACGGTGTCGGTCCCTTACTGACACCGTTTAATCCGCGGCCGCCAGGGTCCTAATGAGGCCCTATGTATCTTTGAAGCAATTTACATACCTTTAAAGAATGTGAACATTTCTCAAGGATGTGAACAGATGTTTTTGCAGGCAGCACCAAAGCAACCATAGAATTCAGGCAAACATGGTTCTAAACACAGGCATTGGTTGTATCATCGATTTGATGAACATCACAGAACCAGTTTCACAATTAGTGTGAGATATACATTTTGTGGTTCAATAGTGGAATCTGCCCATGCATGTTTTCAATTCTGAAAGGAAAGGGACCATGGGAAACATCATGGCATCATTTTTTGTCCCACAAATGTATTCAAAGTGGGTGTTTCTAGCAGCATGTGGGTAAGTTGGACAAGGACATAGAGAGGATGTGAGATCAGAGGGTGGCACAGAGTCAACATGCATAGATACATTGATAAGTCACTCGGATGATCAATATCATGAATGGAGGCAGATAGAACATGCATCCCTTCCAACTTGAGGTACAGTCTCTGACACAACTAACAAGAACATCATAATCAGAAAGTATCTGTCTCGTCTCACCCATATGTGATTCAGGTTTACGGAACAGTGCTGTAAAATACATACACACACTCATGCATACATGCACACACACAATATAGACATGAAGATAAGACAACAGTTGGACAAACTCATGCCACGCTCACAGATGTTCATTGCTTCTTAAGACTACAATAGCCACTAGGGTCCTAAATCTACACAGATTCTGGATGTCTCTCTGTTTGCCACATGTGACCATTCAAGTGGTGACCACTCAGTAGTTAGTTCAGTGGTCACAAACTCATGCCACGCTCACAGATGTTCATTGCTTCTTAAGACTACAATAGCCACTAGGGTCCTAAATCTACACAGATTCTGGATGTCTCTCTGTTTGCCACATGTGACCATTCAAGTGGTGACCACTCAGTAGTTAGTTCAGTGGTCAGCATATATTGTCTACTTGGCCATTTAAAACGTAAGCTGCCACTATGTTGGAGTACTCTTTGAACAATCTCTAGTGTTGCCAGAACGTTTTTGCCTGACTATATGAGGCATTTATCAGTGTGCCATTTCAAATATGTGATATTCATTTACTTGATTTCAGAAATCTTTGTTCCATCGCCAACAACAAAAACAATGCACATACCTGTCAGTCTCTCATGTCTGCCATTTGGTTTTGCTTGACAATTTCGCAGCAGATTTTAGTGCTGCAGAATAATGCACAGCTGACATTTTCTAAAATCGAATATTTCAGATGCTCTCATCTCCTCTACCCACCTCCCTTATACACCTTAAAATTACCCCAACCTACTTGCATTTACCTGCCTTCAGCTCCCTGCGTTCGGCTTCTGCCTGTGACGTCAATTCCATCTCCAAATGATGGGTGCGAACTGATGCTATATGGTCCCTTTCTTTTCTTTCTTTTTTTTTAAACGTTCTTTATTGTCCCCATTTTCCATGTAGTGGAAGGTAGGGGACACACCTGCTACCCCTCAAATCTCATAATATTCGAGCATGGGGAGCAGGGGACACCCCCGCACCCCCTGCTCCCCTTATTCGACATGTTCAACATTTTCGTTTTTTGTTCCAAATCAGCTATTTTTACCCTTTGGTTTTGTTTGGGTATTTCCCTGCCACTTCACTTCCTTTCCCCATTCCGTAGCCACTTGAATGTGGGTATTTCAAAGCTGGAGCCTCACGTTTAGACCGTAAACCCACTCAGCCATCTCCTCCATCATTTGCATGAGTATCTCTACAGCCTCTTCCATATCCACGCATCCAACATCATCTCCAAAGAGATCACAAAAATATGCTATTTATCCTGTCACCCCAAGGCCGAAATTATAAAATCAAAATCAAACCCAAAAGCATAAGTAAAACAACAAGGAAAAACAAAGTCCCTGGCAAAGGGACCTGAATCGCGGTAGTCAGCTTTTTCTAAGATTCCGGACTACTCATGAAAGGCATAACATCTAAGGAGATAAATAACCATTTATTCTCTCTGGAGCACAATGGAACTCCAGGCACCAGGAACAACTAAGACCAGGATCTTGGAGCCTGGACGGACCTAGAAGTCAAAGAAAGACATGTAGGAAAAACACTTGTACACATTGTTTACATTTCAATTGAAACAAGAATAATAAAAAAAGGGACCTGAATTAAGTTTCAAAAAAAGATTTAACATGTAAAGTTGAAAATTCCAACTTTGGCCGCGGAGGGCAGGAATGCCTTAGATGCTCTGGTTGATGTTGCAGATGTTTTGACGGCTATAGATCAGCTTAATATTGGTAAATCTCCAGGGTTAGATGGATTACCAGTCGAGCTCTATTTTCTTTTAGTGTCCAGTTGGCTCCATTTTTGTGTGAGCTATATAACAAGCTTTTTGCTCAATGGTGTTTTATGCACCTCCAAAAGAGAGACAGTAATTATTCTGATTTACAAGCCAGGTAGGGACTATAACAAGTGTGGTAATTAGTCTTCATGGATGCTGAGAAGGATTTTGGTATGGGTTAATTAGGAATTCCTAGAGTATACTTTGCTAAACATGAGGTTTGGCACAGGTTTTTTGTAGGCTGTAAGTGGTTTGCATTCATCTGAAACAGCAAGGATCTGGGTAAATGGTTAGCTTTCAGACTCTTTTCCCCTAACACGGGGTTCTAGACAAGGGTGAACACTGTTACCTTAACCTTTCTTTGGGAACATTAGCTGCACATATTAGGCAGGACCTGTGTATCTGTGGTGTACAGGTAGGGGTTAGAGAGATTAAGGTTGTGTCTTAAATCGATAATATGGCTGTAAGCCTGAGTAATTCAGGCGAGATTAGTGTACTGTTGAAAAATATGTTTGAGGAGGTGGGTCGTCTGTTGGGTCATGAACTTAATTGAGACAAGACATGTTTTTCTGTTTGCTGCGTCCTGTTCACATGGGAAGTTTGCATCATGGATTTGTAAGTGGACCGATTACTGTGTTAAGTATCTTTTGTTTTACCTAATACGTGATTTTAAAATAATTGCTGAATTCTATGTAAACAAAGTGATACGGGTGTTACTAGGTGATGTGCAGAAGTGGGGAAGTGCAGAAGATTGACCTTGAATATTTGGGCTAAGATTATTGCTATTAAGATGATGTTTCTGCTGAAGGTACTTTTTGTCATTCAGTCAATTCCATTGAAATGTCCTAAAAAGTTGCTTCAGAAGATTGATAGGGTTTTCAATGAGTTTTTGTGGGGAGCTGGGAGGAGGCCAATTATTCCATGATATATTCTGGAAGATAGTGTTTAAGTGGGTGGTTTTGGATACCCTGATGTTGATAATCATCATAAAGGCTTCTTGCTTCATAAAGCTGCGTATTACATTGTGGAGGAAGGGAAGGGAATTTGACGCTGCATTGGATGGCGATTGAGAGAGATGTGCTCTCGCCACATGTATTGATTAGTGTGCATTCCACAGGGAAAATGCTGAGTTTGGGTACTAGGTTGCAATAGATGCTACTCGGGTAGCTCTCACCTCGTGGCTGATGGATAATGGTCAGTATCTATGGCTGCATTACGAGACTTCATTATAGCACAACCTTGTGCTACAACTTGGGAACAAAACCTTATGTTGGCGTAGTTGGGTCACGAGAGGGATACTAGAGATATGTGATGTCTTTAAAGAGGGGTGAATGGTGTCTTATTGTCCTAAGTTCCACCTTGGGAAAAGAGAGTTAAGGAGCTATACCGATTTAAAGTCCCTTTTAGCACATAGACAGGGTACGCTGGATAGTCTGATGGAAGCTAGGCCGGCAACTTGTGGTTTATTTGACTCAACAAAATGCATGGTCTCCACTTTCCTTAAGATGATACCTATAGAACCCTCATATGTTGAGTCCTGGAGGAAGCTGAGGCAGGTTAGGGCTAGAAAGCTGGAACAGGAGGTTTCTGTCAGGGATTGGGACTGTATGTTGAGAGTGGGTGCTAGGTCAAAATAGGACTTGAACTTATGACTCATCAACAGAGGATTTTAGGGCAGTTGTATTAGACTCCTTAACGGATGCACCCATTGGGTTTATTGAGTAATTTGCTTTGGGGTTGTGGTAGGGAGAGGGGTACAGTGTTGCACATGTTGTGGGATTGTTCCAGAGTCAGTGTGGGTCATTACGACCCAGGCGGTAAGTACACCAACTTTACCACCATGGTGTAAACTATGTTTACACCATGGTGGATGGCGGATTTACCGCCCCATTCCAAGGTGAGTGGGGCGGTAAATCCCCATTTCCCATTTACCCTTCCCCATTCCCATTTTTGCCCCATAGGGCATAATGGGAGTGGGGAAGGCGCTAATTACAGCACCGTAAATTACAGTGCCGTAATTATCAGCAAGGCGGTTTAGCGCCATGGATTTTAACGGCTGCTAAAAGCAGCCGTTAAAATTGGAATCAGGCGTTAAGGGTTAACGACGGTGTTAACCCTTAACGCCTGAGTTGTAATGAGGCCCAGTGACCTTTGGGGGAAGGTATTGGACAGAATGGATGTGATTTTAAACATGACCTTTCCTAAGACACCTCCCCAGGTGCTTCTGCTATCGAATAGCAAGAGATGTATGATTGCCCAGTGATTTGAATGTTGGATCTGTGAAGCAATACACAGCAACAGATTCACTTTCTTTAGAGAAAGGACTTGATGTTATGTGTCTGGATGGATCAGGCCCTAACATGCCCTATATATGGTGTGATTTCCCTACCTAAAGAAACTAAGGACAGTCTGTTTCAGTAATTGCAATTTAAAACCCTGTGTCCAAAACCTATACTTGCCCTCACAACTGAAGATATACAATGTGTAGGGATGTCAGCACCAAAAGAAACATTGTTCAAAATAAAGTTCTGAGTTTCTTCCAGCTCTGGCTTGTCAGCTTCCCCTTACCCAAGTTCAAATAGTTACACCAAAAAGGCTTTGGATCCCTTCCCCAAGTGCAACACAGTTCCAGGATATCTCAGCGTCCCCTTCCCCAATTTCAACACAGTTCCAGATTACCTCAGAGTACTCTTCCCTAAGTTTAAAACAGTTCCAGAGTACCTCAGGTTCTCTTCCTCAAGTTTAGCACAGTTCGAGAATACCTCAGGATTCCCTTCCCCATGGTCAACATAGTTCCAGGATGTCTCAGGGTATTTCTTCCCAAGTATGCAGTTCCAAGATATCTTGGTGTTTCCTTCCCCAAGTTCCAGTTTCCACTTTCGAGAATATTTCCAGGTTCTCTATATAATTATTGTTAAAGTTCAAATAAATGCTTTCCTTTTAATTCAACACTTATTCCACGCAGCCTTTGTCTCTTGGCTTCTCTTGGCTCTTTCTCTGGTTGGGCTAATCAGCCTAGCCATAGTTGTTGGACCACACAGCCCACCCATTACAGGTTGCACAACCGATAACTCTTCGCACTTTATGATGTTTGTAGTCTCCCTTGGTTTGTTCCACAAACAGAGGGCTGGTCACTCGGTCTAGGCGCAGTTGTTGAACCATATGGTTAACCCATTACATGACACTCAACAGATGACCGGGCTATTAACTTGTGTATCTTCATCGTCAACCGGTATCATGTGCCACCATATGCTGCCATGTTTCTTTTAATAGCTTCATTGGTTCTCTATCATGCCTTTATCTGACACATGCCCCCTTTCTTTGAACCCGTCTCAATAATCAATGATGGCTGTTTCATACTCCTTGGCAGTTTTTTGGGCTTTGTCACACCGTGTACATTGACAGTCTTTTGGCTTTGCCACAACTTGCATTCACTTTATCTGGAGACCTACATTTTCTGCATTCACCTTGCTTTCACCTTGCCCATTCAGGTTCAGCAACTTTTCTTTCAAACTTGCTTTTCATTTAATTTTGTGAGAAACCTCCCCTTGGATCCTCTGTGCAAGTGGTCCTGGACAGGCCATCACTCTTGGATCCCGACCCTGGGGTTGAGAAGCAAGGGAGTATCACCTTTCCAAATTCAGAAAGAGCACAATTAAATGGCTCATAGAGAAAGATATGTAACCCACATTCCCTTACCGTACCAATCTAGCCCTGCATGCATGTAATGAATTTTTTTATATCGTTTTGTTTAATATGCAAATATCTGTACATTACGTCATGTTGTCTACATTTATAGGCCACTTTACTTGTTCTATGCTGCTTACCTTCATCCTGTAAAGCCGAGGTAACCTGTATTTACCTTGCTCCTAACTTCTGTAACTAAGCTGTAAGTTCTCTTTTCACCTGCGCCCTGATACCTCTGGGTCCAGCGCGCACAACAAATAAATAAACAAACAAACAAACAAACATACCTGGCTGGATGGTCCTTGGGGATTCGGAATGAGATATCCTCAGGCAAGACACAGTATTCCACAGTTCCCTTCCAGGATGAACCCTTTAATCCAGGGGCAGTTATGGGATATTGTTATCCATTTCCTATTGACCAAGAGAAGGATAGGAGATACCACCCACCCAAACACACCAGAAGGAGGGCAAAAAGGGTTAAGTGTAAAATGGACAAGACATGCTATCACCCTTTCCCTATTGACAACCAACAAAACCCTCCCCAACCTTTATGGGCTATTATAAGCTAACTCCCCTCATTTTCCCACATGTAACACTTGACAGTACTGGAACAAAGAAGAGGCAACTAAGAGTAATGAAGACTACACCCTTTCACCACTCTAGTACTGAGACTGACCTATGGTCAGGCAGGGCTAATCAGACATCCACACCTGCAGCCTGTCAATGCACTGCAAGTGTATAAAGGGAGACCAACCCAAGAGGGCAGATAGCGACACGGAAGGAAACAGAGAGAACTAGGTGTGCAAGAACAGCAGGAGACCCTCAAAAGGAGGCAGCCATGGTGGGACCTGAGACAGAGCCAGGACGCTGGCAGTCATCCCAGAGGACTTGTGGGACCTGATGTGAGTGGGCTGTGTACTGTCCACAAGCCCGGGAGCCTCGAAAACCCAGCATGTGCAACAGGATCTGCTGAGGAGCCTGGACCACAGAGGACACCATCCGCATCCTGGAAGAAACATTGGAGATGCCAGAATGAGGAGGAAAACAGACAGCAAGTGAGCGTGGCTCACGCAAGTGGATTTTCCGGGTTTAGAAGCCGAGAGGAATTTGCGGGAACCCTCGGGACCCAACACAGAAGGCTGGTGAGTATTGGAAGAGTGTTCAAGCGCCGGGGACGCTCCGATAGGACCGCAAGTGGGTAAAGGTCTGTGAAATGAAGCAAACTAATGCATATTGAATACCAAACTAAATGTAAATTTAACATTGAAGCAAACCAATGCACTGAACATAATTAAGCAACATAAGTGTTAATTGAACATCAAACCGAATGTAAAACAATATTGACTATAAATTGCACAATGATTTAACTCAGACCATGGAAAAAAAATACATTACAGGCTGAAGGGAGCCAAAAAGTGTATTTTTATGAATAAATGCAGTGCAGCAAGGCCCGGCTTCGCAAGAGGTGTGTGACATATGGTGGCAGTACCACAAGGCTATCAAGGAGAAGCCAGCGGAGTGCAAGATTACACATTATGCCATTAGACCAATACAAGGAACTAAGTAATGGTGACTTGGTGCAAAGGCACAAGTGCCAAGAAACCTGATGTGGGCTAAGGATCCAGAGATCCTGGTTGCGCAAAATGTGATGGGTGGACTGTGCAGTCTAACAACTGCACCTAAACCATAGAGCCCTGAATGGTGAAAGAGAAGGACACCATGAAACACCCTGTTGAAACCACTGCCAACGAACTGGGGAGGCAAGACAAAAAGAAGGTCAGGTTGGCCTGGTGTTTTGTTAAGACTTTTTGAAAAGACTGAGGCAAGTGCAAGTGATGAAATTGAAGTCTTGGGGAAGGGAACCCTGAGGCTTAAAAGATGACATATGCTGTCTGACCCTTTTGTTTTGGATTGTGTTACTTGAATCTTGGGTAAGGAACCCCAAAGGATTAGTTCTGAAATATATTGCCTTGAACGGGAGATACTTTTTCATGGAACCTGGGGAAAGCGAGCAGAAATTAAGGATTGAGCTGGAAGAAGAGGAGGACCTTGAGATGAACAGCATTTCTTTTAACGTTCACATTCCTACACATTTGTTAGCGTTAGTTGTGAGGACAAGGATAGGTTTCGGACACAGACAGACTTTTAACTTGAATGCTTTGATTCAAACTTTACTTAGTTTTTCATTCAGGTAGGGAAATCATGCCTTAGCATAGGGCAAGTTAGGCCTTCAACCATCCTGACATTTAAGTAAATAAATATCTTTTGTTTGAATCTTAAGTCTGTTCTCTATGTCTTGCTTCATGATGCCTTCACAGTACATAAATATTAAAAACAGGCTTTCACTTTGTTCATTAATGCTTCTTAGCAGATTGAATTTATTTCACAAAAGCCCATCATTCACTTTCCACTCGTACTGTGATTTCACATTGTTTTCATATCTTCTTTTTATTTTGGTATTCAATATATACTGTTGTATTTCCCAAAATACTTTACAATGGGTTCAGGATTCAATATTCCCTCATTCAGGTTCCAAGCCCCATTCTCATAAGTTTCCATTTGTTCAACAACATTAAATGTCCATTCAGCGCCCTGGAGCGCCCCGGTACGAGTGTTCCCTGTCTCGCAGTCAACGGGGCTGGTCTGCTCTTCCGGGCATCTTCTTTCTGTTCTCTCTTCCTCTTCTGTCCCAGGTACGCACCGGGAAATGTAGCGAGCAGCGCTCCCTGTTGGGAAACCTTCTTGCAGTGTCCTGCAGCCGTTAGGCGGTTCCCATGTTCCCCAGATCCAGCTGGGAACATGAGGATCAGGTAATTGCTGGAGCTCTCATGCTCTTATGGCCCGCTCGGCTCACAGCACCCTTCTCACCCCCTGGCAACAAAGAGCATCCTCAGCATCCTCTCTGCCAGTCCTGCTCCAGCCTCACAGCTACCCCCTTCTCACCAGGAAGGTTACACCTTCCATGATACTTGGCCCTCGTTTTAAGCACATGTGGCCTTTGAATAGGTTGCAGGTGTGAGCAGTTTCAATGACCATAAATGCACCAATTTACTGGACATACCTGAACCTCCATGGGCATCTTCCTCATCTCAATATCACAGTGGGGAAACTGACTAGCAATGGGCATTACTCATAGTTGTCTCTTCCTTGTCCCAGACTTAAAATCATATGTTTGTGAGACATTGTGTGTGTGTGGAAGGGATAGAGTCTGAGTGCTATGGGGTCATTATTCTAGTTGTTTACTTTCTGGTTTGGCTTATGTTTTAGGTGTCTTGGAATCAACAAAAGTGTTTTGAAGGTTATTTACCTGGCCCATATAGAGCAAGGTCTTTGGGGGTGTTCTCTTTCTACACCATTTATAATAAGGGTGTTTCCACTGGTTATTTTGAAATCACGTAAGGGGGTCTGTTGACAGGACCCTATAAACGCTTCTAGGATGGAAAGGTCATCATGAAAAGGGAATGGGGAATATTGTGTCTTACCTAAGGACATCCTCCCTCCGTTCCCCAAATCTCCTTCCTTGCATATCCACTCGCAGGGTCGGAATCCAAAAGCAATGGCCTTTCCCTGGCCACCTGAGATGAGGAAGCTATGGAGAAGGAAGTGAGGAAGCCCTGAGGTTTCTCACAGATCTACAAGTGTATGCAGTCTTTATTACACATCTTTTATGAAGACATGCTTTTATATTGAAACTTTTATAACGAAAACACATAATGAGAATATAAGTGTGGGTGGGGTAAAGGGTTAAATCTTTTCGGAAAGCGGTGGAGGTTGATTTTTAGGGGTGGTAAACAGGTTGTTATATGTGAATTCTACATAAAAGGGATTTGTTATAAAGACATGTAACCATCAACAAGGCATTGGTGATGGCGGCTAATCAAGTCTTGAGAGTTTGGAAGACAAGGAAAAAGCCAAGTGTGGGGGACTGGTTGGCCGATTTACAGGTTTCATGAGAGGTTTATGTTCCTGAAACAAAATCAGGAGCCCTTTAATGATTTGTATGGCTAAGGGGAGGTCATCTGTGTTGGGTTAGAAATAGGAACTTGACGAGGCTTGATCTGTTTGTTGTGTGTGGGTGTCAGTGTGTGTGTGTTTGTGGTGGACTTGTAGTCTACATGTTTTGGACTATGCATTTAAATTTTGTTTCTGTTTTTAGGGATGTTTGTTTGTGAATAATAATCGCTCTGTTACACTATTGGAATGCATTTATAGCTTAGGAGGAACCTTTGCCATGGATGTTAGCATGATGACTTTTGCATTGCTTCATGTATTTGTTCCTATTAATGGTTGTGTTTTATGTAAAAAGAGTATGAATAAAGAAGCAAACCACGTCATTTAGGGGTCGCCAGAGGTGCAACTGCGACCTCTGAGGTCTCCCTTGCGACCTCTAAAAAAATTAAAAAATTAAAATAACATTTTTTTTTCTTTTCTTTTTGTAATGCATGCTCCTGGGCTGTGGCCAGCGCCATGTGGCTCTTTACTTCTGGAGTGGCTGGCTTTCTTGTTCAGGCCCCTTAAAAAAAAAAGAAAAATAAGAACAGGAGTACCACAAGTCTAACACTTTCAGCACTGACCCTCAATAAGAAAGAATAGGAATACCACATTATGTGTCTTTCTGGAATTCTACACAATAATTGCTAGACTCATTAAAGGTTTATTTCAGGCACACTTCAGGGGGTGAGTCACTTAGTCTGTTCTTAAATGCATCAACTCAGCCTTTCATCCTTCTGAGGTTGATAAATGAGTACCAACACAGGTTGGGTGATATTGGGTGTATATTTTTTCTATATAAAGCGTGTAAGCGTAAGTGCTGTATAATAACACATCATTATCATTTAGTCATGGCCGTCTGCTTGAATTCACAGTAATTTGGTAATATGGGCCTATACACACTGATCCTAACGATACATATGGCGATCAATTCTTGTATGAAATGTACATCACATTTTAGTGATATTGTAACCATATTTTTCATAGTATGCAATGCTATGTGATGCCACTTCCTGTTTTGTCAACGTTTGAAAGGTTGTCTTCGGGGTGGGGTCAAATTCCATCACTTCCTGTGATGTCATCAGGGGGTCAAGGGTTGTGTGATGTCACTTCCGCTACCCCTGACATTTTGCTGAAATAACGTCCCTGCAAACCACTAAGAAAACATAGCAAGAAAGAAAGTGGAAAGGGAAATGGTTAAGTAGAAACTAGGGGCAAAGTAAGAATGTAACAAAAATTATGCTACAGAACTGAAAACAAACACAAATGCACAAATAAAAACGGAGATGAACAAAATATTATTTTTTTAAATTTTTTTTTTATTAAGTGCATTTAGGAAACAGTGAATCCTTTCATACAAAAAACTGTAAAGTACATTAAAATGACATCATAAAATATAGAAAAAATACTTCATCAAAGACCATTAAAACAAACATTACATTTTGAACATTGCACACTACTCACATGTTCATCCATTCTCCCTAGGTATGCAGTCTCTTGTAAAATGTGGACATTGACTTAATTTTAAGCCATACATGGAAGGCGACAGCTGAGATGACATACAATTCCCCACAATAAAGCTTACTCCAGAACTGATCTTTGCCATAATTTACAAATTTAGCATATCCCCGTAGATAAAGAACACTCAAAGCCTAAGAATACATGAGGACGTGTCAAACCGGTTTCACATGGGCAGAGCATAACCGGCAGAGGCGCTCCTCTCTTTGTATCCCCCTCCATGAACCCATGTAGTCCCCGACTGGGAGTACATCAAATCGAAGCTGAAGCACAAATCTGAAAAGAGCGGGAAGATGGAGCCTGTCTAGATATCCACGTGGAGTATCTCCACCTACTGGGAATGCATTGAGTACCTGTTCATCGCCGCCCTTGAGGGATTTAATGTGGTCATGTATATGGGATTTATCACTCAACCCAATCACGAATATGGGGATGTCACACATGTTAGAGCAGGTCAGATTGCTATCTCCACTGTTTGACCAACTCCAAATCCCTGAACCAAGTGCTTTTAGATTGGAGCAATGGTCCGATGTTGAGGATAACAAGAAGCACATAGAGCTCCAGTTAAATTTAATTTCAACCCACAGCTTAAATGCTGCCACTTTCCAATGGGACCGAAGTTTTTTTTTAAAACTTTTTTTTATTAGTGGTCCAGAAGATATATAACACAGTTACAACTTCACCTTACAGCTAGAAATGAACATGACAAAATAGAAGATCGGTACACACATCATACATCTCCTCGAGGTGGTAAGTTTAATAGCTTCATCTTCATCGGAGATCATATCACACAAAAACATTCTGAAGGGCCCCCAAATATCTTTAGGTCTGCTCGCCGATGGGCGGGTGAGGACAAACTGTTCTTCAGCCTCATTTACATATGTCAATTCCCGAAGGAACTGCTTTACAGTGGGTGGCGCAGCATTCTTCCATTGTTGTAGAATACATTTTTTGGCAACTGCGCACGAGACATTAAACAGCCTTCTGCACTCGCCTATATCTCCGAGTAAATATTTCTGTGGGGTTAATGTCGGGGGGATTTCTGTAATTTCTTCAACGATATCTGCCACCTCCCTCCAGAAGCCAGCCACCATCGGACAACTCCAGTACATGTGGAACGAACCAGCCTGATCCGCCTTGCATTTGGGACCTTTGCCTGGACTATCTGGAACAAACTTGGCTATTTTGGCCGGTTGTAGTGCAATCTGTTTATAATTTTAAACTGTATTAGACGTAGTCCAGTGTTCAGGGAAACCCTCTTGGTAAGGGAACAGTACCTGTCCCAGGTCTTGTCGTCTATAGGGATTCGAAGATCATTTTGCCATTTATCTTTGATCAGGTTAGTCGAGGGTGAGTGTGCTTGTATTACAGTGTACAGACTGGACACCCCCAAACGGTCGCCAGCCGTTATCATCTGCATGCAGGGGTGCGTACGGGGTTCATCGGGGAAAGATGCCCAGCACCTCTGGAAGGCCGATCTCATACGATAGTATTGCAGTGTCCTAAGTGGGCCCCTGCCAAATGCCCCCGTGATCAGCTGAAGGGACGCAAACTTCCCATCAATAAACATATCTCCCAGTCTCATCTCTCCATTGGGATCCCAGGCCTCACGTAGACTGGTGTCGTGTGTTGGTGGCATGTCAGGGTAATTCCAAAGGGAAACCTCAGGATTATAGGGGGCAGTACTCCCAGTCTTTTAAATATAGCTTTCCATGCACCAATCGTTCAGCTGACTGGGTTGAAGTTGCATGTGTCCCTGTAGTGTGCATCAAAGATTACGGACTGTATGTTCGTGGGGGAAGTGGTGAGCTCCTCTACCTCTACATGGGGGGGACCCTCGTCTTTGGAATAGCAATATTTCGAGAATTGAGCCTGGGAAACATAATAATATAGTTCAAAGAAAGGTCGTTGCCATTGACCTAAGTTTATTAAAGAAGGATCTTCCCGGCCATATTGGGTTGTTCACGAATAGGTATAATAGCTTGGGTAGGACTATCATTTTAAGGACTGCTATCCTACCATGCAATGACATCGGCAGGCGGTCCCATAACAGCAATTTAGTCTTCAAGGCCTGTAGTGTGGCATCGTAATTGTCTGTGTACAGCGTGTGTTTCCCACGTGAGACAAGTATCCCCAGATATCGGATGGACACCCCAGACCACTTCAGACCACACAGGGAGCCAGGGCAGCTGGTTGCCGGTGTGAGGGGGAAAGCCTCCGACTTGTCTCTGTTTATGGAGTACCCCAAGTGTGTGATGAATTCTTGAATCTCCGCCATTATAGGTGCTAAATTGTTTTCTGGTTCGCGGATATATAAAAGCGTGTCATCCGCGTATAGAGAGATTAGCTGATTAGCCCCTTTAAGGTTGATGCCCCTGTTGGAGTGTCGCAGTCAGACTGCTATAGCCATTGGCTCTATTGTCAAGGCAAATAGTATGGGCGAGAATGGGCAGCCTTGCCTAGTGCCCCTTCCCAATAGAAACAGACCCGAAATCGACTGGTTGGTCAATACCCGCGCCCCAGGTTCCGTGTCGAGTAGTTCCATGTATCTAATGAAATTAGGGCCAACACCAAATGCCTCCAGTACTGCTAGCAAGTAGGCCCACGACACAGAATCGAGGGCCTTCTCCGCGTCTAATGATATGGCTACCGCGTTTCTGCCCGAGTCTACTTGGGCCATAATACCAAAGAGCCTACAAAGGTTAAGGGCCGTAGCTCTAGCGGGGATAAACCCATTCTGGTCAGGGTGAACAAGTGTAGGGACTGCCGGTAGAAGCCTATTGGCCAGTACTTTGGCAGATATCTTAGCATCTGTATTAATAAGAGATAGTGGCCTATAGGACAACATGTCCTGGGGCGGGCGGCGCGGTTTAAGGAGAACAGTTATCAGGGCCTCTCTCATGGAAGGGGGCAGTATTTTACACCGGAGGGATTACTCCCAAACCCGCAACAACAATGGAATGAGTTCCACACTGAACTCCTTGTAAAACTCTGCACCCAGGCCGTCTAACCCTGGAGCTTTATTGGATGCCAAGTCCGTAATCGCCTCAGCAAGCTTGTCAGCAGTGAGAGGCTGGTCCATTGCCAGACGGGTCTCTTCAGGGAGTTTCGGCATTGTCAGCGTCTCCAAGTATGCCCTGATTTCCGTGATCGTCTTAGTGTCTCTATTGCTATACAGCTGTTGCTAAAACTTAGCAAACTCAACATTGATCTCACTCTCATTCAGTAAAATCTCTCCGCCAGACATTTGTATGCTAGTAATTCAATTAGGGTGCCTGTCCTGTTTCAGTAAATTAGACAGTGGGCCTCATTACGACCCTGGCGGTAAGGGGTTAACGCCAGCGTTAGCTGCGCCGACCCCTTACCGCCAATTACGAGGTCCCTTAGCGCCATGGCGCTTTTAACACCTGCTTTTAGCAGGTGTTAAAATCCATGGCGCTAAGGGACCATGGAGTTAATTACGCCACCGTAATTTACGGTGGCATAATTAACGCCTTCCCCACTCCCATTATGCCCTATGGGGCAAAAATGGGAATGGGGAAGGGTAAATGGGGATTGGGGACTTACCGCCCCGCCGACCTCGGAATGGGGCGGTAAGTCCGCCAACCACCATGGCGTAAACGTAGTTTACGCCATGGTGGTAAAGTCACGGCCCAGGCGGTAACTTACCACCTGGGTCGTAATGAGGCCCAGTGTCCTTCCCGCTTTGTTGCCTTCACCATATTTACGGGCTTGGACCGGAGCCGCGATGTACTGTACTTCCCTAGCAGCTAGTCTGCCAAATTCCTGGAGATGTTGCTGTATTCCAGCTAGTATGGCCTTACCATGTGTACGAGCGTAATCGTCCTCCAGTTTCCCCAGTTCGTCTTCAGTTTGGGTCAGGTCAGCTCTAACCCCCTTCAGGAAACCCACGGATTTGGATAGCAGCGTCCCCCTAACCCAGACCTTAAAGGATTCCCATACTGTGGAATATCTATCAACTGAGCCCATGTTAATTTTAAGGAACTCTGCGATTTCAGTGTGTAGCCCCTCTACCACCCCAGGACGACTCAGCAAACCCCTAGGCATCCTCCATCTTCTGGGAGATCTAGGGCAGTTGTGAAATGTAACCTCAAGTGTTATCGGGGAGTGGTCAGACAATGTACGGGACAGTATCTCACACGACTTTGTTACAGCAAGCATAGAGGGGGAAACAAACCAATAATCAATCCTGGACTCGGAATCGTGAACTGAAGAATAGTATGTGTAGGCCTTTCCTTTCAGGTGCATCACTCGCCAGGCATCTTCGAGGGAGAGCTGAGAAAGGATATGTCGCAAAGTAAGAACAACCTTACTCGGTGCTCTGACGACTGTGCTGGATTTATCCAGTCTAGGGTCCATAGCAATGTTGAAGTCCCCACCCCAGACTATAGTAGGAATATCAATGGCAGACAGTAGTTGGTATACATTTGTATAAAAGGCAGGGTCATCAATGTTTGGGCCATATGTGTTACCCAGTAGCATCAGCTGTCCTACAATCGAGCCCCACACCAGAGCATACCTATCAAGGGGATCTAATTTATGGCCATCGGGCCGGAATCCCAGATTTGGGTGTATGAGCGTGGCGACACCCCTGGACTGAGATGAGTAGTTTGTACAGAACCTGGATTTGCCCCAGCTGGGCAGTATGCACGCATTACTAGTATCAACAGTATGTGTTTCCTGTAGCATAACAATTTGAGCATCATGCCCGACAATGTAATTTCCAACCTTCTATTTAGTCCCCTTACATTCCATGACAATAGTTTAACCCTCAATGCGTGGTCCAAGTCTTACAGAGAAATGTTCACTAGCATCTCCAACCTCTTGGATGTATCTCTCAAATAACATGGATCGTGTCAGAATCTCAAATAACATGGATCGTGTCAGAATCTCACAGACCACTTGTTTAAACAGTAACCTATAACCAATTCCCCCGGTAACCTCCTCAGGGCAAAGTGCCATAAGGTGGGGGGGCCTTTCCCAATTCAAACCATGGGATATTATATTGACAACAACCCAATGCAGACCCCCTATCCCGTCCACCACCCTCACCGTCACCCCCAACTTGACGATGTCTGTCCCTCAACTTGTGGAATATTCCCGGGGTAGTCATGTTGCCTCACATGACCGCCATCCCCGGCACCCAACCACCACCAAACACAGAAAATGGCCATCTTTAGTATCAGTTTACCAGGGACCCTGAAGTAAGGCCCATAACTGCTGCAACCAGATTAGTAAAGTACGTACATCTTAGTCCGCCGGCCGGGGTCTATTGTTCGGTGCAGGTCGTTCCCCTCTTGGAGGGAGGGGTATAGAGGACTCAATATAAGATAGGGCTTCAGATGGGTTTTCAAAAAAGTGTGCCCTTCCTGCATGCTGAATTCTCATTTTGGCCGGGAACATCAAGGCGTACGTGATCTGCCGTGCTCTAAGGAATTTATTAACGGGTTCATAAGAGCGTCTGCTTGCCTGGACAAAGGTGTAGAAATCTGGGTATATGTGTCTATAGTTGCCCTCATACTGCAATGTACCGGCCTCCCTCGCCGAACGAAGGATTGTATCCCTGTTTCTGTAATTCAGGAGGCAAGCAATTATTGTATGTGGCGGGGCTCCTGGTTTGGGCACCGGTGCTAGAGTACGATGCACCCTCTCCACAAGGAAATGCTCAGAGAGCGATTCGGGCCCGAATAAGGATTTGAAAAGTTCTTCCACATGTTTCTGCATTTGGCCCCTGCCAAAGGATTCTGCCACGCGGACATTGTTCCTTCTTGACCTGGATTCGAGGTCCTCACACTTGCTCTGTAATTTGCTCATTGTGTCTTTGATGTAGGATATATCTCGACTGTGGTGGGCAATAGTATCTTCGTTCACGCTCATCCTGTTCTCAGTCTCCGTGACACGTGCACTCTCATTATCTATTCTGGCTCTCAAGGAGCCAATGGTGGCAACTATTTCATCCAGTTTAGTGTTCACTGCAAGGAATCCATTCTGTAATAGTGCGACCAATTTATCCTCTCTATCCATCCCATCTTGTTCGGCCTGAGCACCCTCATCCGGATGTGTGTCCACCATCACAGCGTGGCTAGCTGTGTTGGTAAACATGTCCATAGAGCCGTTCTTGCGGACGTATAGCTTATTTTATGTCCCTTTAGCCAAGCCCAAAATTGATTTTTTAAGTTTTTGAGCTGATCACTGCCTTCTCCTGATTGCTTAGCCATGTTCTGCTTAATGCGTCAAAGCGTGGACATCAGTGCTCTTTTCTTGGCCGCAATTACTGCATCATAGGGGGTACACTGCTTAGAGGATTTAATGTGTTTGATCAGATGTTTGAGTCACTGTGGCCAAATGACATCCATTAGCTGCCCCAAGTCCAAATGACATCTATCTAAGAAAGATTCTATCGGTAGGTGGTCCCTGGTCAGTGCACGATAGAAACTGTCAATATTGGCCATTGACCAGAGTAATCTATTTCCTGAAATGTTATCCAGGGGATTGCCCTGCAGATATTCTGTGTGTTTTGTGTAAACCTTTTTACAGGTCATTCTTAGTATGACATGGTCACTCATGTTTACATGTTGGGTGTAAAGGTGGGGTGCTAGATTTATGATGGCATTGTTTACAAAAATAAAGAAAATTCTAATGTGACTTACCCAAGTGGACCAAGTAGAATTCGCCTGATGGAATTGGGCAGGCAGGGGAATAAAGTTGAAAGCAGAAAGAACCTCTCGCCACGCCCTTGCTCACTTTATTATGGTGGAACCGATGTGGAATCGCGCTGGGGGCCAATACTCATCCGAAAAATCCACATTAAAATTACCCATACAAATAATACCTCCGCCTTTGTTTCGCCCAACCACTTGCACAATGTATCATGAACAATATTGATAGGCTATCGGTTTTAGACCCCGCTGGGAGTCACATAATATTGCCACCATTGTACCACTCACCTTTGTTGGGAAATCCGAAATAATAACTATCAAACAATTGTTCTCCTCCTTTATAATATGAAAAGGAGTCAGGGAGTATTGACACCTAACCCCAATACAAAGACCACCTGTAGGGTGCCCAGAATTGGAGGATAGGAAAGGCAAAAAACATGTAAAATCCATCCAAAAAGAAGGGGGACGTAAGCCATGTTTCCTGGAGACAGAACATATGGGAAGACAGTCATTATTTTACTCCCATACGGTATTAATTATGACCACGAGTGTTCCAGGAAAGTAATGTAAATGGACAGGATACAAATTCCTGTGTTCAATTCGCTGGGGGGACATCAGACCAAGCCCCGATCATTCTCCCCTTGGAAGACAAAGTCCCTTGCTCATTAGTCTCAACCTGAGTTACTGCCCAACTGGTACTGTTAAAGCCACCCTGTGGCATGTGGGCCCGAGAAGGCTGATTGCAAGCACGATAGAAGACAAATATGTCATAAACCCAAATCATAAAGCAGGGTAGCGTTTTTAACAAACAGAATCCGAAATCAGAGGAGAGGCCAGTTTCAACAATACCCAGTTAGTGTAGCTATGATAGGGAGGCAGCTTTAAAGACACTAAGGGCCTCATTATGAGGCTGGCGGAATGGGTTTACTGGCACCGGTAATGGTGCCGGTAAACCCATTCCACCCTATTGCAAGGTTTCCTTGCAGGACCCGCACAGAACGTCTGGCCAGACCAGACGTCCTTTGTGGGTCCCACAAGGGGACCAAGGAGCTAATAACGAGTATGTTATTAGCTCCATCCCCATTCCCATTCAGCCCTATGGGTGCTCGAATGGGAATGGGGATGGGTTTTGTGAATGAGGAATTACTGGGTCCTCCAAGGTTGGAATGACCCGGTAATTTGTCATTCATAGAACCTGGACCCGGACACGATTTTGGAGGCAGCCATGGCGCTAATAGCAAGATGGCTACCGCCAAACTCATAATGAGGCCCTATGTCCTCAGAAGTGAGACTATTAAGATCAGGTATGAGCTGCAACAGTTGGAGCAACCATGATCGAATCAAGAAGGGATTGGTTGTTGAAGGCTCTTGTTCAACTATCTTGATGTACTTTGAGACAACATGATTCCTGCGGATGTTAGTGTGCAGCCTCTCATTTACCCTGGGTCTTCTCCCAAGCTTCACACATAATACAGCAAGGAGTGGGATTGAGATGCCCTAAGCATGGGCCAGCTGAGTGGGCTGCAGTGGGATTACCTGCTCAGGGACTCCACTGTTATGCACAGTGTGAATGTCCTCTGCATTATGGTTTGTCGAAGGGCCGGATGAATCGTTGACTCTGGTGTTGAGGGCAGGGAATCCATTGTCTGTCCTTGGGTTTATAGACCGCTTTTTAGCTGTGGGACCTTGCAATATCACTTGTCGTGCAGTACAGTCCGGAAGAGTGTTAACAGCCAATTAATTGCCAGATACAGAAGGGGCCCATTTAAGATAGTGGCGTTTAAGAGAGCAGAGCGCCACCGCCGAAATGGCAGGTGTTTCCCAATGCATTAAATGGGACCCTTCCCCTTTCTTCGTCCTGCACCTCTTTTTCTTCTTGGGCGAAGCCCCAGGAGTGGCCAGGATTGACTGTTCCATGTTGATAGCGTCAAAGGCTTGCTTTCTGGAGGCTGCTGTTACCCTCAACAAGGGGCCCTGCAGAGTCATAGGATGGGAGGACACTTTCTTGTTAAGGGCCAAGGACATCAAAGTGGGATTGCCGAGCTTGACTGAGACCTTCTTTACCAGGCCAAGTCTCCTCTCTGATGGTACAGTATGTGAGAAGTCTCTGAAATTGGGGGTCTCCGCGTTGCCGATCTTGGGCTGGCCTTCCATGAATTTGTGCATCTGATCCATCATGTGTTTGATCGATTGATGGTCTTCTGCAAGTTTTGAGCAGAGAGAGAAAAGCATGCCAATTTTGGCTAGAATCATATCCGACTGGGAGGCAGTCATTTCCGAGACGCCCCCATAGAACACTTTGGATTAACTTCTTGGGCAAATTGCAACGTCACCTCTTCACTGACCAAATAATAGGAAAATTCAGGTGTTACCAACTGTTCTAGGTTTGGTGTGTCAGGCAATTTAGAATTCCGAGTGTTTATTTGGCTACAATCATGGGGGGCTAAAGAAAGCTGATTCAAGTTAAGGCAGTGGTTCAGCAAAGATTGGTTGTTATCAATCAAAAAAGTGCTTTGCAGTAGATTGACAGGATACACGTCACACTGCTGCTGTTCTGGCTTCTTAGTCAACTCACTCCCGCTCTTAGCCATAATGGACTTTGTTTCAAAATAGGTGGTCATTTTGTTTGAGCGAAATGTTGTGATTTGTTATTACCATGCTTAACTGAGGCGTGCGGCTGCTTTGGAGGTTAATTTTTATTGAGGGAAAGGGAGCGGGATGTCTGTTGCAAGCATGAGTAACTGCCCTAAAAGGAGCATGTTTGGGGGATTGAGTTTCCCAATTGTGACACTCCTCCCCCCCGGGTTGATTGGGCAGGTAACCAGTCCAACCAAAACTTGCTTTTTGACCAACGGAGGAAAGCAGCTAAATCAAACAAAAGGGAAAAGGGGAAGGGATAAGGAAGAAAGGGAACGTGCAGATGTGAAAGTCAATGAACAGCTGTATCATCAAAGGCATGTTCACCATGAGCAAGCCCCGTAGGGGCGACAGGTTCAATGCAAGATCTCAGGGAGAGATTTACCCTGTCCAGGGGCCGCACACCACAACCGGCAGAGACTGGCAGCCGCTACAGTTCCCCGAGGCAAAGCACTTTACAAAATCCTTTCCTGGGTCAGTATTAGGAGCGCATTAGCACTGAGCGCGAGAGCTCCAAGGCAAAGTCCGCAGTCACTCTCGTGGCATAAAATCCTAGCAGAGACCAGATGAACAAAAGTGGCACCCAGGGAGTAAACTTTAGTCGGAAATGCTCAAAACGTCCTAATGGCACATACATCGTGCCCTCGGGACTTCAGAGCCTGCACTGGCCAGGACAGACCAAAGAGCAGCTCTGTGACCAACTCCATGGTCCCTACGTAGGGAAATTGAGTTTCTATGGGCAGCTCCTCCACCTCCAATACAGCACCACACAGTAATAGCCAAGGAGAAAAGATTACACTCGCCACCTTGCAGACTGCAGAGCAACTTTGAGACCAACTCCGTGGCCGCTCCACTGAGAAGTGGAGGTTTTAGGAGTAGCTCCTCATCCTCCAACACAGTACCAAATGGCAACAGCCAGGGAGAAAAGTCTTCACTCGCCACCTCGTAGACTGCCAAGCAACAAACGACCAACTCCACGGCAGCTGCGTGGCTGAAACAGAGGTTTTATGAGCAGCTCCTCCTCTTCCATCGCACCTCCATCACTGTAATATCATTCTAAACCACAATAATCAGCCTCCATGACATTCTTTCCCACTCTCTCTAGCACTATTATACCTTCACTTGTATGATTACACTGTAAAACTTTATCCGCAGCTTTGCAAACCAACAGTGAAAGGGGATTTGTACTGGGCCTCACAAATTGATTTGAGCCTTTAAAGCAGTCAAGGGCTGATTTAAGAAAAGGCGCCCAAGGGCATAATGACAACACAGGCCTGGTTGATTGTGGTGTGGAGGTGTGGCAGCTAATGGTATGGGAATCCGACGGGCCATAATCTGGGCAATCTTGTCTCTGACCAGTTTTGCAGTGTAGACGTAAATAATGTCATCTTTTGTTTTTGATTTTTTTTTCCTTTACGTTCCTGTTATAATTGAGTGTGTGGTCACTCAGTCTTGTCACTTCAACAAACTATTGAAGATTTCAGGGTCATTTGTTAGAGGAGCAAACAGATTATCCCTGGTAATTGAAATGCCTAAACACTTTAAACCTGCTTGGACTGATAGTATAGGAGGAGGTAACCATTTGTTTCACTTGTAGGACTGTATTTCAGATGAAAATGTAATCATCAGTTCATAAAAGACATGTCCACCCTTTGGTTCAGCATGAAGGAAACATTACATAAAACCATGACCCCCTAAAATCTGTCACAACATTAAAACTCCTATGATAAAACCAATCTAAATTGCAATGTGCTTGAATGCCACTGTGTGAATACTAACAACTGTGACAATTAACAATTGTGAAAAATTGTGAATATTTTAATGACCCTGTTGTAGACTTATCTACCCAACATGTTTTGCTCTTTTGCAATTAGAATACATCTGTAGAACTTCTCCAGGCACTAATGCAGCTTCTAAATACTTCTGTACATGTCTATGTGCTGGGGTGAAAAATGCACTCAGGATTGGCTCTGTTCGGTGGCAAGTCTTGTGACCACTATGATGCCGGAAGCTGTACAATCTTATATCTGACACCTCTCACAGCAGTTTGAGTGGGTTAACCTCTTTTTCCTATACAGTCTAGGGCTACTCATTAACCCTCAGACCGGCATCCTGCTTCTTGCTACCCGCGGCCGACACTTTCTGTGGACAAATCATTTGCAACCTGGATTACATGCTATACTAGTGCAGACAATAACACTGCATTGCCCTTAGCCAATGCCTACTTAGATATGTGTTGTCTATTCTGGCTCTTCTGAGGAATACACTAGGCAGCCACTGCCCGCACCTGTAAACACATGCAGAGTAAGTTCTAACTGTCAGTATGCTCTACATACTCGGGTGTAGCAGTCAACATATACTATACACTGCTTCCAGCAACACTTACTTGTGCCAAGTGCAATGCTCCACGGTGAATATAGGGTTACACACAATTTCCATCGTCACCAAGTCTTGCTGATGATAACCTAATGTAGGACTAGCAAAGTATGGCTAGAAAGCCTGTACATAATAATAGCAGGTATATGAGAAGTTTCAGAATGCATCCATTTCCCCAAAAACATTGGGAACCTAGTCAACATTGCACCACTGTACACAAAATGTATGAAGCATACATTGGAGAATAAATATGTACTAAGTTACTGACAAGGTTAGTAGTGACACAGCAGGGATGTCTCTTGAAATCATTATTCAGGGGGATACAAATAAAACTAGAGGGTTATGATGTAAAAGAAAGAGAATGTACTCATATGTTCACACTTCAAATGCATGTGCCATTAAACAAGATATGTGTTATGTCAACTTTCTGTGAGTAGGGACCCATGACTCACGAGTGACATTGCCATAACTGAACAAAATCATCCTTGTGGTCGGAATTACCCATTTTGATGGCCAATGTATTCCACATGTGGCTTCTTGGCATATTATTTGTAGAAACACTATAGATTGGTAAACCGTGTATGAGTTGCTGACACACACATTAGAGTGAAACACTGCTAAGCTGCCTCAATTAAGGACAAGAAAGCAAAGTGGGTTACTTTCACCAGATCACATCATGTGTAGGAGAAGCAGGGATTTGATATCTGGTAACCTAGTGTCAAAATTAGGTATCCAATCACACAATCTCTTCCCCTTCACAAAAGGACCCACGAGTGCAACTGATAATGTAGGCCAGCAAAAATAAAATAAAATGTATTCCCTGGATTAAAAATGCACCTGTGCTGTTGTCCTTAGTCCACTGTGAAAAGCAATTACATTTTATCGCTATTGTGCTTTGAGTTTTAGATTAAAATAGGGCTATGCCGGAGGATGGGGAAATGGAACTTGAGCCATCAGCATCATGCATATGGAATTCCAATGGGTGGAACATCCTTGGAGTATGCCAAATGATTGTGAACACGATGTAACTATATGCTAGGGTACACATATTGGCCTTGGATTTTGTGCAAGCATAATATATTCTGGCACCAACCGATACCACATGAAAGAGAACCCTATCACAAGAACACAACCACAATCACTATATGTTTGCTGTTAACTACCTAGCTAAAACCCACCTCAACCAGCAATTTAAAAACATTTCAGCCATAAAGGGGGAGAAAAAGCAAACACCACATATGGACCTAAAAAGGATCACAGAAAGATTATATATCCAACCAATGCCAACACACTGTTCATCACCAAAGACTGTCAAAGGACATAATTCAACAGCACAGACGCACAGATACCAACAAAGACAACATATACCCAAAGAGCCACATACTCATTCTACTTACTAAACAAATGGAAACAACAAAGGTCCAATCGAAAACCCAAACACCAAACCCTACCACAAAATCAAAAGAAAAGAATCTCAACCTCATATCAGCTCACTGACAGAACCCAAGAAGTCAAACAAATCACAGAAAGCGAAAAGATTCACTGCATTCTAGCTAATGCCAGATCAATGTCAAAACACAACACAGAGATTCACAACCTCCTCAGCGAAGATGAAACGGATTTCCTATGCCTAAAAGAAACCTGACTGATGGAAGACTTCAATGTTGTTTAACAGAAATCCCTCCTGAACATCTTCAAACTCTGGCAAGCTAATAGAGAAGGAAAAAGAGGCAGAGTTCTTGCAGTTACATACAAAGATGACCAAACAAAATACAACAGCACAGTCAATCAGTATCCTAAACTCTTTTTTTTACCTACCTCTGTACTACCAAACACATCTTTAATTCCTACTCATCTACAAACCACCTACATACAATTTCTCTTTCACAGAAGCATTTTTGGATGCCATAACCAATATAGCTATAAAACAAGACCATCTGAACATACTAGGAGAGTTCAGTATCTGGTTTGAAGAAGAAAACATCAACTCTGCCAAATCATTGACCTCACAACTAACAAAAATGCATGTACAACAATAATTGAAGGGAGCAACCCACCCACCTGGCCATACCCTGGATGGACTGGAATTGACAAATACCAAAAAACATGCTCCTGGGCTCACTCCCAACAGAAGAAAGATCTAAGACATTCAAACAATGGATCACAGAAGTGCTAGATGCTGCCACACCAAACAAACCTTTCACCCTTTCACACAAAGAATTGGCTGCCAGATGGTTCTCACCCCTCCACCCCCTTCAGAGGCCTGAAGAAAACAAATAGCAAATTAGAACAATTAGAGCCAAAATGACAATATTGCCTACCAGAAACAGATACAGCTCTATAAAGCCCATATCCTGAAAGGAAATAAACTTAAAAATGCTAAGCGTATTGCAAAAGCAAACACCCAGAAAGAGATATTCAGAATCATTAATGAAACAGGAAACCTCACTGCTTGTGGAAACAATGCAATGACCTTGCAAAACACTTCAAAACAAAGTTATAAACATCTGACAAGTCATCAACACTATACCTAAAGGCACAAGCAACTTCTTTGGCATCCACCCTACACCAGAAGCAACCAAAAGAATAAACTTCTTCACACCAATGATGACAGAAAATGTTGCTAAACTAGTGAAGGAAAGCAACAAAGCTGGATCACCAGTAGATCCCTGCCCAACACACGTCAACATGATCATCCTCAGTAAGCAAACACCTGCAAAATATTTCTGCAACCTGATGAACCACTTACCTGCAACAGGAACTGTATCAAGGAGCTTTAAAGATGCACATTAAACCGCTCAGATTGTTTGGGAACCACCAACAGCCCAACTAACTACTAGCCTATCTCAGAAACCCCTTACTCTGAAAACTGCTAGAAACCAGCGTACATGGTAAGATTCTTGCACATGTGGAAACAAACCGCATACTGGACCAGGCACAAGTCAGCTTTAGGCCTATGGGAGGAATAGAATCAGCGCTACTCTCCATCTGGAATGACCTAAATATGAACTTGGACTTGAACATAACCTCAACACTAATACTACTAAGTAGCCTGCGGCAGTCGGCCACGACAGCTACATTAAAAGAATGCAAGAAACAGGGATTAGCAACACCTCACTACTATGGATAATGTTGTCAAGTGGCTTCAATTCAGCAATCCCACTAAGTCAGTGCCTCGTCTGGGACACCCAAGGGAAGCCCTTATTTATATATTTTTATGACAAGTTATACTCTGGATGGTAAACCCTTATATAACGCCCCTCTCTTTGAATCCCCCTGACCTCACTGAGCCAAGAAGTAGGTTTGTTTTGCAATTTAAAAGATGTATTGGAAAAATTAAACAATATATATATATCACACTTTTATAATAAATTAATATTTCATATCACACTTAAGAATATGACAGGGATCAACAATGGGTAATATTACAATTGTACTCTTATTTAATGACTTAGGAGTTGGTATAGGAAGGAAAAGGTAACTGAGAATGCTTTTATGGTTTCAAGGAAAAACAATGATGGAAAGAATGCAGTACAGAAATAACTGATAGGGTTTCACAAGAGATAATATGTTCACTTTTCCCCTTGTGGCAATTCACTCCCCCCCTATGCAATATAAGGAGATGGAGTAAAGCACACAGTTTTCAGGAATACAATCACAATACAATACGAATTTCAGTTCCCCCCTAGCAAGCTTAGAGAAACAGGGATGGTTTTAAACACAGGCAAAAGTACTTTTAAATGTGGTATGCAAAGAAGGGAAAAATATGCTAAAAATGATTTTAATTCCCTGTAGGAAGTTCAGGGTAGGTGATAGCTATTTAAGATTAGTTCAAGTCACACTCACGATGCTCAATGAGGGATTAGCAGGTTGAAAACGAATTTTAGCAGTTCGAGCAAAAGCGGCTATTTTGACAGGAGCTAATTGGACCAAATCACAAATCGCGGCACTTTTTCCGAGTGCGTCGAGTGCGATTACGGAAAAACTATAAGGAGTAGAAAGTCGGTTTTAGGCTTGTTGGAAAGCTTAGAATCATAGCTCTAAAATGAAAGTTAAAATGACGTTTTATTGAAGGTAGTTTCTCGAAATGAAAGTAAACTTTAGAATGACAAAACAACACTTTTACAGCTTTGAAATGACAGAATGAACACACAATTCCTATGATGCAGTTCTGGACAGGTTCAAATGTTTTGAATCAGATTATTTTAAACTAAGAGATGGGTTCTGCACAGTTCTGGCTGGATACTCACTCCTAATTTTGAAATAGGCCGTCAAGGTCTGGTCAGGTTTGGACTGGACTCCGGTCGGTTTCTGGTACTGGTTATGCTCACAGCGATCTGGTCTGGGTCTCTGGTTCTGCTGGTCTGGATCAAGTGGATTCTGGATACAGCACTGCTTTCTGGGTACTGGCACAGGGTTCTAGGTAGAATCAAACAGCTCAGCCCGGCTGCTTGAATAATTTGCAAAAAGATTTTGAGGCCTGCTGAAAAAGTTCTGAAGTCTGGATTCTAAGTTCTGGAGTTTGTTCTTCTGGATATTGTCTAGTCCGACAGAGTGCTTCGCAAGAAAATGGAAAGTGAGTCCTACCTGTCCAAAGCGGTCTCTTTTTATGTGTTTTGAAAGTGGGTGGGTCGGCTCATTCTGCATGCCCAACCCTCTCATGATTTGATAGGTCAAGGATTCTCTGTGACCTGATTTGAGAAGGGATAGTGTGTCAGAGTGAGTCAGAGTGAGTCATCATTTTACAATCTATTGAAGAAACGCCCCTTTGCTTTTACTTAGAAAATGAATTTTTCATAACTAACAGGTTTCCCAGGTACAGACGTCGTTGAAATTACATAAACATATCACAGATTAATTTAAGATAGACTCTTGCCCAACTCTGATCCCCTAAGAGCCTGGGTCAAAAATGGCAACATTTTGTGCTTTTTAGTGACTTTCACCATATTGGTTTTTCCTCAAAATTTACACAGACCTGCACCCCTTCCCTGAGCATATTACTGGAAATTACTATGTCTCTATCCTAAACACAGTGTCTGCAATCTTAATAAATAGCGGGGTCCGGTCCCAGAATACCGCACAAAGTGGAGTTTGGTCTCAATTCGTGAGGGCATTTTCCATATTAAGGACCCCCAAATTGTACATTTCTGTGAGCATAATACAAGATTTTATAAGCAATGTAATCAAAAATACATTTGCCCTTAATTGAATTCACATACCAGTCTGGCCCGCCCCCCAGAACTTGGTGAGTCAGAGATGACAGGCCTCTCCTTCCTGGCAGGGCAGCTGTGGACAGTTACACCCTAATCTGCATTTCTATTCAATTGAAAGGGTCTATTGTGTTGTGCCCTGCAGGCTGCAGGGGAAACTCCTCCCTCTCAATCAACAGGGCCATGTGATATCCTGGGCTGTTGTGTGGGTCTCTGAACTGTTAATTGAATCAGACTGCCTTCTGGGAAAGCAGGTGTTAAGAATGTTCATTAATCAGCACGCCTTTGAAGTTCCAGCTTGCTCAGGATCCTTTTGCAACTCCTGAAATACAGTTCTCCTATCAGAGTTTAGATCGCTAGCGCCGGTTAGTGTCCAATGCCGGTATTGCACCTATTTTTGACAGCTGTCTTGAATTAATACATTTCAAAAAGAAAGGATTTTACCTGATAGTATATGATCCTTGCTTGACATGGCATTGATGTGGATCTGCAGTAGAGTAGAGTAGAACACTCAACCAGAGTTGGATTTTTGTTTGGTGGTTTCGGGCCCATGATCTTAGCAATTTTTGACATTAATAAAAACAGATTTTGAACAGAACCATCTTTCTTTGCACTGGTGGGTGGCAGGTTGGGCGACCATTTTGGTGTGCGCAAAACTGCGCGGTTCTCCTGGATTCTGGCGCAATGTGGGCTTTTTCTGCCATCTTGGATTTTCTGAGCCCACAGCACCAAATGTTGCAGCATAATAACTTGAACGTGGGTCGAGACACCCATCAACGTCCTTCCTGACAGAAAGAACATAAATCATCTGGCTACCGCCATTCAACTCAGCACCTTGCAGTCTAACCAGAGGAGTTCCACAAGTCTCATCCCTCTCGCCACTACTTTTCAACATTTACATGACCCCACTCATGAAACTCATCAACGGATATGGACTCAGTTGCTAACACTATGCAGATAACACACAAATCATCTGCAGGATCAACACGACCAGAAAGATAGAACAACCCCTTGCCAACTGTCTGTCCCACACAAATAAATGGATTGATGAGCAGCAACAGCCTTAAACCAAGACAAAACAGAAATCATGAACATGCCGAGCAACCCCTTAAGTCAACAGGAGATACCATAGCCAAAGGACATGGGAAACAAACCAGAAGCATCCACAATACTGATCGATCTGGCAATCCTTAATGGACCATGAGCTAACACTAGAACCACAAGTAAATGCAGTAGTGAAGAAAAGTTTATTCCATCTAGGCTACTACTATTCCTCATCTTCCCACTACTTCCAACAGTACATTTGCCATCCTTTCCCTCATCATGTCAGGAACAGACTATGTCTACAGTCTAGACCTTGGAATGCCAGACTACCTTACCGTAAAACTCTTGAGGCTACAGAACGCAGCTGCAAGACTACTCCTCAGACTCACTAAGAAAGAGCACTTCACACCAGCACTATGATCCATAAACTGGCTACCAGTCAAAAAAAGGATTCTCTTTAAAACACTCAGCAAAACCAATGGGGCAATCAATGACCAAGGTGCAGAATTCCTACAAGAAAAAAATCTTCATCTGCAGACCGACATGAAACCGGAGATCCAGCACTGTCATACGACTTGAACCCTAAGAATATTCAAAAGTGCAATATGGTGTTTCATCCTTCTTACACATCTCTTCAAAACTCCGGAACTCACACCTCAAGGAAATAACCACAATAGAAGAAAATAAAATGTTAAGTAAATCACTGAAAACCTGGCTGTTTAATTTGCCAGCCTAGAAGACAAAACACAGCTAAGAGAAACATACATCCTCAATAAAAAAAGAGATACACCACAAACAATGAGGGTGCCTGTACCCTTTATGTTCCTGGATCACATCAACACCACTGGACAGGCCCAGAGAAATAAAACAGACTATCATTAACCACTGCACAAGACATCAGAGTATATTCCCATCAAACTACACAATTTCAGTATAAGGGTCTACCATCTCCTACAATTAACCCTACTAAATCTCTCTACATTTCTGCAAACTCACCACCCAATTGCAGAATTCCTACAAGAAAAAATTCTTCATCTGCAGACCGACATGAAACCGGAGATCCAGCACTATCATACAACTTGAACCCTAAGAATATTCAAAAGTGCAATATGGTGTTTCATCCTTCTTACACATCTCTTCAAAACTCTGGAACTCACACCTCAAGGAAATAATCACAATAGAAGAAAATAAAATTTTAAGTAAATCACTGAAAACCTGGCTGTTTAATTTGCCAGCCTAGAAGGCAAAACACGGCTAAGAGAAACATACATCCTCAATAAAAAAAGAGATACACCACAAACTATGAGGGTGCCTGTACCCTTTATGTTCCTGGATCACATCAACACCACTGGACAGGCCAAGAGAAATAAAACAGACTATCATTAACCACTGCACAAGACGTCAGAGTTTAACCCCATCAAACTACACAATTTCAGTATAAGGGTCTACCATCTGCTACAATTAACCCTACCAAATCTCTCTACATTTCTGCAAACTCACCACCCAATTACCAAAAAAAAGACCCACACAGAACAACTACTCTAAAATCAGACAGCAATATGCACACATCCTCCAAGAACTCACTCAATTCACAACATTCTCAAATGCCAACTCTAGGCCACAGCCACACAAAAGAACACATACAAACTCACAGACCAGAACAGCCACGAGCATGTGCCACCTAGAAACGAACCCAAAACACAGTCACAGTTTTTTCCAAACTGAAACTACCAGCAGAACAGGAAAAGCATTATTGCGCTATCCCTCTTTTCCACACATGATTCATGGATTATTTGCGCTGAAAAAAACGGTATTTGTGCGCCATTTTTCCAGCAAATCCCTGTTTAACAAATGGGGAATTGCGGGCAGAATGGCACACAAATCCCGTTTTTTCCGCGCAAATAATCCATGAATCATCTTCCCCTCTTAATTTTCAGATCCCCCTGGAGACCTTGAAAATGGCAGCAGTGAGTGGCATAAATCGCATTAACATACCATAACATAAAAATATCACTGTGCTTGCTCCAGTTTAGGCAACATTATTCCGAGGCAGACATACTTAGGCATTGGCCATCTTAATTGTCAAAAATCTTCTAGTGGGTGGCATCTGAGAAATGGCACATGGAAAAAGTGTCTCTAGAATCTGCCGCGTGATAGTAAGATCTCAAATCTATTATGACAATGAAGATCCAGCTGAACATTGAATGTCAAAAACGTGGTTGAATAAACACAATACTTGAAAGAATAGACCAGAATAGACCAGCTGTACAGTTATTTATATCGCCTGATTGTTCATAACCTTTCTTGTATCTTGCTTCACCCCCCCCTTAGGAACAAATATGCTCAATGCACAGGATAATCCAAATTGGGAACCATGTATGCGTGTAAGCATGTAATCAAGTAATGTAAATATTGTAGGTAGCTTTGATTTAAAGGTTGTCTGGGTACACTCGCATTGTAAACACATTAAATATGTGCATATTTGAACAAACTTCCAAATTATCTTTCAAGCCCGTGTCTCAGAGAAAACATGCAAAGCTTTCTAAAGACGGAAACAAGTAACATCTGGCAACCGCAGTACATTTCACCTTGCAAGGTTTGCTATTTTCTTTCCGTCTGAGAGATGGGAGCAAGAATGGGAACCTGACGAGGGCGAATCTTCAGAGCCGCTCTGCGTTCCGTTGCACACTTTATCCATCCATTTTAAATTCCGCGTGATTCACCTCGTCCGACTTTCCTCATTTCGTAAAATGTTGAGAGCAAATCTGTCGCTATACCATCTAGGCTCGTGTTACAAATTCGCATTACACGTGCAAGTGCAACTTTGCATAGTATGCATATAATGGCCCAATGCCAGAATGTATGATTTCAAGGCATTTGTGCACCAGGACATCGAGGACCCTACTGATATAGTAGCCTAGTAACGCCAGGGCAAGAATTGCCTTGGTACACCAATGCCTTGGAAGAATAGTGTTACTGTAGGGCAGTGTTTGCCTTACTGCTAATACCATGGACGGTTGTACTTGCACTGGTGCAAGGTTTCTCTACGTCCAATGCTTTGCAAAGGAACGCCAAGCATTGCTGAGAATTAGATACAAATAATACATGCTAACAATTAGTAAAGATATATTATGTAAACTATATTTTTGATTTCTATGAAATATAGAAGAGTGCTATCAGTGTGAGAGATGTGTGACAGATGCACACACCCACAGACACACGTCAAAAGCAGTGCTCACACACACACACATGCCTATCACATGCAAGTGACACATATGTTACATTTATGTCACACACCAATGCCAATCACATGTGAAGAACATATAGCATGCGTGTTACAAAGACAGACCAGATATACACCACATCTGAATAACTTAAAGACATATTATAAAGGGTCAGACGTAGAAACACAACTGTAAGACCTTGATATCCCTCACATGTGTACCAAACGCTCTTCAGCACCTTTTTTCACTACTATTCTGCTCCGTAATGTGATGTATCAACACACCTATTCCGCACCCAGGGCTTTCGACCCTTAATTAAGTCCAGCAGTGAGGCACAAACCTGTAATGCAACCATATGCCCTTTGCCTGCTTTGGCACCAACATCCACGTGTCTGCACCCTGATTCCCCAATCCATGCAGAAATCTATGTCTTGCATACCACTGACATTCAAAACTCTACCAACATTCATCAAACAGAGATCCCCAGTCATCCCTTTGACAAGAAAGTGTTTCAAATTTGCATTACCAATTCAGTGGCCCAACACTTCAGCATGTGACAAGCTCTTCGGCCTGATGACTACCTGGAAACTTCAGAACCAAATTAACATCCATCCACCTCTTCCACCGCGTTTGCCAAGTGAGTTTGTCAAGTGATTTTGCTGTCTCACTGCTGTCTCACTGCTGTAACTTGGTGAGCAGCATTCACTAAATTAACGAGGCAAGCACAGCTGTTCGAGAGTATAGTGCTACGAGAATCGACACGCCCTCTGTCCCTGCCGGAAGCAGATTGACTGACCTGGCGTGATTGGCCCGCCCATTGGGGGTGTTATACTTTATAAACTGTGGACACGTGCACATGCGCGCACACGTTTGCTCAAGTGATTTTGCTGTCTCGCTCTATAGGAGGCCGCGCTGTTTTCTTTGTTATTAAGTCAACTCCCATTGGCTCTTTGGTAAGCTTTGTAACATATTTACCATGATTGACATACTGGGTTGAAATTTAAATAATTCAAGTGTGTCTTGCAATCATTTGTTTCTGTTCGTGCATGTGCTGTAAGAGGATTCAATTCAACACTACAGCTAAGTCAACGCCTAGTCTATAATACTGAATGAAAACCCTTATTGATATATCTTTAGGTCCAGTTCATGCGTTCTGGATGACTACCCCTATATAACACCCCTCTCTTGGAATCCCCCTGACCCCACTGAGCCAAGAAGTAGTTCTGTTTTGCAAGTTTAAAAGGTTTATTTGATAATTTAAAATATATATATATATATGACACTTTATAATAAATTAATAATTGAATAGCACACTTAATCTGATATGATAAAGATCAACAACGGAGAATCTGGCACTAGCACACTTCTTATAATCACTAATGAGTTGACATGAAATGGATAAGGCAGCACACTGGTAAATAGGAACAAAAGTATAATGTGGTAGAGGATGCTTTATGTAAGCTCAGGTGGATGCAATATTCAATGAATGCAGTACAGAAAATACTCAATATGATTTCAACCAAACAATGTAATCACTTTTCTCTGGCTATTCACCCCCCCCCCTCTTTGCAAGGCAAGGAAATGGAAGGAAAACACACAGTTCTCAGAAATGCAATCAAATGTGATTCAGTTCACCCCAGCAATCTTAGACTACAGAAGTTTGAAAACACAGGCCCAAATTGCTTTGATATGTGCTGGCAGTGAATTAAAAAATATGCTAAAATGCTTTTAATTCCCTTTTCAGAGGTTCAGGGTGAGGGGTATCTAGTTAATATTAGTCCAGGCTCACACTAGCAATGATGCAGGGATAGTTAGCAGGTTAAACGAATTTCTGGCAATGGAAGGCAAGCAGCAGCAGCTTTTTACACGTGAAGAAATTTGCAAATCGCGGCAAAATTCGCGGATGCGCCGAGCGCTATTACAGAGGAACCACAAGGACTATCTCTATCGTTTTGGGGTCCTAGGAAAGCCTAGGATCTCAGCTTCCAAATAAAAGTTACTGCAAGTCTCTAGCACAAACGGTTGCGGAGATATGAGCGATTGAATAACGGTCGTTTTTCAGATTTGAAATTTTAAACGCACACTTTTTCAGCTTTAAAAATGATGGCAGGATAACACAATTGCTAAGCTGCAGTTCTACTTAGGTTAAAAATGGATTTTTCCGGCAGAGCGTCCCGCTGCAGATGGAATTGAAAAAGTCCCTATCTGTCCTGTCTGTCTGCTTTTATGTGTTTAGAATGTGGGTGTGTTCTAGCATCACTGACCCTACCTCTCTCTCAGCTTCTAATTGGTCAAACTTCCATTTATCATTTGATTGGGGAATGAACTGTGAGTCAGAGGGATGTCATTTTATGGCTTGCAGATAGGACACTCCTCTGTCAGATTGCACACATTCTATATTTGATAATAAAAGACATATTTCAGAGTTACACAGTTGTTTGAAATTACATATACATGGTGTGGCTGAATTTAGCCATGTCTCTGTCCAAATCTGCTGTTTCTAGGAGCTTGCATTCAGAGATGGCACATAATGGACTGTTTAACTGATTTTTCAATTTCTGACATGGACCCAACTTTACATACATGTGCGCAGGGAGTAGGGACATTAACTGATGAAGTTTCAGATTTTTAACATGCACACATTTAGAGTAATATCCACTTTTCCGCTGACACCCCCCTGTACATACCACCGGTTCTAAAAACCTCTTAAATTGTGGGCAGAAAAATCACAAGAATTATGGTATCATTTATAAAATGTTCACATGTCCGCACCATGAGTTATTAATCTTTTTCTAAACAATATTCTGGCTACAAAGGGGTGTGGTTTTCTCTCAGCACAAGGTAGAAATACTGGTTAATCCAGTTCTGCCAAGCCAGCTTGCTCTCACAGGCAGTGCCCCTCCCAGCTCCTGCCAAGAGGAAGCTACATTTTACGACTGCGGTAATAAAAACCTTTGCCTGAGTGAAGAGGGCTTTGTTCACTCTCCTGCAGAGCACAGGTAATTCAATTATCAGATAGATGGCATATCCTTAGTGTGGGCAGCAAAAGGAAGGTTGGCCTGGGAACACAGCTGTGACTCAAGTTTCACTCCTGATGGGGGTAGTTGCCAGGCAGAATTCAGTTCCTTAAGCCAGGTTTCAGATAAAATGTCACTTTTTGTTCCCCAGTTCCTGCATTCAAATAAAACTAAACATTTTTACATATGCAGCTAGAATGCTGATTCTAAGTGCAAAACTATGACATTTCAACAGTTACAAAGGCATGTGACACCAAACATAGGTCACTCATTTAATCTAAACATTTTCGATTTTAGTGTCTTTAAATCCAGTGCAACTTAAACTGCTGACTCCATAGCTCAGCCAGTTTTGTTATAAGCATTGTTCTGGGCTCTTCATTTCCCAGATTTTGTAGGCACACAAAACTCCATTCTACCAAATGTCTGCTGGTGTTCAGTGAATATTTTGCACATATTGCAATGTTTGAAATAGCCACTTTGAGCCTGCCTTCAGAGAAACACAGGGTGGTTTTAAACTGCCGGCTTTTGGATAGTGGTGAGTACTGGTACTGCACCCATTTTTGGGATTTAAGAAAATGAATTCCCAACAATTCTAGGTTGCATTTGGCAATCAGCATTGCCATTCCCAATGGTTTCAGACTACTGTGTGGGTAGTCCAATGGTGGTTTTAGGCAGTTTCCTTCTGTGCCCATAACATCGGCAAAAATGAATGGCAGCCTATTCTTCATGCATTTCCCTGTGCATTTTCTGGGAAGCTCTGGCCATCATGAGGCTTTCCATGTCAGTACTGCACAGTTTTGAGGTACGGCTCGGATGCATGGGTAAATACATCCCACAAGCCCCCCTCTTGCGATGGCCATTCTATTTCACGAATGGGACTCGCAAGACCTGGGATGTTTCCTCATCTTCTTCCAATAGATGGCACAGTTCAGCATCTTTTCCTCTATCCGGTCGGATCGATCGGTTCTCCTCGCCGGTCCTGATGGGAGTATTGGGCGGTCCACTGGGCCCATTGGATCTTCGTTCCCGGTCTCCGGATCATCCTCCTTGGCCCGTCTTCAGGTTTTCTTTCTCCTAGGACGAAAAAGGAAGAGTGGCAATACCTACTCATAGACGTTTTTCCACCACTGTTGAGATAGTGGGGCAGCATATGCATTTCATCATAATGAAACATTACATTCTTATTTTGAAAAAAAAAACAGTATAACTAAGAGACAGTTTCATGCAAATCACAATATTTTAGAGACTAGATGTGGTATGTTTTATGATTGGAACTGAATTAGTCTGAGACAGTACCCGCTAGGATTCCAGAGGATTCCTCCAGTTGTTGCAGAGTGTGCCTGGGATGGCAACATTTCAACTGGTTTATGTGGACCCACTTGTCTTCTCCCTCTGCCAAAGGACCTTTGGGGATGTGGATTTTGTAGGCCACAGGGGAGATCTTGTCGACGATCTCAAAGGGTCCCTTCCATGTAGGCAAGAATTTGCGCTGCTTGGCCTGGTTCCTTTGGAAGTTGTATAGATAGACCCGGTCCCCCACCTGATATTCCTTCCTGGAAGTTTTCAGGTCATAGTGGGTCTTCATGCTATCAGCTGATCTTTCTAGATTCCGCTGAGCATAAGCAAAAGCATGTTGGAGGTGTTTCCTTAAATTCTCCACATACTCATGAGTAGTGGAGGCATTTATCAGTGTCTGCTCTTGGGTCCTGTAGAGCAAATGCTGAGGAAGCACCATCTTGCGCCCAGTCATCAACTCAAATGGTGACATTTTGGTTGCAGATGAAGGGGTAGATCTGATGGCCATTAGGACCAGAGGTAATCGGATATCCCAACTTGGCCCAGAATCTGCCACAAACTTCTTTAATATGCTCACAATTGTCCGGTTATATCTCTCTACTGCCCCAGAAGAAGCTGGTCTATAAGCAATATGCAGCTTTCTCTTGACCCCCAGTATCTCCCACATCTTTGTCATTACTTCACTGGTGAAGTGGCTACCTCTGTCTGACTCAATCCTTTGAGGTAGACCAAAACGGGAAAAGATGTGGTTAATCATCAAGGCAGCTGCAGTTTCTGCCTTGCAATTTGGGGCTGGGAGACATTCCACCCACTTGGTAAACAAGCATGTCACGGTCAACATGTACTTATTCCCCCTAGCCGAGCGAATCACAGGGCCTACAAAGTCGATTTGTAAATCTGACCATGGCAGTGTCATCCCCCGCTTTTGTAAAGGTGCCCGGTGTGTGAGGGATGTCGGCTGAAATTGTGCACACACAAGACAACCCTTCAAATATTGGTTGAGGTCCTGGCCCATGTGTGGCCAGTAGGCAACCTCTCTTAAGATTTCCAATGTTGTGTGAAACCCCCTATGACCGGCAGTGGCCGCATCATGGGCGTGACTTAACATCAGGCTTCGGAAGGAGGTAGGAACCACCCACTGATAGTGGCCAGCTTTGGATTTCCTTACCAACAAACCGTCTTGGATTCTGAACATTTTCGGACATTTCATCAACACTCTTAGGTCCTCTTTCCCAGTGTAATCGGTATCCGTCAGGGGAAAGTTCTCAGGGTCCTCAAGGTGCTGGTAAAATTTACCAATTATTGGATCCCCCTTCTGAGCGGTAATCAAATCAGCATCAGGGGTCTCCTTACTCCATTGTGCAATTGAAAGGTCGTTGTGAGCATTTGTTTGGGACCTAGTGATGGCAGTGACCTGGATTTCCCCCAACAGGGACTCAATCTCAATTAGATCCCCTTGGATGGCCCCGGTTTTGGCCAGCTGATCAGCTAAGTCATTTCCAGTTTTGTCTGGTCCCTCTACTTTGGAATGACCCTTGATCTTTTTCCAGTAGATGGTCATCCCATTCGATGTGACCAGATCATCAATGTTTTGGATCAACTTCCCATGTTTCAAGGGTTTGTTGTTAGCACATAACATGCCTCTGGTTTTCCAATTAACCAGGTGCTCCACGAACCCGTTCCGTACATAATCCGAATCTGTGATTATGACCAGTTCGTGGAGTTGATGCTGGACAGCAGTGAGGATGGCCTGATGCACAGCCATCAATTCTGCCACCTGACTACTTCGGGGACCAATTTTGTATCCAGCGGAGGGTTCTGGGGACTCATTCACCCATGCATTCCCTACGCCAGCCACCAGTTCTTTCTCCCCGTCGTTGTCAACATGGTAAGAGCATCCATCCACATACACAGTGGGCATTCCCTCACACTTGTCTTCTTCAAAGACTTTGTGGGGGGAATTAAGGTATGCCTCCATGTTGTCCTTTATTTTTAGACTTTCGTCCTCGAGACAGTTTTCTCTGGCACAATCATGCAAGTCAGCCAGACCTTGCGCGAGGGGACTCTTCTTGTTTTGGCCATATCTGACCTCCACAGGAAAGCCTTGCATTGACAGAATCCAGGAAGTAATTCGGGAATTACTCACATTTCCGGCCCGGATTCTGTCACTTTGGAGATATTGCAGAGGCTGGTGTGGAGTCTCCACTATGATGTGTTCCCCCTGGATAAACGGGCGGTAATTCTTCAATGCCCACACCGTTGCCAGGAGTGCCTTCTCACAATCGTTGAATTTTTCCTCCACAGAGGATAAAGTTTTGCTCACATAGGAGATTACTTTATTGACCTTGTCATGCTTTTGATATAATACTGCTGTCAAGCACGTATTAGAGAACCCTGTCTCCAGGAAGAACTCCTTGTTTCTGACCGGGTAAGCTAGGCAAGGCGCTTGTTAGAGGCTTCTTTTGAGTTGTTTTACTGCCTCGGCTTGTTCTGGACCCCATTCCCACTTGACCCCCCCCCCTTCAGGAGATGAATCAGGGGTCTGGTGATCTCTGCGTAGCCCTCAATGAACTTGCTGCTGTAATTAGTCAGTCCAAGGAGGCTCCTTAGTTCCCGCAGCGTTGTGGGGTCTTTCAGTTTCTGAAGTGCTTCCACTTTCTTTTCCTGGGGACAAAGACCCTGAGGAGTAATCTCATGCCCCAAGAAGTTAACACAGGTTTTACACCACTGTGCTTTCTGAAAGGAAAGTTTTGCTCCGGCGGCCCTCAACTGTGTCAGAACATAACGGATCTCCGCTATGTGTTCCTCCACAGATGAACTTTTGATGAGGACATCATCTACATAAGCCAGGTTACCCCTCGCACCCAGGTCGGGCATAGCCTTATGTAGGAAAATGTTGAATTCATTGCCGGAGTTGAGGTATCCGAAGGGAGTCCGGGTCCATGTGTACTGCTGGCCCCCAAAGGTAAAAGCCAGCTTGTATTGGTCCTCCCTACTGACAGGCACAGTCCAGTATCCATTGGTCAGGTCTATTGCAGTGAATACCTGTGACCCCTGGATCTGGGCCAGCCCTTGGTCAATGCAGGGCAGAGGCCATCGGGAAGTATGGACCCGTTTGTTGAGCTCCCTGAGGTCGGCACAGAGTCTCCACTGGCCGTTTGGCTTCAATATTCCCAGCACCGGATTATTGAAGGTGCTGTGGACGGGACGGATTATTCCCCGGGACTCAAGGTTCTTAATTATTTCGGTAAGGGACTCCATTGATGCGAGAGGCAAGCGATATTGCTTCACAAACACAGGAGTCATGCCAGGGTCCGTGGGGATTGTTGTTGTGTGGATGTCAGTGCGACCACAGTCATATGAGTCTACCGCAAAGAGATCTTGGAAATCCAAGAAAACTTGTTTCAACTTTTGCTTTTGTTCCAGAGTCACACAGGCATCAGCTAGGTTGACTCTCTCTTCCACCATCTGCCTGAAGCCTGGAAAGACTTCTGGTTTGGCTATCTCCGCGGCCTCCTCCAGCTGGGTGGAGAAGTCCCTGGTCAGAGTGCTGATTTGGACCGGAGGCTTCAGGTGGGAAAGGCAGCCCTCATGTACCTGGAAAATCACCTCATCCCTCCTGAAGTCACACGTCACATCTTCCTTACCATAGGGGCAGGAAGTGTACACCAGGAAGTTCCCCCCATGCCGGGTGAAAATCCTGTCTGGTGTTGTATTGTCCTCACTGTCACTGTCAACACAGTCCTTGGGGATTGGCCCTAACAGTTCATTTACAAGATCAATGGAGAAATGTCGGTCATCAACCGCCATTCCAATAATGGTGCCTGCGGCTAGAGTAATACTCTTTAAGTCGCTGTTATCCACCTCTATTAGAATGGTGTCATGTTCTATGTTGACTAATGGAGTTGGGTTTACCCCCAACCCTTGCTGTTGGAAAGAAGCATTTAGATGTATGTAAGCATCAGGGTTTTTCAACTCTTGTCCCCTTTTAACTTTCACTTCCAGGGAGAATTGTCGGGTCCTTTCGGGGATGGTGACTTCCTCTTTAACCTGAATTTCAACTGCATAAGGTAGCAATTGAGCTGACCTAAATGCTTTTTCTGGATCATCAAAGCCCATGGGATTATCCGCTAATCGGGACCAAGCTTTGAAGTTTATTAGGTCCAAACTAATGGCAAAGCGATTGAGAATGTCACTGCCTAAGTAAAAGGCAGCAGGGACGTCTCGCACGACCCAACAATTGTGGACTATGCTCTTGTTGCCAATGGAGATTTTGAGCATACACCTGCTTGGCAGGAGATGTTTGGAATTAGGTGCTTCCAGGTCCATTTCCCATTTGTCTATCAGTTTGAAGGGGGGAATGGCTGGATCTTTCGGGAGTTGGCGAAACATGGCTTCGCTGATGAAGCTCTTACCGTTGTTCACACACACTCGAGCGAGAACAGAGTCCTTCCCATCATTTAACTGAACAGGGATGAACAACTGCTCTCCGATTTGCTGAATATCAGCCAGGCTCTGAGCTGATTTCACATCTTTCTGGACTATAGGAGTGGGAGTTTCAGATTGTGGATTGGTATAGAATTTCAGAGTGTTTCCTTCCAGCGTGGAGTACCACTTTAGACTGGAAGGAAGGTTGATTTTCAGAAATAGAGAGGATCCCCCATCACTAGTCTGTTGTCCTACTGCTATTACTGTCACGTCTGGAATCTGGTTGTTCTGGAAGTGAAATTCTACTTGGTCAGATTTTTGTTCAACCATGTGGCATGTGCCGTTTAAACTAACATGGTTGACACTCTGTTTCAATTTTATTGGTCGGCTAGTCTGGGTCCAGAGGACCTTGTTTACACAATCTATTAGGGGTGACAACCTTCTCAGGAGGTCATTCCCTAGTAAACAAGGGGTGCCCTCCGGGGTCACAACTATGACCGGGTGTTTCAGCTTGTGTCGCCCAATTTTAATGTCCAAGTCTGCAGTCCCCTCAACGGGAATTTCCTTCCCGTCAAAGTTCTGTAGTTGTCCCGGAAGAGAGGTGAGAGGAATTTGGTAATTCTCTCCCCTTCCTGCATTCAGTTCATCAAAGGCCCTTCTGGACAGAAGGGTAGCTTGAGATCCAGTGTCCACCAGTGCCAAAATTGTACCCTGTCCCTGTACTTGTACCGGGGCATAATATCTTCCCTCCTTCTCCTCAAGGGGGCACAGATAATGTACATTTTTGGACAACTGGTGGGCTAATTTTCTGGTTTTGGACATCGCTAGCGAAGAGATTTGGGCAGAATTCTGTGGAGAGCCTTGGGAATCTGAAAGAAAAAGTTGGCAACTGGAGATCAGAGCCATTGTGGGTTCCCCTGGCTCCGGTCCTGGGCCGCCCCCCCCTTTTTGGAGGCAGTCACCAGGATGGGTTTGAACCAGGGGATTTTCTTGCGGTTGGTTCTGGGATGAGATGGTGGGCGGCGGTAGCTCAGTCTCCACATCTCCCCAGTCTGGATTTGCATCCCTAGGGACCCATTTTTCTTTGGGAGGAGTTTCCCCCTCTCTGAAGGAGAAGATCCTTTTCCCAGGATCCTCTGAGGATCCCTCTCCCTCAAATTGGAAGATCTGTACCTCCTCCTCAAACTGAGTCTGTTTGGGTCTTTTGTTTCTCCTACCCCCCCTCTGCTCCTTAGGAGGCAGACTTTCAGGGGCAAGAGATTTTGTTTCCGGTTCCTGGGTTTCCAGGGGCTGTTTACAAGTGAGGAAGGAAGCTTCCTCCAAGGCTTTACACCCCCCTTCCCCTTGTGCCTCCTCCCTGGGAACCGGTGAGTTATCGGGGTGCTGCCCCCGTCATTGTTCTGGAGCACCAGGTCCAGAGTTGGGTGCGTTCTGCGCCGGCACGCCCATCTGAGGGTTCTGCTGAGCCCTCAGTATGTGACCCAGGTCCCGCGCCATGTTTTGAACCTGGCGCTCTAACTGGGAAACCCGCTCAGGCTGATACGGGGCCCTGTTTTCTCCCCTGGGCTGATCCCGGGAAGGGTAGCTGTCCCTCCTCTGGTAATACCCCGGGTTGGGAAGATTTGGGTACCCCTCCACCCTTGACCTCCCCTCTCCCGGATTCAGTGGTCTGGGCTCAGGGAATTGGGGAAAGAAGGATGGATGGTTTTGGGGCTTAAAGTCGGGTGGATATCTGAGGAAAAAGTTCTGCCCAGGGTTTGGTATATTTCTGCCCTCCTGTGGGAAGTTTGGAGGGAAGTTCCCTGGGTTACGTGCTTGGCTGGATCCCCCCCCTTGGGCTGGAGGAGTCCACACATAACCCAGGATGGGTCGATTTCCCTTGTAACGGGGACTTACATAATCAGGAGAGCGAGGGACCCCATTTGTGGGGCTGCCTCCCTGGCTCTCTGTCTGTGACTGGCCCGAGGACCTTCTGGGCCTAGCATTATTAGGTGCAGGTAGGTTTTTAGGCCCCCCCATCTCCAAATCTAAAACGGGGGTGACCTTTACCTCTGCCACCTTGGCAGCAGCAGGGGTGGTGTTGGCTTTGGGGTTTTTCTGGGCATTACTTTTGCTATCTACCGGTTTCTGCACCTCATAGATCCGGGTAGCCTGTTCAATGACCCAGTCTAAAGATCTTTTCTCGTGAAAATCCCTCACGAGCTGGGTCATGATATATTTGGGCAAGGCATGGAAAAACGTATTTATAAATTCTCTGCTATCTGTGCGCACCCTTCTGGTGGTCTGCGCAAAAGCACGTTTCAGTTCTTGCACAAATTCTCGTGGGGCCTGATCCTCCCCACATTGCAAATTGTAGGCTGCCTTGCGAGCCTCTTGAGGATTTCTGTGAACAGAAAAATGTTTCAAGATGGCCGCCTTATAGGTGGACCATCTTAAATGATTTCGGTCCTCCAGCCCCGCAAAGAAACTGGAGTATTCCGGGGAGAAGGTCCACTTTACATATTGAATACAGCTTTGGCTGTCCTTCAAATGGAAAGTCTCCATCATTTGTTCAAACAACTCTAAGTGCTCCCAAACAGAATACTTAGCGTTCTTATGGTAAGGCGTGATGATGCTCCTGATCGCCTTAATCTGCTTTAAGGGGTCCTTAAGCAAGGCCCTTTTTTGCCTTATTGGCCTTTTTGGTTCGGGTAACCCTTGTCCATTCTTCCTCGGACTCAGAGGCACTGCTCCCAGAGGTTCCCGTCTGTTCTTCCAGGTTTTCCCGGATTCTGCGAGCCTGGGAATGGCTGGCAGAATGTGGGGACCTGGTCTCCTGTGTCCTGCGCAGTTCAGAGGAGTCTTCAGATTCCTCCTTGCTGCCAGGATTTGATGGGTACCCCCTCCACTGACCTAACTGGGCAGAGGTTTTCAGGATGCCCTTAATGGGCCTACTCTCCTGGGGTTCCCCATTGAACTGTACTGTACTTGGGTGCCCATACCCGGATGCCCAACCCTCCATTCCTGAGTGGTACTGGCCTATGAGCCCCATACTCTTAGCTGGATAGTAATCTGCCATCCCTGCGGCCCTGTGCTCATGTGCGCCAGGGGACATGGGGGTGGTAGAGTCCAGGGACTGGGGGAGATGAAGGCCCCTGGTGTCAGGGCTCCTGCGGTTGTGGTCAGGAGTCTCTCTTTCCCAGCGGACCTCATCTCTATCTGCCCCTGCTCCCTGTTGCAATGCAAGAGCCTGCATTTGTGCTTTCAGTTCCTCTGTTAAGGCCTTACTCGACTCTATCAGTCTCTCCTGCATCGCTACCTGTTGTTGGAGCCTATCATTGTGTTGACAGAGGGCCTCATTTTCCCTCTGTGCTTCCTGGTTGGTCCTGGAGAACTGGGCCAGTCTTTGCTGCAGGAGGGTTACCTCCTGAGCTGTGTCCCTATTGGCCTGCTCCTTTCTTGCTAGAGCATCCTCCACCCTCCTGGTGTGCTCTAGCAAGTTCTGGTGTTCTTTTTGGAGGTCACCCAGTCCCTGGTGGGCCAGGTGATTTTCTTCCATTTTTCTTTTTAAATGGCAGACTTCCTGGCCTATGGCGTCTCTTTCCTGACTAAGAGCCAGCATTTGTGCCGCCAGGTCGTCCCTCTGCCTTTGGAAGGTACCAGCTTTCTGGCGCTCCTGGTCAAACTCTGTCTGGGTATCCAAGTCTTTCAGAATTAGTTTGTTGCTCTCTGCCTTCACTCTATCTAGGTGGCCTTGCAGGGTGACTACCTGCTCAGCACATACCCTGTTGAAGTCCAGTTGTTGCTCCAGCTTTTTCTGGTTTTGCAGTAGGGAGTCCAAACCTTCTTGGTATTCCTTCTGCAAGGCCAGAAATCTGGTATCCTGTTCTACCTTTTCCTGTTGCAGCACATCCATATCCTTCTTTATTTTAATGATGTGCTGCCTACTATCATCTTCTGACTCCTGGCTCCTCTGCAGCCTCTGCTCAGAAGAGACCAGGTCAGATTGGGCCTTCTGTAATGCCATCTGTTGCCTATTTGCCAGATTTTGGCTTTCAGCACATCTATCCTGCATGTCTCCCATATATAGGTACAGGTATGCTGCTATCCTGGCAATCTTATTGTGTTCCTCTTTGGCTTTAGGAGCCATATATAGTTCACTCAGGGCCACATGTAAGGGACCCTGATCTCTATATATATCTGACCCTGTTTCAGTGACCTGTTGTGTGATGGCCTGCAACCACACATCCTGGCCCTGTTCGGTCCATTCACCTCTCACAAATAGCTTATGCAAGAGGTGCTCTCTGGCTATTTTCATGTCTACTAAGGTCGTCATTCTAGAGATTGGTCTCTGTCCTGACTTACAGAAGTTTGTATTTTATTTTTGCAGAACAGAACTTTTCTTGGAGTGTCCCTTTTGAGGAATGCTTCACAGCGTAATGCAGCGTGGTGATCCGACCGGATGTATGTATCCCGTCAGTTAGCACACTGTATTAAGCTGCACAAGTGGTAAATCTAACCCAACGTCTCGGCTCGAGCCCCCAATTTGTAAGAGGATTCAATTCAACACTACAGCTAAGTCAACGCCTAGTCTATAATACTGAATGAAAACCCTTATTGATATATCTTTAGGTCCAGTTCATGCGTTCTGGATGACTACCCCTATATAACACCCCTCTCTTGGAATCCCCCTGACCCCACTGAGCCAAGAAGTAGTTCTGTTTTGCAAGTTTAAAAGGTTTATTTGATAATTTAAAATATATATATATATGACACTTTATAATAAATTAATAATTGAATAGCACACTTAATCTGATATGATAAAGATCAACAACGGAGAATCTGGCACTAGCACACTTCTTATAATCACTAATGAGTTGACATGAAATGGATAAGGCAGCACACTGGTAAATAGGAACAAAAGTATAATGTGGTAGAGGATGCTTTATGTAAGCTCAGGTGGATGCAATATTCAATGAATGCAGTACAGAAAATACTCAATATGATTTCAACCAAACAATGTAATCACTTTTCTCTGGCTATTCACTCCCACCCCTCTTTGCAAGGCAAGGAAATGGAAGGAAAACACACAGTTCTCAGAAATGCAATCAAATGTGATTCAGTTCACCCCAGCAATCTTAGACTACAGAAGTTTGAAAACACAGGCCCAAATTGCTTTGATATGTGCTGGCAGTGAATTAAAAAATATGCTAAAATGCTTTTAATTCCCTTTTCAGAGGTTCAGGGTGAGGGGTATCTAGTTAATATTAGTCCAGGCTCACACTAGCAATGATGCAGGGATAGTTAGCAGGTTAAACGAATTTCTGGCAATGGAAGGCAAGCAGCAGCAGCTTTTTACACGTGAAGAAATTTGCAAATCGCGGCAAAATTCGCGGATGCGCCGAGCGCTATTACAGAGGAACCACAAGGACTATCTCTATCGTTTTGGGGTCCTAGGAAAGCCTAGGATCTCAGCTTCCAAATAAAAGTTACTGCAAGTCTCTAGCACAAACGGTTGCGGAGATATGAGCGATTGAATAACGGTCGTTTTTCAGATTTGAAATTTTAAACGCACACTTTTTCAGCTTTAAAAATGATGGCAGGATAACACAATTGCTAAGCTGCAGTTCTACTTAGGTTAAAAATGGATTGAATTATATTATTTTAACTAGGAGATTGGTTCTGCACAGTTTTCTAGGTACTCACACTATATTCTTGAGTGAAATGGGCCTCATCACGGATCTGGTCAGGGTTTTAAATTCGCCTCTGGTCTCTGCACTTCACAGTGATCTGGGTCAGCTCTCTCTGGTTCTCTGGTCTGGGTCTCTAGTTCTGGATAGATTGAAGTCTCTAGTTTGGCTCTCTGGAGGTTTGATGGAGGTAAAGCATGGATTTTTCCGGCAGAGCGTCCCGCTGCAGATGGAATTGAAAAAGTCCCTATCTGTCCTGTCTGTCTGCTTTTATGTGTTTAGAATGTGGGTGTGTTCTAGCATCACTGACCCTACCTCTCTCTCAGCTTCTAATTGGTCAAACTTCCATTTATCATTTGATTGGGGAATGAACTGTGAGTCAGAGGGATGTCATTTTATGGCTTGCAGATAGGACACTCCTCTGTCAGATTGCACACATTCTATATTTGATAATAAAAGACATATTTCAGAGTTACACAGTTGTTTGAAATTACATATACATGGTGTGGCTGAATTTAGCCATGTCTCTGTCCAAATCTGCTGTTTCTAGGAGCTTGCATTCAGAGAAGGCACATAATGGACTTTTTAACTGATTTTTCAATTTCTGACATGGACCCAACTTTACATACATGTGCGCAGGGAGTAGGGACATTAACTGATGAAGTTTCAGATTTTTAACATGCACACATTTAGAGTAATATCCACTTTTCCGCTGACACCCCCCTGTACATACCACCGGTTCTAAAAACCTCTTAAACTGTGGGCAGAAAAATCACAAGAATTATGGTATCATTTATAAAATTTTCACATGTCCGCACCATGAGTTATTAATCTTTTTCTAAACAATATTCTGACTACAAAGGGGTGTGGTTTTCTCTCAGCACAAGGTAGAAATACTGGTTAATCCAGTTCTGCCAAGCCAGCTTGCTCTCACAGGCAGTGCCCCTCCCAGCTCCTGCCAAGAGGAAGCTACATTTTACGACTGCGGTAATAAAAACCTTTGCCTGAGTGAAGAGGGCTTTGTTCACTCTCCTGCAGAGCACAGGTAATTCAATTATCAGATAGATGGCATATCCTTAGTGTGGGCAGCAAAAGGAAGGTTGGCCTGGGAACACAGCTGTGACTCAAGTTTCACTCCTGATGGGGGTAGTTGCCAGGCAGAATTCAGTTCCTTAAGCCAGGTTTCAGATAAAATGTCACTTTTTGTTCCCCAGTTCCTGCATTCAAATAAAACTAAACATTTTTACATATGCAGCTAGAATGCTGATTCTAAGTGCAAAACTATGACATTTCAACAGTTACAAAGGCATGTGACACCAAACATAGGTCACTCATTTAATCTAAACATTTTCGATTTTAGTGTCTTTAAATCCAGTGCAACTTAAACTGCTGACTCCATAGCTCAGCCAGTTTTGTTATAAGCATTGTTCTGGGCTCTTCATTTCCCAGATTTTGTAGACACACAAAACTCCATTCTACCAAATGTCTGCTGGTGTTCAGTGAATATTTTGCACATATTGCAATGTTTGAAATAGGCACTTTGAGCCTGCCTTCAGAGAAACACAGGGTGGTTTTAAACTGCCGGCTTTTGGATACTGGTGAGTACTGGTACTGCACCCATTTTTGGGATTTAAGAAAATGAATTCCCAACAATTCTAGGTTGCATTTGGCAATCAGCATTGCCATTCCCAATGGTTTCAGACTACTGTGTGGGTAGTCCAATGGTGGTTTTAGGCAGTTTCCTTCTGTGCCCATAACATCGGCAAAAATGAATGGCAGCCTATTCTTCATGCATTTCCCTGTGCATTTTCTGGGAAGCTCTGGCCATCATGAGGCTTTCCATGTCAGTACTGCACAGTTTTGAGGTACGGCTCGGATGCATGGGTAAATACATCCCACAGTGCTAAATAATATAAATATGTCAAACGTCCTGTATACTTTAAAAACCAGCATGCCGACCGTTAGTAGGGACGTATTTCAAAATATCGAATCCCTTCACAAAAAAACGTCTCTGAGAGCACTACTAAGAGAAAAGAAGTTGAATAAGATACAGCGGTCACTGTCCCTCCCTACTGACATATGTACTTTTTATTCGAAGGTGGGCAAGTTGGAGGCCACGCTGTTGCCGGATACAAGTGCTAAAACAGCAATGGCCACCCCAGGTACAACAGAGATGGCCTATAATCTTGAGGCCCCAGAGGGAGCACCAGTTGCCAAACCATGTGAGGCAGCTGGTGACTCCGGGCAATTAAAGCAGGCTCCAACCAATCTTTTGAAGAACAACAATATGCAATTTTTTGAAGAAATTACTGATTTGACATTAGTGTCAGCATGCAATACGGATGACACTTGTCCATCTGCCCCTATAGCTTGCAATCTTGCCGCTATAACACCGACCTGCTCAGTTAAAGTACAACGGGAATTAAGGCAAGCATATGAAACCCTAACTTTAGCAGGGGAAATTAATGAAGAAACCATGTGTTTTATGAACAGTAGTAGTACTGATGGTGGTGAATCACAAGAAGTTAAGTATATATTTTCCAACACTGGTGATTTGATCCAACTTCATGATGAGCGTGAGATAAGTGATCAGCATATAGCTTCAAAGGTATCAATACAAAAAGATAAAAGGTCGAATCTGTCCCATTCCCCCATTTTATTTGATCAATCCATTTCCGAGAGCCTGAATAAATCAAAATCCTTTCGTGCTCCAACTCCAAGACAATGTAAATATAATTCTCCAGGCAAGTCTGTACCTTTTTTATGCAACATGATATGATTAATAGAGAGCATAATCGTTTTTCCTTTCCGGAGTCCCCAGCCCTCAACAATACTTTATGTGATATGAATACAGCATTATTTTCATTAGCAAAATTGTACGAAACAATGGATGAGAAAGTCAACAGGAACATTGATGCACTTGCCATAATGGTGAGGGAAGCAATAAATAGCAATAATGAACCAGTTGTGCATAAAACAGATATTGCCATGTCAGAGTCGATAAAGTTGTCCTTCCCTGAGCAGATGGTTAATGTAGCAGATGTGGGTAGTATAAGCAGGACTTCAGACCAAGTGCTCGATGAATTCACTTCAAAAGGCAATGAGACCTATAACACACTGCGACAAGACACACATGTAACCTGCAGTGGCCGTGTGAATGGGGGCGATAATGGTCCACCAGATGGGAAAACCGTATCATCCAATGAGAGTAATGACATAAATGGTGCACCCATAGCCATGAGCAGGCCTTCAGCCGAACCTGAAGGAACAATTCAAGAGGTACCAGACTCTAATGCCAGCAACTCATATAATATATTCTCAGTGCCATCCAAAGAGAAGGTAACACAGTTGTATATAAAACAGTTGTATATAAAATCATCCCTAAATGATAGGCCTTCATATTCTAGTGCTAAACAAATGGAAAGAAATAAGTTAATTAAACCGAGGAAATTTGTCAGAGTGGTGCAAGTTAAGGCCAAAGTATCATCTGAGAAGTGTACAAGGGAATTAAAGTGCCCACAAATGAAAATAAATAACGATAAACCACTGAATGATCTAGTGGCGCCAGCAAATCAATCAGCAAGTATGGAAACTGAGGTCTCCAGTACCCAAATGCCATCTGGCCAACTGTCAATGTTTACTCTGATAGTCCCACCCCAAGTCCCACAATTACCTTTAGATGAGCAATCTGAGAAACTGGCTCCTATATTTACATCGATTCAGGAGCTTCGTGAAGAGCTCAGAAACTCGATAGCTCAATATAAATTGTCCAATCAAGATACTGACCATAAAGAAAGTACCGCACAGACTGCCTGTAAAAGGGACAATGGGTCTTTTGGAGCTCCAATATTGCCTTCAAGGAATATGCCATCACTGGAACCTAAGATAGCTTCAAGAAGGGACATCAATGAACAAGTCCGAGATCCTAATAATGGACACAATATGTCCAATGAAGGTCCGATAGCATCATATAAAATCCTTGATAAGACCCAGGCCCTACTGTCTGACAAATAAAGGGTGGAATATAGAAATCACCACCGGTTGATTATTAAATGTAGACTGTATCCTTATGAAACCTTTGACTTAAATCGCACAAGTATTCTTAACATCTGTGCTGAAATTCCAGCATTAGAAGCCATAAGATCAGCACATATTGGATTAGTTGAATTTACAAATAATCAGAATCCTGATACAGTAAGATTATACATTCAATCAGGTGTAGTGGCCAATACAATGTGGCAAGCTCACGCTGCTTTATACAATAAAGGATTCATACCGACACAGGAAGCTGCTCTAAATTCTGAAAGACAGATAACATCTCATCCTCCAAGAGTCAGGCTATATGGACAAGCCAGAGATGACCAAGCCAAAGCTAAACAGAGTGATGCAAGAGTACATTGGCAGTCACAGGTTCATACAATGCAATCATAACAAGTGGAACATTGCAAGATAATAAGCCTTTTATCCTGGAACACACAAGGTTACAATCCCTTTATCAATGCCAGAAGGAACACTCTGCTTGAATTTGACATAATTGTGTTCCAGGAGACATGGCTTACAGCCATCCCAATATGGGACCAGTATAATATTGATGTGGTGCCGGCAATACAGGCGAACAGTGTAGGCCAATGGCAGGCCTCCTCATGGCATTTAAGAAAGATAAATGCTTTAAAACTGATACATATAATATAGATGTGTCTTTCTTTCAGGCCATGATAATTCAAAGAGGAGACTTTGTTATGGCTATATTCAATATATACTGGGGCAGGAGTCATTTATCTGCAGACAGTTTTTTCCAACAATTGATTGATACATTGGATATTTTGTTATTAGACTCTACTCTAATGCACACCCTTGTTATGGGGGATGTAAATCTTCATCTATTAACCCCAGAGACCATAGAGAAAACCCTAGAAGAACAAAGATGGGTAGATATCATGACTGATAGCAATTTTGTCATGTTGAATACTGCGGTGCATGGAAATAACGAATCAAAAGTCACATGGCAGAGACAGTCACAGAAGGCTACCCTAGATTATACATATTCAGATGTATCTTTTATGAATAGAGTGAGCACATGGAGAATTCAATCATCCACTTTAAGTGATCACAATCAATTATGTATGACATGGCGGGGCCCAAAGCTAGAATACAAGCCAGTGATTAATCATAATGTACCCAGCTTGATAGTAAATAATGCAGACAATCGAATATCATGGTCTGAAATAAAGCTTGTCCAATATTACAAGATACTAACTCATAATTACCGTGTTTCAGAAGGACAGTCGCAAGCTTGTTATGTGCAAGCGATGCAACTGTTCAAACATCCGAAGAAGCAGACTTTGCTGCATGGGAATAGTCACCTTCACACATTTGATTGGCAGGTCAAAGAAAGAAAGGCGATATTGCGAAAAAATATACAGCATTTACAGCATTATGATCTAGAATCTAGATTGGTCCAAACTAAGAAGCTAAAAGCTAGTTATAAAGCTTGGATAAGAGGAAGACGTGCAAAGCAATATCAAGATGATGGTGAAGCCATGATGAAGCAAATAGTGTTGAAATCTTCAGGTGGCATCTGGGCACTATTGAATGGTAAAGTACGACCAAATAAGTTAATTATGCAAATAAACCCTATTCCTGCACATGAGTGGGATTTATATTATACATCTATATATCAATCACCTTATCCAGATGTATATCTTAATCTGGACTCTATCAAACAAAATTACAAGTTTGAATTTAGTTTGGTCGACATAGAATATTGCATTCTAAATTGAGTAGGTCGCGAGCCTCAGGCCCTGATGGACTTCATAACTTTACGCTTAAAGAGAATCTAGAAATATGGGCCCAGATTCTGCATAAGATCTATACTCACATCATGACAACAGGAGAAATCCCCCCATCTTGGAAAAAATCAATTATATTACATATATTTAAAAAAGGCGATCAAGTTGATCCTAGAGTTTATAGACCATTAGCCCTTCTCGATTGCCCAGGTAAAATATTTGCACGCCTTATCTTAGATGAATTCAACAAATGGATTGATGAAAATTCCTGAGACCAATTTCAAACAGGGTTTATTCCAGGATTAAGAACGCCATTAACTTAATCACACTGAATGCGATCATACATCAAGAAAAACAACGCAAACAAGCTTTATATGTAGCATTTGTCGATTTTAGATCGGCATTCGATTTCGTACCTAGGGAATTGCTTTATAAAAAATTGTTGGACAATGATTGCCCATGGCGAATATTGAAATGGCCTGTGGAACTCCACACAGCACTAGTGTTCAAATTAGACTAAGAAATGATGGATTAGTATCAGATCCAATCAAAACCGCAAGAGGTTTAAAACAGGGTTGCCTGTTGGCATCAGGGTTGTTTAACTTTAATATATCTGATGTAGGACATTGGTTAAACCATCTAGTGGGAGATGTGCCTAAATTATAAGGGCTCCCAATCAATTGGCTACTATATGCCGATGATATGATTCTCGTATCCAAGACCTCTTCTGGACTAAAAAATCTACTAGAAGCCTTGGGTAAGTATGCTTTGAAGAACTACATAGTGATAAATCTACAAAAAAACACAAGTTATGCACCTTGAATGTTTACAAAAGAAACAAATGCAATATAAGTGGCAATAACAAATCCTAGAGTTGGTATTTGTGAAGTCCTACATCTATTTAGGCACTTGTATTAGTAACCATACTAGTGACTTATCAACAGAGAATCATATTAGAATGAAGCAGCAAACAGCAACATCTCAGATGATAATAATTATATCAAAGTTCTGCAAATTCTCTATTATCCCACTCTTAGTATACTATAAGCAAAAACTTGTACCCACTATATTGTATGGGCCAAAACAAGAAAATGGCAACCATATGCATACTGGGCCAGTATAGAGAGCACATATTGGAAAAAAGGCACGTATATTACCTATGTGTGAATCATTATGCATCATCAGACATGAAGTAGGTCTAATTTCCCTCTTTGATATATACACATGGAAAATCTGCATGTTGTACAGAAAATTAATTATGATGGAGAGAGGCAATGGTTTATTAAAGATGATTTCAACTCATCTGATGAATTCACAAGATCAGTTTGCAAGACAATGGTGTAATCAAGGGCAAAGAATTCTGCACGGAGCAGGCACTCCCTCCTTCCCTGCAGCTCTCTGGCTGGCCTCTCTTGGCCCTCTTCCCGCTCCCACCTGCATGGCAAAAAACCTCGGGGGTCATCTTCGACTCCACACTCTCCGTCTCTCCCCACATTTCTGATGTCTCTACGAAGTCACACTACCAGCTGCACCTCCTCAGAGGTATTCTTCCTTTCCTCTCCTTCCCCCAGAAGCTCATTGTCTCCAGAGCCCTGGTTCTCTCTAAGCTGGACTATTGTAACAGCCTCTATCTAAATCTGCCTGCCTCTACTCTCCGACCATTGCAACTTATCCAGAACAGGACTGCGAGACTTGTCCTTGGCCTCAAGCCCAGGGATCGTATCTCTCCAGGACTGAAATCTCTGCACTGTCTCCCAGTGGCTCTGAGGATTAAGTTCAAAACCCTCTGCATTGTCCACAAGTCCTTCTGGGGCCGAAATACCTTCAACTCTCTCTTCCTAAATATCTTCCTTCTCTACCTCTCCGCTCTTATTGCTCCAACTCCCTCAGGGTCAGTCGCTTCTCCAAGCAACAAGTTAGTGGTAGATCTCTCTCCGGCAGGGGCCTCACTCTGGAACAGCCTCCCTGACTCCCTATTACTTAAGGAGAACTATCTTCGGTTCCGGAAGCACCTCAAAACCTTCCTCTTTGCTTCTGCCTTCACTCCCCCACTCCCTCTGTTGATTTTCCTGACAGATACTGCACTGGATACCTGGCCTCCCTTCTGATCTTGGGCCCAGGCCCGCCAGTTGCCCACATGGACTGCCTCCCTGACAACCCCTGCACCTGGGGACTGTTTTCTGTATCCTTACAGTCCCCCTACCAGCACTTATGTTCTGCACTTACTGTACACTTGCCACCTGCTGGCCGTTTTTATTTATCTTTTTTATTGTACTATCCCTTGTATTGCACTTTTCCCTTTCCCCTTCCCATGCACTTGCGCGATCTGAATGACACCTGGCCTAGTAGGATCGTTGTCTGTCTTCCCTTTGTTCCCCCTCCCTTGCCTTGTCGCGCCTTGAAACACTTGTGTATAGGCGCGTTATAAATGCCATATCATATCATATCAACTGAATTATTAATTACAAACCCGAATAAAGCAAAAATATTACTTTATAGAGAAGATTGGATATGTACACATGATCAGTGCATGCTACAGAATATTTTTTCGGAAAATCCTTTTGCCCTAAAAAAGTTGAGCGTTACTGAATTTTATTTAACGCAGTCTCCTAATGTCAGCCATTGTGCAGATTACTTGCGTTTTAGGCTAAATTTATGGCCAACAAATGAAATACTCTGTAATGTAAATATAAGAAAATATTAATAGAGGATATAACATGCACATTCTGTCACAAATTTCCAGAATTTAATGATGGCATGTAATTAATTATTATATCTAAGACTATTGCATTTAAAGCCCCATTTTGAGGATCACAATTATCTGACACAGAGCTGCTGTGGCTAAAATTATTTCATGCTCAAAGTAAATCTTTGAGATATGCAATTATAAATTGTTTACATGCTCTGAAATTGAGATGAAAATTGTAAAGAAAAATATGTTGCCTTATACGAATGTATACATTTTAAATTACTTTTTTTTAATTAAGTGTAAATTATTAATTCAAATGCAACATTGTAAATCTAAAAGGTTGGATTCATTTCCGACCATACCAGCGGAAAATAAAAATTAAAAAAAATAATATAATTCAGTGAAAAAACGCTGTTAAAGGGACGTTAAGATTAAGTTGCACTAATAAAAACCTATGAAATTCAATGAAAAAACTTTGGGTTACTGCCCACGGCCACAGACTATACCTCAGTCACTGAAGGTATATGACTATTTTTTGTACCTACATTATGACATTGAAAATAAAACACAGGCACATTTGAAAAAAAAAAATGCTTTAATGTCCTTGCCAATGCTCCTCACGAGTTTGCTCGAAATCTGCCCATGTTTAATTTTTTCAAAAGTGTCAAAATGTATGTACATACAATAGTCATATAACTTAGCCCCCACTTGAGAAAATCAATTCAGTCTTTACACAAACATTGAAGGTTGGGTCTATAATCTTTCTCAAAAGTTTTGTCCACATTCGTCAAATAGCAACAAAGTTATAAACCATCTAAAAATGTTGAGACCACCCTCTAATTTTGCCCCCTCTTGAGAAAATCCCACCAAACTTTAAAAAACCATTTATAGCTAGATCCAAAATGATTATGCCAAATGTTGTGCAGATTCGTCAAATTACACCACATTTATATATGCAATATTTTGGGACCCCCCCTCTAATTTTGCCCCATCTTGACAGAATCCCACAAAACTTTGCAAAACCATTCAGGATTAGGTCTAGAATAAAATTTCAAAATTACCCACAGTTTCATTGTGTGGTGCTAAAGTTATAAGCCATCCAAAAACTGCTTTTCCCCAATCCTGTAATGCAGAAATAGGTGCAGATGTCCTAGGACATCTGAAGTTTCCGCGGACACCACAAGACTGCCCCAGGACATCTGGAGTGTTTGTGGACTGTCGGGGGTGAAACAAACAGTTTTTTTACTTCTTATGGCCATATCTCTTCCCATCCTCATCCCCCCATCTCCTCAGAGACTGTTTGTTGAGTTTCACAAGTGCAATGTTGCTTTTTAAAAAATTTTCTGCTGCGCTGTCCGCGGACCACAAAAAGTCTACGAATCCAACATGGCGGGCGCTCCGTTGAAACCGACGCATTTCACATTTTCTCAACACCCAATCAGCAGCCACATCCTGATGTCCGCAGACCATACAAAAGTCAGCAAATTTTCTGGGCCAATCAGAGGCCAGTCCACAGACCGAACAGGGAAGTGAATCCGCGGACCGGACATACCTATCACTATATTTTTTTGCCTTAATTTTGGTTGTTCAAAAAAAAACTACTGGATGGATTTACACCAAATTAACTAAAGCGTGCTTTCGGGACCAAGCCGCCGCTCCTGCCGCAACTTTGGTGAAAATCTGTCCAGTGGTTTGGGCTGTAGGCATTATGTCTATGTGAAAAAAGGTGAGGATTCGTCCAGGGGGAGCAAAGTTGTAAGCCGCACAAAAAGTGCTCTTCCTTTGGGTTTAGCAACTTAACCATAACTACATGGCCGCTACCGGAGGCCATATAATGTCCATAATCATACCAGCACAATATGCCCAGTCATTTCCCACAGTCCCTTCCTTTGATACCCAATCCCAATGCACTGTGAAGGAATGCCATCTGGCAAGGCTGGTGGGATTTGCTTTATTTGTATTCATTAATAAAATGATGTGGGAAGTTCCATCTCAAAAAAGGGTGACCGGCTAACCAGACCTGCCTTTCATAAGCTCCATCCCAAAAGGATAGTGTAGAAATGTGCCCTTTTGGATCAGTATCCTGATCTGCAGTGAGGCGAGATACCAACATGGACAACTAAGCTACCCCTCCTTTATACACTGATTTGTAAAAAGGACAGATAATTGGGGCATATTATCACAAAAAACTGTGTTTATAATATGGAGGCGTGATATCAAAGCAGCTGCTGCTAATGGACTTAGTGAGCCTATACCTTATAGGTAAGAGTTATTTGTGTGAGCATAGTAAGAAGGATTCTGGAAGGGTGGAATTAGTGGTGACCTTCTCGCTGTCTGTTTTTACAGACATTGGAGTAACTTACACGCAGTACATATAGAAGAGGCAAATTAAATAACCCTCTACATGCTGGGGACTGCCTGGTAGGTATTGGGTCAGCAGTGCACATTTGACTCGGCAAATGATTTGCTGACAAATTTACCTTTTTAACTCAAATATCATACTCCTGTGTTTACATATGCACTGTATTGTCTTTAATTTTAAATATAGACACAGAAACACATTGATTGGGATTGAACAATTTGGCTATGTCGTGATGAAAGACGCAATTCACTGGAGCAAGATTGTAGATTTATGGATATGGCCAAAATGCACTGTGTCGACCTTTAAGAACTATTCACGAAACTGCAAACAAAGGGCAGGTCAAGTATAAAAGAAATGGCAGAAAATATGGATTGACCCTTCAAATAACACAAGGTTCTATTATATTGCACATATAAAAGTGGGAACAGAGCTTGGTCAAAAAGTCAATATTAAGTGTCTCTCTGTGTCTAAAGAAGGTGACATTTTATGTGAATATCATCACAGAAAAATATGTTGGAATGACTTTAGTTGAGTGTGTAATAAAACACTCTGAAAATCAGGTGGTGTAATGGGAAGTGTGTATGACATGATGGCCTTGATTGTGTTTTTTGTTTTAAGCTACTGATCTGCAGTGCTTGTTCTCGAGAGGCACAGAGCAGGTTCATGAGTCACAGGTGTCCATTTAACAGGTACTGTGACAGCTACGTCACTTGAGCACAATGGCTGCATTTAGGATATGCACCTGTTTCCAACCTGTGGGATGTTTTAACCCACTCATCCAAGCCCTACAACAGAACTGTGCATTACTGGCAGCGGAAACATCATAATGGCCGCCGGAAAGCCTGCTGCTCGCCAGAGATCATCCAAACATGTGCAGTAAAAATCTGAAAAATAGGCTGCCACCCACTTTTGCCATGTCAGTGAACACAGGAGATCACTGCCTAAAACCACCATTGGGATACCCACACAGTAGCCTGAAACCACTTGGAAATAGCAATACTGATTGCCAAAAGAAACCCAGAGCTGTTTGGGAATTCATTTTCTTGATCGTCAAAATTGCTAAAATCATGGCTCACAAAACCACCAAAAGGATACAACTTCTTGTTGGGTGTTCTACATTACTCTACTGCAAGAATCCACATCAGTACAACGTCAACAAGAATCATATGTTATTAGGACAAAATCCCATGTTAAAGACATTAATTTAAAGACAGCTGTCAAAAATGGGTGCAATACCGGTACTCACCAGTACCAGAGAGCCGGCGTTTTAAACCAGACACTTTTGTAAGTTTGAACAATTGAACTCAAACTATGCCAAAGAATGACTTGCTAAGAGGTGGAGACAATTTAAAACTATATTCTGAAATGACTTGAAGGAAGAAATTGTTTGATGTATGTATTAAAAATGTGGGTTATATTGTAAGAAAAGACTAATTGTAGGCATTGGTTGCAGAGTTAAGATGTTTCCCACACTGGGATCAAAGAGATTCCACACCTCCCCCCTGAACAAAAGAAGCTTCCTTCTGCCCTTGGCCAAGAGATTAACAGACCCATGGGAAAAGGAACCAGCCAAGGCACTCTGGTATGCTGGCAGGAACACAAGACAATAGACTCTTTCAATTGAATAGAATATGCTGATTTTGGGTGTGCCGGAACAGTGGGAGAAACAAGACATTTGACCTCTGAGTCAAGCCAGATTCTAGGGGCAGAGACAAACCACTGGGTGAATTCAATTGGGAACAAATGTATGTTTTATAAAATTGCTTATAACAAATGATGCCAAGCGGACAGAAATGTCAAACCTTGAGATTCACTCACAGTTTGACACTAAGCTGAAATCCGTACGATGTTCTGACACCAAACCCCGGGATTTATTAATATTGTAGACACTGTTTTTATACTAGAAAATTGAAAACTTAAATATGCACAGAGAGGGTGTGTACCTCCGTGTAAGATTTGGTGCAAAACCAATATTGCGAAACCTACCAAAATCGCGAATAAGGTGTCATTTCTGAACCCAAGCTCTTAGAAAGAGCAGGGTTGAACAGAGACCTGTCTTAATTAATCTGTGATATGTACATGTACTCTCAACAACTTGTGTACCTTGGAAACATGTTTGATTATGAAAAATGTTTTTCTAAGTAAATGCAAAGGGGAGTGTTCTTTCCGCAAGCCATAAACATGACACCTGGTGACATAGGATGACTCGCTACTCCGTTCTCCAGTCAGGTCACAGGGAATCCTCTAACCTACCCAATCCTTAGTGGGTTGGGCATAGAAAGTCAGCCTCCACACCCCATTTGGAAACACATAAAAAGAACCACTGAGACCCAGATAGGGACACTCACTTTCCACTTCAACTGATTTCTTGTGCAGCACTCTGCCGGACCGGGTCCTGACAATATCCAGAAGAACTTAGACTCCAGATAGATCCAGAACAAAACTCTAGATCCCAAACTCTAGAACCTTGGAGAAGCAGAGGCCTAATCCACAAGCTGAACTCTTCTCAGCAGGCCTCAGAATCCAGCAACCTAACCAAACTATTCAACAGCCTTGCCGTGCTGTTCACTTTTAGCCCAGAACCCCGTGCCAAAACCGCGATCCAGAGAAAGTAGAGCTGTATCCAGAACCCATCAGATCCCATTCAAGAGACCAGACCAGACCGCCAATGAGTGCCGATAGCAGACCAGAGGCAGTGCTGTGAGCAGAACCCAGAGGGCCTGAGACCCATCCGGTGGCGAGAGAACCACAGCCCAAACCTGACCTGATCGGTGAAGAGGCCCATTTCCATTCCATTCAAAAACTAGGAGTGAGTATCTATTCTAGAACTGTGCATAGTCATGTCTTAGTCTAAAGTAATCTTATCCCATCCATTTCAACATGTCCAGAACTGCATTTAGAATTTTGTGTCCATCCTGTGATTTCAAATCTGTAAAAGCGTCATCTGTCATTCTGAAATCTTGACTTCATTTCTGAAAATCTACCTTCACAAAAACGTTTGTATCTTTTGAACCGCACATCCTAGAAGCGAAATATAACTGTCATTTTGAAGCTAAGATCCTCAGCTCTCCAACAAACCATATGTTGAGGTTGCACCCCCAATGTAAACACACAGAATCCCTCATAACCTTGGGCGGCACACCCAAAAAAATGTTTGGGCTCCCTCGCATGTTAAGGCACCCCTGTGAATCTGCAAGTCCACCCCCAACAGCATAGGCACCCAATCTGCCGGTATATATCCCTACTGCACATCAACCTCTCAAGTCGAGACATCACCCACCAGCCCCCTTCAAGTACGACAGTACCCCAGGTAGTCCCATCAAGTACAGATACCACCCACCATACCCCTTCAGCCCCAACACTATCCCTGATAGTACACTCCGTTCCCCACACTGCACTCACGTCTGGCACTAACCCAGGTAGCCCCCCAACAGTACACTCCACTCCCCACACTGCTGTCACCTCTTACACTACCCCAGGCAGCCGTCTGACAGTACACTCCCCTCCCCACACCGCCTTCACCTCCAACACTACCCCAGGCAGCCCCATGATTGTACTCTCCCCTCCCCACACTGCCCTCACATCTGACAATACCCCAGGCAGCCACCTCAAGCCGAGACACCACCCTCCCGCCCCAATCACCTCCAAGACTACCCCAGATAGCCTCCCCAACAGTACACTACCCTCCCGTCACTTCCCTTACCTCCTACACTACCCTAGGTAGCCACCCCGACAGTACACTTCCCTCCCCACACTGCTCTCACATCCTATACTACCCCAGACAGTACCCTGATAGTACACTGCCCTCCCCACACTGCCCTCACCTCCAACACTACCCCAGGCAGCCCCCCAACAATACACTCTCCTCCCCACACTGCCCTCACCTCTGACAATACTCCAGGCAGCCCCCCGATTGTATACTCCCCACCCCACACTTCCTTCACCTCCTTCACTACCCCACTCAGCCCCCTGACAGTGCATACCCCCGACATTACTCTCCCCTCCCCACATTTCCCTCACCTCTGACACTACCCTTGGCAGCATCTGATAGTACACTCGCCCCCCCACACTGCCCTCACCTCCGACACTACCCCAGAGAGCCCCCTGATAGTACACTCCCCTCCCCACACTGCCCTCACCTCCTACATTACCCCAGGCAGCCACCTCAAGTCACCTCAAGTCCAGACACCCATCACTAGCCCCCTTCGGCTCCAACAGTACCCCAGGCATCCCCTGACAGTACACTCCCCTCCCCACACTGCCCTCACCTCCTACACTACCCCAGGCAGCCCCCTAATAGTACACACCCATGCCCACACTGCCCTCACCTACAACACTACCCTTGGCAGCCCCTGATAGTACTCTCACCTCCAACACTACCCCAGACAGTCCGCTGATAGTACACTCCCCTCCCCACACTGCCCTTACCTCTGACACTACCCAGGCAGCCCCTGACTTTACACTCCCCTCCCCACACTGCCCTCACCTCTGACACTACCCCAGGTAGTCCCCGATAGTACACTCCCCTCTCCACACTGCCCTTACCTCTGACACTACCCCATGCAGCCCCCTCAAGTCCAGACTCCACCCTCCAGCCCCCTCCGCCTCTGAAACTACCCCAGGCAGCCTCCTGATAGTACACTCACCTCCCCACACTGCCCTCACCTCCGACACTACCCCAGAGAGCCCCCTGATAGTACACTCCCCTCCCCACACTGCCCTCACCTCCTACATTACCCCAGGCAGCCACCTCAAATCCAGACACCCATCACTAGCCCCTTTCGGCTCCGACAGTACCCCAGGCATCCCCTGACAGTACACTACCCTCCCCACACTGCCCTCACCTCCTACACTACCCCAGGCAGTCCCCTAATAGTACACACCCATCCCCACACTGCCACAGGGAGCCCCCCGACAGTACACTCCACTCCCCAAACTGCCCTCACATCTGACACCACCCTAGGCAGCTTCCTCAAGTTCAGACACCAGCCCCGTTCACATCTGACACTACCCCAGGCAGACCCCACACAGTACACTCATGTCCTCCAACTGCCCTAACCTCTGCCACTACCCCAGGTAGCCCCCTGACAGCCCACTCCCCTTCCCATGCTGGTCGCACCTCCTACACTAGCCCAGGCATCCCCCCCGACAGTACACACCCCTCCTCACACCACCCTCACCTCCAACAGTACCCGTATTCCAGTTGCAGAGGTGGAGCAAGACATGAGAGCAGGCAGTGTGTGACTGCACATGCTGGTGGACGTGTGCGCATGAGATGGGTTTGACACAGCAATGACAAACAAATGTGCAAGTAACATGACCAGGGCACCCCTCCAAAGTGATCCCACCTGCCTCCACCCCAACCACACTGATACCAAACAGACAGTGATGCTGCACATGTAAATGAAAATGAAAACCTACAGTGCAGCCCCAGATGGCTGTTGAAGCCACCCCCTAATGTCAGGCACATGTGCATCCCTCCACCCGCAACCATTATCGCAAACAAAAACCACACACACGCAGGCACGCCACAAGACACATGACTTGCAATGGAGAGATGCACTTGTTCAAATGTGAACTATCGAAGTTGCAGTCACACAAATGAACAGCATGAAGCGTGGAATGGAACCAAATGAAAGATGTATTAAACAAAACTATCTAAAACAAAAACTGGGAAATAAGGTCCAAGAAGTCCGGGGGAAAAGATAAAATTACAAAAGAACCATATGCCTAAATAACTATATACAGGAAAAACTGGGAAGGAAAGTCTTCAAAGTCTGGGGCAAAACATAAATTAAAAAAATGAAACCTACACTTAAATAACTATATACAAAGGCAGTGGGCTAGTCCTCCCCACAAATCTCACCCAAGCTGTCTACCAAGGCTTTGTCACACGCCCTCCTCCATCAGGTGGGACTCTGTTAATTCCTGGAGGGCTTGCAGGGTGGAAACCATCTGTACTTTGGTGTCCCACGCCGCCCTGCAAGTGGCCTCCAGGATGGCAGCCTGCCTCCTCGCCCAACGCAGTGCAACCTCAGCCCTGGCCACAATCACATTTGTTTCCCGTGCCAACTGGCTCTCTGCCACCAGCTTCCATCCATAGCTCCTGAAAACGGAAGACATTGAGTGCATCAATCCCACTTTATCCTCCTGCCTCAATCTTTCCACCTGCATCCTTGGGGTGGTCTTCCCTGCAACATTCCGCCTTCTCCTATTTGCCACCTGCTGCTGCTGTGCCCAGTGCATGCTCCCTTGGTATGCCCTCCGATCTGATGATGATCGTCGGGAGTGTATCGCATCAGCACTGCTCCGCAGTGCCTGCTGTCCCTCCATTGCCTATGCTCCTGTCGGTGCCTGAGTAGGCATGGTGACAACCTCAGCTGCTGTACATGTGACTCCCACCTCAGGCGGGGTTGTAAGCTTCACCAGAGGGGCCGATCGGGGTGGGACTTGTGCACATTGCTCGTATGTGGGCTTGAAGGCACCCCGGGGGCCGAATGGGTCACAGAGGAGGAAGCAGAGGAGGTGTTTGCAACAGTGAACAGTCCATGGAACCCAGCAGGGAACAGGCCTGCTGCCAGCAAGGACACAATGAGGCACAACTCTTTGTGATGATGGCAAGCAGACTATGAGTAGCATGCCCATCATTATGAATGACTGCAGTCCGCCTCATAAGCCCGGCCATCAGGGGCAACACCTGATTCAAGATGGACACATCAGCTGGCAACGGGATGCTGGTCTGGGTGTATGCATCTCGGTAGGCGCACAGTCCTGCACCCGATGTCCCAGGGACAGGGTTTTGCACAGGCACCTCCACGGTTGCCTGCACAGCCTTATGCCCCTGGGACAGGATGGCAGCACGCACTCCCAACTCAACATCCCCACCTGACCCAATGAGCTGGGCTGCAATGACCACCTCCTCCCCCTACCCCTCTGTCAAACTGGATGACCCCAGAGTGTCTTCCGCCATGGATGGCCCCTGTGATGCATCACCCGGTCCCACAGCTGCTGAGGAGTCCACTGCCACCTCCACCTCCTTAGACATGCCCCAGCAGCCATGCCCGATGGTACAGGTGCTACCTCAGCCACACCGCTCCCCGAAGATGAGCTGTCAAAGGGGAGGTGCTTGGTCCTGCGCCTATGTCTGGTGGTGTGATCCCTTCATCCATGCTTGACAGCACTGCTTCCGCCATCTTCATCAACTGCATCAACTGTGGTAAAGGAGACACAGAACAGCAACATTGGTGTACTGCAACTAAGCCAGTGTGCCATCAACAAAATGTGCAGGAACATGACATGTCCATGGAAGAATTAACAACATCCACAGCCACACACATGGACATGCAATCCACATCCAAGCAGATTCAATAACCCAAGCATGATGTTGAACACCCTCATGACACATCCACATGTATATACAGCACAATATAGCCAGTGTACAGACACATAGCAAGATGAATCACATGACCCTAGGGGAAGGTCAATGTGACCCAACTGCAACCTGATGCACATCCATGGGAGACATGCCACATGGGCACAGGGGTGAGTACAGAGCAAACTGGTATGACATACACACACGTAAACCATGTGAACCCAGATGTGGTGGCCCAATGCCGTGGACACATTGTGGTGAAGACACACAGTGAAATCATGACCACCAGTGGCCAACCATACTTATACCACTCACAGCATGGCCATGCTGAAACCTGCCTGGAACCTCTCTACACAATCATATCAACCAACATGCCTCCACCACTACCCATCCTGTGTTCATGCATCACATACATGCATCAACTGCACGGGTACATGTGGCATTCCATAGCCACAAGCACATTAACATGGAATGCATGCACATCACTACAAGTGCACAAGCAGCATCATGACCAATCACATCACAGTCCCGCAAACTGCAATGCCCAAACGTTATTATGCCAAACATCCAAATGCACATGTCACCACCAGACGTGAATGATACATAGTCACAAATAGCTATTGTCGCCTCAACCTCATAAGCAGCATGCATGCACTGTCACGCTTGCCATTCAGGCACATCTCAGACACAAGAAACATTGCTTGCAAAAATGTACTACAACACACAATGCTAATTATAGTACATTTCCAATCCACATAGGGTAGCATTGTCTGCAGCCTGCATGCAAATGTTGTTTCCTAAGACATACATGTTGCAAATGTAAAGGGGTCACACCAAACATGCTAGCACATGCATAACACACCTGAACGTAGAGCAGCACAACACATGCCTACTCACCATCCGACTCCAGACATCTTTGCAACTCACAGACCTGGGCATGCAGCTCCGGGTAGAACCTCGTCAGGACCTGCATGTTGTTGGTGGACAACCGGCACCTGCGCGCACGGTGCACCTCTGCGGTTGCACCAGCCTTCAGGAAGCGCTTGGCCTTGATGTGGGTCCTGGATTTGACAACCTTCCAGTGCTTATGGACGTTCTTGTAGCAGCAGACTGCCCCACCCCCAGCCATCATGTCCTCCCAGATCTGGGGACATCCTTCCTTGCTGTATTTCATCTCTGGGTTAAAGAGAGCATCATCATTCTCCAGAACCTCATCCAACAGGATTTCAACTTCTTTGGCAGTGAAGTTGACAGCCCTCTGCCTTGCTGCCATGGGGTTACCACTCTGGTCAGAACTAGATGCTGTGTACATGGCAACCCCCAAGGCAGGTGTGGCTGCATAGGCTGGTCTTGGAGTTGGGATGTAGAGGAGTGGTGGTGGTATTTGAAAATGAGAGTGCAACATAGCAGCTGAGATGGTCACAGGGCCGGAGTCATAGCACAGGTAATGGCTGGAAAGCAAGCACCCCGACGCAGTGCAGGTGGGCAGCAGACACTCACACTGGGCAGGCAGCAGTAGATGGCAACTTTGGAGGCAGTACAGGGCAGGAAGAGGCAGGTAACGTGGCACAGAGGCAGGTGAGTGAGTCTTCCCAGGTGCAGCTTGAAAAGGCAGCCGAAAAGAGAGTAAAAGCCCTTAGCGCGTATTTTACGTGACACACGCTGCATGCCATGCACTGATACAGCTCACGGCATTGACGGGGATACATAAGGATGAGTAAACGCATCATTGGCTGTGTGCGCGAAGGAACAAAGACAGAGTTTTGTTGTTTCCACATATTTTGGGGGGCCACGCAATCCGTTCCCTTCAAGTAGCATACTGTTCTTTTTTGTGTGGGGTTTTGAGGCACACAGTCTGTTGCATACGCAGTTTTTTCTGTTTGTGGTTGCCGCTGCAAATAGCGTACCTCTCTTTTCATTGTCAGAAGCTTTCCAGGTGTCACGTATGCACTTTTTGTGTTATTGGGTGCCACTGCGTATTGCGAACCACTTTTTTCATTTTCAGAAGCTTTTAGGGGTTGCATACTCACTTTTTGTGTCATTGAGTGCCATGGCGTATCACGTACCACATATTTTTCCAATTTGGGGTACATTTGAGACTTGTTGGACCACACATCTATGTCGTACATCGCGTAGACTGTTCTGTGATGCACATTGCCCAGGACAATAGCTTGGTGTGCCTCCCATTCATCCCTTAAACCAGTGATATGATTGGAAAGGCCACAAAAGGGAAAGGGGGCTGACGGGGTCGCAGTGGGGATGATGGTGGTGAACCTGCCCCAACCGCATGTAGTCAGGGAAGTGTTGGTGAAATACCTGCCCCAACCGCAGGAGGTCAGGGAAGTGTTGGTGAAACACCTGCCCCATCCCCAGGAGGACATTGCAGGCCCCAGGCCAAAGGTGGGCTGGCACCTGGATGCCAAAGTGGTTCCAGCCAGACAGGGGTAGCTCCAACCCCCTGCCACTCATGGCAGGAAGGGACGCCCTGCAAAACAGGTTGAGGCTCAACCCCAAGACACAGCACAGGACACTGTTGCACACAGGAAGAAGAACTTCTTTGATGAGGAGCTCCAGATCCTAATTGACTCCTCAACAAAGAAGTTCTTCACTTTCCACACCTTCCTGCAGGTCCTCATTGTCTCCTGTTCCCTATCCTAGACCAGATTAGTGTGTCATGTCTTGACCGTGGTGTTGTCTGTGGATATGGATGTCTGGCGGTTCCCATGTGATGTAACTGTACATTAAAATGTCACATGTGCATTACATTTCCTCTGGCATGTGTGGCAACTTGGCAGTTGAATGTCCACTCATGGTGCATTTACAACACTGTTGAATGTCAATGTGCCCAGTGCTGGCATGACATGGTGGGGGTGGAGGGAGGGGCACTTGTCAGAAATATCCATGAATCAGTTGCTTACTGGACCAAGTGTGTGAATGTGCAATGTGTGATGAGTGCATGACATGCCATTTCTTGTCAGAGTCCTCTTTGGAGCATATGTACATTGTTGTTTCTTTTGACATGCATCAATATGTCTTTCTCTGTCCATGTGCAGGCGAGGATGCACCAGATGCAGGGGAGAAGGAGGAGGAAGAGTCAGTTGTGAGGCAGACCATAAGTGGGGGATGTGGTGTAGTAGGCAGTGAGAACCCACTGGTGCTGCAGACCATCCGAGTCATGCTGCAGACTCTTCTTATTCTTTAGACTTGAATGTCTGAAAGAGGCCAGAGGTGAGTGCCCCAATATGTGGATCAGTCAGGGTCCATATGTCATTGGCTTGGCAGCTGGCTTCTCAAGGCCAGTCAGTGGTGGCACCCCTATCTGCAATGGTTACGGCTGCAAGGCCACATTCCCCTGAATTGGTACCGGGTCCTTTGCCTGATGTCCAAGGGAGGGATGCAGACCTGCAGCCAATGACAGGGGCACCACAGCAAAGAACTATGTCTCTTGCATCAGGCCGCCGTGGGCCACACACATGTGGGGGAAGTGTGCAGGCTGGGGAGACAGACTGGGAGCAGCAGATATTGCACGCCACCCTCTGGCATGGATATGTGCTGGATAAAATATCTGTGGGCATGGATAAGATGGCCAATTCCATGACCCCGCCAGCGGCCCGGGAAGAGCAGTAGCTGCATGTCATGCCTTCCTCATGCCGCTCCAACAGACTGCACATAGAGGCAACATCAAAGGCCGATGGTCTGATGTGGGGTGTCTGCAGGCTTCCGTGTATGCAAATGCTCGGGTGCACAGAGAGGCCTTGAGACTTGAGATAGAGGCCCAGAGGACTGAACTCCATGTAGAACTAACAGCCACAAGGAGACTGATCCATGAAGAGGTGAATGCCTTCAGGCAGTCACTCTCGGAGGAACTCTGTGAATTAGGGGCATTTATATATGCAGACTCTGTTGCCTTCCGTGATGCAACGCATACAGACACCACCGGCCTAACTGTGCATTCATCATTGTCACCATAGACACCGTCTCTGAAGACCAGGCCTTCGCACTGCATGGTTTTTCTCCAGCACCCCTCCCACCTGCAGATCCAATGCAGGATGGGGGTCCCAGCACAGACATGCCTCCTCGTCCACCATTGCCATGACGTCCTAGGAGTTTTTTTTAAAATTATTTATTTCATAGTCAAATTTGGAAATTGGCATGCGCACTACCTCTCCCCCTTCCAGGGTGGACTCTCCTCCGCCCCATGTCCAACTTACATTTAAAAATGTTTATGTCCATGGGCTTTTTTTTTTCTTGTGTGTCCCTGCTTTGCCATGAACACTTCTTTCTTTGATTTCAAGAACCCTGGCCCAGATGTTGGCATGTGTTTTTGTTCATCTCTTTCCAAGGTGGAATATTTGTCTGTTTTCTTTATGAATATTACAATTTGCCTTGAGTTGTGCAGTTGCCCTCTCAAGGTCATGACCTATGCAGTGTTGAACATGCAGTCATTCACAGTGACATCAGCTGCCATGTTTGCATCATGGTAGATGGGATGGCATGTGCAGGTAACATTGGATTGTGTGAATATTGACACATGTGTGCGGTGTGAATGCTACTGTACTATGGCCGTTATGATGCTGTGTCCCATGTTATTACAGTGCTCCGAAATTAGGAGATGACTGCACTCCCGGGAGAGACACCATGCACCATTTGGCATCCCAACTCCCCATGCCTGCTGCAAGGCACTGGTCCGCCTGACATGCATGTGGAGGCACACTACCCGGTGGAGATGATGCAGGAATCACATCATCCTGGCTCAGTCAGCAGGTAGGCACTTGCACTCTCTTGCATGTCCGCCTGTCTAATTGTTCCCCATGGTTTGTGCATCCAGTACACAGCTTAATAAACTGGTGGTGTTCATCTTGTGTCACTGTGAATGTCTTTGTTGATGTGTGTATGTACACATGATTGTGTGTGTATGAGCATTTGCACTTCTATGCCAGTGCCTTGTTTCTGTGGATGCACTCATGATGTTGACAGCATGTTTGGAAGTGATTGCGTAGCACTATTGTTCCATTCCTCATGGTCGGTGATACGTTCAGTGGGGATGCATGTATTGCTTGGCCACATGCATTGTTGGTGCTTGTGCACTCTGGAGGTTTCTGTTCTCCAACACTTGGCACACTGACCGTGGTGATGTCTCCTTACTGCCACCCTTCTACTCCCCCAGTAGCTATGTTGCATACCATGCCCTGCAGGTGTTCTCCCTCTGCACACTACTCTTTGACCATTGGCAATTCTAAATCCACTTCCTTCTCCGCTTACATGTTCCGCCCAGCCAGGCCAATGGTCACCATGTCCCATTCACATTGATAGGCATGAATGCACAACCTACACTGCAGCGCTTCATGACATGGGCACTGGGGACTACGTTGTGGACATTTGTGTGGAATGACTCCACAGGACATGTTTGTCGCACTTCATGCATATTGGTTTTGACAGATATGCACAGGTGTACACCTGACTGACTGCTTCTGTGTTGCACAGTATGATGTCTTTGTACTGTTGGTTATCATCAATGATGTGTATTACATGTTTTCTGTTTTTAATTTCTAATTCATGTTTACTGTCACAGTCTGTGAGTGTACATTGCATCGGCACAATGTAGTTGCATGCATGTCTAAAATCCTCCACATCCCACGGTTTGGCTTTAGCTGGTGTCCCTGTGTCAGGCTCAAGTGAGCCCTGGAATCCATGCACACTTACTGGGCCATTGTCACTCAGGGGGTGTGGTGTGCTGGGGGAGTGGCAGTATGTACAGCTGCATGTCCATTTGCTGTGTTGCCCACGGGGTATATGTTGGCTAGTATAGAGTAGGGATATATGCTTGTCGTGCCATATGTTGTGTGGAAGTGGGGTACATGTGTCTTGTTGTGTAATGCATTCCATGGTGGGGTTTTGCCTTGGTTTGTGTGAGATAGGGCTACTGATTGACCGTAGACATGTGCCTATCATTTGCCAGTCTGTCCTTCACCATCCTCCACGTTTGCCATTCACAGCCTCTACATGTGGACATTTTCATTCTATGTGCCTTCCGTGATCTCATGCCATGATGGTATGTCCAGAGGTATTGATATCACTATTGTCCTCCCAAGGCCGAATTCTATGTGCCCTCACCCAAAGTGATGTTGGGCATGTCAATCCCCATCTTCACTCCAGACAGTGTACTCCTTGCTTTGGTTTTCACTTGGCCCTTCCTCTCTCTCTCTCTCTCTCTTTCTCTCTCTCTCTCGCTCTCTCTTTTTCTATCTCTCTCTCTTGTGCTACTCTCCACTCCTAAGCAATCTCTCAATCCGTGACCTGCCTCCCTCCTGCACCCTTGCAATTCTGTATCTAGGTGAGCCCTGTCTGCACATGCATTTTAACTCTAGTGTGAATTCTGTACCTAGGTGAGCCCTGTCGGCACATGCATTTTAACTCTAGTGTGAATTCTGTATCTAGGTGAGCCCTGTCGGCACATGCATTTTAGCCCTAGTGTGAATTCTGTATCTAGGTGAGCCCTGTCTGCACATGCATTTTAACTCTAGTGTGAATTCTGTACCTAGGTGAGCCCTATCGGCACAGGCATTTTAGCCCTAGTGTGAATTCTGTATCTAGGTGAGCCCTGTCTGCACATGCATTTTAACTCTAGTGTGAATTCTGTACCTAGGTGAGCCCTGTCAGCACATGCATTTTAACTCTAGTGTGAATTCTGTATCTAGGTGAGCCCTGTCTGCACATGCATTTTAGCCCTAGCGTGAATTCTGTATCTAGGTGAGCCCTGCTGGCATGTGCATTTTAACTCTAGCGTGAATTCTATAAGAGGTGAACTTGATTACATTTGCATTTTGCATACTTGATTTTAACTAGCATGCCTCCCCTGCTTATTAACTGCCTTGCCTGCTCCCTGCTCCTCATAGTCACCATCATACTGCCCAACATGTTGCCTCAACTTCCAACTACCACGTGCAGGACCTTACCTAACTCCATCTCATCCAACGGCATACCGCCAATGATAAGTGAGGCACCCTCTGTGCCACTAGTTAGCATCCCCTGCCCCACCATAGACAGGAATACTAGACTCAGAGCTAGATTAGCCAAAATCCACAAGCCACTCGCCCGTTCCTTGCCCACCACAACGAGACCTAGCACCACTCCCACCAACCCCACCAACTTCAAACTTGAATCATCTCTGAACCACCTTACAAAATACCCTCCTCACCCCACTAACCAGAGAAATACTAAACCCATACAGAAGTTGTCAGCCTCTACTTCCACTACACCCTTAGCAAGTCCCCAAATCAAAGAAGCGTTAATCAACGTCAGATCCCTAGTAGCTCACGCAACTGAAATTGCAGACTTAATTATTAATGAAGACCTAGACCTCCTTGCCATTACAGAGACCTGGCTCCATCCGGCAGCAGGTGCCATGCTTATGTTAGCAGTCCCTGATAATTACACTATCTTGAGACAAGGCCGACCTAACTCCAGAGGAGGCAGTGTTGCCATCATTCATAAATGTAGCCTTATTATTAGAGTAGCTACCACCAACAGCGTCCCCTCTTGCAAACTACTCTCAGCCAAAGTTCCCATTACCAACACCCAAACCCTTAACATCCATGTGATCTATCGCCCTCCAGGCCCATTAGGTACATTCGATGAGGATCTTAACACTATCCTATCGACTAACCTAAAAAACTATACACAGGTGCTCACCTTGGGAGACTTCAATTTGGGTTTCAACGACCCTGACGACCAAGCCGCCATCACCACGCTGAACACCCTGACTGAATTAGGATTTACTTAAAGAAGCCTACAACCCACCCATGACAAGGGGAGAATACTTGACTGGGTGGCTGACTATAATTGCCTAGCTAACATCACCGACATCTCTCCACTAGCCTGGACCGACCACCACCTGGTATCATTCCTGCTGTCCACCACCAGACCCCCTCCTATGCAGTCTAGTAGGGCCCCACCCACTCTCACGAGAAACAAAAAGAGCATCACGGCGGAGAGACTCATCCCCAATCTTCTCCCCACACTTAACTCACTTCCTGACAACCTGAATCCTGAGAGCCTAGTCGAGGAATATAATAAAATGATGTCCACCTCCCTGGACTTAATTGCCCCTCTCAAACTTAGGTCAAGCAAGCCCAAAACACACTTGAACAACTGGTACACACCATTCCTGAAAAGCTTAAAACAGAAAAAAAGAAATTGTGAAACTATTTGGAAAAGAGACCCATCAGTAGCCAACAAAATCAAATTCACCAAACTAGCGGCCATGAATAAAAAAGAAATCATCTTAGCCAAACGCACATCCTTTGACTCCCGCCTCTCCCAAGCCAGTTCAAACATGAAGGAACTATTTTCTATTCTGAAAGAAGTGGAAACCCCTATAGCACCACCAGGCAACTGCATCAAGGATAAGAACTGGTGCACCGACATCCAAAATGCCTTAGCTAACAAAATCGCCACGTTACAAAATAAAATATCCTGCAAAAAAACATCTTTGAATAACCCTGCCCTGTCCAAGCTACCAGAGAAGCAGACTACAAGTGAACATACCCGAATCAATTTCACAAAAGTGACCATCCTCGAAGTCGAGAAAATCATCTTGTCACTAAAGCCTTCTAACTGCCAGGGAGACCTATGCCCAGCTCAGCTTATAAAAGAGGCTGCCCGTGACCTCTCCCCATTTATCACAAAGTTAGGCCTTTACATGGATTAGAGCCTTCCTCGATGGCAGAACCATGAGGGTTTTTTCGCCCATAGATGCTGCAGACCCTATACCCATCACCTGTGGCATACCTCGGGGCTCCTGTGTCTCCTATACACTGTATAACATATTCACAAAGCCCCTTTTCGATGATCTGGATTATCTCGGTATCACCTACACTAACTATGCAGATGATACTCAGATCCTCTTTCCGCTTTCTGGAGATTATGGAAAGGATTTGGCCTTGGTGAATAGGGTTTACATCATCATCCAGGCATGGATGGCCACCCACGGTCTATGCCTGAATGATGATAAAACTGAACTCATCACCTTGGGTACCACTGCCAGCCTAAAAAAATTAAGCCCAGCTTACTCCTCCTTCATGATTGATGGCAACATCATCAGAGTGGGACATGAAGTCAAAACACTGGGCTTCTACTTGGATTCCAACTTCTCCTTTAATAGACACGTGAACTCACTCGCCTCCTCCACGGCTTACACGTGCAAATTGATCCGCACAGCCAAACCCTTTCTATCCGTCACCAGCTGCCTAACCTTGGCCAGAGCCCTCATACTATCCCGCTTAGACTACTGTAACGCGCTTTATCTTGAATCTTCCAAAGCCATTACTAGCAAGCTTCAAACCCTCCAGAATAATGCACTTAGAGCGGCTTTGGGCATCTCCAGAAGAGACCACATAACAGGATACAGCCAGCAGAACAATTGGACCCCCATTAAAGACAAAATCTCCCTTAAAACTGCCTCACTCACCCACAAGTCCCTTAATAAGGCGGCCCCCATCTACTTGACAGACAGATTTCACAGACTGACATCCTCGAGACTGACAAGGTTAGCATATAGAGACTGCCTCTCTGTCAACTACAAACACTCTACCATAGGAGGCAACAGCTTTCCAGTGAAAGCGGCGAAACTGTGGAACTCTCTACCACCCACTCTTAGAATGGACTTACCCTACCAAACCTTCCGCTCCAAGTTGATGTCTTGGCTGAAGACAGCCGGCATCTAAACATACTGAACCAGGACGCTTCTCCCTCCTTTCATCCGATTATGCAATTGTTAACTGTATATATGTATATACTGTGTGCTCTCCTACATTATTACTGCGTATATGCCATGTATATATTTTATTGTCTGTAACTAAGCTTCGCAAATTCTTGTATCTGCTGCGCCCTGTGACCCTCGGGTATTCCGGCGCATTACAAATAATAAACCAAACCAAACCTTGTGGTCTTTCTGAACATGGTGGTCTATGCCTGATTTCTGAATCCCTAAATGGTTGTCATGGATCTCCACTGTGTTTAAGTTGTTACAATGCATGTCTTTAAATTTTGAGGATCTGTTTCCTGATGGGATGCAGTGTATTCAGGCCAGATGGGAACCCTGTGGAGGTAAATGAAAGACACTAAGGGTGTCACTTGTGGTGTTTAGCAGGCAGTCTGGCACTGTGTGCATTCACTTTTGTTTAACTTGTTTTGTGGTGCATGGGTAAAGTCTGTGGGTGCTTATGTCACATGGTGTTCTTATGGTCATGTGTCTGTGCATGCTGTTTTTGCACTCATCATGGTGCCACAGGTTGCAGGATCATAGTCGTGGGTAGGTGGGTGATCTCTGTAGCACCTTTCTTGTTGAGTTGTCAGGAGGGTGGCAGGGCCAGCTGTTTGTGGGTTGTGAAACTTTTTGGTGGTGGTGGTTGTGTGGGTTTCCTTGCACTTTTCACATGTGTATTAGCTGATACATGGCATCCCATACATTGATTGACTAATATTTATTAATGTACACAGAAGTCACTATTTAGCCTTTCTCGGTCAATGGTCACCATTCTGGTTGTGCAGTGCTAAGAATAATCCACAAACAATGAATGCACAATTTTGGGATGCTATGTTGTCAACACATACAAGGCACACTACATTGAGCAGGATTTGTTGTTTGCCATGCATGTGCTGTGCATGGTGCACCATGAGGTTTACAGCGGAATGTTGACACTTGCTGGGTACATGTCAATGCTACCTTTGATTCAATCAATGGACATTTCACCAAATACAATTGAGTCACAGTAAAGTCTGCATCGCTTTGCACTTTTCCGGATGCATGCTCCCTTTTGTGTGCATGTGTCTTTTGTTTCTGTTTCTCATTGCTTTGTCATGTCTGCTTGTGTGTTTCATGCCAGTTACCTTGGTGCCCAGCCTTCCGGCCTGACATCTGCCTCTGTGAAGTTCTGCCTTCTGCAAGATCCTGTCTTTAGTGCAATTGGGTTCAGACGTTCTTGGGCTTTGCATCATCGGCTCCCCTGCCAGTGTTCAGTTCACTGTACGAGTTCTACGATGATGAGGGCATGCCATGTCATGACATAGGAAATACTGCCAGGGTGATCCAGCCTTTTATTCATCTCAGTGATGTACTTTTTGTGGGTCCGATCATTGTCATGCTTACTGTTGCCAGATGTGTGTGTTCAGTGTGTGCCATCAGCTTGATAATGGGGTAGGTGTGACATGACCATTGACTGCATGGCACTCAGGTGTTCAGACAGTGTGTGGGTTGTGGGTGGGTGGTTGTAAGTGCTTGAGTTTTGTGTGTTGGATTTGCATGCAGTGTGCAGATCTGGCTGCATGTGTGCCAGGACACATGTTGAAGGTCGGCATGTGAGTTGTTTGCATTTTGTGAATGTCACTCAGGGGGGCACATATTGCTGTGTTTTTGGATGCATGGATGTATTTGCGGCACTCACATTGATTTGTCTTTCTCTGCAGATCCATTTGTTATGATCTGATGGGTGATGGGATTGAGGGGATACTTGCAGTCATATTTATGAACAGGAAATAGGAAAGATGTGAATTTCTCTGGCAGTGCACTTGTGTTGCTCTTTTGTTGTTCATATTCAAAATGACTACTTTGATGTCACTGAGTATTGTGTGCATTGTTGCGGGCAGGGAATGGGTTGGCCAGTGTATGTGTTTTTTGTTGTGTAACATGCATTGTGGACCCAGGGCTGTCCTTGCATGGTTTAATTGGCTTCAAAATAGTACTGTGCCTTACTACTTGTGGTCTCATGTGTGTGGTTTGTTGTCTGCATGCAGTACAGTTGTCCGTGTGACAGTCGTCAGGTAGTTCGTCTATTGTGATGTTTTGTTTTTGGTGTACTACATGTACACTGCTATTTGCAGTTGTTGAAACTGTGTTGGTGAATGGTGCAGTGCCATGCTGCTTATGGTCATGAATCACTGTTGAGTTTGCTATGAAATATCTATGTTACTTGCTGTATCTGTGATCATTTGCCTGTGTCAACCACTTTGTCTCAATTATCAAGTGTGTCCTGTTCAGTGCATTTTTGGATACAGGTAAAATGTCTCCATATTGGCTGTATTTATGTCACATGTGCATCCTGACACCACTGCTTTTACGCTCATAGCAACAAGAATACATTTGTGCCTGTCATGTGCATTCTCACGCAGGTGTGCAACCCTATTTCATTGGGCCTATGGGGATTAATGGAAATTCTACTTTTGGAGTCCATGGATGCCTAGCTGCTCATAATTGATAGTTGGCAAGTTGCTGAATTTCTCTGTGGCAACAAATATGTTGGGTGATATTTTCTTGGACATTATTTGTGCCACAGGAGTTTTTTCTCTGCATGCTTACCATGGTGCTGGTGATATCCTCCCACTTATGTGTCTTTCATTTGGCCACAATTTGTGCCTGTTTATGTCTAATGGATGCAGACAATTGTGCCCTCCCAGAGGCACATTCTCAGGGTGTTTTTGTGGGCACAGGGGATTGGCCGATGGTCACCATTGAATCGCACCTGGATGTGGCCTGATCCTGTGCACTCCAAAAGGGCCATGATTTATGTAAAGTAGGATTGCACAAGGTGGGTACGTGCAGCCTCTCCACGTGCCCTCTGGCCAGCTTTGCACAAGGGTCATGCCTGTGGGTGCAGGCGATGGCCCACCACCATGTCCACTTGAAAGCCATGCCGTGCGGCGACATTGTGCAGCAGACTTGCTGCCACAATGATCCTGCACACAACTGGTAGTGCATATAGCAGCACACCACCAGAGTGGTCATGGGAGCAGAAGTATGACTTAAGCACTTCAAATGTGTGTTGCACTCTGCCCCCAATCGCTATATGGACAGTATTGTACCTTACCTGAGCTGGTGTTGTGGGTTTCCGTATGGGCACCATCATGAATGTGCTCAGCGGGTAGGCACTGTCCCCTGTAAATGTGTACATGGTTGCCATTATCATTTGTTGGCAGTTTCTAATGGTAGGTAAGCAACGTGCACGCATGTGTGTGTCAGTTCATACTCACCAATGAGCCATGTGTTCCCATGCTTGCCGACGATCCGGTTCCAGTGTAGTAGTGACATTCGGAATATATAACTGTTGTGTGTGCGTTCTGGATAGTTTGTATACACTTCAGTTGTGATGCCCTTGGAATTGCACGCAACCTGAACATTGATTGAGTGCCAATGTTTGAGGTTGCATTATATGTGCTCTGTCAATCTGGGGAGACGTAGCGCAACCTGGGTGAAATCTATTGCATCAAAAACTCGTGGGAAGTGTTACAGCCTACATTACTATTTGCCTTTCTGCTGGTGTTCTTGGCATACTGATATGGCGGTGCACAGAAGGTAGTGCAGTTCTGCATGCCAGCACCTGGTGTAGGCAGCAGGACTTTGTGGCCTGGGAGATGCCGCCTACTATGGCAGTGGCCTACTGGAAGAATCCAGTTGCCATGAAATGTAAGGCAGTGAGAACTTTTTGTAGGGGGCTAAGGGCCTGGGAGCACATGGTGGGTGATTGTAGCCCATCTTCCCACTCCCTGACCAGGGGCGAACCTGTACCTGCCAAATAACTGTTCATCTGGCATCCAAAAGAGGGTGGTATGTGGGTTGAAGATCCGAGCCATGGCCATCCTTCTCCTGCGGTGTCCATGTACGATCGCTCTGACAAATGCTGGATTCATCGTGGCTAGATAAGTTTTGTGTGGTATGTATTGCATGCTTTATAGATGTGCATTGACATTTATGCCTGCAATCAGGTGGTGGGAGTGTACCAGGATTTGCGTGAACTTTTGTGTGACCCGACATTCAGAGTTTGAAATCCATGAATACGTGTTCATTTGTGCTGATATGGGCATGTGATTGCTTGACCGTTGACCGTCCCTCAACACACCCACATTATTCCTCATTCTGCTTGTTATGCCCAATATTTTGCTCACTGCTTAGGCTCAGCCCACACTCTGCTAGGAGTATCGCACAAAGCGCTCCTCCTCTCACAGCAATGCAAAATCCACACAAGTTCAGGAATAGTACTGTGCATTTGATTACATGAATCGACAAAGGCAGATTTGTACGCATGAATCAGAGCCTGAGTGGACAAGGCAGAGGCAAGCTTTGCAGTTTAACCATCAGCAGGCACATGGGGGTGACCTGCTGCTGGAGCGAGATGTATTACATAAGTGGCTCCCAATATCTGTTATTACTTTCAAACAGTAACATATTGTGAAACGATGAATAAGATAAAAGCCTGTGGTGAACACATAATGTTAAGAAAGATAAAGAGATTTGCAATCAATAATGAGGAACCTAAAACAGTTTGGTCTTACCTTTCACACAGTTTTATGAAGAAAGCAATTGTACTTATACATTGGGGTACAATATAGGGAGCATTGTATAGAACAATGTATTCATTAAAGGCCTAATTCACAGAAGAGTTATAAGACACAATCCCGTAGGAAAACGTTCTGTGAATCAGGTTCTAAATCTTAATACATCGAGAGATAGCGTAGTATAGTGATAGCACATGATAAATAAAAAAAACCCACTGCAAACGGTAAAGTCCCATGGTTGTTAACAGTGCCATAGAACACATAAAAAGTCAAACAGGTTTTGGCTTAAATTAGGGTGGGTAGACTGTATGATAAACTAGTGTGTAAATTATGTTGGTATATCAGACTACGCAGGGAATGATTCCATAGGCGGATCACTACCTGTCGAGGCTGACTTTAAAATGGATCTCATTGCCTCTCTGCCGGCCACATTGGTACCCAGGACTACACTGTACTGAAGACACCTGCAGGTTTGTCCGAGGCTCCCCCATGGTGGGACAATGAGAAAAAGGACTCATTTTTTATCACCAAGACCCTGATTTAGAACTCATAGTATTCTGAGAGCCAAGACAGCTAGGGTCCATTGTATCCTTGCATAGCCTGCAATGTGCACATCAACTCTTCATCGTGAGACCTTGACTAAAACCGCTGAAGTGTAACTCATTGACCTGAACCAGCAGTTACAGAACAACTCCAACAGGCTTGTCCACAAGAGTCACTTCATTGAATTGCACACTGGAATATTGAACCATCACCAGAATTAGACTGGAACCGCTATGAGCATCACTTGCACGCTAATCAGTGGTACCACACATTTCAAACCTGCTCGAAATCGAAACCGATCCTGGTGAACACTCCTACCTGCATCGCTTGAACTCCACCTTCAAACCATTCTGAGCTATTGCAGTCAAATCACCTCAACACCAGCTCACCACTTGGGCCAACACGACTTGGTGCACCTGGACTTGGTTTGAAATGTTCAAACTTCAGCTCAAATCCAGGTTTGACATTGAGCAGCCAAACATATGAAAGTTACTATTGACCCATAACTTCCCCCTGTTACCAGTGGTTGAATTTGGGCCTTAGAGAATGCATAGGTGATTTGTGAAACATTTTCATTGATAGACATATCATTTTTGAAGGATGTTTTTCTTGAATTGTCTTTCATCCTGGTATTCTTACTCAGAGTGTTGCATCCCTCTTTCCTTGCATATTCTATGTTCATTCTCCAGTGGTGGGCTTTGTACAGTGATTTACTCTTTAGTTAATCTTGTTATTGAACCATGATTGGACGTTTCCTTTTCTTTTGGACTGTTATACATTGTTGTTTGGGTTGCTACTGAATCACGTTCACCCCTCTTCAGAGTATAGCCTTCCCACGGCCCTCATTACCATAAAAGGTGAAGAAGGTACATCTCTTAACTGTTTCTGTTTTATCTTTGCGATTAGAAGTGTGAGCTCTGATTAAGGGTGTTTTAACTCTCCACAACGCACATCAGCATACGGTATACAGTATGCAAACACCCCCTCTGCTAACATGTACTCCTTTGCAAGTCAAAATGCATAAATGGGGCACTGGCTGCAAGCAACGGGGCATGTACATTGTGCTTTTTTCACTGAATCGTCCTTTTGTTGACAGCCCTATTTCACATTAGGAGCAAGGGTACAGGCTCCTCTATGTGTTTACTGTCAGTGCAACATGAGACAAACCCCAATCACTGTCCCACAGCTTTCTTTACACTCCTCAGATACAGAACCCAGGGTCAGAACTTGGGCACTGCATTGACTTCAATGGAGTTGTGTTCTTTATACTTGGAGTTTATGCTGCAAGACATACTCAGACTCTGTTGGAACTTCCATATACCTACAGACCATGTTGGCCAGTAACATCATGTCCATTGAACACTTGACTGACTCAGCCAATCACAGACCCATTGGCTGGCTCAGGCAGGAGAGAATGAACTTTGTTTCACAGTTTTGGGTAAGGTTTAGGAGCATATTCGTGAAGCAGGAGAAACAGGTTTGTTTGAGGATGTGCGACACAACATCCACATGCGAGAGCAGATACATATGAAGGTCACAGCCAATATGCAAGACCAGAGGTTGCCAAGGGACCAGGATAGCTGAGAGATCCAGAGTGGCCCAGAAGCGTGAAGTAGCTGCATGACATCCAAGAAAGCTAGAGCTCCCTGGAAGAGAACCACACCCCTTATTTGTTAAAAACAGAGGCAGACAGGGGGGGAATCCCTGGAACTGCATCATTTGATTGAGCTGGGGACTATATCCCTTAGAATAGGAAGGTCATCATATCTATTAGGTTAGAAACAAATTGGGCAAGATAAAGCTTGCAGAAGAGAAAGGCCCATATGCCTCTGTGGAAAAGGAAAGGGATGAGACACTCCTTATAATGAGAATGGCAATATGTCCCGTGAGAGAAAGCGAGAATTAATGAGGTTTGACAGATCTGTTAGTGAGTGACAAGGGTTACATAAACCTTTAGGAAACTTTGGAGAATCTGCTGTGTGCCAAGCAATATATTTCTGGTGTATGATACAACGAATGAGCAGAGCACTCTAACTTTGAAAAATAATCGGAACCACAAAGCATCGGAATGCTATAACCATGAGACTGAGAATGTGAGATAGAAAGCAGCTAATCACAATTTCCCTGATATTGGGTTGCAGTAACCCCAAATTAGCAGTAGCCCTCATGCTGCATTTTTTATTCTAGCCTAATTTTATTGCATTAGGGCAGTCGCCAGAATGTTATGCTTGTTTTATAAATACAGCTTTTGTTGTTTTTTTTCCCTCTCATGTCACTATTTGCTTTGCGTGTTCTGAGAGAAAGAATGCCCTGTTTTGTGTCTTTAATCCCTAATCCCATTTCCCTCACCACTATCCTAAGAAAGTTGAAAAGGTTCTCTATTTGTTAAATGTGCCAAACATGTAATTTTGAATGTGAAATTATGTATAATGCGCTCCATACAAAACCAATCGTATCTAGGCACTGGTGTAACACGAGGTGAACAAGTCTACCGTCTGTAGAAGTAATAGTTCAGAAGAATTGCAATCAAAATAACCAAAACACCCATTTTCCAATTAACAGAAAACATAGGTCTTAAGGGCCTTCCGAAATGCGGTGAGAGTTTTTTGTTCACGAAAATCCCTCGCAAGACCATTCAAAAACTTTGGACCATAGACTCCAAACCTGTGATCCCCTTTAGATAGGTTTCTTGATCATGGAACTTGCAGCAGCATCTTATCACAGGAGAGTAACTGTTGGCCTGGGATGTAAATTACAATTTTTCCCCTCAATTAACTAGGAGCTAGCTGGTTCACACACTTAAAAATAATGCAAAGAATGTTGAAGTCTATGCGTTCCTTCATGGCCAGCCAATGTAGTGACCACCATAAATTAGACATGGGGCTGATTTGCTACCCCAAAAATGAGTCTCACCGCTGCATTTTGAGCTACTTGCAGTCTCTGAATTTGGCTAGATGGGGATTACTGTCAACAAAGCATTACCATAATCCAACCGTGAGTTGATGATGGTTTTATGTATACGTTCAAAATGAGAGGGGAGAGTGAAGAACCTTGTGGAACACCAAAAGTCTGCATAAGGGAATTCAAAAGGAATCCTCCAAATTTGACCCTTTGTTCTCGGCCGGTCAAAAATGACTCAAACTACTCCAGAGCTTGTATAGAGACATTTCCCACCCCCCGAGACATCTCAGCAGAATATTATGATCCACTGTATCGAATGCAGCAGATAAATCCAACATAATCAGTAGAGATATGTCCCCCTAATCTGTCGTCCCAAGAAGATCGTCCCAGACTGTCAGTAATTTGATCTCTGTACTGAATCCAGGTCGAAAACCTGATTGTAGAGAATACAGTAATTCCTCCTTTTCCACATACTCCTGTAGTTGTAAGATTACAATTTTCTTGAGATTTTTTCCGGGCCAGTAATTTTGCAGGTTTGTAGTATCCAATTTTGCTTTCTTTAGAAGTGGAGCAAATACTTCCTTTTTCAGGTTTGCTGGTACAATACCTGCAGCTAAGGATTTGTTTCCAAAATCTGTTATGAAGGGTGAGATGTCCAATGCCAGCAGTTTTGCTATACATGATGGGATTACAAATATGGTGTTATTGATAGGATTCAATTTGGAGAGCAGAGAATATACAGTCTCTTCCTTGACGCTTGTGAATGTAAAGCGTCAAGGAAGTAGTAAACCATCCGACTTGGCACCACACTCATCCACTTGCTTCTCAGATTCAGTGGGTGGTGATTGTGCAATCTTGCCCCCAATGAATTCAATTTATTTTACAAAAAATGGAGTTAAATGCATCAGCCTGTATTTGGGAAGCTTCCAAAGCTGCTATAGCACAGCTAGGTTCCACAACATTTGCGATAACAGATTATAATTCTCTCGGTCTGTTTGTAATAATTCTATTTGTTATGACTGTATTCTATTTATTATTACTGTATTCTATTTGTTATCACTATATTGTGTGAGTATTTATCATACTAGTACAAGAGGATCCCTGGGATATCTAATAAGTCATCAGAGGTATTAAAATGCTAAATGAACTCACTAAACCTACAGAAACCAAATAATACAGCCCAACAATCAATGAGGATAGCTAAGACATCACCATAAATATACATAAAACAAAATAGAGAATTTCAGGTCCACAATTCACTTTCTTTGACTGAACAAGACCTTCCCAGTGCATACATCTAAGAAAACAATTTCCTTCAAAGACATTTCACTAGGTATATCTAATCATGATAGCCTTCAGTTTCAAAACCTTGTACTTGGCGACTTTCACATATCAAATATCCTTCATTAACATACGCCTGCAATTTCTGGATACACCCACACCAACCTCTGCAACGACTCCCTTGGAGAAGAAAGGTCTTCACTACCCTCAGGACAGCCCCTCTATAGAAACAAAATGCTGATGTAATGATTTAGGCTATCTACCACACCATCCATAAAAATCCATTTTAAAGCAAACTCTTATAGAGGGTAGTTGCAAAACAATTGTAGAACTACAGAAAGAAACACTCTCTTATGCACTCCTGCTGATTAAGTGTTTGGCTTTTAAGATCTATTGAAACAACCATGCTGCAAAACTTTATTAAAACATTTCGATCAAACAACTTCTCTCATCCTGTTCAACTTTATAGCAGTGTATGACACTGTTCAATACAACACATTGATTTAATGGCTTTAACAGTGCAATGGTATCTCTGGCACATTTTTTATTTTCCTTTCTGGTGAACATGGTTTATGGCTTCTTTGGCAGGACACAAACCCACAAAAACATTTTGACTTTTTCTGAAATACAGGGAAAGGGTTGGGGTGTCTAAATGTCATATAGATAGAATTTTCTGAGGGTCCTAACAGGCAGATATGGAACATTTGGTGCATATTGGTGAAACATTGTTGAATTATGAAAGGAACAATGCTTCGGCAAGCCACAAACCCACAAAGAAATGTTGACTTATGCTGAAAATCAGGGAACGGAGTGGGGTGTCCAAATGTTATGTAGCCAGTAATGTCCAGAGGGTCTGAACAGGTGACTGCTAAATTTGGTGGAGATTGATGAAACTTTATGGAATTGTATAGGGAACATACGCTTTGCCACAAACCTACACATTTTCAATTTTATTACACGGCCCGCAGTTTATTACGCGGTTGTTTTACAGTTAAGTTGCTAAACCCATAAGAAGACCACTTTTTCAGTGGCTTATAACTTCGCTCCCCCTGGTGGAATCGTCATCAAACTTTGCAAAGAAAGTATATGGCCGGCTCTGAATATTTTCTCCAAGTTGGCTGCGGTTTCGTGCAGGGGGTTTAAAGTTATAGGGGGTCCCAAAACATTATTTTTTCTACAGACTGAATAGGCAAAAACTTTGTGCACGGCTACATGCCAAAGGGCTGTATGGATTTTCACCAAATTTGCAGCAGGAAAGGGGGCTTGAGTCAGAAAGCGTGCTTTTGTGTGTTTGGTGGAAGTCAGACCAGTACTTTTGTTGCAAAGAACTGAAATGTACATCTCAAAATATTAGTGATATCTGGGTCCGCTTCGCAAACCCATTACCCTGTTCGCTCCGTTGACCGAAGTCCCATTGGCCTGCGGTACGCCGTGATGTCGGTGAACATTGGACACGTCCAGTGGTTGGGTGTAGGGAATCGTGCTGTGTGTCAAAGGTTTTGGGGAACGCTGCCATGGTGTCTCGGAGGATAGTGGTGTGGTGTGTGGCAAGGCTCGAAGCCATTGTGTGCATGGCTGGGCCTCTTGTAGGTAGCAGTGTGTGCACTAAAATTAGTCATATCTGGCTCTGCTCCCGCGTCCCATTTCCCTGATTGCTGCACAGTCAAAATGTTGATTGCAATGCAGTGTGCATTGATGGAATGTGTGTCAAAAGTGTTCCATGACGGTGGCATGTTGTATCCGAGGACAGTGAGGCGGGGAAAGGGGCAGTAAAACATAATGTACGGCATCTGGTGGTGGGAAGAAGGGATCGAAAGGGTGCAGGAGTGAGAAGTGCTTCATGTTATCTATCTCATTAGAAGAAGACGGTGGTTTGCCAGCGCTATCTGTGCATGCTCCGCCAATACGCAAATACCTCAACAGGCAACAATCTTGGTGGTCATTGCAGGCAGCCCTCATTATGGCATTCCATGTGCAGAGGCAATGTCTTTCTGTGATGAGTGGTGGAAGGCACATTTGCAGATGGGGAGTGCATACCACGAGACATGATGAATTAAACATAGTGTGTACTATGGTGTGCTGTGTGAGGTACGTCTGTAGCCCCATCAATGCATGGCTGCAGCCCTAGCACAGAAAAAGTATGTCCACTGGCTGAAAAGGTATGTTCACTGGGGGAAAGTAGGTGCCACATTGTTGATTTGTGTGTGTGGTTCGTCTGCAGTGCACACAATGTTGGTTGCATGGGTGTGGTGATTGGTAGAACAACCTATAGTTGTCGGTGTATGGGTGGAGATGCTCCAGTGACCAGTCATGAAATGTGTCCATGCACCCAAGAGCCTATCCCTTGACGACAGCTAGCACACCATACTGCAGCCATGCAGAACTGCCTCTGCATCTCTCTGAGGGTGGTGACCTTTGAATAATGGGTGCAGAGAGCATTTTACACTTGGTGGAACAACCAAAGTGAGGTGCTATGCGTTGACGAGCACATGGTGTAGGTCATTGCATGTTAGCATTTCTGTTTGCTAACGGATGGCCTTTACAAGACCCTTGCGTGTGTAAATGTTTTAACATATTGCGCCATGAAAGGAAGTCATGAGCATCAGAAAGTTGCAATATGGACAATGTGCAGAGTCACGCACATACTGTTCAGCACAGCCAACCCAGCATAATGGAGCCATGCATGCAAAGATGTGGCCAGGGTGAAAGGTGGCAGGTGCAATTGCAGATGGAGAATGCCATACATATGATATAAGGAGTACAGCGTGGGGTGCACTAGTGTGTGCTGTGTGTGGTGAGGGCCTAGTGTCTTGTATGCATGGCTGGAAGTCTTACAAGAACAGCTATGTGGGTTGCTTGCAACTACTCAGATTGTTGTGTTTCGTGTGTGGTTTGTGAGTTGTGCATGCATTGTTGATTTCATGGGTGTGCTCATTGTTCGCACATGGTACATTTTCCAGTGCATGGCAGGAGGTTATGGAGTGAACAGTTCTGCAGTGTGTCCACTGAGTGTTGTGGTAAGACAGTGTGTGTGTACCAGTGCATACGGTTCAACTGTATAGTGTATGTGCTTGAGTAGTGTGCATTGTGCAGATTACTAACTACTGCACTGTGTAGTATTTTATCATTGGAGTTGATGGAGTGCTGGGAGGAAAGAAACTATGGCTACCTGAAGTTTGGGGTGCTGGGTGCCGCTCTGGGTGAATGTGGACGCTGAAAGGGTGCATCGGTTTGGAGAGCTGTTACCTGGAGGTTCTTTCACATGACACAAGACCTGTATTGTGAGTGTGTTAAGGTACGTCTGAAACGCAGTGCAGAAATGATAGTGTTCAATGCAGAGGTCTTGGATGTGAATGCTACATGCATGTGTGACTATTGAATACTACCTAACGTGGGAGTGTTGCATATACAATAGTTGAAACGGAATAAGGAGTGCCTGTGCTTTACTGGGGTGTGGCCCTTTCTGTAGCTTGGAAGGCGCACATGCAACAATCTGCCCTTCTGAGCATTGTGCCTTTGCAAATGGAACTGTGGGGATTATCCAATCAGTTGTCGATGGTGTGGTACACAGGAAGGGGCGGTGATATATTTCCCCAAACCTCGATGCAGTGAGTGGAAAGAAGCTTTGATAATAACTTTCAGTTGGAAGGAGTGGAGGCCTTTTGGGGCACAGTGTATAAGTGGGGTTTCAGTGCCATGGTTCAACTTTGTACATTTGTGGCCTCTGTCGGCAGTGTGAATATTGTGGTCGTGCATTATAGAGCACTACATTTGGTGTACATGTCGTGCTCACATTTGCTCCATCCCCTAACGAAGTTGATGACAGCAGTGAGGCAGTGTTTTCCCACTGCCAAGGTTATTTTCTCCTCCATACCACCAAGAGGTGCATGGGACCATGCCGGTGTAATTTGCCCACAGCCAGAGGTCGGTAGGTGTTTCATAAACAGAAGCATGTGTGACTTTATGTCCAGTGCTCAGATGTTCTGCATCCATCTATGGCAGCATTAACTAGCAAGATTTGCAGTGGTTCCAAGGAAATGGCATTTGTTTACCTCCTTTGGCAATGCTATTTTGATGCCACTTTGCACACAGCATTGCACACAATCCTGTAGAACTGTAAGAGAAGCGTTGACGTTCAGTCCATACAAATGTGAGGAGGAGGAGCAAAAAGAATCTCATTGAAAGGGATGATACATAAGCACGTACATAAGAAAAACAGGACAAAAACAGGACAAAACCTTTGTTTTCTGAGACAGTACTATAGAAGCAAACCCCTACACAGTTTTAAATTTACCCCCCTGACACCCACCCCCTCAACCTGCTTCCCTAGCACGAAAACTGTACATCCAGCCATTTTCTCAATGGGAGCCATGGAAAGGAAATTGTGGAGCGAAAGACACTACTCTAGAAGGTTGGTGGTTCTGGTGTGTGCGCAAACACTGTGCCAGAAGTTCTCTTTGCACAAAGAAGTGCAGAAGGCTATGGTGGAAGTGTGCAAGGTAAAGGGCATGCATCCTGGGTGTATGCATGAACTGTATGTATTTATTTGCAGTTAGTAACATGCAAGCTGTGCTGCGTGTGCATGATATTTTTTGAAAAGTATGCAATAAGTGGGGTACTGCGGAAAACAAAAAAACAACTTTGTAGTGCACACAGTAGGTGGCAGGCATCCTACTGTGTGCATTCATTGTGTGTATGATATCATATGATGTGCAATTGTATGCTATGCGCCTACTCACATGTTTAGCAAAGTGCAACAAGGCAAGGGAGGGGAAACAGAGTGCAGACAGAGACAGCAACCCTACTATACCAGGTGTGACACAGCTCGCCCAAGTGCATGGGTGGAGGGAGGGAAAGGTACAGTACATGGGAAGAAGAACAAATGACAATAAGTAAAAATAAGGACCAATTGTGCCAAGTGCACAGATAAGTGCACACAACAGGTGGTGGATGCAGAGTTAGGTATACAGAAAATAGTCCTCCAGTGCAGGTGTTCACCTGGCGGGGGGAGATGACATGGGTCCGACATCACAGTCGCCAGGTAAGTAGTGCAGAATCAGTTTACGTCAGGCAATTATCCCGGGAGAGGAGCAGAAACAGCAGATGCTAAGAGAAAGGTTTTGAGGTACTTCCAGAACCGGCGATGTGTCGGGGAGCCAGGGAGGCTGTTGCAAAGGGAGACCGCAGGCAAAAAAGCACAACTACCACCAACTGTTTTTTTGGAGAAGCGCCTGACACTCCAATTTCGTAAGTGCTTGAATTTGGCGCTGAAGAACAGTACCAAATTGGTGTCGTACAGGAGGAGTGCCACAAGAAGCACATGTAAAGAAGGAGTGCCACAAGTAGCACGCAGCTGTTTGGGTGTGCAGATGGTGACAGGTGAGTACAGCACTGCATTTTTTTTTATCTTTGTTTCCAGAAGAGTGCATACTGCCATCCATATGGATGGCAGTATGCACTCTTCTGGAAATAAAGAAAAACAATGCAGTGCAGGACCCACCTGTCAGCATCTGCACCCCCAAAAAGCACATGCATTTTTGTTTTCATCTCGGCCGCATTTTCGTTAAATAACGATTCCCTTGTTATTTAACGAAAATGTGGCCGAGATTCTGCAATCCGCCTGTTTCCATTAGAAACAGGCGGATTACAGCGAAAGTACTGTTGTGCTTTGCGAAGACGCCCAGGCCCACATGAGAATAGCAGTGGTGCCTGGGCGTCAAGAAATGGTGCAGTGAGTCGTGCTATTTAGCACGCTCACTGCGCCAAGATGAGAATTGGGCCCTGAGGGAGTTGGAGGCAGATGAGGGAAGAGCCAGCGCATGCAAATATATAGGGAGGTACCGTTGAAGGTATTGAGGTTCCAGGGGCCAGAAGACCTTCCACATAATGCAGTGTTCTCACTTTATTCCTCGCAGCCACTGGGAGATATTGGCGACATTTTAGTGCAGGAGAGATACCATCCCAAGTCGCATACTCCTCTTCTGGTTGCGTTCCAGAGGGCGGAGAGTAGAAGGGGGCAGATTATTTTTTAAAAACTGTTCTAATAGTGCAGCATAGACTGAAGTACAGGTGTGCAGACAGTGATATTTTGGAAATTTGCTTTCTCTTGGTACCATGCATTCAATGCTGCAATTGGTGGAATTTTTCTTATGATTTATGTAAGAGGTGGGTTAGTGGAAAAAACACATTTCACAGCATTGGCAGAAGGAAAGCAGAAAGTTCCTGTTTCAATATTATACTGTAAGATATGGGTAAAGGAAAACGTTGCAAGCACATATCACTGAAGTGCAACTCATGGTAGGGGATGGGAAAAAAAACAATAGGCTTTTAAAGTACGAACGTAATGGGTGCTCAACGGCAGATACCGTGCGCAGTGGCACTTATAACACAGTCATACACATAGTGCAGAAAAAGTTTCCGTACCTCCATTTTGTGGTGATGAGTGCGGATAAATGTGGATGCACAAATCTTGCAATCTTTTACTGAACTTTCTACCGGATGTGCTGTCCAGTGACAGCACACTAGCAGGCTGAATTTGCAACGGTACCTATGAAGTGTTGTGCAGAACTGACAGTGTTAGATGGAAATGTTTTGGATGGCATTGGTGGAACCGTGTGTGCCCATTTACCCGTACCCTATGAGGTTGTGCTGGACCAAAGGTAGTGGAAAGCGAAGAAGGTCCACTCCTGCTTTACTGGTGTGCGGTCCTCTCGGTACTTTGGGCACCGCACATGCCACAATCTGTGCTTCATACCTTGCTGGCTAATGGACATGGGACTTTCGCGATTATCCAATCAGGTACTGTGGGTGTGGTTCACAGGAAGGGGCAGTCAAACTGCTGTACATTACAATGGGCATAGTGAGGCTGGCTGACATGGTGAAACGCATTGTGTTGCCTATAGGTGATGCCTTTCTACTAGATCTGCACAAGTATGCCCAAGAAAGAAACTTTGATGACAATTAGGGTTGGAAGGAATGGTTGCATTGTGGAACGGTGTCTACAAGCACAGTTTTGCCGACATGCAGGCATTTTGCAAAGACTTGGACCTTTTTGCTAGAGCCGATGTTATCGTCATCCACTACGGCGGCATAAATATGGGTTATGTGTCTTGTTTAGGCTTGTTCCATTGACTGAAGAGGTTGCTAAATCTAGTGAAGAGGCTTTTTCCCACTGCCAAGGTGCTTTTCTTATCTATAACACCACAAAGAGTATCGGACATTGGTCCTGGAAGTTGTTCTGAGCCAGAGGCAGGAAGCTGTCTCATCAACAGAAGCATATATACTTTTGTGTCCGCTGCTGGGATGTTCTTCTGCAACAATGACCTCATTAGTTGTGGAAATGCAGAATTTTTCCAAGCAAATTGCATTACTTTGTCGCCCATTGGTAATGCTGTTTTGTTTGCCCGTCTACAAGATGCAGTGAAGAATTTATTGTAAAAATGTCGGCACAAGAAAACACAAAATCAAATAAAAAGTGAAAAAGGTGTTTCTCTAGAAGCATCTAAAAAAAAAGCCACCCCTTACAACAAACTCTCCCTACCCTGGTTGCAAGTTATTCCCCCACACTCGCACGCAGCACGAAAGTCGCATCCAGGGATATTCAGGATGGCAGCCATGGAAGTGGGACTGTTGAGCCACAGGGATTGTGCAACAATGTTTCTGGGCATGGTGTGTACGCAGTGGACTGTTGTACAGAACTGATACTGTTACATGGAGAGCTCTTCAATGTAATTGGTGGAAGCATGTGGAACTTTTTAACAGTACGCAATGACGGCGTGCTTCAAAGAAGAAAGTGGAAAGGGAAGAAGGAATGTTTCTGCTTCATTGGACACGGCCCTCGCCGTCCTTGGGGAAACGCACGTGCGCATACTCCCCTTTGCCGCTAGCTACCCATGAGACTGGGACAATGGGGACTATCGCAGCTGCGGGTGTGGGTCACAGCAAGGCCCGTTCATAATTTTCTCCATTACTGTGCTTACTCAGCCGGACTGACATGGCTGCTATTGGTTGCAGATTCACTGTATCACAGCAGATTTGGTGCACCATTACTTACAGGGCAAACCTATCTGGCCTGCTACTCCTTTCTGAAAAGCTGCAAACAGATTGTACGGCACCTCTGGGCTATGCCCTTTTATAGGACATTGTTCCAAAACATACAGACATTTGCAACGGCACATTGTGGTGTGTTTGTAAGCATGTACTTTCTGAAAAACACGTACATTGCTCAACCCTGCACTTTGCTGCTGTTCGAGGGTCCAGCTCCTGTTCCCGAAATAAAGGCTTGCGTGCAGTGTGGGTGCAGTCACATGGTGTCATCGCCACTGTTCTCCTTTGGGACGGCTGTCTGCTGGATGTGTTTTGGGTGGAATGCATTATGCACACATGCATGGGTGATATGCACACCGGTGCCTCTTCTCTACTGTCTAAAACTGCGCCACACATGCACCAACCATTTTGGGAGACGATGCCTATTTATAGGGTACAGCAAGTGGGATGTTTAAGTGTATAGCTACTTGCAGGACATGGGTGGATGCACCCCAACCTAATTAACGTTCCTTTGCATATGCTGCATAATGGTGATGTACCAGGAAACAGAGGAGCATATACATATGCGTGTACTTTCACTATGCACAAATGTCCGCTCCCACATGCATTGATAGGTGGTGGACAACATGCAGACATGCAGAGCCCGCTGGCAGCGTACGGATGCCTCCATTGTCTTTGTGGATAGGCCGGACAGCTGCGGTGTCTGTAGGACACCTACCTTTTTCTTACTAGCGGTCATTGCAATGAGGACTGTGTCCCACTGAGTCAGAACCCCATTTCAGGTCAAAAAAAATATCACCCAAACACTCAGCAACATTCTCATTATTAGTGTTTAGTTTTACACATGCATACACCCCATTTGGAAAGGGAAGGGGTAGCAGAAGTGGATACTTATTGTGGGGGAAATGGGGATTTACACAACTTGGTTGTGAGGGGAGGAGGAGATTGATGTATTACCGTAACGTCTCCCATGAAACAGTTTTTGAGGGAATGGCGGGCTGCGACATGGGGAAGGAGTACACGTGCAGCTGCGGCAGTGCTCTTTTATCTTATCCAAAATACATCCTTGAAGTCCATTTCACTATGCACAGAGTTTCTTTCCTTTCCTATGCCCGTATGCTGCTGTGGAAGGGTTGCCACTTGTACTGCCTTGCTTTCCTTTTCAATATGTTCTATTACCAAAAAGAGAATGGGCCTCATTACGAGTTATGCCGGTAAGGGAAAAATGATGCCGGTATGTAAATACCGGCATCATTTAATGTTCCGTAGCATTCTGACCCACAAACCCAGTATTAACGGCACCGTTATTTACAGTGCCGCTAATAGCGGCATAGGCGCGTACATGCGCCTCCTCAGGTAGTAAATACCGGCATGCCGGTAATAGTGGGCAATCACAACCCACGCAAACATGCAAATACCGGCATCGCGAACACGGTAATAACGGGCTGCATGATGCCGGAAAAACAGGCATCGCGTACCACCCGCAAACAGCAACCAAGATACAAGGCAGCTGCCACAGGTGCACACAATCCCCACAGGTGGAGTCAAAGGAGGCTGTGCCAGTATGAACTGAGCACACCCACACACCACAATCCCCCACCCACAGGTGCATGCAATGCAGAGTGGCCCAGTACAAAAGGAGCACACCTACACACCACACCCCTTCCTACACCAAAATGCTACCACTAGCATTTACAATCATGGCGCAGGAGGACATGCCTATACTGCTACAACTACAGCAACAACAGCAACAACAATAACTACAGCAGCAAGAACAGGCAGCACAGAGGAGACGCAGGAGGAGAAGGAGGGTGAGACAGGCCCAGCAATTACCACCAGCGCAGCCACCAGCGCCTCGTAGGCAGCCACCAATCCCTCGCACCAGACCCAGCCCATTCAACCTAACCCCTGAGCAGATCCACACCCTGTACCGGTTGGACCGTGACACGGTCACCACCATAGTGGATATGATACACAACGACATTGCCAGCCACATACAAATACGCACTGCCATCCCCCCACTACTGAAGGTGGTGTCTGTGCTTCACTTGCGCAACTCCACGCTACCCCCGTCACATGGAGCGACATGCTGGACCACGTGCCTGGCTGCTTGGTGAGTTGCACAACAGGCCCATGGCCATGTTGTGGGGTACTCATGTGTGCGGATGCAGAAGGGGGGATCGTACACATGGGTGGGAAAGGGGGGGATAGTTTACCAGGGTGGGAAAGGGGGGGGTAGTTTACCAGGGTGGGAAAGGGGAGGTTAAAAGTACACCTGGGTGGCAATAGCCAGTGAGTGGAGAATGAATGCAGAGCTAAACACTCCTCACCTGACACAGCCAAACGGAAAATGACACATCACTGGGCCACATATCACAAATAATGCAAATGGATGACAACAAGTAAGAGGCACAACCGGGGCACCATGGTGATGGCAAGCAATGCATGACTGAATAGGATGGCAACTGTGCCAATGCGGCCAGTGTGACCATGCAAAGTAAAGAGTACACAGCATGAATTGGAGGCTAAACATTGTTGCACTGCCACAGCACATCTGCCTCAGCATGCATGATTACACCCTGCATCATCTATTCAACTCCATCCAGTGTTCCACGCCTCTTTCCAGTATACATCCCATATAGGTGACTATTTGGTACACGTACAGGGACATGTGCATGCTCACACCTAATAGTTGCTGCCATGACCGTGCTCCCTGAAGGTGTCAGTTCAGAGTGACACACACCTATTTGTATCTGCTTGCAGGTGATGGAGGATATCCCTTGAGGCCGTGGCTACTGACCCCTGTGCAGAACCCGCAGAACAGCCATGAAGAGGAGTACAATCGTGTGCACACTCGTACCCGTGTCGTGATTGAGCAGACCTTTGGCCTGTTGAAGGCGCGGTTCCGCTGCCTAAGCAGGTCTGGTGGGGCACTCCTTTATAGGCCTGAGAAGGTGGCAAAGATCACCGTGGCCTGTGTCATACTGCACAACATGTGCGTCCGAAGGAATGTACCACTGCCACCTGACATTGACATGCATGGCACGGGTGAGGATGAAGGGGATGGAGACGGAGGCGAAGGAGCCCCCTTGCCAGTACGTGATGCACGGGACGGCCATGCTGTACGCCAAGCATTAATTGATGAATACTTTCAAGACACAGGGACCATGAATGACTTTTGTCAGTCAGACACTGGGCCAATGTGAAAATGCACAAAGGGAATGTTGTAATTTTGAGACTGAACACTGTAACACATTAAATGGATGCACACCAAAAATGACAATGTCCAGCCATGGATTGTTCTCCAGAAAACTTGTGTATTATATGAAAGTGCAAAACTGTGCCCACTCCCCCCTCCCACGATCCCCCAACAAACTCCCTCACCCACCCCACAGACCCCAGTGAACAGCCCAACAAACTCCCTCACCCTCCCCACAGACCCCAGTGAACAGCCCAACAAACTCCCTCACCCACCCCACAGATCCCAGATGTCCCCATGTGTGCAACAAACAGTGTTGCCTTCTACAATCCTACTCCTCACATTTCTTCCATTTTTCAAAAAGTCACTTTTTGGCGACTTTCGGGTCTGGGGGTGCCATGGCCATGCACCGTGCACTCCTGTGCGTTAAGCGCACGGGGCTTGATTGGATAGAGGTGGAAGGTGTTGACGTGGTCAAGGTGTCAATTGTCAATCCTCTGTCAGACCCATGGTGTGGCTGCTGCACTTTCCTGATGTTGGCTAGTAGGGCCTCGGTCAGTGACCCCATGCACTGCCTGAATGCAGACGTGGACGCCTCCTCGGCTGCTGTATTTGCGGCAATGGCCATGGCTATGGCCTTCATGGCCTCATTACCGGCAAGGACCTGTTGCCGCATTATCTGCAGCATCTCGTCTTGACGGGCCTCCACCCTTGCCAGACGGACCTCAAAGGGGGTTTCTGTCGCAGGTGTACCGGTGGAGGGCTGGGTGGTGGAGGGCTGGGTGGTGGAGGGCTGGGTGGTGGCTGGCACCTGCGTGGGGCCCTCGTCCTGGGCACTGTCGTCCTCAAATATGCCGATGTCCGAGTCCCCTAGGTCGGAGTCATGGAGACATGGGTCATCCAGGCTCTCTGTCTCCGCAGGGGGTGAGGGGGGGCCAATGGGTGTTGGGCTGGGCGATCCCGAAAATTCTTCGGCCTCTCCAACCACCTCTGTGGACAGGACGTCCGTGGTGGCCGGCGGTACAGCTGGCACTGTCGCAGCAGGTGCCCCCTGCAGAGATGATGCCTTGCGTGGCACACTGGGAGTGGTCAGAGGACATTTTTTGGAGGAGGGGGTTGCAGTGTCCCTGGTCCCCTTGCTTGCACTGGATGTGCCTGGCCCCCTGTCCTGGGTTCCACCTTCCTCATCGGTGCCTGGGGGATAGAAGAGATGTAGGTCATCAGTGAGATTGCCAAATGGCATCTGTGATTTGTGGCAGTGTTATATCTTGATACATTCAGGCATGATTTCATTTCTGTTGTGTGGCATTTGGTGTACTGAGGGGACATGTTGGCAATGATTGCATGGCTGGTGGCAATGGATTGTCTAGGTGTGGGGGGGACATGGGCATGGATGGGTTTACAGATTTCACGCAGCATGCGTGTGGTGCAGGGGGTGGCAATCAATATTCTGTTGGTGAGTTGATGTTGCCTTGGGTATGGGAATTGCCTTGCCTATTCTGACTCCCACCTCACTTGTGTCACATCATGTTTTGTTATAGGTGGATGTGATGGTTCACTCACCTTCCTCTGTTGTAGTAGCTGCCCCATACTCCTGCTCTCCAATCCCCTCGATGGATTCTGGATCGATGAATCCACTTGCAATCTCCTCCCATGTGGTGAGCTTAACAGGGGAGTGTGTGCCACCGCCTGTCGCCATTGCGGCCCTCCGGTTCTCCGCAAGGATCTTCCGCACACGGAGGCGGAGGTCGTCCCAACGCTTTCTGCAATCCCGGACACTCCTTGGGGTAACCCCCACTGCTGTTACCCTCTGCGCAACCTCCTGCCACACCTGTTTTTTATGCTTTTGGGCCGCATGCTTCAGGTCCGTGCTTCGGATAATGTCAGCATGCTGTTGTAGGGTGTCCGCTAGTATTGTCAATTCTGCATCTGAGAAGCGCTGCTTCCTCTTCCTTTGTTTGCTTTGTTTGCTTTTTCCGGTGACCTTTGACATCCTGGTTCTGTTTTGGCACTCAACAACACGGGTGTAGTGGTAGTAATGGAGGATGGCAATGGATTGTGTTTTTAAAGATGGCAACACGGTAATACCATGGTGGTATTACCGTGCCGGTATTTACGGGTTAGTGTGAGACGGTAGCGCAATGGGCGGGCCCCGCGATGCCGGTATAGGGGGCTTGGAGGCCCTTTACCAACATGGCGGTTTTGCCACTACCGGCATGGGGGAATGCGCGTGCTCGCGCACTCGTAATGACCCGCTATTAGCGGGTTCATACGTGCACAGACCCGCTCATTCTGCCATGCCGGTAATGAACACGGTTTTACCGGCATACTCGTAATGAGGCCCAGTGTGTTTGGTGTACATGCAGCAATATATATATTACATAATTTATGGTTCACAGCACAGTGCGTACCAATGTGATTACTATAGAAAGTCATTGCATCATGAGGGAAATTTTCATCCTGCCACTCTAAGGTGCTTGCCATTGCTGTGTTACACAAAGACACATTATGCTTCTGTACTATTCCATACTGCAGCACCTGTGCAATTATTAGACAAAGTTTATGATCCTTACTACATTTTAGTGGCGTTCAGGTCTTAGCACTCTCCAGTCGTTATTCTGGCCGTTCTTTCTTTGTTCCCCTTTACAGTAGCAGTGCAGTAAGATTGGTGAAGGCAGACGTCACTTCTGTTGTTCATGCATTCCGTAATGGTGCCTTTCCTATACCTTTGACCTGTTTGCTTCATAAGTACACAATTTGCAAACCTACTCTATTTTCCCTGGCAATTCTTGCACGTGGTGCTGTTTGTCTATGTTCTTTGTGTTTGGTGATTGGTACAAATATATAAGAGAGCACCTGCCTTCCTCAGCAATTTGAATGCCACACGATCTCTGCAAACAGACGCATAGTCCGCGACTGCTGTTCGCATTAACATGGTGCCAGCAATTGCACTATGTTGCACAGTTCTTCTTTACAAACTAAGGGTATCCTGCTAAAAACCAATGACATTTTCTGACAAAAAAACGTTTTTAAAGGGACGTTATGGTTAAGTTCCACTAGTAAAAACCTATGCAATTCAATGGACAAACGTTGTTACAGGGACCTTATGGTTGCAGGTAAAACCGAAAAACCCCAGACATTCACCAGTTATGGTAAACTAAGCAACCATAACTCTCGCTACCCCTGTGCACTGTAAGGACTAACACCAATGACATCAAAGATGACATCACAAATGTCATTCATGACATGACTGATGACATCCCATGTGTGGCTCCCTCTTTTTTTGTTCAGTGACATATGTACACCGGGTGCTTTTCTTCACTGGGAGTCAGGAACTGAAAGTGGGAAAGGTGCTATATTTGTTGACCTTACTCTTCTCATATGCTCTGACACTACTTTTCTTAGCTTTGAGCCACATCATAAGATACATATACATAGGGGAAGAAGCAAGCCTGAAACACAGCAATCAGTTCTGTGCATAAACATAAGTGGTGAGGGTATGATATATTGGATGGCTTTGAACGCTCTGATGTTAAACTTCACCTCTGCCAAATACTCTTTCTTCTCCTCCCCTGCCTATCCAGTCCCTACCTGGTACTCTCCACTACTCCCATTTAGCTGGAAGGTTCAGCGTCATCTATGATTCTTCTCACACATTCTCTACTTTCATTTCCAAAACGGCAAAAGTGGCTTGTCTCATCCTCCTAAATATTAGGAAAATCAGGCAGGTACTTCCATTTGACAGCACCAAGTATCTCTTGATGACTCTGGTCTTCTCCTAACTGTACTACTGTGCCAGCATCATCTTTGGTCTCGACAACTATGCTTTCTGTCGTCTCGACAAGATTAACATGGCTACCAGGCAGGACTCCCTTTGAACTCCCTCAATTCACACCTAATTCCTCTTACCATCAACAGACTCGATCACTAACAATGCAAAAACAGGGCCAGATTACAGAAAATTCTCCTGGTTCACAAACCTACCCATGGTACAGCACCACTGTATCCATCCTCCTCTATCCATCTCGACAAGCCTTCTCATTTCTTACTCCATGTGCATGAAATTCTCTTCCACCGGACATCCAAGAAATAGTTCACATTGATATATTCAAAGCCAAATTGAAAACATACCTTCCCGCCTTTGATTTAAAATATCTCCTTTCTTCACTCACTCTAAAATTGTGCCCCCATTTTCTTTGCCCCCACTCTAAAATTTCTTCCATCATCGCCACTTTCCTAAAATATCTAGTTGTACCACCTACCTGTATTTAAAAATGTCTTATGTTGATTATACTTAATGTATGCTTTGTCCCCAGTGACTGTTCCACTTACTCCCCACTATAACCTGGTCACAATGTCACTTGCGCTCATCCCATTGTAAGTAGCTCACTGCTTCTAGTTAAATCTGTTATATTATCTATTGTATGTTCTTTTGCAATCAAAAGATCATTGGTCTTCCCTTTATGTAATTAAATCAACACAAACAAAAAATAAAACTCATCTTTTGAAACATATTTCTTCACTTGACATATTTCCATAAAAAATATTTGCTTCAAAAGCAGATATATTTAATTTTCAATGCATTGCAGGGAATTACCACATATTCAAGAACATTAAATCTGCTTACATCAAATACGAACATAGCCTCATCTAATTTCATTGTGCCTCCAAATATCGTCATCTCGAACCTTATGAAGTTAACATTTTAACAAACGGATGCAGGTTTCAGGCAGGGCTACCTAAAGGAAGTTTGGGGCCCAGGGCACAGACACCTTTGGGGGCCCACATCAAAGCAAATAAAAGAGGGGATCCAGAATCTCTGGTCATGTAATAAACAAAGGTTACACCTAATGGCCTCTTCATCCTTACTGGAATCAGAATAATAAACAAGTGACATTTCAGAAGTAACATCAGCTGTTAACAACCAGGGTACTTGTGTAATTGCATAGGCACAGGACACCGTTTAACATTAGCAGCCATGAGGATGGTATACCAGTCATAGTATGAATTCAGGAAACAGATTAGTAGCTAAATGAACATATACCTCAGTATAGACACAAAACTCAGATTATCAGCCTCACCAAAAACAAAATTGCAACAGCATGGCTATAGGAAGCATATCAGAAGCAATGTTAAAGGTACATAAACCATAGCATAGATAGTGGATACAGATAAGAAACTACCAGGAAGGTGCACATATTGTGAATGAGATTAGAAAAGGGAAATGGTTTTCAAGTGGTGTTACTGTCAATGCACAAAGAAACAAATACTGGTGGGTTGTGCAATATATCTATGGACAAAATTATTATATATAAAGCAACTCTATGGTCAGTTAAACTATCTGAAATGAGTTATGCATGAGTTAACCTTGTTCACTCATGCTCATGCTTACCTCCTCTCTGTTCAAATTGTATTGTCTCATCCTCCATGTTAATCCATCCATCACTTTTTTACATGCCAATTTTTCACTGGTTCTGCCATTGAAGGCGGGCACCCAACACACATCCTCACAATATGCAAAAATAAGTATAACACACCCTGCAGGGAATTAGACCAGGAAATAAGTTGCAAGGATAACAAACCTTATATAAAATAAAGTATGCAAGCAAAGAACTCTGCTGCCCGCGAGCGCTCTGCCAAAAAGTACACGGGCAACACATTATAAGAGGTAAAATCCTCAGCCACAATGTCATCAAATATAGTACAAAATCAGGGTGCAGATTGGAGGGGCCATATGGCACAGCCTGCTGTATAGGGGATGTCAGACTGCAATTGGCTGCTGCTTCCAAGTCAATCTCAGCTGCGCTCATCTCCATGGTAAAGGTCTGGACAAATATAACACATCCCTAAGTTTTAAGGCTAAACACCAGGAACTGAAAATGAGAGAATAATATTGAACATAATATCCTTGCATGAATGGGGGTACTTGGAGAAAATGGGTTAATATATTGGCATCCCTACCTCTACATTCAGGGCTTCATTGATACCGGGGTCCTGTTCCCAGGTGTCTCCCCCTGAGGGTTTGATCTGCTATTGATGTTCCCTGATGCCTCATGACACTGACAGACATGTTTTGAATCAAAGAGAATATATTGCTACACAGGATTAAGTCTATGGTGGGTGTTCTGGAATGGTCAGTAGGAGAGTGTCAGATGGGTATCAACATGAAAGAGAGTGGAGGGCCGGGGACTGGTGGGCCCTGGCCTGGCGGGGTGGGGGTTGAGAGGGCATGGGCAGTTTTGTGGAGATGGATGTGCACTTTGATCTCACACTCTGCAGAGAACACATTCTGGGGAAGTGATGCTAAGCACTTGCAAAAGTAACAGATTTGTCTTCCATCAGAACAAGGCTTGCACTGAGCTGGCAAAGAGGGGGGTGGCAGTGTCTTGGGCTCTCTGTGTGAGGTCCTGTGGATGGGAGAGCTGAGTTTTGCAGAGGGATGATTTTTGGAGCCTAGTAAAAAGATGGCATCTGTGTCAATGTAAAATGGCATCTATTTTCAGGCCTATGAGCTGCGTTATTGATATATTTCTGTGTTGTATCATAAGGGGATGCGCCATGGGGCTAGGTGTGTCTCCCCCCTTTGCTTACATACCATATATTTACCACGGGAGGGCTAGGGGGGGTGGGATTGGACCATCTCCTTCCCAACATTCCCCACTTTCGTTACTTCTAAAGTAACACATACCCTCCCCCAGTATTTCTACGTTCCCCAGCCCTTTTTACAGCTTCATCTCATGCAGGGGTAATTTTAATGGGAATCCATGCTCTACATAGACTTCTCAAACTTTCCCTCATCATGCATATTCTTCAGGAGTGCATGTCATGTAAATACATTCCCAATCCCAATTCAGGTCAACCAACACCTCTTTATAATACTCAAGATCTTGGGGCTGTTTGATGGTAGTATGGTGGTAATTGTCTACCTCACCCCCTGTATGACATATTGCCCCAATGCAGTATTTGGGCTCATCATTTTTCTTCCAGTTTGTACTTGGGCTTCCCTAGTATCATGAGGCACGCTATTATTAACTTTCTTATTGCCGATTGTCACAATCATCATCGCACTATTTTGCACTGCTTTGTGTGCCAGTCCTAACTGGCACACACAGAAGATCAGCAGGAACAACACAATGATGGGTACCAGCATCTTCATGATTGTCCCAAGCCATGAAGGTACCCAGCTGAATGCCATATTGAACCAGTCATTTTCTTGGATTCCACCTTCAAATCCAGTTCTTGTACTGCTGCAATCACATGTGATAGTGTCCCGTTTTCAGCGTCTGAAGAAGGTATGAATGTGCAACATGAACTCTCGATTTTCTTGCAAGCACCACCTTGAATAACTTGGAGAAGGTCCAGCCCATAACGATTTTGCATCATCATGAGTCAAAGGGCTCGCAATTCCACCTTGATGATGTTAAATCCCTCTTCAGTGTCATTCATCAGCTGGATGAGTTCCCATCGTACTATCTGAATCCATTTTACGTTCACTCTTGTTTGGACACTGGGCACAAGAGATGCAAAAAATGTCTCTGCTGAATTAAAGAGTTTGTATTCATCGGGAATCTGGGCAAGAAGGTCAGAGGACTATTGAGATAGGCAGTTAGAGGTGCGCTTCTTCCTGGACAGGTGATCACGTTGTTCTTCCTTAGGGAATATTCAAAAGATGGGGGATGTACTTCTGTCGGTCAGGTGCCCTGGGTCATTCTTGAGGCACTGCTCCCCCCTTTACATGCTCTTCTGATATCATCAGTAGTGCAGAGTGCAGTGTTGCAAACGTGCAATAGCCCGTCCATGATGGCGGGAGGTGCAAGTATGCCTGTTTGCGGCACTCCCAATAGTAGTCCATTAAGGCAGCAGTGCCTTTTTTGAAAATAAGGAATGATGAGGGTTCTGTTGCAGCATTTGGTGGAACCCATAGAGACCTTTCCTGCTCCATAGAAGCAAAGTTCATAATTTTCTACTTGTTGGTTTTTCAAGGGATGTGACCCATGTCAATTTCATGATATGCTCTGTCCATATTTGTGCACATGTTTTGTCCATCCATTCCAGCCTTTGATCTGACTGGCCATGCAGTCCCTCCCCTTTGCACATGTATATTGACTCTTGGTGTTTGTTTTCCACCCTCAATTGCCAGAATTGGCTCTTTGAAACATTTTGGTCCTTGCGATCCTTCTTTGCAGATCTTTTCATCCCATCGGAGGAGTGCCAGTTTTACTGTGCTTGCCTGGAAGGACATTTTTATTCTGCATAGTGCGAGGTGGATGAGACATTGGGCTTCTACTAAGGGGGCTTCTTGTGGCACTAAAATCTTGGCCGTACCAGAGGCATGAGGTATTAAGGAACACATGTAGCCACTTCCATTGGTAGTTCATTTTCCGGTTTCACTCATAACAGATTATTAACTGTTAGACTGCCCCGGATGACGGAAATCCACAACAGTGTCTAACCCCAACACATGATAGGCATTGTATCTGAGTTGACATGCTTGTCTTTTCTTTCTTTTATCACGCGAAAGAGAGTTCCTTTTCCCTTTTAAGCTTTTACACAGTGTATCGGTAATGCATAATGACCCTTGTACATTTGCGGGTTGCTGACTGTACATTGGGAATATACCAACCTCTACATTCACATTAGTATGTGTGGTGTCTTGTCTGCTTGCCATAGTGGAAGAAGAGGGAACAAGTTTCAAATTGGAGACTGGGGTGTGGAATACATTGTAGATTTCATCAGGCAATGAGGAAGATGTTGTGGTAGGTAGTGAGGTAACTTGTGAAATGTTAACACGGTGGGTGGTGGCAGCATGCAATGTAATACTTTCAACGTGCTTTCAGTTTCATTGTCCAAAAACAATTCAATTTGTGAGGTTAGTTTGGTGACATTCTAAAACATAGTCGTTAAATTCAGGGATGTATTTCTGCCACCGTTCCATATCACCCACTCACCCCCTTCTTTTATATGGGGCCCGAAGATATAGGATGCTGTCCAATACGTCCCCAAAATCAGGATAGTTATCATAAAAACAATTGAAACAAAATTGAGGGCACACTCATACTTATATGCATGTAGGGAGCTTATCCTATTCCTACTGCTATCTGACTCTTTTATTAGGTGATGTCGACTCCATCATCAGGGCACCTAAAAGATAAAACGGGGTGGGTGTTAATTCAGTTATTAATGGGACAAGATATAGAGGTGAGTTGGAGTTGGCAGTTTATGTGAGAAAGAGAGAGAGAGTGAGAACGAGAGAGAGAGAGACAGCGAGAGAGGGAGAGAGAGAGACAGAGAGAGAGAGAGAGAGAGAGAGCACTGCATTTCCCATGTACAACCTCTTTGTCATTGTTATGCTACTTATCACTCTTATTATTTCCATTTTTAACCTGTATTTTTTACTTTCACGACCCCTCTAAGGTACTGCAATGTTTGTTTGATTATTATGTGATATGCTGTTGTATGCTTTCCTGACATCTGAGAGGTGGATCCAGTACCGTAGCCCTTTCATTTTTGCAGCCAGGGGGTACAGTAGATCACCTCGTAAGGCCTGTGGAATCTCGGGGAGATCCATTTTCTCACAACTCTCTGCACATACACTAATTCTCCTGGCACATGTGTTGCTGGCCAGGCTATCTGCCGCTGAAGTTCTTGTGTCAGTTTTACTTTCTCTTGTAAATGGTTGTGCAATTTGTTTGGCAATACATCTTACTGCCCGCGTAAACTGAGTGAGGTATTCTTCAAACTCTTCCCTTAGGACAGTTGCTGATCTATGTGCATCAGACATTCTTCTCACTTCTGACAATGGCATTTGCTTGCGTCGACCAGTTACTATCTTGTGGGGGGACAGGTGGTGGTCTTTGTTAGGTTGTGTACATGAATGAAAAAGGGCCAAAGGTAAGCAGTGCACCAAGTTCTTTTTTAAGGAGTGGCACACTTTAGACAACCTACTCTTAAGGAGGCTGTTGATTTTCTCAACCAATCCATTTGCTTGTGGGCGGTAAATTGAGCACATTTTGGGTTTTATTCCTAGCAGTGAAGTCACCTCCTTGAACAAATCATTTACAAAGTGTGTTCTGTTGTCAGAACGTATGAAATCACATATCCCCAATGGGGGAACACCTCTCTTACAAGAAATTTGGCTGCCCACTTCACGTCTGTGTGAGCACAGGGCCCTGCCTCCACCCATTGTGAAAAGGGACACACCACCACAATTAAGTATCTGTCTCCGTTGCATCTTCCTCCCATGTCTACGTAATCTATGTGCAGATCGTGGAAGTGTCCTACAGGTGGGGTAATGTTCCCCTTAGTATTCTGAGAGTCATCCCTGAATTGAATACTTAGCATGTTGTGCATTCTATTACCATTTTGTTAAGGTACTCCTGGAGGTTTGGGATAAACCAATCTTCCTGGAGATCGGCGGAAATGTGTTGTTTAGAAGTATCTGCTGGAAAGTACAATTGGTCGAATGCCACACACAATAGTTCTACAGGTGTTACTACTTTCCCTGTTATGTTCTCTCTTCACAATAGGTCAGTAGGGGACTGTGTGCACCTTCGTTTGGTCCATAATTTTTGCTCTGTGGGTGGGGCTCTTTTTTTAATATGATTATTTGGGCAATGGGTAATCAGTTGCATCCTTCTACCTTGGATTCTTCTTGTTTGTTTATCAAAATACATTATGTGTGCATTGGTATGGGAAGATGCACAGCTTCTTTTGCAGCTGCGTCCACAACTGCATTTCATTATGGGTATGTCTTGACATTTTACTAGGGCCAAAACAGAGGGTTCTGTAAGTGCCTCAATCAATTTGTTCAGTCATTCTGCATGTTTTACTGGGGACCCATCAGCTCTCCTGAACCCCTCCTTCTCCATTTGGATAGTCAAGCATGTACCGCAGTGTCACGTATGTGGAATGTGAATATATGGTTACTGTACACCCCTTGGCTACATGGAGTGCTTCAATTAATGCCACTAGCTTGGCGCCTTGGGCGGATTAATGCATGGGCACACTTTTTTTATCCAGCACCTCAAATTCCCCATCTTCCAATCTAACTACTGCTGCTCTGGCATGTTTTTCACCCGTTTCTTGGCAAATGGACATAGATCCAATTACGTAGAACACTTCTCCTTCCTGTATTGCATTTTTCCTAGCTTTAGAAATGTCATCTCATTCTCCCTCATACGTGGCACAATCATGCTCTTGCATATCTTTCACGTTCATGGCTTTGTAAGGAACGTGGCTGGGTTCACTGTTTTGCTACGCACCACATGAATATTGGGGCTTGACAGAATTATATCATATGCTGATGCCCTTTTTGTGGTGAGAGTGGATTTTGACCTTTCAAGTATGGCAAATAGGGAGTGTTCAACGTACATGGTGACCGCACCCCATGACAATTGTTGAGCTCTTTTCGATAGCAAAGATAGTAGCTGCAAGAGCAAATTTGCACGCAAAGTTACCTTGCATTACCGAGTCAAGTGTGCCAATGTAGTATGCCAGTGGTTTGTGGCCCATGGAAGTTTTTTAGTGCTAATACAGCGGTCATGAGAGTCCCAGTGGAGTGCGAGAACAGGTAAAATTCCCATTTGTAATCAGGTGTGGCTAGTACTGGGACCATGCTGATCAATTTTTTTAGGATCTCAAATGGACTTTGCATTTCTGCTGTCGACTTTATGTGTGTCTTGTCTTTCTGTGCTTCTCGTAGGCCTTGCAAAATGGGGCTTGTGTATGCTGCATAATCTAATATCCAGGCCCTAGTGTAGTTTCAGATTCTGAGGATCTTCTGCATATCCTTAACTGTGTGGGGTCTGGCTGAGGCGCCTACTGTAGCAGCCCTGTTGCGTATTATTCTCTTAACATCTTTTGAAATTAGTTGGCCCAAGTACAGGACCTCAGTCAGACGGTACTGCCATTTTTTTTCTTGTCTACCTTATACCGCTTCTGGGTGAGGAACTGGAGGAGGACAACAGATTCTCTTCAACAACTTTCTTCACTCTCACTTCAGACCAGGAGTTTGTCTACATACTGAATAATGGTACTTGCGACTTGAATATTGCCATGATCTTTTTGCAATATCCTGTTGAATTTGCTTGGGCTCTCGCAGTGCCCTTGGGGCAGCCAGCGGTGTTCATACCTTCTCCCACGTAGTGTAAATGCTGTCAGGTATTGGGAGTCTGGATCAAGGGGCACTGAATAGAACGTGTTTTTTCAAATCAACCTCATTAAAGTGAGTGGCCTGCTTTGGAATGCTACACAAAATGGAAGCAGGGTTTGGGACAAGAGGAAATTCTTTTTGGACTATATCATTTGGTGGGTGAAGGTTCTGGATCATACGCCACAACCCCCCAGTTGCTTTCTTAATGGAAGACAAGGCTGTGATGCATGGTCAATTTTAGGGGACAATTATCCCTTGCTGAAGTAGTGCACTTAGTGTTTCTTGAATCCATTCCTTTGCCTTCCTGGAAAGCGAGTATTGTTCGACCCTGGGTAATCTTGACAGGGTTCACTTCCCCCAATAATCCAACATCATGGGGGTTCATGGTCCATAAGTGAGGGGGAGCTTGTTGCATATATGTGTCAAAGTAGGAATTTTGCGACAGCCATGAGGGGTCCTGACAACTTTCTGTATTGTACCATCACTTCACAGGGAATGCTAATTTCTAGAATAAATTCCCCATCATTGTCATCATCATTGAACAGTTCCTCATCGGTTAAGTCATGCAATGGCATGTTTGGGTCACTGCACAATGGTATCAGGTAATAATATCCCTATATATATGGTCGCCATATATAATGTTGCCGGGAAAAGGTTGTGGCGACATTATATAGGTGACCATATATATAGGGACAGGGGCAGCGGGGGTTGTGGGGGTATCCCCCGCTCCCCATGAAAAATAAAAAAAGGCTTTTGGGGTTGCAGGGGTGTACCCTGCATGTTCCATGTAATAATGTCCCCATCAAAAAATGGCCCTTTTTCGGTGATATTTTTGCATGGCAATATTTTTGAGGGGACATTATTACATGGAACCTGCACAATACTGTGTGCCATTCGCATCCATGCATGTCCATCCCTTTTGCCACTATTCCTTTTGCACACACCTGTACTCCTTCTAAATAAAGTGACAATATTGTGCCAGTAACCATTTTGGGGGCAGCTACAGGGTGGAACACAACATAAGAGGGCGCTCTCCAATCATTTCAGGTGAGTTCAGGCACTGCCCTAGCCAAGACCCTGATCACATACACAAACATGTTGAGATTTACAGGTACCTCCCTCACCTTCAGTTCATTGCCCATGGTGTGTATCAATAGCATTGCTCTGAGGGGACATATTCCTGGGGTGGAGTAAACAATTCCTCTGTCAGTGAAGGATATGGCCATGTTTAACTTGCTGAGCAATTCTCGTACCAAAAAATTAACAGGGGAGCTTTCATAGCGGAGTAGGGGTGCTCGCACTGTTTTTCCCCTTATCTTCACATCCACATCTTCTGTACAAGGAACCCTGACTAAAGCCCCAGAGAACCCTGCATTTTGAGACTCTGCACAGATAAAGGAAAATCACCTTCACATATGCATGATTTCTCAGCCCCCGAATACACCATAAAGATGAACTGTTTATTTCCTATCTCTTCTCCCACTAGTGGTTACTCGTCTGGATTTAAGGTAGTGCATAGGTCTGGACATGGAACAGCTCTCTATGGGTTGTCCTAGTCGGGGTGAGTGTTTGTCCCGGGGCAAGAGAACATATTTTCACTGAGCACACACGCCCCTTGATAGGGTGCTGGTGCGCCGTTTGGGGTGGTGGCGAGAGGATTGTTGTGATGGTGGGCCATCTGGTTGGGGTGAGTTTGCTGTGGTTGCATTGTATGTGGGGGGTGATGGAGTGTATTGTAGCCAGGTGGTGGAGGGGACTGATGTGCATGTTGCAGAGGTTGCTCGTAAGCCCCTTGTGGGAGGCCGTGTGGGCTCCCCGGGTGGGGGAGTCCACATTGAAGTGGGCTGTAATAGGGTTGGTTATATTGATAGTTTCCTCCTTGTCTGCTGTGTGATTCATGTGAGAATTGGATCCACCTCCCGCACGATCAGAATTGCGCTGGATTCCCTCCTCTTGGACTTGCCCCCGTATCCCTCTCCTCTCTGTCCCCAGAGCCCACCTTGTCCTCTTCCAATCCTTCCTTGCCACTGGGGTCCCATGTACTGCTGTTTCCCTCCCCACTGCTCCTGCCCGTGGTCTGTCAACACTGCAGCCATCCTTGCCTGTGTTGTTACAGAAACAGCTCCCTCCTCCCCTGGCTGCTCGGAGGGCAGAGCTCTGTGACTGCAGCGATCTTCACCAATTTCGTCTGTACTAGTTTCAATTCTTAAGCTAATCTCCTCTGAATTGGTTCCTTCTTTCTCTCTTTGACCCTCCTACAGTGGTGTACTATTATGCACTGAATCTCATTCCAGCCCTTGGCTTCTATCCCTGTATCAAGGGCCTTCTGTACTTCCTTTGGGAGGCCATGCTTAATTATGAATTAAAATAGGGAGGTAAACTGGTTCCACTCGGTGCCCGTCTCCGCGTGCCACATCTCCTGCACATGAAGAATGAACTGTGCAGCATCTTCCCCATCCCCATAGTGTACTGCATTATGGAATGCAAATCGGGGGTATCGGGGAAGGTTCTTCGCAGAGCATCCCATAGTTGAGCCCGAACATTATTGAATGATGCCCCATCTTGAGTATCGTTACTTATTGTCACCCCCGGAAACCCTGCTTTTCGCCCACACTGTGTCAGCTTGATCTCCTATTGCTGGTACCAGGAGGCTCTTGATATCTCTTATAGCCAGAGGGACTCCGGCTGTGTTTTTCTCAAAGGCATAGATCAATTTTCCTGCGCCCACCATGAGTAGGGGAATGGACTTGGGGGTTTATTTCATTCCTCACCGAGGCTACAGTGTCATACTCAAACTATCAGCCTCCCCCTCTCATTCTTTTGTACAGCCAGTATTGGTGCACTGTCTATCCTGAAGATGAAGTCTCCTGATTTCCATTCATCTTCGGGGATGGGAGCGGTACCTCGCAGGTGTTGGGGCCCTCCCTCAGAAACTTGCGCTGCTTCGCATACAGCTCATAATTGGGCCAATTTGGTATGGGTCGTGGTCATTGCTACCTGAAGATGTTGGGTGCTTACCCCAGTGTGAGTGGGGGTGATGGTCAATGGGTCATACAGGGGTGGTGGGGCTGTACCTGGGGTAATGGGCATAGTGCCCTCTGATATATACATTCGGTCTGTATAACAATCCGCCACCCTTGTGAGCAATGGGTATATTTTCTTGGGTTGCTCCTCCCCCTCCTCCTTTTCTGCTTCAGTTCCACTACTTACTGCATGCCTTTCTGACCCTTTTCCTCTCTTGTTTGTGGTAGGTGTTTCTTCGAACATCCTCCATAAATCTAACACATGCCTTCTGTTTTTGAGCTGTTTCCCTTTGTAATACGCTGTCAAATACGTGGATAGGTGCTCTAATGTCCCCTTTTATATAAAAGGCCCATCTTCCCGCCAAGCATGTGATAGCCCATCCCCTTTTGTTTCATTTACCCATTGGCTGTTATACTTTTTAATTTGCTCACTATACAGGGGGAGATGCTTACAAATATGTGATAGTGGAGTATCCATCCTCATGACCAACATACCCTTTTCCCTTTTTGGGAATGGGTCCCCAGTGCTCGTAGGGCCTTATCTTTCCTTCACCCCCTCTGCTATACCTGAGTCCTGCTTTCTGGGACAGTCAATAACATCTTAGAACCTTTGTCTTAAATGTCACAATACACTGTAAAATTACATACGAAGAACATAGAACATCTTAAAAACCAACAAAAACAAACCAAGAACAATGAACAAAAAATATATACCCGCCCCCCCTTTCATATTCACTTCTTCACTCACTCAGCACTCGCATCACCTCTGCCACCCCCCTCCCCGGGCCTTCCTCCACATATTAAAAAGCCACTGAAAATAAGAAACTAAAATAACAATCTAAAACAACAACCACTACTGATTCCCGAGCCCTCTAAATATATGGGGCTCCTACTTTTGTCTCCATATGTATCCAATGCACTGGTTGGTACAGTGCACCAAGGCACCACCTTCCACCCCCTTTCGGAGCTATGTTCCTGTATCTCCTCTGTGTCTTCTCCTTATTACTCTATCAAAAACGAATGGCCATAATAAAGGAAAAAAGCGCTTTACTCCAAACAGTCACACAATGCATTCACATTCAACCCTTTGCGTGTTCCCTTCAATCATACTTACTTATTCCCCTCATTCCCTCATTTGTTTTTCCTTGAAATTTATACTCACGTGCCTATGTTCTTCCAAAAGCCTCCGTTCGCTGTCTATCCACAACATCTTGGCCTCTCCGTAGGACTGCACCCGGCTCAGGCAAGCAGCTGGGTTTTCGGAAAAAGCCGGAACCCACAAGAATCTTTCTCTTCTGCGTTTTTGGGGACTGGTCAGCCGCATGTGGGGGTGGCCTTCCCGGAGAAGCTGGGAGTCTCGAGGAAATCACGCTTAGGTGTCACCAAATGTAGGTGGGCACCCAACACGCATCCTCACAATATGCAAAAATAAGGATAACACACCCCGTCAGGGAATGAGACCAGGAAATAAGTTGCAAGATTAACAAAATTTATATAAAATAAAGTATGCTCTTCCAAAAAGTACACAGGCAGCACATTATGAGAGGTACAATCATCAGCAAATATGTCATCATATATAGTATAAAATGAGGCTGCAGATTGGGGGGGGGGCTTATGGCACAGCCTGCTCTGCAGGGGATGACAGGCTGCAATTGGCTGCTGCTTGTAACGCTCACCTGATTCCCGCAGAGGCGCCGGTCTTGACTGGGTGAATGCCGTATCTTCAAAGGTGATGTGTAACACACGGTTGGCTCTTTGGGCTGGACCTCTGTGCACTGTATGTCTGACTCGAAGAGTAAGATGTCTGCAGATAGAAAATATGGGATTAATGAACTGGGGTTATTGGGTGCCTCTCTCCTCTTCCCTTTCTCTTCTCCTGTAGAACCCCAAAGGTTAACGCCCTCACCTTAGGTAAGTGAACGCCGAGCTCTCCATCTGCCTCGGGGTAGGGTGCCGTAACCAGTTCCTTCACTGGATAAGGGTGCAGGCCTCTTGACCTCAGAGGACTGCTGTCCGTCGTTAACTGCACGAACGGTAAGTTCTGGGCGCTTCAAATGTCTTAAAAGTCTTTTGTAATGATATCTCTTGTTTTGCAGAGTTCCGGCGATGGCGGATGGCGGGCTGATGAGAGTTGAGGATCGAACCCGCGTGAGGAATAGAAGCGCCGGGAAGCACGTAGGTAAGCGCTTGTAGCCTGCTTCACGATGCGCACTAACTGTCCCTTTTATCTTGCAGGTACAAGTTCGGAGCTTTAGAGAAGCTGAAGGGTGCTGGAATACCCACTGGATTCGGCGTGGAAGGAGTAATGGCACGTGAGTAATAAAGTTGCCCAATGTCTTTAAACGCACCTTCTTTTGTCTTTCAGATGCGGGATGCAGCGCCGAAGGCCTCCGGAGCGTGCGAAGAGCTGGTAAGCTTTTGTCTTTCAGATGCCGGAATGCAGTGCGAAGACCTCCGGAACATGCGAAGAGTAGGTAAGCCTTTGTCTTTCAGATGCCGGAATGCAGCGCGAGGCGTTGGTGACAGCCGATGGACCAGGTAAGAGATGCGCTGCCACTGAAGACCGTAGTGCTAACCTGTTCTTTCTTTGTCTTTACAGGTGCTGCTGAAGACTGGATTCCAGGATGGTAAGCCTTTGTTTCCTTAGGCCCAGGATCAGAAGCAGAAAACACGATGAGCGTTCTGCTGCAGAGAATGCAGAATAACGCAAAGCAAGATTCATCCATCGGGTGTGGTTTAAATAGCCTCCTGTAGTGCTTAGGTGTCTCCTTCCACAGCCACACCTAGGTAAGAAAAGAGTTCCTGCTTTCCAGAAGATTTCCAGTGTTCTGAACCTAGGGAGTGGCTCCTGCCCCACCCAACAGGAAAAGTAGTCCCAAACAGAAGAGGATCAGGGGTTCAACTGGCAGGTAAGTAAGCAGCATGGTCTGCTGCAGGTAAGTCCACCCAAGCATTATGAGCCCGGCGCTTCCAGCGCTGGGACTGGGCATCTTTATGAGCCTGGTGCCACTGGCGCCAGGACAGGGTCCAAAAGGTCCCAATTGGGACTGGCTGGCACTCGGAACTGGGGTTATGGATCTGCTTCCAAGGGAGTCAGGCAAGTCCTGATCTTTTGGAAGCAGAGATCATGACAGCACCCCCCCCTCAAGGCCCCTCTCAAACCGGGCTTCTCCGGGGGTTTGGGCTTGTTAGGAAATGTTCGATGAAATCTTTTGATTAGACAAGGCGCGTGGATATATTCTGCAGGTTCCCAGGATCTTTCTTGGGGACCGTAGCCTTTCCAGTCAATCAGGTAAAATAGTTTAGATTTGGAGATCTTGGAATCCAGGATGCTTTTGACTTCAAACTCGAGTTCTCCATCAACTAGAATAGGTTTTGGAGATGTAGTTAGTCGGGTTTGAGGTTGCACGGGTTTTAATAGAGAGACGTGGAAGACCGGATGTATCTTCATGTGAGGGGGCAAGTCCAACTTGACCGCTACTGGATTTACTATGGTAGTGATGGAATAGGAACCAAGGTATCTTGGGTTGAATGTGCGTGGTCCTTTCAGAGGTAGATATTTGGTGGATAACCAGACTTGATCTCCTACTTGATATTGGGGGGCTTCCTTCCGATGTTGGTCTGCTCCTTTCTTGTATTGTTCTTTAGCCCTTTGAAGGTGAGAAACGGCTTCCTTAAAGGCTTGGGTGATTGTAGAATGCAGGTGATCTACTGCTGGTGTTCCAAGATCTTGGAGTGGATCCAACTCCGAGGTTCGAGGGTGACTACCGTATAAAAGAAAAAACGGGGTCTTCCCAGTTCCCGAGTGGACAGAGTTATTGTAGGCATATTCGGCTATCCAAAGGATATCTTTCCAAGTTTTTTCAGTTTGTTGTAGCATGCAGCGCCAATACTGTTCCAGAGTTTGATTGGTCCTCTCGGTTTGTCCGTCGGTTTGAGGGTGGTGGCTGGTCGAAAGTCTCACATCAATTTGAGCTGACCGACAGCAACTTCGCCAAAAATGAGAAATAAATTGACTACCTCGATCCGAAATTAGAACTGAAGGAAAACCGTGCAGTCGGACGATGTTTTCGAGAAATTCTCAGGCCAGAGTTGCTGCTGTTGGTAAGCCTTTGAGTGGAATGAAATGGGCCATCTTGGAGAATAGGTCCACGATTACTAGGATCGTGTTGTATCCGGAGCATGGAGGTAGATCGGTGATGAAGTCCATAGAAAGCGTATGCCAAGGGCGAGGCGGGATGTCAATAGGGCGTAAGAGGCCGGCTGGTTTTTCCTTTTGACTCTTGTTTTGGGCGCATACTCCACAGGACATTATAAAGTCTCTGATATCTTTTTTCCAAGACGGCCACCAGAAGTAGCGCTTGATCTTTTCCGAGGTCTTGGTCATACCGGGATGTCCTTCCATTAAAGAATCGTCATAACATGAGATTACCTTTTTCTGTAAATCTGTGCTGGGCAGGTATAACCGTTCTTGGAAATATAATAGGTTGTCCTTCACCGTAAAGTCCTTTCCCTGCAGATGCCAATTCTGTATGTCTGCTGGAGTTACCAGTAGCCTGGCTTTATCCTTAACTTCCTCTATGGATTGTGTGGCGATTACACCTAGAATTCTTTGTTCTGGAATGATAGGTACAGGTTTAGGATTGATCAAATGTTCTTCCACTCCCATCCGAGAAAGGGCATCAGCTTTACCGTTTTTTGTACCAGGTCGATAGGTAATTATGAAGTCAAACTCGGCAAAGAATAGTGCCCAGCGGAGTTGCCTAGAGGATTGAGCTTTTGCGGTTTTCAAATATTGCAGGTTTCGGTGATCTGTAATCACAGTAACGGTGTGTCGGGCCACCAGAAGATAATGCCACCAAGCCTTAAAGGCGGACTTGATAGCTAGAAGTTCCTTATCAGTAATAGTGTAATTGATTTCAGGAGGCGAGAATTTGCGGGACCAAAATGCCACGGGATGCAACTGATTGGTTACTGGGTCCTTTTGTGATAGAACTGCCCCCATGGCAAGGCTCGAAGCATCAGTTTCAACGATGTAGGGGAGTTCTGGGCGAGGATGTTTTAAGATCGGTGCAGAGATAAATCTAGTCTTCAAATTCTGGAAAGCTTGTTCCGCCTCGGTAGACCATTCAAAACGTTTGTTTTTCTTTAAAAAGGCGGTGATGGGCTGGACTATTCGAGAGAATTCGGGGATAAACCTGTGGTAAAAGTTAGCGAAGCCTAACATGCTTTGAACACCTTTTACGGAGGATGGCGATGGCCATTTGAGAATTGCATTGACCTTCTATGAATCCATACGCACTCCGCTAGGTGATAATATGAATCCCAAGAATTCAACTTCAGTCACGTTGAAAACACATTTTTCCAACTTAGCGAAAAGTTTGTGTTGACGCAATCTCTCGAGGACCATTTTCACGTGTTTCCGATGTTCAGTTTCCGATGAAGAATAAACGAGGATGTCGTCAATGTAAACAACAACATACACATCTATGAGCTCTCTGAGGACATTGTTCATAAAATATTGAAAGGCGGCCGGGGCATTGCAAAGTCCGAAGGGCATGACCTGATATTCAAATAGCCCATACTTGGTGCGGAAGGCCGTCTTCCATTCATCGCCCTCTTTTACTCGTACCAAGTGGTAGGCTCCTCTAAGATCCAGCTTTGTATATATGCATGCTTTTCTGACTTGGTCCAGGAGTTCAGGGATCAAAGGTAACGGATATCTATTCTTAACGGTGATCTGGTTCAGGGCGCGATAATCTATACAAGTTCTAAGGTCCCCTTCTTTTTTTGGAACGAAGAACAAAGCTGAGGAAGCAGGGGACTTGGAAGGACGAATAAACCCATTCGCTAGGTATTGATCCAGGTATTGTCGGAGGTGAAGATTCTCAGGCTCGGTGAGGGCATAAATTCTACTACAAGGAGGAGTAGATCCAGGTATCAGGTCTATCTGGCAGTCATAAGACCTATGAGGAGGTAGAGAGTTAGCCTGATCCTTCCGGAAAACATCTTGGAATTCTAGGTATTCAGGAGGTAACTGGGGAGCCTCCGAGGAAATTGCTGCCAGTGCAACACCAGGTCGAGGGTGACAAGTAGAGACACATTCTGGAAACTGAACCGTTCTTGCTCGCCAATCGATCTGAGGATTGTGCTTCTCTAACCAAGGAATTCCTAGAATAATCTGGAACTGAGGGGCCTTGATCACATCGAACACGATCTTCTCATGGTGTCCATCTTGACTTACTAGCGTCACTTCTTGGGTGGTATGCGTTACTGGTCCGGAGGCTATCTCCATACCATCCACCGTAGTAATGACGTCCTTTACAGCCTTTGGACAAAGAGTCAGATTCATCCTCAAAACCATTTCATGATCCACATAATTGCCAATGGCACCGCTGTCGACGTAAGCTTCAATCGCATGTAATCGATCCGGATGTTCAGGGCTAATAAGGACCATAGGTATCACGAAATGCGAGGTCACGGAACTGGTTTTAACGCTCGGCAAGAGGACCTCTATTCTTGTCGGGCGAGGTCGTTTCCCTGCTCAGAGTTTGTGACCCTGGTAACTGCAGCTCCTACTGCCTTCTTGGCTGGTTTCACCGGACAGTCTCGAAGAAAGTGCCCCGAGTTTCCGCAATAGAGGCATAATTGCAGCTGTTTTCTCCTTTCCCGCTCCTTTTGTGTTAGTGGTCCTTTCAGGCCCCCTATTTGCATGGGTTCCCCGGAGTCTACTCATTTGGTAGGAGTTGGTGGTTTGGAAAATACTCGAGCATCAAACTTGGAACGATCGGCCTTCCTGTTCTGCAGTCTGTGGTCAATTTGAACGACTAAGTCAATATAGTCCGAACAGTCTTGCGGGGGATTCACTACTTGGGCTAACACATCTTTGAGCTCTCCACGTAGACCTCTATAAAACAGCGTAATCCTTTTGTCCTCAGGCCATCGAGTTTCCACTATCAGTCTGTTGAAAGACGCAATGTAAGCCAAAAGGTCTTGATTACCCTGTCGCAATGAAAGGAGCTCATTGTCCAAGGCCTGCCCCTGTGAATGTCTTGCAAACAGTTTTTCCATACTGAGCTGAAAAGCTTGAAAATCATGGAGAACCGGATCATCTTGATTAACTAGAGGGATCGACCAGTCTGCCGCATTGCCACTAAGGTACGAAAGCACAAAAGCTACCTTAGCTTGATCAGTTGGAAAGGCTGCTGGCCGGCATAAGAAGTGCAACCGGCACTGATTAATGAATACTGCAAACCTCTTTGGGTCACCAGAAAATCGTTCGGGCGGAACCAGAGGTACATTCCCAGGTAGGTTGATCTGCACTGGGTTCGTAGAGGATGTTGAAGGAAGATTTGCCTCTGATGCGGGTAACGGAGTTTGTCCGGCTTGTGACTGTAGCAATTGTCTAGCGAGATCGTCTGTTCGCTCCTTGGAAATAATCAGTTCCCTTCTTAGAGCATTCGTTTCCTGACGGGCTGCATGCACTTCTGCTCTTAGTTCCCCAAGTAACTGGGCTAGTTGGTCGGTATCCGAGGTTTCCATAGCGCCTGGGTGGGAGTTTTGCGGTTGGCTTTGCGTTCTGTAACGCTCACCTGATTCCTGCAGAGGCGCCGGTCTTGACTGGGTGAATGCCGTATCTTCAAAGGTGATGTGTAACACACGGTTGGCTCTTTGGGCTGGACCTCTGTGCACTGTATGTCTGACTCGAAGAGTAAGATGTCTGCAGATAGAAAATATGGGATTAATGAATTGGGGTTATTGGGTGCCTCTCTCCTCTTCCCTTTCTCTTCTCCTGTAGAACCCCAAAGGTTAACGCCCTCACCTTAGGTAAGTGAACGCCGAGCTCTCCATCTGCCTCAGGGCAGGGTGCCGTAACCAGTTCCTTCACTGGATAAGGGTGCAGGCCTCTTGACCTCAGAGGACTGCTGTCCGTCGTTAACTGCACGAACGGTAAGTTCTGGGCGCTTCAAATGTCTTAAAAGTCTTTTGTAATGATATCTCTTGTTTTGCAGAGTTCCGGCGATGGCGGATGGCGGGCTGATGAGAGTTGAGGATCGAACCCGCGTGAGGAATAGAAGCGCCTGGAAGCACGTAGGTAAGCGCTTGTAGCCTGCTTCACGATGCGCACTAACTGTCCCTTTTATCATGCAGGTACAAGTTCGGAGCTTTAGAGAAGCTGAAGGGTGCTGGAATACCCACTGGATTCGGCGTGGAAGGAGTAATGGCACGTGAGTAATAAAGTTGCCCAATGCCTTTAAACGCACCTTCTTTTGTCTTTCAGATGCGGGATGCAGCGCCGAAGGCCTCCGGAGCGTGCGAAGATCTGGTAAGCTTTTGTCTTTCAGATGCCGGAATGCAGTGCGAACACCTCCGGAACATGCGAAGAGTAGGTAAGCCTTTGTCTTTCAGATGCCGGAATGCAGCGCGAGGCGTTGGTGACAGCCGATGGACCAGGTAAGAGATGCGCTGCCACTGAAGACCGTAGTGCTAACCTGTTCTTTCTTTGTCTTTACAGGTGCTGCTGAAGACTGGATTCCAGGATGGTAAGCCTTTGTTTCCTTAGGCCCAGGATCAGAAGCAGAAGACACGATGAGCGTTCTGCTGCAGAGAATGCAGAATAACGCAAAGCAAGATTCATCCATCGGGTGTGGTTTAAATAGCCTCCTGTAGTGCTTAGGTGTCTCCTTCCACAGCCATGCCTAGGTAAGAAAAGAGTTCCTGCTTTCCAGAAGAGTTCCAGTGTTCTGAACCTAGGGAGTGGCTCCTGCCCCACCCAACAGGAAAAGTAGTCCCAAACAGAAGAGGATCAGGGGTTCAACTGGCAGGTAAGTAAGCAGCATGGTCTGCTGCAGGTAAGTCCACCCAAGCATTATGAGCCCGGCGCTTCCAGCGCTGGGACTGGGCATCTTTATGAGCCTGGTGCCACTGGCGCCAGGACAGGGTCCAAAAGGTCCCAATTGGGACTGGCTGGCACTCAGAACCGGGGTTATGGGTCTGCTTCCAAGGGAGTCGGGCAAGTCCTGATCTTTTGGAAGCAGAGATCATGACACTGCTTCCCAGTTGATCTGGTGGCATGTGGGTCAGCTGGGCTCATCTCCGCGGTGATGGTCAGGACAAATATGACACATCCCTAACAGTCTAAGCTAAACAACAGGAACTGATAGTGAGAGAATAATGGCGAACATAATATCCTTGCATGAATGGGGGTACTTAGAGAAAATGGGTTAATATATTGACATTCCAACCTCTACATTCAGGGCTTCATTGATACTGTGGTTCTGCTCCCAGGTGTCTCCCCTTGGGGGTTTGATTTACTATTTATGTTCCCTGATGACTCATGACACTGACACAGGTTTTGATTTGAAAAAAAATGTATTGCTACACACAATTAATATATGGTGGGTGTTCTGAAATGGTCAGTACACACACACGGCATGCACTTCAGTGAGTACAGGAAGCATTACATGATTAATTGTCATCAATGGGATACACTTGTCATCAACAGGTAGGCAGCAAATTATCATCAATCCGAGTAGCTTGATCACTCCCCTCCTCGCTAAAGCCACAGCCCCTGCGGCTATCCAACAAACCCCGGAAATCACCAGGTTCCACTTCAAAGAGATCACGGAATCGGACGTATTCTCAATCACAAAAAAACTCAAATCCTCCAAATGCAAAGGGGATGTCTGCCCTGCTTCAATCATTAAGGATTGCACAGATGTCCTAGTACCCTTCATCAACAACTTCAAAAATGCCTCCTTCACCTCAGGAGTTGTGCCATCCACACTCAAGGAAGCATGGGTACATCGACTCCTAAAAGAAATCTCACTGGACCCCACAGTACCCAAAAACTACAGACCCATAACGACAGCCCTCTTCCTACTGAAAATATTGGATAGAGCTGTGTATTTGTAGGTTCAACACTTCCTAGAAACCCACCACATTTTAGGTCTACAACAATAAGGATTCCGACCCAGCCATGGGACCAAATCTGCACTACTAGATTTAAAAAACCATATGGATGAGATGAGGAACAAAGGGAAACCAGCCCTGATCCTCCTCCTGGACCTGTCAGCTGCCTTCTATCTCGTAGACCACAAAATCTGCTGCCATCACCTCACCACCGCAGCACACTTCTCAAAAGAAGTCACTAACTGGATTGCCTCTGCCTCTCTCCTCGCAAGAAGAGTCATGAGAATGTTTGCAGAACCGGCTAGTGCAGTCCCTCCATACCCTGCAAGGTTCCACAAGGCTCCTGCATAACCCCCACACTCTATAATAAATTCACTAGACCACTCTTTGACATTCTTAGTCTACACAATCTATGCTGATGATACCCAAATCCTCCTCCCACTTTCAGGCAATTGCGCAGAAAACCCTAAATTATGTCTATTCCACAATCCAGATCTGGATGGCAACCAGCTGGCTCTGCCCCATCGAGGATAAGACAGAACTCCAGCTGGTGGGCCCTCCCCCATTTAAAAAAAGCTAAATGACCAATATGCAGCATTCAACATCAACCACATCCAAATACAAAAAGGGTAGCAGGTGCCCCTCACTCGAAAGAACACGGCATGATAACCTGTTCAGTGGTTATTAACCACTTTGAGAGCACGCAGCCATCTGCTTTTTGCTCACTGTACCATTCACAGAATGGAAATATCCATTTGAATATCAGTCTTTGTCCCGCCCACATGGGCAGTCCAGCACCGAAATTCTATGGCAATTCCCTTCTGAACAAGAGTACCAACAGCAACCCCAAACACGTGTTTCAGCCTTGTTGGGCCTCATCAGTGAGGTGAAGCTGTGCCTCTCTGAGTTCAGTGAGCAGGGAGTCCACGTCTGGTTGCCCCCAGGTAACTTAGGGTGACCAATCCCAAGTTCCTTCCAAAAATACAAAAAAGGTGGCAGGTGCCCCTCTCTCGAAAGAACACGGCATGATAACCTGTTCAGTGGTTATTAACCACTTTGAGAGAGCAAATTCCGAATACCCATCTCATCCTCAGTTAAGACCTTAGGAGTGTACCTTGACTCCACTTTCTCACTGTCTCACCAGGTCAACGCCATTGCGTTCACTGCAGCCTATTCAACCAAATAACTGAATCCCTCAAAGTTGGACTATTGAAAACATCCTCTTTGCAGGTACCGCTGCCAAAAACATCCAGAAGCTTCAAACCATTCAGTATAATGTGCTAACAGCTGCCCTTAATATCCCTAAAAGAGATCACAAATCTGCAGCTAGGAGAGCAGCCCACTGGCTGCCCATGAAAGAGAGTGTTCTCTTCAAAACACTGTCCACCACTCACAAGTGCTTCTCCAACACAGCACCTCTATACCTCTCCCAAACGATCATGAAAGCCTGCTCTTCCAGACCCTCTAGAACCCCCTGTGCCCATCGTCTCATACAACCTAGAGACAGGCGGTATAAAGCAGGAGGTGCCAGCTTTCCCTTTATTGCCGCCAAGCAGTGGAACTCACTCCCACCCTCACTGAGAGCTGAACCATCTTACTGGGCCTTCTGAAAAGCTTTCAAAACCTGGTTGTTCAACTAGACCAGGGTTCTGCAACCTGTGGCTCTCCAGATGTTTTGGACTACGACTCCCATGATCCCTCACCATTGACTATTCTGGTTAGGACTGGTGGGATTTGTAGTTCAAAACATCTGGGGAGCCAAAGGTTGCAGACCCCTGAACTAGACAGAGCTGCCTCAGTCTACATGCCATACACCCTGCAATGTTGTTAACACCTATAGTGACTCTGCATTTATATGTACTGTATGCAACTAAACTGTACGAATTGACTACACAATGACACTCTGTAACAGCGCTCTGATGCCCTTGGGCTGCTGTGCTCTTTATAAATGAAATAAATAATAAAATAAAAGTGTATAGCCATACCAAAACAATATACAATATCCTGAGTAAAGTTATGATTTTTTTCTTTAAATGGCCAATGTCTTCTTTGCATACCACCATTCTCCAAGGTGGGGGCACACAAGGGCACTTGTCCCTTTTGTCCTGTGATAAAGAAGTATATGGATCCAGCTCTTCCTTATTCTTAAGTGCAATGACGGCACAGGAAAAGGGGTGTGCGAATGCAGCAGTGCAATCATACTTAGCCTCTAGTAAACATTCATCAGGGTGGGAATAACTGGTTAGTAGGGCATTCCATAAAGATGCACAGTTATCATTGCAAGCCAGAAGTTTAATGATGGTCCATAGTAATAGAAACATCTCTGTACAGGATACTGTAAGGATATTTGGCGTGTTACAGTACAGAGTACAGCACTACTACACAGGTAGCAAACAGCACAGAGTACAGCACTACTACACAGGTAGCAAACAGCACAGAGTACAGCACTACTGCACAAGTAGCACATTTTTTTTTGCATTACCACCACAAGGGTGCGGTGCATTGCTATATGGGTTACCAGATTAACAAGGAAAGACAGGCTGTTCAGTCAAAAAACGATTTTAACATATAAGATGCAAATCTATTTTTACAGTTAAAAGCACACGTGCTCATTTAAAAATGCACACTATTTTTCACCTGAAATGCCTATGGTGCGAGAGACACATTTGAAAATTAACAGCTAACCTATTAACCATTAACCTGACTAATAAAACCTTATTTAACATAACCCACTAATAAAATGTGTTCTCCACTGCAGAATTAGGCATACTCTGAAAACCATTTAAATGTGTGTGCAGATTTTTTTTTCTTCTCTTCTCTGCCTGATTCTCCGTGTTTTTGTGCACAGTAACTGCAGGAAGAAGGAAGTCAGATTTGCAACAATTGCAAATGTATAAGCGAAGCTATTGTTGAGAGTAGGAGGATGAGAGATGATGGATTTCATTGGGACACGTCATACAGAGGGCTGAGATGAAAGTTTTAGTGGGCAGTAACGGGGAAAAAGACGGCAGACATTTTTCTGCACTACTGGGGAAAGGACCTGGCTGTGGGACTCCTGACGGAATGCAGATCCCTGAGTCCTGCTACAGTCAAGATTGTGCAGTCGAGATTGGGGAGAGCTGAAAGAAGGACCTTTCCACTGGCTGAGGCATTCCTATCTGCAAAAGCTGAGAATTCCAGGCAATGACCCGGTTTGAGAAGGCAAGCGTTCCTTTTTGCTGGAGTCAATCCAAGGGAGCCACATTCACAAAGAGAACAGCCAAAGAGAACAACTAAAAAGATAAGGTAATGAGAAGTGTGGGAGCTGAGTGTGTACGGTAATATGCAGTCAGTGTAGGATTCCTGTGCGTGTCTTAATCAAGTGCTAATGTTGCAATTTGAGTTCTGTTCTCCGCCACTCTCTTTGCAGTGTGTCACAGACAATGCTTTGACTGTACCATTTTATTTCTGTAAAGAATGAGATCGTGTTTAAATACAACTTTTATAATACAGAAAAATATTTGAAAACGGACGGGTGATGTTTATTGTTTACCATTACAATGCTGATGATGTGGGGAGATTTTTAAACAGTGCAATGGTCATTTTAAGACAGATGTGTGCATGTCAGAATCAGTATGAATAATTGTGAGTGACTGTAGCATAGCTTGTTGGAGGTACATGAGCCAACGGGAAGAGAGACTCTCTGAACATAGCTCCCTACCGTATATAAGGTAGTGGAAATTACCACAAGACTACCACATATAGCTCTCTGTCGTAAATAAGTCAGTGAGTTCGCCCATGGTGGCACACCAACACTATCACTGGAAAATGTGGTATTCCTAGAATGCAGGTCTGAGGTCTCTCTAGTGATCACACGAAAAATCTAAGCAAAGATAAGGGATTCTGGACATTGGGGCCACAAATAAAACAAGGGAATTATGCTCACCAAAATACCACCAACCACGTATACCAAATATGCAGGTCTGGGTGCTGAAATAATGCATGTCCATTGTATTATTGTTGCACATGGCCAAATCTGAATACAAAGAGTGATTATTGCTAAGTTATTTTTCGGCGGTAATAAAATACCGTCAGGCCCCAAATCTCCACAAAATACCCTACATATTTATGGTGCGTTGGAGGCCGGGAACGTGATCATAGAGTACCTACTGGGCGTGGCAAGCGTGTCTCACACTGCCATTTGCACATTAAAGGGAACCCATTTTATAATAGCAGTGTGCCACTAAAAACGAATTTCAGAATGTCACAAAGGGAAACCACATTCTCAGATCTAGTGCAATATTTAGAGGCAAAGTTATTTGCACATGGGAATTGGTCTTCGAATAGCACGTTAGAATGGAGTAACCGCATTCAGGGTGAGGTGCAGAAAGAAAAACTAGACAATATTTTTGCAGAAGGCAGCATAATTCAGGTCTGCCTTACAAGATTATTGAATGCAGCCGATAAAAGTGCAGAGAAAGACTGTTTAATACGGCTATGCGGCAAAATATGGTTTATTTTAAACAAATCCCTGCGAATGCAAGAGAATGATACTCAGCTAATTAACAGGTTAAAGACTGAATTAGAGGGGGCAAGTAAAAATCAGGAAATGTTGAGAGCAGAATTGGATGTATGCCAAAAAGACATGCAATTAAAATGCAGAGACTTTGATACTCAGTTATCCAAAAGCAAGAAACAATTTGAGGATAGTGAGCAAAAATTGGCACACTTAAAAGCCTTAGTGGATCACATTAGGCAGGATAAAGATGAGGTTGTTTCAGAAATGCAGATTTTACAAAAAGAACATTGTGAAAAAGAAGGTGATCTCCAGAGTGCAGAACAAGAAATGATTAAAATGATCCAAGAAAGAGACAAAAGAAATAAAGAGTTCAATGAATGCCAAATGCAAATGTGCGAAATGCAGGAGGTGATTAATAAAATGAGTGATGAAAATAATTATTTGCATGATGAAGCCAACAGACTCCTTAAAAAGTGTAAGGACTTAGAACAGCAAATGTGCATTCCCAGGTCCCAGGAGAGGCGGCAGGGTACCACATTCAATGGAGTGGAGGTGAATTCCAGCTCTGCCCAAAGAGCTAGTGCCCCAGTGACTGGGCCGGTGACTGAACTTGGTTGCAGCGCCCTTGGGGGATTTGATACTCCCATTGGGGGCAGCCACCAATCTCATACACCTGAAAACAGGATTGAATCACAAAATAGTGCAATTCCATGCATTGCAACAAGTAGCCCCATAAAAATAATGAAATCCATTAAAGCCCTGATCAAACCATTTAAAAAGGGAGGTGAATGCTGCATTGAGGATCACTTAGAAGCGGTGCATGACATTTTTAAAGCACTCCAGATACCTAGGGAACAGTACAGACAATATTTTCATTTAACTTTAGATGCCCCGACGGCCAGCATCATAAGGGGATTAAATGAACAGCAGAATATGACATGGCTGGAGTTTGAAAAAGAAATTAGGCGTCATTTTTCTCCTTTTCAGTCATTGCAGGAGGCAAAGAAAGTCGCGTACACAATTACTGCTGGACCTAATACATCCCCTAGCCAATTTTTACAAGACTTAAAAAGAGCATTCTCTCGCTTTGATGTATCTTTTGACTCAAATTCCAATGAGTTTAAAACTGCATACTTCTATGGGCTACAGAAAGACATCATATCCCAATTGGTCCGTGAATTTGACCGTGACAAGTCCCTTGAATGGATTGTACATCAAAGCACAAAGCTATATGAGGTACTCTATTGTCAGGGTAGAGAAAGTGATAAAATGAAAGATACTAGGCCTAAATCTAAAGAACCCTCAGCCACAGTAATGGAAATCAGGTCAGCCAAAATGTCCCTTGAGTCTGCTCAAAGCCAAGGTAAAAATAATGTGACACCTGAACAAAGGGGTAATCAACAAAGATCGCCATTTCCTGTACCAATGTTCCAAACACATGATCCTAGTAATAGAGAGAGCTACATCAGCCCTAGATATTTAGGGGATAGACCCCGGGTAAGATATCGGCCTGATATGGCAGGTATGAACAATAACCAGAGACAAAATCAAGATCAAAGAAATGATGGTCCCTACCAGTCATTGGGGACACAGAGTAGGTTTGATCCCAGCACCATGATATATGGTAATCAGGATAGGCCCCGATATGTGGATCGATTTACTGATAATGGAAATCAACATAGGGGCCAGTACCCACAATCTGAGAGACAGGACATGAGGCAAAACGTGAACTACAATCCACGCCAGTACAATGATTCCCCACCAGGGGACTATAATCAAAGGATGGGTGCAACCCGCTCTCCTCCACAAATGAATCAAGAGTTCAGAAACCATCCCAACCGACATCCATCACCTGAGAGGTATCAGAATAGATCCAATCAGGGGGAAAACAACCAATATCGACCTAGGCCACAGAAAGAGGATCCTAGAGAGATGGAAAGGTTCCGTGCCTTGAGGCCCAAGTGAAAATGTTAGCTGAGCAAATAGGAAAGCTCTATACAGCGCAAAAACAACCTTCCAAAGAGGGGGCTGATGGCCATAGCAATGACCGGGGGGCTTCTGAAAAGTGACTAAGTACTCATGATAACTGCAGTGCCAAAATGACTGATTGCTCTGATATAATTTTGCAAAACGACTCTGAGATGCCTAATGGATTAAAAATGAAAGTACCAGTAAATGAAATTGTGACAGAAAGTGCAAATACTTCTAAAAAAGAGGTACGGTTTAACTTAGAGCTAAATAAAACAGTAAAGATTTGCACAAATGAAAAAGAAACATTAGGAATTCCAAAAGAACAAAGGGACAGATTTAAGAAAAATGACTCATGCATGGGGAATACCAGTGAACAGGGAGTAAGTGGGGATGCCATAGCTCCTTCCCTGGGCAAGCAAAACAATGACCAAACACAGACAGAAAAAGGAAATACTCACAAGGAGGGTACAAGTCAATCACCTGAAGAATTCTTTGAGCCACATATTTTTGAAGAGGCTGAAAGGGCTGGTATTACACTAAATGATCACAAATGCACAGAATTAAAAAATGACAAATTGCTGAATGATGTTGTTACACATGTTCAGTTGGAAGGTTGTAATGTGGTCTCTGATGTTACCCAGATGGATGGGCGAACAGTGGCCACACTCCAAAAAACCTCTGAACATGGAGAAATGAATAAAATATCTCGCACAGAAATGGGTAAAAAGGAGGGAAAAATGTCTTTTCATTTACCAATGTGCTTAGCCAAAAGTCAAAAAGACCTGAGAAAGGTGAGCCCTGAAATCAGTAAGAATTCACATTTCTTATGTGTATTAGAGGAAGTTGAGGACAGATATTATGCACCCATCACTGTAGAAGAAAAATGCCACACCTTCGCTATGATTGACACTGGCGCACAGGCCACAATTATGTCCAAGGAGCTGGTAAAGAGTATCAATGAAGGGAGGCCTCCACAGAGTCAGATCACAGTGAAGGCAAATCAAGGCCCAGTGCATAACTTTAATGGGGAGGAGGTGCCCATCATAGGTGTAACTGAGGTTGACATAAAAATAGGAAAGCACAGAATGAAACAAGAGGTATTGATCACATCTATTTGTGAAATTCCATTTCTGATGGGGACAGATTGCCTGAAAAGATTGTCTCCTCTCATAGATGGGGTGAATGGAGTGCTGTGGTCCTTAACCAAAAAACCATTGAGGCCTAAGAAACTAAAATCACAAAACAGCAATATAAATGAATGTCACACCGTTGCCAAAACAAATGATGCTGTGGAGGTATATCTCCAGAATAGCTGCATACCTAGTGTCACTGTTATATTAATGTGTCAAGACAAAATGCAGAGCGACAATGAAAAACTACCTGTACAAGTATACTTGGACCCAAGGAAAGATTGGCAGACTGCCATAGATGAGCACACATTACGTTTCTATTTAAAAGAGAAAACATGCAAACAGAATATTGCTCCTAAAACAGATTCAGAAAAACACATTACCACTCTGGCAGAAATACACATGGAAGATGAGCAACCATGGGTTCATGTTGGTATAAATGATTACCTTAAAACAATAAAAGCCACTTTAGCACTTGAACATGAAAGGAGTTTCATTAATGAGAAATTGTTGCAAAAAATTATGGAGAGGGAAGAAATCCCGAAATTTAGGATTAAAAACCAATATGTTTCTGGGTTGGACAGTCCAGACTTTGAAAACCGAATTGCAGGCAGATGCATGCTTAAAATTAGCATTGGGCAGAAAACAATTTACCATAATGTATGGATAGTGAGTGGAGCACAAAATGAATTTTACATGGGCAATGACATCATGCACAGAATGTGTATGGTGTTAGATTTCCTTAATCAAAAAATATGGTCACGCCTAGGTGGTCCGGCACCTGAATTTGAAGACAAAAGAAGGGCTTATCATTGTGCACAACTGGTTCCTTATGCAGTCGAATTACAAATGAGGAAAAATACTATTATTCCTGCATTTACAAAACAGTTTGCAATAACACTGAAATGCAAAAATGGACAGCAGATGAAAGGCTCTGATGCATTTGTATGCCTGAATGAATCCATAAAACAGCAAGGCCTGGATTATGAATACATTCCATTGGTAGACATTGGTGAGGGATCTGTAAAAATCATGGTAAATAATAAAGGTTGTCAGGATATTCATTTAGAGGAAAACTCCCCATTAGGAATGGCCATACAAAAATCACATTATACGGCAGATTTAAATAACATGGTGATTGGGAATATTCCTGAAAAATATGTAGATGCCAAGGGCGAGTTGCCAGAACACCTGGACTCTCAGCCCAAAGGAATATTTAAAATTCATTCTGTGTATCCTTATGATTCAAATGAGACAGTGTGCTGCCATCAAGAGGATTGCATAATATTTAATTTAAATGAAAATGAAACAGGAAATCAGCCCATTGAAGTGGAAGCTGATATGCCAAAATATTTAAAAGTGGCAGCTCTACAAAAAGACACAGCCACACAGTTAGAGGAAAGCGCTTGGATTCCTTTACCAGAAGAGTTTCCAGAATTTTCCAGAATGGTAGAAGAGCAGATCTCCTTAGTGGATGCATGTGACAGCGATGAGGATCGAAACAATCTGAGGGAAATATTTATGGAGTTTAAGGATGTATTTGCAAAAGATGCTTATGATTGTGGTTTAACTGATTTACATGTGGCCACACTACCAGAAGGTTGTAGCAGAAATCCAGTGTTTGTACGCCAGTATAGACTACCGCTGGCATGTTTAGAATCATTGGCAGAGATTATTAAAAATTTGGAATCACGGGGAATAATCAGGCCCATTCATAGCACATCCAATACGCCTATTTTAGGTGTGTTAAAGCCAAATGGTCAATGGCGGCTGTGTGCAGACTTAAGAGAGTTAAATAAAAGAGTACCAGTATCTAGATGGCCACTACCATTCATTGATCAGGGCCTAGCTCAGATACATGGTTCAAAGGTATTTACCACATTAGATCTCACCTCTGGATATTGGTGTGTGCCATTGGCAGAGGAGATACAACACTTATTTTCCTTTACATTTGACAGGACTCAATATGCCTGGCGTAGAGCTCCATTCGGGTACATCGATAGTGGGAGTGAATTTGGCATATTTTTGAGAAAGGCCATGCCGGATGCAGCGGAAAGAGGAACAATAGTTTATGTGGATGATGTCCTGATAAAAAATGAAAGCCTGAAAAGCCATTTTGATGAAATAAGACATATACTTGGCCAATTGCAGAAAGCAGGCGCCAAAGTATCTTTGCAAAAAGCACAATGGTGCAAAAAAAAAGTGAACTTTCTAGGGCATGAAGTGACTGAACGTGGGCTAAATCCACAAAGGAAGAAAATAGAGGCCATACAAAGATTAAAAGATCCTAAAGATGTGAAAGGAGTAAAAAGTTTATTAGGGATGACAGGCTATAACAGAAAGTTCATTGAGAATTATGCAGAAATCACTCAACCATTGACTAAACTGCTTAAACTAAATACTCCCTGGAGATGGGAAAGAGAGCAGTCTGATGCAGTGGCTAGATTGAAGGAATGTCTTGTAAAGGCACCATGTTTAGCATACCCCATAAAGGGCAGGCATTTCTTTATAGAAATAGGTTTTTCTGAACATTGTATGTCAGCAGTATTATCACAAAAACACGATTTGAATCACAAAACCATTGCATATGCAAGTAAGGCATTTTCCCAAGTTGAAATGAGATTTAATGAATGTGAAAAGGCCCTATTAACCACTGTGTGGGCGCTACAACATTTCCGCCCCATTGTTCAGGGAGAAAAGGTGATTATTGAAACAAATCATCAACCTTTGCAATTTTTAGAGAGTAAAAGAATTAGATCAGGCAATCTAGCGCAATCCAGAATCACTTCATGGACGCTGGCATTACAAGGTTTTCCCGTAGAAGTGAGATATGGACAAAATAAAAAGAGCCCAATTGCTCAAGGGTTAGCTGACTTACATGATTGTGCAGCTGAACAAATACCAAATGAAATGGAAGTGGAAACTAGTTTGCAGGAATTTGAACAATCATCACACAAAGCTTTTGATAAAAAAACATGCAAGGATTTACCAACTGTATATGTGGATGGTTGTGCTTTTCACATTGAAAATGACAGTAATAAACAGTTAGTGGCAGGAATAGGAAATGTCTGGTTGAAATGTGAAGGCGTTCCCAGTATAGGGATGAGGATTGGAGATAGGAGCAGTCAGGTGGCGGAATTGGCAGCCATCTATAAAGCAATTGCTACTGCAGTTGATAAAAAGTTCAGTGAAATTGTCCTGGTGACTGATTCTGACTATGCACGGAATAGCTTTGTGGAGTATTTGCCTGGTTGGAAAGCAAGAGGCATGGTTACATACAACAAAAAGCCACTTAAACATGGAAAAATGATACAAGCCATAGACAAATTGGTGTCAGAAAATAATTTAACAATATACTGGAGAAAAATTCGTGGGCATTTAAAAACACCAGGAGAGGATAAGGAGGGAAATGATAAGGCAGACCATCTGGCTAAGATTGGGGCTGTGATGGGAGAATTGCTACATATTGATTATTTAATGGGTGAAATACAAATTGATGCAGTGACACGTTCTAAAGCACAAAAGGAGATAGATCAACCGGTGGTGCAGTGGAGTCATGACACGCCAGACCAAGATTTGATTGAGGCACAAAAGAATGATCAAATTTTGGGAATCTATTATAATCATTTGATAGATCCTGAACAAAATCCTTTAACAGAAAAAGATTGTATGGGAAAAGAAGAGTTGAGGGTGTTATTAAAGAACAAAACACGAATTAGATTACAGGATGGGCTCATGATTAGGGAGTCCATAACAGGGCAAATACAGTGGGTAGTACCCCTTTCATTCAGAGGACTAATGCTACACCATGCACATGATGCCATAACTGCAGGCCATAGAGGTTCACAAAAGACATTAGAAATACTAAAAGATTATGCTTACTGGCCACATATGTCCCAAGATGTGGAATTATATACTAGAGGATGTCTAGTATGCGCCCAATTTAAACCTGCTTCACCAATGCATAGAGCACCATTGATGAAAAGAGGCCTAACTCTCCCATGGTCAGATTTGCAAATAGACTATGTAGGTCCTTTAAAAAGGTCGAGCAGGGGACACCGTTATATTTTGAGTGTGGTATGTTTGATTTCGAAGTGGATTGAGTGCATTCCTGCACCAGATTGTAGTGCGCAAACAGCAGCCACATTGCTGGTGAACCATGTGTTCTCAAGGTTTGGGTTGCCACAAAGAATTGAGTCAGACAGAGGAAGTCATTTCACAAGTACTCTAATGAGTAAGGTATGGCAAATACTAGGTGTAAAAAGGAAACTACATATCGCATATCGGGCGGCGTCTTCAGGTACAGTTGAAAGAAGCAATAGGTCTGTTGTGGATATTTTAAAGAAATTTGTGGCAGAAGCAGGTTCCATCTGGGATTTACGTTTACCGTTGGTTCTGATGGCAATCAGGTCGACTCCTGCCAAAGCAACAGGTGTTAGCCCCCATGAGGTCTTGACAGGTAGGAAAATGGTGTTACCACAACACCTACTATACAGAACACATGAGCAAACTCTAGTGAGTGCATCCACAGTTCATGAATATATTGATGAACTGAGGAGGCATTTGCAACATGCATTTGCTTTTGTGCAGAGAAATCTGGAAAGAGCTGCTGACAGTGCAAAGTCATATTATGATAAAAAGACATCAGTAAAGGAATACAGTGTAGGGGATCAGGTGTACAAGTTTCATTTTGGAAAAAGTAAACAAAAAAATTCTAAATTTCTAACGCCCTGGCAGGGGCCATTTCGAATTATAGATAAGGTCTCTCCTGTAGTGTATAAAATTTTGAAAAATGAAGGTGAAACAGCAATAGAGCAGTTTGTCCATGTAAATCAAATCAAACCATGCCATCCCAGGCATGAGATCAGGCGGCTTGAGCATGTAGAAACAGATAAAGTCCCTTAAAAAAAAAAAAAAAAAAAGGAGAAAATAAGTGGATGTAGTCAGGAGGCAGTGACAAAGAAGTTAAAAAAAAGTTGATTGTTATGATGGCACATAAACACTGTAATATATGTAAAAATATATAATATAAATATATAAATAAATAAATAAATAAATGCACATATAACGGAAGCTCGTGGTTGGTGTGCAGAGAGAAAGTGTATTAAATATTGAATGCTGTTTTATATATGCTTGTTTTCTTTTAACTTGTATTTGATTTCAGAAAAAAAAACAGAAAAAAATATAAACGAAATATTTTTACCAAGCATGTTTTATTTTTGGCAAAAGGTGGAAATTAGTATTGTGCTATGTACTTAATCTGTTTATTTTCTATTTTGATTTAGACAATTAACATTATTTGATCGGAGGTTCCGAGATCAGAGCCCACGGGAGAGACGATGGAGTCCTGGAGTCCCCTGGATGAAGACCAAAAGATGCCTGCCTCCAGGTGGAGGTGAAGACAAAATAACCGGAACGCCAAAAGAGATGACTACTGTGGATTCAAGATTGCCAAGATGGAAGAGTACTCGAATGAACCGAATAACATCGCTGGTCGGGACATACCAAAAGAGACAAAACAAAAGTTCCGGCATATGAAGTTCCACGTATTTATTATTTTAATTATTTATTTTAATTTGTTATATTAATTATTTGTTTTAGTTAGTTGTTTTATTTCGTTGTTTTTAATTGACTTGGAAAATTTAAACTTAAAGTAATGCCACTTCCACTGAGAAGGCAAATGTGGAACATTTTATGAACTGATGGACTCAGATGAAATGTTGATTGCTAATTTTCATTGATGCACATGAATATTCATTTTGTTGGATTGCTATATTGTAAAAAAAAAAAGAACAAGTTGTTTTTAGGAATTGGCTTGGATTATAGCCAAGTTCTAAAAACAAAAGGAGGGTATATGTAAGGATATTTGGCGTGTTACAGTACAGAGTACAGCACTACTACACAGGTAGCAAACAGCACAGAGTACAGCACTACTACACAGGTAGCAAACAGCACAGAGTACAGCACTACTGCACAAGTAGCACATTTTTTTTTGCATTACCACCACAAGGGTGCGGTGCATTGCTATATGGGTTACCAGATTAACAAGGAAAGACAGGCTGTTCAGTCAAAAAACGATTTTAACATATAAGATGCAAATCTATTTTTACAGTTAAAAGCACACGTGCTCATTTAAAAATGCACACTATTTTTCACCTGAAATGCCTATGGTGCGAGAGACACATTTGAAAATTAACAGCTAACCTATTAACCATTAACCTGACTAATAAAACCTTATTTAACATAACCCACTAATAAAATGTGTTCTCCACTGCAGAATTAGGCATACTCTGAAAACCATTTAAATGTGTGTGCAGATTTTTTTTTCTTCTCTTCTCTGCCTGATTCTCCGTGTTTTTGTGCACAGTAACTGCAGGAAGAAGGAAGTCAGATTTGCAACAATTGCAAATGTATAAGCGAAGCTATTGTTGAGAGTAGGAGGATGAGAGATGATGGATTTCATTGGGACACGTCATACAGAGGGCTGAGATGAAAGTTTTAGTGGGCAGTAACGGGGAAAAAGACGGCAGACATTTTTCTGCACTACTGGGGAAAGGACCTGGCTGTGGGACTCCTGACGGAATGCAGATCCCTGAGTCCTGCTACAGTCAAGATTGTGCAGTCGAGATTGGGGAGAGCTGAAAGAAGGACCTTTCCACTGGCTGAGGCATTCCTATCTGCAAAAGCTGAGAATTCCAGGCAATGACCCGGTTTGAGAAGGCAAGCGTTCCTTTTTGCTGGAGTCAATCCAAGGGAGCCACATTCACAAAGAGAACAGCCAAAGAGAACAACTAAAAAGATAAGGTAATGAGAAGTGTGGGAGCTGAGTGTGTACGGTAATATGCAGTCAGTGTAGGATTCCTGTGCGTGTCTTAATCAAGTGCTAATGTTGCAATTTGAGTTCTGTTCTCCGCCACTCTCTTTGCAGTGTGTCACAGACAATGCTTTGACTGTACCATTTTATTTCTGTAAAGAATGAGATCGTGTTTAAATACAACTTTTATAATACAGAAAAATATTTGAAAACGGACGGGTGATGTTTATTGTTTACCATTACAATGCTGATGATGTGGGGAGATTTTTAAACAGTGCAATGGTCATTTTAAGACAGATGTGTGCATGTCAGAATCAGTATGAATAATTGTGAGTGACTGTAGCATAGCTTGTTGGAGGTACATGAGCCAACGGGAAGAGAGACTCTCTGAACATAGCTCCCTACCGTATATAAGGTAGTGGAAATTACCACAAGACTACCACATATAGCTCTCTGTCGTAAATAAGTCAGTGAGTTCGCCCATGGTGGCACACCAACACTATCACTGGAAAATGTGGTATTCCTAGAATGCAGGTCTGAGGTCTCTCTAGTGATCACACGAAAAATCTAAGCAAAGATAAGGGATTCTGGACATTGGGGCCACAAATAAAACAAGGGAATTATGCTCACCAAAATACCACCAACCACGTATACCAAATATGCAGGTCTGGGTGCTGAAATAATGCATGTCCATTGTATTATTGTTGCACATGGCCAAATCTGAATACAAAGAGTGATTATTGCTAAGTTATTTTTCGGCGGTAATAAAATACCGTCAGGCCCCAAATCTCCACAAAATACCCTACAATACACAGTGCTTTTGGCATTTTAGCCTGAAATGTGTTGTATTGAAAACATCGGATTGCTTATCATGCTTACATCTCCACGATCGATCACCAGATAGCTACCATTATTTACAGTATTTGGACTTCCTTTGTCTGAAAATTGAATTTCAACAGGAATGCTTTAAAATCATATGCAAACACAAAGGCGCTCTAGAGGTCCCATTCTAGGTTCAACAAGACGGGCAATCTACCAAGGGATTCTTGCTATAGTCTTATTGTGCCAGTGCTTTCATTTCTATGTTTCTGTTTAACAGTCTTCTTGATGTGTTAGCCACAACACAGTTAAAAGCATGTATTGCATACAATATCAGTATTCTGATATATACAGCTGATATTTTTTTGTCCATTCTCGAAGCACGCCAATTTGTTTGAAAGTGGGGGTACAATTGTGTTCATTGTGGATGATGTCTTACCCCTTGCCATCATGCTTAGATGAACTTGCAGGCATTGATCACATAATATAATATTTACCCGTCCCCTTTACACCCAATGGTGTTCTTAATGAATGAAACATATGGCATGGCAACAATTGTGCTTATCTATGGACACTGTACACCCCAAAACTATGGTGCTACTTTCCTGTCAAAATCTTACTCACCCCTCACTTCTACAGTTCCAGAAGGATCGCAAGACCTTCTTCTTCCATGAATGGCTCCTCTCTAACTCATAGGTTCAGACACCATGCACTCCCCAGCCTGAGACTGGGTGATCTGCTCCCAACGGTTTCCTCCCATGATGGCTTGTAGATCCCTTGCTAGGAAACTGCATGCCCTCGCCCTCCCCTGTTAGCATAACACTACCTTGTTTCACTGTTCCTTCCCCATGTTCTTCCCCCTATGATTGCAATGAGCGCTGTTGCTTCCTGAAGCTAGGTTTGTACACAATAAATAGTCTATGCTAATATTACTTCTGTGGGATAAATATAACCGTGAAAGCTTCAAACAGCATAGACTGAGCATTACGGGCAAGACTAGGTGTATGATGTATGGTTTTGCCTTTTTTTGTGCATGGGGAAAGCATAACTTGCTTACAATCCATGGATCCGGTCAGTGCAAATAGTGCACCTCGAGTGTGGGTGTCGGTGGAGATTCCACTTGTAAACATCTCCAAGAAAGGTATTATTAGTGTGCCAATTTGACAGAGAAAAGTTGATGGATTCCTTGTGTGATGAAGAGAAAAGGCAGGCAAGAGATTCAACCAAGCATGTTCTGCGAGGGGGAACACTGGAGCATGGCTAAACGCCCCTGTGAATGTTTGCCACTTCACTTCATTCCCTTCCTGGCTGGTTGGCATGTTGGGTAGCTGGAGGGCAGGAGGGTGTCAGAAACATGTGCGTAGCGTGGGATCGACTCTGTTTCATTGATGAATAGAGGATCACATGTCTTGTACAAGATTTTGATCAGTGTTCTTGGTGGCATGTGCGACTGCTGAATGAGCTTTGAACAGCATCATGGGGGCAAGTGCACAGGGTCTGTTTTGGACAGGGGATATTGGTGAGGTTTGCTAGGGTAGCTTGACAGTGCAACCCAGGGTGCTTGGCTGTTCGAACCCCAACAGGGGTGTGGATGGGCTGTTGAGAGGGGAGACAAATGATGATGTTTTTGGATATTAGTTGTGTAGTGACTACTTTGCAGGTGGAATGCGGATAGAGTCTGACCCAGGGACTTATCATGCGAGAACAAGAACAAACAGGCAGTGCGCCTTACCTCATACATTATTCACTGAGGATGCCGGGTCAGGGAACAACTAGGCGTGTTCACAGAAAAAGATTTTTTCAAAGTGGGTTGAGTAAAGGGCGTGGATACAGGGAGGCATGAAGAATCTTGGAAGATGGGAAGCCAGGAAGAGCCCTCAGAGCGGGCGGCACTAAGGTTGGGGAATCTGCAGCTCCACGTTGTGTCCAGGTAATGAAGAAGAAAGCAGGTCAGGAGCAGAGCTTTATATTCTTCCAGAGGTGGGTAGAGTTAGGGGTGTGGGCACAGTTAAGCAGGAAGAATCTTGGAAGGCAGTACGAATCCTGGAGAGCGGGCAGGAGGAAGAATCCTGAGAGAGAGCGTTCGCAAGGTCAGAGCTCTATATTTCTACTAAAATAGAATGGATGTTGGAGACCGTAGACCTACACACCTTCTGGTTACTGCTCAATTGCAGGTAAGGATGGGACATAGAAACGCTTTCACAACATTGCTGGACATTCAAAATCAGAAACAAATGACAACATTACAGCAATATGTTCAGAAAGCCAAGGAGGAAAAAGGAGCGGTAGCTCGGGATACCCGAAGCGCTCCTACACACATGGGAGAACAGGCCTCGGTTAACGTTATTAACATTAAGAGAGAGGCACAAAGGAAAACGAAGAAAATTAAAACACCAATACAACACCCATAGAGAGTCCAATTAAGACAGAAAGCAACAACAATGAGATAAGAATTTGTTTACTAAACACTAGTGGGCTGATTCTTGGAACGTTCTCCTATGGAATTGTGCCATTATAAAACACGTCCATGAATAAGAACACTCAATGAACTCACAATTTTATCACAGAAGACCACATTGACATGCTATGCTTAACAGAAACATGGCTTCAAGATCCAAGTGGCCCCACAATAGAAAAAGCTGTTCCCGACTGATAAACAATTTTTCATAAAAACAGGGAACATGGACAAGGTGGGGGTTTGGCAGTCATAGTTAGAAATGCCATCCACATGTTCCCTTCCACAATACAATGTCAGGGCTGAGAAGTCTTACATTTAAAACGCACCCAGTCTAACAATAGTTGTACCAATGTGATTGTGGTCTATAGACCCCCATCTTTGACTTCAATGATGAAATTACTCAACAGCTAAACAACCTTAAGGGCTCTAACACAGCCAAGGTGATTCATTCAGAGTCAACTACACCCAATGGCAATCTATTAGACTGGTTGATCACATGTAACCTTGAGACCCGAAATGGAAGAGACCACGTCATCTATATTGTTCCGACCACTTTAAAGGGAATTGTGTAATAGCGACACGTGTATTCACAGGGTAGAAATTTCAATAAATTCACCTTAGCACAGTTAGAACAGTGCTTAAATAAAATCATTTCAGACACCAATGAGGGAGATACCTGTGAAGAAATAGTACAAACTTACAAAACACAGATAAAGGAACTAATAGATCAGTTGGCACCTATCAAGAATAAATTAGTCAGGGCAAACAAAGGCCACCAGAAATGGTTTAACACCAAGCTGATTCAGTTGAAAAAGAGAAAAGAGAAGGGAGAGCAGATGGAAAAAAACCTTCAAAGTATAAGAGGGACAAATTGTAGGACATAGAGAGACTCTATAAAAACAATATTGTTGTAGCAAAGAAAGGCTTTTATGGTGACCAAATTTCCGCAGCATCCAACTCAACAAGCAAATTGTTCGAAATTCTAAACTCAGTAGAAAAACCTAAGGCCCTGACCCCACCCTTCGAACCCTCACAGGAAGACAGTGAAAAGGTGCAGCAAGCTTTCTCCAACAAAAATAAAAAAAGCAAGAGAAGCAATAAGAATATCACAAGCCACAACACAGGACCAAACAGTCCCCGTAAAACCAGCTACTCCATGGAACAATCAGGAAAGCTACAAGTTTAATCCAATTACACGGAGGACTTGGAAGAGACATGAAACCCACCTCGTGCACAGAGAATTTACTCCCTCCAAAAATGATACTGGATAACAGGTAGATGTTTGCCCCCTTGTTCAGTAGGATGGTAAACGTGTCCTTTAGAGATGGGAAGATACCTGAGAGTGTCAAGACAGTTACCATCACACCTTTATGCAAAAAAGATAATAATAATCTCTGCCCAATAACTTAACTGCAACCTCCTGTTAAAAATCTTCGATAAGGTGGCTTGTAGAAGCAAATGATATCCCACATAGACAACAGTGAGGATTCAGAGCAGCGCATAGCACTGAGACAGCGATTTTGGACTCACAAACCCATATGTTGAGCATCATGGACAAAGGGGCTTGCTGGTGCTGCTAGACCTAAGCACTGCATTTTACCATTTAGATCACCAACAGCAACAATGGGTCCTGGAAAATGTTGGCAATTGTTCAACAGAAGCAACCAGATGAGTAACCTAATTTCTATCAGGCAGGAAATCTAAAATTCACTGGGGGGATGCATTTTCAAGCGAAACACCCATTCATTGTGGCGTACCCCAGGGTGCAAGCTTATCACCACTTCTGTTTAACCTCTACCTGAGGTGTCTCTGCATAGTGCTCGATAACATTGGAGCTTATTTCATGTACTATGCAAATGACACCCAGCTGGTGGTGGAGCTGAGTGGTTTCTATGTCAGTGATTGTACTAAGGTGGCATCTCTATATAATATCATTGAAGCCTGGATGGAAAAGAACTGGATGCACCTAAATGGGAACAAAACGGAGCTCATGATTTTTGGCTCCCCTCATGCTTGAGCCAAGCTAAGTCAAGAGTACAAGACTATTAATATCAAAGAGTCCCCTATCCTTGAGGCAGGGATGGTGAAAACGCTGGGAATATTCCTGGAAGCATCGATGGGTGCAAATGCACAGGTCACCTATCTCCACAAAAACTGCCCATATTATCTACGGCTACTTAAATCCATCAGACCATATCTAAGTGAGGGCAACTGTGCAACCAAAGCAAGGGCCACAGTTCTATCTAGGCTTCACTACAGCAATGCAAATCTGATCGGCGCAAGAGATGCATAGCAAGGTATCAGACCTTGCAAAACAGCGCTTTAAGAATAATTAAGCAAGACAGGGATACTAATAGCATTTTTATCTGTCTGTTTTCCCTTTCCATGGTGGCCATCGGTGTTACGCTCAACTGGTCTCTGCGGGATCATTGGGGCACAGTTGCAGCCCTCCCTGGGAATGGCTCACCCTGGTCAGGCTTCTTACCCTGCACATATGCTGTGGGCTGCAGCAATTGGTAACGCTGCTCCTACGTGGACATGAGAGATCGTGAGAATGCTGCTATGCAACTGTTCTTCTTCTCGAACCCTTCTTCCCAAAGTGTTGTGAGCATGCACCGACCCATATGAGCTCACCTGTTGATTAATGATGATGAGCTCTCCATCCTGCTTCTCACTGCAGGGGCACTCTTGATGGACCTAGTTCCTTCACTGGCCTATTGTAGGTGGCAGCCCAGTCCAGCTGTGGCTAAGCCAATCCTGATGGTAAGTGTCTTAAGGCTTTAAAATATTGTGATGTTTATTCCTGATTATTGTCAGTGTCTTTTAAAGATGTCTTTCTTCTGCTTTCTCCCCACAGGTGAAGTTGCAGCCCAGCGGTAGTTGCGGTGCGTGAAGCGAGGCCAAAATGGAAGAGAATGGAGCCCACGATGCTCCGACAGCAGGTGAGTGTTGGTTTAAGGATGAGCACAAAGATTTGTTAAAAGCGTGCCATTAAACGCAATGTCTTTGTGAGATCTAACTTTGTCTTTATCTTTTCTTGCGCAGGATTGCTCGCAATGCCGCAATGTCGGGGTTTGAGTGCTGCCTTCCAGAGGTCTGGAGATGACTGATGAATGCCAGAGTCCCCGATGATGTGTGCCGAAGAATGCAGGTTCCAAGGTAATGTTGAGGCTGGAAACGAAGGTAAGATGCTGATGCTGGTTGCTGGAAACAAAAGCTGAAATGCTGACGCTGGTAACTTAAACACTAAGGTAAGATGCGCTCATGCGGCGGTGAGCGTTATGCTGCCATCAGCACTTGCATGAAGGTTGGGCGGGTTTATATAGTCTAGCCCTGGCCACGCCCATTAGTCTTGGTTCACCGGCCCCACCCTGCCACTCCTAAGGATGCTGCACGTGCAATCCAGCTTTCCCCATGAGCCGAGCCTGAACCAATGCACGTGGAGATTCCTGCATTTATAATAAAGCACTTTGCATCAAACCAAGTGTGCCAGTTTATATGTGTTCATGAGCCTGGCGCCAAAGGCGTCAGGATTGAGTCCAGCTAGGTCGCTTATGCTGTATTGTCCCAAAAGTTGTTACCCCTTGCCCTTGTATCCTGATGGTGCGGGGGCTGTGTTTCTGGGACAGTGGCCATGACAGCTCTCCCCTTCAAGGCCCCCCTCATGGGTGTTCTTTCTCTTGGTCCTGGCTTGGTGGGATTGTCGCGATGGAATTGTCTGATCAGTCTTGGAGTGTGGATGATTCACTGGGTTCCCAGGTACAGTCTTGAGGTCCATAGCTCTTCCATTCTATAAGAATAGCCTTGACCTCGTATTCCAGTTCTACTTCTATGAGGTTGGGTTCGGGTGGCGCTTCTATCTGAGTACTGGGTTTCATTGGTTTCAGTAGTGAAACATGGAACACCAGATAGATTTGCATATTAGGTGGTAACTCTAATTTCATGGCAGTAGGGTTTATCATGGCTTGAATGGGATAAGGTCCCAGGTATCTGGGACGGAAGGCTTGTGGTCCTTTCAGGGGAATGTTTTTGGATGCTAACCAAACCTTGTCTCCAACCTGATAATATAGGGCCTCTCTTCGGTGTCAGTGTGCAAACTTTTTCTGCTTCTCTTTAGCTCTGGCCAAATATTCAGCTGCTTCTTTAAGAATCTGGGTGATGGTTTTATATAAGGTTGTTACTGCTGGAATTTTGCAAGTGAATCAAAAACGGACGTTCGAGTATGTTGGCCATGCACCATGTAGAATGGAGTCTGTCCGGTGCCACTGTGAATGGAATTGTTGTAGGCATATTCGGTCAACCAAAGTATATCCTTCCAGGATTACTCAGTTTGTTGCAACATACACCTTAGATATTGCTCCAAGGTCGGATTGGTCCGTTCCATTTGGCCGTCGGTTTGAGGATGACTAGTGGATAACTGGAGGTCGATTTTGGCTGCTTTGTAGCATCTCCTCAAGGCAAGAGTGCTGAGACAAATTGAGTTCCACAATCTGATATCAGTACTGATGGGAACCCGTGTAGTCTGACAATTTGTTCAAAAAACAAGGTGGCGAGGGCAGAAGCTGTGGGAAGACCTTTTAATGGAATAAAATTGGCCATTTTGGAGAACAAATCCATGATAACTAAGATGGTGTTATACCCATTGCAGGGAGGAAGATCTGTGATAAAGTCCATTGACAATGTATGCCATGGTGCTGGCAGTACCGTCAATGGATGCAGTAAACCGGACAGGTTTAGTTTTTGAGATTTGTGTTGTGCGCAGACACCACAGGTCACGATAAAGTGAGCAATGTCTTTTCTCCAAGTTGGCCACCAATAGGTTTTTTGTATTTTAACTTGAGTCTTGGCAATCCCTGGATGCCCTTCCATTAGTGAATCATGATAGTGTGCTATTATTTGATTTTGTAGTTTTTTGTCCTGAATGTACAGTCTCACTTGGAAGTACAGTAGATCATTTTCAATGGTGTATTTGTCTCCACTAGATAGCCATTCCTGTTGTGTTGCTTGATTCCTTTCAAGTCGTCCAAACAGGTGGTTGTGGTGATCTTGTTCTGAATTCATTCTGCAGGAATGATGGCCAAGGGTTCAGATGTCGTAAAAGCTTCTTTGTCCTCACTCATGCGTGAGCGAGCGTCTGCTTTCCAATTGCATACTCCGGATCTGCAGGTGATGGCAAAACGTATTCCGCAAAGAAGAGAGCCCAACGAAGTTGGCGTGGGGATTGGGCCTTGGCGGTCTTCAAGTATTGCAGATTGCAGTGATCCGTGATGACAGTGACTGCATGTGTCGCTCCAAGAAGGTAGTGTCTCCATGCTTTGAAGGCTGCTTTAATCGCTAGCAGTTCTTTGTCTGTGATCGCATAGTTCAACTCTGGTGCAGAAAACGTACAGGACCAGAATGCTATAGGATGTAATTGTCCTGTTTCAGGGTCCCTCTGCGACAATACTGTCCCCATGGCTACGCTGGAGGCATATGTTTCGACCACGTATGGCAGGTCCAGTCGAAGGTGTTGAAGAACTGGTGCTGTGGTGAAGGCAAATTTCAGCTCCTGGAAGGCTTTCTCTGCTTCTGGAGACCACAGGAATTTCTTGTTTTTTCTTAGCAGGGAGGTAATTGGATCTACTATCTGCAACAACCTTGGAATAAACCGTCGATAAAAATGTGCAAATCTGAGCACACTTTGTACTCCTTTTGAGGATGTTGGTGATGGCCATTGGCGGATAGCATCCACCATGTGTGTGTCCATGTGTACTCCTCGTGGTGTGAGCATAAAGCCCAAAATTTCAACCTCTGTTACATGGAAGAAACATTTTTCTAACTTGGCAAACAGCCAATGTTGTCGAAGTTTTCCAATACTGCTCGTACATGGCTGACATGTTCCTCCTTGGAAGCCGAGTAAATGAGAATGTCATTGTTAGGCAGAATCCCGTGCAGTGCCCTTAGGGACCACTATACACAATTAAGACTACAGGTGGCAATACAAGTTTTACCTTTGGTACAAGCCTGTACTATGTTAAAGTGGTAGCAGTAGTGGAGCAGCCAGGCTTATCTGAAGAGTATATGAGCAGTAGCAGAGATTATACAAAGGGACCACAATTACTGTGACTCAAGGAAACACTGACTCAAGGTTTCAGGTAGAAAAATATAAGTACATTTATTTTTAAACCATTTGTTATAAACACAACACTTCTATTAAATTCAAAACCAGACGTAAAATATACTATGACTAACCAATTCACTTTGTACGGTATGACTCAAGGTAAGTACCCTGGGTTTGAACGACCGAAGTTATGAAACAAGACATGTTACCGTGAATACGATTGCGATCACTTTTTGACAGTTCGGTCTACTAAATAAACACGGATCCGTGACAAGAAATGCTACTGGGGAAAAAACAAACTTAGCACCTGAGATACCCAGAGGGAGTTGGAGGCAAAAATCATAGGCAATATTATAGTTAGGCAAACACTCATAGCCAGGAATACAAGAGTCAAAGGGCCAGAGCCAGGGTCAAGTGACACCGGGTGCCTGTTGTCAAGGATCACACAGTCGAACAGTCGAACAGTTCATGATTCAATGTAGCCAAGAGTACTTTGATATTGTCAATGTTTGGAAGCAAAAGTTATAAGAAGGAGGGAAGACACGGTCAAGCCTTGGAGATGAAGTAAAGGGATTCACCCTAATTCCTCAAGCAGGACACAGTACCTTATTCAATGGAGGGGCTGATGCCATGGCAGTTGTTCCTGTTGGTTTCTCGCAGACCCACGGTTCCTGGAGCTTCGATGTGAAGGAGGACATCTGAAGGGGTCTGCACCACGCAGGGATGAAGCGGTAGCAGCAATGATGAATAAAAGGTGCGCTCCTTAAAAAGAGGAGAGGCTCTTCAGATGGCTATCCGGACCACTACAGCAGTGTGCAGCAATTTCGACCAAGGAGAGGATCCTCTGGCTGTAGAAGATGAGCTGGTTATCCCCACCAAGCTCAAGGGAAGAAGGCTCCGGACTGGATCTTCTCTGGTCATCAAAGGGTAGATAGCTCAGGACTGCAGCAGGGCTTCACCGGGACGGGCTAGTTGTAGCAGCCGACTTCTTCTCCGCTTCTCTTCGGTTCCTTGTAGTTCCAGTGGCGACTCTCTGACTTCTAGCCCAAGAGACCTGCCTTTTATGCGAAAACCCCACATTCACACAGCCTGGCTGTCAATCACGCAGCAGGGGGGTTGTCCAGCCCGGACAACCACCTCATCCAATCATGGCAAAGTGTGACTTGGGTTTCCTAGGATACCCTGTGCAGGGGGTGACTACACCCCTCCCTCATATTCAGCCCACCTAGACACCCAGGCGCCTGGAGGAGGGCTTCTGAGCAGAAGCCCGCCAAAAGACTGTGAACACAGGAGGCAAACCTGGTTTGCCGCACAAAGTAATACACAAGAAGGACTTTAACAAAAAGAAATGGCGAATAAACCCGACCAGAGCCAAAAGAAAAAGTATTTGGTCAAGCGGGTAAAAATTTGAGGCTAATATAATAGCCTAAATCAATACCACGTTTATCTAATATAATCGTGGTAAAAAAGTTAAAGTAGATACCACTGCCACCAGCTAAGTCTCAGGGCCTCATCACATGGATGGCGGTAAGGATTTACCGGTACCGGATACCGGTACCGGTAAATCCTTACCGCCTTACTACAAGGTCCCTTTGCGGGTTGGGGGATTTAACGCCTGTTTTTTGTAGGCGTTAAAAACCAACCCGCAAAGGGACCCAGGGAGCTAATTACGGTACCGCAATTTGCGGTACCGTAATTAACGCCTTCCCCATTCCCATTGAGCCCTATGGGGCAAAAATGGGAATGGGGAAGGGCAATGGCGGAAGGGGGAATTACCGCCCCGCCAACCTTGGAATGGGGAAGTAATTCCCCTTTCCGCCAAGGCGGTGCCGGTATTTTACCGGTATGAACCATGGCGCTAATAGCGCCATGGTTCGCCGCAATCCTTGTAATGAGGCCCTAAATGATAAAAGAGCGAAACAATGCTCTGGGAGGTACAGATACAAAGGGATACAAAGTAACCCTTTCCAGCACTCCGTGGAAGATGGGGTGTACTGGATCTGTGGTAATTTGACTAAGTAAAGTCAATGGCAACTTTCCCCTTTTCTGGGGGACTGTAGTCAGCCCCAGAAATGGAGTCGGCTGGAAGTCTGAAAGACAACCCTGTGTCACTGCATTGAAGGTGCTGTGTAACACACCAAAGAAGGGGGCTACTGAAGTGGTGTACTCCAGAGTCCATAATCATAAAACAGGTAAAAGACACATGGCAAAACATGGGTAAGAGTTGGGGAAAAGCTCACACTCTTACAAAGTGAAAGAAATAAACTCCAGAAGTCCAGCAAAGCTGCTGGGGGACTCACTAGGTCATCGAAATTAGCCATAAATGAGAATTCTCCCTAACAGTCATCAATGTAGACAAGTGCGCAAACATCCAATATTTTACGAAGCACGTTGTTCATATAAAATTGGAATGCCGCCAGGGCGTTATATAACCCAAAGGGCATAACCTGGTATTCGAAGAGACCATACTTTGTGCGGAAATCCATCTTCCACTCATCCCCCTTTTTAACTCTTACAAGATGATAGGCTCCACGTAGATCTAGTTTTGAGTAAATGTGAGCATTCTTCACCTGATCCAAGAGCTCCGGAATAAGTGGCAGTGGATATCTGTTTTTACTGTGATCAGGTTAAGCGCTCTGTAGTCAATGCAAGTTCTTAATTCGCCCTCCTTATTAGGTGCAAAAAAGAATTCCGAGGAGGCAGGGGACTTGGACGGGCGGATAAAGCCATTAGCTAGATACTGCTCCAGGTAAGATTTTAGGTGCTGTTTTTCCTGCTCAATTAGGGCGTAAATCTGACTGCAGGGAATTTTGGCTCCGGGCACCAGATCAATTTGGCAATCATAAGACCTGTGTGGAGGCAGGATGTTCACTTGCTCTTTCTGAAAAACGTCCTGGTAATCCAGATATTCAGGTGGTAAGGAACCAGTGAGTCCCAGAATGGTTCTTCTCTTTGGTTTCAGGTTGCAAACATTTTTATTGTACCAGGTGTTAGCACACTCTTGAGGAAAGGTCAGAACTCGTTTTCACCAGTCGATCCTAGGGTTGTGGGTTTCCAGCTAAGGCATTCCTAATATCATCTGGAACCGAGGAGCACCAATGAGATCGAAGGTAATGTCTTCTTGATGACCGTCATGACACATAAGCATGACTTTTTCGGTATACTACGTCGCTTGCCCGGATGATAGCTGAGAACCATCCACTAATGTGACATTTTCCAATTTCAGCTTTTGTCGGAGAAGAAGGCCTAATCATGCAGCCAGATCTTGGTCAATATAATTTCCCACGCTCTGCTATCAATGTATGCCTCCAAGGCATGTATCTTTGATGGTTGTTTGTGGTTCGCCAAAAGTACCGCGATGACTAGATGTGAGGTCTATTTGGATTCCTTCTTTTTGCTCGACAAGTGGACCCCTACGCTTGCTGGGTTTCCCGGATCTTGTTCCTTTTCCTCATTGTCTTTGTCCGTTGCTCCTACTAATTTCTTGAGTGGTTTCACCAGGCATTCTCAGAGGAAGTACCCTGCGTTCCCGCAGTATAAGCAGAGTTGTTGTTGCCTCATTTTCTCCCTTTCAGCTTTAGTGATTGGGCTCCGTAATCCACCGATCTGCATTGGTACAGTCTGTTCGTGGGATTTGGCTTGATGGTCATGGGGTCACACATAGACGGACCTCCCTTCAGCTCTTGTTCGGTCCATTTTTTGATTCTGCATTCTGTGATCGAGCTGCACAGTCAAGTTGATGTACTCCGCACATCCCTCGGGGGGATTTACCACTTGAGCTAGAACATCCTTAAGTTCCCCATGCAACCCTCGATAAAAGAGTGTAGTCCTCTTTTCTTCTCGCCTATTCGTCTGTGCTACGAGACGATTGAAGGTTGCAATGTAGGTGAATAGGTCTTGGTTTCCCTGTCTGAGTGACAATAATTCATTGTCCAAAGCTTGTCCGTGAGTATGCCTTGAAAACAATTTCTCCATATCCATCTGAAATTCCCCAAAGTCTAGAAGCAGAGGATCATCATGGTTCACTAACGGTACTGACCAGTCTGCTGCGCTGCCTCCTAAATATGAAAGTACAAATGCGACTCTGGCTTGATCGTTAGGAAAAGCCCCAGACCGGCACAAAAAATGAAGGCGACATTGGTTCATGAAAATAGCATACTTATTAGGGTTTCCAGTAAAGCATTTGGGTGGACCCAGTGGCACTGCACCTGAAAGAACAACTTGAACTGGTGTTGAAGGCTGCGGCATGGGAGGCTGGACAAATCCAGGTAGTGGAACCTGACCCGCATGTGCCTGAAGCAGTTGTCTTGCCAAGTTGTCAGTTTGTTCTCGGGCTACAATAAGATCCCTCCTTAAAGCATTGGTTTCCTGTCTGGAGGCACAGACTTCAGCCTGTAATTCCCCCAATAGTTGGGCCAGCTGGTCTGTTTCTGAAGTTTCCATAACGCCCAGGCAGAGATTCGTAGAGACTTTGCATTGTGTTATGCTCACCTGGTCTCTGAGTTGATGTTGGGGCACGGTTGCAGCCCTCCCTGGAAATGGGTCACCCTGGTCAGGCTTCTTCCCCTGCACATATGCTGTGGGCTGCAGTGATTGGTAACACTGCACCTGCATGGAGATGAGAGATCATGAGAATGCTGCTATGCGACTGTTCTCCCTCTCTAACCCTTCTTCCCAAAGTGTGGTAAGCTTGCGCCGACCCACATAAGCTCACCTGTTGATTAATGATGATGAGCTGTCCGTCCTGCTTCTCACTGCACGGGCGCTCTTGATGGACCGAGTTCTTTCACTGGCCCATTGTAGGTGGCAGCCCAGTCCAGCTGTGGCTAAGCCACTCCTGATGGTAAGTGTTTTAAGGCTTTAAAATAGTGTGATGTTGATTCCTGATTATTGTCCGTGTCTTTTAATGATGTCTTTCTTCTGCTTTCTCCCCACAGGTGAAGTTGCGGCCCTGCTTTAGTTGTGGTGCATGAAGCGAGGCCAAAATGGAAGAGAATGGGGCCCACGATACTCTGACAGCAGGTGAGTGTTGGTTTAAGGTTGAACGTGAAGATTTGTTAAAAGCGCGTCCTTAAAGGCAATGGTCCTCATTACGGATTTGAAGGTAGCCATGCCATTTTTAGCAGCATGGCTACCCCCAAACTCGGGTCTGGGTCCCGCAAAAGGGGACTTACCGGGCCATTCCTACGTTGGAGAGCCCGATAATTCCCTTTCGCGGAACCCACACCCGGTATGTCCCCATTCCCATTTGAGCCCCGATAGGGCTCAATGGGAATGGGGAGCTTGCTAACAATGGGCCCGTTAATGACATGCCCGTTGTTAGCATCCTGTACTGCTAGCGGGTCCCGCTCAGCACGTCTGGTCTGGCCAGGCGTACAGAGTGGGACTCGCTGCAGAACTCGTAATGTGGTGGCCCGAAATGAACGGTGCCGGTCCTTTACCAGCACCATTCATTCCATGACCGCCACGGTCGTAATGAGGCCCAATGCCTTTGTGAGATCTAACCTTGTCTTTATCTTTTCTATCACAGGATTGCTTGCCGCGCCGCGATGTCTGGATTTGAGTGCTGCCTTCCGAGGTCTGGAGATGACTGATGAATGCAGGAGACCCAGATGATGCTTGCCAAAGAAAGCAGGTTCCAAGGTAAGTGTTGAGGCTGGAAATGAAGGTAAGATGCTGATGCTGGTTGCTGGAAACAAAGGTAAGATGCTGACGCTGGTAACTGGAACACTAAGGTAAGATGCGCTCAGGCGGCAGTGAGCGTTACGTTGCCATCAGCAGAATAACGCAAAGCGCTTGCATTAAGGCTGGGCAGGGTTATATAGTCTAACTCTGGCCATTTGTCTTGGCTCACCGGCCCCACCCTGCCACTCCTAAGGATGCTGCACGTGCAATCCAGCTTTCCCCAGTAGTCACGCACGAACAAATGCACGTGGAGATTCCTGCATGTAAAATAAAGCACTTTGCACCAAACCAAGTGTGTCAGTTTATATTTGTTCATGAGCCTGGCGCCAAAGGTGCCAGGACTAAATCTAACTGGGTCCCTTATGCTGTATTGTCCCAAAGGGACAATCAAAAGTTATGTTACCCCTTGTCCTTGTCCCCTGATGGTGTGGGGGCTGTGTTTCTGGGCCAGTGGCCATGACAATCGGGAGCGGACGCGATGGGAACAGAAGTGTTCCCAGCGCATTTGCTCCTGAAAAATGAGAAATAAGAAGGTAAGTGGGGTTGGGAGGTTGGGGAGGGGATTCTTTGCACGCGAGGGGGGAGGAGAAAAAAACGTATCTGAATCCCCGGCAGGGGAAGATGGCAGCCTCCAGCCATGTGGAGGCTCAGAGTAGGGATGGCCCCATTTTGAGCCTCCTCATTGGCTGAGGCGCTGTCACACCCCCGCCGGGAACAATGCAAAGAATCCCAGCCGAGGGATCCCCGGTTGGGTAACGACCTGGAGAGTGCCAATCCGAATGTTTGTTACATTCTGGTTGACCCTCGCCGGGTACTAATAAGGAAAGAAGCAAGGAGAGATCACATTACAGAGGACAGAACAACTCTTCACTGGCTGACAGTCGACCAAACAGGATCCAGGTTAAGATCACACTCTACGACCATTAAGATCAGAGGCCCTGTGTCAGATCAACTCTCCCCTCTCGAAAAGGTCCAACAACCTAGACAGGGTTTTCCCTGTGAAAGCAGCCCAGAAATTGAACAGGCTACCGATGCAGCTGAGACAAGAGAAGAACTATCAAACATTCAGGAAAGCGCTGAAAACAGATCTGTTTAGATGAAAAACATGACTCTGAGGTTAGGTATTATTAGTTAGGTAGGAAAGATGTCACGTTTTATATGTCAGTCCATGTCTATATGTGTGCACCCTGATGCCTGTGGGATTTCGGCGCAATATAAATACACAAATAAATAAAATAAAAATACAAGTAGCTGGAGTTAGGAGTGCAGCCACAGGAAGGCGGGAAGAGTACTAGAAGGTGGAAAGGTGGGAATAATTCTGGGAGCGGGCGTCGACAATGCTGCTTCTCTGTTGTGTGCCCAGGAAATGTAAGAGTACAGTACATGTAGTCCTCGCAGTTATGCCTGAGCGTTTCATCCATGCCATGTTCATGCAATAAGTGCCATTTCTTTCATAATGACACATAGTTTCCAAGCACTTAGCGAACATCATGTTTTGATGTGCATTATAAAAGTATGCATTATTACAGTTTGGCCATGATTTCACTCAGCGACCATTTGTTTTAGTTTTCTGCTCTGTTGTTATGAAAGAACATGTCTTGTGTTTCGTGTTAATGTACAAATTGTTTCTTGATTTTCCAAGACTCGTAGAGCTGTGATGTCTGCAATCTTAGCTGCTGTTGATGTTGTTATCGCGTTCCTTAATTATACCAGCGTGTACTATTAGTGGAGATGGAGGGTGGAATTTAATTTTCTTCACCTTCCAGAGATTTAGCAATTAGTGACTTTTTGACAAAGTCATTAATCCAGTTTTAACACTGTAGGTGTAGAACTTATTACAATTCTCTAAGAGGAAGCGTGCAATCCATTCCCGTTTCAAATTATTGCAATAAGAACACATCAATACGAATTGAATTATATTATTGTTTGCATATCAATCACTCTGCTGAATATTGGTTTCCTTTTGTGTCATTAGCAGTTTATTACAGCCCCCAAACACTGCAATCTTAGTGAAATTATGTGTGTCATGAGAATTACTGATGTGCATGGTAAATATAACACAATATTTTTAAATCCCTATTGTATTTCTGTTTTCAGTTGTGAAATCTTAAAATTGATGCCATCTATTTTTATGGTCTGTGCACTTACATTTTCCTTGTCAATTTGTATGTTCATTTTCGTCAGCTAGATGAATGCAAAAACCTTGTCTAAGTGTAATAGCAATTTAGCTCTCAAATTAATAGACGTAATTATGTCTGGCCTACCTTTCACATGTAGTCTGAACTGAATATGTGTTTGCAGTATTTAAAAAAGTTTAAAGGGAAAGCAGATCACAGGTTTGGAAATATATTGTCACTCAACGTCCTTAACCCTGACCAAGTACAGTTGACTTGGGGCATGCCTTTGTTTCTATTTAAAATGTGATTGTGCTTATGGATTACACAACAGGATGAATTGGGACACGAGAGCTGATCACATGCGGCTGCTAATGAAATGGAAAAGGACTTTCTACTTATATACCAAATTTACCAACTGGAAAAAGGTACAAAGCATGTATATGCTGAGTTCTAAAAGATAAAGCTGTAGGTGAAAAGAGAAGCGGATTTGTGCTTCTCTTGAGAATATGTACAAAGGCTGGAAAACTGTCCAATGGTGGTATTATTATTTAATATTTGGAGTCAATCCATACATACTTTGCAATATCCGGTTAATCAACTTTTATTCTACACTCGGCGAAATGCAGGTTATCACACAGGACCTTGAGTAGACAAACCTGTAAAAACATCAGATACATTTAGAACACGGTATAACCAATCAATCATTAGTACCAATTCAGAGTTAGTTGATGTCCACCCATACATATAAAATTGTATAACATTTGGGGTAGCACTTCCAGATCATGGTAGAGACACTTTCCAGATACCAGCCAGTTGTGACCAGTTCAGCACTTCCTATGGATCAGATACATGGTTGGCTGAAGCACTGGTTCCTCCTGACATGATGTATCCTGAGTCCCAATTACCCATTGATGACCTACCACTGCTGTTGATTGGGTGGTGTGATGCACCTGATGCTGTAATCACTCCTTTCCTGGAGGTAGCTTCCCCTTATGTGGACAGGGGGCGGCAGTCACTATTTGATCCTGACCATAGGTGTGGATATGCGAGGGAGGATCACATGAGCGGCAGTGACTCTCAGAGGGATGGATAGGCATCATCAGATGAGACATGGTATCCCCCCTTTCCTTTTAGGGATTTCTCCTCCATTAGCCATGCCATGATGGGATAATCAACATCCTGCAAATGCTGTTGACAGAAATAATAAACAATTTCCAACTAGTAACACTACATGTACTGAGAGATGGAAGAGGACTGCCATGAGAAAGAGTGTGAACCATAATGTGCATTCTAGTGTTGTGAAGAATGTGATTGGCCCAAGACCTCTATCTGCCTAGAGGTGGGAGTTTCTATCCAATTCTGTGAGAAAATGAAGAGACCTTCTTTTTCGGCATGAGAGGCAGGTTGCAGTGCAGGGCAGACACTGTCCCATTCCGGGATCGAACCCCAAAGGCAGGCAGATGGATGCACAAGAGTGGGAGCTGGCCCAAGCACTGCTGGCTGGCCAGGCAGATGGGACCAGGATCCATGGACGAATAGCACTACCGGCGAAAGGCGAGCTTCAGACCGGCTGCGTAGTAAAGCAGTGCTGGTTGAGTGTGGAAGCACCAATAGAGGAAGAAGGAAGTCGCTTTGAGAATTGGAAGCCAGGACAGGCATTGTTCTGGTGCAAGGAGCGAGAACACTCTATGCCACTGACTGGGGAGAGCCGCTTGAGTCCAGTGAATGCTGAGGCGTGTACCCAAATGTGTGCGACTAGAGTGAGAGAACGCATACGATGCTGGAAAAACCCAGAAGGGAGAAGGAAACGCTGACTCAAAGAAACCCTGAAAGAGTGCATTTGGTGCCAAGCGTGGACACGAGTATTCCTTGTTTGAATCAGTTTTATCTTCATCGTCACAGTGCTTGGCCATAAAGTAACCTGGGGAAGACCCATGAACCCCTGTCCTGAATGAAAAAGACAAATTGCAACATACAATCCTGGCAGGGGAGTATACCAGGCGAATTGCGGATCTGCGATTCACACCCATAAGGAATTGTATAAGCGTACCTGGCAGGAGAGTATACCAGACATTTACAGATCTGGGATTTGCACCCAAATTGTGTAAAGGAAGTGTGTGAGAGAACCTGGCAGGGGAGTATGTCAAGTGTATTCTGAGTCTGTCACCTGCCCCCCATGTTGTGTTGTCTTGAAAAGAGAATCATAAGGAAGACTCATGCCCTTAAGATTTGAATAGTAGTAAATGTGGAAAAAAGCCTGCAGTTGGGAGTCATTTCCCCGGGAGTGAAATATAACACCCGAGGAGGGAGTGGTCATCTTGGGCGATCAAGAACTTGGTTATTCTTTGCACTTTTGTTTTGGTGGAGAGAATTCTGGGAAGGGGAGAAATTCCCTTTGGAACCATGCCCATTATCAATTTGGAACTTTTGTTGGAGTTCTACCTTATGCTGAACTTGAACATTTGTGCACTTTCTAAGGCAAAGAGATTACCCTTCGCACCTTAAAGTTGTATTTAGAATGCAAGGACTAGGATATGATTTCAGACACAGGACATTTTTTCCTTTGGACATCTTGACACTTGACAGACCTTTAGTTTTTTTTGAGGTAGGGAAATACCTCTTAGATTAGGGATAGTGAGGCAATTTCCAACCCCTTTATTGTTTAATAAAGGTTTATACCAATTACCATGAGTCCTTTGGGTCCGAGTCTCATTCCTGGCTCCTCACAGTGTTGTCGTCAATATTACAAGCTGTGTTGGGTTCTCCAATATCACCAGATTTGGCACAGTCTAGTTATGCTAATGGTGACTTCTTGACAAGACACACATATACTGTAGGTATGTGCCATGTTGAAGAACCAATGTGAAATTCCACAGAGAAATAACCTGAGCAATAATAGCAATAATAAAATTATCTTGTAGTTGTCCACCATGTTACATAGTTTCTGTGATATTTTGATAGAGGAAATTCAGAAACATGCAATGCTTCTCCAATACAGCAAGAATGAGTGCTCCCCTTCAGGGTTGTCTGCAACAGGTCCTATGAATTTCGGACAGTATGCTAAATCATGTACCAGTGGGTGGAACACACCAATGCAAAACATGCTGTGATCAAATATTTCATTATTCGAGCCTTCAAAATCCTCTGTTACATGCAAGTAATTGTGTGAGTTGATGAAATTGCCATGAAAATGCCAGTGGGAATCTATCATTGTTGGATGTCTTTGACATTGTTGCAAATCTTTGCTGGCTGTTGAACATTTTTTTGGAATAGAAACAAAACACTGCAGGGGATAATGGCTGTCTGCATCAGAAGAATATACATGGATCCTCTGTATCTCATTTTGCGGATATTTGGGATCTAGACCGTTTTCTCAAAGGCATACCATACTGCAATAGCCCACATCAGCTATGATGTGGAACCTACATCAACAAAGCTGAATCAAGCACCCTTTCTATGACCAGTTTTGAATGATCAGCCATCTCTTGCTTCTATGTCAATTTGCTGACCATTCAGAAAACAACAATGATATGCTACACACAAAACCATGACAAGGTCTTTTTGAATGGTAGTACAGTATTCTTGGCAGAAGGCCAGCAAAACATGGATTTAATTGTGTCGGAGCTATTGCACCAAAAGCCCAAATTTTAAAATTGTGCAGGATGTGCGAGTAGAAGAATTTGGGAGGGTCTTCTCTTTTCAGCCTAGCTTTGACTCCAACCTTTTGTTGGATTTGCTACAGAACGAGAGCCTCCAGAGTTGTGGAATTTAGTCACCAGGGATGATGGTGTGCCTGTTAAAATTGCTTTGTGGATGATGCAGTTAATGTTCTATACCTATGGCCTAGGTGACTAACCATATGCTACTAATGACTAAACTAGGTTGTCATTAAGAATGAACAACACAGGCTGTGTGTGTAACTGTGCTGCAGTATAATTTACTATTTTCTACCCATTGCTATGTAGATTCTGGGGATGTAAAGTAACTTGTTTTTCAGATATAGGTATAAACCCAAAATATAGGAACTCGACAACACGACTCTTGATTGGTGTGTTAACGTCCAAGGTCCTCAGAATTATAGCAATACTCCCAATCACACTTACACACACCCACATCCCAATTTGAAATGCACCATTCTATACGTTTTAATCACATGGGAGTTGTCCAGGAGCATTCATAAAACGTACATCACCGAATAGCATTGGAGTTTGTTAAATACCGAGCACAGTATTCCGTAACATTGCCGTAACATTGCATTTTCCAAATTATGTTAACTTTCAAACAGATGGTTTAGTTATTTATTCAGGTGTTTTAGATTGTGCAACATTCGAATCAAGCAATTGCTTTAAAATCTGGAAACAGGAAAAAAATATGGATGACCAGGGGTAATTCATAGCTAAACCTTTGGAAACTGACAATACTGGAGTTGACAGAGAAAGAAGACAGGGGTTGATATAGATGCATATCAACAAATGCACTGCTTAAGCTTGACATCAGATTCCACATCCTAACTGTAGAGAGAACTTATGTACATTGAGGATATAGATGGACAGTGAAGGAGGCATGTGAAGTGGAACACAGGTGTCCCTAATGCAAAGTAGATTGCTTAGCCACAGAAGAGGGGTGTGGAGACATCCAGGTAAAGTAGCACCACAAGCAATGATAACCTCTCAGGCACACAAAGAAAAAGTGTCTGTAGAGACTACTAGGTGCTTTGTTGGACTAGGGAAGCATTGTTATATAACTCCTAGGCAGCAATGCTGTTTGAACAATTTGAGAGTTACTTCATGCTAGACTGTAATTGTCACTATTTTAGGCCAGCCAGGGTAAATTGGGAATGTGAGCCATCGTGAATCACCATGCCTATAAGGGACTCCAAGTCTTTCTTGAATCAGAGTAAGGGTTACAGGGACAATCTCCTGTACCCCATAAAGAGTATGCCCGAATTTTTCATCCAGTTCGACTTTCCTGAGTGCATGGGAGGGTGAGTTAGTGAACAGGCAACCAGTTAGACACATAGACAATGCCCCTTTCCAGCCACCTAAGTGAGCATGACGTGAACCCACAAGTACAGAGCGCCTTAGGTCATTTTCATAATTGGCAGGAGATCTGCATCTTCTAATCTGGAAGCTGGAGGGGTGCTGGGAAAATTCTGTATAGCCACTGGAGAGAGACGTGTATTATCAAACTCTAAGGGTTTAGTGAACTCGTCCCTTCAAAAGTGAGACAACTGGATATTGGCACAGTACAGTTTACAGGCCCAGTGCACAGTCTTAGTTGTGCTGTCCCTGATTTTCATCGTGGAAAGGATGCCAAAAAAGGAATGTAGGCTTCTGATGATTTGAAGAATGCATTTTGGAGAAATGCATTTGATAGTTCATTCGTGTAAAGTGAATGATTCCTATTGAGTGTCTTTTTTCATAGTAACATTTGGCAGAGGAAATTCAGAAACGTTCAATGTTTTGCCATAAACAGCAAGAATGAGTGACCTTTTTCAGAATTATTTACCCCAATTCCTGTGCATTTAGAATAGTGCTTGATCACATTACATCATTAACCAGGTGATTTAACACAAGTATGCAAAACATGCTATGGGAGAATATTGCAAAAGTAGGGCCTTCAAAAATCCGTGGCCGAATCAAGAATAGGGACACATCACCCACTCCAGGTTCAAATCATTGTATTAATAACAAGTCAATACAATACATCATCAAAGTATATTAATTCATTATAGATTGTTTGAGAAACACAAACAGGTGGGGAATGTGAAGAGAATGGGAAGAACATATTAAACATAATTAATGGGCACACTACAAAAAAACATAAGAAAACACATGTAATATAAGGAAACTGAAAAAACAAAAATGAGTTTGGAAAAGGAAGGAGGAATACAGTTAGAAAAAACAAATGCACAAACAATGCAAGAAACAAAGTTCAGCTGCTCAGAGTTAAATATGTGAATAACAAGAGAAAACAAATGTATGTGAAAAACAATACTCTTGTAAAAATGTTCAATTAGATTCATCCCATTGATCACGTTTGAAGGATTGCTGCGAAATTAAGGTGACATTTCTATGAAAACGAATCCAGGCCTACCACAAATAAATTAAGAACTTGCAGATTTCCAACTAAAGGTTTGTGATTAGGAAGCACAAGAGTCCAATATCTATCTATATTTATAAAAGTGAAAATGTGTTGGTTTGTGTTAGGGTTAGTGCCTTGGCGAAGTGTTGTTCTTCATATAATTCCACACAGTTTCACCAATCTGCACCAAATGTTCATAGTTACCTGGGAGGACGCTGGGGACATTACTGGCTACATAACATTTGGACTTCCAACCTCTTTTCCCAGATTTCAGCACCTTCACACATGTGACGGTTGCCTGAAATCCTGCCTGAAATCCACAAAACACCAATGTGGTCGTAGAAAGCCTGTACTCAAACCTAGAATGCACGGTTTCTGGGACATTTGCACTGCAATGCACTGCATCGAAATGCACCACACCTGGGTAAGGTAGCAGGTGTGGCGAGAGCGCAGTAGGTCCCAGTGTGCAGCAGCACATCAACTCCCATCTCCCCCCAATGTCTGCTCCGTGGTGTGTCAGCCAGCTACTCACGCCCATTCTCAGTACAGTTTACTTCATAGTGCAAGGCACATCAAGCGGATCGGAACAGAGAACTACAGGATCATTGATTTTTAATCAATTGATGAGAATGGTGCCATGTCTGTCCACAGAACCCGTTCAGAGAATGCTACTATTTGCTAGTTTTAAATAATCAGTTAGAAAGTTCTGTCTGGATACCTTCAGATGTAAAACAACGCTTTGCCAAGAAATGTTATTATCCACATGTATGATGATGGTGTTAATCTTCCAGATATTTAAAAAAAAATCGACAAATAAACATAAAATCTAAAATAGTATTAATACAGGTCAACATTTCACTATTAGAATGGCAACATAACTCTGAATTTTAGCAGAGTAAATCGTAATAGGTGTTCCATAAATTGCCATATAATATAAACCGTTAAGCTAGGAAAGGTAAATAGGACCAAGACAAATATGATTCGCTTACCATTTACCTTACAAATCCTTACCATCTAAAGAGCACTCAAGCAAAATACTGTCCTTTGAAATCTTTGGAAACCTACAGGGGGGGCAAGGGTCATGTTCATGAGTCTTTTAAACATCTTAGAGGCTGCATGTCACAAAGGAATACATGTAAAGAAAATAATGGTAATTAAACAAGAGGATGGAATGCTACTACCTCTCAAGAATTGACAAAATAGACGCTTTAAGCACAATGAATTTAGTACCCCGCTCATCCAATAATCCAAACTTAATCTCAGCATCCTCAAAAGATAAGAAGCTGCCACCACTGAACAAGTCTCTACGAGTAAAGATATTGCACTTAATCCAGATTGTATACCTTCCTGCTCTCCCCCCCACACCCATAGCGTGGTTACCTCAAAAGGAAGCGTCAACAGAAAAATAATGATTTCCAAAAACAAACATTAAGATTCCAGTATGACAGACTTTTGAATTTTGATAAGGGTACAGTTTTTAAGCCTTGTGAAGATCGAGCTGAACATAATATAAGTAGGTTGGTATGAAGCTATCAAACAATTCTCTATCCATGGGAAAGGAGACCAGATGGAGTGGTCAAGAGAAAGAAACCAACAATCCCAAATTATCAACTCTTAAATAATAGAAATGAAAAGCACCATTTTCACAGTCAATTTCTTAAGGGACAGCCTCTGATGCATGTACTTCCATATAAAAGATGCAAGTATATTATTAATTTGGTTAAAACCCAATGCTGTTTTTTTAAAAAATGGAAATGTGTAAGTGGGTAGAAATGCATGTTGTGATTAGCATTTTAATAGTATCAATACAAATGGCAAAAAAAAAAGAGTGGAGTACATTTAGAAATAATTTGTGTAACATTGTCAAAAACTGTATTTGCGTCTAAAGCAATGGTTTCGGTGATTGGTAAGTGAACCCCAAAACATTTAATATATTTATTTTTCCACTTGATTCAAAATTGTCAACCATGTCAGAAGTTCACAAGATATTAATAGATACCCAGACACTGATTGGTATTGTTATATTGTATTAACTATTTTTGGGACAGAAGCCACAGGGGTTGGGTACATATAATAGGATAACACCTGAATAAGCGGACATTGTGTATACCATGCATGTGAGTATTACGACTAAACCTGCAAAGACGGGTTTCCAAAGACAGCAAATATGAAAGATGATCTAAACGACAACCTTTTAAGAAATGAAATTCAGATTTATGAACCAATGCAGCATATTTGGTACTAAAATATAGAACTTTAACAATGTCACAGAGATGTGGTCCAAAATGCAAATATGTTAAAACCTGTACCATAAAGGTCTATGGCACACGAGCAAAGGTATTTTGTACATCATGGGACAAAAGATTCCATTGTATGTTGGACTCAGCAAAACTAGAAATGACATAGCACAATACATGTGTATCACCTGAAGGTATATGTGCAACTAATGTGTGTGCCCTTTCCAGTATTTCTATATCAACAATAAGAGCACCCTTTACAGCCATAGGACTATAATCAAAGAATAGACTGCTACTAAATAAACTGTTCAAAAAATGGTAATAAAATGGCATTACATTATTTAATACAAATCAATCAGGATGCCTTCAGAGCTTGGCGGTTTCTTACACTTCAAGTGCTTTATACCAAAAGTAATTCCAGGAGAAGGTGTAGGCAATTTAAGTTTACCATAGGTTAGTTGCAAGTTGAGATAAATACCACTGGGCAAAAAATGGAATGCAAATCAAATGTGGGATCTGAATATATTTTTGAGAACGAATGGCAGCATTCATTTACAATATATAGGCAGAGTTTGACAAGTGTTTTGGCCTGCATTCTGCTAACGTGCTAGGGGTTGAGGTGCTGACCTGCTGCTGCTGGAGGAGTCTTTCTTCGCTGTTTGCCCTGCTGCCTGGGACCCTCCTTCAAAAAAACTTTACTCCAGCACGGAGTGTAATGAGTGCTGTGGTCTGCAGTGGTCCCCGCAGGGCCTGGGGGTCTGAGTCCCTCCCCCCCTGCTTCATCTCTCTGATGGCTCACGCCTCCATAGGATGACTTTGACACAGGATCATGGATGAGGTGGCTCTCCCACATAGGAGAGGCAAGCTCCGCCTCCTAGAAAACTGAGGTGGAGATAAGAGTTGTGGAGTCCATTTCGGTCAACAATACCCGCATGTGTGATTATGGAAGATGGAATGCAAGTGGCAGACTTGATTGGCCGGCCTAGGGGGGTTGCCGCCATGGCCTCGTTGCAGACAGTATCAGTTTGTGGAGAATTAAGGTTTTCCCTAGGCCCGTGCCCTGAGAAGCATGTTGCAGCACAGTAAACTTCTTTAACTAACTGTGCCCTGATTGGCTCATTAGCCTGTACGACCCCCATTCCCCCCAAGATGGGGTACCCAAGGCCCCAGGAACTGACACCTGTAATGCTTGCCAAGTTCTTCAGTGTGCTCCGATGCAAGTTGCTACGTTTGCTACTCCCAAATGCCCAGACGCAAGTTATAAACTTTTGGAATCAAGTGAGGAGTGGAAGTTTGAACAAATCCATAAATTACATCACGTCCATGAAAGAGAAGCGAGGGTCTGTACCCTCTGCACTCCATTTGAAAATAAAATTACCAACCCTCTCTGAGGGGGAGAGCGACTGGACAAAGAGGAAATGTTTTTTTTTCAAGAAACCTGGTGTAAACAGAGGCAAGGTCGTAGGCAGTGAAATAGCAGATCGGGTACTATTGGAGTCTGAAGTTTGGGTGGAACCGGATATGAATTGGGGCTCCATGCCTTCGGTGAATGGGGAATCCCTTTTGCATAACAACACAGCTTGCCCCTTGTCCCCTACTTGCTCTCTCACTTCCACATGCATGATGGATGACGCTCAGCGCCAGAGTGGCTCAAACCTACTCATATCCAACAGCCACTATGAGGACAACTTGGGGGAAAGGGGGGCTCATGCACTGAAAAAACAAGCACTGGTGCTTATTAGCGAAAGGGGACATGCAATTGGCAAGGTCTGGTCCGACGCCAGCTACCCCGCCCTCTACAATGCTCGAGACACAGTGACTACCCCTGTTCGGATCGAACTATGTGAAGTGTCCAATGTTTCCAAAGTTTGTAACAAGGCCTTAAAGGAACAGGCTTCGAAGGAGGTAGCAAAGACACAGTCCTCCAAGGAGGTTGAGAGCGATGAAGCAGGAAGATACCTGGATGACAGGGCGGACGATCCACTGGCTCCTGCGTTAATGGCTCACTCGTATACCAACTACCAGTGTCGGGAAGCTACGACTGGTGTGCCCTGCAGGTACATAAGGCTGTAATGAAGATGCTGAGCTTACCAAGTGAGGTAAGGTCTTTAGTTTTGCCCACACCCCATCCCCTGTTATCTACTTCTGAAAGTTTTGCATCTTATGAAACCTACACCCCCTGAGGGCTGTTGTCTGTAGAAGGATCAGAAGGCTGTTGAACTACAACCATGGCAAATGTACCACAGGAGAAGAACGTGGTGGAAGAGGCCTGGATTTGGTGATGATGTCAACACTAAACATCTCAATGGCCCCGTTTTTAAAACTATACAAGGCTCTGAATGACAGTTCAAAAGATCACTCCACACATCTAGCAATGATGCCTTCCAAGCTGATATTCCTGGAAGGTTTTGTGGCCTCAGTTCAAGGCACCTATGAGAAAAGTATGGAGGCAAATGCCAACTCACTTAAAACAACATTGTAATCCTTGATTCAAGAACATAACAAAAGGAAACTACTCAGACATGATTCTGGGGACTTGAGTAGTTTGTCTGAAACCCTGGTGGAAAGGAAGAAAAGCTTGGCTGTAGGGCCCTCAGAACTTTGTGAGGGGGCAGGTCTAAGCCAACTTGAGAGTGGGACCGTTGAGGGGGCCCTTCCAGGCTACACAAGCTCTGCCAGATGACCAGTCCAGAGGGAGAAGTCAGTCCAAAAGCGGTCATGCACTGGCTTCAGTAGACGAGTCAGCCACATGCAATGTTATTGAAGTCACGGAGGAACAGAACACCCTGGATGGGGAAGTGGACGACCGCCCACCCAAAGAGTATCCCATTTTCGGCAAGAAAAAGCTAAAAAAACACACAATGAGACATCCTCACTACAATCCAAGAAGAAATAAAAAAATGAACCCCCAGGTAAAATAAAAAAAAGATTGAACGGAGCAAGAACATTTCTGAGGAACATTTCTCTACCTAGCTCCCCAGACCAGAGCCTGAAGTGCAAACCCGGTGAAATTGGGGTGGGGTCTAAAGATGGCCTGCTGGGAACTCAAGATGTTTTGATTAACCAGGATGGGGGAACTTCTGTTGGAGAACCTTCCCCGACATCCTCAGTTAAGCTGCTCCTGAGTTTATCACATACTTTCTGGAGGCACAGTGCACAAGTGGTTGACTTGCTCCCTCTGGTCCAGCACCACTAGCATTATCATACATGCCCACTAAGATTATCACAGGTGGGTACATAGCAAGGGATGAGGTTGGTAGTTCAAGCCTTGATCCAACACAACACGTTTTGGTGGACCGCACAACCCCTCACCCCAAACAAACCAACTGAGGTTGTTTCAAATGACAGAAACGTGAAGTGGACGAAAGGTGCATCAACAGACCTAAGTGGTAAGGTGGTCGAGGACAGCGGTATCATACTGCTGTGCTCCCAGGAACCTTTCATGATGTTGGAGCAAGAAAGTAAAGCCCTGTTTAAAAAAAGAAAAGCAGAGGCGCAAAACACGTCTCACAGGGCAGCTAGTTTTGGTAAACTGGTGGGATGTTGGAACGTACTGAGTACCGAGGGAGGTGGGCCCAGCGGTAATGAGGTGGCATTACGCACTGACCCCGACACAAAAGCAGCACCTTGGAACTGAAACATTCTTGTCCCTAAACCTGCCAGGGCCCTGGAGGACATCTGCGGACCCTGTCAGAGAAATATCTCAAAATATACTGGATCCCCAAGGAAGTCGTGTGAGTGGTGACCGATCTAAGACCTTGAATGAACTTAACAATGGGGGTCGATTGGAACGTCTCTTCCATTTGCCCGGTGGTCTCATCTTGAACAGATACACTATACTAAGACTCTTTCACTGCATGCCAACATTGAGACCTATTGAAACCTGGGACATGGATCTGGTGGTCTTTCCTCATAATAACTGCGTAGATAGAGTGTATATACACTTAGCATCCAACCATGTGAAACATCTGTTATTAGATGAGGCGGCTGGCTTGCTTTCACTGGGGTTTGATTCAACAAACTTGGGTGACCCCTCAGTGATATCTCTGGCTGGTGAGGAAATGAGGGGCGGTGGACCGGTGTGTGGGGGGGAGGGGTCCTGATCAATCACAACCATGAGGAAGTGAATGTCTGTGAGGCCCCCAAGGATCCTAAGTTAGAGGAAGTCCTGTTGGTAAATAGCCTTCTTAATACCCAAAAGGATAACAAGTCCATTCCCTTGACCTTCACCATCATGGTGGGGGAAAGCTGGACACTTCAGAGAAAAGTCACAACTGGCAACATGATAAACAGGGGCCTTGATAATACGACTGCTTGGACTTGGCTGCCCAAGGCCCTGGCGGTCCAAAACCAAAAGAACTAGCATAATACTGTGTCAAGGGAGGAGGAAATCACTTTACTCTCATGAAACACCTGGGGCTTTGAGCACCTTTATGATTTGGGTATACGCCATTCGAGTAAGGTAAACATTATATGCTTGCAGGAAACATGGTTTTGCACTGCACCAATACTGGAAGAGTTCTCAGTAATTTGAATGCGATCATAAAGGGTCCGAAAGGTCGACCATCCTCGGGGTTACTGATAGCGGTGGAGTTGGGGAGTAACTTGACGGTAATGAGGAGTGAACATCCCGACCCCTATACACAGATGGTCATCTTGGAAGCTATCCACTGGCACGTAAGGGACTCCTACATCATTTGTAACCTTTACTGGAAACCGGGAGTTAAGAGAATTGAACTGTTTATGGACATCTTTGCAGATACTTTAAATAAATGCCTGGAAGCCCACCCTGGCTATGAGATCGTAGTATGCGGGGACATTAATGTGGCTGACTTCGAAGGGGGTGGAGGTAAGGGGGAGGGTGAAAGGTCAAAGAGGGGGCTGCGGGCCCAAGAAACCCACAACAGAAACCTTCATAAACAAAATGATATGATAAAGGGAGATAAACCAGGTAAACCCATATGGAAAGGTGAAGGAAAGTCTAGCACAACTGATTACGTATTTGTAACCGGGAAACCTCTCAGTCTAGTCTCAAGACTTGAAGTTAGAGATTCCTCTGGAAGTGACCATAATGTTCTATACGTCCTGTGGTCAACCAAATAAGCCTCACCTAAAGTAAGATTCACCGCTAGTCTGGAGGTTAACCCGGGTCGTAATACACTCCGAATGACATCTAAAGAAATTGAGATCCTCCACAATAGATTATGGGAAAATGGGAAAGAGTCCCTGGCTGGAGAGGATACCAGCTACCCTAGATACTTGCTAGATTTTATCTCAGTGGGGGGATGAATGGGCAGAAACGACTTCCTGCCAAAGCACACCTTTAGTTTGGTCATTAGAAACAAAAAGAGGCTTCTCAGAGCAGATGTCAGACACATCCAGGCGGTGAAGGGCCCCTGTATGGGAGAGGATTTAAGGATATGTCACCAGAAATATCATAATAGACTGAAAAGATACAAATGGAGGTTAGGTCAAGCTGACTCTGAATCCATGCTAGCTCAAATGAAAAACAGAAATGTCACTGAGATGTGGAAGCTGGTAAATTCAAGTAGGTCTGATTCAAGAGCGCACAGGTTAATGCTGTTCCCGAACAACGATGGGTGAAACATTACTCTGACATGTTTGGACACCAGAGTGTAGAGAGGGATGCCCCAGTATCCTCTAAAGTAAACCCATGGGCCATGGATTTTGACAAGGAAGATCTCTACCACTTAATATCTAAGGCGAGTAACTCAAGAGCCCCGGGGCTAGACATACTGACCAACGTGATGCTTAAAGCCGAGCCTGGGCAGACTTTCTTTGGGTACTTTTTTGGAAATATGGAGAGGCAGGGGGGGTCCCAGACTCTTGGAAAACATCTATAATATTACCAATTTTTAAAAAAGGAGCCTGGGACAACCCTGCTAACTACCGACCTATTGCATTACTGGATGTCATTGGCAAAATGTATGCAGCACTGGGGCTAAAGAGCTTGAAGCAGTGGATTTCGGACTCTGCAAGCTTTGATTTCCATCAAGCAGGTTTTGTTAAACAGGTTGGGACAGCCTTAAATGTATTCCTCTTGAACATCCTGAAGATGAAGGCCCTCTGGAGTAAGAAAAATATATACCTGGCGTTTGCCTACCACCAACAAGCTTTCGACTCAGTCGACCCTCAGCTGCTTTGTGACAAACTGAAGGCATATGGCTCTCCAGGGTGCCTACTGGCAGCAATACAGTCTCTTTGTTCTGGCACTAGACTGAGAGTCAGACTAGATACCAGGGGCTATCTCTCTGAGATAATGGAAACAAGGCGATGCCTCAAACAGGGATGTCCCTTGGCACCATAGTTATTTAACTTCTTCATTTCAGACCTAGGAATTTTGGTGGGAGAGGCAAAATTGTTTCCACCGAGACTCAATGGGTGGCAAGTGGGGCATTTGCTCTACGCAGATGATCTGGTCTTAATTGACCAAACTCCCATTGGGCTTCAACAACAGATACGTAAGCTGCAAGAGTACGTTAAAACAAACAAGCTACGGTTAAACTGTCCATAAGACGAAAATACTAATCTTGGAGCCTGCTGTTGGGAGGAAAAAAGCCAGAGTACATTGCACCTAAATGGGGAACGAATAGAGATAACTGCCTCTTTTGTGTATTTGGGGATGTTGATGAACACTAGCCTGAATGATGGCCCAAGGATTGACTATTTGAAAACGAGGGTAACTGGCATCACAAATGCAAATCTTGTTAAAAAGATGTGTGCTTTTCTTTGATCCCGGTGTTTCCATTCTACAAGTAAAGGTAATGGCAATCACCACCTATGACACAGAGGTATTCCTTGCAACGGACCCTGTATGGTGGATGGCACTGGAGGGCAGATTTTGGAGGAGAGTGTTGGACCTGCCGAAGGGCACCCCAATGCCTGCCCTCTGGTACGAGTTAGGACAAGCCTCTTTACATGCAATAAAGGAGTGGAAAACTCTATCCTTGTATAGGAAGTCAAGATTGGAGCCATCAGCCGTAGGTTCAAGATCTTGAAAGAGGCCCTAGAGGGGAAGAGCAAACCTATCTTAAACGAATGGAACCTAGCGTTATAGACCTATTGGTAACCCTTAGGTCATCAAAATTAGGCTACAGAGGAAAGACTGGGTGGATACATTATCAGCAAGGAACCAGTACAAGACCTTCTGAAACTTCAAGGTGGAATATAGACATAGGAACTCCTTCCCGGGATACCTTGACTGTTCCCATGTAGCTCAATGTGATCCACATTTTTGAGATTCAGGTTAAATCTACTCCCTGCAAAGGAGATTGTGTTAGTTATGAAACAATGGCTGGAACTGGACGTCAGTTGTAGATTCTTTAAAATCCCTTTAGAATCCCTGTACCATCTGACGTTGTGTTGCCAGGGTTTTACTGAGAAAAGAACATTACATTTGGGCAAAATATTTAACAATTTACCCTCGCTATCACCAGATGAATGCTGCTATAGGCTCACAAGTGGAGAAAGTGTGAGTCGAACCATCACACTGCTTAGATTCACAGAGGATATTCTACAGGGACTCTTTTAGCAAAATTAAGTTAACCTTATCGTTTGTAAGTTGTTTTAATTCTAGGGCAGGCCACTGTATACCTTTGGTAGTTTTACTTAGGCAACACGGACAAGAAATGAGAATTTAAGTATTTATGAAATGTCACAGGGTTTATGGAGGGCCCCTTTGGTTTTCTTTTTCTTTTGGTTCATTTTACCCTTTTGTGTTGTTGTTTTTTGTTTACCTTTCTTTTCTTTTGTGTGTTCAGCTCATTTCGTGGATTTGGGGACATGTTGATTGGCTGTTTTAACTTGGTTTTATATATTTCTGTCATATTTTGTATTTTATATGAAAGGTTTCTTGTAAGCCAAACACAAATGAATTAATGAAATCAAAAATACATAGTTTACATATGCCCAAACATTCATCAAATCTCAGAAATATCTGCTTATTCAAGTCATCAGTGATATATTTACAAACTATTTTACTCATGGAGTTCTATTCAGAGGTATATTCCTGTAATTCTTTGAAATGATGAAGCATAATTCAAACGTAATGATTTTTCTTTTCCAATACCTTAGTCCTTTCATACATTTTTTGTTAGTCTGCATATATTAAAAATTGAAGCATTGCTTGCAGAGGTCTTGAAAGTCTCCCAATTATAATTATTAAGCCCAGTATCTTTAGGGGTGTTGAAAGGAAGAAACGCCTCTCCTTTCCAGTCCCCTCCTTTTTTTACTTGTCATTGTTTCTGACTACTCTTTTCCCTACTTAAACCCATTCACATACTAAGGGTGGCGTGACTCTTATACTGATGTGGTCCTTTGGGGACCCCTATGGTCCCTGAAGGTTAGGCCTACCATCAAGGTGACCATTAAGCTAGACGATTCAATATCCTGAACAGACATGTGTATTGGTTCTGGTTATTAGAGGTGTATTTTAATAGTATTTTAACATAGGAACTGTTTGAGTGGTACCATTTTACCATCACAAGATGCCTGTTCATACTAGATACTTCCAAAGTGGAACCCATAGTATTGTATCCTGATCTGCAGAGCCTTTTCCTCTGTGCCAAAGAGCAGTTTGAGTGGGTGCAGATGCCCTTTGATAGCTGCAGTGACAGCAAAGCCATTGCAGCACAGGGGCTGCATTGAAGATGTGCACCTATGTTACCAAAACCACATAACTATGAGGGTTGCTATTCTGGTGGCAGTTGAAAATAGTAACTATAAGTCATACCGTTTGGTTTGGCGTCTAGCACCTCCCATGCTTATAACATCAACATCCTTGTGTTATTCTACCTGTGTCAGCCATATTAACCCAGCTCAGCTGTGGAAAGGGTAAGTGTATTCTGGTCAGAGAGCCTGGCCCAGCCAAGTGACAGGTAAGGAGACTGAATGGCTATGCCTCTCGATTTGATTCTTTGTGGGGGCACTTTTGATTCTTTGTGAGGTTGGTTAGCACATCTCTCCAGTCAGCCAGTCTCCCAGAACGTGCTGGACTGGGAAGTAGGAATCAAAAGGCATACCCATCACAAAAGGGGTAGCTTCAAGCCAGAGTGCTGCATATCGAAAGGGCCTTCTATGCTATTGTCAAGAAAAGGGGCAGCGTTAGTGTCAGTGGAATCAGTAATGTTTAAAGTAGTTGATTTATTATTGTAGAATAATTCAATTTTATGAAAAAATATTACAAGTATGCATATATATTTTGAACATAGTAAGCAATTACGTGCACAGTAACATTTACACATTATTAATACACATTATTAATACTATAGGACTGATTACAAAAATAGCACAAAGTGTTAGCACCACCCACTAAGAATGCACACTGCAAAACAATGGTGTGGCAAGTTGATTCACAAAGAAAAGTTTGCGCTAATCACAACAGCACAAAGTAAAAAGCTTAGCAGTGTACATGCACACAATGCTCTCTCAGAGCACCCCAACACTGCCATGGATCAACATTATGCAAAGACACAAGAGTTCAACTAGCAAAGGCAATGAGTGAGCGGAGCAATCATCGTCAATGCCTCACCAAACATCCTGCCCCAAGGGTCCAGTGCAGCCACTGTGTGCCCCCTCACAAAACAACCTGTCTCAAATTGCCCAACGCAGCACTGAGTGCCTTCTTCAGCAAAAAAAAAAGCCTGCAATAGCACATCTCAGACACTGAGTACCTGCCTCCCCAAATAACCTACCTCTAAAAGGGCAATACATCTACTCAATGCCCGCCTTACCAAACAACCATTGCCCAATGAGATAAGCAGCCACTGAGTAACCCCTCACTGAAGGACCTGCCCCCAATGGGCCAATACAACTATTGAGTACCCCAATCAACAAAACAGCTGTTCTTAATAGGCCAACATGGTAGCTAACTGTCTTCCTCACCAAACAAGTGGCCCATAAAAGGCCAATGCAGCCACTATGTGCTCCCTCACCAAACAACGTGCCGCCAACAGGCCAACATAGCCACTGAAAGGAACAATCATTAGCAATGTCTTATTATAGATACATGAAGCATGCCAGAAAGAGGGACAGCCAAGTGTGAGTGATCCTACCATACATCACACGTAATAAAAACCCCATCACAATAGAAAGTGCACAAATAACATGCACTTCCACTTCGATTGTCACATTACAAGGCACACCTAAAAGGAAGACATACAACATCCATATGCCCGCTGTCATAACCACCTCCCACCTTGAGAGCCTAGATTTCATGCAGATGGCAGCTTTGCATGCTATACATCAACATAACATAGCATAATATACCAAAACATAACATTCAATTGAGGTGGCAATGGAGGTATACCCACCGAAACCACAACCACAAATAAACAACAACTACTATGAAGGAAGTACTCCACTACCTCCTTCAGAGCAGGACAAAGACTGATATGTTTTGGATATTTATTCTCTGTGAAAGATAGTGAGCTAAAGACTCTGGGTAAGGCTCTTGCATCCAGGACTCATGTCTGGCAGAGAGTCTCCCAGGACCCCCCTTGTTATCTGCATCTTTCAAACAATAACCCTCACAGAGCACAAACAGACTCAATGCATAGGAAAAGTCATAGCATTCCACTTTGATATCACCCCCACCACTCCAGTCCAACCCACATGCTGCAAACAAAGCAAACAATCCCACTGATCAGGCGGGAAGTCCCAGGAGGATGCTCACATGGAAGACCTAGCCAATATCAACTGCAAATGGGACAGTATACCTCAGATAACAATCAGGAATCAGGAATGTCACTCATTTCTCCAAGAACTAAACCTCCCTCTTGCTGACATCATTAGCCACACTGTCCCTGTGAAACAATGCACCCTGAAGCCTAAATCATAGCTAACCATTAAGAATACATTAGGAATAGATAGAGAATTAAGGGAGGTGTAAACTCGTGATATTGGAAAGGACGCAATGAGGGAAGTAGAGATTATGGGATCTATAACACGGAGTGTGGAGCCAACAATGGAAGGCTGGATGGGAGGACAATTAGTCAATGAGGCACCAGCAAGAAACCAGTGAAGGAAGCATGATGTAACAGATGGTAAAATCATGGGTCAGGTGCGGAGTTGAGGTGGTGTTCACCTAGGTGTCATGGAGGAGGCATTACTTGAAGTGTAGGGTCTGTAGACACTTGCTCAAATGTTGAAGCACAGGGTCTAATCTGATGTTGATTTGGAAGAAGTACCAGTTCTTGGGACATAGACGAGAAGTCCTGGTTTGGGTTCTGCATTTCCTGCACTGGTGGAATCCAAGTCTCTGCATGGATTTATGCCTGGTGGATCTTAGGTGTCCAGAGATGTGGACCATGTCATATAAGTACTTTAGAGATATGAGTGAGATGAACTTGTAGAAGATTGCAAGGTGAGAGCCGCCATCAGTGGGAGACTGTGGAGTCTCATGATGGTCAGGGAGATGAGGTAGATGTTGCTTAGTCCTTTCATGAGTAATTCTGCAACATGTAGGACACACTGTATGGGTAGCAGGTTGTTTGAATGAATGTCTGACTGGAAGCAATTGCCACCATCCAGGTGGTAGAGAACCAAGGCTTGGATACCAGATCAGAAGAGGTTTTCTGGAATTAAGTAATTCATTTGCTGCAGGAGTAAACATGTCTACCAATCTGTTCCTACCTTCCTTGCTATGTGCTCCTTGAAGGAGAGACAATGGTCAAGGTACAGCATAATGGACTTTGCACAGGTGGTCAGCAGGTGTGTGAAGCTATGTGAACCTCATAGTAAAAAGAAAGCCTGGCTTGTATGTAATGGTGTCCTGTGATGCAGATCATCAGTATGATTGTGCTCTTGTAGGGCTAGAGCTTCAAGCAAGCTCAGGACCTCATAGATGGGATCAGTTTGACTCAGACCTATAACCTCAGGAATGTTCAAATGTAAGATATTGATGGATTTGGACTTTGAGTGTAGTGATATGTACACTTTCAAAATCAAGGGGGATTGGAAGGAGCCTTTTGAAACTCAAAGTTGATGGGTACAGTTAGTGCTCATGAGAGACTACATTGTGGCAGTTTGGTGGTGATTATGAAGGTTGGACTTCAACCAGATAGAGATGTGCTCAGTAATAGGCATGCACTGATTTTTTATGTTGGTGAGTGTGAGGTGGTCTACTGTTTATAATGTGGCTCAGATGTCACCAACATCAAGCATTCAAGGACATCCATTGATGAGGATCCAAAGGGCATTGTCCCTCACCATCATGGTGACATCTTATGAGCAGCATCTGGATCAGAAGTAAACATTTTCAGACTGAAATAAGTTGTTGGGCTTGATGTGTTGGAAGTGATGCATGCCTACTGCTCGCTCAAGGATCTTAGCCAGGAAGGGAATATAGTTGATGGGGTGGTAGTTTCTCAGTTACCTGGGGTACACTATTGGTTTCTTGAGAAGTACAACAATTTGTCCACTCTTGATTGTCAATCGAATGGTGTCTTGATTTAGGTAGATGTGATGTTGTCTATGCAGTGTGAAGTGAAAGGTGTCCAGTCAGTATTTGTTGTGAAACATGGGATGTGTGTTGTTATGTCTATTGTGGTGTTGGTGACCATATTGTGGAGGATCCAGAAAGTCTTGTAAAAGATAGAGATTACATGTTTGATGTGAACTCATGACATTGTATATGAGGGTTCAGGAATGGCATGATACAATGCATGATTGCTTTGAAGATGGTGATGCATCACTTGTTGGACAAGGCAATTTGAGTTACATTTCCTCTCTTTAAAATAATTTGCAAGTACATTTTGTGAGGGTAAAAACAAAAGGAACGTGATCCTAGCTATGTTTGACAATATACAGGAGTATAGGTGAATTGTAGTTCATGTTCTTCTGAAAAAGATGTTTATAGTACATTTCAGCACATTTACATTTTAGGTGCACATAACACAGAAATTAGAAGTTGAGTTTGGATCACATACGTAAACTTTAACCACCCATCAATATCTCGAACATTAATATTGATAGAGATAGAAAAAGAGTGATATAAAAAATAAAATGTGGATGGGATTAATGATATAGTTTTCTTTTGAGGAACAAATCCCACAAAATGAAAACCTGAAAATGTATCTTGCTATAAACAATGAGATAACAATAAACTGTGAAAATGTTCAGTTGCAAATAATATGGAAACACAGCCATTTCCAAACATTTTCCAAAATGTACGCTTGTATGAACTTTTTATAATCAAATTTATACAATTCCAAACAATTGCAAGGCTACAAAATAAATCTGGGAACAAAGACCAGCAAATGAACTAACAGAAGCTTTAAAAGGCAAGGTGGCATATTTAGCCTCTGCAATATTCAACCTAATTTAAAATTTAAAAAAAAAATCATTGAATCAAAGGAAACACGCACAATATAGATTATTATGTTTAAGGGTTAGATAGAAGACACATGTTTTTCCTAATTGTTTCTTGTAGGAGATGGAGGGAATTAGATGACTGACAAAAAATATGGAGTGACCCCAAATTTATACTAAATTAGGAATACATGTTTTGCTCACTGTATGAAAGGGAATTATCCACATAATGTTATGGCATTGATCATATACTTCATACAACGAAATGTAATCATAAAATAACACAGATCGAAACTAATTGAAAACATACAAGGGGCATATCATGTTTAAAAACGTAGCATTGCAGCATTTTAGCTAATGTATGAGGAACAAGGCAACACTAGTCAAGTTGGTTGTCAAAATTAAATTGTATGCTGTTCATCCTTGGACCACAAATCTGGTTTGTAACTTTGTATTTGGAGATTATAGAGAGTAGAGGCTATTTTAAAAGGAGCACATTCACACCACAGTAACATTAACTCTTAATCTCCCACTGACCTTTGCTTTAGATCCATTGGTGGTTTGTTGCAATGTTAAACATTTTTTTTTTACCAGTGAATGTCTAACATTAGGCAAAGAAACATATTACCTTTGGAGGAAATATTACCGAGCTTGAAGGGTGTCCCATATTCATATGGTTATATGGATTGAAGATGTTCCTTGCTTTGGAGAATATTCTTCAAAAACATTTTTATTGAAACATAGGTTAGTTTAAAAATGATAATTCATATGCAAACCGCAAACTTCATGATAATAAGCAGTAATTTGTTTTCAAACATATAAATGTACTTCATATTCTAAAACAACTTAATGATCCGTAGAAAGCAATACACATAAACTGTAACTAATGATTATTATCCAGCTATAATATATGATGTGAAAAGAAAACCTTGCACAAGATATTATGAGCTAAAGTGAAACTCAAAATACGCAGACATTAATGACTACTTTCCAATAATTTTAAATATGTGGAATGCTAATATTGGCATAAATGAACACAGACAGTTCTCAGTCTCACTGCGCTGAAAGGTGCAATAGTGACAGGTGTTCCAAGTAATTCAAAGAAGGAGGGATTTCTCATGAGTCCAATGAGTTTAATAACGAAGTAGCCTGACACGTGTTTCGAGTCATCACCGACTCTTCATCTGAGGCTGAAAGTTTCAAGAGCTAGCCTAACCAATTAAGTATATTGTGGCCAGTGCCAGAATGCACTCTCTCACGGCTCACTTGGAATACTTGTCACTATTGCACTGTTCAGCGCAGTAAAACTGAGAACTGTCTGTGTTCATTTAGGTTCTTAACTGTGGGTGGCATCTGGCAGTGCTCCCACACCCCTCAGCCACCTGCAGCTTTAGTGCTTCCCTAATTTCTTCAGTGTACAAGCGCTGTGGACTTTGACTTGTTCTGCCAAACCTGTGTGTTATCTTGCTAATATTGGCATTCACATGTATGAGACAATTATCTGGCTGAATGTAAATACATGACCTCATACATTTAAACAGATGAAAAATTCCAGTGACAGAATTTTAGGAGGAAATAACAAATGGGGAGTCACTATCATTTTGCTAACTTCGTTTATGATTTAAATCTCTTTCTCGTCACAAATGTGACAAACACAAAGCTACAGAAACATTAACCAGAACAAGCCTGCATAGAAAAGGTGTACACATTCAATTGATGACCCAAGGGTAATTCTTAACCTTTAATAATGTAAATGTTGTATAACCTAATACATTCTGTCACTAGAATCGATCAGCTGTTCTGGCAAGAGCAGGAGCCCTCCTTCACCCTTCCTGACTGCCATCCCGCTCTGAATGAGCAGCGGCATCCATGAGGGACCAACCAATGTCACCCCCTCTCTTTACAGTAAGACATTCCCAACTTGCTTCATCTACGCTGCCGTGCGAACTGCGCTTTCACTGGGAAAGGGCTAATTTGTATATGCTTGCCACGAGATCTTACTACTTCAAAATGGCTGACGCTGCGATCCAGCATTAGGCTGGAGATCTCCACAGCCACCTCTTCCCACTGATAGGCTGCTGCATGCATCTTATCCTCGCAGCCTGAACCGGAGGCGGAAGCCGTGACCACAAAGGGCCACGTTCTAAGGGCATATCTGCAGCTGTCCGCGGCGGGACGCTAGGCACATGCAAACCTATGTTGCCCTGTATACAGTAAGTGTTGCACATTCTTCATCTCCAAAGTTCATCGCTTTAAACTGTAATTGACAATATTAACATTGCGCCTCAGCACACCACTGACTTTTGCAAAACTATAACTGCTACTCTCCATACACACTGCCTTGCGCAGCGTAAGAAAGTGCTCCACTACGCCCATGCTGAACACAAGATCACCACGTACTGCTATGCTGCTCTTGCCTTCTCCACCCCAACTATACCTTACTCTGCACAACAGACTATTGTCTAAGTACAAATGTGTATAAACTGGGCCCTGACTAGCAGTAACGAGCCCTACTATTACTCATTGTACTACAAAACTAATGTTACATGGTCGTTATCGCTATTATTGAACCCAAATTTATGTGTTTCTCAATACTAATAGCATCACAAAGTGACATGTGGTATGCCTCGGTTAGGGCAATAGCCAAAGTAATTGTACGATGCCTTTTTCAAATGTATATGCTCATTTACGGTAGAAACAGGTAGTCACCAAAAGTTGCATCTTGCCTGTTTCATGTTCATGCTGCCTTTGTAATTTCGACTCTTCTATACGCCAGAAATTCAAACTGCGTTAGTAGAGTGTCCATTTGCCATGCTAAGCCTGATAACTGTCATCATGTTGCCCTTCTGCATCATCAATGACAGCATACCCTGTCTTGGGGGTTACTACGTAGGTCAAAAAAACGGGCTCTCCAAAGTGACCTTGCCCCCGGCACCACCCCATCCTTTGCCCCACACCATTCCTGCCAGCTCTTCCTCTCTTCCCACCCCTCACTAACCACCATCTCAGCATTAGCCCTAATGTTACCACACCCGACACCTGTGCCCAGACACACACTTCAGAGCACATCACCAATCACAGTAACATTGAAGACAATCTTTCCCGCCCAATCAAAGGTAGGACCAGATGCTTGCATCTTAGATCTCGTACTTCGTTCTGCGCCTATGCTGTCAAACCACACCCCACATCCACTGAGCAGACACCACCTACGGTGACCCATTCCCTAAATAAGCCCAAACCCACATCCAAAACTGATCTCACTACTACATGTCCTGAGACCCCTACGGTAAAAGTTACCCCCTTGTTGAAATGGAGCAGCAGAAACTTTCAGGGTGCCCTCATCAATGCCCACTCTCTAGGCGCTCACGCCATTGAAATTCACGACATGATCACAGAACTAAAACTAGATCTATTAGTAGTCACTGAATCCTGGCTCCACCAACCCTCAGGTCCCCTCCTTTCACTCGCTATTCCACCAGACTACACCATCCTCAGAACTGACAGAACTCACTTGCATGGTGTGAGAGACGGCCCTCAACGACCGGTGGGGGGTGTCTGTACTTCCGCTCCCTATATGGTGGAGGAGAGGCACAGGAGACCCCAGCCAAGATTCTCTATTCGGTAGCAATGGTCGAGCAATCAAGGCCTAGCTTCTCAGGAGGTGATGCAGGCTGGTTCTTAAGTACAGCGTATCCCCAAGCCCCCACAAAGGAATATCCACACTCTGTATTGGTTAGAACACAGTCTTTATATAATCAATAGTTAAGGTTATGTACATTCATCATGATAACTCACTTTGTACTCCGGCAAAATATACAATGACAAATATTTACAATCCTAAAGTGGTACCACCCTAGATCGCATTGAAGTGCATGAACAATACTGTACAATGTCACACAGACCAATAGAGTGAAACCAGCAATAGAGAGAGGAGAGAAAATAAGATGGTTGAGCAATAGGCAGAATACTGGCCCCTACCACTGGGCACAGTTCTGTGTGGAGATCCCCCCACCTGGGCAACCTGTAAAGAAAGATATAGCACAAGCCCAGTCCATATATTGCTCTGCAAGTCTTATTCTCTCCTATAATGTTTTTACCCCCCCAATGTACCTGGTGTAGTCGAGCTCCTCGAAGAGGCGTCGACAAACGTCGAGGAACTCGCTGTTCGGCGACGGGGAATCAACGGCCCTTCTTGAATGCCTTCCCTTTCAAGCGGGAGGCACGGGGCGTCGAACGTCCGTCAACAAACGAGGTAGAACGATGTCGAAGAGGCGGCAGCTTCGTCCGAGCGGTGCTCGTCGGCGTCGGGGCGTCGGCGTCCTGCAAGGCGGAGGTGTGCGGGGCACCTCGATGACAATAGTTCTGGACCACAAAGATTGTAGAGACGGAAGCCCAGCAAGGGCGTCGAGTCGTCCGAGTCTTTGAGGTCGTCGGGTGGCGGGAAAACCACCGGCAGGTTTCTCCTCGGCACGTTGGTCGGCCTCGACTTTCTCCGGCAGGATAAGCGGTCGACGATGCGGTCGAGAGAGTCCTTCGATTGAATGTTCTTAGGCAAAGGAGCGGACAGCTCCAGTCGTCAGCGGCACGGCGTCAAGTGGTTCCCACGGCTGGGCAACACAACTTCGACGGGCCTCCAGCGGTTTCACAAACCTGCGAAACCTGGTCGACGGCAATGGACTTCGACGGCGTCGATGTCCGGGTGCTTCACTTCGATCTCCTCAGCGGTCCCGTCTCGGGTCGACAGCCTTTCGAGGGTCTGTCTTCCAGGGCGCTTCGGCGAAGATGGAGCGGTGCTCGATGGTCCCTCGGAGCATGGGAAGAGGGCGCCTTACCAGGTCCTCTCTCGGGTCAGCCCTCGACGATCTCGTCAGCCTTCAGATCGGTCGAAGCAAATGCCACAGCAAGTCTTCTTCTTCCAGCCGGACGTCGAGGATCAGCAGTTCCAGTTACTCGTAGAGTGGAGACTCAGCTCCCTGGCTGCTTTAGGAGCACAATGGTCGCTTCTCAACCAAAGGTCCCTTCTGAACACTTTTCCAGTGGTGAGAGGTCCCCAGATATACTATCCTCTCTCTCATCCACGCTGCTGGCACACACTCAGCAGCCAATCATACTGCAGGGCATTCATGCAGTCAGTCAGCCAATCAGGCACACACTGCATTCAGGCCACACTCCTCCCTTCCAGACACTCACAACAAGAAATGTGGATTGGGACAAGTACCCAGCCATTCAACACTACACACTGCATTCAGGCCAATTTCGGGCAGGGCTGTCTCAGCCTTTGTCTCTCATGCCAGAAACCAGACAACCACAACAAGGAGTGTATATTGGTCACACACTCCATTCACCCAGGTCCCACCCACAGGAGGTACCCACAACATACAGTCACTGGGAAGGCTCCAGTCAGTCTAGCTGGGCCTTCACAACAATACCATACATGGAACTTCCACCCAACAGCCAGTCAGGGGGAAGGGACAGAGACAGGGCTTCCCAGGACTTTGGGAAAACAAGATAACAGGCAATAGAAAGCAAGAGGCCACAGGGGCCATCTTGTTTCCTATCAGGAATCAACAGATCCCAATGGCAGGGCCTGGGTATCCCAAAATGGAGGACACCCGGAGCACCTGTCAATTTCAGCACGGAGCTGCCACCAGCCCATACCCTGCTCTGGGGTCACCCACAGGTGCCCAAAAACATACACTAGGGGCACAGGGTTGTACCCCTACCCATGGGTGCCATAAGGGTATCCCATGGGTCTGTTCACCAAACCAAAAGAGAGAGCTGCACTGCCAGGAGTCCCACATGGACTCCGGGGCATAAAACATAACAGAACACACGGTAAAAACAGAAAAAGGACAAGGATTCAGAGGCCCTGTCCCTCAGATGCATTTCCAGCATCACAGTCGCCCCCCCCAGACTGAGGTGGAGGGTGTCTAATCTCCCACGGGATAGACACCCTCATCCAGACGGTCAACATACCTTCTGGAAAGGCCATCTGCATTATCGTGACTCTTCCCTGGTCTGTGCTCTATGGTGAAGTCTAGCCCTTGCAGGCTAATGGACCACCTGAGCAATTTCGGGTTCTCACCCTTCATCTGCATAAGCCACTTCAGGGGCTTATGATCTGTTTGGACCTTGAAGGTAGACCCCATAAGGTAGGGCCTAAAACGCCTAAGGCTCCAAACTATACTAAAACACTCCTTTTCAACAGTAGCCCACCTAAGTTCTCTACCCTTGAGTTGTCTACTTATGAATATGATAGGGTGTTCTCTCCCTTTGTCATCTAACTGGGACAAGACAGCTCCAATTCCGGTGTCGCAGGCATCCGTCTGGACGATAAAGTGTCGGCTGTAGTCAGGCGCACTCAACACAGGTGCCCTACACAGACTTTCTTTCAAGCCATCAAAGGCCCTCTGACAGTCTTCGGTCCAATTAACCTTCCTAGGCTGCTTGGATGACGTTAGATCTGTCAGAGGTGCAGCTATGGTCCCATAGTCTGCCTTGAAATTGCGATAGTACCCAATGAGACCCAAAAAGGCCCTCACCTGGGTTTGAGTAGTGGGAGTCTCCCAGTTCTGTACATCCTGTACTTTACTGGAGAGAGGTTGGATTTGACCCCCTCCTACCTCATGACCAAGATAGGTAACTTTCCCCTGAGCTATCTGGCACTTGGTAGCCTTGATAGTGAGGTTAGCCCTTTTCAAGGCCTGCAAAACCTTATCCAGATGTGTCAAATGCTCTTCCCAGGTGGAACTGTAGACGCCAATGTCGTCTAAGTAAGCCACACAAAAGGCTTCCAGCCCACTGAGCGCATGATTGACCAATCTCTGGAAGGTGGCAGGGGCATTTTTCAACCCAAAAGGCATGACCCTAAACTGGTGGAGTCCCTCAGGTGTTGAGAAGGCCGTCTTTTCCTTGGCATGGTCCGTCAGAGCTATTTGCCAATAGCCTGAGGTAAGGTCAAAGGTGCTCACAAACTTGGCAGCACCTATGGTGTCCACAAGCTCATCAGCCCTGGGCAATGGGTGCGCGTCAGTTTTGGTGACGGCATTGACTCCTCGGTAGTCCACACAGAACCTCCAATCCTTGGTACCCGCCTGGGAACTTGCCTTGGGGACAAGGACCACTGGACTGGACCAGGGACTGGTTGAGGGTCCAACATCTTGGCGACCTCAGCCTGGATGTGGTTCTTGACGGTATCTGACATACGGTAGCACCTGCTTTTGACAGGTACACTGTCACCAGTGTCAATTTCGTGCTTACACCACGGTGTAAGGCCTGGCTTCAGTGAAAACAGAGAGGCATACTGTTGGAGCAAAGCCCTACAGGCCCTCTGTTGCTCTGTTGTCAAATCTGGAGAGAGATGTACTCCCTCCACTGAGCCATCCTGAGGGTTGCTATGCAGCAAATCAGGAAGGGGCTCACTCTCATCCTCTTCTTGCCCAGAAGCTAGGAAGAGACATGAGACTTTCGCTCGCCTGTGGAAAGGCTTGAGCCTGTTGACATGGAATAGCTGAGGGGCTACCCCAGCGGCTCCCATATCAACCAGATAATTGACTTCGCCCATCTTGGAGATGATCCTGAAGGGTCCAGTCCACTTGTCTGCCAAAGCTCTAGGCTTGGTAGGCTCCATCACAAGGATTTCCTGTCCCGGAGTCCATCCACTTGTGAGGCTTTAAGGTCATGCCAGTACTTATTCAATTCCTGGCTGGCCTTGAGATTTGCTGTTGCCTGACCCATCATCTGTGTCATCCTCCGTCTGAGGCCTAACACATAGTCCCCCACTTGCTTGGCGGGACCCGGAGGGGTGGCTTCCAAGCCTTCCCTGATCAAGGCGAGGGGCCCCCTCACGGGATGTCCAAAGAGTAACTCAAAGGGGCTGAAACCAACACCCTCTTGAGGTACCTCCCTGTAAGCAAACAGCAGGCATGGCAGGAGGAGATCCCATTTCCTCCTTAGGGGTTCTTCCAAAGCCCCTAGCATTCCCTTGAGAGTTTTATTAAATCTCTCAACCAGACCATTGGTCTGGGGGTGGTAAGAGGTGGAGAACTTGTAGGTTACCCCGCACTCTTTCCACATGGTTTTCATGTAACTCGACATGAAGTTGGATCCTCTGTCAGAGACAACCTCCTTGGGGAATCCAACACGGGTGAAAATGCCAAGGAGAGCCCGGGCAACCACCTTGGCCGTAACCGTCCGAAGGGGTATCGCCTCAGGGTTACTGGTGGCATGGTCTACCAAGACCAGGATGAACCGATGTCCACCTGAAGTGGGAGGGTCAAGGGGACCGACGATGTCGATGCCCACCCTCTCAAATGGGGTGCCAACCACTGGCAACGGCTGCAGTGGGGCAATGACACTGCCTCCGGTCTTGCCAGACAACTGACAAGTTGGGCAGGTCCTGCAGTGGGACTCCACCTCTACTCCCATCCGTGGCCAGTAGAAATGGGCAGAGAGCCTCTGCTTAGTCTTCTTGGTCCCAAGATGACCAGCCAAGGGCACCTGATGCGCCAACTGCAGTAGGAAGGGCCTGTAAACCTGGGGTACCACCAACCTCTTGCGGGCACCAGGTTCAGGCTTAGTGGGCTCACTAACAAGGAGCTCACCCTCCCAATAAATCCGGAAATTCCTAGGCACCTCTCCTTGTGCCTGGCCAGGGCCTGTTTCCTCAGTCCCTCGAGAGAGTGGCACTCTCTCTGTCCCTTACAGAAGTCTGCCCTGGAGGGTCCCCCTTCAGCTAACAAGCATTGAAGGTCGGGATGATCCTCCGGGTTGAGAACCTCTCCCACAGGAGAGTCTTCTGTCTCTTATCCCACAGGAGTTGAGTTTGGGTTTTCCACTGGACCCAGCCCGTCCGGAGCATGGATCCCAATGGGTGCTGTCGGAACAGCAGGAAGAGAAGGTGCTCCCTCCACAGAGGTGGCCTTCTTGGTCTTCCTTCTTCTTGCCTTAGGCCTCGCCTTTGGCTCGGGTATCTGACCCACAGCCAGACCCGGTGTCACCTGTGATCTAGTGACGGCAGCAGCAGTCATGGGAAGACCATCCGAGATCAACCCCAACTCTACTAGATCATTTCCTAACAAAATGTTAGCAGGGACATTGTCCTGAACCAGGACAGGAAGCTTTGCTGTCTTGTCTCCAATCATGAGTGTGACTAAGGCTACAGGTGATAATTTGGGAGGCCCACCAGCTAACCTGGTGGTTTGCAGAGGAGCACCTTCATAGTCCTCTGGCCTGAGCAGGGTCCTGTCCACCACTGTCATGCTTGCCCCAGTGTCTCTCAAACCAGTAGAAGGCTGGCCATTCAAGAGGACACTTCTCAAAAACCTACAGGTGTTCTGTGGGATAGTCGCCAGTACTTCCGCATACTGGTCCCAGGCCCCAAGGGACACTAAGGAAATCTCCACCGGAGCACCAAATGTGATCCCGGCAGAGGAGGGGAGGACCGTGGCCTCCACCTCAGACACGGGGTAAGGGTAGGTCAGGCTGACAGCCTGTACTCCAAGTGCCTTACCTTTACACTTGGGGTCACCCCTTTTGTGATCCAGAGCCCCACAGTCCCAACAAGCGCCAGGAGTGCGGGATACGGTACTGGAACCACTGGGAGCCTGCTTTGCAGCAGGTGGACCACTACTCTTATTCCCACCCCCAGATGACTTATCCCCACTAGATTTTTGGGTCTTAGGAGAGGAAGGTTTTGGTTTACCCGACTGTGACTGCTTGGGGGACTCCTCAGCTTTCTGAGAGGCCCCCTTCTCTTTATCCTTGTCCTTCCCACTGGAGTCCTTAGGGGACACCCGGTGGGAGACCCACTTGTCAGCCAACCTAGCCAGCTTAAAGGGGTCCAAAATGTTCTGGTCAGCCACATACTGACGCAGCTCTGGTGAACAGGCGTCAGAGAAATGCTCAAAAAACAAGAGGTGGGACAATTCAACAAAAGTCTTAACCTTGTATCCATCGATCCACCCCATCATGTTCATGTGTGCAGCACTCACCCAGTCAACCCAAGACATATTCTCCTTTTTCTTAAAATCCCTGAACCTTCTAAGGTATTGGGTAGGTGTCTTGCCGAACTTGGCAATCAAAGCAGACTTCATACACTCGTACTGACCCCTTTCTTCCACACTCAGCTTCAGAATACAGTCATACCCAGTTTGAGGCACTCTGCTTAACAAACACTTTGCCCAATCTCTTTTATCCACATCATGAATCTCACAAGCCATTTCAAACGCTTCAATCCATTGGAGGATATCCGAACCCTCCACAAATACACCCACCAAATCTTTCATAAACTTGGTGGCTGGGGACCTGACACTCTCACTGGATCTAGCTGAAGTCTCCACTCTAGCTTTCTCTAGCTGGATCCTCTGACATTCAGTGTCCTGGCTCTTGAGTTCAAGGTCCTTATTTTTGAGTTCAAGATCCCTATTCTTGAGCTCCACTTGTTGAGCCAACTCCTCTTTCTTAAGCTCAGCATCTATTTCCAACTTGCGGTATTCAAAGGCCAATTTCATCCTTAATAACTCAAGTTCTAAAGAATTGCTGGAGTTTGGAACAGAGGCAGCAGGAATGGCGGCATTCCCAGAAACAGATTCAGCTGAAACCCCAGGGGCAGAGTCCTCATTGGTTGCATTCCCCCCCTCATCAAGAGTTTCACTATCAGTCTGGTAGTCCACCAGGGCAGCTATCAGCTCAGCCCTAGACTTATCCACAAAGTCTAACTCCCTAGCTTCACAAGCACTCTGGAGAGCCTCCAAGCTCATCCGAGTTAATTTGCCATTCGCAATAGACTCCATTGTTTGTAATGCAGTTACCTTGTACACAACTAAACCTTAATTCAATAAAGGGCAAATATCCTTTGTAAGTGGCACGGTTATACACTGATTCTTAAAACCATAAGCATCCCACCGCTGCCACCAGTGTGAGAGACGGGCCTCAACGACCGGTGGGGGGTGTCTGTACTTCCGCTCCCTATATGGTGGAGGAGAGGCACAGGAGACCCCAGCCAAGATTCTCTATTCGGTAGCAATGGTCGAGCAATCAAGGCCTAGCTTCTCAGAAGGTGATGCAGGCTGGTTCTTAAGTACAGTGTATCCCCAAGCCCCCACAAAGGAATATCCACACTCTGTATTGGTTAGAACACAGTCTTTATATAATCAATAGTTAAGGTTATGTACATTCATCATGATAACTCACTTTGTACTCCGGCAAAATCTACAATGACAAATATTTACAATCCTAAAGTGGTACCACCCTAGATCTCATTGAAGTGCATGAACAATACTGTACAATGTCACACAGACCAATAGAGTGAAACCAGCAATAGAGAGAGGAGAGAAAATAAGATGGTTGAGCAATAGGCAGAATACTGGCCCCTACCACTGGGCACAGTTCTGTGTGGAGATCCCCCCACCTGGGCAACCTGTAAAGAAAGATATAGCACAAGCCCAGTCTATATATTGCTCTGCAAGTCTTATTCTCTCCTATAATGTTTTTACCCCCCCAATGTACCTGGTGGAGTCGAGCTCCTCGAAGAGGCGTCGACAAACGTCGAGGAACTCGCTGTTCGGCGACGGGGAATCAACGGCCCTTCTTGAATGCCTTCCCTTTCAAGCGGGAGGCACGGGGCGTCGAACGTCCGTCAACAAACGAGGTAGAACGATGTCGAAGAGGCGGCAGCTTCGTCCGAGCGGTGCTCGTCGGCATCGGGGCGTCGGCGTCCTGCAAGGCGGAGGTGTGCGGGGCACCTCGATGACAATAGTTCTGGACCACAAAGATTGTAGAGACGGAAGCCCAGCAAGGGCGTCGAGTCGTCCGAGTCTTTGAGGTCGTCGGGTGGCGGGAAAACCACCGGCAGGTTTCTCCTCGGCGCGTTGGTCGGCCTCGACTTTCTCCGGCAGGATAAGCGGTCGACGATGCGGTCGAGAGAGTCCTTCGATTGAATGTTCTTAGGCAAAGGAGCGGACAGCTCCGGTCGTCGGCGGCACGGCGTCAAGTGGTTCCCACGGCTGGGCAACACAACTTCGACTGGCCTCCAGCGGTTTCACAAACCTGCGAACCCTGGTCGACGGCAATGGACTTCGACGGCGTTGATGTCCGGGTGCTTCACTTCGATCTCCTCAGCGGTCCCGTCTCGGGTCGACAGCCTTTCGAGTGTCTGTCTTCCAGGGCGCTTCGGCGAAGATGGAGCGGTGCTCGATGGTCCCTCGGAGCACGGGAAGAGGGCGCCTTACCAGGTCCTCTCTCGGGTCAGCCCTCGACGATCTCGTCAGCCTTCAGATCGGTCGAAGCAAATGCCACAGCAAGTCTTCTTCTTCCAGCCGGACGTCGAGGATCAGCAGTTCCAGTTACTCGTAGAGTGGAGACTCAGCTCCCTGGCTGCGTTAGGAGCACAATGGTCGCTTCTCAACCAAAGGTCCCTTCTGAACACTTTTCCAGTGGTGAGAGGTCCCCAGATATACTATCCTCTCTCTCATCCACGCTGCTGGCACACACTCAGCAGCCAATCATACTGCAGGGCATTCATGCAGTCAGTCAGCCAATCAGGCACACAGTGCATTCAGGCCACACTCCTCCCTTCCAGACACTCACAACAAGAAATGTGGATTGGGACAAGTACCCAGCCATTCAACACTACACACTGCATTCAGGCCAATTTCGGGCAGGGCTGTCTCAGCCTTTGTCTCTCATGCCAGAAACCAGACAACCACAACAAGGAGTGTATATTGGTCACACACTCCATTCACCCAGGTCCCACCCACAGGAGATACCCACAACATACAGTCACTGGGAAGGCTCCAGTCAGTCTAGCTGGGCCTTCACAACAATACCATACATGGAACTTCCACCCAACAGCGAGTCAGGGGGAAGGGACAGAGACAGGGCTTCCCAGGACTTTGGGAAAACAAGATAACAGGCAATAGAAAGCAAGAGGCCACAGGGGCCATCTTGTTTCCTATCAGGAATCAACAGATCCCAATGGCAGGGCCTGGGTATCCCAAAATGGAGGACACCCGGAGCACCTGTCAATTTCAGCACGGAGCTGCCACCAGCCCATACCCTGCTCTGGGGTCACCCACAGGTGCCCAAAAACATACGCTAGGGGCACAGGGTTGTACCCCTACCCATGGGTGCCATAAGGGTATCCCATGAGTCTGTTCACCAAACCAAAAGAGAGAGCTGCACTGCCAGGAGTCCCACATGGACTCCGGGGCAGAAAACATAACAGAACACACGGTAAAAACAGAAAAAGGACAAGGATTCAGAGGCCCTGTCCCTCAGATGCATTTCCAGCATCACAGTCGCCCCCCCCAGACTGAGGTGGAGGGTGTCTAATCTCCCACGGGATAGACACCCTCATCCAGACGGTCAACATACCTTCTGGAAAGGCCATCTGCATTATCGTGACTCTTCCCTGGTCTGTGCTCTATGGTGAAGTCTAGCCCTTGCAGGCTAATGGACCACCTGAGCAATTTCGGGTTCTCACCCTTCATCTGCATAAGCCACTTCAGGGGCTTATGATCTGTTTGGACCTTGAAGGTAGAGCCCGTAAGGTAGGGCCTAAAACGCCTAAGGCTCCAAACTATACTAAAACACTCCTTTTCAACAGTAGCCCACCTAAGTTCTCTACCCTTGAGATGTCTACTGATGAATATGATAGGGTGTTCTCTCCCTTTGTCATCTAACTGGGACAAGACAGCTCCAATTCCGGTGTCGCAGGCATCCGTCTGGACGATAAAGTGTCGGCTGTAGTCAGGCGCACTCAACACAGGTGCCCTACACAGACTTTCTTTCAAGCCATCAAAGGCCCTCTGACAGTCTTCGGTCCAATTAACCTTCCTAGGCTGCTTGGGTGACGTTAGATCTGTCAGAGGTGCAGCTATGGTCCCATAGTCTGCCATGAAATTGCGATAGTACCCAGTGAGACCCAAAAAGGCCCTCACCTGGGTTTGAGTAGTGGGAGTCTCCCAGTTCTGTACATCCTGTACTTTACTGGAGAGAGGTTGGATTTGACCCCCTCCTACCTCATGACCAAGATAGGTAACTTTCCCCTGAGCTATCTGGCACTTGGTAGCCTTGATAGTGAGGTTAGCCCTTTTCAAGGCCTGCAAAACCTTATCCAGATGTGTCAAATGCTCTTCCCAGGTGGAACTGTAGACGCCAATGTCGTCTAAGTAAGCCACACAAAAGGCTTCCAGCCCACTGAGCGCATGATTGACCAATCTCTGGAAGGTGGCAGGGGCATTCTTCAACCCAAAAGGCATGACCCTAAACTGGTGGAGTCCCTCAGGTGTTGAGAAGGCCGTCTTTTCCTTGGCATGGTCCGTCAGAGCTATTTGCCAATAGCCTGAGGTAAGGTCAAAGGTGCTCACAAACTTGGCAGCACCTATGGTGTCCACGAGCTCATCAGCCCTGGGCAATGGGTGCGCGTCAGTTTTGGTGACGGCATTGACTCCTCGGTAGTCCACACAGAACCTCCAATCCTTGGTACCCGCCTGGGAACTTGCCTTGGGGACAAGGACCACTGGACTGGACCAGGGACTGGTTGAGGGTTCAATAACACCCAGATCCAACATCTTGGCGACCTCAGCCTGGATGTGGTTCTTGACGGTATCTGACATACGGTAGCACCTGCTTTTGACAGGTACACTGTCACCAGTGTCAATTTCGTGCTTACACCACGGTGTAAGGCCTGGCTTCAGTGAAAACAGAGAGGCATACTGTTGGAGCAAAGCCCTACAGGCCCTCTGTTGCTCTGTTGTCAAATCTGGAGAGAGATGTACTCCCTCCACTGAGCCATCCTGAGGGTTGCTATGCAGCAAATCAGGAAGGGGCTCACTCTCATCCTCTTCTTGCCCAGAAGCTAGCAAGAGACATGAGACTTCCGCTTGCCTGTGGAAAGGCTTGAGCCTGTTGACATGGAATAGCTGAGGGGCTACCCCAGCGGCTCCCATATCAACCAGATAATTGACTTCGCCCATCTTGGAGATGATCCTGAAGGGTCCAGTCCACTTGTCTGCCAAAGCTCTAGGCTTGGTAGGCTCCATCACAAGGATTTCCTGTCCCAGAGTCCAATCCACTTGTGAGGCTTTAAGGTCATGCCAGTACTTATTCAATTCCTGGCTGGCCTTGAGATTTGCTGTTGCCTGACCCATCATCTGTGTCATCCTCCGTCTGAGGCCTAACACATAGTCCCCCACTTGCTTGGCGGGACCCGGAGGGGTGGCTTCCAAGCCTTCCCTGATCAAGGCGAGGGGCCCCCTCACGGGATGTCCAAAGAGTAACTCAAAGGGGCTGAAACCAACACCCTCTTGAGGTACCTCCCTGTAAGCAAACAGCAGGCATGGCAGGAGGAGATCCCATTTCCTCCTTAGGGGTTCTTCCAAAGCCCCAAGCATGCCCTTGAGAGTTTTATTAAATCTCTCAACCAGACCATTGGTCTGGGGGTGGTAAGAGGTGGAGAACTTGTAGGTTACCCCGCACTCTTTCCACATGGTTTTCATGTAACTCGACATGAAGTTGGATCCTCTGTCAGAGACAACCTCCTTGGGGAATCCAACACGGGTGAAAATGCCAAGGAGAGCCCGGGCAACCACCTTGGCCGTAACCTTCCGAAGGGGTATCGCCTCAGGGTACCTGGTGGCATGATCTACCAAGACCAGGATGAACCGATGTCCACCTGAAGTGGGAGGGTCAAGGGGACCGACGATGTCGATGCCCACCCTCTCAAATGGGGTGGCAACCAGTGGCAACGGCTGCAGTGGGGTAATGACACTGCCTCCGGTCTTGCCAGACAACTGACAAGTTGGGCAGGTCCTGCAGTGGGACTCCACCTCTACTCCCATCCGTGGCCAGTAGAAATGGGCAGAGAGCCTCTGCTTAGTCTTCTTGGTCCCAAGATGACCAGCCAAGGGCACCTGATGCGCCAACTGCAGTAGGAAGGGCCTGTAAACCTGGGGTACCACCAACCTCTTGCGGGCACCAGGTTCAGGCTTAGTGGGCTCACTAACAAGGAGCTCACCCTCCCAATAAATCCGGAAATTCCTAGGCACCTCTCCTTGTGACTGGCCAGGGCCTGTTTCCTCAGTCCCTCGAGAGAGTGGCACTCTCTCTGTCCCTTACAGAAGTCTGCCCTGGAGGGTCCCCCTTCAGCTAACAAGCATTGAAGGTCGGGATGATCCTCCGGGTTGAGAACCTCTCCCACAGGAGAGTCTTCTGTCTCTTATCCCACAGGAGTTGAGTTTGGGTTTTCCACTGGACCCAGCCCGTCCGGAGCATGGATCCCAATGGGTGCTGTCGGAACAGCAGGAAGAGAAGGTGCTCCCTCCACAGAGGTGGCCTTCTTGGTCTTCCTTCTTCTTGCCTTAGGCCTCGCCTTTGGCTCGGGTATCTGACCCACAGCCAGACCCGGTGTCACCTGTGATCTAGTGACGGCAGCAGCAGTCATGGGAAGACCATCCGAGATCAACCCCAACTCTACTAGATCATTTCCTAACAAAATGTTAGCAGGGACATTGTCCTGAACCAGGACAGGAAGCTTTGCTGTCTTGTCTCCAATCATGAGTGTGACTAAGGTTACAGGTGATAATTTGGGAGGCCCACCAGCTAACCTGGTGGTTTGCAGAGGAGCACCTTCATAGTCCTCTGGCCTGAGCAGGGTCCTGTCCACCACTGTCATGCTTGCCCCAGTGTCTCTCAAACCAGTAGAAGGCTGGCCATTCAAGAGGACACTTCTCAAAAACCTACAGGTGTTCTGTGGGATAGTCGCCAGTACTTCCGCATACTGGTCCCAGGCCCCAAGGGACACTAAGGAAATCTCCACCGGAGCACCAAATGTGATCCCGGCAGAGGAGGGGAGGACCGTGGCCTCCACCTCAGACACGGGGTAAGGGTAGGTCAGGCTGACAGCCTGTACTCCAAGTGCCTTACCTTTACACTTGGGGTCACCCCTTTTGTGATCCAGAGCCCCACAGTCCCAACAAGCGCCAGGAGTGCGGGGTACGGTACTGGAACCACTGGGAGCCTGCTTTGCAGCAGGTGGACCACTACTCTTATTCCCACCCCCAGATGACTTATCCCCACTAGATTTTTGGGTCTTAGGAGAGGAAGGTTTTGGTTTACCCGACTGTGACTGCTTGGGGGACTCCTCAGCTTTCTGAGAGGCCCCCTTCTCTTTATCCTTGTCGTTCCCACTGGAGTCCTTAGGGGACACCCGGTGGGAGACCCACTTGTCAGCCAACCTAGCCAGCTTAAAGGGGTCCAAAATGTTCTGGTCAGCCACATACTGACGCAGCTCTGGTGAACAGGCGTCAGAGAAATGCTCAAAAAACAAGAGGTGGGACAATTCAACAAAAGTCTTAACCTTGTATCCATCGATCCACCCCATCATGTTCATGTGCGCAGCACTCACCCAGTCAACCCAAGACATATTCTCCTTTTTCTTAAAATCCCTGAACCTTCTAAGGTATTGGGTAGGTGTCTTGCCGAACTTGGCAATCAAAGCAGACTTCATACACTCGTACTGACCCCTTTCTTCCACACTCAGCTTCAGAATACAGTCATACCCAGTTTGAGGCACTCTGCTTAACAAACACTTCGCCCAATCTCTTGTATCCACATCATGAATCTCACAAGCCATTTCAAACGCTTCAATCCATTGGAGGATATCCGAACCCTCCACAAATACACCCACCAAATCTTTCATAAACTTGGTGGCTGGGGACCTGACACTCTCACTGGATCTAGCTGAAGTCTCCACTCTAGCTTTCTCTAGCTGGATCCTCTGACATTCAGTGTCCTGGCTCTTGAGTTCAAGGTCCTTATTTTTGAGTTCAAGATCCCTATTCTTGAGCTCCACTTGTTGAGCCAACTCCTCTTTCTTAAGCTCAGCATCTATTTCCAACTTGTGGTATTCAAAGGCCAATTTCATCCTTAATAACTCAAGTTCTAAAGAATTGCTGGAGTTTGGAACAGAGGCAGCAGGAATGGCGGCATTCCCAGAAACAGATTCAGCTGAAACCCCAGGGGCAGAGTCCTCATTGGTTGCATTCCCCCCCTCATCAAGAGTTTCACTATCAGTCTGGTAGTCCACCAGGGAGCTATCAGCTCAGCCCTAGACTTATCCACAACGTCTAACTCCCTAGCTTCACAAGCACTCTGGAGAGCCTCCAAGCTCATCCGAGTTAATTTGCCATTCGCAATAGACTCCATTGTTTGTAATGCAGTTACCTTGTACACAACTAAACCTTAATTCAATAAAGGGCAAATATCCTTTGTAAGTGGCACGGTTATACACTGATTCTTAAAACCATAAGCATCCCACCGCTGCCACCAGTGTGAGAGACGGGCCTCAACGACCGGTGGGGGGTGTCTGTACTTCCGCTCCCTATATGGTGGAGGAGAGGCACAGGAGACCCCAGCCAAGATTCTCTATTCGGTAGCAATGGTCGAGCAATCAAGGCCTAGCTTCTCAGGAGGTGATGCAGGCTGGTTCTTAAGTACAGTGTATCCCCAAGCCCCCACAAAGGAATATCCACACTCTGTATTGGTTAGAACACAGTCTTTATATAATCAATAGTTAAGGTTATGTACATTCATCATGATAACTCACTTTGTACTCCGGCAAAATCTACAATGACAAATATTTACAATCCTAAAGTGGTACCACCCTAGATCTCATTGAAGTGCATGAACAATACTGTACAATGTCACACAGACCAATAGAGTGAAACCAGCAATAGAGAGAGGAGAGAAAATAAGATGGTTGAGCAATAGGCAGAATACTGGCCCCTACCACTGGGCACAGTTCTGTGTGGAGATCCCCCCACTTGGGCAACCTGTAAAGAAAGATATAGCACAAGCCCAGTCCATATATTGCTCTGCAAGTCTTATTCTCTCCTATAATGTTTTTACCCCCCCAATGTACCTGGTGGAGTCGAGCTCCTCGAAGAGGCGTCGACAAACGTCGAGGAACTCTCTGTTCGGCGATGGGAAATCGACGGCCCTTCTTGAATGCCTTCCCTTTCAAGCGGGAGGCACAGGGCGTCGAACGTCCGTCGACAAACGAGGTAGAACGATGTCGAAGAGGCGGCAGCTTCGTCCGAGCGGTGCTCGTCGGCGTCGGGGCTTAGGCGTCCTGCAAGGTGGAGGTGTGCGGGGCACCTCGATGACAATAGTTCTGGACCGCAAAGATTGTAGAGACGGAAGCCCAGCAAGGGCGTCGAGTCGTCCGAGTCTTTGAGGTCGTCGGGTGGCTGGAAACCCACCGGCAAGTTTCTCCTCGGCACGTTGGTCGGCCTCGACTTTCTCCGGCAGGATAAGCGGTCGATGATGCGGTCGAGAGAGTCCTTCGATTGAATGTTCTTAGGCAAAGGAGCGGACGGCTCCGGTCGTCGGCGGCACGGCGTCAAGTGGTTCCCAAGGCTGGGCAACACAACTTCGATGGGCCTCCAGCGGTTTCACAAACCTGCGAACCCTGGTCGACGGCAATGGACTTCGACGGCGTCGATGTCCGGGTGCTTCACTTCGATCTCCTCAGCGATCCCGTCTCGGGTCGACAGCCTTTCGAGGGTCTGTCTTCCAGGGCGCTCCGGCGAAGATGGAGCGGTGCTCGATGGTCCCTCGGAGCACGGGAAGAGGGCGCCTTACCAGGTCCTCTCTCGGGTCAGCCCTCGACGATCTCGTCAGCCTTCAGATCAGTCGAATCAAATGCCACAGCAAGTCTTCTTCTTCCAGCCGGACGTCGAGGATCAGCAGTTCCAGTTACTCGTAGAGTGGAGACTCAGCTCCCTGGCTGCTTTAGGAGCACAATGGTCGCTTCTCAACCAAAGGTCCCTTCTGAACACTTTTCCAGTGGTGAGAGGTCCCCAGATATACTATCCTCTCTCTCATCCACGCTGCTGGCACACACTCAGCAGCCAATCATACTGCAGGGCATTCATGCAGTCAGTCAGCCAATCAGGCACACAGTGCATTCAGGCCACACGCCTCCCTTCCAGACACTCACAACAAGAAATGTGGATTGGGACAAGTACCCAGCCATTCAACACTACACACTGCATTCAGGCCAGTTTCGGGCAGGGCTGTCTCAGCCTTTGTCTCTCATGCCAGAAACCAGACAACCACAACAAGGAGTGTATATTGGTCACACACTCCATTCACCCAGGTCCCACCCACAGGAGGTACCCACAACATACAGTCACTGGGAAGGCTCCAGTCAGTCTAGCTGGGCCTTCACAACAATACCATACATGGAACTTCCACCCAACAGCCAGTCAGGGGGAAGGGACAGAGACAGGGCTTCCCAGGACTTTGGGAAAACAAGATAACAGGCAATAGAAAGCAAGAGGCCACAGGGGCCATCTTGTTTCCTATCAGGAATCAACAGATCCCAATGGCAGGGCCTAGGTATCCCAAAATGGAGGACACCCGGAGCACCTGTCAATTTCAGCACGGAGCTGCAACCAGCCCATACCCTGCTCTGGGGTCACCCACAGGTGCCCAAAAACATACACTAGGGGCACAGGGTTGTACCCCTACCCATGGGTGCCATAAGGGTATCCCATGGGTCTGTTCACCAAACCAAAAGAGAGAGCTGCACTGCCAGGAGTCCCACATGGACTCCGGGGCAGAAAACATAACAGAACACACAGTAAAAACAGAAAAAGGACAAGGATTCAGAGGCCCTGTCCCTCAGATGCATTTCCAGCATCACACATGGAGATGTAGTAGTCATCATAGCCAAAACCAAACTCCAGCTGAGATCCAGCCCTATTGAAAACATTGCAGGCCATGAACTTCTTCTAGCCAAATTAGCCATTGATGAAAAAACAACTATTAACCTCATAGTGATTTACAGAGCACCCAACCGGAATAGCCACCCTGCAACAGACATACATCAAGTGCTAACCCAAATCATCAAACCCAATACCAAATGCATCATCCTCGGTGATGTTAATTTAGGATTTAACAACAGCCTAGACACTAAAGCTGAAGCCCTACACTCTGCCCTCAAGGACATAACCTTTGGACAGCTAGTAAACACCTCACCCACATTAAGGGAAGAACCCTACATTGAATCCGTGTTAGGGAGAATTCTCCAGAATGGCTAATTTCCCTTACTTACTCTGTCTCTCGGCAGCTTTGCTGGATTTCTAAGATTTTTTTTTATTTTCACCTGGTAAGAGTGTGAGCCTTTTTTCCCACTCTTGCATGTGTTTTGCTGTGTGTTTACATTTTGTGTTCATAGACTGTGGAGTCTCACCTACTCCATAGGCATTATCTTTTTACTGTGTGTCACACAGCACTGTTAGTGAAGTGACACAGGGTTGTCTTTTTCAGACTTCCACTTTAAACTCGTTTCTCTGGGACTGACTACTGTCTCCCAGAACATGTAAAGTTGCCATTGACTGTAATAGTCTTTTTAAATTCACAGACACAGTACAACCTATCTTCCATAGAGTACTGGAAAGGGTTAATAGTTATCCCTTTTTGTCTGTTTCTCATAGAACATTATTTTGCTCCCCTTTCTTATAGATTTGGCTGTTGGCAGTGGTATCTACCATTTTTCCTACTGCGGTCTATGGATATAGCCTTTGTACTGTTTTAGGCTAAGTTAGTAGCCTCGAACTTTAATCTGCTGGACCCCTTTTATTTTATTTTGGTTCTGGCTGGGTTTATTCGCCATTTCTTTTCGTAAAGGTCTTTCTTGTGTTTTACTCTGTGCGCCAAACCAGGTTTGGTTCCTTTGTTCGCCATCCTTTGGCGGGCTTCTGCACATAATCCTTCCTTAGGCGCCTGCATTTCTGAGGGGGACAGGATGTGAGGGAGGGGTTTCAGACTCCCTGCACATGGTCTCCTTGGAGACCTCACACTCTGTATGATTGGCTGTGGTGACTGTCCCGCCAGGACAGACACCCTGCTGTGTGATTGACAGCCAGGCTTTGTGAATTGGGGAAAACTGCATAAAAAGCAGGTCTCTGGGACTTGGAAGGCAGAGTCGCCACTGGATCGAGAGAACCAAAGAGAAGCTGAAAGAAGAGGACCACTATCACGACTGAACCTCCCGGTGAATCACTGCTATGGGTCCGAATCTCCAAACTTCGACAACAGATCTGCAGGGAATCTTCTTCCCTTCAGCTGGTGGGACCAACCAGTTCACCAAACTCCAAGCCAGGCTGAATTTGCTGTGCACATTTGCAGTGAACCGGATAGCCAGGAGGACCGGACCCTGCTTGTGTTTTAAGGAGCGCACCTTTTATTCGTTGCTTTGCTCTGCTGCTGGTTTCTTCCCTGGGTAGTGCGGGACCCTCCAGTGTTCCTCCTTCATGTTAGTCTGACAGTCGCTTCAGGAACCGTGAGCCAGCAGGATCTGCCAGGAACGTCCACCTCAGCTACAGCATTCTTCTTCTATTAAAGTACTGTTCGAACCTGGTTGTTCGTTCCGTCCGACTGAGGTGAGAGTGTTTGAAATCTTTCACCAATCCAAGGGCTTGTCCTTCTCTACTCTTTTAAGTAACTTTTCTTCCGACCAACTTCATTTCGAACTCTTGGTAAAGAATTTACCGCAAACTACTCTGAAATGTGTGATCGTCTGCAAAGACTCTGAATCATAGACATTGGGCCTGGCCTATTGAATTGAATCCTCAATGTGGAAAGCCTTTCTAGATTTCCCTGCCTACTTACTTTTTGGTGCTGCTTGATTGTGAATAACTTTGTCTTTCCTTGTCTTTCCCTCCCTTTTTAAATTGCTGAAGTGCCATTTTGCTCACACTTCATTTTGAGCTTAAGTTGTCCAGAATTCATTGGGCGTGGTGTAGTATATTAAGATTGTGATTTTCTGCTGCTTTACTTTAGTGATCTGTTTTAAAAATGATTGTGTAAATAAATGTACACTCTTTTACTCAGAAACCTTGAGTCAGTGTTTGTTTGAACCATAGCAATTGCTCTCCTTTGTGTAACTTCTGATACTGCTCACTTTACTCTTGAGATAAGTCTGGCTGCTCAGCCATCGCTACCACTTTACTGTATAGTACAGGCTTGTGAATTTGTACTGTCACTTGTAGTCTTAATTGTGTGTGGTATTCCCACAGGGTACTGCCATATGATTCTGCCTAACTCTGGTGTACAGCGGTTAGGATCAAGTATAGTGATTACACTTAGAGTGCTGCTATTACCTTGGATCAACTAACCGCAAGGCTAAACATCACTAAAAAACAATTTTAATCATGTCTGATATGGAAAGCTACAGTCAGGAGACCTTCCTTAGTTACACTGTTGATTATCTGAAAAATCTGTGTAGAGATGGGAATCTCTCTGTTAAAGGCAAAAAGTCAGAATTAATTGAAAGGTTGTTAGAGATCCAAAGTCTGGAGAGCGGGTCTGAAATACCTAGCCCTCCAGCAGATGTGGAAAATAATGAGGATGATATTAGGGATGAGTTAGATGAGGCAGATGTGTCTCACAATGTAGGCCTTAATGCTCCTCTACCTGCTCAGCAACCAGAACCTTTGTCCACTGGGGCCCCTACACGTCCTAAACTCAGTCCTGAATTCATTGCTCTAGAAAAGATGAGGCTTGAATTAGAATTCAAACGTATACATGCTCAAACTGAACAAAAGCATCAAGAACATAAGCTCAGAGAAATGGAATTGAATCATGCACTTGAAATGAAGAAATTGTCTATTGAAAATACTTCTCTTCCAGAGTCTTCTAGGTCTTCCAGTCCTAAGAGACCCAGTATGCCTAATGAAATTGTTGGTATTTATGAGGCTAAGCTTGATATGTTGGATTGTTTGGCAATGTTTGAGTATATTTTCACACTTGGATTTGGGTATTTTTATTTAAATGATTTTCTAAAAGATAAGGGGCCTCATTACGACTTCGGTGGTAGCCATGCCGCTATTAGCGGCATGGCTGCCGCCAAAATTGAGTCCGGGTCCGGTTTCCAAGAACGGGGAATTACCGGGTCATTCCGAGTTCGGAGGGCCCGGTAATTCCTCCCTCCAGGAACCCTGGCCCGGACCTTCCCCATTCTCATTATGGACCAGAAGACCCTTCCTATCCCCCAGCAGATGCCTCACACTCGCCAGGGCCCTCATACAGTTCAAACTGGGCTATTGCAATAGCCTGTACCTAGGTGCCAACCAATCTCTAATCAACAAACTTCAGGTGCTCCAAAACAATGCACTACGTGCAGCACTCAACATCCCCAGTTGAGAGCACATCTCCGCAATCAGAAAGTCATGCAAATGGCTCTTCATAAAACAAAAAATTGATTTGAAAACCAACTGCCTTACTTACAAGGCCTTAAACCACCTAGCCTCGCCGTATATCACCAATAAATTTACCATGAAAGCCGCCACCAGAACCACTAGATCCTCCTATACCCTATGCCTAACAGTGCCTAGATTTACCTTAAAAAGAGCAGGTGGTACCAGCTTCTCAGTGCTTGCCTCCCAACTCTGGAACACCTTACCAATCAACATTAAAACCATAGAGTCCTTTTAGATTTTTAGGAAACATGTTATTGATTCGCTACTGAACAAAATGTAGCACTTACTTTCTGTCGTAAATATCTAAGAATTTGGCCGACTATTTTAATCATGCTTGTAAATTGTATAAATTGTTGTATTATGGAAATGTATATATTCCACTTGGTTGTATTATGGAAATGTATATATCTCACTTTGTAACCACTTCCTTAAGCGCCCTTCTACCTCTGGGTCTGGAGCGCTATATAAATTAAATAAACAAACAAACAAACCATCTGAGCCCCCATAGGGCTCAATGGGAATGGGAGAGGGTGCAAACAACGGGCCGATTACGAGCGGCCCGTTGTTTGCTCCCTCTTCCCTTCGCGGGACCCGGTAATGTCGCCTGGTTTGACCAGGCGTTACTTACCGGGTCCCGCGAGGGGAGCTTGTAATGAGGCAGAACGGGTTTAACGGGTCCGCCTCCTTTAGTGGAGCCCGTTACCCCGTTCTGCCTCAGTCATAATGAGGCCCAAAGTCTTTGCAGAGCTTTGTTGTTTGTCATTAAAGAAGACTGTCCTCAAAGTGAAACAATATTGGCTTAATTGAGTTTTCCTTGGGGGCAGATTTTTCTTAAAAAGACCCTCTGTTCCCTAGATGATGTTTATGGCAATTTTACCACTGCTACCATAGTGCTAGGGGGTGGGTATGATTAGTACATGGTGGAACGGGGGTCCTCGTGTTAGTTTTGTTTTGTTCTTCTTTTGGTTTTTTCTTAATATTAATGATTTAACGTTTTTCTGTGTCCCTGTGTCCTGAATACGCAGTGAAGATCCTTGATCAGTCCTTGTCTTCGTTTGGATAGATCAAACTGTAGCCTGGCATATTACATTCAATTTTGTTGTGCAGATACAGTGTTGTGATGAGCCGACCGGCTGCGCCTTTTGTCTCTTCCCCCCTTTCCTCCCCTCCCGCCCCCACCCAGCTCTGTACCATTACAAACTGGTCCATTTGAAATCAATGAGCTAGATTCAGCTTCTTCCACCAACAACAGCGCCACTAAACGTCAGCTGTCCCAGCCCTGATGAAAGAGGTCTTCACCACTGAAACCGGTCGGCTCATCACAACACTGTATCTGCACAACTAAATTTAATGTAATATTCCAGACTACAGTTTGATCTATCCAAACGAAGACAAGGACTGATCAAGGATCTTCACTGTGTATCCAGGACACAGGGACATAAAAAACCCATAAATCATTAATATTAAGAAAAAAACAAAAGAAGAACAAAAAGAAACTGACACAAGGACCCCGGGTCCACCATGTACTAATCATACCCACCGCCTAGCACCACGGTTGCAGTGGTGAAATTGCCATAAACATCAACTAGGGAACAGTGGGTCTTTTTAAGAAAAATCTGCCCCCAAGAGAAACTCAATAAAGCCAATATTGTTTCACTTTGAGGACAGTCTTCTTTTATTCCAAACAACAAAGCTCTGCAAAGATTTTGGGCCTCATTACACGGAATGCAGAAAGGGTTTACCGGTACCGGTAAGGGCACCGGTACCGGTAAACCCTTACCGCCTTACTACGATGTCTCGACCTCAACAGCTGGTTTAAGGAACGGGCCCGCAAAGGGACCTTGGTGCTAATTACGGTACCGCAATTTGCAGTACCGTAATTAGCTCCTTCCCCATTCCCATTGAGCCCTATGGGGCAAAAATGGGAATGGGGAAGTGCCTTGGTGAATGGGGAATTACCGCCCCCGCTCACCTTGGAGTAGGGAGGTAATTCCGCCATTCACCAAGGTGGACACAGTAAAATACCGTCGGCAACCATGGAGCTAATAGCGGCAACCATGGCGCTAATATCGCCCTGGTTACCGCATACAGTGTAATGAGACCCTTTGTCTTTTAGAAAATCATTTAAATAAAAATACCCAAATCCAAGTGTGAAAATATAATAACTAAGGGAAGATTTGGGTACTAGACCACCCTTTAGGTCCAGTGCGTGAATACCCAATGTTTGAGTATAACCATGGGATTCAAGACATTAAAGGGAATCAGTTGCTTCCTTGGCTCTTCTCTAGGCTACCCACTGTTGCATCTGATGTTGTGATGGAGTTGGGGGAGGTGGACAGGATGGATTATGAGTGTGTGAAGCTAGCTTTAATTGCTAGATTTGGGAAGACCCCTTCCCAGTACCTTAAGAGGTTTAGGACCCTCAAAAAGCATGATGGTACCCCTTGGGCTACCTGGGTATGGGAATGCTTGAAAAACTTAGATGGTTGGGTTAAGGGTTACAGAGTAAGCACTAATGCAGGTATGAGACATCTTGTTATGTTGGAGTCAATTTATGATGCCTTCTCTCCTGAGCTCAGACAGCACTTGGCTTATTCTACGGAGATAGATCCCAAGAACTTAGCTAAGGCTGCTGACTTGTGGCTTGCCAACAGGGCTACTCACAAGGATTCTAGGGCAACTCAGAAGAAGGATGAGGGAAAGCAGCCAAAGAAAGATAACAAGGAGAATTCTAATACCTCAAATTCAATAGATGGCTCCAAACAGCAACATAAAGGTAAACCACAAGTTGAAACCGAATCAGGCTAGTGTACCATCTTGACCTAAACTAGATGGAGGTCAGAACAAATCCCCATTCATCAAAACATTTGGGAAATGTTATGTTTTTGGTTCAACTGACCATGTGAAAGGGGATCCCAGATGTAAAAGTAAACCTTCAGAGGACCACACTCTAATTAGCCTTCTACCCAGAGGAAAAAGTACCTATGGCAAGTGGAAACTTTCACCTACTGGCCCATGAACCCATGAGAGTCTCAGCTATTTTTTCTATAGTGTCCCTGGGCTTGTGGGAACAACAGAATTTAGATGTCTATAATTCCATCCCAGATAATACTAAAGAGTATTATAAAGATAGGGCCTCATTACAAATCAGGCAGTCCGGAAATAACGGTGGCGGTAAACCCGCCGCCACCGTTGTTTCCGGACCGCCTTATCCCGACTCCTGCAGGTAGGAGGTGATGTTCCCGCCAGGTTTGACCTGGCGGGTTTAACACCGCCCGCCTGCAGGCGGACGAGGAAACACCGGCAGCATTACGAGATCCTGCCGGTGTTTCCATGATCCCCATTCCCATTGAGACCAATAGGACTCAATGGGAATGGGGATTAACACAATTCCGCCTCCGTGATTCCAGGAAAACCGGGGTTGTAATGCCCCGGTAATTCCGGGAATCACGGAGGCGGAATGGTAATACGAGTCTGGCGGTAACCAGGCGGTTTTACCGCCTCGGTTACCGCCGGACTCGTAATGAGGCCCATAGTGTTCTTGTGAATGGTCAGGAGACCCCTGCCATCAAAGACACTGGAGCAAGCATAACTGTGGTTGATGAATCATTTTTCAAGGTGGAGGATGTTGCTAAGGCACCCAAACGCCTAACCAAGTTAGCTGGATGCCCTGTGCAATGCTTCCCCAGTTACCAGTTCTCATCCAGTGTAATGATATAACTAATTATTTTAATACAGCAGTACCATGTGTGTTTTAATCATTTTAGTTATAATTTGATTTTAAAGTTTTAAATTGTTTAAATCTGTAAATCTGTATAATCTATCTTGGCTAAATTGGTGTACAGCAAGGTACGGACCTGCTAGCTTAGTTTTGAGGCCAGGGGAGCATTTTACCACGTTTGTGTGTTGCTAGGTAGTTGAAACATACGAAAACTACAAGTCCCAGCAAACATGTAGTTCCTGCGTGCTTTTATTTCAATGTCAGGCGGGTAAGCGCCAGCGCGTAGGGGCCGGTTAACTCCGGTTTGCTCCGGGTGTGCTCTGCTCTGCCACCCCTTTTTCGTCCCATTTAAGGTACATTTTCCATCTCATACTTGTCGTGTGCTAATTGTGACACCATGGTTAATACAGATAATAGTGTAAGCAAACCACTAGTTGGGGTTACAGAGTTTACTGCCTTTAATCTGATTAATGAGGAGGTGATGTTAAAAACCAACGAGCAGAACTTAAAGTGGGCTTGCTCAACACACGCTCACTGGTTAAACATGCACATAACATAAATTAGTTGATATTTGTATTTATATTATTTGTATAGCGCAAAGCAGGCCCGGAGGCTACCGGGCGCATATCTTAGGACAGTGGTTACAAAAACAGTGTTACATTGCAAAGGACATTTAAAATGAGCAGAGGAGTACAGTCACAATACATGATGGACAAAGACAGTGCATAGGTAATCCAATTATTTTAGCGTGTCAATTGGTCGTCTGAAGTGATTAGCCAGAGTTTAGCTTTGTGTTTGAATAGGTTCAAGGAGGGCAGTTTTCTAATAGTAAGAGGCAGTGAGTTCCACAGTTTGGCTGCAAAACTGGGAAGCTAGCCCCACCGGCTGTTTGGAGCTTGTATCTAGGGATCAGTAGGCTCTGGTTGAGGGCAGATCATAGTGACCGGGGTGGGGTATATTGAGTAAACCGGGAGGATAAGTAGGAAGGGGCTTGGTTATTCAAGCATTTGTAAGTCAGGGCAAGAGATTTTAGGGAAATCCTTTGGGAGACTGTCAGCCAACGAAGGTTCTTCCTGGTTTCTGAGATGTGGACTGATCTCGTGATATTGAGGGATGCTGTAATGGCATTATTTTGTATGATCTGCAGTTTGTCGAGATTGCTTTGGTTAGTGCCTTGGTACAATGCGCTGCATTAGTCCATTTTGGACATGACCAAGGTCCTAGCAAGGGTTATGCAGTTCTGGGAAGAGAGGAAGCTGTAACAAGCTGTGATCAATTTGCATGTGTAGGCGGAGGCGGCTGCAACTGCATTTGTTTGTCAGGGCAAGAGATTTTAGGGAAATCCTTTGGGAGACTGTCAGCCAGCGAAGGTTCTTCCTGGTTTCTGAGATGTGAGCTGATCTCGTGATATTGAGGGATGCTGTAATGGCATTATTTTGTATGATCTGCAGTTTCTCGAGATTGCTTTGGTAAGTGCCTTGGTACAATGCGTTGCAATAGTCCAGTTTGGACATGACCAAGGTCCTAGCAAGGGTTATGCAGTTCTGAGAAGAGAGGAAGGGGTGACAAGCTGTGATCAATTTGCATGTGTAGGCAGAGGCGGCTGGGACTGCATTTGTTTGTCTGTTGAGGGAGAGAGTGGAGTAGAGGTAGATTCCGAGAGTTTTAGTATCTTTGGAAACTTTTAAGGAGTTTCCATCAATATTGAAGGAGCTAAACAAGGAGTCCAGATTGTTAAGTCTTTGCTGTGTACAAAGGATGAGGAGCTCTGTCTTCTCGTCATTAAGACAGAGCTCATGTTGAGTTATCCAGTTTTGAATGACATTTAGGGTTTTCGAGTCTACCGAGTAATCACCTGTGATTGGGATGAGTATCTGGGTGTCATCGGCATAATTAGTGTATGTGACACCCAGATAGTCAAGCACATCAAACAGCGGTTTAGTGAAAACATTGTAAAGGGTAGGGGAGACACAAGATCCTTGGGGGACCCCGCACGGGACAGGTGCAGGGTCAGCCGCAGATGCTGGAGAGAATACCCTCATATGTCTGTTTTTCAGGAATGGTTTGATCGATTTGGTAGCATTATCAGAGAAGTGGACTGCAGTTTTTAGACGATGACAGAGAATTTGGTGGTTGGCCAAGATGAAGGCACCGGATAAGTCTAATAGTAGTAGTAATGCTAGTTTGCCTTTGTCTTTAAGATCCTCGATTTGGGTTTTGAGGTCAAAAAGGACTGTCTCCATACCATGCTTAGGTCTGAAGCCGGATTGTCTGGAGTCTAGTAGGTTATTAGTTTCCAGATAGTTCTGAATCTGTAAGTAAGCTGCTCTGTCTAAAATTTTGAGGAGAAATGGGATTGTAGTGATGGACCTGTAATTGGTTGGAAAAAGATTTTGACTTATGCAATGTGACAGAAACATGGCTTATGGACCCCATAGGTCCTACCTCTGAAACAGCGGTCCCACCTGGGTACATTATTTATAATGTTAACAGAGAGGGAGCAATGGGAGAGGGATTAGCTATTATAGCTAAGGAAACGCTAAAGTTGTTTAAAGCCTCTTTTAGCTGTGACGGCATTGAAATGATCTGTTTGAAACTAACATTCACCCCCAATAGTTATTTCAATTTAATAGTTGTATATTGACCTCTGTCACTGAGTTCAGACTTTTCTAATGAATTATGCTCTCAATTAGTCAATCTGAAATCCACCAACATATCTTCCTTGGTGGAAGGTGATTTCAACTATTGGCGTGGGGATACAAAAGTTGGAGAAAGCATTACATAACCTAGATTTCATTATTGTAAATGAGGTACCCACCACTCCTCAAGGAAATCAATTGGACTGGGTTACAGCAAATAACATGAAATATCAAAACTGCAAGAATGAGCCATGTATATGGAGTGACCATACCTAGTCACGCTGAATATAGAACTCAAGGCCCCTTTCACTAAAACACAACCCGCATGTCAAGGTCACCAGCAGAAACTTTAAAAATCTGACATTAGAACATATCCTGCCATGCTTAAATGCAGTACTCGCCTCCTTTCAGGAGCAGGATACATGTGATGTTTTGCTTCAGAAATACACCACACGCATACAAAAACTAGTAGACAAAATAGCCCCAATCAAATTTAAGCTAGCCAGGAAAAGTAACAATCAAAAGAAATGGTATAATTTGGACTTAGAAACCACTAAAATAGAAAAAAAAGCTCTTGAAAGGAAGTGGCACTCAGATAAGACCACTGAAAACAAAGAGAGAGAAAACAGCAAACACGAGGTATAAAGATAAAATAAGATTAGCCAAGGCCATCTATTTCAACAAGGAAATTGAGTTAGCAGATAATAAGACCAGCAAACTCTATGAAATACTCAAGAGTGTAGAGAAACCGCAAAACCTCACCCCGCCTTTGTCACCATCAAAAGAAGATTGCGACATCGTGCAAAATGCGTTTTCTGCCAAAATAGCTAAAGCCAGGCAGAACACTATCAACGCCGGGAAAAAACTAAAACAGGACTTTAGCACCACAAAGACTGTTGAAATCAGAGACAGTAGACTTTTACTTTCACTCCCATAACCGAAACAGAGTTATTGGAGGTGCTTGGTCATATGAAGCCCACATCTTGTGCGGAAAATGTTTTACCACCCAACATTATCCTTAAAAACAAAGAGCAATTTGCTCCGATTTTCTAAGAATTATTAATGCCTCATTTAAAGAGGGTATAGTTCCTGATGAATTCAAACAGGTCACCATTACACCCTTAGTGAAGAAAGTCGGGATGGATCCCAAGGTCCCAGGGAACCTACGGCCTATCATAATTCTAATTTTATGCTTAAAATCTTAGACAAAATAGCCACCCAGCAGCTGCAGGACCATGTCGAAACCCATGCATCCCTACACCACCGACAGTCCAGTTTTAGAGTGGCACACAGCACAGAGACGGCCATGCTGGATCTCCAGAACCATATGCTAGAACTAATGGACAGGGGTACAATTGGGATTTTGATGCTTTTAGATCTAAGTGCGGCATTTGATCTGGTCGATCATGATCTACTGGTCAAAGCCTTGCAAGACATTGTGGGCTGCTCGGATATAGCACAGAAGTGGCTAGTTTCATTTCTCACGAATCACCGGAGTACCCCAGGGTGCTAGTCTTTCACCTATGCTCTTTAATCTGTATATGCATGTACTGTGTGACATCTTGATGGAATCTGGAGTTTTTTTCACCAATTACGCAGATGACACGCAGCTAGTAATAGAGCTAGATGGGTCTCATAGAGCAGACAGCGAAAAGATAGGACTTATATACAGTAAAATAGATGACTGGATGCAAGCCAACTGGATGTGCCTCAACAATTCTAAGACTGAACTCATGTTGTTTGGATCTATCCACCTCCTAGATAAACTGGGGGGAGAGTACAAATCATTTCAGATTAAGGAGGCCATCATAACAGTACGCAGCCAGGTCAAAACCCTGGGTATGGTGATGAATTCCTCTGTTAACTCAGAAGCCCAGGCCAATCTCTTGCGAAAGAACACACCATACTATTTGTGCCTTATGAGGATTATTAGACCCTTTTTGAGTGAAAACAACTTAGTCACCATCGCCAGGACTGTGGTGCTGTCTAGGCTAGATTATGACAATGCCCTTCTCATAGGCGCTCACGTTAAAGAGCTACACATCTGTCAAGTCATTCAAAATGACACGGTAAGAATAGTAAAGCACCTTACGAGAAGAGACCATATTAATACGGCTAGAAAAGCGCTACACTGGCTAGGAGTCGAAGTGAGGATCAAGTTTAAATCCCTCACGCTCATGCATAAATGCCTTTTTGGGAAAGCGCCCAACTATCTGAAGAAGAGTATCGTACCCTACACACAGAATAGACAGCTGCGCTCGGCTGGAAAAAATGTGCTTGCAGTCCCCAAACACAACCCTAAATCTGCGATGGGCAGATCCTTCGTTGTGCGGGCAGCTCAGATGTGGAACACCCTTCCAGTGATATTGAGACTACAGGAGAATCACCTACAATTTCGAACGCACCTGAAGACTCACCACTTCAAGTAATCTCACTCTATAGACTCCCTGCTTCTCTAGCTGCATCACTAAGATTTTTAGATAGTATGTGTCTTGTTGTGTTAACGCGCCCTGATGCCTGCGGGCTACCGGCGCTATATAAGTTTACATTACATTACATTACATTACTGTCAAGATACCTGTTAGTGAGCAGAGTGAAGTGCCTGGGAGGGTCATGTTGGGTAATGACCTGAAAACTCTTGGAGTTGTGTCCAGTACCCCCAGGCCTCCCAGTAAAAGGAAACAGGAGCTCACTAGGCCTGCAAGGAAGAGAACCTTGAGAGGCTCTCCAGAGGAGTTGGTAGAGGAAACGATCCCTCCCAGTCCACAGGCCTTACTAATTGCTATTTCAGGAAAGAAAGAGGCAAAGGGGAAACCCAAGACCTCCAAGAAGAAAGCAGATAGCCCCTCTGTGCTTTCAACAAAGACATACCCAAGATTGTCCAAAGTCACACCTGTGACTCCTCCACCTGCTGAGGTTGAGTGTGAGGTACAACCCTGTGTGGTTGAGCCAGCTTCTGAAGGGTCAGATCTGGAAGAGGACATTACTCTAGTTGGAGATCTGGATCCTGTTGACCATCCTGAGCTGCAGTCTTTAATGGCAGAAGGTGGACCCAATTGGGAGGACTTCAGCAGAGGACAAAGAGAGTGTCCTACTCTTGAAGGGCCTGGTAAGCATAGGTTGCACTGGGAAGATGGCCTCTTCTACAGTGAACCAACTGAGTCTATCCCTGGGGAGTGCAAGAGACTTGTAGTACCTCTAGAAAACAGACTCCAGTTCCTACAGCTAGCCCATGAGATACATTTGGCTGGTCATTTGAGTTTCAAAAAGACCAAGGAAAGGTTCTCTTTATACTTTGACTGGCCTAAGATTGGGGCAGAAGTTGACACATTCTGTAGAAGCTGTCACACTTGCCAAACCACTGGCAAGAGTGGAACCAAGAATGTGGCACCCTTGGTGCCTCTCCCAGCATTGGGAGTTCCTTTTGGGAAGGTGGGCATCGACATTGTGGTCCCCTTGACCCTCCCACATCTTCAGGAAACAGGTTTATCATGGTTGTAGTAGACCATACTACTAGGTATCCTGAAGCAATACCTATGAGGACTGTTAGGCTCAGGCTGTGGCTAAGTCACTTTTTGGTATTTTTAGCAGAGTAGGGTTTCCTAAGGAAGTGATATCCGACAGGGGATTCAATTTTATGTCCCACTACATGCAAGCCATGTTGAAAAACTGTGGTGTTACTTACAAGTTCTCTACAGCCTACCACCCGCAAACAAATGGACTGGTAGAGAGGTTTAATCATACTATGAAGAGCATGATAGGTGCCTTAGAAGAACCCCTTAAAAGAAAGTGGGACCTTCTACTGCCATGCCTTCTCTTTGCTTATACAAACGTCCCTCAGGGGGTAGTTGGATATAGTCCTTTTGAACTTCTTCAGGCCATCCAGTCAAAGGCCCTTTTGCCCTGATTAAGAAGGGGTTAGAGAGTGCTCCTTCCCCCAAGCCAGTCAGAGTGACTGACTATGTGATAGGTCTCTGGAGGAGAATGTCACACATGATGGCAGAAGCTAGTAATAATTTGAAAGCAGGTCGGGCTCTGGTCAAATATTGGCATGACCAGAAGGCTAACATGGTTGGATTTGTGCAAGACCAGCTTGTTATAGTTATGGTGCCAACAAGGCAGAGGGCATTGCAGGACAAATGGATAGGACCCTTCAAGGTTGTGGGCAAGCTTGGAGAGGTGAACTATCTGGTGGGTTTAGGCAGACCTATCAAGGCTCCCAGAGTCTTTCACACCAACCGTTTGAAGGCATATGTCTCGAGACCAGAAGTGGGGGTTTTGCTTCTAACTTCATCTCAAGAGGAGGAGGAGAGTGAAACTCTACCTGACCTACTCAGATGCCAACCTTTGGATGAGAACGTCAAATGAATTAATCTCTCTTCTAATCTGACATCTGAACAACAGGAGGAGTGCAAGTTCTGTTAAATCAGTTTGCCTCCATTTTTTCACTTTCACCAGACTTGAACCCTTGGGGCCAGCAAGATATCCTCACTGGTGACAGTTTACCTGTGAAAAACAGGTGTTACAGAATGTCAGAACATGTAAGAACCCACATAAAGGAGGAGATCAACAAGATTCTTGATCTTGGGGTTATAGAGCCATCTACAAGGCCATGGTCTAGTCCAGTTGTTCTAGTATCAAAGGCAAGATCCAAGGAGTTGGGATTCTGTGTGAACTATAGAGCCCTAAATGCAGTCACTAAGACTGATGCCCATCCTTTACCAAGGACAGATGAACGGGTGGATAAACTTGGTGCAGCCAAGTACCGCAGTACATGTGATCTGACGTCAGGCTATTGTCAAATAGACCTGACAGACCAGGCCAAGGAGAAAACTGCATTTTCAACCTCAGCAGGCCTCTGCCAGTTTAAGGTTATGCCTTTTGGATTACAGAATGCACCTGCTACATTCCAAAGGATAGCCAATCAAGTTCTGAATGAGTTGGAGGACTTCTACATGTCATACTTGGATGACATTGCAGTGTTCAGCCCTACTTGGAAGGAACATGTTGATCACTTATGTTTGTAGGCTCTTGAGCGGGCCCATCTGACCATAAAGGCATGGAAATGTCAAATTGGTCAGAACAAAGTGGTCTACCTTGGTCATGATGTAGGAGGAGGTGAAATAAGGCCATTGCCTAGCAAAGTACAAGTTGTACAAAACTGGGCCACCCTACTACTCAAACCCATGTGAGAGCCTTCATCGGCCTCACTGGGTATTACAGGAATTTCATTGAGAACTAAGGGTCCATAACCTTTCCTTTGAATGTAGTCTCCTCTCCAAAATTCCCTAAAATGGTTAGATGGAATGAGGAGTGCACTCAAGCCTTTGAAAACCTGAAGAAAGCCCTTTGTCAAGCTCCAGTCCTAAGAGCTCCTGATTATCACCAACCCTTCATTATGCAGACAGATGCATCCAATACAGGTATAGGTGCAGTCCTTAGTCAACTGGATTGGAAAGGTAGGGAGCACCCCATTTGCTTTATCAGTTGGAAACTGAAAGAACCAGAAACAAGGTGGGCAACCATGGAGCATGCATGTTTTGCCATTGTGTGGTCTCTGAAGAAGTTTAGACCATACTTATATGGATCTACTTTTGTGATTCAGACAGACCACCAACCATTGAGATGGGTAATGCAAATGAAAGGGGAAAACCCAAAACTAACAAGATGGTCAATCTGCCTGCAAAGGTTTGATTTCACCATTGAGCACAGTTCAGGATGTCACCACCAAAATGCGGATGGTCTCTCTAAGATATTTGTAACCGACTAGAGCAAAGAGATTCATCGAGGAGTGGATTAAATCCTCTTTTCCCTTAGTCTGGGGGGTGGGGAGTGTTTGGGAGAATTCTCCAGAATGGCTAATTTCCCTTACCTACTGAGTCCCTCAGCAGCTTTGATTTCTAGGATTTTATTTTTGACCTGGTAAGAGGGTGAGCTTTTTTTCCCACTCATGTGTTTTGCTGTGTGTTTTACATGATTGTGTTCATAGACTGTGTAGTCTCACCTACTCCATAGGCATCATTTTTTTTACTGTGTGTCACACAGCACCTTTAGCGCAGTGACACAGGGTTGTCTTTTTCAGACTTCACACTTTCCACTCCATTCTCTTGGACTGACTACTGTCTCCCAGAACATGTAAAGTTGCCATTGACTTTATTAGTCTTTTTAAATTCCAGACCCAGTACAAACTACCTTCCATAGAGTACTAGAAAGGGTTAATAGTTATCCATTTTTGTCTGTTTCCCATGTAACATTATTTCGTTCCCTAATTCTTTAATATTTGGATGGTGGCAGTGGTATCTACCATGTTTTCCCTACTGCAGTCTATGTAAATAGCCTTGGTACTGTTTTAGGCTAAGTCAGAAGCCTCGAACTTTAATCCGCTGGACCCCTTTTATTTTATTTCAGTTCCATCTGGGTTTATTAGCCATTTCTTTTTGTAAAGGTCTTTCTTGTGTTTTACTCTGCATGCCAAACCAGGTTTGGTTCCTTTGTTCGCCGGGTTCTGCTTAGAAGCCCTCCTTAGGCGCCTGAATGTCTGAGGGGGACAGGATATGAGGGAGGGGTTTGAGAATCCCTGCACAGGGTCTCCTTGGAGACCCATGTCACACTTAGTATGACTGGCTGTGATGACTGTCCCGCCAGGACAGCTACCCTGCTGTGTGATTGACAGCCAGGCTGTTTGAATCGGGGAAAACCGCTTAAAAAGCAGGTCTCTGGGACTTGGAAGGCAGAGTTGCTACTGGATTGAGAGAACCGAAAAGAAGCTGAGAGAAGAGGACCACTACCATGACTGAACCTCCCGGTGAAGCCCTGCTTCTGGTACGAAATTCCAAACTTCAACGACAGAGAAGATCTGAAAGGAATCTTCTTCCCTTGAGCTGGTGGGACCAACCAATTTGCCAAACTCCAAGCCAGGCCTCCCTCCTCCGGTCGAATTTGCTGTGCACATCTTCAGTGAACCGGATAGCCGGAAGGACCGGACCCTGCTTGGGTTTTAAGAAGCGCACCTTTTATTTGTCGCTTTGCTCCACTGCTGGTTTCTTCCCTGGGCAGTGCAGGACACTCCAGTGTTCCTCCTTCATGTCAGTCCGACAATCGCTTCAGGAACAGTTAGCCTGCAGGATCTGCCTGGAACGTCTGCCTCAGCTACAGCATTCTTCTTCTATTAAGGTTCTGTTCAAACCCGGTTGTTTGTTCCGTCAGACCGCGGTGAAAGTGTTTGAAATCTTTAGCCAATACTAGGGCTTGTCCTTCTCTACTCTTTTAAGTAACTTTTATTCCGACCAACTTCGTTTAAAACTCTTGGCAAAAACTTAACTGCAAACTACTCTGAACTGTGTGATCCTCTGTTAAGACTCTGAACCATAGACATTGGCCAGGCCTATTGAATTGAATCCTCATTGTAGCAAGCCTTTCCTAGATATCCCTGCCTACTTACTTGTTGGTGCTGCTTGATTGTGAATAACCTTGTCTTTCCCTCCCTTTTTAAATTGCTAGAGTGCCATTTTGCTCACACTTCATTTTGAGCTTAACTTGTCCAGAATTCAGTGGGTGTGGTGCAGTATATTAAGATTGTGATTTTCTGTTGCTTTACTTTAGTGATCTGTTTTACAAATGATTGTGTAAATAAATGTATATTCTTTTACTCAGAAACCTTGAGTCATTGTTTGTTTGAACCATATCAATTGCTGTCCTTTGTGTAACTTCTGCTCACTTTACTCTTGAGATAAGTCTGGCTGCTCAGCCATCGCTACCACTTTACTGTGTAGTACAGGCTTGTACCAAAGGTGAATTTGTACTGTCACTTGAAGTCTTAATTGTTTGTGGTGTTCCCACAGGGTACTGCATATGATTCTGCCTAACAATCATCACTCTCAATACTACCATCACCGTTGACTCCATCTGTCCATAAGACTGGACAGATCACCACAACGTACAGTTCACCATCATCTCTGATGCACCCATACCCACCAAACCTAACTGTACAAATACATAACAAGCCAGAAATCTTCTCAAGCTCACCCCTGAATATCTCAACCCATGATTAGCAAAACACTAGACACCCTGTCGATTGTCAGTGACAACCTGTGTCTTCTAGCAGACATTTACCAAAAATGTCTCTCCTCCTCCATTAATGCTGTAGCCCCTCTAACCACCAAAACCAAATGGTCAGAGAAATGGTCATGCTCCTGGTTTAACGACGATCTATTTGCACTCAGGAGAAAGAAACGTGAACTTGAACATGCACACAGAAAACACCCTACAATAGAGACCGAAAAGGACCTTCCAATTAGCAAATAAAAATTAGAAAACAGCTATCATCAGTTGCAAAGCTAACGCTTATAACGCCCAGATCAGTAATGTTGCCTCTGACTCCAAAGAGCTCTTCTCAATCTTGAGAGAACTGGAAAACCCTACCCCGACCACCACCAACATTAACTCCAGCACAGAATGGTGCACCACTATTCAAGATGCCCTAGCCGCTAAAGGTAATCTCCTACAAACAAAAATATCAACAAAAAAAGCAACTATTAGCCACCAAACCACCTAATGACAACCGCACCCGTAATCCCATTGCGAATACTAGCCCTATCTTCTTGTTCACTCCAGTCTCCCAAGACCAAATCCTGGACACTATTTCCAAACTCAAAGCCTCAAACTGCAAAGGAGATACCGTCCCAGCTCATTTGGTCAAATCATGTGCCCCCTCTCTCACTCCCATCATTACTAATGTTCTTAATGCCTCTTTCAAGACCAATCTGGTCCCAGCTAGCATTAAGGAAGCTTGGGTCACTCTCTTACTAAAAAAAACACTCTCTAGATCCCACAATACCGACCAATTACTGACCAATAACAACAGTCCCGTTCCTTCTCAAAATCCTTAATAAAAGAGCATACTATCAATTAAAAGCACACCCGGAACAAAACCAACTTCTAGGGTCCAGACAATCAGGCTTTAGGCCTAACCATAGCACTGAAACCGCTCTACTGGACCTTAAAATCCAGATGGATTCTATCAGGGATTCAGGTCAACTCTACATATTCCTCCTATTAGATCTCTCAGCAGCGTTCGACCTTGTTGACCATAACAAACTCTGCTGCACCCTAGCTAAAGACTACAACTTCTCCACCAACGCCACTATGTGGATTAAATCATTCCTGGATGAACGAACTTCTAGAGTCTCTATAGGCAAGAAAGCTGCTCACCCCATTCCAGTCCCTATTGGAGTACCTCAAAGCTCTTGCCTATCTACTACCCTTTATAACACCTACACAAAACTCCTTTTCTTAACCCTAGATGATATGGGTGTCATCTACACAAATTGCAGATGACACCCAGATCCTAATTCCACTCACAGGAAACTACCCCCAAGACACACAAACAATTAACTAAATCTATGCCATCATTCAAAACTGGATGGCACTAAATAGTCTATGCCTCAACGATGAAAAGACAGAGATACTCATCGTGGGGTCAAAGTGTAAAAAAGGAGCCCTACCTCCCGACTACACATCCATCAACATTGATGGCTCCACAATACCAGTACTGAGGCAAGCAAAAACCTTAGGAGTTTACTTGGACGCAAATCTATCGATGACCAAACACATCAATAGCCTCTCTTCATCCACCGGTTACACACCCAAATGAATCACTCTTAGCCAGCAACTCCTCTCTCCCACAAACTGCATCACATTGGCCAGCGCCCTAATCCTTTCTATGCTCAACTATTGCAATGTCCTACTGCTAGGCACATCCAGCACTAATCTAAAAAAAAACAACAACTGATAAAAAATAAAGCCTTACGGGCCACCCTAGTAATTACTAGTAATTAGAAAATCAGACCATATCTCCAAAACCAGAAGAGATCACCACTGGTTGGCCATAACAGCCTGAGTCATCTTCAAAACGCTATGCATTACATTGAAATGTCACCAAAACAAAGGGCTATCCTACCGCAACAAAGCTCTAGCAAAAATAAAAGTCAACAGAACTCTAAGATCTAATAACCTTATACTTCTTGGCACACCTCGCTACAGGAAATCCAGAGCAGGTGGTAGCAGCTTCCAATTCCTAGCTCCAAAACACTGGAACTGCCTCCAATCAGCATTAAAAAAGAGGAATCCCTCATGGGTTTCAAAAAAATCACTCAAAACGTGGATGTTTAACCAATACGAATAACGCCATAACTTCAGCACCTGTAAATATACTGTATCCTTTTATTACTCAATGCATGTAAATACTTTTATGACTGTAATTGCTATGTAAATGTTTTTCCACTGAATAGTATCTTAACAAGTTGTCTGTAACCTTGCTGTGATACCCAAAGTCTGGGCGTGTAACAAATGTAATAAATAAATAAAAATAAAATAAATAAATAACCTTATCATGAAATGGAAATTGTTGCAATAATTAATTCAAACAGTAGTAGGATATAGTTAAAAATACTTACTAGTTAAACACTGCCCTTGAAGATCATACCACTTAGGAAACCTACATTTATATGAAATGTTTCAATATTGCTGCTATCAAGAAGGTGTAGAAGAACACATAGAAAAGAGATTCTGTATAAGTACATCTACAAATTGCTTAGTAAAATATCCAAACAAAGCTCATTACATATACAAAACTATCTTTTGCAACTCCTGAAAAGTGAACTTTATTATTAATGTTTACCTGGACTTTTTATCTTGGAATCAGGAATCCTCATTGCAGGGAAATTTCAATTCTCCAGAACTTGTATTCAACAATCAAAAACATAACATTAAACGCCCTGCTTTTAAAATAATTTTAAAATGCTAGAGGAAGATATATAACAAGAGAAAAGGCTTGAAACAAAACTAGCAAAGGACACCGACAAAGATTCAACAAATTCAAAATCAAATCTAAATTAATTAACCCACTTTGAGAACCATATCAAAATAATTAAGTGGAATTAGCTATGGAAGACATACTTGATGACATGAAGGAAGATGGGCTTGAAAAACCTTATTTAGTAAATCTCGTTAAACAATTACATTCTGAACAAAGAGTACCAGTTTGTTAATACCATTGACCAAAATTATTAGATGACATCATGTTTTGAGTGTTTGAAAACTTGAGAGCAACATTGTTATGAATTAGTGATCAAACAGGTCCAATGAAATGTGTTCTAATTAAAGTAGTGTCAACATTTGTGTTTGAAATATTAGGGAATCATTTATCATATGTTGTCACTGCACATACTGGTCTTGCAGTTTATAATGATGGTGGACATAAATATGGAAAAACGTTACATAAACTATGTATGTTGCTGGTAGTACATAATCAAAATTAGAATATAAACAACTTGAAAAAAAATGTAAAAACCATGAACGTTTGAATACTTGATTAGATGAGCATGCTTCTAACATAATATTTCTCTTTATATTCTGTAAGAATGCAAGACATTTTAAAATGTAATGATAATTAAATAATTGGTGGGAACATATAATTTTATTTGAAGATATGTTACAAATAACAACAGTTAGTGTAGAAACTGCATTTAATGCCAAAGATTTTGTTAAAACCATAGAAAGTATTGGGAGTGATTATTTGTGGAGCTGTTTTTAATACTTTAAACTCACAACCTGAGACAAAATGAAGATGTAGAATATGCCAAAATATGGCAAAATTATTTAGAATTAGGAACAGTAATCCTGTAATGTATTAAATGTTACAAATAAGATACCAGCAACATATTTTTATATGTATTTAATATATTTTTGCATTTGAATCGGTGCAGAAAAATACAACATGTAACAGTCCATTTCAGCTTTTAAAGGAAGTTTACATCCCAAATAAACAATGTCCAACAGCACCTACAAAGGTGAGTAAAATGCATAAATCCTAAGACTTACAAATAGAGGTGGCATGTAGATTCTCCCCAAATTGGAACCCCCAAATGGATTATGTGTAATAAACATGGATGTTTCAAAAATGATATGATATGATAATGATATGATATGATAGATTATTTATATAGCACCTATACACAATGTGTTTCAAAACACTTCAAGGCAAGGAAGGGAACAAGGGAAAATACGATGACATTCTTACAGGCCATGAACAGTAAGGATGTGAAATTAACTATTGTACTCAGACTGACGACATTTCAGATAGTGCAAGTACTAAGACATACTAAGACATAGATAAGGAAGGGAGGGGGAGAGTGGGAAGGAAATGGAAACAGACAGGCGACAACCATACTAGGCCTGACAACATTTCTGGTAGAGCCGGAGGAAAACAAAAGGTGAGGGAGAGGGGTGCAGAAAGGGAGGGGAGGAACAAAACAAGTGACTATCGTACTAGGCCTGACAATGTTTTCAGATAGTGCTGGAGGGAGGGGGGCAACAGTAAGGGGATAGGGGAGCCACAGACGAGGTTGCTCTCATAGTAGGTCCAGGGGCAATTCTGAAAGAGTACGTGCATAGAAGAAAGTAAGGGGAGGAGGAGAGGAGATGGGAAAAGGGAGAGGGGAGGGGAGGAGAGAACAGAGAGTAAGCAGTCAAAAGAGTGGGGAAGCAAGAGAGGAGAGTGAATACAATTGCAGAAGTCAGTAGTAACACATAATGTTGCAAGCCAGAATACAAGATGAAGATGGAACAGCATGATTCAGGGCCACCATGAGTACAAGATGCAAAGGAAGTCCAGCATGAGCGTTGTACATTCCAGTGTACATTCCTTGCATTAAATATTACAATAAAGTGTGAGTGGTATATACTGATCATTTAACAAACATTGAAGTTACAAGCAAAAAATTGTAAAAGTAAATTCTAACTCTAATTATAAAGGGCTAATGGCAAACAATCTGTACTGAAATTGCATCAAAATTACAGAAGCATATCAAGCTGTAAGTACATCTACAAAATAACACAACTGATAATTATAATGATAATGATTTGTCATTTATATTGCACTTTTGATAAGGCACTGTACATACAACATATTTACTATAATTAATACAAATAGTCCACCAGGTTTTGTAAACAACACAGGAATAGATTCTTATGCAAATGCCACTTTACTCATGTTGCTACAAATGACCCATTGCATTGTGCAAATAGACAATGAAAACAATAATGTGTTTGCTTATGTTATACTGAAAATCATTATGTGTACATATTTGTGAAAATCCAATTCGTACACATTATTTTTGTTTAATGCTCAAAGCAGTAGATGAATATTTCTTTCACAAACAATAACCAGAAATGTCCTTATGCATTGTTAATGGCAATATTTCAGGTATTGATTATACATATATCAATCACTTGTCTTTTACATGATCACAACTGCAATCTATGAATTTATTTTATTTCTTTTTTAGTTTATTACACACCTTTTAGCACTTTTTACAAACTAAGTAGGCTATCCATGTCTGTTGATCACTACTATTTTGACTCTTTCATCAGATATCGCTAAAAGCATGATCCTTCCCTATATTCAAATCAATTCACCAAGCTTCTGAGTCCAAGTTCGACATATTTTCTAAAAAGTACTTAATGTGACTTGTTATTTGATCTGTCAAAGCCTTACAAAAAAGACAAATGTGTTGTAGATTTTCTATAGAACCATTCTCTTGACAAAATCTACACGTAGCAATTTTAACAGGACTAGGCGACCGAACAGAGAGAATTTCCTGGGTTTTGTATAAATTCAATCTGATCCTCATAAACTGGGTTTTGTAATAAGGATTACAAACTTTTTTCAAATATTCCAAAATGTCGCCTAAGGGCCTATTTTCCTTTGACAAGTTATATAAAAGCTTGTATTCACTTGCCTCCATATGCATAGCGATCCAATCTGCCTCCCACATCTTTCGCTTTACTTTGTGGGTGTTGCGCAGGAGATATTCCACAGAGAAACTGAAATGACTCAGTACAGCCGCACAGTGAACCTTCCATTCTGAAGATAGTTTCTTGTTTCCGCAGTAATTTCCCTTTTTATCATTGTACAGATTGGGGCTGAACTGTCCTGCACACATTTCCCAAAGAGTGATAATGCCTTCCAAACTGACAGCACCTTTAGGGAAACCAATCCCAATTTCCTTCGGATTGGAATTGATTTGGGAAGACGCAGAATGTTTTCCCAAAAAGCCCCTTCCAAGCTTGACCAAGGTTTCTTTTCGAAGAACATTAAGACATCATCCCAAAATGTAAAACTGGAACCATTTTTAATCTATAAAAGTTCAAAAATGGACCAGTGAGTATCGACAGACTCTTTTTATGGTGAGGGCTTCATTTGACACAATTTGAACCTTCTCTTTTAAAACAGTTGTGTTGAGGGACTCAAAGCAACTTCTGCTGATTCGGACTCCCAGGTATTTATAGTACGATACCTGCTCAATTGTTGAAGGTCCCAGGTGCCAATTATATGTGAGCGTGTATGTTTTTCTTAGCGTATCAATGATCAGGATATTTATTTTTTTAGAGTTCATTTGGAGGATATATTCCCTAGCTCACCCTTCTAGTCTTACCAACTGTTTTTGTAAACCTATTTCCATGTGGTCTAGTAATATTAACTCATTGGCATACAAAAGGCGCCCCACATGCACCCCTCCAAATTTGTGTGAAAAGATTTTAGTGGCTCCATAAAAGAGCTTATGCCTGATAAAAACATATAAAAGAGGACAGGGGCCAAAGGACAGCCTTACTTGACTCCGGGGAAAGTTTGAATCTCTTCTATTAGTGATCCTTCAGCATTTAATCACCCTCTCAAGGTAGTGTTCATGTGCAAATTCTTCAACTCGTCTACCAGATCTTCAGGGAATCCCCAGGAAATATATTAATATTGGACATTTAATAGTTTACACATTCCTGTTATTGCAAATACTTCATGTAAATACATGTTTACTAAAAGTATAAAAGAAGACACTTGTACACAATGTAAACAACAAATTAAACAACCAATATAAGTGAGACGTAATTCAGATTATCCTGTTATTTTATTAAGATACAATGCACAAACAACTAAACACTTCATTATTTATTAAACACATTTTCAAGTATCAATTTGTTGGACATGGTATAAAAAATTAAGTCATATTTATCACTTTCGAAGCACCATAAACAGTTACCACTATATAATATATGCACAAAAATGTATTGATGTTTGAATGTAATGATGAGCAAATAACAATAAAACAGACTACCATGAAATGTAAAAAAACATACATACTAATAAGAAAAAAGAGAACAGCAAGTCAATGTTTACTTGACTGCATGAAAGTAGTGTAAACAAAATGTAAACGTGTCAAAATATCATAAATAACTCTTCAACAGCAATACAGTATTCTTTCAATTTAACCCAGAATTTCTAACAAAAATACAACAAATAGAAAATGCAAAAATATTACTATACTTTTAGATACATCCGCAATATCTTGTGATTTTTGGTATAATGCACATAACAATTGAATTATGTTAACGAGGACGATCAACAGAAAAAGCCTATTAAAGAACATATTAAATACATGCCCATGTATTTAATCTATCCATATGGTAACAAAAAAAAAATAGGGCAGAATTACGTCTATTAAGGCGACAGTCCATTCATGGTGAAGCATATATTGAAAAGAAAAAAGGAATTAGGTAGAATGAATCAAAATAAATATAAAAATTAAAATTGGATGCAAAACCAGAAAGCTCAAATGCTCCAGTATGATAGTGAAAGAATGATGGCAGCAAAACGAGTAGTCGTAATTTTTGGTCTATCACTAATGCAAACACAATAGACCAAAATCTATTGCAAAGTAATTTGGTAAGGGAAGATGAATGTTGGCTGCATTGGACAGATATGTATGAAATTCCAAACACTCACAGTGGTTAGTAAACTTTGACCAGGAAGATGTTAGGCGATTAATCAAGAAGTCATCGAGTTCTAATGCAGCTGGACCTAATGGTCTAACAAATATGATTCTTAAGTTAAATATGGACCTATGGGCATTGATCCTGACTCATTTATTTAGGGACATATTAAATGTTTCTGCCACTCCTGGTACGTGGAGGGAATCTATAGTTGTGTCAATCTTTAAGAAAGGTAATCGGTCTGATCCTAATAACTATATCAACAACATTAAATGGACTCATTCTGTCCATCATAACAGTTGGGACTAAGAAGGAGATGAGGGGACTCCCTAATCAGATGTATATGGCACTAATTGTTTTCTCAAAGGCATTGGAACACGTAAATCGAGATCTGCTTTGGGCGAAGTTAAGAAAATGGGGCATCCCACCTGACCTATAAGCCATTTTGGAGTACATACATGAGGGTACATATGTAAGGGTGAGAATGGACTCTGGAGGCACTCTTACAGACCAATTTAAAACATCAAAAGGTCTTCGGCAGGGTTGCATATTTGCCCCATGCTTATATAATTTCTATTTAGCAGATCTAGATGAGGATCTAGAAAAGAGGCTATGATCAGTCCAAGGGTGGGTGGATACCATGGGCGTAAAATTAGGGGGGCGCGGGGGTGTTTGTCCCCCCCAACTTTCATGGCACACCATTTTGTCCCCATTCATTTGGTTGGGGCACCTTTTCTTCAGATGTGATGTCCCCCCAACATTTTCAGCAACGTTACTCCACTGGTAGATACACCATTGGGTAGTTGTCATATAAAGTGACTTGGCACTGGTTGATGTCTCACTGGTGTGACTACAAAGGATGTTAACAGCATTGAGTAAGTATGCAAAAGCCAATGATCTGATTATAAATCAGAAAAAAGTAACATCATTATCTTCGGTAATATGAAAAGGAACAATAAAAGTTTCAATTGGCGTATTAATGAAACCGCCATAGAGATAAAAGAGAGTATCAAACATGTGGGCGTTAACTTATATAATCCTTTAGTGGATTGTTGCTTGTTGATAGCCTGGAAAAGAAAATAGACCAATTAGCTTATCAAAAGATGTGTCTCGAGAGGAAATACTGTAAATTTACAATCAAACCATTGACTCTCTTTAATGTTGGAAAGGTAGTGCTGAAGATAATGTATGGTACAGAGATCGATTTGGCATTGCATACCGTCCCGTGAGAAAGATTGGAGGGGAGAATATGGAAGAAGGATTTAGGGCTGTCCTCCTCTCTCCCCATGGCTTCACTGCGCTTCGAACTAGGCTTCCGCTCATTGGAGTACTGGCACAACTGGTATATAAAATCGCTAGTTAGAAATATTCTATTGCCTGTCAGGAATTCTCTGTATGTGAATTTACTAGTCAATCTGAATGGGAGAAATCCACCCTTTTTGAATAAATTACTGTCACAAGTAGATGTGCATTTAGAAGTTATGGGTAAAGACTGTAAGGAACTCTTGGATAATCAAATGAGTATAAAGAATATTTTGAAACAAAACTATTGGATAACTACCATTACATCTACGAGAGGGTATATGTTGCACTGTATCTACTCAGTGATTGATAAACCCCTAGGTCTATTACCTAATTATTGATTACAATACCTGTGAATTTTTACAAGAGTAACATTTTTGCAGTTTGGACTGAACTTATTACCAACAGGCGAAATTATGCATGTGCGAAGGAAAAAAAGGTTGAAGAAAATAAGAACTGTCCGTGGTGTTGTGTAGAAGGAGCTCCAGAAACTCACTGACATTTGCTAGTCAAATGTCCAACACTAATATTAATCAGAACCAAATATTTAGGTTGCTTTTTTTCTACTACAACTAGTTACATAAATGTGGAAGATGTATGTATTGGTATGTCCGCAAGGGACAAAACCCATTTTTAACATATGCAATAGTGAAAATGTTGAAAATGTTAGGTCTTTTTTCAATAGCATAGAAGACAGGTTTCCGTTGCATACTCTTAGGGGCCGATTCATGGAACAAACGTGCGCCGAAAATCCATGCGCAAGCAGGCGCAAGGTAGCGCAAGCGCGAGAAACGCAGCGCACGCGCACGTGTGCGATTCAAGGAAGATGCTGCGCGTGTTTCCCGCTTTCCGTGCGCCCAATCCAGCCATGGCGCACGCAGGCATACACGGCATGCGCTACGCGCACAGCAAAAGCGCACATAGCGTGGCGCACACAACCAAAGTGGGTGGAACAGTGGGCGTAACACGCAAAATGGGGAATACCGTGTGAAAAAGAAGGTGTAACTGGGGAAGTATTGCAGGGAACTACACGGAACGCCCACACGCACTCGAACAACCCGTATTCATGGATCCAAGTACGGGAAACCCGCGCACGGCAAAAGACGCACACAGGCGTCAACGCGTCCGCCACACGAAGGCAGGAGGAGCGTCCCCGCGCACAGTATAAAAGTGCGCGCAAACAACAAACACATATATACAGCTACGATGAATGCACCATTTGTCGCACCACTGATCGTGGGACACCGCAGGAGGAGGAGAATAGCCAGGGCACGCATTTTCGCACCACGGACAAGCCTTTTTGGGATGCCTGACGACCAGGTCTATGGCAGGTATAGGTTTCCACCCCACATCATCCTAGACCTGGTCAGGGAGTGGGAAGATGACTTTACATCCCCCACCCTTTGCTCCCAAGCATTGAGCCCCTTGGAGAAGCTGCTCAATGTCCTGCATTTTTTGGCCACTGGGTCATTTCAGCAGACTACTGCCATAGTGGGGGGGGTCTCACAGGCCACGCAGTCACGCTGCCCACACCAGGTACTGGCAATCATGACAGCGCGCCATTCAGTCCGCAGGCACATATACATGCCCAGAACACCCGCAGAAAGGCAGGCCGTTGTCCTGGATTTTTTCAGGGTGGCACACTTCCCCAAAGTGCTCGATGCCATAGATTGCACCCATGTGGCCCTACGTCCACCTAGGGCCACTGAGCATATCTACCGAAACCGCAAGCACTGGCATTCCATCAATGTACAGGTGGTATGCGATGCAAAGGGAATCATCACCTCTGTCTATGCAAACTACCCTGGCTCCACCCATGACAGTTTCATATACAGAATGTCCGCCCTGACCCGGGCCCTGGAAGCTGGGCAGCATGGAGACACATGGCTCATAGGTGAGTACAAATGCCCTTGCACATGCATGCATGTCACACACACAAATAAACAAACCACAATAATCACAACCATTTACACCTCCCCAGGGGACAGTGCCTACCCTCTGAGCAACCACATGATGACGCCAATCCGGAACCCCACCACACCACCCCAGGCAAGATACAACGCCGCCCATATTGCAACCAGGGCCATAGTGGAGCGCACATTCGGAGTGCTCAAGTCACGTTTCCGCTCCCTTGACCGCTCTGGCGGGCAGCTACTCTATGCACCACCAGTAGTGTGCAGGATCATTGTGGCATGTGTCCTGCACAATGTTGCAACACGGCAGGGCGTCCCGGTGGACATGGTGGTGCCCCCACATCCCCAACCACAGGCACAGGCACTGCCCATGGGAGGGGACAGGGCACGTGGCGAGGAAGCCCGGACCCAGCTTGTGGCCACATTTTTCACCTAAACTCCCACCCCTGCGGAGTGCACACAGGCCTGGCACATACCAGGTGACAATCAATGATGACAAAGAGACAGTCAACTGTCACAACCCTACCATCCTGAGATAGTTGCCATGGAAGTGCCACATCGTCTGCATCCATAGCTACTTAAACACAAGCTCTCCTGTGTGACCAAAAGGCACACATATCACATGACATGATATGGCCTATACACAAGTATTTCAAGGTGCGATGAGGCAGGGAGGGGGGGACAAGGGAAGACATACAACGGTACTACTAGGCCAGGTGTCATTGAGATTGTGCAAGTGCAGGGGTAGGGGGAAGGGAAAAGTGCAAGGGGAAGGGGAGGGAGGAGTGCAGTACAGGGGAAGTAGACCAAAAAACAAATACATAGGCCAGCTGGTGGCAACTGCAAAGTAAGTGCAGACAAGTGCTGGGAAGGGGGGGCTGTAGGGATAGAGAGACAGTACCGCAGTGCAGCGGTTGCCAGGGAGGCAGTGCAAGCAGAGAGTGGCTGGGCCAGGGACCGAGGTCGGTGAGAGTGGCCCAGTTGCAGATCCAGTGCAGTTCCAGTGAAGAATTTTGCAAGGGAGAGACAGAGAGAAAGCAGAAGCAAAGCGGATGGTCTTGAGGTGCTTCCCGAACCGGAGATGGTTCCCCTCAAGTTCCAGTGAGGCAGGAAGGCTGTTCCAGAGGGAGGGCCCTGCCGCGGAGAGAGATCTACCCCCAGCTAGTTGCTCTGAGAAGCGGATGACCCTGACATGCAAGGTGTGCATCACACACACCTGCGAAGCAGGCCATGGCCATCACTGTTATGTCATTCAAACCCTCCCAAACCACAACATGACATGGCAAGCAATACCCATACACCAACACAGTAACAATAAGGTACACATTGCCATGTCCAAAATGTACAGTGGCATCAGACAATGATGCCTGACCTGGAATCAGATGAAATGACAGACCAACAATCTCCCACCCAAAATAAGTAATTTCCAAATGCATTACAAGAGTTGTAGACGTAACATAACAATGAATGCCTATCTACATGCACATTGTGCATTGCAAAATCAACACTGCAGCTTCTGTGTGCTGTGTCCTACTCCTGCAACACACTGCTCAGCGCACAGCACAGTGAACAGCCATTGTGTGTGATGCACACCCTGAGCATCACATCTAAGTGACAGACCACATCAAAAAGCAAATTAGGCATGTACAGGATCCATAATTGGTCACAGAACATGTGCTGCAGGGACACAGTGGGCACCAGAAGGCAAACAGTGTACACGTGGATATGCAAGGGTGGGAGTACATGTAGTGCATCAGAGTGCAAGTGTGTGGGTCAGCAAGGACATGCACTCAACATATGCATGTACAATCAAGTGACCATCAGTGTTCTCTACACATCACATGTGAACATTCACCATGTGTGCACCCCAGCATGTCAAACCATGACTATCCCCTCGCACCTGAAAGGTAAACACAACACATGAACAGGCATTGATCAGCAGAACACAACATGTACATAGGATACCACCATTACAATGTCAGGGTTCCCATCACACTGCAGGGCAAGGCAACTATCAACAACAACCCCCCCCCTCCCTCACAAATGACCATGACCCATGAACAACTGCACCTGGGTCATGGAGCCTTCAACCCTCAATTCCACCTGGCCACAGGATCACCTTTACCCTTCGTCACCATCTCCCACCTTGTGTGTAAAAAGGTGTCTGCATCCTCAGAATCCACACTCATTTCCAAAATCACAAAATCCAGGCCATAAAAACAAACCAGAACACTCTCCAGTAGAAGACTTGAAGTAGCAGTACCTCACAAAGGCCAAGTACTACCACAATGATGCAACAACCAAGGTAGCACAGTAAAACAATGTCACAACAGGATGTGAACCATGTGTGGTACATAACATAGGATGAACCATGAACGGATGTGTACTGTCACAGGTCCCGTGTACAGGCGCGGGAGTGTCACGAAACAACCACCCCCACTGTGTCCCGGGTGCCTGCAAGGTCAAACTCACACAGGCCCCTGAGACCCTGGTGGGGAAGGAGGTTCAGGGATATGCAGTCGGGACAGGTGTTGGCACACTGGATAACTGGAATGAGTGGCAGGAGTGGGGAGGAGGAATGACACATGAAAGTAGGGAATGCACGAAAATGTACTACCTGCATGAACCCATACACAATCCAAACAAACTTGGACATCATTGTCATGGCCTTCTGTAGTCCAGGTTTAGGAGTGGTACGAACCAACCACCCCCTCTAGGGTTTTGGCGCCTGCAAGTTCGGGGCTTACACAGGCATCCGCAACCCCAGCGGGGAAAGAGGGTTAGGGAACATTGCTTGGATAGGTACGGGAAGCATGAACACCGGGTAGAGGGTACAGGGTTCAAAATTGCATAGGATTCCGGGTGATTAGGGGGAAAAAAAACATACCAAATTGAATCACACATACATCCATGCATTAGTCACCCCACAGCAAGCCTATGCAGAGCAGTTTGCAAGAAAAACAACAAGACACTTAGCTCTGGTTTTGAGTGCTGGCCTCCTGCCTGCACACTCTCAGATCCGGTTACAGGAGCACTGCAATGCTGCAAAGAGAGGTGTAGATGCTTCGTACACAGTCAATGCAGTAAGTCAGCCGCCGGTGGGTGCGTGGCAAATGGAACACCAATGTGTCACAATTCACACAGCATGCAATGTTCCCTGGGTAAGCAGACAGACCCATATAGCAAGCCATGACTTCAGAGCAAGTTGCGTACCACCATGACCGAAACAAAGTTGGCAGTGCATTCATCATAAAGTACATGGAAATGAAATGCACTGCACCCGAGTATGTCCCTTGCTGTATGTCCCTGTGAGCTGCCCCTTTCCATGTCTCTGAAGGCTACATGGTTGATACAAGTGCCTTGATGGACCTTGGTGTACCGGAGGGTATGTGCCACTGCCCCTGCAGGTGTCCCAGACAACCTCACAATCAACAGCCATTAGTCCACCAACACATCTGAGCTGCATTGTGTGCTTCAACACCAATATTCGTCCAAGCTCACCCTCAGTGCTGTGACTAAGCCTGCATGTGCAACTCGCCTAGTGCAAGCTTTGATGTGCTGTGGCCCCCCTGTGCTGCTCACCTTGCCTGGAGTTCCTTGGAACACGTCAGCAGTTCTAGGATGTAGGTCTGCAATCCCTGTGCCTCAGCTTGTGCACACATGTGCATGTGGGCACCAACAAACGTGTCCAGAATTCCGTCGTACAATGGGCCATGTCTGCTGGCAAAGGTGCTCTGGAGGCTCATCCCCCTGCAGAAAGGGCATGAAACACATGATTAATGCTTCAAAGTCATCTGTGTGTGTCTCTTCAGGCATCTCATTACTTGACCATGTCAGAAAGTCACATCATAAATCACACCATCAGTCCATCTTTCACATCCAAAGTGTGGAACACTATCTACAGCATGAATTGCAACAAGCACGTAAAGATAAGAAACATACTACACAATGCATAGCAATTAATGTACACATTAAACATGAAACACCCCATCTAGCAAAAGCTGAACAGTGGACAATAACACCAAAATCATCCCCACTAGGGGTGTAAACACAAGTCACACAGCACAAGACATGCCACAGATATGACAGTCCAAAGCCCTTGTGTAAAAGTTTGTGACACCGAACCATCCTTGCAAGCCCATGGATAAGGGAGGCAGGAGTGGCATATGTGAGTCAAGGACCCCAAGCAGCAAACACATACACAAGACAAGCCTGAAGGGCCCAGCTGGAACAGACAGTGGATGCCTTCAAAAGCCACAAAGCACCGCACTGTCACATGAAAGCACAATAGACAAGCAATTTTAAACTATATTAACTAATTACACTAACTATGGAAAACCTACATTACCTAATTAAACTAACTATCAAACAGAAACTTAACTAACTAAACTAAAAGAAAAATCAAAAATGGCCAGATACGGCCCAGGGGGGAGGGGAGGCACCCAGGAGGGGGGAGGTACAGGGTGCTGCTCAACATCCACTTGCAATGATGCTGAGCCAAAAAAAAAACCTCCATGGGCTCAACGCCTGCACAGCCCGACCTATGTGGGAGATAGATGGTCGTCCGAGTCTGGCTCATCCTGTAAAGGAGGACGTGGCACAGTCGCCTGGCCACGCCTAGCCGCAGCTTGCCCCTCGTCGGCCGCAAGTCTGCCGGACGGGTGAGCCTGGTTCTGTGTGGCGATGTGACGTAGGTCTGCATGCAGAACCTCACGTGATACACGTGCTTCCTCTTGCAAGGTAGCACGTGTAACACGGAGTTCCTCCTGCAAGGCCTGGCTGGACAACCGCTGCACCTCCCGGCAAGCCTGTAGCTCAGCCGAGATGGTACGCTCAAGCTGTGCAAACCTCTCCTCTGCCTGCTGGCTCTGGGACATCATAGGACACCCAGAGTGGATCTGAGGGAAGCATACTCCTCCCTCAGGGCATCCATGTGCGCCTCTGCGTGAGAAGCAATTGCTTCACGCAGAGACGACATTTCAGCCTGGCGTTCCCTGTCAGAGGCCGCCATGCCCAGCCTGAGCGAGCGGGCCGTGGACCGTGCCGCCTGCTGCTGGAGAAGCACCTGCCTAGCAGGGGGGAGCACAGATCGGACCACACGTTCCATGCTCTCAGCGATGTTCTCCATTGCTGCCCCCTGCCGTTCTGAATTGGCAGTCATGTCTTGCTCCCACTCAGTATACTGTGGTTGCGCGCGGCAACCGTGTTTCCGGGCTTGACCCCTGCGGGACCCAAGGACCGGGGGTCCTGGCTGTGTTGGCACCGCCCGCGGCTGCACGACTACATGCCCCCGTCTACGTGATGTCCCAGGCACATCAGTGACTGGTGTGGAGAGTGACCCTGCGTCCCGATCCACCACGGGTGGAGGAACCAAGACTGTCTGATCCCTCAGTGCAGGGGTCGCAGACAGAGGAGTGTCCACATCAGAATCACTCACCCCTGACACATGGACTTGATGCTCATCCAAATCAACATGGACGTCAGAGTCGTCATCAAAGCTGGACTCATAGGCAGCCAGAGACAAGATGGACTGTAGCACTTGGGGGTTTTCGTGGCCTACCACCCCACGACCCCCACTAGTGCCAGGTTGATGTAGTGGTAACAACCCTATGTCTGGCATGACAACACTATCCTCCGCCTCCATTGCGTCATCACCTGAAAAATAGAGAGAAAAAAGGTCACTACACATGTCAGAAGCACACAACACACACACACACCGACAGCAAACGCATCAGGCAGACATGTGACACACAACATATAACCTGGCATGCATGCTGGGTCAACTTTGAATTGCTTCTGTGATCAGACCTGTTGAAAGGTGGCAGTTTACATGGAAGTGGGTCTATGCAGTGCAGAAAATGTATACGCCACTCACTACCTACATGTACAAGGACTCCATGCTGTGTGCCAGGAAATGTGAAGGCAGTGCAATGTCAAATTCAGACATCACATGCATTGTGCATTCAATGTGTACCATATCTAGAAGCCATGCACCCCTCCACCCCAGTACCAAAGCAGGGATGCCTAGCATGGTATCAAAAGGCTGACCATACACCTGTGTATTGACAGGCAGTGTTGACTGGCATCAACAGCTTAATGTGATTTAAGTGACAACACTGCAAATGATGCTGGGACAGTAAGCAGGACACATGATGAAAACTCTGGATTCCGCCCATGTGTGAAGAAGACACAACAACAGTTGGACAGAGTCATTGGCCATTGAACAGGCTGAGGCCTGTGAGCCACACAGATTGTCAGACCCTAAACATGTGTGCAACGCAGGACTGAGCCACAGTTGACATGGGAAAGCTGATGGGATGGCAGGCAATGTATGTAACCAAGGACTTGTATTACAGTGATCATCCAGTCAAGGACACATAGGGGCATGGGTGCAATGCACATGGAGCATGAATGGGCACTCATGTCCCTGTGGGACATCTGACCTATGCACAGTACAAGTGAGATACCCTGCATCAAGTACTAAGGCTGTACCACACGGCATATGTTTGGCAGATTCTACGCTGGAAGTTAGCATCTACACAGGACGCATGAACAAGAAAGTACACATTGGCAAGATTGAAGAACACCAGTTCAAAGGTGGAACTGGGGTGCAGAGTGGCAGAGGAGGGGCAAGGGAGCATGCCTACATGGAGTCCCCGCATGCAGGCATAGGAGACATGCATGACGGAAGCATTGCATTACTTACACATCAGAACCATGTACACGTCACATGTAGCGGCAATCATGCACAACACATCCCACAAGTGAGACACACACGTCCTCAACAAACACGCATCAACACTCACTGGACTGGGCATCAAAGTCCAGCATCTCTCCCACTCCTTCGACCAATTCAGGTGGTATGAACTCTGCAACGAGTGCCATATGCGGAGTGAGCTCTTCCTCCTCTGGTGCAGGCCCACCGCCAGTCACCAGAGTCAAGTTGTAATTAGGGGCACGCTTAGCCTTAGTGCTGCGTTTGATGTCATTCCAATGCTTTTTGCACTCTTGCGCCGTGCGCACCTCATGGCCGAATGAACTGACATGTTCCGCAACATGCTTCCAGTGGGTGTCACGTTGGGCAGCCGTAGTCTGACTATTGGCACCCACTAGCATGTCACGGCTGTGGCCCCGCACGTAGTCCACGAGGAAGTCCAGTTCCTGCTTACAGAAAGGCTTCTTCCTCGACATGCAGGAGGTTGTGGCTGTGTGTGGGGTCCCAGCCTGTGCTGCAGGTGCAACCTTCCTCCTCTTGGACTGTGGCACAGACCCTGGCTGGCTAATGCCGCCCTGACCAGTATGGCCAGTGGGTTCGGTGGATTGAGCCAAGGGAGTGGCAGGTGGAGGGATGACCAAAGGCCTGACTTGTGTCAGTGGCAGCTGGGTGCCCAATAATGGACCCTGCGCAGCAACAACAGCTGTGGCAGGGTCATTGACCGCAACGGTCCTGGTTGGCAGACTCACAACCGGGGTGATGTTGGGTGCATCTGCCCCTGCACTTGCCAACACCCGGCTGTTCGGGGCAGCAGACGACATGACTGCCCCAGGGACACATGTCTTGGTCTGAGCAGCCCGGCCTGCCCCTATGGTTTCCTTCCTGGCCTGTTGGAGATCTACCAAGGGCTCCTCAAGTGCCCACGCAGCCTGCGCTGGCAGACCCCGAGCCTGGGTGGCGGTGTCCACAGCTGCACCTGCAGCTACCACTACCATTGGGCCCGTGGCAGTCGATGGAACGGACTGCCAGGTCACACGGGCACCAGTGCCAGATGCAGAAGCTGCATACCCCAGAACCACAGGGGGTGGTGGCATGACTGCACCGACACATGGCACAACATTGTGCTCAAGTGGCGCACCCCTGCCTCTTCCCCCTCTGTGGCCGCCCTGGACACCGTGGAGTCCCCCTACTCCCTGGTCACCACGGCCACGTCCCCGACCATGCCCGCCACAAGGAGGACGCCCAGCTGAGGCGCCCCTCACCTTTGGTGGCCTCCCAACCATGGCACAGATGTAGTAGTGCCGGCACAGATGGAGAGGTGCCAATGGGAGGTGTACACCACAATTGACCTGGGCAATTGGGATGAAGGGAGTGGGAAGCAAGATGTTAACAGCCCCTTTGCACCTGCAAGGCTGCATGTGACCCTGGTGATGTAGTGACGGGTCACGCAACGCTCAGGCACCCCAAAACTGCAGTAAAACCATGCACGCAACCCTGCAGCCTGCGTGCGTGGATTCAACCTCCCGCAGTACGCGGTGGCACCCAGTAACACGAATAACACGTACGCGTGGGACACGCAGGCTACTATGACATCGAAAATGGGTGCGATACACAGGGGCACCCGCAGTGGGAAAAAGAGCGTGTGCGACTCACCGTCTGACTAGCACGATGCAGAAAAACACGCGTAGCCAATACCCCCGCCAAAAGAAGAAATACGTCCTTGATAGCTGTGAAGTTGTGATGGCGCGCAAAACAACAGTAAGCAGCAACACACGTCGGTCTCCACGAAAGGCACGTACAGCGTACTGCTGGACCCGCTCACCTTTAACCCGTGCTGAGGGAAACGCCCGGGCGCATCACGTCACTTACGCGCATGGGCCCTTTCCTCGTATTACACGCGGATGTGCAGTTTTTCACGCGCGCTGAAATGCCCATGCATGCCTGTGCGCGTCACGTCACAGGGGCACTTGCGCTTGAGGGGCCTTCTGTCCAATGAAATTGCATATGCGTGCAGACGCGCTTACGCGCTAAGGGCCTTTCCTCGAATTACACGCTGACGTGTAGAATTTTCATGTGCCAAATCACTCCGTATCAAGCTGGCCACGGAAGACCACACTCCTGCCCAGATGGCGGAATTACTGCCCCCCAGAGCCCCAAGCACGCTCCCACCTGCCATCTGCTGCTGCCTGACTGCCTGCTGCCCACGTGCCCTGCCATTTGCTGCCTGCACATCAGCCAGGGGTCCTGCTGGAACCGAAGACTCCCGAATGGGATTCCATCGCTCCACAGCCCAGCCCCAGGACCCAGTTGCCCACCCAATCCTGCCTCTGGGGTTGTCATGTCGGGCACTGCAACATCTGGCACCACTGACAACCCCCGGCCAGAGAGGCAGAGGGGCACCAGCTTCAGTGCCAGGGAAGTTGGTGTCCTGGTGGAGCAAGTCCTGGGGCAGTATGATGCCCTCTTCAGAAGTTCCTGCGCCGACAAGGAAGGACGGACTCGGATCTGGACTGACATCGTGACTGCCATCAACGTGGAGGGGGTGGCAGTCCGCGACTTACAACATGTCAAGAAGCGCTGGGAGGACTTCAGGTCCAGGCCCCTGAACAAGGCCCGGCGCCTCTTGAAGGCAGCGGATGCTAAGGGCCGCCGGGGCCACTTGTCGGAAGATCAGATGAGGGTCCTGGAACGCATATCCCCAACCCTCCACGTCCAGGTCCTTGAGAGGCAGACCCGTCTGGAGTCGAGCGGTAAGTGTACATGCATCATGATTGTGAGCTGTGCGTGTGGTGATGTTTCAGTAGTGTGCAGGTTGCACATCTGTTTGTATGGGGTCGAGTATGGGTGGGGATGTACAGGGCCGTGAGGGCTGTAATGTGTGAGACATGGATGGTGCTTGTGTGTGTAGGCTTGCATGCCAAATGCAGTTGTGTGGGCACACATGTTTGGATGAATGTGTATGTAAGTAGACATGTTCGTGATGTCACGCATGTACGTTGTTTTCAGCTGCATGTATCAGCACTGTGTACATGTGCATTTGTGTGCATTTGACAAGGGTGCAACAGTGCTGCAACATGGATGCATGTGACAGCGGGATGTGGAAGCCTGATTGGCAGATGTGACATGGATGCCCATCTGAACACTGCAACACTTGGCAGAGGTTTACACATGCATGCAAGTGTGGTGGTGTGTGTACATGTGTAGTGCACTTCCTGTGTTGCATGTGATGTCTGGCTCAGCTTTGCCTGCTCATGCTGTTGTATGTGTATGGATGGTGCTGGCAGTTGCGATATGGCTGTGGTCTGGCTCAAGTGCGAGTTGAAATGATATGTGTGTTGGGGATTGTGATGGCATGTCTGAGGTTTGCCAATGCCACTCATGTACAACTGTCATGTGTGTATGTGTCCATTGTACAGAGCCCTGATGCCTGTGTTTTATTTCTCCCTGTCCGCAGCGTCAACTGATGAAGAGGGCAGAGAAGGTGCTGTGGAGCACAGCGGCGGGGATCCCACCGCCAGCCGGAGACGCAAGACCCGGCTCCCCTCCCATGTTGTCATCTCGTCGGGGAGTGAAGAGTCCGGTGCCGCGTCCCAGGCCGCAGCTGATGGGGGGAGGTCCAAGAGGCGGAGGTTGGAGTTGGACTCCTCGGCAGCAGAAGGGGCAGCTGGGACCCCACAGGGCCCAATGGGGGAAGATGGCACGGAGTCATCCAGGTTGGTGGGGGGTTTGGTGGAGGAGGAGGCCATGCAAGCAACAGAGACGGGGTCTGGAGGTGGGGATCCCACTGGTGCTAGTGGTGCAGTGCAGGACCAGGGACAGGAGGCAGCACAGGCCGCCGCGGAGCATCATGTCCCTGATCCTGTCCCTGCATCATCTTGCACCAACAGGGATGCCTACGTCCAGACCCGTTTTCAGGCAGGGGTAGAGCTAACGACAACTGGCCTTCCTCTGCCTGCGGACGTGGCTACCCGGGTCCGGGTTGAGCCTGTCCTGACTGGTGTGGCGTTGCGTCAATGGGCCATGCGAGGTGACCTGCAGTCTTTTCATGAGGAGACTGCACGTCATCTCGAATGGCTCATTGACAGCGTCGGCCTACTGGGACAGGTCACCCAGGCCGGATTCCTCCGTTTGATGGGGCTTGCTACGACCCCCTCCTCAACTGAACCCCCTATGCGCCAGTCGTCCTGCGTGCCATCTTCCCACCCATCAGTCACCTGGGTGCCCTGTGGAGCTGCCTCTGATGGTGCGGCCAGGCTGGTAGAGGAGGCATCCCTGCCACAGTCGGGAGTCGGACGTCCAGCAGGGGTGGCCACATCAATGACTGCACCAAAGCCGGCAGAGGATGTGCAGGCAGCAGGAGGCAGTGCACGGGCAGAGGCACAGCAGCAGCAGCAACGTGGTGGGAGCCATGAAGGCTCCGGGCCTTCAACATCGGAGGGGCAGGCATCGGCCGGAGGGCAGGAGGACCCAGGACAGAGAGTGTCTTCCGTGTGGCAGCGGTTGGGCCACGCCATAGATGCGGAGCGGCAGCAGGCGGAAGAGGCACGGCTCACAATGGTCAGGGCGGAGAACTCCATGCGGAGGGCCCTGAGGCGGGCCGAGTGGCTCGAGGCAATCCGCAGGGGGTTGGAGGTGGACACGTCGATGGCCCTGCGGACCCTCTGGGCCATGGAGGAGGACCGCCTCTGAGACATTGAGCAGGAGTTTGATGATGCCCTGGCCCGGGACATCCAAAAGTGAGCCGTCAGACTAGCCCGCTGCCCTTGTACATAGTTATGTAGTTAGTGTTAGGTTTCCTTTGTTTTTGAATTTATTTTGGAACTTTTGGACAATGGGCCACATTTTTGTATATAGTTTTTTTTTTATTAGTTAGTGTTGTTAGATAGGTTTCATTTCTTTTGTTGGGATAATGGACCCTGGCTTGTTCGTCTGTGCATAGTTCACTGTTGGATTTTCTTTTTCTTTCACAATTTACCCATGGAGCAATGGCTTTCAATTATAATTTTCCATTGGATTTTCTTTTGTGGACTGTGACTTTGGACACCATTCCTTTGGATTATGATTTTTGGTTTTGCTTTTTTTCACGGACATGCTTCTTTTCATTTTTGTACATTCCCATTTCTGTTTCTTTATTTTTGATTCAATTTATGTTTCCTTTAATACATATTGTTTGATCGAACTTCAATGTGTAGTATCATCTCATTGGTTTAATGCATATCATGATATGGGTTTTGAGATTCACTGACAACCGTTGTGTGTTTGTGAGGGACATGTGTTTGTTTCCAAACTTGCAATTGGTGTTCTGTCATGTTATTGCCATTTCTGAGTGGGTGGATGCAATACTCGGGTGGGTGTTTTGCATTTGGAGGCTGACCATAGGGACCAGGGATCTAGATTGTGATGACATGTTGGCTGGGGAACATGAGTTGAACATGGGTGGGGGCCTGCTGGCAGGTGCCCCACAGTGCTGGGGCGTGGGGGTGCAGGGGAACATGAGTTGGACATGGGTGGGGGCCTGCTGGCAGGTGCCCCACAGTGCTGTGGGGTGGGGGTGATAGGGGACAGGAGTGGGGGCCTTCTGACAGGTGCCCCACAGTGCTGGGGGGTGGGGGTGATAGGGGACAGGAGTGGGGGCCTGGTGGATGCTGCCCCTGCACTGCTGGGGGGTGGGGGTGCAGGGGAACATAGGTTGGACATGGGTGGGGGCCTGCTGGCAGGTGCGCCACAGTGCTGGGGGGTGGGGGTGCAGGGGAACATGAGTTGGACATGGGTGGGGGCCTGCTGGCAGGTGCCCCACAGTGCTGGGGGGTGGGGTGCAGGGGAACATGAGTTGGACATGGGTGGGGGCCTGGTGGAGGCTGCCCCTGGTGGCTGGGGGTGCAGGGGGACATGCGTTGGTGGGCAGTAGTGCAAGTTGACATGTGGGTTGGCTGGGGGGCATGGCCATGGTGGATGGGGTGCCTGCAGGACATGTGAGGGTAGGCCCCTGTGGTGTGGGCCACCTGCAGGGGCCGTGGAGGGTGTAGAGGGAACACCTGGGAGGACCCACACGTGCAATTCACTTGTGGTGCTCCCCGCGCACCCCTGTAATACACGTACCCTGCTGATATCGCGTGTGGAGCTTCCAGCGCACCCCTGGAATACACGTACCCTGCTGACATCGCGTGTGGAACTTCTCGCGCACCCTGAAATACATGTAGCCAGGACATTCGCGTGTGGAACTTCCCGCGCACCCCTGATATACATGTACCCTGCTGATTTCGTGTGTGAAACTTCCCGCGCACCCCAAGATACACGTACCCAGGACATTCGCGTGTGAAACTTCCCACGCACCCTGAAATACACATAGCCAGGACATTCGCGTGTGGAACTTCCCGCGCACCCCTGATATACATGTACCCTGCTGATATCGCGTGTGAAACTTCCCGCGCACCCCAAAATACACGTAGCCGGAACATTTGCGTGTGTAACTTCCAGCGCACCCCTGGAATACACGTACCCTGCTGATATCGCGTGTGGAACTTCCCGCGCACCCCGAAATACATGTAGCCAGGATATTCGCGTGTGGAACTTCCTGCGCACCCCTGATATACACGTACCCTGCTGAATTCACGTGTGAAAATTCCCGCGCACCCCTGATGTACACGTACCCTGATGGAATCGCGTGTGGAACTTCAAGCGCACCCCTGAAATACACGTACCCAGCTGAAATGACGTGAGGTACTTCCCGCGCACCCCAGTGATACACGTAGCCTGCTTGCCGTGCTGGTACAGGGTTAGCGCAGCCCTTTGCGCTGGATTGGAGATTTTGATGGCTTTTCCCTGCGCGAGAGGCGTTCTTGGGGGTGTAACTGGCACTGCTGCAGGGTCGCTGCGCCACTGTGCGCCACGGCTGGTTTTGGTAGCTGGAATCCATGAATACGCTGTGCGCGGAAATGGGTTTTGGCACACGCGGCTGGCGCAGGGATTCGCACGCACACAATGTGCGCCAGCCGCGTGCGCCACTTGTGCGCTAAATTCTATGAATTACCCCCCATATGTCGTGCCTAAATGAGACTCGTGTTATTTGATTACCTGAGTGAGAGCAATCTGGCATATTATTTATTAACTAAATCACATATGAGGAATGACAACTAGAGGAATGACAACTAGATAGTTCTCGTCTTAACTATGTACCAGCAATTTAACTATACTGATAACTGCACCAACTGCATATAGTATTCCATTAATACAATGTTTCTTTTTTACTGTACACCTGCAGTCACAACTGCACAGCCTGTAAGCAATTGCATTATATAACCACCATAACCATCATTCATATGTAACCCAGCGCCCAGTTGCCTCCGGCTTAGGTGCACTTTACAAATGTCAACGTAAATTAATAAATGAGAAACATAATGTTTAATAAAATTGGAATTGTTTATAGACAAACTCTCCAAAATTAGATCACATCTACCACAATATGGTAGGGTAAAGACACAGAACACCCCAGCGCAAGGCTCTCAATTTGGTAGCAATGCACAATCAGCCAGGCTTCAGCTTTCAAGAGGTGATGCAGGCAGGTTCTTAAGTACAGTGTTCCAGCAAAGCCCCCACCAAGGAATGTCCACACACTATGTTAGGTGGTAGCACTGCTTCTTTATATAAAACAAGGGCTCGGGAATATATATACATATAAATAATAACACTTTGTACTCAATGAATGGCAAATATATACATTCTATGTGGTGCCACACAATGCTTAAGCCTGTGCACGAAAAGGGCGTTCTCAGGATTAACTGCTGTTGTGCTGTGGCTGTGTGGGACTGCCGACACATCAGCTGTTCATTGGCAGGAGTCTTTCTCCAGAAATCGAGTGAAATTGTGTGCAGAAGTCGTGCTGTTAAGCCTGCCCCCTTTTGAAGCTCTGCCCCCTTTTTTCCCCGAGCTCTGCCTCGCAGGAAGTGTGCCAACAAAAGATCCTCCCAGGCACCCTTGCGGCGCTAAGCCCGGGCGCGCAAAGGGCGTTCTTAGGAGTAACTGCTGTTGTGCTGTTTGGCTGCTTGCTGTGGCTTTGCTAGCCACCTTACCTCAAGGGAGAGGTCAGCTGCACTCAGATTGGAGGAAAAGCAATAAGAAGAGCTGCACGATGAAATGAAGGGGATACCTGCTGAAACACCAACAGCAGGTTTAAGAACCCACCTCCAGGTAAGACAAAGGTTCACTTCCCGTACGGAAGTTGAGGTCAACCCCAACCTTTCACTGAAACCAGTGCAAAAGGATATGACTATGCTAAAGCAGTCACGCTTACCTTTCAGTACCAAGAAGTGTAAGAGTCTCTCAGTGGGGGCAGATTTGACAAATGCTAAAAACACACCAGCTCCACTTGAAGTGGAGGTCAATTTAGAGTTTGCACTCAAACCCCTGGATCCCCACAATGCTTACGCCATCGATATCCCTACTGAGACTACAAGTTTGCCACCCTTGGTCCCCGGCAAAATCCAACCAGTTGAAGCTTGTAAAGACCAGGGAAGATCGGGAGATAAAGAGGCAAATATCTCTGGAACAAATGGCCAGACCAATGGCCTCACCCCACTTAAAGAGCATGCACTTGTTTAATCCAAACAAGATTGGAACCGTGTGTGATCCTTGATAAAGCCTTTGATAAGTTGACAACAGAGACTGATATAGAGACTTTAGAGCAAAGTGGAAAACCTAAAGTAAGAGAGGAGGATCACTCCAACTACACCCCCAGTCGAGAGACCAAATTTTGTATACAAAGTGAAGGTGAGCGAGCTGCTAGTCAAACCGCGAAAACTGGTATTGATGTCGATATGACCATCCCAACTGGGGACGGGTTGCTCTCACCAATCAACAGTCGGATAGACCAATCCTTCGAGACTCCATTGTCGCCAAGGGGGAAAAATCTCAGCAAAAATCTCTCAAAAACGGAGCCTCAAGGGACTGCACAAATTTTGAACCCACGGGATTTGACATTTTTCTGCCATACAGGGAAGACGATCAAAACCAAGGATACAAGGATGGAGAGTCCGAAAGCAGTACACACATTGAAGCAATGGCTTCGGCTAACAATAATCCTGGAGACGAAAGAAATCATTATTCGAAATCCATCCAGGAAAGGACAATGGCTACCCAGGAAAGGACAATGGATACCCCAAAACTTGGATGGGGAAACCACCTCGCCCGGCCCTTAGCTGGGAGAGCAAAACCATCTGGTAGCTCAATGGAAAAAGATCATCCATACTCGCTAGGAGCCAGCCATAGCAATTCTAGTCTTGCAAATAAAATCATGAAAGACATAACGATTCTAATGGGGAAAATCGAAGGAGAGAAAAGGAAAAGCTTCTCTTTCATAAATGAGAAGATGGCAGCATGAGACAAAGAACAAGCGTCAGGGAGATCTTTCAATAATGAGGCCTCCATCATGATCTCGACTAAGCCTCATGAGAAAAATACATTAACTAAAATGTCACAAACATCAGCTTGGAAGAAAAAAGCCAGCCTCAAATTGATCAGTGGAAAGAGCAAATCTCACAAATAGTTAAGGATGCCTGTAAAGCAGAAAGACAAATGGATATTGATCATACTCAAAAAGTTATCATGGCTTCCTTGAACATCACACTCGCTCCATTTTTAAAACTCCACGGGGTGTTAAAGGACTCCCTTCAAGAAATAGCCAGCACTAATACACAAATTAAAGAGGCTAATCTGCAAATGAAGCTTCCCTGCTGAGACTGGATATCCTAACTAACAAGGAAGCCGAGCAAACACAACTCTGGCAAAATCACCTCCATGAATTAGCGAGAAGAGACGCAAATGACAAATCACTACTGATGGAGGCAGTCCTTGAGGACTGAAAATGGATGAGAAGTCTCTACAAACAGAAAAATGAGCCAGACCACCCAGGAGAGAACGTAAAGGCTAGTAAAGGCCCAATGAAACTAAAACAGGTTGACAATACTCACCCTGAACAAACAGGCCAACCACTAGAAGAAGTTATCCTGATCTCTCCTCGAACGAAGGCTGAGGAAAAATGTGCTCTCACACCTAAACCGCATCATTCAAACTTTGCCATTTTTGCAGGTGGTAATCCAAATGGCCAGACCCTCTCGAATGGAAAGGGGGTGCCAAAGAAAAATCAAGAAAATGGGATAAAATCAAAAAACAGACCTCTAAAATGGAAAGTAAATGGCTCAAGAGCTTTCCTGAGGAATATGAGAACACCACCCAAAAGAGAAAACACACAATCTGCAAAGAAGCCAAGAAGAGAATTGAAAATGAGCGAGCTGGTTCTACCAGTGGATGATAGGGAAAAGACAACCAAAAATACAGTGGCACTAGATGAGGAAGAATGGGACGAGATGGAGCAAACTGCTGATTTAAGTGACTTATTTGAAATAATGGATATAAACAGTGAAGAGGAGAAATGGGATAACATCAGTTTATCTGAATGGCAAACCATAGATAACTGGGAAACTGCCGACTTGAGAATGCAACCTAAAGAGCAAAAGATGAGGAAACTCCAAAATGAAAACCTGCCAAAGCTGAATAAGAACACAGAAAAAAAGTCAGATTCTTCAAACAGATGCCCCTTCGATAAGGGTCAAGGTGACACTATCTATTTCAAAACCCTTGAACAAAAAAGGAAAAAGTATGACATCATAGATAAGTCCGCACGAGAGAAACAAGAAAAGCCCCACCTACATCTAAAAAGCAAAACTGAAGAAGAGGAACATACAGAAAATGATTTGATTCATGCCCCGCCTGTGCAGACCACCGGAAAATCTAGACCTAAAGGATGTTATTTAAAACTGGAAACATCAAAAGGTCCAAAAAAGGTGGTGTTAAATAGGAGTTATGTGATGACGCTCTGTAATCAAACCCCTGCACTACGTATGATGTCAACAGATGATATAAAAATTGTGGAATTCCCACGAGAAAAGCGGATGGACCAAGTAACACTCCACCTAACCTCCAACAGGATTAAACAGAAATTGCTGGAGGCCAGTGACATCCTTAAAAAAAAGGTTTCCGTCTAGAAACCCTGGAAGAAAACATTGAGCCTAGTCGTTTTAAAGAAACAAAGCAGGCAGAAAAGGAATACCAGGATATGAGGAAAATACATAACAGGAAAAAAGTCAACGGTAAAGATTGCAGCGAAAAAACCAGACTGACCCCAATGGACCACACTAAGAAGGACTCTCGATCAAAGGAAAAAGAAGACCAAAAAACACAAAGGGGAAATCCATCCATAATGAAGAAAAGCACTGAGAAATTGAAAACCCTGAGGTTCACCGTGGATAATTCTGGGAACCTGAGCAAGAGCAAAACACATTCTACTGATGGGAAAAAGAAGTCCAATGATTGGACATGGATGGCCAGTACTCTAAACACGAAGAAGAAACAATAGATTGATGAGGAGCCCCTAAAATCTGTATACTGTGCCTCATGGAACACCAGAGGCTTTAAACATCTGTTTTCCAAAGACAGTAGCTTCTTGGGGCAATATAACCTTAACTCTATTCAGGAATCCTGGCTGCGTGAACCACCATTGTGTGAGGGATATGAAGTGTTTATAAATCCTTCCAGAAAGGGGCCAAAAGGGAGACCATTTGTGGGTCTTATGATTCTAAAAAAATTAGATAGCCCTCTGCAAGTGCTGGAACACAATATTCTGAACCCCTACGTCCAAATATAAAAAATATCATTCAAATAAGAGGAGAAAGAGGGGCCATCAAGGATGCTACTGATTAATACCTATTGGAGTGAAAACATGCCAAATCTGGAGGGGTACCTAAAAACCATTACGAATGCCATCAATCAATCTATGAGGGACGAAAAAGATCAGCTGATTCTCCTCAGTGGGGACTTAAACATTAAATTGCTGGAAATGGAGGGTAAAATCAAAAAGACTGAAAATCTAGTAGGGAAAGAACAAAAATGGATGGAGGAAATGAGAATCCGAGACATGAAGATGCTAAATAGCCAGACGAGAGGTGATCTGTCGGGAGCAAGTACGTGTTACAGTGGTAAATCAGGAGTTTGCCTGGACTATTGTTTCGTAGGAGGAAATACTCTTCCATGGATAAATTCATTCGTAATAAAGCAGCAAGCTCACAGTGACCACAGTTTACTGGAAACAGAACTTGCCTGGAAAATAAGATCAACCCCAAGGAAAAAAAGGCACAATGGAAACTGAGGTGTATTGGGGAAGAAATCGATTAAGGCTAAAAAAACAGTTAATATCTAAGCTGGTCCAAGACTACAGCAAGACCATTGAGAACGGTAAAGAGGTGGTAGAATATAAATGGCTGCAAGAAGCTTTTGAGATCAAGTTCAATCCAAACAGTTTGAAAACAATTGAAAGTAAACATGCTTATGATGAACTTCTTGTGGCCAGAAGAAAACAATACAGATCTGATCTGACACGGATAAATAAGCTAACCTCTGGTGAAAAACATAACCTTAGGAGGAAGTGTCAGCAAACATACAAAAACTGGCTACACTCTACCCACTTCTTGAGAGAACAAAGAGACACAGAGAAAATGCTAGCAGCAGTCTCAACAAACAAAACAAGAAGTACTTGGGACCTTAACAATAGAGACATTAATCAATCTGCAATAGGTGTAAACCAAGTTTCGGAGGAAAATTGGTTCAATCACTACACTCTGTTGTACGATGGAAAAAATAAAACAAAGGGTACAGAAAATACCCCTAATCTATCTCCCTGGGCCGTAGAATTTGACAGAGATGACATTGTTATGCTGATAAAAAAGCTCAGTGCCTCTAGGGCTGCTGGGCCAGATGGCATCTCGAACAAGATGCTTAAAGACAGTTGTGAAGAATAGTCGTACCTAATATATGCACTGTTCCAACAAATTAACCAAGCAAGGGAAATTCCAACTTCCCGGACAGAGGCATACATTGTGCCGATCTATAAAAAAGGGGACCAAGGAAATCCCAGAAATGATAGACCGATAGCGTTGCTGGATTCAATTGGCAAGCTATTTGTGTCCATTCTGTTAAGAGACTTAAAAAAATGGGCGACACAGGCGAATATCCTGGACGAAAGACAAACAGCCTTCATCTGTGGAGTAGGAACTGGTCTAAATCTGTTCCTAATTAACCTGATGAAAGCAAAAGCTCTGGAAGGAAAGAAAGCCACTTACCTAGCCTTTATTGATCTCGAACAGGCGTTCGATGGGATAAACCAGGAGCGCTTGTGGGAAAAATGAGGAACTGGGGATGCCTCCAGACCTCTTAGAGGCTATCCAAGCTTTATATACTGGCACAACGATCCAGATCCAAACGACAGCAAATGGAGGATTGACCAGAAAGATCGGAACCTCTTGCAGAATCAAACAGGGGTGCGCCTTAGCCCCCTTTCTATTTGTCATATATGGCAGATATGAAGAGCACTCAAGCCCAGATTCGTGCCTTCCCCCCAAAGATAAATGGGACTGAAGTCCCATGGATGTTGTACGCGGATGATGCAGTATTTGCCGATCAAATGCCCATAGGACTGCAGCGACGGATTGAGGCCTTCAATAAGTACCTACTAGAAAATGACATGAAAATAAGTATCAAGAAGTCTATGGTACTAATAACGAAGACCTGTCGAGGAAAGAAATCGGCATTGGAAGAGTATGCCTGGTCGCTGGAGAAGGAAAAATTGGAGGTGGTGGATACAACGTTATACCTTAGGGTAAGGATAAACAAAAACTGTAATGAAGAAGGGCACTAAGCACTGATCCGGGAAAAGCTGGCGACCTTGACCAATCAAGGGCTGATTATCCATCGAAGGTACGGAAAGTTCTCCTTGACACCCATAATAACCTTCTATAGACAAAAGATGGTGGCCATAATTACTTATGGAGCGGAGGCCCTATTAGCCTTGCGATAGGAAGTCTGGAGTCTGTGAGAGGCCTATTTTTGGCGGAATATTTTGCGCCTTCCAAACTCGCTGCCGATTGAGCTTATAGGAACGGAATTAAGGCTCCAATCGCTGGCATCAACTGTGTTGTGGAAAACTCTATCTTTCTACAGAAAATGTATCCTGGATAAACCATCTCGGCCATATGAAATTCTAGCACAGACAGGGCCATTAAGTGGAGATACGATACTCCAATGCTGGAATAGGAAATGTAGGTACGTCCAGATCAATTCGGCATTTTAGATGACACTCTGAAATTCAATCCAGACAAGGCCAAAAGAACCATCCAGGAAAACGATTGGGAGGAAACTCAGGCAATTGGACAGTCAAGAATTCAATGCCAGAACATCATAAGGGAGAAAAAAGCTTTAAATTTGCTACCCCCATACCTGGCGAAGTTTCCATCAAGTCACTACAGAGATGCAGACTTAACATCTGGAATTCGAGAGAGTTAATAACGGAGAAGAAAGCTAAGGGAAAAGTCAGAAGCGTTTTGCAAGTTCTGTAAAAACAAAGAACACCTGGAATCCATTAGACATGTGATGTTAGCGAGCCCGGCCCTGGAACTAAACCGCCAGGTAGCTATGGGAAGCTATACTATCAATATTTCGCCGACAACGGAGGAGGAGTATTGGGAGAGATTAATGACAGTCGAAAAAGTTGGCAGAACACTAGACGCCTTTACATTCGTGCAATCCCAAAAATTGGAATTGGAGGAAGATGAATCTGAGGATGAAGAAAACTCTGACAGCCCACAGTAATCCCTCGTCTCGTCTAAAAACTTGTCTAAAAAAATGGTTTAAGAAAACATCAGTACTTACCGAAAAACAATGAAAATGTATATGATGTGTTAGTATGGAAGATGGGAAAAATGTTAAAGGTTTAATCTGTTTAACCAATAAAAAAAAAAAAACATTGCTTAAATTCAGTAAGAAATGCACTAACTGCAAGCAGGTTTAAATAGGCATGTGAATTCTTAAGTGAGTTGTATCAGCATAGACCTGGTAAGAAAGGAAGGTTAGTTGTGAACACTCACAGAATGCTTTCTTTAAGCTAGATACACAATTCTGTGTGAGGATCCCCCCACGTGGGCAACCTGTAAGGGAAAAAATAGGGAGTCACTTATTTTGTCATTTACAGCTCAGTCCAATAATGTTCAATAACCTTGTACTTTCTTTTAAAAGATTCTTCCACCCCAAAGTACCTGAGAAGCCACAAGAGAAGAGTATCCCAGGCGAATCTGGGACCCCTGTATGACTCCTGAGGCTAGAAGATGCTCTTCCTGTTAGCTTCTGGTGGCGGGAAAACCACTGACGTACCTTTGTCGGCACTCAGCCACTCTGGACTCTCTCAGGTGGGAAAAAGTGGTCAGTGATGATGGTGAAGATGTCCCTTGAAATGTTATTAGGCAGTTAGTAACTTTCAAACTGCCGGGTGTCCATCAGCACTATGGCAGGGTACCCCTCTTCTGGGAACACATTAAATATTCAGGTTTTCAATTAGGCAGCAACGGCTTCCATCGGTTACAAAATTCACCTCCAGACGCTAGGTGACACCATTGACTTTTTCAAATTGAGATGTCTGGGCACTCCTCTTCATGACTCATGAAAACCCCTTCTCCAGAAGGCAGGCACACAGGACGGGCTTCTAGGGCCCCTTGGATGAAGAACAGCATGTTGCATGATGGTACCTTGTAGCTCGGGGAGAGGTCTCCCTCACAGTTCCTCTCTGGATCAGTCCTCAGGAGACACTACAACTTTCGGATTACAGTGAAGACATTCAGCATCAGACTTCTCCTCCAGCTGGCCTTGAAGGAACAGCATCTTTTTGCTTCAGCTTGACTTCAGCTTCTGAGCAAATTGGTAAGTGAGAGGTCCCCAGACATACACATCTGTTCCCCATTCACTCTAGCTGAGCCAGGCTCTGTTATCCAATCATGCAGAAGGCCATTCATGCAGGCAGGCAGCCAATCAGGCTCACAGGCATTCAGGCCATTCATTCCACCCAGCCACCCATAACAAAGATACCAAACCTTTCAGCACACTACAATGCATTCATGTCACTCTCAGTCTGGGCTGCCTCGTTCATTGTCTCACACACAGAAACCATACACCAACAACAGAGAATGTGAGTTGACTCCCAACTCCATTCAAATAGGTCCCACTCCTCAGGTGTACCCACAACACAGAGCCCAGTCAGTCTGACAGGAGGCACCCCCAGAGGCATATATGGTATTTCCGCCGAAAAGATATTCAGGAGAAAGGGACAGAGAAAAGACAATAGAAACCAAGAGGCGACAGTGGCCATCTTTCTTTTGTGTAGGAATCCATTGATTCCTATGGCAGAGCCCGCCTATCCCAAAATTGGAGGACACTCAGAGCCGTTGCACAGTCAGCATGTAGCTGTCAACAGCCCATACCCTGCTCTTTGGGCAATACACAGGTGCCCAAAACATGCATAAAAGCTACAAGGGTGTTCTCCCTCCTATGGGTGCTATAAGGGGATCCCATAGGTTTTGTTCACCAAAAGATAACATGAATAGCTGCACTGCCAGAGGTCCAGGCTGGATCTCAGTGGCAGAAAACATAAGGAAAACACATAGAGCTAATTGGTATTTCCTGCATCACAACTCCCCACCTCATTAATATGCCCAGTTAGTACAAATGCGATGGTTCAGTGTAATGTCGCTTGGTGGAATACTGTCCAATCATATATACTGACCAATTGAAATTGAGAAATGAATACACACCTGTAAAGGCAATGGTTTCTAATCTCTAAAAGTTCTAACCCATAGATTGAAGGAGATGCACTCTCTCACTTATGGACAGACAGACTGGAAGAAGGAAATAGAAAGAAAAATTGACAACACGAGGGAGAATATAATGGCTTGCTTTCCTTTGGACACATATTGGATTGCTGGAAGACCATTGCAAGAGGCTTATATGGAGTAAAATCCCCAGCCTTTATCAGTTGAAAAAAGAAAGCTGAAAGGCCCAATGAATGAGGAGAGAAACCAGTATGTGGAGGGAAGATGCCCCACCTTGCTGGCTGATGATCATCTGTTACTAAAGGGGAAGCATTGAGCCAACCTTTGAGAGGGTGTCCACCTGCCGGTGAGACAGCCGAAAAGAATTGCTATGTAAGTAGTATGTCAAGGGAAAATACAATTCTATGACATGGTATATATTAAAGACTAATAGTTCAAATCTTGTCCCCTTTTATTTTTGAAATAAATTAGATATGGTGTGCCAGTTGACTGTACATGCTTGGAAATGAGTAAACATTTCATGAATTGTAAATGATTCTGGAAACTTTGCATTTGATAAAATTCACCCACATGATGTGTATATTTTTTTGTTTAATGGTGAAGTACAGGGTGTGAACCATATGTATTACTTTGCAAATGCCTAGAAAAATAATGTAATTGAAGTCATCCCTTGGTATATCACAGAAGAGGGTCCAGTTACTATCTCTGGACCACTCAAGAAAATGAGGATTATATTTTTAACTGCAACCATTTTTCTCACTTGAAATTGCCCACGGAAATATGACAAATATGCACTTATTAGATAGTAATGCAATAAAAACACCATTGAATGGAATCTATCAAGCAAACACATTAAATATTCAGGTTTCCTTTTGAAAGTGATTTGCATGCAGAAATGTTGAGTAGTCTGTCTTTAAATTGAAAATTCTGTTTGTAATAGCAGCATGTCTATTGAATAAAAGGGAGGTGTTTATTTTCAATAAATGAAAAATACAGAGATTTCGATAAGCAGGGATGTTCTGATTTGTTTTTGTTTAATGTAAAAGGAAAGTTTTTTCTTGATTCCTCATTCGCTTTTCAATGAATGGTGAATGTGCACTCAGAGTAAACCAAATGTACACATGGTGATGCATATCCTTTAAAAAGTATACATTCAAATCAAATGCTGCATTGGCAATTCTATTAACCAATATATTATAATTCATCATTGTAGTAATTATTGACACTGGAATTTCATAGAGAATGATAAAGATAAAAATTGGTTGATATTGCTTTGATTATTTCTATTTCAATAATAAACAGACCTTCTGTGCAACCATGTGTGTTTCTTAAGCTGAAAGGGGAGGGAGGCTGTAGGAAATCAATACTGTTAAACTGGCATAGCCCAGGTCCATAAAAATAAAATGCTCAATTCATAGGAATTATGTGTGGGTGGAAAAATGTCGTCCGGATAAAATATCTGACAGAAACCTGGTCTAGAACCCTGGTGCAATGTCTGCTGGTCATGTAAAGCAGAGGTAGGGATGCATAAGAAATGCTCTTTACTTGCCATTATATTTCTGTGTGTTGGGATTTGATTTGCCCCATGATCACTCGCATTTTCTCAGTCTCTGTCCCTGTCTCCGGTTATGCCATATTGTATGGTTGTGTAAACCCGGGCTTCAAAGATTCCCCCACGCAAGGCTTATTGTTTGATGGTTTATTGTGATTTTGTTCAAGGTGATGACATCAAACTGGAAAGACGTTACCAATTATCAGCAAACTCCTGTTGAAACCAGCTAGCACATCTTCACTGCATCAAAGTTTTCCTCTCCAAGAAGCCTTCTTGCCCCCCATCTGGACTATGACCATTGCAGCCTTTGGATGACTTTCTGAACATCACTTAGCTAAGGACCCTTGGTGGGTCTGAAGGAGTAGAATGTTGGAATACTGTCCAATCATATATACTGACCAATTGAAATTGAGAAATGAATACACACCTGTAAAGGCAATGGTTTCTAATATCTAAAAGTTCTAACCCATAGATTGAAGGAGATGCACTCTCTCACTTATGGACAGACAGACTGGAAGAAGGAAATAGAAAGAAAAATTGAAAACACGAGGGAGAATATAATGGCTTGCTTTCCTTTGGATACATATTGGATTGCTGGAAGACCATTGTAAGAGGCTTATATGGAGTAAAATCCCCAGTCTTTATCAGTTGAAAAAAGAAAGCTGAAAGGCCCAATGAATGAGGAGAGAAACCAGTATGTGGAGGGAAGATGCCCCACCTTGCTGGCTGATGATCATCTGTTACTAAAGGGGAAGCATTGAGCCAACCTTTGAGAGGGTGTCCACCTGCCGGTGAGACAGCCAAAAAGAATTGCTATGTAAGTAGTATGTCAAGGGAAAATACAATTCTATGGCATGGTATATATTAAAGACTAATAGTTCAAATCTTATCCCCTCTTATTTGTGAAATAAATTAGATATGGTGTGTCAGTTGACTGTACATGCTTGGAAATTAGTAAACATTTCCTGAATTGTAAATGATTCTGGAAACTTTGCATTTGATAAAATTCACCCACATGATGTGTATATTTTTTGTTTAATGGTGAAGTACAGGGTGTGATCCATATATATTACTTTGCATATGCCTAGAAAAATAATGTAATTGAAGTCATCCCTTGGTTATATCATAGAGGAGGGTCCAGTTACTATCTCTGGACCACTCAAGAAAATGAGGATTATATTTTTAACTGCAACCATTTTTCTCACTTGAAATTGCTCACGGAAACATGACAAATATGCACTTATTAGATAGTAATGCAATAAAAACACCATTGAATGGAATCTATCAAGCAAACACATTAAATATTCAGGTTTCCTTTTGATAGGAATAAAGATAATAATTGGTTTATATTGCTTTGATTATTTCTATTTCAATAATAAATAGACCTTCTGTGCAACCATGTGTGTTTCTTCTGCTGAAATGGGAGGGAGGCTGTAGGAAATCAATACTGTTAAACTGGCATAGCCCAGGTTCATAAAAATAAAATGCTCAATTCATAGGAATTGTGTGTGGGTGGAAAAATGTCGTCCGGATAAAATATCTGACAAAAACCTGGTCTAGAACCCTGGTACAATGTCTGCTGGTCATGTAAAGCAGAGGTAGGGATGCACAAGCAAATGCTCTTTACTTGCCATTACATTTCTGGGTTTTGGGATTTGATTTGCCCCATGATCACTCACATTTTCTCAGTCTCTGTCCCCGTCTCCAGTTATGCCATATTGTATGGTTGTGTAAACCCGGGCTTCAAAGGTTCCCCCACGCAAGGCTTATTGTTTGATGTTTTATTGTGATTTTGTTCAAGGTGATGACATCAAACTGGAAAGACGTTACCAATTATCAGCAAACTCCTGTTGAAAGCAGCTAGCACATCTTCACTGCATCAAAGTTTTCCTCTCCAAGAAGCCTTCTTGCCCCCCATCTGGACTATGACCATTGCAGCCTTTGGATGACTTTCTGAACATCACTTAGCGAAGGACCATCGGTGGGTCTGAAGGAGTAGAATGCTCCATTATTTTCACTTTGGATCTTGTAAGTAGCACGTTATCTCATGGAGGACAATTATTGTCAAGCCTTATTGTCAACCAGAAGGTCATAACTGGGCTAGGGTTATCAATGCATATATCTGAGTGCCTTGATTAATCTATTTGATATCTTTATAGACCTTTATACAATTTATACAACTTGTTGACATTCCATGGTCTTTTCCTTGGACATTTTGCACTGTAAATATCTTGATAATAAGGATAATACGTCGCTCAACTATTGTGGTTGATAGTGCATCATTCTCTTTTATCCCTCCCATTTTTTTCCTATAATTCTCTCTATATCATATCTGTCATCACTCTTTTCTTTTTCTCTCCCTTCAATCCGTCAAAAATGTAATTCCTTGTTATGTAGCTGATAGGCATACCACTTCTTATACCGGGCATGTTAATTAGTAAAGTGCACAGTTTTGCACATTATTTTCCCTGCTGTCTGCCTAATGTTCCTTATCCTATGTGTTACACTTGCTTGCTCCAACAATGTTATCAGTACATTTGTATTAGTATAACCTTGTGCATGATCATCTGCTTGCTTCTTCCTTTATTGAGCAATAAAATATGTTAAATAAAATAAAATACAAAAAGAGTAGTCAGTTGAACCGGATCTGCGTGATTTGTTCACGGCAGAAAAACCTGCAATGGAAATGTTTGCATGGGAAATGTATACACCACAAATGTTTGCACATTTCCCATGCAAACATTTTCACTAAAAAATCGTACATACATACACCCCCACCCACACCCATATCACACCCACAACACACCCCCAACATACCCCCACCACCCTACTTACCTTTCCTTCCTTCGCGCTGTGTCCCTGCAGCGCTGGTTCCCTTTCACTTCCGTGATAGTGAACCGGCGCTGCAGGGCCCTTTTCTTTTTTATTTTTATTGGAAGCTGCAGGGGTTTCTCCCACAACCCCCGCTCACTATACTTTGTAGTATAGTGAGCAGGGTGTTGCGGGGGACACCCCTGAAGCCCCTGTGTTTTTTCTTCTGTCGGGTGTGCTGCAGGAGTGTCCCCCCAACCGCCGCTCACTATACTGGCTTTTATTTTTGTTTGTTCGGGTGATCTGCAGGGTTGTCCCCCGCAACACCCTTCTCACTATACAGTATACTATACTGAGCGCAGTGTTGCCGGCGACACCCCCGCAGCCCCTGGCTTTATTTTTATTTACCGATCCATCAAAACACATAACACAAAAGATCAAACTTTTGGTAGTTCAAACTTTTGGTAGTATGTATTTTAGGTCTTTTTGTAAGGTCTGTAAATTTCGTCCTAACCCATTGAACCACATACATAAAATTGGTAACATATTTAAATCAGTTAATGCCAAAAATAGTAATGCACAAGTATATCTAAATTGATTAAGTGATTACACTCATAGAAAATACTATAGCGAAAGTACACATTACTTCTCCCAATAATACTTGGTTTAGAATACAAATAGCTGTCATTTCTTGTTTTACAACCTTGCCTCTAAGTTATTTACTTCATTCTGCGTTCAAGTGGCTAATTGATTGATTCACTGCATACAAGGGCAATACTTATTCTCTAGTGTCCATGCAAGGTCAATCTGGTATAGCGCAGGGCGAGGGAGATCCTCTGTTCACTTTTCCTTTTCTGTGGCTTAGCACTCGATCTGAACAGAGTTAATTCCTGACACTTCTTTACCAAAGTTTGCACTGGCTATTAATGAAATTTGATCCAAAATGATTATTTTGTTTGTAGACCACACAAATCCTGGGAACTGTTGAGCACATATCAATGTCTTCACAAAGCCACAACATTGTTTAGCATAACAGCATCCCTTCCTTTAATTAAGTTTACGTCCAGTCAAAACACTGGAACTATACCCCAATGATCACTATCACTCACTTTTAATTTTATTTAGTGAGTTAAGTATGTACCTTTCTTGTCTTACTGACTTTCCCACTCTTTCACACTCACCTTGACCCATTTCATTTTCAGCCCACAAATCATGGGGCCTCATTACACGGATGGCAGTAACCATGGCGTTAGTAGCGCCATGGTTGCCGCCAGAGTCCGGCATGCTGAATGGTAGAATTACCGCCCGATTCGAAGGTTGGCGGGGGTGGTAATTCCCCATTCACCATGGCCCTTCCCCATTCCCATTTGAGCCCCCATAGTGCTCAATGGGAATGGAGAATGAGCAAATAACGGTACCGCAATTAGCGGTACCGTTATTTGCTCTGAAGTCCCTCAGCGGGTCCCGTCCTTAATGTGTGGTCTGACCACACGTTAAGGACGGGACCCACTGAGGGACATCGTAGTAGGGCGGTAAGGGATTACCGGCACCAGTGCCCTTACCGGTGCCGGTAATCCCTTACCGCCATCCGTGTAATGAGGCCCATGGTCTTGCTGTCAACTTTGGTAAAGTAACGATTCACCTCTACACAGACATGTCTTGTCACTTTAAGGCCTGTACAGTATGTGTGACTAATATTATTTCATAAGATAACACAAATATACCAAGTTAAATCCCAATATTCTCTGGTCATGTATTGTTTTCCCTTCCTTTCTATTTAATTTTCTTGGGTGCTAAGTTCTCATTGAGCCTTATCAAACAACAACACCCCGATGGGGAGTTCTGCAGTGGTGGTGGTGCCGGTGGGGGTTGAAGGAGTCCTTTGATTTTGAAAACGTATTCTCCTTGAAAGATATCTTTCATTCACAGGGCCTTCCTTTGGATCCTGAAAGAAAAATATGTGTGATGAAAATAGGTAAATCGTATTTATTCAGAGGTGCAAGATTCTATGAACACACTCTCCTAATAGTATTATCAAACTACATAAAGTGCAAATACAATAAGGAAATCAGTGAGCAGTGATATTTCTACAAGCAATGTTAAACAAGTCAAATCCCTTTTTGCCAGCAGAGGTCACAGGAACAAGACTATTGACTGCAGGGCTAATGTCACTCCGATGGCAGGGCAATATTAGCTAAAGGCAAACATAACTTGATTTTCAGATGGAAAAACAGATTGACCAAATAACACTTCTTCTTGCAGCGATCATTGTTGAACTGACATTTCACATGTACAGGGCTGCCATGAACAAACAGCACTGCAATATCACATGAAAATATAAATGCTTCTCTTTTGTGCGATTAATTGCTGTCTCATAAATGCATGTTTTTTTAAAACTTTTTTACACTGTCCAAGACCATCCTGGAATTTTGGAAGTAAATGCCCAACATAAATCCTCCTTACTGTAATATTAGGATTTGAAAAGGTACCCATGAAAGTAATGTCATACGGATGAATATCCCTGGGATATGTGACTGATTATACCAAAGACTGCTAATGCTGTAAAATCATGTGAGCACTTCCTATTTTGTTGCCATTATCTGCAATCATACACATTCAAGCAATCTCAGGTGGATGAATGGCTGCATCGGGCATGTTTGCTTGACATGTGAATGACTCTTCCTTAGCACGATTATCATTTCCCCTGTTCAGTTCTGGCAGTAACTCTCCTTATTGTAGTGCAATACATCTCAGCAACACTCATGCACACAACCTCAAACGAATTAAAGGCTGAATTAGGCATGTTTCAATTTAGGCTGATTCTGCCACAGGTTCGAAAGGGAGTTACATGTCTGCAATTAATGCTTATGGGGAGGACAGCCATTTTCTAAAACGTGCGTGTTTTCATTATTGGAAGTTGTGAGATAAAACAAGGTTGGGGTTACGACTAAATGCCCATTCTTTCAGACTAAAATACACATTTACTTTTCTACAAGTATGCTTGTCAAGAATAACATTTTTACTTCCTAAAAAATATTTGATACTCAACTTCTCAAAAACATCTCCATATATGCCTCGGTTGACGTATCTCCAACCACCTGATCTTATCTGGAGCCCTTTGCACAACACTGTTACCTCTTGCTTACATCATAACTCACCACAATTCTTTCCTTGTCTCTGCTCTCCCTGCCTGAAGTCTTTCTTGGTGCTATTTCATATGCCCCCCGACTTTAAACACAACCTTTCATCGATCTTTGCAAAGTCATACACACAGATTAACATAAACAGCATATTGAAAAACTTTATTTGATGAGCCATGAACCCCATTATCACTATATCCCCATCAATGTAAGACACTGCAGAGAGATGCCATACCACATATTATCCAAATGGTATGCCCTGAACCATCATTTAGGCTGTATGTACAAATAAATGTAACTTTACTTTTTTCAGCCTGGCTGTGGAGCAACCGAGTACTGTTCATACTGACAGTGGGCCTCATTACGCGGCTGCGGAAAGAACGGTGCCGGTAAGGGACCGGCACCATTCTTTCCGGGCCGCCCTATTATGAGGTCTGCAGCGGGTCCCGCTCTGGAACGCCTGGTCAGACCAGGCGTCCTTAGCGGGACCCGCTAGCAGACCAGGATGCTAACAATGGGCCCGTCATTAACAGGCCCGTTGTTAGCATCCTCCTCATTCCCATTGAGTCCTATGACGGCTCAATGGAAATGGAGATGTACCGGGTCCGGGTCCCGAGAATGGGAATTACTGAGCCCACCAAACTTGGCATGGCCCAGTAATTCCTGATTCCTGGAACCCAGACCCGGTACCCGTTATGGGGTACCCATGCCGCTAAAAGCAGCATGGCTACCTCCATACTCATATTGAGGCCTAGTGACTCAATAGAGAATGACTTGCTGGCATAGGGGTCTCTGTATGTGGCAATATTAGCAAAAACAAAGAGGTGAGGGCTGGAAGGTTTAGAATGAATCTTAACCACTGGCATTGCTCTGGGCGACCCTCCAGACCACTGTTCTTCGACCTGCCAAGCCATTGCAGACAGGGAAAGACCATATGCAAATCAGACTTGGTCCCACCCCAAAAGGGGCAGTCCAGCCCGAACTGCTAGATCACATCCCTTCTGCACGAGACCACAAGCATCCCCAAACATGTTTCGGCCTTGTTGGGCCTCGTCAGTGAGGAGTCACTTGGGTCTCTAGGCCCAGCAGGCATGGGACCCACGCCCTGGGTTATGATTTATTCAAAACGTTCCAGCCATCACCCTTTCGTTTAGCTGTGGCAATATTAGGACTTCTGGCTGGTGCTTTGTTTTTTTCAGCTGTAGTTGAGAAATTGTCTGATCAGAAGAGTAGTCAGTTATTTCCTGAACTGTTGAAGCATTGGGACTGTGCAGAGATCTGGTGAAATGTTTTCCCAACAATGATAGAGCACAACAGGAGACGATCTGCGTCTGAGGCATTTCATCTGCTGTTTTTTGGTTTCGTGTCTCAGAATGATGATACATCTAGATTGTGCTGGTCCCTGAAAATGACTCGCTTTTCAGTTGAAGGAAAGTAGTGTTTGAGTCACCTAATTGTAGTGAAGGATGATTTGAAGAGTACCTGGGATTTTATCATCAGCCATTCAAACTCTTTGAGCTTGTAGGAGATACGTTTGAATGTTCTTTTGCCAGTAAATAATCTAATTGCACCTAGTTGTACTGCTTGAATAGTGTTATGGCGAGCTCGTGGCAAATGGGATGAGAGCATTCACCATATAGGTTCAACAGTACCAAGGATAGGGTTATGAAGTCATGGGATGGCAGGTAAGGTTTCATGTTGTATTGTAGTAGAAGTTGATACCAGGATCTCGGGCTTCTGAGTTTACAGTGAGTGAACACTTCCAGGTTTATACTTCTGGGTAGCTCTAGCATGAATTGATATAGAACATGTGTGTGTAGCCAGGATTTGAAGAGAGAGATGAAAATATGTAATTATTAAAAGGTTAGTTCTCTTGCAGCTGTAAAGTTGAAGTAAATGGTATCCTGTGGAATTAAAGTGCAAGTAAAACTGTCTGGGTAGAAGGGGGTGTTGGTGATATCAGTGTCACTATTTCGAGCAGGGGTGGAATCATTAAGGCTACTGAGTGAGTTAAAGAGACAGAGGGAGAAACAGGAGCTGAAAGATACTCCACTGTGGGGCGAATGGTCTGTATGAAATAACTTCCCCTACCACTTCAGGGGACCATTGGATGGCTTCCCATTGGACAAGATCTGCCTGTTGTCTAGACACTAATGCCCAGTACTCTAACTCCTGAAGGGCTCAACATGCATGTTTCACTGCTAACGTTCCTGATTGGGAAGGCAAGACTAAACGTCAACTTTCACTAAATACCCAATGCTTGTTCTTGCAGCATGCTAAAGTACTGTGTCTGATCACACCTGCCTACTGATGGAACACTGCTTGCCAGGAGACCACATGCTGAATTGGCATGCTGATTTGGCAGTCCTTTAAGTTCCACTGGCCAGCTTCCTGGCCAGGAAGGAGAGAAAAAAGATTCACCTTTCATCACAGACCCAAGGAAGTGTCACAAGCACTCCAAAGAAGTGTCTTCCTCTTCCTCGTCTATCATCCCTGACTGCATGTCTGCTATACAGTCTTGGTGCACCTCTAATGATCTCGATTTTAATGCCACTAAAACAAAGTTTCTTCCTATTGGGACACCTGCTCCCCATGTTCCTCCTTACTCTGGCTGCAAAATATGGGCTCACCTCTCTCTCCTTCCACTGAGGCCAGAAACCGCAGGGTCATATTCAACTCTTCTCTTTCCTTTACTCCTCACATATTGGACCTTGCCAAGAAGGCCCATTTTCACCTTCACCTAATTGGAGGCATTCTCCCTTTCCTCACCTTCCCCCAGAGTATCAATGTCTGTAGAGCTCTGGTCTTGTCCAGGCTAGATTACTGCAACAGCCTCTTTCTCAACCTGCCTCTTTCTTCACTCCATCCTCTTCAACTAATCCAGAAAAGGGCTGCAAGACTTATCCTTAGCCTCAAGCCCAGGGAATATATCTCTCCATCTCTAAAATTCTCTTCACTGTCCCTGAATTGCCACAAGAATCAAATTCAAGACCCTTTGATTCATCCACAAGGCTGTCTGATGCCTAAGACCACGCTACCTGCAACTCTCTCTTATTAAATACTCTTCTTCCAGATCCCTTCGATTCTCTTGATCCAACTCTCTGCTGATCAAATGTTTATCCAAGCAGAGAGCTGGGAGCAGATATTTCTCCTCAGTTGGCTCTCTCCTATGGAACAGCCTCCCTGTCTCTCTCCATCTTGAGAATCAAGGCCTTTCTCTTCTCCTCCTCCTTCCCTCCAGTCCTGGTTTGCTTCCACCCTGCAGTTACCTGTTGGGCGGTAGACTTCCCACTCCACCTCATACATCTCCGCCCATGCACTTACCTGTAGCCTTCCAACTGGAACCTCTTGCACTTCTTCCCCTAGGGGACCCTAATAAATGAAGAGGAGCAAGTGGACACATTATCCCTAGTCAACCCCCCTCACACCCACCCTTTTGGAATGACAGATGAGAAGCCATAATTGTGAACCCATCTACAAGTTTATGCAACAAGTCCCTACCATGTCAGCTATATGAAAAACGATATGCACTCAGGCAGCCGTTAAGAAGATACCCTCATGTTGACACAGCGGAGGAAACCTATCAGGAAGGATGCCCCTTGCTGAGTTGTCAGCCATGAATAAAATGGTGCGCAACATGGATGTACAATAAGCAAAGTCTAATAACAGAAGAAGAATGTCCCAACAAAGATGTATGCATCTATGCTGAAACGATATGAAAATACTTAATAATGATGATGAAACGGAATCATTAAGAGAAACATTTGCTCCATGATGCAGAATGAGTGAACACAAAGAAGAATTAAGTGACCCCCTGGTCAAAAATTGTACATACTCTGAAAAGCAGGGTAGAAAGAATAAGTAGAAACTTGCTTACCAGAGGTATATATTCAACGTTTAGGACTACTAACAGAACAAGATGGATGACGGCTCAAGTCAATCAACTCAGTTACCTCAAAATACAAGCCCAAAGACAAGGAAGAAGCTGTTTTCCTTGCGAAATAGGGGAGTACACTTTGAACCAAGGATGCTATATATTGATGCACTATGAAGTTTTGTGGATGAAGAAGTGACGGTGTACTCCGGCTACGTCTATGTGACATAAACCGTACAAGCAGGTCTAGCATGTTGGAAGAGGAGGGGATTTGTCCATGCAGGCAGCACTCCAGTACAACATGCCGGCCTATTAGACAAACTAATTGAATCCTTAAGCTTCACAGCAACCATAGCCATCGTGAAATGAACAGCGCATTAAAAAAGAACAGATTTAATCTCTCTCGGGAACAAAGCCACAGATATAGAAGGCAAACGTGCTTCATATTACTCAACTATGTTTGAAGATGAGTCTAAAGATTTAAAGAAAGGAAAAGAGCAAAGCAGGTTGGTTAAAGAAGGATTTAATATAATGACCATGTTACAATTAATTCAGATACAAGGACGAGCATCACAGAAGAAAAATTAGTTATGAAAAAAACAGGGTTTATTTGTAAGTGCTGCTAAATAGCCGAATGTCCAAGGTTGGATTTGGGTTGCCAACCAATTAGAATAGCCTTCCATGCACTTTTACATATAATGTTGCAAAATATTATTCAACTGCCACATTTTCTGCTATGAAGAATACCCTACACCAGGTGATTAGAAGTAGCTCAGCGTGTGTCCTAAAGATAAGGGGCCACATAATGCAAAACTAATATTTATGCAGTTTATATGTTGACAAAATCCCCTAATCCAATCCTCAAAAGGTTTTTGAACCTCGCATTGTGTAAAATAGAACTAAATAATAAAACAGTTTGATCTTGCATGAGTCAAATTGATGAGAGTTTATTCATCTCGCATTACTTCTTCAGACTAAAGCAGTATTTTACCATCTCCTTTCAGTCTGTCCAAAGTATGTTCTTGGTAATTCCATCTAGCACAACAAAGGCCTGATGGTGCTAGAGCACACAGCACTAACCCACACCCCTCTTTTGTTTCTTTTTCCCTTCTATTCTTTTCACTATAACGGCATGCTCTGAATGTCACAATGCCAAGTTTGATAGCTGTTACTTTCTTTGTATTCATTATCATTTCCATTGTTTATGTGCTCCCTTGTTCCCTTCCCATGTGCCTTGTCATGCTTTGAAACACTGTTGTGTTGTATAAGTGCCTTATACATATCCAATGCATAAAATAAATAAATAAGGTTTCTGAGTGTGTATCTAACCATGGGCATTGCTTTAGAGGGCATAGTGGTGATTAACACCCCTAATCAAGACCTTAAAGGCATCTACATATACATAAACATTACAGGGCCGGTGGTAACAGCCTTGTAGTTATGGTTAAATTGCTCAACTTATAGAACGAGCACTTTTTGGGCAGCGTATTACTAATTACTGCACCCCCCTGGATGTATCCTCACCAAACGTTGCAAATAAAGTATATGGCCCCCTCGGAAAGATTCTGCAAAGATTGGTGTGGTTCCGTCATTGGGGGGCAAAGTAATATGTGGGTCTCAAAATGTGTGAAAATCCTCATACACGCAATGGAAAAACATTTTGACTTATGTCTACAGCCCATACCGCTGGACGGATTTTCAGCAAATTTGTGGCAGGAGCAACAGCTTGATCCCAAAACTGAGCTTTTGTAAATGCGGTGTAAATCCATACAGTACTTTTTATTAAAACAGCCAAAAAGTAGGTAAAATAAATTTGTAATAGCCACTGACTCACTTCCCTATTCAATCCACGGACATCCCCCTGGACCAATCGGAGACCAACGTGATGTCCCCGGACATCAGACATGTCCAATGTTTGGATGATGAAAAGCGTGAGGTGTGTCATGTATTTTTAAATAGTGGCCAGTCGCCATGTTTGATCCGTAGGCAGCCACCGCTGACCGTGGACACCACAGTGGGGGAAAAAGCTTTTGGGGTTATTTTGTGCCCGAAAGAGGGGCTGGAAAGTTTGGCGAGGTGGAATAACGATTATATGGTGCTGTTTTTATAGGTGAAAAAAGGGCCTGCGGGTGCCGCACTAGTCTGCGGACACCACTGTGAGCAAACAGCTTGGAAAACACATTGAGGTTATTTGTTGGCTGAAAGAGGGCATAGAAAGGGAAGGAGAGTTGAGTAAAGATGATATGGAGCTGTTTGTATAGGTGAAAAAGGGGTTTGCAGATGCTGCCAAGCCTGCGGTCAATTTTGGTGTCTGTGAACATCATTTCAATTGCAGGTGATTCAGGGCGAGTTTTGTTATTTGAAGGTGTATTGTACGTACTTGTAATATGGTTTAATTCTATTGTGGTGGTTGTGGCCACTGTCCACACACATTATAGTAATATGTGTATAGTAATTATTGGTAATGTAGTAGGAGTATACAGTATTTGTAATATGGTGTAATTATATAATTAAAGTGTTTATGGTATTTATGATTTAAGTACAATTGAGGACAGTGCTTCTTGATGTCTCCTGCACCTTTAAACATTATCATCAATTGCACCCTTTAGCTGAATGGAGCGGTAACTGGACTGGCTGATTTGTTTTCCTCACTAACCGCCCTTACCAGCTGCAACTGGGCTGTTTGTACTCTACCACTTCACTGTGTACCTGCAGAATGCCCCAGGGTTTTATTATATAATTGTGGCTCTTCCATATCTATTTTGTCCCTCTAGTTCACCTGGTGTCCTACTTCTTTTCTCATTCCAATTGTTATGTTAATGACACACAGGTTTCCATAAACCTCCCTGAACTAATTTGTTGTCCTTGTTTTTTTATCTCTACATGTCTGATGATCATTGAGGCATCGTGTGTGGCTAACAATCTGTGTCTAAATGGCATTAAGAAAGAGTTATCTTTTATTGTGATACCTGTGCCCTGTTTTTCTCCTACCCCCTGGCTGCTTTCTTTGGGCCCTCTAATCTCACTATCCTGTGAGGCCACAAAAACCTTGGGTTATCTTTCAGTCCTCACTCTCGTTTACTGCTTAGATTTTGGAACTTGTAAAGAAAGCTCATGCTGTAAGCTTGACCTCCTTACAGGCATTTTATCATTCCTCACCTTCTCCCAGAAGCTCAACATCTGTAAAGCCCAGGTCCTGTGTAGGCTGCACTACTGCAACAGCCTCTTCCTTAACCTCCCCCTTTGTTGTCTATGTCCCCTCCAGCTATTCTAGAATAGGGCTGCACAAATTATTGTTGGCCTCAAGCCAAGAGATCATATTGCTTTAGCCCTAAAATGTGTACATTGGCTCCTGCTACTTGCAAGGAATACAATATGTCCAACTTTGTCTCCCTAAATACTACCCTGCTGGTCCCTCTGCTGCTGTAACTCCAATACTCTGCTTTTTAAACGCTTTTTGTAAAAGAGAGCCAGAGGCATGTCTTTGTCTTTGGCCGGTGCCTGTCTTTGGAACAGCCTTCCTGCTCCTCTTGTACTTGAGATCGACTTCCTTAAGTTCCAAAAACTTTCAAAAACTCTACTTTTATGTTCCTGTTTTACTTAATCCCTTGCCTTGCCAAGTGGAATCAAGTGGCCTGGCTGTTTGGCTGGGCTGTATGCATCGCTGCACTTCTGCTGCATTCCAGTGAACGCCGTCTGCAAGAGGAATCCTGCTTTCCACCTTATCAGCAGAAACACAGACTTTCACTTACTCACAGCTACATTTCCCTTGCACCCCTGCGAGCTTGGCCCTGCCCCCTCTGAGCCCTGCAGTCTTTCAAAACAGCCTCCACTAGCGCTACCTGCGTGCGCACCAAGTGGAATCAAGTGGCCTGGCTGTTTGGCTGGGCTGTATGCATCGCTGCACTTCTGCTGCATTCCAGTGAACGCCGTCTGCAAGAGGAATCCTGCTTTCCACCTTATCAGCAGAAACACGGACTTTCACTTACTCACGGACTACATGTAAATATTCTCAGGGTTCTTGGCACCAGACACAGTCATCTCTGGACTTTAAGCTGTGTCTCACACTGGTTTCTGTTTCCTTTTCTTTTTCTTTTGTTTTTTTGTTCTTCTCTCCTCTTTAGTTCCCTTGTGCCCCTGCAAGCTTGGCCCTGCCCCCTCTGAACCCTGCAGCCTTTCAAAACAGCCTCCACAAGCGCACCTGCGCACGCACCAAGTGGAATCAAGTGTCCTGGCTGTTTGGCTGTTCGGCTGGGTGGCGTAGGCTGGGGTGCTGGTTCCCAGGTCCCATACAGGTACTCTTTGGGGATGAGATTCGTTTTTGGCGTATGAATAAACTGCTGCCAGGCTGGTAGAGCTGATTGTGAACTGAGCACAGAAACTTTCACTAGAGGGCTGTTGTCAGCGCATTGACATACTTAAATTGATATTCCTAGGGCATGGGGTGCAGGGGGTCCGAAATTTTGATACGCCATCTTTTGTCTTTTTGGGCTACAACATGACGTTTTGAGGGTATGAGACCAACACGAAATATATAGGGGCCAAGAAGCTGTAAAGGGATACTTGTGGATGTCTGGGAACCAAGTAAAACAGTGACCCGGATTCCAAGTAAGACCTGGAGGGCTCCTTGGGGGTTTTTGCACTTAGGGTTTCATTACACGGATGGCGGAGAACCATGGCGCTATTAGCGCCATGGTTCATGCCGGTAAAATACCGGCACCGCCTTGGCGGAAAGGGGAATTACCGCCCCATTCCAAGGTTGGCGGGGCGGTAATTCCCCCTTCCACCATTGCCCTTCCCCATTCCCATTTTTGGTCCATAGGGCTCAATGGGAATGGGGAAGGCGCTAATTACGGTACCGCAAATTGCGGTACCGTAATTAGCTCCCTGGGTCCCTTTGCGGGTTGGTTTTTAACGCCTGCAAAAAGCAGGCGTTAAAACCCCCAACCCGCAAAGGGACCTCATAGTAAGGCGGTAAGGATTTACCGGTACCGGTATTTTACCGGTACCGGTAAATCCTTACCGCCATCCGTGTAATGAGGCCCTTAGTGTAATACGCAAGCCCCGTATTTTATACCTGGATTCATACTCTTCCCCTATATCTATGTAGCTACAATTAACCGCATGAGTGAATGTGATGGCCTTGCCCGGAATAATCAAGAACTTTTTTTGGGCGGTTTTGCCAGAGCATGGTCGTCACTCTCCGCAATGGTAAGACAGTTCGCCCCACACCGCGAGTAAATAAATTATATTCACTGGCCTAACCGGTGTTTGTGTTTAACATGGACAGTATGCAGATGGGAGCTCATTCTGCTGAACTTGATGTATCAAGTAACGTTAAAGTAATACATGATCAATTTCCACCAGGGAAGGACAACATGAATGACTTAGGACCGCTTTGTATACCTCAGGGGCGATTGAATACGGGGGATAGAGCCACAATCACAGATGCAACCTCGGACCCCTCTCTGGAAAGCATACTAAGTGTACAAGAAAATCATGCTAGCTCTGTTATAGAACAAACACGGGAGGGAGCAAGAAGGAAAATAGGGGCAGATACCTCTCTCCTTGCACCCGTGGTACTCGCTGAATTGAATAGAAGGGTGCGCTTATCAACTGGGCCATCGACACCGGCCAGACCCAGAGCAGGTGGTTTTGACAATGTTTACCTGTATGAAGCAACCGATGAAGTAACCCCCTCCTTTCCACTTAACCCCACATCGGATGTTCAACCCTCTGTTCTCAATTCTGGAGCAGGGGAAAAAGGGCCTCTGAATAGGGATAGAGAGGGGCTGGATAGCCAGGCCATCAATCCCTTTAAAACTCCCAGCCCCCCTCCTTCCTCATCCCCCATACAATACCAGTCCTTTTGGGCAAATGATATGTTTACGGGTCCTGTTTTTGAAGGTATCAATCAGGAGGACACGGTTTCAACATATGCCACTTTTCCTGTGTTGACAAGGATTCTTAATCTCCTGGATAAGGGTCATGAACGAACTCACCTAGATATCCAGGAACTTAGATCCTTGATAATAGTTAACTCAGAGAAAACGTGTAAATTGGATGGTTACCTTATGGCCATGGATAAATTCACAGCGGCAGAGGTACAAGGTAAAGCGCAATCCAAAATGTTCTACCGCGATCAGAACTCGCAAACTGAGTTGTGCTTAAAATCAAATGCAGAGATTCTCTCCCAAGGGAATAATGCATCCGACCTGCCGGCTATCCTGAGCTGTCTGTCTGAATTGAAACTTATGGTGTCCCTAAACGGCACACAGATTAAAAATCTAGATGAGAACATCGGAAGTGCAAACTAACCTCACACGATTAGAAGAGAAGCTGGTTATTAGTGACAGTTTCTCTGAGGATCCGCAGATAAACACCAATTCAGACAGCCCATCAACACTCTTAAGGGTGCTGGAGGAAGGAGGCGTTCCCAAGGGGGAAGAAATGGGATCTAGGGCAGTGGACTCGTCTGTAGAGTGCACAAATAGCACTGACCTCCCTATCTGCGTAGGGAGAAATAAATGAGGGCTAGGGCCATCAGACGAAGAGCTGCCAGGACGCAAGCGTCCCTCAAAAACCACACAAAAAAAAGCAAGAATCTCCCCGCACGTAAAATTGCCAACACTTAAACCAACATAAAAGACATATGTGGTCTTTCAAATGAAGGTGGCATATATCTTTCACAATTAGATGATGAAAGCAAAAAAGCCTTGGAATTGAAAGAACAGGGTACCCCAAAAAAAATCAACTTGCCCCTTGATAAGGATATTAACATTCCTCCATCAGTATGTAGTGAACAGAAGGAGGGTGATTATGGGGATGCCGCTGACACACTGGTGGAGGCCATGAGTCACAAGGGCTGCACACAAACATTTAAACTCATAAAAAAAGAAACTGCACAAAAGAAAGCCCTGATCACAGAAGAAGGCAACATGGGGAGTAAACATCTGCAGAGTGTAAAAGAAGGCAATGAAGTAAAATCCGTGAAAAAAAACAACACAAACAAAATAAAAAACAACAAAAAAATTCTTCGGTCGAGTGACAACACGTATATTAAGCTTTTTTTTACACCTAAATTAACAAATAATCGAGGTAGTTGAGAGGAAACCAGTGGTGACCCACACCTCACACCGCCGGCTAAGGTGTTGAGAAACAACACCCCAGTATCTCAGGAGAAGACTGAGCTAGTAGAGCTCCCCTTGGGAGGTGAACTTACACTAAATAGGGGGGAAGCTACTAATGCAGGGGAACTCAACAACAAAGAAGCGCCCAAGGGAAGGAGGGGGAGGGGGATGGGTTATTGCCAGCGGTCTCCACTGTGATCCCCAGTGAAGATATCAAAATTCTTGTAAAACAAGCAGTGGAGAACTTGCTAGAAAACTCTTACAGGCAGAGTGCCAGATTACCTGGCACTTTTAATTGGACAGAAACCGGATACTATCCCAAAGATAATAGTGAAGAGCCCTCCAATGCCATACAAAAACTTTGGCTCCCACAAGACTGTGCTGGGATCGAAATATCTCAAACTGATTTGCCATCTAGGTTGAGACTAGACTGTGATACTCCAAATAGCCTTCATCATCTCCCAAGTCGGGGGGCATCAGTGTAGATCCTCCTCCTGTGCCTAATAACAAAACACATCTTGGGGATGGACCTGAAGCAGGTCTTAAGCTTCAGTTCCCTGATCCTCTCAAGTACAATTTAAATGTGATGACTGAACAAGACATGAGAGACACTGTTGAAAGAATCACTTATCCCCAACCGTTTAAACAATGGGAGAAACTGGCGCAAGCCGTGCACTCGAGGGAAGAGGAAAACCCTAAAGTGTACAGGGCCGACGTAAGGGCTCCTGGCCACTTTCTTCAGAGTAAAGATGAGTTTAACGAAGGTCCAGTACACCAAACAGGGGGAGAGAAATGTAACTCTTAGAGAACACAGAATGATATATCATATCGAATTGATTGGAGAACACCCCACTTAACTGATTTTCCGAGTGTAATGTTACATTACATGCTTCCACAGGGCGGTCCAGCCTCATTAAGTCGCCCAATAGTGTTATCTCTTTTTAGGTAAATTCCTAGACTCTCAATGATTGCATCGGGTGACATTAAATTGGTGGACTTTATCCATCCTTTGAGGTTTGATTGTGTTAGACTTGTATTTTACTCTCAGGCCATCATGGAACTAGTAGTCTCTGAAATAGATTCTCTCCATTGCTTTGGCTTTGACTTAAAGCCCTTCAACAACAGATTGATTAGTCGTGGGGTTGAGGCAGAGGGGAATAGCCTTTTTGATGCCTCCTCTCATGTACTCTCAAAAAAAGGCTGAGGGGGCGAGCACAAAGACCACAAGCTCAGAAACTGATTTAAGGTTGTTGGTGCAATCATTGAGTGAATCTGTAGCCAAAATTCAAGCTCTTAATGTTAAATCACAGACCTCCTCAATTTTCACAGTGGTGACATGGAACTCTCGTGGAAATAAATCTCTTAGATTGCCGTCTGACAGCGCCATCCACCTACTTGAAGCAAGTATTTTTTGCCTCCAGGGGACATGGGCACTATCTCCCCTAGTGTTGGATGGGTACTATATTCACCAAGTACCTGCAGTTAAAAAAGCTAGAGGGAGACCGGCGGGTGGTTTGCTTACAGCCATCAGAAATTCATTGCCATTTAAGTGTCTTAAGCATTTTTCCCTGGATAAAGGCTGTATTGCTATGTTGGTGCATTTCTCTCACCCAATTCCATTTGGTCATCTGTTGGTTGTCAATGTTTATTGGAGTCCGGAACTTGACCTAAGTAAATGTATTGATCTAATTGATGGTATCATACAGGAATGCCAGTTGTTGAGCAAAGTTTTGAACATAATGATCATGGGTGACTTCAACTCTGAAGCAGGTCTGTGCTCAAAGGGGTTACCGGAAGAGGAGACGCGGTGTCCCAATTATCCTGGTTCCTATAGAAAACAAGCACAAGGATTACAGTGGAATCACTTTCTGAGGAGTTGAGGATTAAGCTGTGTAAATAATTCCCTGAGTAAGGAAGCTATAAGTTACACCTGGATAAATGGTACTGAACTCTCAACCATAGATTATATATTTGTAAATACGTACTTGTTAAATTGGACTGCTGACTTCACCATAATACCTTCTGCGGTCAGCGATCACAATGTTCTCAAATTGTCCCTTCGGTTCCCGTCGGTGGCAGTTTCTAGGGAGACATATCCACTGACGATGGAACCCAATATCGCAGGAAATAGAATTAATTGGCATTGTGATAATGTTGAAAAAATAAACAACGTTTTTTTCCAGGATTACGAAAGTAATGGTTGTGAGAAAAAAAATTACTTGCATGTATACTCATGGGGATTTTAATAATTATGTTAAGGGTGTCATTGTAGGGCCCAAAGGGATCAGGAGGACTAAGACACAAGGTCCCGCCCATACACATAATTTTGACCCAACTATGCATCAACTCAAAAAAGAGAGGAATCGAGAGATTCAGCGTTTAGCAAAACAGCCTTACACTCCGAATATAGTGGAAGCGTTAAAAAAAGCAAAAAATATGTGGAAAACAAAAGCTCGAAAACTAAAAGCAAAAATATGGCAGCAGGATGCCGAAAGTATACTGGAGGTTTTAATTAAAACTAATATGAGAAATTTTTGGTCTCTGGTTAATGGGAGAAGTGAAAATCAAAATAGAGAACAAGGCGGGTGCATATCATCGGCTGTCTGGGAAGGGCATTTTGGCTCGCTATATGGCCAACCTTCTACAAACTGGCCAGTGCTGGCACACCTTTTGACATGCAACTGTTGTTTCCCTTTTACACTACTGGACGTACAAAGATTAATATCAAGATGCTCATCGTGCCGAGCACAAGGGCCAAATGTGTTGGCTAATGTAGTGTTCAAGGGGAATTCGTTTTTGTGGGCCAAGATCTTGTATCTGTTATTTAAGGATATCGTTATATCTAGGGTCCTCCCAACAAGCTGGCATCTGTCATACGTGGTACCAATCTATAAAAAGGGTGAAAGGTCCGTACCTTCCAGTTACAGACCTATCGCTCTCCTGGACGCAGATTCGAAAATCTATGCTTCTCTTGTCCTGGAGCATATTCATTCCTGGATGGATAAAGAGGCAATATTATCTTCCCAGCAATTCGGTTTTAGGAAAACAGTGGGCACCGATGCTGGGGGACTACTATTATCCATTATGCAGCACCATACCAGGCCTAGACACAGCCAACCTATATACTTGCCATCAATAGATTTGAGTTTGGCTTTTGATTTAGTAAATAGAGCTACGCTGTGGTCCAAACTGTATGCCCTTGACATGCCTGCCCAGCTTCTATCTATTATTTACTATGTTCATGTGGAAACTAAGATTAGGGTTCACTTAAAGATGGAAGGTACACTATCAGAAGAAATCATTACATCAAATGGCCTCCGTCAGGGATGTATATTCGCTCCAACCATTTTTAACTTGTATTTATCGGATGCGGGTCCTGTTCTGGAGGAAGCATCATTTGCTGCGCCCAAAGTTGAGGGGACTAAAATTGTGTGGAACGCTTATGCCGATGATGTATTACTCTTTGACCTGACTCCCATTGGTTTGCAGCGTGTGATCTCTGCTTTTAAGAAATATACGGGTGAAAACTCATTGGCTGTTAATCATGCAAAAACTTTCATCATGAGACTAAGCTACAAGAAAAGTTCAATCAGATTTTCTTGGTTCTTAGATCATGCTAAACTTGTTATATGTCATGCTCTCCGTTACCTAGGATACCACATTTTTGAGTCTGTAACTAGGACAAATCAATGTTCCTTCCTGGATCAGAAGATTGGGCCACTTAGTGCGCAACTGCGTAAAATTGACAATAAATACGGAAAATGTTCCATGTTGCCGTGTTTAAAAGTGTACCGCAATAAGACTGTGGCCCAGCTATGCTACGGAATGGAATTGGCCCCGCTCTGGTTTAAAAATGAATATCCAAAGTATGAGGCGCGTCTGCTGAGGTCCCTGGTCTGGTTCCTCCCCAAATGTGCCCATTAGCAGCTATACGCTATGAGCTTGGGCTTTTCTCATTATCCAGTATAATACTTTGGCAGAGAATATCACTGTACAGGAAAATACTTATGGGTAAGATGTCCACCCTCTATGGAATTATCGGAAGGTCGCTGGTTGTAGGCGAGGGGTTATCCATAGTTCTGCATGAACTGGAAAGGGAGGCTAAGGAAGCACTTACAGAAGTAGGGGTCTCCAAAGATTTACTTATCAACAATCCTCTGAAAGTTAAGATGCTCTTGCAGCATGCAGATTGGAATCTGGTAGTTGCTGTAATATCTAGTAAAAAACTGTATGCACATCTTGTAAAGGAAAACAAAAAAATGGGCACTATGGAATTATATCTCATTAAATTCCCCAAGTTGCTTAGACAGGAATTCATGAGATTGGGCCTCATTACAACTCAGGCGGTAAGGGGTTTACGGCGCTGTAAACAGCGCCGACCCTTACCGCCTGAGTATGAGGTCCCTTAGCGCCATGGCGGATTTAACACCTGCTTTTAGCAGGTGTTAAAATCCATGGCGCTAAGGGACCATGGAGTTAATTACGCCACCGTAACGCCTTCCCCACTCCCATTATGCCCTATGGGGCAAAAATGGGAATGGGGAAGGGTAAATGGGGATTGGGGACTTACCGCCCCGCCAAACTCGGAATGGGGCGGTAAGTCTGCCAACCACCATGGCGTAAACGTAGTTTACGCCATGGTGGTAAAGTCACGGCCCAGGCGGTAACTTACCGCCTGGGTCGTAATGAGGCCCATTCTGTTTTAATGTACTGGTCACGGGTCAAATCATGAGCATAAGGCAAGGTACGCAAGTGGTAGGGTCGAAATGCAGATTTTGTAATTTGGATTCTAGGGATGTTACACTAGAGCACCTTCTGACGCAATGCGTGGGACTTAGACCAGCACGCATTGAATACTTTCTGAAATATGTCCCCAACCCAGAATGTGTTAACCTGGAAACTCTCTGGATGGAGATGCTTCACGGGTCGAGGGTTAAACTGAAACTGGCGGTGCTGCGTTTAAAAAAAAAAACAAATGTCAATTACTTGGCTGAGGTATGATTATTATATATGTAAGATCTGTGTAAGAATTGTGATGTATTTGCGACAGGTGTTGATTGGGTTAAAGAAATGTAGAATGAAACATCATGGGTTAAGGAAAAATCATGTCTTAAATTTCAAATGTACCATTGTGTCAAAAAACAACAACTCAAGGACAAAGATGCTAAGATTGTAGCAAAATTTTGCAAAATCTTTTTTGGGGGAAAATGTAAAGTGCCCGAGGAAGAAAATGTTATGTTACTTGTATTTGTTTTCAATCCATTGAAATTGTATGTATTTTTACTGTGATGTTTATTTTTTGTAAAGGTTACTGTGTAGCCAAAACAAATTAAAAAAAAAAATAATCCCTTGCCTGCCAACTCATACCACTGCCAAAGAGAATGGTGGCCTGGTCCTCATGGACCTCACAGGTCCCAGGCCCTATATGTAGTTGACACCAGTACTCCCCCACCACCCCTTCAGCACCGCCGATGTGGGTCTACCATCTGGTGGATGTGTAGTACACTTGTGGGACTCCTCTGCCCCAGCAAGTAGCTAGTGGCCTCCCAGTTTGGTATGCCTTGGCACTTTCCTTCTGGGCTAGTATGAGCACATGGTAATCCCTCCCTCCTCTTTCCATCCATGCACTTATATTTCTGCACAATGCATATGTGTATTTATAGCAGCAGTGTGTGAATGTTTTCTGATAAGCAAGTGAAATGCATATGCAAAAGATTTGTAGAAAATGTTTAAGTGGTAGTTGGTGTGTGGAAGTTTAATATGTTGATAGGGATATATGAAGATTTTTTTTTAAAACTGATTGGTGGATATATGTATGACTATTTCAAAGCAGGCAATGAGGGAGTACTACACAATAACAGTAAAAAGGGTAGAAGGGCTGTCTTGTGCCATTGTGTGCACTTGCAATCCAGGTTTTTTAATAATGCTTGGCCTATAGGGGGGACTGTGGAGACCGCAGATAGTCTTGCAGGCCCATTGATTATGTATGCTAGAGAAAAGTATTTGGGACAGAACATTGTTTCTGTGCTTTTTTCTCATTCTCTAGTTTTCAATTGTCCATTATTCCCATTAGCATAGTAGAAAATGTCAATGGGAATGTTGCAGAATCTTATTGAGTCTAACTACTTTACTGAACAATGTAAAGTAGAGGGAGTCAATCAGCTTATTTTTTTACTTCTATTTTTAAACTGTGAAAGCTGGTTCCTAAAGGAGCCTCTTTTTTGCAGGTGAGGCCAGGCAGTGGGGAGGGAAGTGAGGGAAGGGGCAGCAAGATGAACTATGGAGAGGCAGATGGCCAGGCTAAGATGCTAGATGTGTTTTACATATAAGTTAAGGGCAGGGTTTCTCATGCTCCTTGATTACAGCCTCAAAAGCACTTCAAAACAGCTCCCCCTGAAGAGTGGTGTGTTGCAGTATATACAGAGTACTGTTGTCTTTGAAAGCTATGGATCAGCAGTCTCTTTTATGGCTTGTAAGGTAGCTGGTGGGAGGATTTTGTGCCCCACAGGAGTAGCCTGTGTGGTCACAGTATTGATTTAGGAAGATGAGGTAGAAGAAGAAATCCTACTATTTCGCGAGAAAGGAATAGCCTTTCTGAGAGCATCCCAGTGGTTGGATTAGATGTGGCAGCATATGGAGGTGGTCTTGTAGGAGTACTGTCCAGGTTGTACGCAACTGAGTACAAAGTTGAACATTTCACTTTGATAGCCTTAGCCGTGGTATACCCCAACCGTGGTCAAGAACTGCCACACCCATGATTATCTCTCAGTGCTAGAGGTAGGCATTTCCTTTACCTATCTTCTTGGTGATCATCATTGTTTTCTGAATTATTGTACTTCTTCCGTTTTCTAGGCCCTCCAGCTGGTGGTGCTGGTGTATCCTGAGGAGGAAGGATGGCAATAGTTGATGCTATTTTTTAAGATAAATAGCAGTTCTGCTAGTATTCTTCCAAGCATGTGCTGTGTCCTAGATTGTTAATGGATAATGAGTAGGAATAGGTACATTTTCAGATCAATTGAAAATGCAGTTTCAAACTGTTTGCAAAGCATGACCCATTCACGAAGTGCAGACGCATTTGTGAACACATGTTCATGGCACGTACATGACCATGGTCATGTGACACTGTCTGGAAAGTTCACAATGACGTTCGAAATTTGCGGACATTTGCAAACACTAAAACAGTGGAAAAGGTTACAAAAAGAAGTATAGAAGTATTTGAAATGTTGCTCGGAGGTGGGGAATGACACAGTTTTAAGTTCAAACTTTCTACATCGGCCGAAAATGCTGCGATATTGGGGTAAGTATGATATTAGGATGTTGTAGCAAATTAGGGTACACTGGTAAAAAGCAATGAAATTCAGTGAAAAACTTTGTTAAAGGGATGTTATGAAACACTTGCACTAATAAAAATCTATGAAATTCAGTGAAAAAACGTTGTTAAAGGGACGTTATGGTTAAGTTGCACTTATACAAATCTATGAAGTTCAATGAAAAAACATTGTTAAAGGGACATTATGGTTAAGTTGCAGTAATAAATGAGCTATTAAATTTAGTGAAAACACTTTGTTAAAAGGACATTATGGCTAAATTGCAGCAATAAAAATGTATGAAGTTCAATAAAAAAAACATTGTTAAAGGGACATCATGGTTAAGTTGAAGTAATAAAAACCTATGAGATTCAATGAAAAAAATTGTTAAAGGGACGATATGGTTACAAGTAAAACCTCAAACCACAGATATTCGCCAGTTATGGTAAGCTAAGCATTCATAACTCACACCACCACTGTGCACTGCTAAAACTAACAGCCAGGACTTTAAAGATGACATCACAAATGTCATTGATGACATCACTGAAGACATCACATATCTACGGCACTTGTTCTTGTTCGCTGACATATCTAAGTCAGTTATTTGTGTACACTAGAAGTCAGAATATGAAAATTCAAAAGGTGCTATATATCTAGACGTTAACCTTGTTGTATGTTGTTACTTTCATAGGTTTTTGTTAGTGCAACCTAACAATAACGTCCCTTTAACAAAGTCTTTTAATAGAATATACATATACATATAAATATACATGAACTTTCTGCAAAGAATATTTGCCTGTAGAGCCTGGACTCAGAGTGCCTGCTCTTTTTTTTTTCAAAAGGTCTGCATTATCAGGTAATTTCCTTACAGTGATGTGTTGCTAGTATTTTTAATAGCTTGTCTGTCCTTTTCGTGTGATTCAAGATAAATGTGGTAGACAGCTCAATAATCTTATAACTGAGTTTGACCTGCTAAAATTAAACGGGTGATGCCAGGGAGATATTCCCCCCAGGAGAACATCCATCAGAGGAATTCATTCTTCTGCTTTTAATTATATAATAGTAGAATGTATTTCTCTTTCCTGGAATAAAATAATTCTCTGTGGCAGAGAGCAGAGCAAACTCGCATCTACCCCTTGAGCTTTACATGTATCTACAATAGTAAGGTTTGGATGCAATGTTCACACCCGAAAAGGGGACTGATTTGCCCCCATGTCTTTTTTAATCAATTGTGACAACCCATTTCTTTTTTAGATATAACTTAGTTGAGTACACAAAAATAGATCTGGAGCAGTGGTCGAAGTGAGCGGGAGCGGACGGGAGCGGTGCTCCTATACTTTTTTATATTAAGTATTACAGCTCCTATACTTTTATTTTAAAAGAAACCGTTCCGGAACAGTTTCGTTTTAAAATAACAGTGTAGGAAGAAGATGAAACTTGCACTTTCAGTACACTGCACTGAACATTCCCTTAAACTGCAGGCAAATGTGGTTGGGGGTTTGTATTGTGTGTGGGAGGGGGCAGGGCGATGGGGTTTGTGAGGGGCGGGGCAGGCTAGCAGGGAACATAGTTCCACTACTTCTTTTCTTACACTTCGACCACTGATCTGGAGTTATGGACTCGATTAGAATAACACTCTGGAAAGCTTGGATTTTATATGTTCTATAGGTTTGGATGAAAATATTAAGGAACCACGATGGCAATATATATTTTGTGCAATTTATTTATTTATTTATTTTTTTAAAAATCAGGTTACCAATTAAATACTGTATTTAAATTGTAATGTATAATATTGTATTTGCTTGTATGAATATGACTTGTTAACAGAGAAATCTGAAATCTGAATAAACAGCAAAGAAGATTAAAGTCTTGTAAATCTATCGAAGCCTGGTGCTCGTTCATTAAAAATGTGTATGTGTGCAAAAAAGAGAAGCAAATGGATTTAGCACTGTGGGCCTCATTACACGGTAGGTGGTAAGGGTTTACCAGTACCAGCATTTTACCGGTACCGGTAAACCCTTACCGTCTTACTACGAGGTCCCTTTGCGGGTTGGTGAATTTAACGTCTGCTTTTTGCAGACGTTAAAAACCAACCGGCATAGGGACCAGGGAGCTAATTACGGTACCGCAATTTGCGGCACCGTAATTAGCGCCTTCCCCGTTCCCATAGAGCCCTATGGGGCAAAAATACGAATGGGGAAGGGCAATGGGGGAAAGGGAAATTACCGCCCCGCCAACCTTGGAATAGGGCGGTAATTCCCCTTTCCACCAAGGCTGTGCCGGTATTTTACCGGCATGGACCAAGGTGCTAGTAGCACCTTGGTCCACCGCCATCCGTGTAATGAGGCCCTAAGTCTGCTGCTTAAATAACATGGAGTGGAGCTAGTAGGTTTAGCCCAAATCTGTATTATCTAAATTTGTTTTCAGCAGGGCAATGGAACAGGCTCTTTTATTAACTGCTGTGTAACATCAAAAGAAATATAGCAAACACTTTTTGAATGGTATGCATAAAAACACAATGCACACAACAGTCTGGTTGATTTCTGTCCTAGTGCAATTGTTTTCAGATAGTATGTATTGTGAAAAAAACAGTTTGCTCCATTTTGTATTAGCAAAACATTTGTTCACATTCTAGCACCTGTGCAAATGTTAGATAATCTGGCAATTTATTTCATTTTGGTGCCACAATACTGTTGTTGTTTACATGTTTCCTTGCAGGAACATACCACTATACTACTGTAAAGATACTGTTTCATCTTTATGATTGGGATCACTCCTTGCTTATTAGTAGTGTGGGGAATAGTAGAAATGTAGAAACCTCAACTCATCCGAGTACTCCTGCACAGTAGTAGTACTTTCCTCACAGCAGCCGTGGAACCTTATTTAAAAAAAGGACAACTGTCTTTTATATCTACATTTGGTTTTGCAAGGTAATGCCCTGCAACGTCTGTTCCTTTAGGGACTCACAACGCACAACTCCCTTGCACATGGCAACAAAATAAAATCTGGGGAGTAGGTACAGTGTTTAGGGGATACTTGCATTACTTCTTGTTGGTTCCCTCTTCTTCAGACGTATCGAAAGTAACCTACCACTGACGGCAGTCAAAGCCAAATGTAAGCAAATGGTGGTCATTTCATATTGCCACAGCCATGAGCGTTTGGAAAGCTTTTGCCCCCTTTTGACTTGCTACGGCAAGCATTCTGCCTACCTTTTCTGGATTATATCAATGAACAGACCCATTTCCTGGGGCGGGCAGAGCGGACGGCTTCCAGGGGAGCAGAATTAAGGGGGGTGCTGCCTCTGAGCTCGCAATCAAGAAAAAGCTCCACAGGCACAGGTTGTGTGTCACCAGACCAAAGCAAACTGCTCAGGAGACACACACCCTTCGCCCGTTCCCTTCGTGTTTATAGACTTTAAAGTGAGGGAAATGTATTAGTCATTGATCATTCAACAAGCCATTGGGCCTCATTACACGGACGGCGGTAAGGGTTAACGGTCACCGTTAATGGCAACGGTGACCGTTATCCCTTACCGCCGTACTACGAGGTCCCTTTGCGGGTTGTAGGATTTAACGCCTACTTCTTGCAGGCGTTAAAATCCAACCCGCTAAGGGACCTCGGAGCTAATTACGGCACCGCAAAATTGCGGTGGCGTAATTAGCACCTTCCCCATTTCCATAGAGCCCTATGGGGCAGAAATGGGAATGGGGAAGGGCAATGGCGGAAAGGGGATTTACCGCCCCTCCAACCTTGGAATGGGGCGGTAAATCCCCTTTCCGCCAAGGCGGTGCCGGTATTTTACCGGCATGAGCCTTGGTGCTAATAGCGCCATGGCTCACCGCCTACCGTGTAATGAGGCCCATTGTTTTTACACAGTTTGCTTAACATTTCCGTGTTCAGCACTGAACATGGAGCATTTTTATTCGAAGGCCAGCACAAAGCAATAGTTGGCTGACCAAATCTATGCATTCTTCCTAGAGAATGAATGTGCACACACAAAAAGTATTAAACTATGTTCCTTATGTTCATGTCTTTTTATTCGACACACCAAAACCTTTTTTTGTATATTACTTTTGCGTTACATATGATAATCATAATAATTTGATATGTATATAGTGCTTTGAGCCTAAACGCTTTAAATAGCACATATTAACATACAGGTTAACTGTCATGGTTTTGCTTAAGTATTCTTGTGGCTGCTTTGGGACATGAGGCCTCATTACGACTTTGGAGGTAGCCATGGCGCAATTAGCGCCATGGCTGCCTCCAAAATCGTGTCCGGGTCCGACCTGGTGGAGTGGGGACTTACCGGGACATTCCGCCCTTGGCGGACCCGGTAAGTCCCCATTCCAAATGCCATTCCCCATTCCCATTGAGCCCGCATAGGGCTCAATGGGAATGGGGAAGGCACTAATTACGGGTCTGCTAATGGCAGGCCCGTTAATTAGAGCACTGGTCCCCTAACAGCATTTGTTCAGCATCAAAGTGCTTTAATTTTCTTAACAAGCCAACCGCTGCTTAACGCACACCAGATGGCGCCTCAATGTGACTTGGCACCTTGATTAAGAAAGCAGGGTTGAATGTGTGTCACCATGCAGACAGTAGTCCATGGAAAATCAATGCAGTGATGTGTGTGCAATTGACCCGTTTAGAGTAATGATTCGACATTAACCAGTATTGAAATCGTTTAGGGAAATGTTTTGAAATCCATCTGGATTGAGTGTGATTGTGTTGAGACTGATACTAACCCCACAGTCACGTTAGGAATTCGCACTCCTACTGGACTATATTCCCAGATTGCATTTTCTAGGATACCATATCCGTCGCAATATACCTGTGTTTTGTGGTGCACATCACTTTCATATCCGTATGAATTTTTAAAATATGTTGTGTTTTATAATTTGAATAAATGCTATGTTATTACCATACACAGTGTTTGACCATATGTTTTGTTTGAATCACACAACTGTACTGCAGTTTTCATCTGCCTTGGTGTAGTGTGGATGGGCGGGGAAGCCTGTGCTCAAACCCTTTTCTTTGATTAACGTGATATGTGTGCAGCAATGATTTGTGCGTTGCACAAGTCACCACCCTGTTGGGTAATGGCACCCATGTGGTGCTTCGCTATGTAACAGCAAATATGCCTGTTTTTGTCTGATGTGTCGCATGCCCATACAATAGCACACTGGAATGTTTTGTGTATGTGGCTCTGACAAGTATGCCCTACTGTGCCCACACTTAAACACATAAAGCAAACAAATATGTTCCCTCAAATTGTACATCCACTACGTCAAACACCCCTTCAACACTGACACACCATGATTTTCGCTAGCTGCAGGCCAGCACTAATAAGAGATGCTAATGCCAGCTCTGCTAGATAAAGCATGGGCCTGCTCTTTTTTGCAGAAATAACCTCTGAGGCCTATGTAATGCCGAGGAGGTAGTGGCTGAGGAACTGTGGACCCTTCACCATGCATCCTTCCTGTGCATTTATTATTGGGCTTCTATTGTAGGGTATACTTTCCTTTCTACAGATATAATTCTCTAAAGATGTTTCTCTATTGGGCGCTTGGCATGCTCACAATGAGACCCAGCCACTCCTCATCTAACATTCTGCAGATACAAGAAGCAACACAGCACAGGTACCCTATTTGAGTGGCCGATGGTGCAGCCATTTTATACTCACATCCAAAAATGTAAGCTCTCCAAATGAGTATGTATGGTTCATGGACCCAAACATTTTAATGATAGGGTGAGTGTTGTGAACAGTGATGTGAGCACCAAGCCATGTTTCTGTTATGTATTTAGAGATTTACACGTACAACCCTTTTATTACAGACTTGTATATCAAATGTAGAGATCCCTGATCACCGTTATATTCCTGACATGCTCTGTAATTTAATGCACAACAGACAGGTGCACTCATTGGTGCTATTTGTCCCCTTTCCCACTCTCATAGAGGTAGTTTGCAAGAGTACAATAGGAGTGTACCAGACTCTCCACCTTGGAATGATAAACTTCTATCAGAAAATAAGTCATATGGCTAGTCTAGTATTGCCCCTTACGAAATTCGATTGAAGTGATGATGCAAACATAACTCCTGCAACAAGGGATCAGTGGTCCGTGGTCCCTCAGACCCAAGCAGGCTGGTCACAATGCAGTGTGCCACTACAGACAGTTTGAAACTGCATTCACGCAAGTCTTTCCCTAACAGCAGGTGACACAAGAACCATTTAGTTGGGCAGCAACAGCTGTGTTTTCCCAATAGATGTCTTCTCTAAAGTACTTACATTACAATGTAATGAAACCAGCTTAATTTGTATAGCAATGATTTCTTGATACTGAGGAGGGGTTTTGTCGCACAACACAGAGGTGTAGTTTGGGAGTGGCGTGAGCCAGTGGGGGTGGGTGCACATTTCAGTGTTGCGCCCCCAAGGCACTAAGTAGGCTAGAAACGTCCCTGTCAATGAATTGCGATATCTACAATACTCTTTGAAAAGATTATAAACAGAACATAGCAACTTGATTCATCTGGCTGGACACATCGCACCTAAACATCTCTGCATTTCTATTGTCAATGTTACCCTTTTTTAGATTATGGATATCATTTGCCAAGCCAGTTACGTAAATTTGCTAATTAAACGAAATTCTTATTTTGAAAATTGAGAAGGTATTTGGACGTGTTCGATGTGGTTTCATACGTTTGTTAGCGTTTATGGTGCGTTCTTCCTACTGAAATGTTGTTTCCATAATCGGCCTCAGAAGCACGTTTCTGTGTCTTATAATGGGTTTCAAAGCATAGTCACGAAACGGTTTGAAAACGGTGTGTTCATCAGGTTGGGTGGCGGTTTGAATGATTTCAAGTGCAATTTCAGAACAAACGAATCATCCAATCATGTTCTCAGCAGCAACAAAAAAAACCACTTTGCTTGACTGTCACTCATCATATCGGTTCCTATGACTACCTCAGACAGGTGAAAATGGAATAGTTATACAGACGTTGACTAAAACATATGAAAGACATGGCGTTTCTCAATACCTGCTAGGAAAATGAATAAGAAGAACGGCAGGACACTCAAACGCTTATTGAATATGGAGGTGAATCAGAATACAATGAAAATGAAAATCAGCATGCAAGCAGCAGCCTTTACCAGGCTCCATCCCCTACCTCCAACACCCCATTCTACATCTCTGTGTGTAATAGCCATGAGAGCAATTATATCCAAAGTCGTTCCAAACCAGGTCATATCTACTGCTCCCCCAATTGGAACTTTAAATTCAAGAACATACCGTTTTGTGAACTAAACAATGGCTTAGTGTACAGTATATAGGGCCTCATCAGAGGTTGAACTGAGGGGTAAAAATGTGGTGGTAACACTATTACCGCTGCATTACCCCTCTGCCCAGTCCCAGTTTGGGTGAACCTCAGAACATTCACCTCCAGCTTCTAGCTGGAGGTGAGTGCACCACATTTCTGCCCATTTTCGGCACAATTATCATGGCGCAATTACTGCGGCAGTAATTGCACTGAAAATGCCCCTTGGAGTCCCATGGACTAAAAAAAAAATGGAGATTTACCATAGTACCGCAACTTGTGATCCAGCGCTAATAGCGCTGGACCAAGTTGCTGTAATGCTAAATGTGTTGGGCGGTATCCTGGCGGATTTACAGCTGGGATACTGCTCAACGGTGATGAGGTCCATAATCTTTAATATTTACTACAGCACAATATCACAAGTAATCCTTTTGAGTATGCATTTCAACTGTTCACTTTCAGTGTAACGTACATCGACAAATGATATGCAATCATCATGGTGCTGGTACGAAGCATTTCCCACAAATCATATTTAACAATAACAAAAGGCCAGATGTATGTTTGTCTGATGCCATCATGCACATTAGAGGCTGCCCGAATGCACATAATGGTGCACTTGAGGGAGCTATTGTCTAAGGATATACAGTGATCCAATTCACATGGCTTTGCCTGTTGTCAACACTAGGGGGAGCTGTAGGCTCAAAGACAAATGTGGAAACGTTCTAATTTATTTTGTCCACAAATTGAGAAATCAAGGTGCAATGTAAACCAAGATGTAAGTGCTTCTTTGCAGGATGTTGGACTGACATCTTTTCACAATGAACATATCAAGTTTGACAGTGTGAATACATTTCAAAGAGATTAAGTGTATTTGAATGATGTTGGAAATCAGACTTTTCTTTTCAATATCCAAAATGCATTGAAACATTTAAAATATGCAGTGAAGTATTTTCTTTAGTAGTTGTAGTAAATAAAAAGCAAAAAACTGAAAAAAATGAGAGGCAATTTCTGTGAAAACTATTTTCAGTAGAACATTTGTTAGTTCAGTATATAAAACACCCACATTTAAAAAGAAGTTTCTTTTAAGAGCCACCATTTTAGAACGAAAAATGAGTAAATTGATTTTTCCAGGTCTTAGCAGCCCTCTATAACGTCCGCAGACTAGATTGGCTGCCAATGGTGCTTGGATGGATTTTTTTAATTCTATTTTTTAACTGTGAAAGGTGGATCCAAAAGGAACCTTTCTTGCAGTATTTCTGGCTTTTACATTTTTGGGGGATTTTATTTTCTAGGAGAGGCAAGGGCAAGGAGGGAAGGTGGGGGAGGAGGGAGCAAAGGGGCACCAACCACAGACACGGAGGGGAAGGTGGACAGGGGAAGATGTTGCGCATTTCTTAAATCTAAGGTAGGGGGGCAATGTTTCTCGTGATCCTTGACCAAAGCTCCCCTGCAGAGTGGTGTGTCGCAGTACATACAGACAACTGTGACCCTCGAAAAGTAAGGATCAACAGCCTCCTGTATGACCTGTGAGGCAGCGGGTGGGATCCTCTGCCCCACAGGAGTAGCCTGTGTGGTGGCAGAAGCGGTTGAGGAAGATGGGGTACAGGTGTTACGCTCACCTGGTATCCAAGGGGGCGCCACACGATACTGAATGGAGGTCTAAGCGCTATCCCAGACCCCTGTCTGCTTGGTTATGTGCCAGACGTTGGGTAGTGCCTATAACAGGAGAATGGAGGGTTAAGATACCAGTTCTAGGATGGGTGGACTGCCACCTCCCTCTGGTCCAAATCCCCTCCCTTGGGGTTATTGCTCACCTTAGGTTTTTGTGCAATGAACTCTCCGTCCTGCATCTCTGTGCAGGGGTGCGGGCGTTCCGTGGAGATAGTTGCTTCACTGGTCCGTGTGCCCTTATGTCGGGTCCAGACCGGCTGTGACTCCGACTCTGCTTGCTGTCTTCCAGGTGAGTTATAATGTCTTTTCCGTCTTTATTCTGTCTCTTTCTTTCCCTCTATTTTCTCTGTCTTCTCGGCGTCTTGCTCCACTACACTGTTCCCTAACAATGTCTCCTTTGTTTTCACAGGGATGGTTGCGATGTCGGAGTTGCCGCGCCGATGGCGAAGACCACGATGATTTATTGATGTGTGGAGCGCTGCGCTGTTTATTGGTGTTAATTGCTAACATGTGTTCTCTTCTCTTCTTTGTATAGGTTGCAGTGATGTTCCGGAGTGATGAGCGATCGAAGTGCTGCTTGCCCAGAGGCAGCAGCACCGGGGCTATTATGCCCCCACTTTGGAGAGCTATATTCATGGTTTTCCCCCCTCCCCCAATTGTGGGTAAGATTTGTGTTTGGAGGGGAGTTGGTTCCTGGTCTCCTGAATGAAACACTTGTGCCATCACTACAATAACCAGAATCCTTTGAGACTGAAATTGAATGAAATTGAAAAAAGTAATTAGCAACACCTGAAAAGGAACACAGCCTCCCTGATGAGAGTTTGAGACTTGAAAGTACTTGGAGGAGTAGAACTAACTATTGTGCTTTGGAACTGTAGCAGTTGGGATTTAACCCTGGTAATTTTTGAACATTGTTGGGACTATTTGCATCTGGGATTCAGCCCTGTTATTATTTTTTGAACTGTGTTGGGATTCAACCCTGTTATTACTTACATCAGGATTAAATGACTTGGAACCAGAGTGCGCGCCTGACCTTCTTTTTTTACTTAATGTTACAGGAGACCCGGGCTCCAGAGGCAGCAGCACCGGGGCTATTATGCCCCCACTTTGGAGAGCTATATTCATGGTTTTCCCCCCTCCCCCAATTGTGGGTAAGATTTGTGTTTGGAGGGGAGTTGTTTCCTGGTCTCCTGAATGAAACACTTGTGCCATCACTACAATAACCAGAATCCTTTCAGACTGAAATTGAATGAAATTGAAAAAAGTAATTAGCAACACCTGAAAAGGAACACAGCCTCCCTGATGAGAGGTTGAGACTTGAAAGTAATTGGAAGAGTAGAACTAACTATTGTGCTTTGGAACTGTAGCAGTTGGGATTTAACCCTGGTAATTTTTGAACATTGTTGGGACTATTTGCATCTGGGATTCAGCCCTGTTATTATTTTTTGAACTGTGTTGGGATTCAACCCTGTTATTACTTACATCAGGATTAAATGACTTGGAACCAGAGTGCGCGCCTGACCTTCTTTTTTTACTTAATGTTACAGGAGACCCGGGCTCCAGAGGCAACAGCACCGGGGCTATTATGCCCCCCCTTTGGAGAGCTATATTCATGGTTTTCACCCCTCCCCCAATTGTGGGTAAGATGTGTGTTTGGAGGGGAGTTGGTTCCTGGTCTCCTGCATGAAACACTTGTGCCATCACTACAATAACCAGAATCCTTTGAGACTGAAATTGAATGAAATTGAAAAAAGTAATTAGCAACACCTGAAAAGGAACACAGCCTCCCTGATGAGAGTTTGAGACTTGAAAGTACTTGGAGGAGTAGAACTAACTATTGTGCTTTGGAACTGTAGCAGTTGGGATTTAACCCTGGTAATTTTTGAACATTGTTGGGACTATTTGCATCTGGGATTCAGCCCTGTTATTATTTTTTGAACTTTGTTGGGATTCAACCCTGTTATTACTTACATCAGGATTAAATGACTTGGAACCAGAGTGCGCGCCTGACCTTCTTTTTTTACTTAATGTTACAGGAGACCCGGGCACCAGAGGCAGCAGCACCGGGGCTATTATGCCCCCACTTTGGAGAGCTATATTCATGGTTTCCCCCCCTCCCCCAATTGTGGGTAAGATTTGTGTTTGGAGGGGAGTTGGATCCTGGTCTCCTGAATGAAACACTTGTGCCATCACTACAATAACCAGAATCCTTTGAGACTGAAATTGAATGAAATTGAAAAAAGTAATTAGCAACACCTGAAAAGGAACACAGCCTCCCTGATGAGAGTTTGAGACTTGAAAGTACTTGGAGGAGTAGAACTAACTATTGTGCTTTGGAACTGTAGCAGTTGGGATTTAACCCTGGTAATTTTTGAACATTGTTGGGACTATTTGCATCTGGGATTCAGCCCTGTTATTATTTTTTGAACTGTGTTGGGATTCAACCCTGTTATTACTTACATCAGGATTAAATGACTTGGAACCAGAGTGCGCGCCTGACCTTCTTTTTTTACTTAATGTTACAGGAGACCCGGGCTCCAGAGGCAGCAGCACCGGGGCTATTATGCCCCCACTTTGGAGAGCTATATTCATGGTTTTCCCCCCTCCCTCAATTGTGGGTAAGATTTGTGTTTGGAGGGGAGTTGTTTCCTGGTCTCCTGAATGAAACACTTGTGCCATCACTACAATAACCAGAATCCTTTCAGACTGAAATTGAATGAAATTGAAAAAAGTAATTAGCAACACCTGAAAAGGAACACAGCCTCCCTGATGAGAGGTTGAGACTTGAAAGTACTTGGAAGAGTAGAACTAACTATTGTGCTTTGGAACTGTAGCAGTTGGGATTTAACCCTGGTAATTTTTGAACATTGTTGGGACTATTTGCATCTGGGATTCAGCCCTGTTATTATTTTTTGAACTGTGTTGGGATTCAACCCTGTTATTACTTACATCAGGATTAAATGACTTGGAACCAGAGTGCGCGCCTGACCTTCTTTTTTTACTTAATGTTACAGGAGACCCGGGCTCCAGAGGCAGCAGCACCGGGGCTATTATGCCCCCCCTTTGGAGAGCTATATTCATGGTTTTCACCCCTCCCCCAATTGTGGGTAAGATGTGTGTTTGGAGGGGAGTTGGTTCCTGGTCTCTTGAATGAAACACTTGTGCCATCACTACAATAACCAGAATCCTTTGAGACTGAAATTGAATGAAATTGAAAAAAGTAATTAGCAACACCTGAAAAGGAACACAGCCTCCCTGATGAGAGTTTGAGACTTGAAAGTACTTGGAGGAGTAGAACTAACTATTGTGCTTTGGAACTGTAGCAGTTGGGATTTAACCCTGGTAATTTTTGAACATTGTTGGGACTATTTGCATCTGGGATTCAGCCCTGTTATTATTTTTTGAACTTTGTTGGGATTCAACCCTGTTATTACTTACATCAGGATTAAATGACTTGGAACCAGAGTGCGCGCCTGACCTTCTTTTTTTACTTAATGTTACAGGAGACCCGGGCTCCAGAGGCAGCAGCACCGGGGCTATTATGCCCCCACTTTGGAGAGCTATATTCATGGTTTCCCCCCCTCCCCCAATTGTGGGTAAGATTTGTGTTTGGAGGGGAGTTGGTTCCTGGTCTCCTGAATGAAACACTTGTGCCATCACTACAATAACCAGAATCCTTTGAGACTGAAATTGAATGAAATTGAAAAAAGTAATTAGCAACACCTGAAAAGGAACACAGCCTCCCTGATGAGAGTTTGAGACTTGAAAGTACTTGGAGGAGTAGAACTAACTATTGTGCTTTGGAACTGTAGCAGTTGGGATTTAACCCTGGTAATTTTTTAACATTGTCGGGACTATTTGCATCTGGGATTCAGCCCTGTTATTATTTTTTGAACTGTGTTGGGATTCAACCCTGTTATTACTTACATCAGGATTAAATGACTTGGAACCAGAGTGCGCCCCTGACCTTCTTTTTTTACTTAATGTTACAGGAGACCCGGGCTCCAGAGGCAGCAGCATCGGGGCTATCATGCCCCCACTTTGGAGAGCTATATTCATGGTTTTTCCCCCTCCCCCAATTGTGGGTAAGATTTGTGTTTGGAGGGGAGTTGGTTCCTGGTCTCCTGAATGAATTACTTGTGCCATCACTACAATAACCAGAATCCTTTGAGACTGAAATTGAATGAAATTGAAAAAAGTAATTAGCAACACCTGAAAAGGAACACAGCCTCCCTGATGAGAGTTTGAGACTTGAAAGTACTTGGAGGAGTAGAACTAACTATTGTGCTTTGGACTGTAGCAGTTGGGATTTAACCCTGGTAATTTTTGAACATTGTTGGGACTATTTGCATCTGGGATTCAGCCCTGTTATTATTTTTTGAACTGTTTTGGGATTCAACCCTGTTATTATTTACATCAAGATTAAATGACTTGGAACCAGAGTGCGCGCCTGACCTTCTTTTTTTACTGCTTGCCCAGGTAAGTGCTTTCTTAATGTTGACCTTGTTCCTTCTCCCTTGCAGGTTGCGGTGAAACCCGGAGATGGGCGAGGTAAGAGAAGCGTAGGATGGATTCAAGGCTGGTTACTTAAGTGTTCTTGCTCGCTAATGCTGTTCTCGTTCTTCCAGGTTATTAATGGAATCTGGATCTAGGGCTTCAGGATGGGGCCACCGGAGAAGCAGATGAGCAGGAGCTGGACACAGTGAGCGTTACGCTGCATGAGTGCAGAATAACGCGAAGCGTGTTCTGCTGTTTTGGGTGTGGTTTAAATAGCCAAGGTGAAGTAGTTCCAGGCCCAGCCACACCCAAAACACTAGACCGCATGGCTTGGTTCTACAGAACTGAGCTGTGTAATAGGCCTCCATGTTGGATTAAGGTCCAAAACTGGTATTACTTTATTCCTGATAATGAGCCTGACGCCATAGGTGCCAGGACTGACTCCATGTGTGTTTCTGATGGAGTTTTAAGGCCCTTGGGGCCAGTGTGAAGGGCTTTAGCCCCACTGCTGCCAGGGGGCTGTTATACCTGAAGGGGTCAGGGGCATGGATCATGACAGAGGAAGATAGCTTACTTTTCTCTGAGAATGGAACATCCTTTCTCAGAGCAGCCGGGTAGTTGGATCGAGTGTGGTGGTGCATGGAAGTGGTCTCGAAGGAGTACTGGCCAGGTTGTCCGCAACGGAGTATGACCACACACTCAATGCATTCAACACAGGCGGCCCGATCCTTTGTGAAACCCCTGTGGTCTTAAAGAACCACCACACCCATGTCTCTCCCTCATCTTCCTGGTCCTCTTCAACTTCCTCTGCCTCATCGCACCTGATCCCCTGTCCAGGCTCTCCAGCTGGTGGTGATGGTAGTGGTTTTGGCCCCTGGGAAGGAGGGATGGCTGTGACAGATGCCATGACAGATGCCATTGATGCAGATAAATATGCTCTACAAAGCAGGTGTCTCTCCTGGTGCTCTCTCCTGGAAAGTCAGAATTAGAATGACTAAAGGTAATGGGTAGGTCCGTTCAGAGGAACCGCCTGCGGGATGCACTATTGTCTGTAGACTATCGAGTCAAAACTAGGCCTTGGAAAGTTTTAAAAGTTGACAGATCAACTAAGAATGGGTCTAGGAGCTCTGGAAGGATGAACTTTCAACTTGAAACATCCTAGATTGGTGGATAATGCAGTTTTAAACTGTCTGTGGTGCCTGCGGACACGTTGTTATGATGATGTCCGGGGGGCATCTTCGACACCGACTGGTGTCCGCAGTTCTTAGCGAGTGGATGTCTGCAATCAGGTGCACTGTCCACGGACTAATTAAAAGTATATCATGTGAGACAAGACATCTTCGGACATGGTGGCAATATTATTATTTATTATTATTATTATTATTATTATTATTATTATTATTATTATTATTATTATTATTATTATTATTATTATCATTATTATTTTTTGATTGTTTTATCACAGAATAATATGCAAGATATTTATAGTATAAAGAATATTTAGGAAATGGATAGGGTATCGGAATGGGAAACATCAATGGGAGATTTTGGGATTTTTAAAAAGTCATCATAGGTTGAGGAAGGGAGAAAAGTTTCATTAAACAGCCTTTGATTTATATTTGTGAATTTGATTCAGGTGATTGCTAGGGGCAAGGGTGACAGGGACAAGGCGGGCAGGTATAAGTAGGACAGTGATAATCAACATTTCTAATGTCATGATTTTTAGCATAATTTAGAAGTTCTTTAAAATAATTTCTAAATTCATCCAATTGTGAAGACAAGATCCTAAATGCATTGTGTACATTTGGGGATTGGGATTGTATTTCTGATTGATGGGATTCTCCATAATAATTCTGTGGTGTAGTTTCAACATATAATATATGTACTATAAGAACAGAAGACATTATTATTTCAATGAGCTCTGTATACATTACATTATTTATTTATATTGAAAAGTGTATAGTTTACCATTAGAAATTTCATCATCACTCGTTTCATCTTTAGGGCAGTTTTCTTCTAGCCACTCAAGTGTGTTTGTCATTTCTGAGAAATACTCATATAATGAATAGTAACAATAGAAAAATAAATACAGTGTACTTACTATTACTATTGTTACTATTTGGTAAGAGTTTGTTTTGCAATGAGCTCCTGGTGTATCTCAGTCTATTTAAAGAGTTGTACTAAACTTTTAATATGAGGTGTACAGTTATGGTGTGTGCTTGGAGCATTTCATAATATTGTTTGCTAAATGAAAAAAATAATGTGTACATTGTTAAATGTAGAATATTTGGGTTTAATAAATAGAAGCAATATTGTTTTATATATATATGTCTTTTGTTGGTTGAAGGGTACAGCATGTTCTGTTGTCCCCTGTGCTTCTGTGTGTTATGGATGCTACCTGCAGTCCACAAACGTTCTTACTGTCCGCAGACTCTACCGCTGTTACATTGGGGATGAGTATGATATAATGAACTTGTAGCAAAGTAAGGGGGGTCTGATAAAAACCTATGACACTTAGTGGAAAAATGTTGTTAAAGGACGTTATGGTAACAAGTAAAATAAAAATAAAAAAACAAAATTCGCGAGTTATGGTAAGCTAAGCAACCATAACTCACGCCACCACCGTGCACTGCTGAGACTAACACCTAGGACATCAAAGATAACATCACAAATGTCATTGATGACATCACTGATGAAATAACATATCTACACCGCTCTCTTTTGTTCACTCACATATCTAGGCTAGGCGTTTTTGTTCACTGACATTCATAATATGAAAATTCAAAAGGTGCTATATCTAGATCTTCTTGTATGTTCTTAAAGTACTTTCCATAGGGTTTGGCCGCATCTCATGGTTCGCATACATGGGGTTATAAGCAGGACTCAAACAAACAATTCATTTGGATACATGAAGATGTAGTTTAATGTGATTGCCATTTTCTGGTGATGATATGTATTTCTTCCTTACTTTAGTTTCCTTGGGCCTCATTACGACCTTGGCGGAGGACCATGGCGCTATTAGCACCATGGTCCATGCCGCTAAGTTCCCAACTCCGCCATGGTGGATGGCGGACTTACCGCCCCATTCCGACCTTGGCGGGGCGGTAAGTCCCCAATCCCCATTTACCCTTCCCCATTCCCATTTTTGCCCCATAGGGCATAATGGGAGTGGGGAAGGCGTTAATTACGCCACCGTAAATTACGGTGGCGTAATTAACTCCATGGTCCCTTAGCGCCATGGATTTTAACACCTGCTAAAAGCAGGTGTTAAATCCGCCATGGCGCTAAGGGACCTCGTACTCAGGCAGTAAGAGTCGGCGCTGTTTACGCTGCCGTAAACCCCTTACCGCCTGGGTCGTAATGAGGCCCCTTGTGTGTTCCTCTGATTTTTTGCATTGTGGACCTTCATATGTATTGTTTGTACTAACACAAGGGTGCAGTATGTCTTGAATTGTTAGCTATTTATTCCATGTTTAACATTCGTCAAAACTCTGTTAGGGCAGCCTTTAAATATTTTTCTGGTCACAATTACCATATTAAAAATGCTGTATGCTTCTATGATGCATGCTGCAGCCATTGCCCATGCATATTCATGATTAGGTTCTTTTCTGTTTAACTGAAGCATTGTTTACAGTCAACACAAGATGGTATGTCTGATTGAGAAATGCATCCTTCTCCATACCCAGGGGTAAAATGTGTTTCTAATGAGGGGTAAACAGGGAGGGCAATGCCATAACACCAAATGTATGGCTTAGGGAGTCCCATGTGTTTCCCATGAGTCATGTTACCTGGCTGGCAGACTTTTTTCATTGGATTGTCCTCAAGAGGCCTGCCAGTCACTGCTCTGTCCATTCTTCTCAGTGTCTCTACTAAACCTCTCCCTAAAAATGCACATATGGACTGCTTTGTTGTACACTGAGAAATCTGGAAAGGAAAGGCCCTCTTTCCCTGGTGTCCATCAATGCCTAGGTACTGTGAGGAGCCAGGAATGATACACAGACACAGAGAGCTCATAGTTATGGCTATCAACATTTATTCAAGATAAAAATAAAAGGGGTTGGAAAGTGCCTCGCTATGCCTTTCCTAAAAGGAATTTCACTATCTCAATCAAAAACTAAGTACCTGTCCTGTGTCAAGATGTCCAAAGCAAAATGTCCTGAGTCTGAAATCATATCCTAGCCTTCACACTCTAAAAGGAATACTAATGTGAGGAGGATAATGTCCTTGGGCTAGAAAGTGCACAAATGTTCAAGATCAAACTCCAACAAAAAAGGTCACAGCTCCAGGGCATGGCTCCCTTCCCCAGGTTGCCTTTCACCAACACAATGAATCAATTGCAGAACCAACGTATTTTATGGACCAGGGGATACTTTCTTCCCTTTGGCTTCACAGTACACTCATGCTGAGCTGTCTCCCTTCCCAAGGCTTCTGTAAAACATTTAAGAACTCCTAAGGGCATGAGTCTTTTCTGGGTTCTCTGTTCAACAAAAAACATAGACTTGACTTTGCCTTTTGTACTCCCCTGCCAGGACTTTCTCATGTGACTTCCTTTTTACACACTTGCAAACTTGACTTTGCCTGATATTCTCCTGCCAGGGCTTTTCTCATGTGGTTTACTTTACACACTTGCAAACTTGTTTTTGCCTCGCATATTTCTCGCATGCATATTATATTAGAGATATTGGTTCTTAAATTACCTTTCCTTCTCTTTGCTTACTACTTTCTGTCCTTGATAATATTTCTGGAGTGCCACAACGTCCCAGTTATCCTTCTCGGGACTCACCGGCTTTGCTTGGCATCACCTATCATATCCCTCTCACAAAGTCTGGAAGGAAGAAGTTAAAGATGGACATCCTAGTCTCCAATCCATGCCTTCCCATTGCTGACACCCACGTCAGTTCCTCCTTCAGACTCTCACCGACATCCTTTTTTTTGTTCCTTTTCGAGACCTAGGGACCCTACATATGGTCGCTGTTCTCTCTCCTTCCTCTTCATCTCCCATTAATGGTGGCAGAAGATGAGAGGTTCTCTTGGCCTCCTTCCTGTCCTCCAAAACCATCATTAATGTCGATGTAAATGAGACAACCTTGTTCCAGGGTACTCACCCCAAACTGCTCCTCCTGGGTAGGGTTCTCTCATGTCTTATCAACTTCCTCCCTTCTCCTGCTACTCTATCTTACACCTCTCTGGCTCCTCAGCCACCCTGCTGCTCTACCTCTCCAGCTCCTCTGCCACTCCCTTCCATCTCTGCTGCCTCCTCTGTGGCTCTCCCCTTTGCCTCCTCTCTGGGCCCTTTGCCCCCTAGCGCTACATCTACCACCTCTCTGGTTCCTCTGCCACCTTCTTCATCTACCACTCTGGATCCTCTGACACTCATCTCCTCCTCCGCTGCCTCCTCTTGGGCGCCCTCCTCTTCCTCCTCTCTCATGTATCCCTCTCCAGAAGTCTTTCAAAAGTGGCAACGGTATTAGGTAATATTATCCCCACCAATGATATTGCCATATATATGGTCGTGGGGTAAGGCCATAGGCGATATTATTAGTGGGGATAATTTATGGGGTTATGGACACTGGGGAATTAAAACATTTTTGGGGGTTACGGGGGTGTCCCCCACAGGTTCATGGCTTAATATCACTTCAAAAAGTTGGCGATATTTTTGTATGGCAATATTTTTGTGGGGATATTAACACACGTAGCTACTCTAAATGCTCGCTCTGCTGTCAAACACTCCATTGACATCTGCCTCCCCATCGAAGACCTTGATCTGGATGTTCTTGCTCTCACTGAGAGTTTCTCCACAGCCAGCTCTGTCACAAACTTTGAAACTCTCCTCCCTGAGGGCTGCACAATCCTCCCCAAACCCAGGACCAATCGGCCCGGTGGTGGAGTGGCCCTGATCTTTCCTGAGTTGGTTCTTGCCTCTATCATTCCTACCCAGGCTTACTCATCCTTTAAATGCCTAGTCTGCAGGCTCTCTATGTCTTCTGGCCTCCCTCTAACTTTGGCCACCATCTACAGGCCACCAGGCCAAGTCACCCTCTTCCTCTCTGAATGGGCTAATCTCTCCTTCCCCTGCACTTGCGTGATCTCAAATGTCACTGGGCCCAGTCGGATCATTGTCTCTGTCTTCACTCTGTTTCCCCTCCCTTGCATCATCACGCCTTGAAACACTTGTGTATAGGCGCATTATAAATGCCATATCATATCATATCCTCTCGCCTTGTCTCTACCTCTAAGCTTCTCTTCTTTGGGAATTTCAACATCCACTTGGACCGCTCTGGGCCTTTCTACAGCCTTTGCAACTCTCTCTCCCTCTCCTCTCCTCTATTCTTCCCTCTGGTGCACCACACTCAGCCGGACACACCTTGGATGTTCTCATCTTCTCAGACATCCCCCTCTCTAACCCTCTCACTACTCCACTCTCTTCGACTGGCCACTTTCTGCTTTCCTCTCACCTGAAGCTCTCTGCTTTCTGGCAAAATCTACCCCAGCACTGCCACCTTCCTTTGCTGTCATTCAACCTATGAAGCAGTGGTCAGTTGCCCCTTTTGCCTCTTCTTTCGCACCTCCTCCTACCCATGCGGCTGACTCCCACTTTGACACAGCCCTCTCCAACAATCTCTCTATCTCCAATGCTCTCGATATCCTTGCCCCTATCATGAGGAGCCATCTGAAGCCTGACCTCAAGTGCAATTCTTGGTATGAGTCTGACCTGGCAGCACTGCAACGCACGTGCAGAGCTGCTGAGTGAAAGTGGATGGCTAGGGCGTATCCTCTGACAAACTGGCCTGCCAATTACTCCACATTCAATATAGACTCTCAATTTTCTCCAAGAAGAGTATCCGCATTGAAGCCTGCGTCTCCACGACCTCTAACAGCAAGGCCAAACTTTTTAAAATCTGCAATGAGCTGGCCCATCCGACTTCAGTCTCTACTTCACCTGTTACTTCCCAGCCCCTCTGTACAGCCTTGGCTTCTCATTTTACCACTTAAACTCAGGACATCCTATCCAGGCTATCCTCCTCTCCTAATCTCTCCCTCTACCTCCTTCAGGAAACCTCCAGCCATCTTTCCGTCTTCTCTCCTTCTCTCCGCTGTCTCTCCTATAACACATGATGATGTTTCTAGACAAGTCTGGTCTATGAAAGTTTCATCCAAACAGGTGCTCCCCACCTCCTCCAGAACTATTAAGGACAACATTGCTTCCCTTGCTCCAGCCTTGGTAGATTTCTGCAATCATTCCTATGCAACGGGATCCATCCCCTCTCTTATGAAGCACTCCCTTGTGCACCTCCTCCTGAAAAAGCCTTTTGCTGATTCTTCCTGTCTGGCCAAATATCTAAATATCACCCAATCTCTATCACTCCTTTCCTTGGCAAACTCCTGGAGAAATTAGCCCTCTCTCAGCTAAACCTCTACACTGAATCTGCTGGTTATCTCCATGACCATTAGTCTGGCTTCAGATTGGCCAGAGGCACAGAAACTGCTTGCCTGAACTCCTGTGAAGATCTGCCCTCTGAAACTTGACCCCAGCTCTCTGTCCTCATCCTCATTGACCTCTCCTCTGCCTTTGACATGGTCAATCACGTCACCCTGATCAACTGTCTCAGTGTGAACCTTAGCATCACTGGTCAGGCTCTGGCATGTCTGATGTCCTTCCTCTTGGACCGACCATCTCAGGTCCAACTTGGGTCCTTTCTCTCCAGAACCTCTCTTTCCACATGTGGTGTTCCCCAGGGCTCTATCCTCACATCCTGGTTCATCAATGTCTATCCAGCCTTCCTGGCCCACCTGATCTCTACTTTCTCCTCTAACATTCAGTGTTGTGCAGATGATACACAGCTCTTTCAGGCTACTCTCAGCTTCCTCTCCATCCACTATTAAGCAATGGTGTGCCTCTAATGACCTATGCCTTAATGCCAGTAAGACCGAGATCGTTCTCATTGGGAACCCTGCTCCATCCTTTCCTCTCTCCCTCTGACAGCACTCCCTTGGCCTCTTCCCCTCACCCTCCTGTGAGCCAAGAAAACTCGGCGTCATCTTGAATTCCACCCTCTCCTTCTCTCCACACATCACAGAACTTGCCAAGAAGGCCCACTTCCAGCTTCCCCAGGGTATTGGTATGTTTAATATAAAGCGCCACTCGTATTCTATGGCGCCTTGACCGACGTGGTCTAATTAAGTGGATGTAATTGTAGCTTGTGTACTTTTATGACTCGACAGGTATCACGATCAGATTACTGAAGGGTTAGTTGGTGTACCCTGGAATCAAGAGTGAAGAGTGAATCCACTTAACAGATATTGTGAACTCTTTTTATTTTTCATTTGTCCACAGGTGTGTTTTGTCTACCTCCCGCTGGATTATAAGCCAAGTTGATTGCCAGAGCAGGAATTAGTTGCTCAGACTTTCCAGTGTTTAACCCCCACTCGATAAAAATAGTGAGTGGTTGGGTGGAGTACGTTTTAGAGTAAACAACTCTCCAATTAGAAAATGGTTGTTGCTGTTTTTACAGCCCTTCAAAACTGTATTAATAATAGTTGTGTGAATTGTTGTTTAGATATAAGTGCATGCCCCTGATGAATTTCCCTTTACTGTGTGCTTTGTGAATGAGTGAGGAATAAACATGTTGGGTTGAAACTCTCTGCAGGTCAGTTGCTTCTCCAAACAGAGAGTGGGGGTAGATCTCTCTCCTCTGCAGATGCTTTGCTCTGGAATGGCCTCTCTGCTCCTCTCACACTTAAGCCGGATCACCTGAAGTTCCGGAAGCTGCCCAAGACCTTCCTCTTCTATTCTTCCTTCTCTCTCCCTCTCCTCTGCTAATCTACCTGACTGCTCGTCTTGACTGGTGATGTGATGGCCCTCAAATTCACCCAGGGTGCCATGCCCCCACCCTGACCAGACACTCCGCACTGCCTTTTGGCCTACCAAGCACTTCTGGTCTGGGATTGCACCTTTGTAGTCCTCTGACAACCTTGCACTTACTCATAGACCTCCTGCCCTGACTGCACGTCTTCCTTCCCCTTCCCTGTACTTCTCCCCTCACCCTATCCCTTGCACTTTCTCATTGCACTTGCACAATCTGAATGTCAAAGGGTCTAGTAAGATCGTTTGTCTTGTCATCCCCCTGTCTCTGTTTGTTGTTCTTCATTGTGGATCAATAGTCTCTCGGTTCACACCGAAAGGATGAAGATTTCGCAGGCAGTGTTTCCTTTCACCATGCTGGTTGGGATTTCTAAATGTCCTGGCACCTATCACAGGTTTGCAAACACTAGAGCACATTATGTGCTTCTCATATTCATTTTACACTACTCCGCCAATCCTCCTCGTCCCAGTATTTCTATGCATATGTGATTGATAGGTAGTTTTTGGAGGCTAATTCATTGGATACTTAAAACTGTCATTAGTACATTTGGTGGTGATTACAGGAGAACAAACACAGTAAGTCATTAAGGCTTGAGGTATGATGGGGACTTCCCTGAAAGGAAAATGGGGGTATGTGCGTTCCCCTGACTATGCTGTGTCATCCCCCTGAGGGTTGCCTGCGCCCATGTGGCCCTCCTTCTTGTAACCACCCCAGGGTCAGGGTCAGGTAGCTGCTGCAGTCTGCTGGCCACATAGGGAGAGGTAACCTCTGGGAAAGGAGTGATGCCATTGTCAAATTCATCACAGTATCGAGACAGGAAAGGCCTGGAACAAGTATTAACCCTGAGAAGAACGACCATCTTAATAGAGGTGATTCCAATATTTTGCTCAGTGACACTGTCAAATTTGCTGGATACAATGTATTGATTGTGCTTGTAACTCTTACTCCCAGGTATTTGAGTCCTTCTTTAACCCAGCTGAATGTGGAGTTTATTCTAGTTGCCTGCTATTCCTGAATGTATAGGGTCAAATTAAGGATATCTGACTTGTCCATGTTAACCTTTAACCCTGCCACCCCTTTGATTACCCCTAACTTCCTTTAGACCCATGTCAATGAGCTAATCAAGTTCAGTGATGTAAGTAGCATGTGATCTGACAATGCAGCTACGTTATGAATCCACCCCCCCAAAGGTAATCCCTCTAATTTCCTGCACCTCTTTTAATCAAAGCTGAAAGGACTCCAGATATATCACAATAAAAAGGGGTAAAAAAAAGGGGCCGCTTAGTTTAGTGCCTCTGTGTAGTCTGACTTAGCACAAAAGGATGCCATTGACCAGCAGCTGTATAGATGGATTGACATATATCCTGAACTATTTGGATGAAAAAGTCACTGAACCCCATGCTTCAACAGATGGAAAAGAGGTTGGACAATTCCACCTGGTCGAATACCTTCTCAGCACCCAATGAGATAATCTTTCCACTTTTTTAATTAAGTGTAAAACTCTTCTGACATTGTCAAATGTTTGTTTGCCACGTAAAAACCCTGACTGATCTGATTAAATCAGTGATGGGAGAAGAGGGTCCAATATATTGGCCAAACTTTTTCAACATATTTTAGGATCAATGTTAATTAACATAATTGGGCAGTACGAGATGCATTTAGTTTGGCCAATATTCACCTATTAGATCAGGACCTTTATTTTTTTATCTGATCTGCCCTATGCTCCGAAAACAGTTAAATAGATTGGTCGGTATAGAGACCATTAAGAAGATTGATTTCTTTAAAAGAAATGGCAGGAAAAACATCCAGCCTGGGTTATTTATTAGTGAGTAGGTTTTTGATAACTTTCTTGACCTCAACCTTGGTTATTAACTCTTTCAATTTGTCCCTGTCTTCTAAGCTGATCTGTGGGATAAACAAAGCTTCTAGAAAATCCCTTTGGGGTTGGGTTGTCAAAGAATCCAAGGTACCAGGAATTCATTAAAATGGCAGCACTACCACAATAATACAATCCAGTGACAATAACTTAAGATATAGAAATCACCAAATCTTGACAAAATAACCTTCAATATAGTGGAAAACTATTTTCAACATAAATGTCAAGCATATGCAAGCTGGCTAATTCAGGATGAAAACAGGATTCTATGTCATATGTTGAATCCATACTTTTTGTTTTCTGTTATTTTGGCAAGCATTTAATGATCATAATTGTGTAAACTTTTTTATATAATGACAGAACTCTGCATTCACTTCTGTGTGCCCAAGTCCCTGATTTCTGCTCCCTCTTCATTTGGCATTCCCAAACATGACCCCTCTCATCACAGTTTTGATTTCCTTGTGTAGGATTGTTGCCTTAAGCCCAGAATCATTCATCCTCCCTTATCAACTGGCCCCAATCAATAAACTCTGCAATGGCGGGGCTGTCGCCAGGATCTTGGTGGTCTGCCAATTATCTAAAAGGGATAGGAAATAAAATTGCCCTATTACTTTTCTCCAAAGTGTAGTATTGAAATGTGATTGCAGGGAATGCTTCCCTATGTTTAAAAAAGCACACCCCTTACAAAGGGGGTAAACATCTTTACCAGTCGAGACCCATTCAACTGAATGATGCTCTATCAGGATGTAATAGATACAGCAGTCAATATTTTAGTAAAAAACTCTACTTTTACTCTGATTTTAGCAAAAATATATGTAGCTGATTTTGAACAGCTATGCATTTATGCAGAGACTAATCCCTATATACTTTGGATCAAAGTGTGGAGGATATCTATTGACAATACATTTTTGATTTTCAATGGTGATGAGAGAGAATTATCCTCTTTCTCCATTCCACTCACCATGTGGGCACTACTTAGTATATCATCAAACAAGACACGGCCACACATTATAGATAGGTTGGCGTTCACCATGGATCCAGATGGAGTTTACCAATTCTAATTCCCAGAATGTGATATACAACATAACATTTCCATGCAATTTGAGATATATTGGGGTGACGTTGAGACCAATAAAGAAAATAATTATAGCGTATAAGTCTTGCATCAGAATGAAGAGGCTCTCAGCTCCATTGGTAGAACACATTGTACAAAAACAGCACTCAGCAGACCATCTGAAAAGGACTGTTTTGGAAAAGATTAACACACCCACCAGTGGTGGATATCTCTGAGCCATCATCTTAAAAGAGAACAAACATTGATGTTTTGACTGCACACTGACACTCACGTCTTGACTGAAGAAATACAGTGACATGATCTGGCAGTACTACCCGCCGCTTAGTACAAAGCACACTTTATACCGGGGTTACAGTCATGAACTGCAGAGTAACATTATTAGTCTACCTTTGACTGCCTTGGCTAAGAATGCTTGCATAGAGGCAAGGGAGGACTGTCACTGTCTAACAAAGGACAGGCATTTCGACAAGAGGCTTGACCACGGTTCACATTGAACATTTAATTTGCTAGGATTAATAACTCACTGCAATTTAAAACATTGCATATAGATGTAGATTGGAGGAGGAGAAGCATATGGCATTGCCAATGGGAGCCAGGCCTCATTACTAATTCTGGGAGGTGACCTTAATGCGAAATTGGAGGTGGGGATCCCGACAGGGAACACAGACCCTGGTGATGAAAGAATGTGTGCAAGGGGACTGCAGTTCTGTGAGTGGTTTTTGGAGTGGGGCATTCGGTCACTGAATGGCCATGTGGGAGTGGATCGACCTGGGAAGCCAACTTTCGTGGGCACATAGGGATCATCTATGATTGATTACTTCTGTGCCCACGTGAGGGATTGGCATCTAATCAAGGAGTTTGAAGTCCTCAAGAACCTATATAGTGACCATCACGCATTGCGGTTGGTCATGGGAACTGATTTGTCGGTGGTCCCAATTATTTATTTTCCCCAACTGGACCACTGTGACATTAATCCCCTATGTAAACAGAGAATTAAATGGGCCAGATAGGACCCTGCGGACACACAATCGTCTGTTTGCAAACTAAATATGTAGGAACTCACTACCTTATTGTCAAATGGATCCCCCCAGGTTCCATAATATTAGCGTCACAAAACATTTGGACCACCATGTCTGCTATTTTTCAAAGGGAAGGAACTTTAAAACAGGGAAAAAGAACCCATAAACTTGATTCAATGCATACTGTCGAACTGCACAGAAAAACCTAATTCTGGATGCAAAAGACAGTATCCGACATGAAATAATCATTGCCCGGGTGCATTATAAAAGTGTGCTGGCCAACAGGAAAACCCAGTTAGAAGAGCAAGCCTGTGTGGATCTCATTCAGGCTGTACAGTCAAAGGATTCCAAAAAGTTTGGGGAATTTGTGGCCAATGGGCCCCCACAAAAGAGTAACAACTCATGAAGAGAACCATGTAAGTGCGTTGGCCTGGTCTAATCACTTTAGCACCTTGTATAAAGCAGATCCCCCCACTAGTTATAGCGGGCCCAGTGGTTCTCCTCTGCATTTAACCATAAAAGAGGTAGAGATGGCTATTGATAAGCAACTCCCCAACCGAGCTCCCGGACCAGACGCCATTCCTGTGGATATTTTCTGCGATGAGGTGGGCCAATGGGCCCCAACATTGACCAAGTGCTTTAATGCATTTTTGGAGCTCGGCACCTATCTGGTAACACGGAGGTAGGCAATCATTTTCCCAATTTTTAAGAAGGGTGGTCCTGGTAGCCCCCTGTCTTATAGACCAATCTCTCTGTTGGACACCTCCTTTAAAATCTTCGGCTGTGCGGTTTTGGCACGGTTCGAACAATTGATCTCTGTTTCTGGGGTCCTTACAGAGACACAATATGGTTTTCATCCGGGTCCTGGAACTAGGGACAGGCTCTGAACCTGTATTTGGTGGGTGCTACATCTATATATGTGAGGGGTGAGCCACTATACTTAGCATTCATGGACCTGAGCACTGCGTTTGATAAAGTGGACAGGGCTATGCTCTGGGTGGTGCTCAGGTCCATGGGTTGCCCAGAGGATTTGGTCAAGGTCCTCCAGATAATTCATGAACTCACATCAGCCTGTGTCAGATTTGTTGACCAAGGACAGTGTACAGCTTTTTTTTTAGACCTTTTTGGGCGTTCACCAGGTTTTGTGTTGTGGCACTGGTATTGTTTGCCCTCTACATAAACATTGTTTATCAGGCATTGGTCAATTCCAACACTGACTATATCAGGGTAGGAGATGTCCCCCTTACAGTACTAGGCTATGCCGATGACATTGTTTTAATTGCTCGTACCCCCAGAGCCTTACAATGCCTGGTGGATGTTTACACTCAATTTATGGCCACCCATGGGTTGTCGGTGAACTCCAAAAAATCGCCCGTCATGGCTTGTAGGAGCACGGGTGTCAGACACCTCAAGATGCACAGGATATGGAGCGGAGGTGAACCCATTCCTAGGGTTACTAGTTTTGAATACCTGGGAATCTGTTTTACCGAGAATTGGCAAGGGTTTGGTCACGTTGATAAACAATGCATGAGGATGAGACAGGCTCTTGGGGGCTTGTCCTGCTTTCAACATAACTGTGTGGTGCATCCAATAAAACTAATCCTTGAAGTGTATAGAGAACAAACAAAAACTGCTACTAACTATCAGGCTGCACTGTGGGGTATGGAAAACATTTCAAATATTGCAAATGTGGAGAACTCTTTTCTCAGAAAACTACTTGGGCTACTGCAGCTTGTTCCAAATTATGGTATACATTTGGAATTGGGGTGCCCACACATTGCTGATGAGTGATTACTGGCCCCAGTTTCACACTGGTTGGCATTATGGTCAAACCAGAAAGCCACTCTCTCAAATAAGATCATTGGAGCCCTGTTGATAAGCCCAGCTGTAAAGAAAATGCTGTGGCTCATATATATCCAGAAATGAATCAGACAGTTAAATTGTGTCAACCCCATGTGCCCTTCAACCTTCTTGACCCCGTGCGCTGTAAGGGCATATAAGCAAATGTTTAAACCCATCCTTGTGGTGAATAAGGAATCCTCTGCCTTGGGCATCTCTGCAAATAGAAGGCACATTGTTTTGACAACCGTAGATGCCATTCAGCAGTACCTGCTCCACAGTGACAAACCAACAGACCATTGGGCCCTGACTCAAGCCTGATTTGACTGCCTATGGTTAGGCACTCGAACAAAAAGCTGGGCTCACAATGTACAATCTACAGCCTGCCCCTGCTGTCAGTGGCCGGTGGAGGACCTTCTACACTTTGTGTTGTTCGGTCCACATAATACAGATCTAAGACGGAAAACACTCTTGCCATTGCTCAGGTCTGCTGGCATGTCTCAGGCTAGGCCTGCTCTATGTTATCTGCTCTCAGCTGCCACGATGGCAGTGGCTTGGGGTTCGGTGGACTATCTGAGGAGGGCCTGGCATCGGAGAACTACATTTATTTCTCAAAATTTGACCGAACATTGAAAACCTAATGAATATTCTGGACGTCTTTTCGTGGATACTAATTGAAATACAGACATGCATTTCTTAAATGTTTTCTATATGCAATGTTCGTAAGTTTATATCATGGATTTTTAAAATGTAGAATTGAACTTTGTATTGTCTTATGTATTTTTATCTTGTATTTGCGGTTTATGGATAATTTGTTTCTGAATAAACGTATTATTGAATATAATGATTCTGGCGCACTAAACTCTTACTGGCCTAGATAAGATTATCCCAACTATGATCCACCTCAAGATGACAGATCCTTCAGACAGGAGCCCCTCTGCTTCTTTGAGAGGCTTATCCAAACAACATAAGTACATGCGTTACTGTGTCACATGTCTAGTAGAAGCTCAGAGAATCCAAACAACTAAAGAGTGCCGGACCTAGCGGACTCCTCAGCCAGACCCGTAGTTATGCGCATGCATTGAGAAACTGGTTTTAGCAACAGTATTGGGTTTCTCAGCATAAACAACAATGCTTTGACTGTTTTACATGAAGCAGTGGAGTATGTATTCCCACCAACCAGGAAGCAATCCCTATAGCAATGCTACTTTGTAGAGCTTCCTTTTAATAGAGAGGGAACCTTTTGGAGCACTGAAGGAGCCCCTCTGAATACATTCAGATATTCAAGATTTCTCTTGAACAAGAATCCTGCAATGATGCAGGTATGCTCCTTTAATATTGGAGCGACAGATATGTGCTGTTTTTCTTAAAGAACTCTTTACAAAAATATAATTTCTTGTTGTTTGTATTATTGGTTTGAACATCTTAACCGTTTTGAAAATCTGAGGTAGCTCACTGAACAGACCCAATAATTAAATGAAACACAGAACGTCCTGACTAATTTGACACAATAAGTAATAGTTGCTGAACCCGGTCGACCATGTACACAAAGGATATTCGTTACTATTTTAGAGATACCTCGGAAAAAGTCTATATGAATATTGACATGCGAAAACAGACCATTTACTGCTATGAACTTGAAACCTAGCTACATACTCTTGGAAGGATTGTATAAATAGACAGAATCCCTACTTGAATGTAGTTCGTTTGATTTTGAGACTTTTTTTATAAGATATTGACTGCTCTATCTATTACATCCAGATAGAGCATCACTCCGTCACATGAGCCTCGGCTGGAGTATATGTTAATTCCCTCGGTTAGAAGGAGTGTGCTTTCTGTCTCTGCAATAAAATGTCAATGCCCCACTTTGGACAAATTTAATAGGGCAATTTTCTTTCTTATCCCTTTTAGATAGGCACACACCACCAAGATCCTTGGGTCAGCCCCACCATCATAGAAGGGTAGCAAAGTTCTTCTTTAGGGACATCGAATAGACTATTTACTAGAAGTCAAATAATGTGGTTCTTCTGGGATTAATAATTCTCTTTGGTTAATGTGTATCTACGTACTAAGAGCAATACTAATATTATACAATATGATGAGTCATTTATAATGCGCTTGTACACAAGTGTTTCTAGGTGCGACCAAAGAAGGTAGGAAACAAACAATTGAACTAGGCCTGTGACATTCAGATTGTGCAAGTGTAGGGGGGAGTGTAGAAGTGCCAGGGTTGGGAGAATGGAAGTGCGGTCACGGGAGCCATGCGCTGAGTAAGTAGCAGGTGGGGGAGTCAGCTATGGGAAGTGCAAGAAGGGGGGTGGGACTGTAGGGTTGCAGATACAGCCCCTAGTGCTCAGAGGCCTCGAAAGGCAGTGCAGGTGCTTGCAGGTCGTGGAGGAAGTCTGGTGCCCGATGGGTTCAGAGGGTAGCCAGATGACCAGCTAGCGTGGCAGACAGATGGCCAGCAAGAGAATGAAAGAGGAAAAGCAGAGGCAAAAAGGAAGGTCTTGAGTTGCTTCCAGAACATGAGGTTGTCTGCTCGAGTTTGAGAGGGGCAGCGTGGCAATTCCAGAGGGAGGCCTCTGCTGAGGAGAGAGATCTGCCTCCAACTCTCTGCCTGTAGAAGCGTCTAACCATCAGAGAGTTAGCGGTAGCTGAGCGAAGGGCTAGGGAAGGAAGATATTTAGGAAGAGAGAGTTGGATGTAATGCAGGACCTGGCCCCAGACAGCCTTGTGTACAATGCAGAGGGTCCTGAACTTGGATCCTTGCAGCTACCAGCACCAGTAGAGAAATGTCATGGCTGGAGAGATACGATACCTGGGCTTGAGGACAAGAACAAGTCTTGCAGTCCTGTTCTGGATTAGGCAGCTTGAGATAGAGGCTGTTGCAGTAGTCCAGCCTAGAGAGAACCAGGGCTCTGGAGAATTGAGCTTCTGGGGGAATGTGAGCAAAGCAAGAATACCGCTGAGGAGGTGCAGCTGGTAGTGGGACTTCTTTGAGAGGTCTGTCATGTGAGGGAAGAAAGACCCCAAGTTCTTTTGCCTAAAAGGAAGGCGCAGGGAGAGGGGCTGAGGAGGGGGTCCAGAGTGAATGAAGGAAAGCGAGAGCAGGGTCCCAATGAGGAGGATCTCTGTCTTGCTGGCATTGGGGCAGAGAATGTTGCAGGCGCACAATTCCTGAATCGCGCATCGACAGTCAGGAATGAGTGACGAGAGGAGAGGAGGCAGTGAGGAGCCTGAAGGAGAGTGGCATCCGCATAACACTGAAAGTTTGGAGTAGAAGGTAGAGATGAGATGGGCCAAAGGGGCCACATAGAGGTTGAAAAGACAAGGGGAGAGGTTGGAGGCCTGGGGAACACCACATGTGGAAAGAGAAGTGGTGGACAGAAAGGACCTGCTCTGTGTTTTTTTCCCACTCAAAACACACCGGGAATTTCTCTGTGGCCCTTTTTTTCCACCCTGCCCCCTTTTCATTTTTTTGTCTCCTTAATAGGACCCTGCTAGCCAGCCTCTCCACTATAAATCCCATTCCCGCTTGTCACCTTGCAGCCTAGCCTGCTAGCACAATCCTCTGTGATCCACTGAACCCCGAAAATTCTTACGCCTTGCGTGTGATTTAATGAGGCTAAAGCCAGTGCAGTCAGAATCAATCGTGACAGGCTAACTGCATTGACTTTTCAGGGTATCACTACATATTATCCCCACCAAAAATATTGCTGTATATATGGTCGCTGTAACGGCCATAGGCAATATTTTTGGGGGAGGTAATTTTTGGTGTTTTTGGGAGCGGGGGTTGCGGGGATGTCTCCCGCTCCTTTAAAATAATGCATGGGTTGCGGGGGTGTCCCTCGCAGGTTCCATGCCTTCATATCGCCGGAAATATATGGCAATATTTTTGTATGGCAATATTTTTGCGGGGATATTAACACATGGAACCCTTTTCAGGATGTCGATCGAACCAGGATCATGCTGAATGGTCTCTGTGCATGATGATTGCCAGGGATATTGCCAGGGATTTCCAGGGATATTGCCAGGGATATTACACACAACCATTGATAAAAAGCCCCTTTGCTCCAAGCTTAAAGCAGAAGCTTAAGTTCCAGAGCTGCGTCGTTTTCTGAAAGGTAAATAGTCCCTGAGTGGTTCCAACCTGAATATGTTCTTTTCAAGTAACCACAGCACCTCGGTGTGTCACTTCTTATGGAGATTTTGTTGACATGGACATGAAGTTCCACAAAACTACCTATCCAGTAAAACTCTCTAACTTTTATGAAAGATGGAAATCAACCCGCATTACCCACTCTTTAAATCACTGCAGAGAAGAGTGGTGGCTAAATCTGGTCATCTCATATTCAACTTCTTAAAGCCCCTCCAAAACAAAATACGGGATGTAATGTTTTATGAAGCGTAAATTGCATTAATAAGGAACACTAACTTGTGTAATTGCATGGACCGTGTTCCCCTTCAAGCGCTTTTAATTTTTTGCAATATGAAGGTCAAAACGTGTGCTAAAACTGGTCGTGCAAAATGTAACTGCCTCCTGCGATAAAAATAGATTTAATTGGAATCCACCATGGGGCAGGTGGGATTGTTAATTGCATTCCCTGCAACAGAGTGTTAAAACAGAGGCAACATTAGAAGTAAGCCTTTTATGTCTGGTTTTACAACTGTGTTTACTGTGCTCTCCACTGTTGAATATAGCAGCACATTTCAGCAAACATCTTGCTAGACGTGGGAGACACGGGTTGAATTTAATTTAAACTGGTCGTAACACTGAATATTTGAATCTGCTCAAATGATTCAAACAATTTGGAGGTGAAGCTTGAAATAAATCCAAAGATTCATGGTTCGAGCGGCTTCATTACAGAACAGCCCATGTTAGGGTAACCTGACTGAACGTTTAATGAAAGCTATTTGAAAGCTCCTGAGGTATTACTGAATTGTGGGATTAGACATACAATGGAGGACAGGAATAATATCAACCAGTCACTTTCAAAGCTCGAGGCAATTTGGCACACTTAGATTCAAGTTATGGCTACTGGCTAGAAGTGCACTGAATTGGTTTGAGACAATAATACCGTGATGTACTTCTACCCTTATTTCTTTCAAGCTGCGATGGAGGTAAATCGTGCATTTCATTGCTCGGTTGCAATCAGCTCACAACACAATTCTGAGCGACAGAAGCCCATCCAATCGGAGCTCATTCAAAAAATTGTGTTAAGGTGAAGCCACCATTCAAGTTGATCTCCAGACGGTTCGCCTAGACATACTGTTTAACATAAGAAACTGCTTATAAATTGTAAAACCGTTGTTACCAGACAGTTCTAGATCAGGGTGTTCAAACGTATTTACAGAAAGATGTCGCAAATTCAACTTATTTGTCAGTAATGTGCCTTTCACCGGTAGCAAGCAGCATCACACAGGGTACATCATAACCACTTAGATTCCCAGACATACATTTCACCTGCTTCCAATATGGGCTAAACAAACCAAGCTCACACATATATTGAAACGTATAGTCATCAGGATGTCCTTTCAACCTGTCAGGTGCCTAATAAACGCACCCTGCGAGAAATTAATTCCCATGACGTCAGGATCTAACCAGTCTGCATGACCTTCTGTTGCATACGTAGAGAAAAATAAAGGTTGTTTTTCCTTTGTCTCGTATTGCTTAAAGTTTGTTCGCAGGGAAATGTCATTCTGCCCTAACTGTTTATGACAGCTGAATAAAGAACAACCACACACAGATGTTGAAAGACTCACAAAAGAAGTCTGGATGCCCTTAAAGTTATTGGAACAAAATACAGCATGACAGGTCTCCACTTAAACCTGAACTTTTAAATCTGAAATTACATATATTTCATGCCACCAATAAAGTCGTTTGTTTTGGCAAAAACTTCCAATGTACCTCTAGTCTAGTGTGTGTGCAATTTAAAGTATCCATACATTCTAACAATCTTAAACGTACGTAATTCGGAAAAATTTGCCAGGGAAAGTAAAAGTCATTCATTGCTGCACATGTTGTTACGTATACGTTTGAAATACGCAGAGAGAATACAAACATGTATGTTTATGTATTTGCATTCTAGGAATTTTGCTACAGCCAAAAATGAGGGCCTGATTTGCATACATGTTTTCACAGCATATCTATTACAAATGAAACTAAAAGCTACTATTTCCTTTTAAATTAACAACACCCTGCACGTACAAATGCAATCACGCAGTATGCTAGTGTGCGCAAGATGGAGGCCGAACACTCCAATGATGTGTAGGACTGTTATGGGCACAGTACTCAAGGGTGATTGCTGACTCTTGTTTCTGGCCCCATATAATTGCAGTTTGGGTCTTATTCACATCAGATACAGTAATGCAATGACCAAAATAACACAGGTACCTGAATGTGATGAAAGTTTCCTTGGTTTTGGAAGTGGTGGGGCTCCTACAGAGAATGTAAGCACTGCTTCTTGTGGCATTTGTGTGCAGCCGCAGTCTGCTGGGGAGAAGCTTGTGGCCGCGCAGCCGCTCATATGAGTGATGCCGTCTCATTCCGCAATATCTTTACACACGCTACAGCATAATCAAGTGTCTCAAATGAAACAATGGTGCAGACTCAAAAGCAAACCAAAAGAAATTACAAATTATAGATCCATATGCTCTGATTGTTTTTTTACATATTGTGAAACGCCAGCACAGTAGCCGTTCACTGTCTTCAAATGTTTCCCCTTCTTGGCTTTTTCTTAACACATGTTGTATGCCCAGATGCTTTGAAAACTCACAGATTTCCTTCCTTTGTTTTTATTGTTATTTTTTTTAATGCAAAATGCAGATTTAATTCGATTTCTCATAGCCTTATAATGTGAGAAAAAGGTAGCAAGTTGTGTGTCTTGAATAATATTCCAAAATGTTTTACGATTTCACATATGTTTTAAGATTTCCCAATATGTTCAAAGCGTGCGTGTTGTCCAGGATTTAATTCCAAAAATAATGTCACACTCTCCGGATACGGTACTCGTCTTGAAATTGACTGTAATGTAATATTTTATTGTATTTTGTCAAATCACCAAACAGCAGAGCAGACACTGTGGGCCATTTGCTAGTCTCTGTCTATATTAGAAAGAATTATTCTGTACATCCTGTGCATGCAGGTACGTTGTGGTGAAATCACCATGCTGCTCATTGTGAGCTAAATAATTTAAGTGGTTTTGCAATCACTGATTATGCCACATGCCCTTTTTTTTAAAGAAAAACATGGTCCCCACAATATGTTTACTCTGGATTTTAGTGCATGCAGATTCATCAATTCTTTCACGCCTCAAAAGTTCTTCACCAGGATCAAAGTTCGTAAACATCCTAAAATGTATAAAACACAAAATGAACACTGTTGGCAGCTAAACACTCACAAACATAACGTGATGTGTATTTATGTAGTGAATAGCAGGAGGCAGGTTTATATTTCAACACAATCATGGCCTTGGATTTCATATCTTAGGATTTGTTGTTAGTCTGTACCTGTGGTGTGCATTTAAAGGCCCCAAACAGAAGTCCCTTTCACATGAATGGCAGGCATTGTAAACACTGAAACAAAAAGGCCTAGCCTTTGTTTTTGTTTTTCAAGCTAAATTAAGCAGCCATGTGGAAAGGGGCATCCCTGTCATTACCAAAGGACAAGCAGCATTTTAATGTTCAAAAGGAGGAGGAATCAAATATCCCTGTCACATGGAAAACAGGAGTTTTAAACATTGAAAACAAAAACGGCCTGCTCATGTGTGTGCAAATAAGAACAGTTTTTAAAAAAACAAGTAAACATGAAAAAGATATCACACTGCTCACAGAAAAATGTCAGGAAAACAAAACATGATGTTTTGGTTGACAAAGAGAAAAGTAAATTATGTTTTGCCCACAATACTCCAGTGATATGAAGAAAATGTTAGCCCAAGGCAGGCCCGTTTGCTGGCTGTGAGCAAAACATCAAAAAGACATCTCCCACTTCCAGCCAGGATGTCACATCTCCCATCTAGTGACCAACAGCAATAAAATGTCCTGCTAAAAGGTGGCGAAATTCAGTGTTCTCCAGACCTGCTGGCTCTGAAAGCATTGACTCCATGAAAAGTTATCGCTTGGCTGTAGCATGACTAAAATGTGTGAAAATGGGGGCATCCACTTAAAAGATCAAGCTTCCAACAAAGAGGAGACTGATAATGGCATGGGCTGACCCAGTGAAAACAAATGGCCGGAAGGCAGAAAAGGAACATTTGTCCCAAATGAAGACTCACAATTCATTTAAATGGACTATTATCGTTTAGGCATTTTTCACAGCCATCATAAGGCAGATGGATTTCATCAATGTACCACTTTTTATGTAATTTCAAGGCGATTTTGAGGATATAAAATTCATCTTCATGTGACTCTCGGATATTAAATGGCCAGTTAAACTAGGATTTTCGCTGATCTGAACATGTTCCAAATGTGAGAGTTGGTGAGCGGGTGGAAAATAAAATTAGGGATATGATGAATAACTGAGATATTCATAACTGTTAATTATTTTATGGAAATGGCAGAAAGGTGCCACATGGCCGTGCTACATGATACAGATTTGGTGGTTGGCTTATCTAATTCTCCACAATTAACGTAATCAGAAATTCTCTTTAGTATGGCAGTTGGAAGTACAGTTATGAAGTTGTGATACATAACTCGTTTTTACAAAAAAATGTTGAAAGGAGAACAAAGGGGCGATTACAAATGGGAATTGCCATATGATGCTCCAGACCCCTAAACCAAACCTGAGTTGGAGGCTGGATTTGGAGGAGAGAGAAGGGTAACTGCCCAATCCTAGTAGCAGGGATTATTGCAGGGTACTAACCCAAGATTGTAAAATTTGTGGTACCATCCCTGGTATATAAGGGGGACTTCATTAGGACAGAAAGACAGACATAAAAGGAGAAAGACATGAGGACAGAGACAAGAGATAGACCATCAGGAAGGCTGCTGAAACTTACCATCTGACAGCTGTAAGGAGACACCAGAGAAGATTACTGAGAGTGCATCACGGTGGAGTTGTCTATTTCTAGGAAGGCCTCAAAGCTGACTGGGTCCCATGGTGGAGAGCAGGAGGCCATCTTTGAGAGTGGAGTGACCAGACCCCTTCCCTTGGTCTCCCAACACAACTGCCGTCTCACAATCACCTAGACCTGCTGCAATGAAGTATCACAAAACCTTCCCACTTAAGGCATCCTGCTCTTCCACCCAACTTCCCCTCCTTTGTACCATAGCCCATCTCTGACAAACCCCCAAAACAATCCAAACCACCACAAACCTAGCAATAATTACTAGCTATAACCAGACTGCCATCAAGCCTGCCGCCTATACTACAGAAACACCAGCCCATAAAGAAACTCTACCTCCCCTCCTCCCTCAGTCTAAATCTCCATGCACACTGCAAATGGCTAAGGTACTACCTAACCCACGCACTATCCCACCCTCACTCTTCCTCCCACAGACACACCCCTTCCAACTTCCCACCAAATCCCACCATATGACCATTTTACACCCCAACAACAGGGAACGTGATATATCCACCAAAACATGCAACACCTCAGCTTCATACCACACTACTCACACAACCTCTGCCTAACCCACCTTGCCATTCAATTAATACAATGGTACCTGTTAGGACAGTTTTTCTGAAGTCCAGTTAAGGGCCTAGCAAAACCATTCTACTGAGGCAGTACAAGACTCCACTCTTAGAATAAGGCTGTACCACCTGAGTTCGGGGTAGCGTAGACAGAGCAGCCAGGCTTATCTTAGGAGGGAGAGAGGGCAGTAGGTACAGTACAAGTGAAAATTGTAATACAAATGATCCAAAGAAACACTGAAACACTATGTATTATAAAAATAAAGGATTTATTTAAATACAAGTAGGCCCAGATAAATCTAGGGGTTAAGTAAATACTGAAACATTATATGAAATCACAATATAAAACACAACACTATACTTGAAAGTACACAGACCCAAGTATAGACCTTATTTGGAACACCTAACAGTAGTTCTAGGGAAGTCAAAAACCTTGTTATACACATTTAGTATAGGACAAGCCTATTCCTTGGGAGTAAAAGACCAATGGTTATTTTTAGATTACTTTTGGTAATACGAGGACAGTAGGCCCTTCCAGTTGTACAGTGACTCTTGTAACAAATCACATAAACAGTCAACTGAACAATATACTTTTGGTGAATAGTGAAACACTTATTCTAGGTGCAGTAAAAACCTATAACTACTTTTGTCATAACACACAGTTATACCAGGTGAGCAAAACCTAATGGGTGTAATATACAATTACAGATGCTTTGGAAATCAGGGAACCCCAGATTGAGATAAGCAATAACTCTGGTCACTTGTTTTGGATGGCACACAGCTATCACAAGGTAAGTAGAACCCACTTACTTTAACTTCACAATGAAGGGGAAAGTAAAACCCAATGTCACACTTTACAGAATAGATATTCTAGGTAGGCAACAACCTATTGTAGACTTATTAAAGACAGGCTAGCAGCAAGTCAGGGGAAGCAAGACCCAGTTGGGGGACACTCATACAGTTATCCTAGCAGGACTAACCTGGTGATACCAACACATTACTTTTGTAAAGAGGCACAACCTAGTCACAGGAGAGTAAAATACCTTCACATCTACTTTCTTTTAGACTGGCAAAACAGTGGCTAAGGAAGGAAAGATGTTAACCATACTTTTAAGAATAGTGCATCACACATCCAAGATCAGTAAGAACTTTTGTAACTGTTCACTCTTAGAATTAAAGTTACCAACCAACTCTTTACAAGTAAGTAAAAACACTTGATTTCTTTTCTAGGCAGAAGTCCCAATCCCTTCAAAGTCTTTCCCTTTGAGCATGAGTGTTCTCAGTGGCAGAAGGGGGGTCACTAGGACTAGTGACCAACAGGCAGTGTTAGAATAAGTTCTTTAGTAGCAAAAGTCAGGGTTTCCTTAGGAAAACTGGCAACCAAGTGAGGACTTTACTTCTAGGGTTAGAAGAGGGTCCAGGGGCTTCGCAGAAGACACCCCAGCAGGATTCTAGCAGTGGGACTGGGTGTACTGGACGAGGGACCTCCCAATCACAGAAAACACCCCAGGACTACACAGAAATCCCAACAGGCTTAAGGTAAGTATATACCCAAGCCAACACAGTACCTCAGCAATGAAGAAGAGATTGCAGCAGGAGAACTTCAGGGACTGCAGCCAAATACCCGGTCACTGGATTCCTTGTCCTGGAGACTGAACACAAGACCTCAGAAGGGACTTTGCAGCAGGGATCGATGAAGAAGGCTCTAGGCAAGATTTCTCTCGCGGCTGAATGCGGTTCTGCGGGTTTGGCGCCTTTTCAAGGAGCACAGAAGAAGACAGAAAATCGCGTTTGAATTCTCGTCGTTTAAAAGGTCCAGCACTCTTGTGAGGGGACTTTTTTGACTCGATTCGTGTCTCTGGAGATAGACCAAGGTGCCCACGAAGTTTCAGCGAGATTCGGAATTCGGAAGACCATGCACCGCACAGTGGCAGGAGGTCCCAGGGTATTGGGGTATTGCAAGAACGCAAAGTCGCAGGAACCCGTGGGATGGCTCAAAATGCAGGTCTTCTTGAGTCTAGTGGGTCTCACCAGGCTCTGGGTTCGGGTCGTCGTTTTCGGAGACCCCAGGTCGATCGGAAGGAAGGGCTGCAGCAGGCTCCGGTTACAAAGCAGGCTCTCCAGCCGCTGGAAATCATTCCCGCCGCTTTTCCTTCGTCATCCTCTTCGGTTTTCGGTTCCAGTGGTCGACATGACTTCAGCCTCCAGGTTTCCAGTATTTATCAGGAACTGCAACACAACCTCTGCATTCTCTCCCTGCATTTTACAAGAAAGGGGCGTTTGGCTGTCCAATCAGGACAGCCAACCCCCCACTGGGATTTGGCCCAGTTGAAGGAAGACCTAAGACAAAGGAGGGGGAAGTTTGGGACCCCTCCCCCACTTCCTGTGCTTACAGACTGACTGGAGCCTGGGCGGGGTGTCCAGGGGACTCCCGCCGAAGACAAAACTCAAACAAAGGATTTTCCCGCCCTGGATGTCAGGGGAAGGAACAAGAAACGACAAGAAACACTAAAATGGCAGAAAAAGAAGACAGGGGCCATTTTGGTAAAAATGAGCACCCTTAGGGGCCTTTACTGCAGCTGTGATTACAGCACGCGGTAAAGGTGCACCAAATTAGTAAAAGGTATCACTGCCACCAGCCATTAAAGGTAAGCTTGTCACTGTAACAGAATTGTTACAGTTTAAATGTGAAAGGGGATACATTGTATCTCCCCAGCACTCCACATAAGGTGGGGTGTGCTGGTTTCACAGAATAAGATGTAAAAGGGATCCAAAGATCCTTTCTACCCTTGGGAACTGTAGTTCACTCAAGGTTAGCACAAGAAAGTTAAATGGGGAGCCCCTAGGGCAACCCAGCAACAACAGGCACTTATTGCCAATAAATTGTTAAACATGATAACTTTAAAAAGACACTATGGAGAGTCTTAAAAATGACACCCATAACAAGAGTTAAAGACAGGTGAGTGTGGAAAAAGGTTCCCACTCACTGAGGTATTAATGGAAAATATCTCACTAGAAAAGCAAAAAGTTCTGGAGTTGAACCAGGCAAGGAAGATTTACCAGCCCTGTGGAAATCTTACCTAACAGTACCGAACCTGAGATAAAACCTTACAGAACTTAAACATGAACCATCCACCCTGAACCACCTTACATCAAACCCTGACAAAGCTAAAACTACCACCCAGACCACCTCTCTGCGAAACGAAAGACAACGACAGGAGTAAAGCACCGCCATCCTCCAGAAACCAACGTCAGCCTAGAGGGACCAGCCTTTGCAATAGCCAAGACATGCCTAAAGAAACAATGATCAGCCTGACAGGCCCTAGACAAATTACCCAAACTACTTCACTCTACTGCCAAACCGATAGCAGGAAAAAGAAAACTCCAAAAACCAAACCTCAATAAATCCACCACACAGATCAACAGAGACAATGAAAGAGATACCCTAACTCAGATGAAGGGAGCACTCATCAATGCTAGATCCCTCCCTGTAGACGCCCTTGACATTGCAGATATCTTCACCTCCAAGCACTTAGAACTTATCGCCATCACCAAATCTTGGCTGTACCATGCTGCTGGCCCTGTCCTCTCACTAGCCTGATGGATACTCCATCCTCAGGAAAGATAGAACGACCTCCAAAGGCGGCAGAGTTGCAATCATCTCGAAAACTAACCTTGGGCTTAGAGAAATTACTAGACAAGCCTTCCCGGCAGGAGAATTGATGTCCGGTAAACTAGCACTATCAGCCACATCCTCTCTCTCTCTCTAACCTCATCTACAGACCTCCAGGACCCACCCCCTCATTTGAGGAAGACATTGCTTCTCTCCTGGCAACTGACATAAAGCCATTGTCAAAAGTTGTCATTCTAGGGGTTTTCAACACAGGGTCTTAATGACATCACCGACCTCCAAGCCCTCACAGCAGCGAACACCATTGAAGAATAAGGTTTCACCTGGAGTATTATTAACCCTACCCATGCTAAAGACCTCACTTTGGATTGGCTTGCTAACTTCAGCTGCATTACCAATATATCCAATAACAACACGTGTCCATGGTCAGACCATAATCTCATACAGTTCGCCATCAACACCCCTTCACAGCACAGCACTCTAACCCCTCTTGCTCTAGCTGCACCCACACATAATCACCGCAACATCACACCAGACAACATGCTTTCCCTACTACTGCCTCTCACCTCCCACTTGAACCACTCAGCTAACTTGACAACCTGTGTGGCACTCTACAACCAAACACTAGAGGCAGCTATCAACGAAGTGGCGCCCCAGGCCATCGGAAAAAAGCCAAACTCACTGCCCACACCAATTCCTGGTACACCACTAGTCTCAAAGACTTACAAAACAAAAAAAAAAAGAAATGCAGAATGCATTTGGAAAAAAGTCATACCCATGACAAGAAACAGAAATTTAATACACTTGCTACAGAATACAAGGAGGCCTCCATCCAAGCCAAGAGTAATGTATATAACAAAAGAATAGAGAACTCCAACTAAGGCTCTAGAAACCGTTTACCATTCTAAGGGAACTGGAATCACCCTCCCAGTCTCCAGATACCTGCACCAAATACCAGCCACTGTGAGAGAACATACAAAAGGCCCTCACTGACAAGATGACCTTACACCAAAACAAAATCAAGACAACAAAATGTAAGCTTGCGCCGATTACCCAGCCTACTGCCCTGGACTCCACGCCTCCCACCTCACACCCCAGGTTTGAATTCTCACCCATCACCATAACAGAAACCATCAAAATCATAAAGGGATTAAAGCCCTCGAGATGCCAAGCAGACATCTACCTGGCTACACGTATTAAAGACTGCACTGACAAACTATCCCCGTTCATCCCGACTCTGATCAACAACTCCTTTGCCTCTAACAAAGTACTGGAAAACTTGAAAGAAGCATGGGTACTCCCACTGCTGAAGAAACCTACCCTAGACCACAATGTGCCCACCAATTACCGGCCCATCACAACAGTACCCTTTCTACTAAATTGACAGAGTAGCATACCTACAAATACAAACTACCTACTTGACAAATTGGGTGTCACACATACTAACAATGCAGATGACACCCAAATACTGCTGCCAATCACGGGAAATCATGACACAGATACTAAATCTCTGAACTCTATTTACATAACCATCCAAGCCTGGATGGCGCAACATGAACTCTGTCTGAACGATGATAAAACGGAGCTCCTAATTGGGTGCAGTCTCCTAGGCTAAAGAACCTACCACCAGCATACAAATCCTTTGATATTGAGGACAACATCATTATGGTAGCCAAAGAAGTAAAACCCCTAGTTGTATACCTAGATTTGTCACTTACCCATAACTAGACAGGTTAACACATTAACACTAGACACATTAGCATCCGCCTATACCACCAAACGTATTAATTCTTGCAGACCGTTCTTAAGTACAGACAATTGTATTACACTGGCCAGAGCACTTATCCTCTCCAGGATTGATTACTGCAACTCCGTGTTTGCCGGATCTACCTCTAAAACATCAATAACCTACAGATAGTACAAAACAACGCAATCAGAGCGGCCCTCAATATCCCCAAAAAAGACCACTTATCTGCAATCAGAAGAAGCATCCACTGGCTACCAGTGCGAGATCGGATTAAATTCAAAATATTATCCTTAACACATAAATGTCTATCCAACACTGCTCTGCTATACCTGACAAAATAAATCTCTAAAGTCTAATCCACTAATCCCAGAAATTCAAACTATAAAAAGCAGGAGACTGCAGCTTCTCGGTTATCGCAGCCAAATACTGGAATGCCATGCCCCATCAGCTAAGAGTAGACCCTTTTCTGTGGTCCTTCCAAAGAAGTCTCAAAACCTGACTCTTTAGCAGAGAATCTTAATAAATCACCACTCGAGTGACATTGATAGCGTAACTACTATCTAACATAATGCACCTCCCCATCAGTATGACCACTGTTTAAATGCTGCTTGTAAAGAATGTACTGTTGACCTTCTTATCCTATGTATGCACACACTGTAACTATGACTATGAATGTAATGTAACCGATTTCTTAAGCTCAAGTGCCTAGATGCCTGAGGCAATGTAACCAAATTCTTAAGTACAAGCACCTACATACTTGAGGGCTAGGTGTGCTATATAAATGTATAAATAAATAAATAAATAAATAAATACACTGCAACCCTATGCTTCATTATACAATAAATGAAATACTAACTGGTTTCTTGCACCACTTACATCCACAATAATACATTACCATTAACATAAATGTTTATCTTGTCCTGAGTAATACTTGACATCTGTACATCAATCTAAGCATTGTGTATTTTTCATCTCGTTTCGGTTATCCTACTGGATATTTAAAAACAGTGTTGACTGTATAACTTAGGCCAAGTTTCATTAATGTGGAGGTGTTGCACATTGCCTAGGTTGAATGTGGGCTAGCTTTTGAAAAAATATGGCACATCTTCGGCACAGTTAATATTCTTGTATGCCTACCTTTGTGAATTAGCAATAGCATTGTGCTAACGCAAATGGCAGTCTAAGAAGTTGCTGTCTTGCGAAATGCAATACATACTGCCATAACCTGTGATAATGTCATTATGCCTTTGCTGATGTGCTTAATAAATAGTGAATATATAGCAGAGGCTGCATACACTGTCGTCTTCAAGCAGATGCTAAATATTTCTTAGCTGTATTTTCAATTACCCTGTCATAAGATTCACTATCTAATATCTTAGTTCATTTATACATATTGCGACTAATTAAGCACTTTCTGAAAAAACAGCCCTATTTTCCTAAAAAATATTTTAGTACCATGCAATCAATTAAATGTGTGTTCAATCTGAAACTTCTACAGGTACTTTTTTAATGCTCCTTATCAATGTTAAATCGCCATGAACAATGTGTAGATGGAGACTATCAGAAGGACATCTTTACTAATTTATCTTCTTTCTTTATTTTGTTGTATTTTAGTTGGTACAATACTTAGTATTGGTCAATTCAACATTTAAAAAAATGGTTAGGCTTAATTGTGGTAGTGAAATACTATTTCCGTCTAGATAGAGAAGTCCGGTATTGGTAAGATATTTATGTTCTATTGTCAATCGCTAATAATTGTTGAGGACAAAAACCCTTTTCTAGGAAGAAGTATTATATTTAGATGTTTATGTTTATTTTTGCATTTTTTCTTTAGTCAAAATCTTCCTGGTCCTGATGAGGGCGTTTCAGTAACTGTATAGATATTGAAAGGTGTATTTTGACCGATGTGCTGTCTGGATTGATTTTGTCCCTTGGATAGTTTTGATTGATAGTCACTTAATTTTGATTGCCACTTATTTCTGATATTTATTTTTCAATTTCTTTGAGCTGAAAGTCTTAATCATATCCTTGTCCAATGTATTCTCTATTGTTGAGTAACTCATAGGAAAGTTCACTTAAACTAATTACAAAACTCACACATACAGATTTTTTATGATTACACTTTTCGATTATTCTTTCTCTTAAGTATGAAACTTCTGTTTTTTGTTTAATTCTGCCATGTAAATGTTTGTTATATGTATGTAGTTTGAGAAACCTGAGGGTATTCTCACTCCCAGACCATTTGGATCTTCTGCGCAGGTGGCCAGGGAAAGGCCATCGCTCTTGGATCCTGAACCTGGGAGAGGCAAAGCAAGGGAGGATCACCTTGATGGAGGGTCCTTGAGGACTGGAAGTGGGGAGCACTTGGGTGAGATCTTGTATCCTCCTTTCCCTAATAATGAACAACCCAACCCTTCCCCCATCTTCATGGGCTGCTATAAGTCAGTTCCCCTCTTCTCTTCGCATTTGACACATGACAGTACTGGGACAAAGAAGAGGCATCTCTTAGCAATGAAGACCACACCTTTTTACCACACTGGAACTGAGACAAAGAAGATGCCTGCCAGCAGCTTTAAAGGACAGGTATGTCCTGTTGATTGTGCACAGGCAGGGCTGATTGGACATTCACATCTACAGCCTGTTGAGGGGCTGCATGTGTATACAAGGAGACCAGTCCAGCAGTATGGGAGGCAGCAGGGAGACCTGTATGTGAAGAAAGAACAGAAGCAGCAGCAGCAGCAGGGAGACCGGTGCAAGCGTGACATGTGAGCTGGAGCTCCATGGAGAAAATAGAACATTAATTAAGGAGATGTGTGGAGAGGCTGTCCTCTTTATGTGCGTTCAAGATGCTAATTTCCCTGTGTTGGTCGATGACAAAGGGGTTTCTGAGGGACAGGTGTGGGACCCCTGAAGTGAGAAGCAGAAGGCCGCACAATCCCTGCTGCTGTGATGCCTTTGGAAGCGACCAGTGAGAAATCCTGTGCGGGAGTGTTTAACTGTGATTGTTTTGAGGAATACTTTGTATTGGAGTGGTTGTGTGTGTTAGGAAACACGTTTTCGAAGGTTGCCGATCCAATCCATTGTCCAATATTGAACGACTGAAATACTTTGTATCGGAGTGGTCTCACTTTGGTGAAAACACGTTTTCGATAGTCTCTGAAGGTTGTACATTGCATTTTAAGTGAATTAAGGAAACATGACACCACGGGTTGAACGAAAGGTGTTCCTAGTAGAAAGCGTATTTCTTGAACCCCGAACTGAAGGGAAACCTTAACGAGTGCAACCCCTGCATCGGATTGAGGACAATTCACATTTTCTTGAATATCTAACTGGATGAAAACCTTAACAAGTGCAACTTGTGCCTATTAAACCACAAACTGAGCGCAACCCATTTTTTCTTGAATACAGAAATGGGTGAAAACTTCTCAAAAGAGCCGAACTACTACATACTTAGTTCAGGCGTAAAATGTAACTTTATATTCAAGTCAAACCATACAAAGGTATCAAAGAATTCCAAAGGAATAAGGGATATTTTAGTGCTGTTCCCATATAAGTCTTTGCGAAGGGAACCCTGAGACTTGAGAAATTTCTTGACTTGAGGCCAGATTCTCAAAGGTCCTTGTAGTCAGAGCTGCGTTACTTGGGACTTTAGGAAGGGAACTCTGAGTAATGGTTAAAACTGTAACATCCGGAACTCAAGAGAGGTTAACTTGAGACCTTTTGTCTGGAATTGTTTTTATACTTGGGAAAGGGAGCTCAAAGGAAGCTATGAGCTGAAAGAGGATCAGAACTTCATGTTGGACACTGTTTCTTTTTATTGCTGACATCCCTATGCATTGCATAGATTAGCTGTGAGGGCAAGTTTAGGTTTTGGATACAGACATATTCTTCAGTTGATCTCTTTGACTCAACATTTCTTTAGTTTTAATTAGGTTGGGAAATTCCACCTTAGCATAGGGCAAGTTAGGCCTTCACTCATCCTAAAATTTAAGTTAATACAAGTGTTTGTTTTGAATTCAGAAGTGGTTGCCTGTGTCTTGCGTTATGATGCCTTCACAGTAGATACTTAAATTTGAATATTTCTCGATGTGTTTTATTTTGTATAATTACATTTTGAAATTGTTTTCATAACCTTTGTGTTACAGGAACTTACTTAATCTATTGCAAACGTTACTTTTGTGATTATGGATTGCCAAATATCCTTCATTAAATGGCCACAGCCCTATTTTGAGAAAAGGAGTTTTATAAAACATATAATTAATGGTAAGTTAGTGCCCAATATAGATCCATAAACTATAATGAACACTCCAGTGCCTGCTCATTTGAATGGATGTTAATTTCTCAGCATGGATCTCTCATGCCTTCTAATGCCATTAGCTACAATAACCATGACAGTACTAAATGACGCACATGGGCTGAACAGTAGCAAAGATGCAGCTTGGGATTTATATGGAAACTCTGACAAACATTGTTGACCAGACAGACCCTTTACTAAACAACTACTGTAATGTTTTATCATCACTACCCATAAGAGATCAGTCAAATAGAATAACATCCACCATGTCAGCTACTGAAGAACTACTGTCTGATTTTGTAGATTCATCCACATTTAGCATTCCTGATTGTGTGAACAGTGAAAGGTGTTACATCCTAATACTACAATTATCATCATTAGGGTTCACATAAGATAGGAAACAAGCGGAATGTACTTCCTGATGATGAACAGGACAATGTGCTTGTCATCTCAAGTGGTGTGTTTACCAGAGTGGCTTAGGCATTTTGTTCACGCCTCTTTTCTTCTTGCAATTTCATTTTCACCAACTGGAAAAAACGCATGTTTGCATTTTTGAACTATTTTAACTGAGTGTTGGCCTAATGAGTTCACAGGGTTCTCATTTGGCTGAAAGTTAGCTGCTTTGTGAAATGTGGGTTGGGAAATGATGTCACAATGCTTGATGTGTTACTCTTCATTTAGGCAATGCATCCGATTGCTGATCAAATATATAACCACACTTTTAATAGCATGCACAGAACAACATGCACCTAGTTGCCAATTCAAAGGGCAGCAGGATAGTTGATCCACTGTTGTGTTTAATTCTCCTCACAAATGTGTCAGGAGACAGTAGGCTTAGTAACTCCACCTACACACATTTCACCAAGGCATATCCGCTTTCTAGGAAACTTTCAGACAACGTGATATAGGAGAACCCTACAGGCCTCAAGGTTCCAGTATTGGAGTCTCTGTGATTTTACCACCGATGGTGACATCACCGATACATAGTCCAGCATTGAACCATAAGATGCCAAAGCCATTGTCAGCAATCACAAAGCCTAACTCCAGGTTATGCTGGCATAAGCACTGTGCCATCACCTGCTCACCAAATATCAAATACACTGCGTCCTCTTTCTTCAAATCCTTGATTACACAAAGACGCTGACAAGTATTTAAATATGCATGCATGCTATGACAAGTGGTTGGCCACTGTGATTCTCTCCTCACTAGTCGCCATAAGAGTTGCCTATCACATTTTCGTTTTCTGCCTCTACCTTAAGTAAAAACTATTTTAATGTCCTACTTCTCCATGAAATAAAGCCCATTCGTTTTATGCAAATTATTTCTATTTGGATGAAACATCAATAAAAGCCTAACAAAAACATCCATAATACAAAATATGTGGCACACATTTTACAAAACCATATATAATTAAATAACCAACATCCAATTTTAGAGATATGAATAAAGAAAAGCAACACATTTCATCAGTCTCATCACTGTACATTCATTCATGAAAGATATCACAATTCAATCATTTAACCAAGATCCTGGTTACACATATAAACATGGTAAAACAATATGTATCAAAACATTAGATAACACAACCTAAACGTTGATGCTGTCATACCGATGTCTAGATACAAATGCTACAATAAAATATTCTAAACAAATCAATGCAACAATGTCCCCAGCTATAATGACCAATTGTGTATAAATAAATAGTGTCATATTTAAAGGAATAGTGCGCTCAAAAACATGATTGTCCCGATCTTTCGGGCATGTGTTTTTAAGCATACGTTGATCGATCGTACACACATTTCCTATGCACCTTACAGTAGTTTTGCTCACTTTTACACATGTGGAATCAGGCAGCAGGGCACGGCCATCTTATGCTAATCTTATCCGTTGCCGCATCGCCCTAAGAAGAACTGCCCTGGTGGCACTAAATCATCTCCCCCACCCCTGAAGCTGACATCACCATTCCTAGCGATATTCTCTGCCTATTTCCATGACGTTACTGGGCAGCGTAGCCAAACGTGCCCAGTCAACACCTAAGTGTTCATGTCAGTTGACAACACACATCCTCTCACAACACATTGCATCCCAATTTTGAATAAAAAACATTATTTTCTAAAGGAAACCGCAATACTCTGCAATTTATAATGTGCTTTTATATCACAATAAACGCTCTGATTACATCTGCCGATTTCCATATTCAGCCACATTCGTAATTTCTTTATTTGTTCTCGATCCACAATTGGGAGTCACGCGGTGTTCCTTTGGGTATAAGAAGCTCATTGGTCACACCGTGAATCGCAAGGCTTCGCATCAGCTTAGCGCTAGGCCACCGTAAACGATGTCAAGTTGCTCCTTATCGCTGGTATAGTGAAAGGGCATATTGGCCCCGGGCGCTCGTCCCAAAACAGAGTCATTGTAATACAGCCATTTAAGTGTATCTGCAGCTGCTGGCTAAAGTGGCCATCACTTGGTATCTGGAATCAATGACATTCGCAGAAAGGAAGGATGTAGCTGTGTAGAAAACATAACAGAAATGTGCCTCGGTATCTGTTCTTTATTCAAATGTATCAATGTACCCATTAATTCTGCAACATGTGAAAACTAATGATGAACACAAATCTGAAACAATGGAAACACAGAGAAAACATTGTGGAAAGTTGGAGTCTATGGGCCTCATTACAACTCAGGCGGTAAGGGTTTTACGGCGGCGTAAACAGCGCCGACCCTTACCGCCTGAGTACGAGGTCCCTTAGCGCCATGGCGGATTTAACACCTGCTTTTAGCAGGTGTTAAAATCCATGGCGCTAAGGGACCATGGAGTTAATTACGCCACTGTAATTTACGGTGGCGTAATTAACGCCTTCCCCACTCCCATTATGCCCTATGGGGCAAAAATGGGAATGGGGAAGGGTAAATGGGGATTGGGGACTTACCGCCCCGCCAACCTCGGAATGGGGCGGTAAGTCCGCCAACCACCATGGCGTAAACGTAGTTTATGCCATGGTGGTAAGTCACGGCCCAGGCGGTAACTTACCGCCTGAGTCGTAATGAGGCCCTATGATGTGCTTGAGAGTTTAGTGCTATGGAGTATGTTTAGCTCGCAGTGGGATGCGGAAGCTGCTGGAAGAATCTGAACACATAGACTGCATTTTAACAGAATACTAGCATATAATTTGGCGTTGGTGGAACCTGGGGGAACCCAGATGTGGACTACATGTATATCGGTGCTGGACTGACCATGTGCCTGGGACAAAGACAAGTACACACAGATTGTTTTTTATGTGTCATTGCAATATGCCACAAACAATAACCCATTACAATGGAAGCCAGCAATAATGGTCAGAAAATGAAACCTTGACTCGTTCATCTATAAAAATCGTTCTCAGTAAAACTTTCATAATATTCAGCATTTCCATTATCTCGGCATAACACAGATTCTCCATTTAGATAAACACATTTTCATAAAATGAAATTAAATGTTCCTTTGTCCAGTTTTGGAAAGTGAACCTTATCATATTTCGCGGTTTTACACACCTCCCTTCATTCATTTCATTCCGAATCCTCCCTTTCTTCCAAGGATGAAAAACAATCAAACCTTATACTGTGTAGGATGTGTGGGTTTGCACATCTCACAAGCACAATTCAAATGCGCTGACCTTCAGTCACATGGCAGCAAATAGTCCTGCAGACCATTGTGGCATTTGAAATATTTTTGAAAAACAAATTGTTTGCTGCCATCCAACATTGCTGCGCCAAATTTCTAGTGATTCTAGCATCCGATAGCAATGACCCCTAACACATGCCCCCATAAAAATATAGGTCAGAATGCACCTATTTCTCACCAACAACCCCCTTTCATGCGTTGTTTTGCTTACAGTCAGTAGTTCATGAATGCCAAGTATTCTATCTAGCCTAGGTCTCATTCCTTTGTGGGACGTGTATTTATTAAGCTATTTGGACACGTGCTTGGTAAGGCAACCGCAGAACCCCAAAGTTGCTTTCATGCTGATATCCATCTGACCCTCAACCGATCAGTGAAGGACCCTCAAGTGCTCGACGAAAGTGGGAAGCTTGAAAGCACAACGTTACACTGTATGGCATCCTCCAAAAGGCACTTTTTGCAAAACAAATTGACAAAGAGGATACATTTCAATAGACAATTTGGATGCTTTATTTGGACAATTTATACAAACATTGTTGAACAAATAAATAATTGCTAATCATTTGAACCGGGCAGTGAACCTTTCCACGAGGTCTGCTTTCGGTGGACAGGGCATGTTTGCAATGTTTTGTGGCAATGTACGTGTCCTAAGAACAAAATCATGAGCGATTCCATGAGTATGTATGTCCAACAGTCAAAGTGAGATCTTTCACAAAATCGAATTCCATTTCCTGGTATATTGGATTGACCACCCATGTTTTGCTTCTTTTAATAAAGGCCAATGTGTAACAAAGCATCCCAAAGTTTCACGCAGTCCTTGATTGTTCTCTCCCAATGTTCTCGTTGTGCACTAATACCGCTAGTAGTGTTCAATATTGCATCCCGTCTATGAGGAAATGCAATCTCTTGGGTCTGTACTTTAGGCACATATTGTGGAACAACTCCAAATCTCCTGTGTGACAGAATTCTGCGAGTCCCTTCAGATCTCTTGATAGAGTTTTATCAAACACGATCTTCTCAAGAGCTTTGTGTGGAGGTGAAGATGACACCAACCACTTCTTCTTGCGTTCCTGCTCCTCCGATAAAGGTCCATGTGCACATCGGTGAAAATGTAGGTTTTCTGTCCAAGAGTGAACGTTGGAACAGTGGTGCAATAATGAGCACCATTTTTGAAGTAGAATTTCCACAGACCCACCACAAGTTTCGGAGCTCCACCAAAGATGGTTGCTCAAACACTAGGACCACTGTAAAATATTTTCAGAACCCTTTTTTTTATTGATTTGGCAATGTGCCATATATCAACTTGGTGGCAAATGTTTTCAACAGCTCTCGCGTGGCCTTGGCTATTGAAACATGTCTGTCGGTGGCTATGAGGTCTATTTGCATTCCCCTCGATTGGAGATCATCCAGGGATTTTATAAAACCATGTTTCTCCATGGCCACTGAGGATTTACATTCGGACACCTGCACGACCACAAAACACACAATTGTTTTAGTTTCAATGTCTTGAAAGTGGTATGTGCAGTACTTTGCTGAAAATATGGGGCTGTCACACTGTCCATCGCTAGCTAGCCTGAACCGTTTGTCAGAGAATGTCCTTTCAATTGACATGTGTTAAATTTTCCAAGTTTACCTAATAGCAGGGAATACATATTCTTGTTGATATTTGTAGTACTGCATTTTAGAAAGGAACTGGAGTCTCACAAATTGACAGAAACTGGAAAACTTACTAAAAGTAGAGCCAATGAAAAGTAAAGCGGCTGCACAAAGTAGATTTCCAGCTGGCACTTTACCCAACATTGGTTGAGCAAACCATGAAAATATAGCCTGGAGCAGGCCACAGGTGGCTTGGATTTTCAGGTTAGTGCCTTGTGATACACAAGTCACATTCACCAATGGTTGCCCGCATACTTCCCCCCTCACTGGATGGACACATTTCAGCATGAGTATAATCTCTACCAGGCAGCTGTCGAATACAATGTATGTGTGCTTCTTTATTAGACTATTGTCCTGCATGAATGTGGTTGACATATTGGGCAAACTAGACACACTGAAGTTGAGATCTTTGGCAATTTCCTTGGTCAATTGCGTTGAGGCTTCAGTCTCTATAATTTCAGCTTGTGTTATTTGCACACACATTGTGTGAAGTGGTCAGTGAGAATTCAAAAGCATCTTCCTTATATTCAGTTTCATCTTCATCTTGTTGAGTTCTCACATTGTAGCAGTGGTCCAAGAACACTTTGATTGCTTCACCGGTCATATTCAATTCATTTTCAGGCCATTGATCATAAGCATCTCGAGTCTGCTTATTGCCTGGACCATGCTGCACCTCAAATAATAGTTGTTCCATAGTGAAATCTGTTTGCAAGCAGCATCTTTGGTTTCATATGTTGTCTGTGTCTTCATACTTCTTTTTCTTCTGGGCCTATAGGAGATGGGTTGTAAAAACATGTTCAATGTAAATCCAGCATACAGTATATAGCACTTTAGATAAAATAAAACATGTTATGAAGACAACACCAGCCCAAAACACTTTCAGTAAACAAAATTGTTTGTAAGTTACCCTTGTTTTCTTGATTTTCTGTGAAACTGTTCTCTTCACTGTAACGACCGCACCAGCAAGATGGCCCACCACCTGTGATCCATGTGCCTCCTCTTCTAAGTCCCAACCCTGTATACTTTCCCTGACTATAATATTCATTAAAAAAACAAAAGTCAATCATATTTGAACTCAAAGGGCCTCATTACGAGAGAGGCGGAATGGGTTAACGGGTGCCGCAAAAAAGGATGCGGACCCGTTAACACCATTCCGCCACATTACGAGGTTTTACCAGACGTGCAGAGTGGGTCCTGTGAGGGGAAGAGGGAGCTAACAAGGGCCGGTCGTAATCGGCCCGTTGTTAGCTCCCTCCCCCATTCCCATTCAGCCGTATCGGGGCTGAAGTGGGAATGGGGAAGGTCCGGGCCTGGGTTCCTGGAGGGAGGAATTACAGGGCCCTCCGAACTCGGAATGGCCCGGTAATTCCCCATTCTGCGAACCCGGACCCGATTTTGGCAGCAGCCATGCTGCCAATAGCGGCATGGCTACCGCCAAAATCATAATGAGGCCCAAAGTCTTTTATCGCACACGTCGCTTACAAACATACCCTCGCAAACAGTGTACTTCATTTAGTCAAAATAGACATTTCAAATTTCACCAGATTGATGGCAAGTGCACTCGATCTGAGATCACCTTGCAAAACCTACTGATTGTCATGTGCACTCCAGAATTTTGCATTGTATTCTGCATTAGGGTAGAAATTGTAACGCTAGAACTGAAATTATACGAGTTTGAAACATTGCATGTTTATATGAATGTCACTGTCTAATAGTACCCAATGTAGGATTTACTTTTGTTCATTTGAGGGAACTGTCAGTACTCATACCTCATACTCTGGACCAACTCCAAAGGATGATGTAATTTTAGTCGAAGTACCAGCATCCCTCTGATACACAGTACTTGTTTTAGTATGCATGAGAAACAGTGAAATTGAACAGATACAATATGATGCAGACAATGTTACATAGAAAGAGAAACCCATAAATGAAACTTTATGTAAATAAATCACAGGATAAGTAAACTATTTCATATCATTTAAAATTCCATGTATAATACATTTGCGTAATCGTAAAGTGAAATAAAACTATTGGATAGGCTCTCAAAGTTGTTGTTGACTCCGGAAAAGGAATGGATGCAGAATCTTGCTCCTTCATTTTCAGTGCATTGTCACGAAGTGGTAAAGGGAAAATTAGATTTGCATTAGATATGTGGGAAGATCCAACTCTCAAGAATATGAACTTGAGCAAGTCTGTGTGGCTCATCATTGGTATATTGGACGCATCGATGTTGTCACTACCGATAGTCTGTGATTCAGTCAATATGCCCACCTAAAAGAATTGACAAGCAACTGATTACGAAAAGATTATGCTTATTTTGAAGGGCAATATAGCATAGTTTTCTGTGTCCATAAATAATTTTCTGTGATGCTCCTAAAATAAGGGACAGATGTCTAGCAAAATGGGGTATAGCTATAAAGCAATACAATCTGGTAAATATGCAAAGTTTAGTAAGAAACATTTACACCGAAAGCACCAATCGTTCATGTAGTTACCTGCTCAGTACCCCAAGGCCTACAGCTGATTCATGAACCGTGACTCACCTGAGGCAGTGCCTGCATGAATAGAGTTGGAATTGCATTTGGAAGCAATGTAGGAGATGTTCTGAGTCGATGCTTGTTTGTGTACTGCGATTGGTCATACATTTTTGGGGTAAAGTGCGGGCTGCAGATGTGGAATCGATCGTCCCTTAAGTCACCCAAGACATCCTGGGCTCTACTTTCAAGCTTGTCCGATGAAAATCCATAATATTTGACCCATTCTCTTATTCAATCTACATTTCTCGGGTAAAAAGGATACGACCAAAACAAAATGGGATGGGAGAGAGAAAGGAGAAAAGAAAACAAATCTGGAACAGAATGTTAATTTCAATAATGGTAGTGGAGCGCGATGCAAGACATTTTGTAAACTATTAGTAAGGTAAATCAGCACCTTGTATTTGGAATTAAGGATTCAATGCAGAGGAGGCATGAAGATGCCTGTAAAAAGGTCAACTAAAGTAAAAGGTTTGAACAGGTGGTCAGTTATGCCAGAGATACAAACACCGGTTGGTGCGTGATAAAAGAAAAATAATTGAAGCATGCCTCTTATGGTTCGTGGATGTAGTGAGGTCTGGGATCAGAGAATTTTACCCCTCCTAAACACCCGCTGCCTGGTGCTATTTGAAGATTAACTTTACAAGCGCTGTGGTTATTTTTGACTTTTTCTGCCAATCTCTTGTTTACATATTTGTGAAGTCACTTATCCCAGCAGATCTACCATGGCAGACTCTGCAGAACATTTACTCACTAGAGAGGATGACATTAAGGCACTCTTTGCCCCACGGGGCTCTACACTCAATCCCTTTGAAAGATTCAATACAGCAAAAGCAGACTTAAGATCACTTTTCTTTAAATTCAAAAGACTCAGCATCAAAGAAATTAATACATTCTGGGAGAAAACAACGCTTAGTCACTACCTGCAAGAACAAAAAATTCCATGTGGACTTAGAATATTAATCCTACCTGACATTAATGATCCCCTTGATACAGACCTCATCAGAGAATGGGAAACGAACTTGACCACCAGTTCTAATAACATGCTGAAACTCTTAGTGGAACATGCAAAACATGAGCACGCACGGACCATTATAGAAGTTTATAAATTAAAAGAAGACATCAACCTATTTGATGCACCGAGTGCCACCATTGATAAGAATTACAAGACCCTATACAACATACTCCGCAAATAACAGGATGAAGTAAAAATTAGGAAATCACGTACACGTTCAAGAGACGATAAAGATTATTGAGACAATAGAATATATACATATCAGGCTAAATATGATTCAGTATCGAGATCACGCTCAAGCAGTGTTGCCTCATCGCCTGTTAGTTCTGATGTGGATAGTGACACAGAGAAACAGACCCCAGGCTCATCCAATTTGGTCACAGGAAACCCTAGCACATGACATGATGACTTACAAGGTGACTCTGAAACCTTAGAATCGGATCGACCAGAATCCACAGGCCCTTTTTTCCTTTTTTAGAGAAACTAAGGCATTACAAAAAGGGCAATCGTATTGCAGCAAAAAAAAGTTTGCTTCCAAACTCCAATAGTTACCAATATTGCAACCCCAGATACAGATTGTCAACCTCAAACAAGCATTATGGAAGATTTGTCAGATTTGGACATCGTCCAATAGAAAGTTAAGATTAAAGAACTTACCAAGAAATCAAAGTTTACGCCTGTTTTTCCCACTGATAACTAATTTGATAGTTTTTTTTCCAAACAGTAGTAAAGGATGTACATAAATTAGCTGACAATCAATTGCACAACCATAATCAAGCTGCCTATAACTTGTACAAATTGGAATTTCAGGCATTAAAACAATTGGCCACCAATTCTGCTCTTATTATTAAAGAAGCAGATAAGGGCGGTAGTGTAGTCGTGATGGATCGACCGGACTACATTGCAATGGGCATGCTTCATCTTAACTCAGGTAATTCCTACCTAATACTTCACAAAATCCATTACATGAAATCCAAACGCTGAAAACCAATTGATCCTCAAATGGCATAAAAAAGGTCTACTTATGGATGTGGAAAGACATTTCCTTACAGTTGATGGCCCTATAATGCCAACAGCCTTTTTTGTACCAAAAATCCATAAAGATTTTGCGGATATTCCGGAAGGGAGACCTATTTTAAGAGGAGGAGGTGGTGTACTTGAACCCATTTCCATCTATATAAACAAGTTCCTATTTCCAGCTGTTCTATCAACTCCCACATTCATCAGAGACACAATACATGTACTTGAAATATTGGACAAATTAGAACTTCAGGAAAAATGTTGGCTAGTAACTCTTGATGTGAAAGCATTATACTCTTCAATCGATCATTTGAAAGCAATCCAATGTGTGAACTATTTGTTTCATGAATCATCTGCTTCTTATTTCGAACATCTAGAAATGGTGAAATAATTCCTTTTATTCACTTTACAAAATAATGTGTTTCTCTTTAACAATGTCTTCTTTAAACAATTGATCGGTATCGCAATGGGGGCTAGTTTTGCCCGCCATTAGCAAATGCATTTGTGCATCATTTTGAGCAAACATTTGTTTTAATTAATTCAACTACTATCAATATATCCACTTATGGAAACGATATATTGATGATGTCATTTTGATTTGGTCAGGAACATCTAATACCCTTCATCAATTTGTGTCTTTTTTGAATAATAATGATTGGGGGATTCAATTTACTTCCACAAGCAGTCAAACAAAAATTGACTTTATAGATCTTACTATTCAGTTGTCTGACAAAGGTTTGCTTACAAAAACGTTTCTCAAAAGCATGTCTGTCAATGCTACCTTGCACACCAAAAGTTGTCACAAAAAGCATGTAATTAACAATATCCCAAATGGTGAATTGATCTGTGCAAGGAGAAATTGTTCAGACCTCCAGGACTTTATTGCAGAAAGTATTTTGATTAAATCTCGGTTTTTAGAGAGAGGGTATGAAACTACTAAACTCGACAAAACTGCTGAAACCGTATGCCAGCTGAAGAGACCTGAGTTGCTAGTCCCTAAACCAAGCATTACAACATCAGCCGGTCAGAAAATTAGGCTGATAACCAGAATGAACACAGATAGCTTTAAAATTCACAACATAGTGAGCATACATTGGCACCTTTTGCACCTAGACCCAGACATCCCAAATTGGCTTGATTCTAAACCCATCATCACGTTCAGCAAAGGTAAAACTTTGAAAAATAAACTTAGCTCTTCATTCAATGGCCCACTTAGCTCTGCAACCACATGGCTTCATTCAGCCCGGATCCAAGGCTTCCACAAATGTGGTTGTTGCAATATGTGTAAATACGCATTTGAAACACAAGTTGTTTCCTTTGGAACCCTGGGTGAGCATAGTGTTGATTCCTTTATAAATTTCAACACCAAATTTGTGGTGTATTGTATCATTTGTACTTGTGGGCTCAAATACATTGGCAGTACAATCAGACCATTAAAAATTCATATCAGAGAACATTTAGCAACCATAGGCAGTCAGGATGCCAAATACCCACTGGCAGCACACTGGCAAGTGCATCACCAACTTGACAGTAAAGACCTTGTTCACTTTGTTGGTCTGGCTAAAGTCACATTTCCCTCAAGAGGAGGCAACTTTCAATTGAAGCTCCGCCAACTTGAGGCTTGCCTCATTTGTAAATACTGTACAGTGTACAATGGTCTTAATTCGGACCATGAATTTGCAGTGTTCCTATAAATACATATCATGTTTCTGGTATAATACGTTGTGTGGAATCGGAAGCGGCTGTGTGCAGTGTGCTTAGTGCTCAGTGAGGCTTGATTCCTGTTTCTTTGGTGCATTCAGTAGTACGGCATACGCGTGAACCTGCCCTCCTCTAGGTGCCTTCCTATAATCCCATCGAGCTGCAGCCGAGAGTCCTGGGAATCCCCTGAGAGTCTTGGGAGGATGAAAGTGAGCTGTGGTGAGCTGCAGTGGGGTGTCTGGGCTGACCCTGTGTTTTCTGTCGGCCCTTTCAGCCACCAGGTGGAGAGCTGGGAGAAAGCAAGCCGTGAGAAGAGTGAGCAGAGCGCTTCTCTGAAAATATAAAGGTTCTGTTCAACATTCGTGGCACGGCCGCACAGACAATCAGAAGAGGTAAGCACAGAGCGGTTGGTGCCGTTGGAGTTTGTTACTCCATGATATTGGTTGCCCTGATTTTGAGGGCGCTTTGAGTCTTCTCTTAACCTTTGGGAGTGTGGCAAAAATACTGCCATAGCCCTAGATTTTGGCATTAGTTGAAGTTGGGCACTTTGGCGACATCTGTGGTCCTTTGCGGAGAAATAAATAAGAGTAAAACTGCTTTCCTTAGCCTTCCCCGCCACCCCCGCCTCCCTTTCCCTCCCCTCCCCTACGACTCTTAACTAAGACAAAGTCACTAAAATATGCCGGGAAAGGCATCAAATCGAAATAAAACGGTGACCACACGGGGAAGGAGTCCGTATGGACTATGCTCTAATAAAGGAGCACCTGCCGACACGGGAAATAAGACCCCTTCAGAAAATGGGGGAACAAAAGTCCTTGGAGGAAGACTGGCAGCTCCCCTAAAGTGCCCACTGGATGCATACTTCCCTAGTATACCTACGGAAGGAGGGGCCACGAATGGATTAAAAAAAAGCAACTCACCACAAATAGAGGGAGACAGCAGCTATTTCCCATTAGATTTAGATAATGACTCCCTCTTACAACTAAGCTACGCTCTTCATGACGTGTGGGAACACAAGAGGGGAAACAAACTGGGGAAAAGGCATCGGCACCTTTTGTTAATAGTGACATTGTACCAGATACACTGGAGGGGGAAGGGGCCATGGCATCTATGTTGGAGGATCCAGCAGTAGCCCCAACTCCAGGGGACAAAGAGCACCCCTTTTATGTGTCATCGGCCTCACAAACAGAGCCTCCCCATATCAGCCCCGCTGTCTCCCCAAAGGCACCTCGATTATCTGCCAGCCCCAACATGGCTTTTGAATCAGGAAATTTGACACATGAATCTGAACCAACGGGCTACAGTACCCATGAAACCTCACAATCTGGAAATGCAACTCTCAATTTTGCTATTAAAATATTGCTAAAACTATGTGGCAAGATCCATGAGGACCAAAAAGCACAGGGGAGAGTGATCCTTGCCCTTCATAAACTCTTGAGTGCACCCAATAAAACCTCCAACATCCCCTGCATCGACCTGAGGGGAATTCCGGCCACTGCCATTCCACAAAATGGACGGGATAGGGAAACCCCAGCACCGACTATGGACAAGGAAACCACGACAGAGGAAGAAAACAGGCCCCCACAAGCGGGTGCGGGGGTACTGGAAAATGGGGCCCAACCTTCCAGGAAGCAGAGAAGACAAGCTAAGAAATGTGTGGAAAAAGCCATTAACCCACCTCCCTGAAACTCTACACCCTGGCCCCCAGCTAAAATATATCCAAGAAACAACACAAACGGGCAGCCAGAAGAAAAAGAAGATCAGTCCAAACAGTGGCACCTTAATGAGCTGGCTAATGGACGACCAGCCGGGCCATATTAGCCAGCGATCGGAAGCCCAGATGACTGCCTGTACTGAAACAGGCACTGCCACACAGAATTTTGTATCAGTACCTAGGCAGGAGCCCGAGGTCCCCATCGCACTCTTCCCCAAATGCGCTTTATGGGTGGCGGTGGGCCTCCGGTGCCAGGAAAAATAGATACCAAAAATGTGTCGATATCCCCGGTGGAGGGTGGAAAAACTGGTATTCAATTAAATCGACCTAACCTTTTTACCCTCTTTTCGAAAATTCCATCTCTACGAATATTAAACTCCAGTGATGTTGACTTTGTGGAACCTTCACGAATAAAGGGAGTGAAATTTACAACAATACACTGCTGTCTGCCCGAAAAAGCCTACATGATAAGGGCAAATTGGGCTTTGCTGGAACATTTGGGTTACGTATTAGACGTGCCCTTACCGACTGACCTGAGGGTGGAAAAGTGTCAAAAATGTTCCTGTGCTTGTACCTCTAGTCCCGCCGCAACTGCCACAACAAAATCTGTACAAAGACTCAGTGATGAGCAAGGGTGGGAGTGGTTGCAAGGAATGTTCGCCCAGAAAAAAAAGGATGAACTTCGAACATTATTAGTTGGAACACGAGGGGATTCAGCCATTGGCTGAATGAGGGAGCCTCCTGCGACCTCCTATTATCTGCTGACCTATTTCTATTACAGGCATCTGGGTTACCTTTGAACTGGAATTTGATGGCTATATAACTTACTAATCTATGGCAATAAGGGGACAAAGGGGTAGACCGAAAGGGGGCCTTCTTACATGTGTCAAATCTTCATTCAACCCTAAATTGATCCATCAGGATAGCCCGGGGGAAACGTTTTGGCGATCCAAATAAGCCCACCGGGTAGTTGGGCAGGGGTTAATTAAATTTTGATTATCAACATATATGACCCCCTTTTTGATCAGAATACAGATATATTAGGGGACAAACTTGACACATTGTTAACCACCTGGTGCATTGGGGAAAAAACATAAGCTGTTATACTCTGTGGTGACCTGAACTCTAAGTGCCTTGACTTGGAAGGATGTGGGAACTACCGCTATGTACAGAACATGAGTAACTTGCCCCTGACTAAGAGCAACAACAAAGGGATATTATGGCTGGATATGGAACTTGACCCTACTAAATGGTAGAACAAGGGGGGACATACTGGGGAAAGAAGCTTGGGCAGTTGTAATAAAGTGCTCTGTGCTTGACTTTATGGCTGTATCAGATGCATCCTGCCTCATGTCCTGCAAGTATTAAGTTTAATGATTAGAGTGATCACAGAACCCTCATGTTGTGTGTGGAGGGTGGTGGGGATATGGTTGAGAATGGTACCTGTAGGGAGATGGTACCTAATCATGGGGTAATAAGATCAGATGCACCCAGCGAAATATTGATAAAATGAATATTATCTCCTTCCCCAACCACACGGATATTAAACAGTTAATGTGTGGAAAGTGTCTGAGGAAATGGAATGGTCGATTACACATTTAACACATTCACTTTTCAAAGGTAACCCTACCCCGGGGATAAGTTGGAAGAGAGAGGGTACTCTAACATTTGATGTAAATATAAGAGATCAGAAACATGCTATGCGGCGAGCCCTAAGAGCCCTAGGAGAGCAAAAAACTGCAAAAACCGAGGAGGGCCTACTCAACCTTGAGACCATAGAGATAAAACGAAAATATCGTAGTTTGCTAAGAAGGTACCGCCAGACACAAAAAAGATCTCAATGGCAGAAGTTTGCAGAAGCCCTTTGCAGTAAAAATAGCCGCAGGATTTGGCAACTACTGGCCCAGGCGGGGGGAGAACAGAAGCTGAAGGTTTTAAATCCCATTTCGGTGAAAAAATGGGTAGAATATATCTCTAATAAAATCTACAGAGATAATGTGACCAACACACACAGTATGGTGGGGGTAATGAATTGGCCTCTACCCCTTAGTTACAAGATTATAAAACAGACCATTTTGAATCTAAAAATCTCAATGCCTCAGGTCCAAATGGCTTAGCCAACGCTGTACTAAAAACGCATCCACATAACTGGGCGCAGATATTGCTCACGCTTTATTCTAGAATGTGTAGATCCTGCCAAATTCCATCCTCTTGGAAGTAATCTGTGCTTATTCCAATATATAAAAAGGGGAAGCGAACTTCACCTGCCAGATACCGCCAACTCTCTATGCTAGATGTAACCAGTAAAATCTTCAACACTTTCGTTGTCAAAGAAATTGAAAAATGGGTCACTGAAAAACAGATCCTGAATTATGCACAAACGGGCATTAGGCCAGGGGCAAGCACTACCCATAATATTAGGATCCTTGACCAGCTAATCAACAATACCATGAGCTGCAAGGATGCCACACTATATATTGTCTTTGTAGACTTTACTAGTGCTTTTGACCTGGTGGGCCATGACATCCTATGGTCAAAACTGAAGGACATGGATTACCCTAGGTGGATTCTTAACATATTGATAGCTCTGCATAGCAACACCACCAGAAGGGTCCTACTCAATGATCGGGGGGAGGTCACAGAGGAGATCTGCATTAATATGGGAGTTAAGCAAGGCTGCGTATGTCATCAAAGTCAAATTGCCCTCCCAAATTGAGTGAAACAACGATTACAGGAATGCTTTATGCGGATGACCTGATCCTCTTTGATCGCACGATGTCTGGTATTAAGAACCTACGTAATGAGTTACTGGTATACACCTGAGAGTTGGGACTGGTCATACATCTGGGAAAAACACAAATAATGACTATTGTAAGAAAAGGCCCTAAACCAACTGCTATTGATTCCAATGTGGGAACAATAGCGGTGGTGGAGCAATATCCGTACTTGGGTTTAGACTTCAAAGCACTGTGTGACTAAGAAGCAATAATAAGAAATAAAAAACGGAGAGCATAATTGCTCAACCTCCAGTCCTGTAGATTTGCAAAGGGCACTGCAGGTTTTAGCACAGCGGGTATTTTGAAATTGTACCACTAATGCTTTGTAGCAGCAATTCTATGTGGCCTGGAGGCATTATCCATGCAAGATCTAACTTGGCTCAACATCTTAGAAGGTCACTATGGGCGCACTGTTTTTGGCCTGGGACCATCCTGCTCATTACAATACTTAAGATTAAAACTGGGGCTCATTTCCCCGAGAGGGATGGCACTGCATGCGCGAGGTTCCTTCTATTTGAAAGCTCGAGCAAACCTCTGCTGCAAATTGCTCAGGTTGGCAGGGCATAGCTATGATTCAGAAAAACATCCCTGGGGTGGATCATACAAAGAGTTGAATGATTCATTATTAGCAGAGATTGACTGGCCTTATGAAAAACTGAAACATCTACTATATATCCACCAAAAAAAGCATTTGAAGATAAACTGAATAAGTGGGATTGGTGTATGAATACAGACCACTTATACATGCTCAGTGGGTATGAGGATGTCTCACACGTCACCCACAGACACCTAAAAATTCAAGCTTACTTTATGCTATCTCCGGCCCCTGAAGTTAGACGGTTCCTGCTGCAATTAAGAACAAATCAGCTACCAGTTCTTACTATTACTGGCCCTTGGTTGAACATTCCTCGAGAGGCCAGGATCTGTCGAATCTGTCAGGGGGCAGGAGTACTACTTGAATCCACCCGACATGTTCTAACACTCTGCCCAAAACTGGGCCCGACATATATGGGTGCATATGAAAAATGGGTCCACAATTATGAGGCGATAAAAGAAGAAGACTTCTGGTATGGATGTCTGAATACAGTCTCCTTAAGCCTTCAGATAGCACTCTTCAGGGTGTGGACCCATATCAAGCCTTTACTCCAGATATAAACTTAAATATATCTGGAAGTCAGTATACCACTCTGACTTGTTGACTGTGTGAATTTATGGTCTGGTAAATGTCTGTGAATTGCTGACCATGACATATCCCTGTTCTATCCAATGATTTGATCACCTCTTAGACCTCTAAAATCTATTGCCATAGCCTAGGTATCCTGAGTTCGTGGCCATAAACTACTTATTTTCTATAATTCCTTAATCACTGCATAAATAAAATAAATCTGACATGTATTTATTTTAGAGTTTATATCAATTAGAGAACTCTGATTAACAACAGATCATATGTTAGCTGTTTTATATTGCTTTTATATTGTAGATTGTTACCCAGGTTGTATTTATGTTGTATCCTGCTGTATCCTGTATTATCTAACCTAATTTGTCTATTTTTATATATAGTTTGTTCTTGTCTATTATGTATATGAGATATGTATGAGTTGTGTAAAATCCAGTTTCTGGATTGTATCACAATAAAGTATTTATTATTATAATGTGTTTTGTCTGGGTACAAATTGCAGCTGCCATTGATCTCTCACTTTTGTTCTGTATTATTGTTTTGTATACTGCGTGGTTTAATTGTTGTTTTCAATTGTATTTCTAGATGCGATTGGACAGCGTAACCTTTGTACATCTTTGTCAATGACAAATTAGTCCCACTAATTTGGCTCTATTACATGCATTGCCCGTAACCCCCTTTCCCGGTGCCCATGGATCACAATCGATCCATTTTTTAAATGCATGCTAAGTGTGCTTACAGTTACAGTAATATTTGCACTCTTGTTGATTCGGCTACGGCTGTTCCTTTCAAACATTTTTTCATTGCTCGCCATTCAGCGTGGTTGACGTATCACGTTCTGTCTAACCGCGGGATTATAACTAATGCCTGCCGGTTCACCTCACACAGCATTTCATTTTGTCTTCTTTAAATTTCAATTTGGCCCACGGCTCATAATTGATCTAATTCCTAAATGTATGCTAAGTGTGCTTACACTCTCATCAATATCAGCACTCTTCTTAATTCGGCTACGGCTGTTATTTTTAAACAGGGTTTCTTCACCACTTGCCATTCAGCGTGGTTGACTTATCACGTTATGTCTAACCGTGGCATTATAACTAATGCCTGCCGGTTCTACTTACACAGCAATTCATTTTGTCTCCTTTATATTTAAATTTGTCACAATATCACAACACCCTCTCATGCAAGTCATGCCCCTGTTTACGTACAGTGGCATGCTCAAGTGGCATCTCATTATGGGCTTCAGCCACGATTTTACCCCACCTAAAATGGCGCCTCCTTTTCCTTGGTCCATCTTTTATTTTTTCATGCTAACAGTCTAGTTGTGCTCACATCCGGAGACCCCGGTTTTAAATGTCTCCCCCCACTTGCGGCTTTGTGCTCGAGCAGAATTTTGCTGTTTTTTCAATGCCACTATGGTAAGATTCTTTATCTATGGTCCCTTGGACCACAACCATCCTGTAGCCGCCAGCTGCCGCTAAAGCCATTCGGCAAGCTGCGGCTGCATAACATGACTCAACTTTATGCAATTTACATTACCATAAGCACTGCCTGTTGCAATTTGATTAGCAACACATGCTAAATTTATGTTTAGCCACAACTCAATTTGTTCTGAACACTTTTCATTTTATCACAAACGTTGGACAATCTGTCCATTGACAGTACTTTATAAGCCCATTCTATACTCTGTCTAACGCATGCATATAACTTCTTTAGTTTCCAACTCAGAGCAAGCTGATCGCTTATGTTAATTTTTCTGTCATGTGACATTATGTTTATATATAATTTTCTCTGATCACAGACCTCACCACACCCGCGAAGCATTAGAGGTATGATTCCATTATTTTTCTTTTATCATGCACCAACGGATGTTTGTATCTCTGGTATAACTGACCACTTGTTCAATCCTTTTACTTTTGTTGACCTTTTTACAGGCATCTAAATGCCTCCTCTGCATCCAATCCTTAATTCCAAATACAAGGTACTGATTCACCTTACTAATAGTTTACAAAATGTCTTGGATCGCGCTGCACTACCATCATTGAAATTAACGTTATGTACCACATTTGTTTTCTTATCTCCTTTCTCTCCCCCATCCCATTTTGTTTTGGTCGTATCTTTTTTGTTTTCTTCATATGCACCAATACTTTTCTATGTGACATGTGCAAAATGCAATTTATAATCTCTATTATCCTAATTATTTTACTCTGACTTGTTGCCCCTTATGACCCCTGATATTGTGCCTTGCTCTGTTACTTGACTTTTGTTTTCAAAAAATGTAATTTCATTTTCTATTTTTGATTACACATGTTCCAATATTATGTTACAAATATTCATGCTATACATCAGCCTCAGAGGAAGAGCCAGTTAAGCTCGAAACACGTGTCAGGCTGTTTTCTGATCACCCTGATTAAACATCAGACCGCATCCTAATTTTTGCACTTTCTTGGTGCAGTGTGTTTGGGGACTCTCTGTTTTTCATTTATGTACTGTGGTACTACATTGGCAGTGTACCCACACCTCCTAAACACCTGCTGCCTGGTGCTACTTTAAGATTAACTTTACAAGCGCTGTGGTTATTTTTGACTTTTTCTGCCAATCTCTTGTTTTCAAAAGACAACATTCTTATAGACCCGGTCCACGAAGGATGCAATTCTATCCCAATTGACACTGATGAGAACTGATATATATCGAGAACAGAACAAATTAAACACAAGTCAATGGTAATGGCAAAGAGATGATGAACATTACACTACTGGGTACATTTGTTCGAAATAGACAAAAGTGTAGAGATCAAGGAGATATGATTAGATGACCTGCCCTTACCTTGACCAACTGTTACGCTCACCTGGGATCCACAGGGACGCCACCCAGCCGGGTTACTCGCTGGTATGCTTCTCAGCTTTGCCCTGATGTGGTCTGTGGGGAAGTTCATGCCTGAAAATACAGGAGGACTGTGTTCAAGACTGACCGACTGGGGTAAGTATCCTCCCTCCACCCCTGTATGATTTCAGTCCCTCTGGCGCCCTCTCCTCACCTTGTGGTAGAATTAGGCCTGCTCTCCGTCCTGCCTTCTTTGCAGGGGCGCGTTGTATTTCTTAGGCGAGTGCAGTCTAGTTACTTCACTGACACCGGCCCGTTTGGTATTGTTCAGGTAGATCTTATTGCTGTTCTTTAGTTTTGATGCTATCCTGCATGCCTTTCTTTGTTTAAAAATGTCTCTTTTTTCTCCCTTCGGTATGCGGAGCTTCAGCACGGTGAACTGGCTTGGTTGAGCCCTGCTGGTAAATGATGGCGCATTAAGAGCGCTAAGATGTGGTAAGTAAGCGCTATGCGCAGCGCTGCAAAGTCTTGCCTTTGCTAACCTGTGTTTTCCTTCCTTGTAGGTCGCGGTGTTCTTCAGCGTGAGTGGAATGTCCGGAGTGGTGCCAGCCGAGAGGTGACCAGCCAGGTAAGCCTTTTGAGCAGTTCGTAATTTGTAAATGTCTCTACTGCTTTCTTTAATGTAGCCTCTTTCTTCCACTTTCAGGTTGTTCTGTCCGTGAAGCGTGCATATTCGAGGAAGCTGTTCTCAGTAGCTGCAAGTGTTTAAAGATGAAGACTGCAGGTAAGATGCTGCTGATAATGATGTTCCTTTTGTCTCCTTGTAGGTTCTGCTTTTCCGAGGTTTGAGGGAATAGCTGGACACAGTGAGCGTCACGTTGCAAGCTGCAAAATAACGCAAAGAGTGTTGTCTTGCTCGGGTGTGGTTTAAATAGCCCCAATAAAATAGTCCAGTGAAAGTAGTCCCTAGGGTACCACACCCAAAACACTAGACCGCATAGCTTGATTCTTAGGAACCAAGCTATGTGGATGCCTCCATGTTGGCTGACAATACAATAAAGTAGTTCCCAAACACATTGTCTTTCATGCTGTATAAGCCTGGCGCCATAGGCGCCAGGACTGGCCCCATGAGGGCTTTTGAAGAGGATGCCAGGCTCTAGAGGCCAGATTCCTGACTCCACCTGGCCAATGGGTTTGCCAGAGGGGGTTTTGGGTGAGGGTCATGACAGCACTCCCCACTAAGGCCCCTCCCATGGTGCTCCTTCTGTCTGGCCCAGGTTTGGTTGGGAAGTTCCGATGGAATTTCCTTATTAGATGTGGTGCGTGGATATTGTCACTGGGCTCCCAGGATCTATCTTGTAGTCCAAATCCTTTCCAATCGACGAAATAATATAGCTTGGTCCTAGAGTATTTTGAATCCAAGATATCTTTGACTTCGAACCCTGGTTCTCCGTCAACAAGTATGGGCTTAGGTGGTGTCCCAATCCGTGTGCCAGGTTGCATTGGTTTCAGGAGGGACACATGAAATACCGAGTGGATTTGTGGATTAGGTGGTAAATCCAGTTTCCCGGCTGCTGGGTTGATAATTGCCTTAATGGTATAGGGTCCTAAGAATCTGGAATGAAAGGTCCGGGTTCCCTTGATGGGTAAGAATTTAGCAGCTAACCAAACTTTGTCTCCTACTTGATAATCAGGGCCTTTTTCCGGTGTTGGTCGGCAAATCTCTTTTGTTTTTCTTTGGCATGAATAAGGTGTTCTCTTGCCCTTTTGAAAGCCTGAGTAATGGTTGTGTGTAGAGTCTTTACTGATGGCATTTCCAAGCTGGCTGGAAGGTCTAGTTCTGAGGTACGTGGATATCTGCCATAAAGGGTATATAGAGGGGCGTTTGTCCCGTGCTTGAATGCAAAGAATTGTTATATGCACATTCGGCTATCCATAGTAGGGCTTTCCAATTCCTTGGTTTGTGGTGCAGCATGCACCGTAAATATTGCTCGAGTGTCTGATTGGTTCTCTCGGTTTGGCCGTCCGTTTGGGGATGGTGACTGGTAGATAGCCGAATGTCGATCTGCACCATTGCACAACATTTTTTACAGAAGTTTGAAACAAACTGGCTGCCTCGATCAGAGACCAGAACCAAAGGGAAGCCATGTAGCTTAACTACGCCCTCCAGGAACACTTTTGCTAAAGTGGCTGTGTCTGGGAGGCCTTTGAGAGGAATAAAATGGGCCATCTTCGAGAATAAGTCCACAACTACAAGGATGGTGTTGAACCCTTGGCTTGGAGGTAGATCAGTGATGAAGTCAAGGGAAAGAGTGTGTCATGGAACTGGAGGAATGTCCAATGGTTTTCGAAGACCAGATGGTTTTTGTTTCTGTGATTTACTGTGTGCGCGCACACCACAGGACTGAATATACTGAATGATGTCCTTACGCCAGGTAGGCCACCAAAAGTTCTCTTTTACCTTAGCTAGGGTTTTGGTGATCCCAGGATGCCCTTCGATCAATGAATCGTGATAGTTTGAAATAATATGCTGTTGTAATTCCTTCTTGGGTACATATAGGCGATCCCTAAAAAAGGGTAGAAGGTCCTTGATGGTATATTGTTCTCCTTGAGTTTGTCAAGCGAGGAAGGCATCAGGATTCATTGTCCATTGGATTTCTTTTTATAGTTCTGCTTATGTTAAGGCTGTTGTGATACTCAAGAGTTTGTCTTCAGGTATAATAGTTACTGGGTCTGGAGTTGTATATACTATTTCATCTATGCCCATGCGATATAAGGCATCCGCCTTTCCGTTTCTGACTCCTGGTCGAAATGTTTTTACATAATCATATTCGGCGAAGAAAAGGGCCCACCGTAATAGGCGTGAGGACTGGGCCTTGGCTGTTTTGAGATATTGCAGGTTTCGGTGGTCTGTGATGACTGTAATGGTGTGTCTGGCCCCCAGAAGGTAGTGCCTCCAGGCTTTAAAGGCGGATTTGATAGCCAGGAGTTCCTGATCCGTGATGGCATAATTAATCTCTGGAGGTGAGAAGTTTTTCGACCAGAAGGCCACAGGATGTAGCTGGCCGGTTTCCCGGTCTCTCTGTGAAAGGACAGCCCCCATTGCGAGACTGGACGCATCAGTTTCAACAACATAAGCGAGGACTGGACAAGGATGTCGCAGGATTGGAGTGTAGGTAAACCTTCGTTTAAGTTCCTGAAAGGCTTCTTCTGCTTCTTCGGTCCAAGTAAACTTTTTATTGTTTTTTCGTAATAGTACTGTGATTGGGTGCACAACCTGAGAGAAGTCTGGGATGAACCGGCGGTAGAAGTTCGCAAAGCCCATCTTGCTTTGTACCCCTTTCAGAGACGTCGGAGAAGGCCATTTCAGAATGGCATCTACCTTGTGCACATCCATTCTGATGCCTCCTGGAGTAAGGATAAATCCAAGAAATTCTACTTCGGTGACGTGAAAAAAACATTTTTCAAGCTTTGCAAACAAGCGATGTTGACGGAGATAGGTGAGGACTGAACAAACGTGTCTGACATGATCTTGTTCCAGGGCTGAGTATAATAAGATGTCGTCGATGTACACTAAGGCGCACACATCAATTAACTCCCTTAAGACGTCATTCATGAAATACTGGAATGCCGCAGTAGCGTTGCATAACCCGAAGGGCTTGATATTCAAACAAGCTGTACTTAGTACGGAAGGCGGTTTTCCATTCATCTCCTTTTCTGACTCGGACCAGGTGGTACGCTCCTAGAAGGTCAAATTTGGTATAAATCTGGGCATCTTTAACTTGGTCTGGCATCTCAGGGATATGTGGCAAGGGGAAGCGGTTCTTCACAGTGATCTGGTTCAATGCGCAGTAGTCAATACAGGTTCTCAAGTCTCCTTCCTTTTTCGGTACGAAGAACAAAGGACTGGCTGCGGGGGACTTCGAAGGATGGATAAATCCGTTTGCAAGGTACTGGTCTAAATAGGATTTCAAATGAAGGTTTTCTGGTTCTGTGAGAGCATAGATCCTGCCACAAGGGATTTGTGCACCAGGAACAAGGTTGTTCTGACAGTCATAGGGCCTGTGCGGCGGCAATGTATTGGCTTGGTCCTTTTGGAAAACATCCTGGAAATCATGGTATTCACTTGGCAAGGTATTGTCAAGATTCCTGCCCCTCATGTCCCCAGCCCTCAAAGATGTCAGGCTGGAGCCAGGCCACGATCACCTACATGGCCCTCAAGGGCCTCTCCATCCCTCCAATGACCCACTTGGAGTCAGACTTGGCGCTTGTGGCACCAGACTCACTCACTCCCATAGGATAACATTGGGGATTGGACTTGTAGTGCTTTGATGGGGACAAGATGGATGCCCCCACATATTTCGGTTCTCAGAACTGCATGTGCAGTCTAGTCTTTTGGGTGTGGTTCAGCCCAGAGACACCTGGGATATCCAGAGACAATTTAAGCCACGCCCAGGCTGAGAAACATGCTTTCTGTTTTCTGCACCTGCAGCGTTACACGCACCGTTTTCGGATCGGTCTCGAGTAGGCCTGTATCTTTCTTCTGCGCTCAGCTCCTGCAAGAACACGAACATCGTTAGGAACAAGCTTACCTTGCGGCGCTTCCGCCCATCATTCATCGCTTCTTCTGTTCTGCGGGCATCTTTGGCGGTGTCATTCCCATCCCGGCACACCGCTTCCTAAGGAAAAGGGAAAAGAACAGAAAAAAAGGCATTAGTAAGCATTCAGCAAATCTTCGCTTATTGTTAAAGACTGTACGAGCTTCAAACACTTACCTGAATCCCAGCCGCTCTGGGGGAACTCTGTCTCCGGAACTTCTCATCCATCTGCAAGAGGGAAAAGACACTCGAGGTTAGCGTGGAAACATCTAGAGGCGCCGCATACTGCGCTTACTCACCGCATTTCTTCTTCATAACCGGCATCCAGGCTGAAAACGTCACAGCACCTAAAAGACACAGAAAAAGAACTCAGTTCAATACAAATACAAAAGGGCCACATCGTGCATCGCACTCTCACTCACCTTCAGCGCTACTCATCTCAGCAGCACGTCGCCATCCCCGGACGCCGGCCATCATCTAAGGAAGGAAACAAACGAAGTTAGAGAACCGTTCAAAAGACTCATTATACTTACCTGTCGACCCTTGCCAGTGAAGTAACTAGGCAGCAATGAGCCTGCATCAATCAACCCACCCCTGTGCTGAATCAGGTCGGAGAGCACACTTTCCAAGAAAACAAGATGAGCTGTCGATCAAAGGGAAGGGTTGGACCCCAGGGAAGAAGGGGTCAAGCACACATAGAAAATAGGGAGTTAAACTCTACCAATCCTGTGTTTCAGGCCCAGTCTCCAGTCGAGCAGACTCCAGTGTAGGGTTTGAGGTTGTAAGAGGTCAGAACATGCTGAGTGATGTCCCTGTGGATACCAGGTGAGCGTTACAGGTATTAGTTGCTCCCAAGTTTGATACTGTCGCTTTGGAGTCATGGGGATACAAACGTCGGGTTTCTCCTCTTGATAATAGCAGGCAGGGGAGCAGTCACCAGGGAAGGTTCATTTTCGTGCCCTCCAGTCTATCAAGGGGTTGTGAGCAACCAACCATGGCATCCCTAGTATTAGCCTGAACTGAGGTCCCTTGATGAGATCAAATGAAATAGACTCCCGATGTCCGTCCTGGTACAGCTAGGTTACCCTGGCTGTGCACTGGGTTACTGGTCCGGAAGCAATTTCTGTCCCATTCACGGTGGTTACCTTGTCCATAGTTGGCTTAGAACACAAAGGAAGCCCCATCTCTGCTGCCAGTTCTTGATCAATATAATTTCCAACTTCTCCGCTATCGATGTATGCTTCAACGGCATGCATTCTTGACGACTGTTGGTGGTTAATTAAGATCACTGGTATTGCAAAGTGCGAGGTCAGCAACTCTTTCTTCTCACTTGACAAGCTGACCTCTACGTTTGTCGAGCTTGGTAGTTTTCCGAATCCTTAGTTTCATCCTTCTCTGTGGACCCGACTGTTCTTCTTGGGGGTTTTACTGGACATTCCTTCAGGAAATGTCCTGGTTTCCCACAATACAAACAAAGCTCTTGTTGTCATCTTTTGTCCCGCTCTTGTTTTGTTAATGGAGCCATATCCCTCCAATCTGCATGGGTTCTACAGCATTTTCAGGTACACAGTGTGTGTTTTCCCTTGGTCAAACATACACGGTCTGGGGGTCCGTCTTAGACCGGTCTGCATTTCGGTCCTGCAACCGGTGGTCTAGCTGCACGACCAGATTTATGAATTCTGCACAGTCTCTGGGTGGATCAACCACCTGGGCTAAGACGTCCTTTAATTCGCCTTGTAAACCTCGATGGAATAACGTGGTTCTTTTGTTTTTTGGCCACCTAGCTTCGACAACCAGTCTGTTGAAGGTGGCAATGTACATTAACAAGTCCTGATTCCCCTGTCAGAGGGACAAGAGTTAATTGTCTACTGCTTGTTCCTGGGTATGGCAAGCAAAAGGTTTTTCCATTACTCTCTGGAACCCCCCAAAGTCATGTAATAGAGGATCGTCATGGGTTACCAACGGCACCAACCAATCTGCTGCACAACCACTCAGGTATGATAAGACAAAAGCTACCCAAGCGTGGTCGTTTGGAAATTCTCCAGGCCTACAAAGAAAATGAAGGCGGCACTGATTGATGAATGCTGCATACTTCCGTGGGTCACCTGAGAATATTTCTGGTGGTGCCAGGGGCACTGTTCCAGGTAACGTGATCTGTACCGGAGTGGGTGGTATGGCAGGGTTTTGCATCATTGGATTCCTTCCAGGTAGAGGTGTCTGTCCTGCCTGTGATGGCAAGTATTGTCTGCTAATCTCTTCAGTGTGTTCTTTGGTCACTATTAGGTCTCTCCGGAGGGCATTAGTCTCTTGTTGGGCAGAATGAACCTCAGCACGAAGCTCTCCTAGTAATTGGGCCAATTGGTCCATTTCTGATGTCTCCATGGCGCCCAGGTGGATTTGTTGTGGTAGGCTTCGCATTCTGTTACGCTCACCTGGTATCCACAGGGACGTCACCCAGCTGGGTTACTCGCTGGTATGCTTCTCAGCTTTGCTCTGATGCGGTCTGCGGGGAAGGTTCTGCCTGAAAATACAGGAGGACTGTGTTCAAGACTGACCGACTGGGGTAAGTATCCTCCCTCCACCCCCGTATGATTTTAGTCCCTCTGGCGCCCTCTCCTCACCTTGTGGTAGAATTAGGCATGCTCTCCGTCCTGCCTTCTTTGCAGGGGCGTGTTGTCTTTCTTGGGCGAGTGCGGTCCAGTTACTTCACTGACGCCGGCCCGTTTGATATTGTTCAGGTAGGTTTTATTGCTGTTCTTTAGTTTTTTTGCTATCCTGCATGCCTTTCTTTGTTTAAAAATGTCTCTTTTTTCTCCCTTAGGTATGCAGAGCTTCAGTGCGGCGAACTGGCTTGGTTGAGCCCTGCTGGTAAATGATGGCGCATTAAGAGCGCTATGATGCTGTAAGTAAGCGTTATGCGCAGCGCTGCAAAGTCTTGCCTTTGCTAACCTGTGTTTTCCTTCCTTGTAGGTCGCGGTGTTCTTCAGCGTGAGTGGAATGTCCGGAGTGGTGCCAGCCGAGAGGTAACCAGCAAGGTAAGCCTTTTGAGCAGTTTGTAATTTGTAAATGTCTCTACTGCTTTCTTTAATGTTGCCTCTATCTCCCACTTTCAGGTCGTTCTGTCCGGGAGGCATGCAGATTCGAGGAAGTTGTTCTCAGTAGCTGCGAGTGTTTAAAGATGAAGACTGCAGGTAAGATGCTGCTGCTAATGATGTTCCTTTTTTCTCCTTGCAGGTTCTACTTCTCCGAGGTTCGAGGGAATAGCTGGACACGCTGAGCGTCACGTTGCAATCTGCAAAGTAACGTGAAGCATGTTGTCTTGCTCGGGAGTGATTTAAATAGCCCCAACAAAAAAAGTCCAGGTAAATTAGTCCCTAGGCGACCACACCCAAAACACTAGACCGCATAGCTTGGTTCTTATGAACCAAGCTATGTGGATGCCTCCATGTTGGCTGACAATACAATAAAGTAGTTCCCAATCACATTGTCTTTCATGGTGTATGAGCCTGGCACCATAGGCGCCAGGACTGGCCCCATGAGGGCTTTTGAAGAGGATGCCAGGCTCTAGAGGCCTGAGTCCTGACTCCACCTGGCCCATGGGTTTGCCAGAGGGGGTTTTGGGCGAGAGTCGTGACACCAACAAACAGTTAGATTCAGCAAGCAGGGTAGTTAGTATCATGAGGTCAAAAAGTGCGATCATGAGTTGACTTCCAGTGCTCAAAGATGTGCTCAGGTAGCACGATCACAAGTTGACTTGCAGTGCTTACAGATGTTCTCATGATAAATATCAAGGGGTTTATAAAGAATTAGAAAAGTGGGTGTGTAAGTGAAGTGTATATGGCCTGGTTTTATGTGGATAGCAGTGCCGCAGCTTGCTTCAGGGGAGCCTGCCTGGAGAGACTGGTTCAGGGGAGGCCATGTGAACAATGGCCCCTGCACGGAAGATACCTTTGAAGTGTACATCGTGTTTGGCACCTTGGCCGTTCCCATCCCTGCCAGCCCCCTTGGCAGCGTACATCCACAGATACAAACTGCCATTTATAATGGAGGGGGGATGGATGGGAATGAGGCATGCAAACAAGGCCCAGAACAGTGATGAAGGGTGAGACACACTTATGTGGATTGCAGGTGCAATGTCTACTTCAGGGGAGCCTGCCTGGAGACACTGGGTCTGGGGATGCCATGTGAACAATGGGCCCTGCGCAGAAGATACCTTTGAAGTGTACAAGGTGTTTGGCAGCTTGGCCGTTCCCACCATTGCCAGCCCCCTTTGCAGCGCACATCCACAGGTGCGAACTGCCAATGATAATGGAGGGGGGATGGATGGGCATGAGGTGGGCAGACAAGGCCCGGAACACATCTGAAGCGAGAGACACACTTATGTGGATTGCAGGGGCATGGTCTGCTTCAGGAGAGCATGCCTGGAGACACTGGGTCTGGTGAGGCCATGTTTACAATGGGCCCTCCGCGGAAGATACCTATGAAGTGTACATGGTGTTTGGCATGGCGGCCATTCCCACCCAGTCAGCCCTGACAGGACAAGTGAGCATGTCCTTGGAAGCCCGCAGGTTGCAAGGGCGCGGGTGTTTGCTCCCACTTGGGGAGCCTGGAGTCCTGTTTCTTTCCCCTCTGCTGCAGCCGCTAAGCCCCGCCCACACCAAGGACTTAAACTGCGGGTTGGACCCGCGAGGGTGGAAGCCCGTGGGTGCAAGGGCGCGGGTGTTTGCTCCCGCTTGGGGAGCATGGAGTCCTGTTTCTTCCCCCTCTGCTGCCGCCGCTAAGCCCCGCCCACACCAAGGACTTAAGCTGCGGGTTGAACCCGCGAGGGTGGAAGCCCGCGGGTTGCAATGGAGCGGGTGTTTGCTCCCACTTGGGTGTTCGCGGCCCACAGGTGGGGAGCGCTGAGGGGGAGCTGAGTTCCACTAATACTGCCTGACCACTTTGCTGACTTTATTGACACCGAACAGTGGGAGCTTTGGAGGTCGGAGTTTGGACCCAGCCACGTATGTCACACAGAAGCTGCTGCTGCCTGCAAAGGAGGTAACTCAGGAGATAACCTACCCCCCCGCCCCGGTGTCATTTCTGTTCCATTTTGGAAATATCCCCTGGGGGAAATTATACCGGACCATCTTGCTCCAGACTCTGGGGAAATCCCTGCGCCCCCACCCCTTGTGCTTTACAGCCCCGATCCTGGCCCGGGACCGACTAAAAAGGAGCTCGATATTGGGACCCAAAGTTGCTCCAGATACCCATGGAGTGCAAGGAACCACTCTTGAGTCCATACCACCCACAGCCTTCGGAGATGCTCATCTGTTGATTAAAGAAATCTCCCAATTCCTGGGCAGCCAAGGGTCAGGGGACCACTCCATTCCTGCACTGACGGTGCCTGCTGCAGTTCCCGAGCCCCAGCTAATTACCCCTGTTGCTGTGGCGATTGCTGCCTGTGTAACCCCTACCTGTCTGCCCGTACAAACTGCACAGCCATTACGAAGGTTCATGGAAGACTCCCAGCCTGACCCCCTCAGGGTCATGTGGAGCGAGGGAGCTCCTGCGGCTGATTTTGTATTTTAACCACAGCCCCACGCCTCGCCCCCCCTGACTAGTATGCCTGGGTCTGCTGCTACCTCATCACCCAACCCAATGGACATTGTTGCACATGAGAGGAAGGAGGATGGTTGGAGGACCCCCTGTGTCAGCTGTTGCAATTGTAACCTAGTCCTGGCTGAGCTCTCTCAGATTAAGTCCTTGTTGCTGTCCCTCACAGCAACGGTGATGGCCCGCAGCTCACCTGCAGAGAACCCAACACACAACCAGGTAGAAGCAGGGGTAACCCCCATATTGGAGCTGATCGTGTCTGCAACCTCCCCCTTCACCCCCTCCACTCTGTTCAGGGCCCCTACTTACCCCTGCCTGTGGACATAGAGTCAAACCCAGAGCTTAACCCACAGAAAGCAAATACGAATGAGGGGCCATTTGCCAAGCTTCCACAACCCGCTCTAGTGCAAAAGGGGCCCCCACACCCAGAGGCCTCAGCTAGGTTGGCACCCCAAGAACTTACCCCCCGCCTGACAAGTATGGCACACCATTGGACAATAGGACCATATCAATGCAAAGAGTTCCCAAACTGCTCTCAAGACGCCCGGAATCAAGGGAGGCTCCCACGAACAAAACCCTACACTGGATGAGAACCACAGGGAGTGCTCTTTTTTGACCAAGGACCATATTCTTAACTGCATCAGAATCTCTAAATGGGGGAAAGAGGACTCTGTTAAATGACTATATAGTGGCCCGGGACATATTGAAAGCCTATAAGACCCGCCCCTTGCACCCTAATAGTGTACTTGAACTGTCTTTTTACCCCGGGGGTCTTGTGCTGCCGGGATCTGTGTTAACAGGTGGAAATGCTACCCCCTGAGAGGTAGACGGTCTAATTGGTTCTTTCGTGACCAGTCTCAACAACAACAGGGTTCTGCCGACCTGTATGTCTAGATGAGAGTTGATTGAGGACTCAGGCCCCATGTGAACATTTTCCCAACACTGTCTCCTTTCTTGACTGCATTTTACTGGTGGAAATAATTTGTATTGCATACTTGTGATTGTTATGTATACTGTGATGGCTATCAGCTGAATAAAGTTATGTTGAATTGATAATTGAAAAATTGAAACAACCATTCATAAAAGTTCAGTTGTATTTTATTTTGTTGCTGATGTTGATGGCACAAATGTACTACACAATATATACTTCGGGTTGCAGCAAAGTGTGGGAAAATCCCCTGTACTGACCACTGTCACTGGGGAATGTGTCTCTAATGGCACCAACGACACAGGCAGGTATTACTCGTCGAACGCAGGGTCCAAGCCTCCCATGAAGCCACCATGTGCACGATAGGCCTCCAGCCTGTACCACCTATGGAAGAGAAAGATACAAACTGTATTTAACTGAACAAGATAAGTGTATCAAACTTTATTTGAAAATGCAATCTTGAATCCTATGGCATTGTAGCCAGTACAAATGTTATTTCAAGTTTCAATCAACTTGGGCTTTAAAGTATAGACACATCACAAAAGTGAACAACTATGCATTCCCTTATATTTGGGACATTGGCAGTATGTGAAAGAAACATAAGATGACCACTATGATTTGCCCAAATCGCGAGTGATGTATAGAATTGCAAGACTAGATTCATTTGGCAGTGATAGATCAAAGTTACGACAATGTAGGAGACACACATGAAATGTTAGTGGCCTAAGTGACATCACATCTAGAGTACACTTACTCGTTACTTGGATTACGAGGCGAACTGTTGCACAAAATGTGTGCATACGCACCATCATAATCCTCAACAAGGACCGTGTGAGGCAGGCTGCCCTGAAGTCATGCAGCTCGGTTACACATTGCGGGGTGTCTCGTCTTCCGATATGTAGGCAAAGCATCCAGAGTTTTCTCGGCAGCAGCAGTTCTCCTCCTCGGCTGGCATGACCTTGCACCGATTGCAGGTACACCAGGTGGAGATGTCGTCCATGCGACTAGGCTCAGGCTCTTGATCGGGTGATTCGTCCTCCCAACTGTCGTCCGAAGCCCCATCGTTTCTGCATCTTTCTCTTTCGAGTAATTCCACTTCGGAATACTCGGGCTCGTACTGGTAGGGCTGTATTGTTGCCATTATGCGACAAAATTAACATAGATAGTAATGATAGTAGTAGTATCTGTTTGCATGGGCTATGTGCAACGAAGATAGCTGAAAAGGCAAAAACGTGCCAGAGGATACACAAAATAAGACAGTGAAACAATTGAACAAGCAACTCTGATGGATAATAACTTAAAGAGATGTGTTTGTTTGCTTTGTTTGCTCCTCAATCGATGGCAGGCAATGACCCTAGTTTTGGATACATTTATCTTCAGCCCTTTTTCTAATGCCACTGGACAAAGCACAGAGATCTATGGTTTCAGGCCTGATGGAGTCTTAGAAATCATGACCATATCATCTGCAAAACATATTGATGCCAACCTACGGTCGGTCAAAGTCAGGAAATCTGGCTCAAAATTAGTAATAGTGTTAATCAAATCATTGATATAGAAAGACAACCATAAATAGCTATCACACATCCCTGCCTGTCATGTGTGCTAATATTAAATGTGTGGGTACCTGCTCCCTGTAGACCCCATCTACAGCTACAAAGATGTCAGTGTATAATAATATAATATAAGTGGCTGGACAGGTATTGGTAATTGCTCTAGGGTAGTTCAGAGCATACAGCATGGAAATATATCAAATGTGGTTTGGAGATCAATGCGGTTTTTGCGCCCAGAAACACTTGTGTACAGGTGCGTTATAAATGCAATATCACGTCATATCAAAAAAGACCAGATACAGAGGATGTGTCTTTAGATGGACAAATGTATACATGAACAAGTGTCTTTTCTGTAGCCACCCTGCCGATGACATAACAATTGGTTTGACTCGCACCACATTCCAAATGTCCTAGAATTAACTTAGCAAATCTCATGCCTAAGGAGTCGAAATAGAATATTGGTCCATAATTGGCAGGGCAATCATCAGGGACCTTATTATGTATTGGAATGATTATGGATCCCTGCCAGTTATGTCGTACAACCCCCAACAAAATTAGCTCATTAAAGAATATCTGTACATTAGGGATCCAGATATCTGGGTTTCCTTAAAGTTAGCAATCGGCCATCCATTGACAGATCCGAACTAACTGACTCATCTACACTGGTGAGCAATCTCCATGTCGAGTGTTCCAGCAGGGCCAAAGCTATCAGCTCCGGCAACAGCCTTTCTCCCCCCGGCCAAAGTGACTGTATGGCGGGCAGCGGGCAGGCCTCACCGGAGCAGAGGGCAAGCCTGGCATGGCACTGCTGGCCCTGGCAGTATGAGGTAATATTGGTACAGTGTCTAGAGTGCGAACGGATGGGTGCTGCTGGTGTGGATTGACTTGTGCTGGAACCTATTTTGACCACACAGTGTTTGGTGACACACAGGGGAGTCCTCGCTCTCACAGAGACATGGTTTATTGCCAGCTCTGTCACAAGTTTTGACACTCTCCTCCCTGAGGGTTACAAGTTCATCTCTAAGCCCATGCCCAACCTCTCCAGGAACAGCATGGACCTGATCTTCCCAGATTGGGACCCTGCCACTAGCATACCCAATCAGGCCTACTCCTCTTTCAAATGCCTTGCCTGCAGGCTAGGTGTCCCTCATGTCCTCTCCCTGACTCTGGCCATCATCTACAGCACTTGCATGATCCGAATGTCACAAGGCCTAATAGGACCATTTTTGTTTTTTTCATCCCGTTTTCCCCCCTTGTCTTGTTGCGCCTTGAAACACATTGTGTATAGGTGCATTATAAAAACCCATTAAATAAATAAATACCACAGTGACCGCTAAGGGAAATATTGTATCCCCCCATTTAGACCCCACCAAACATGTCAGCAGCCTCAACCGGTGACCGATCTTCCCAACCTGCAGAGAATTCTGGACTCTACACAAAAATGGTTTGCTTCAGTGAATGACAAGTTGGATGACATCAATGTCCATGTCAACACCATCTGAAATCGGAAATGTAAACTCAGAGGATGAATGAGGCTGAGGGCAGAATTAGCACAGCAGGAGGACACCATTCATGGGCTGCAAAATACAGTTGCAACACTGGTCAAGGACATGAAGGCGCTAAAGGTGAAATACAAGGACTTGGATTCGAGGTCTCGCAAAAATAACATTCACATTACTGGGGTCCAAGAGAGGGCACTACATGGCAATATGGAGCTGGTGGTGGTAGACCTCCTTAGGAAGCTGCTGGGGAATCCAACTATGTCACCACAATTGACTATAGAAAGAGCCCATTAATCTCCTGGCTGAGGCTTCGTGGCTACGAAGACTCAGGCAGGAGATTGATGAATCCCAATTATAGCATAAGTCTGAAATTATCAAGACAGAGACCTGCTCCTAAAATATGTCAGGGAACGGGAGGAACTGAGGCTGGATTCACATACTATGTTTAAAAATGTTTTATTTAATGAGATAGTTTTAACAAAAACTTTTTTCATTATGTAACATCTGTTTTGATTTTTCACATATAAAGTAAAGTAAAATTAAGTTTTATTGAGTCTTGGAGATTTATTCAATTTTGTCCTTCGTTATTCTCCCTCAGTCAGTTGTGTTCCCAATTATCTTTGACCAGAATTGGGTTACTCTACAGATCAGTATTTTATCAGCTGCCAACATGAGGTTTGACCACCTCTCTTCAGGGGATAGTTCCAAGATTTTAGTCGGTAGCATTGCTGCATATTTCTGTCGTTCTTCATCCAGGGCTCGACATTTCATGATGATATGGTGCAATGTCTCAATATGGCCATTCTGATTGCAAAATCGGCAATATTTGTCATTTCCTGCAAGTTGTTTTCTTGAAGCAAGAATTTCCTTTGTTGGGAGTATATTGATTCTCATTATTAGTAAGAGGTGCCACTTTTTCTGACAGGGGAAAGGTATGCAGGCAGCTGGTTTAGAGCTCTACTTTCTGTTACTCATTGTATTCTCATATATAGGTCTTGTTCTTTTGTATTGTGTCTATCTAATCAGATCTTTGGAGTTTCTGTTTAATTACGTGTGGTCTCATCCTCACGTTTTCTAGAGTTGAGTTGAGTAATGGTATGTTGTGAAGACAAGCTTCTTTCCACTTATCCTATATTGAAGCATGGGATGTATGAAGTTTCGTTCTTAAGATTTCAAGTGGGGGGTTTGCTTCCTCCAATGATGTTATTCTAAAAGGTCCAATGATTTACAAATCACCATGGATCATAATGATTGTGTCGCAACTTCGAATCATATTCAGTTTATAGGGAATGTTTTCGAGAGATGTAGTGTTCGTCTCCAAAAGATAGCTTCAACTGGTCCCAAATTTTCCAGTGCAGGTTTAGAAAAGTTTCACTGCCGTATGTTAAGATTGTTACTATTATTTGTCTGTAGAGCGTCAATAATGGTTTTAGCAAATATTTCCCATACTTCTTGTGTAATATTAGGCCTTGTCTTGCCAAGGATTCTACTTTTGTTCTTAGATGGTAATGCCATTCTTTTTCTGAGATTCCTTGGTTCAACCAAATGCCTAAATATGTTCTTTCCTTGACCACATCCAATTTCTTTTTGTGTAAATATAATTTCAAGGTTTTTTGTTTTTTGCCAACTTGTTGTGTCAGGCACATAGCTTGGGTCTTTTGGATGTTTACCGTAAGATCGTTTTCTTCAACATAATACTCCAAGGCAACAAGGTGCTTGTGTAATTCCACTTGGGTGCGATCTAAAAGGACAACATTGTCCGCGTATAGCAGATAAGGTACCGATGGCCCCGGATTGGTGGAATTGTAGTTGGTAATTTTTGTGTGTTTTTGAGGTCCGAGATGTATAGGCTGAAAAGCGTTGCTACCAGAGGGCAGCCCTGTTTCAGTCCATTCCAAGTCTGTATCTCTTTTGACACAAACCCAGACTTGGCAAGCCTTACTCGTATGGTGGTATGTAGATACAATGCTGTTATTGGCTCTATGATGTCATTTAGGCACTTCCACTGCTTTAGTTTGTCTCACAGTTTTGATCGAGTTACGCTGTCAAATGCCAACTTGAAGTCTATGAAAACAGCATTTATATTTGTATTAGTCTTTATCGCTTCCAGTTTCAGCAAATTCAAGATAAGTAGGTTAATGTTGGTCCCTACTCCCCATGTAAAACCAGCTTGTCTCGGGTCACTTCTGTTCTTTGTTTTTGCACAGTCAGCCAATTTCTTTGGGAGGAATGAAGCAAATACTTTCCTCAAGGGATCAAGGAGGGCAATTGTTCGATAGTTGCTCGGATTACTTCTGTCTCCCTTTTTATATATCGGTATCAAAATTTCTGCACACCAGGTTCCCGGGATTTGTTTATGTTTGCTAATCATTCTGAACTGACTGAGACATGGATCTGCTCATGCTTCTGGATTGGACTTTAGAATTTGATTAGAGAGCCCGTCTGGGCCAGGGGTTCTAGAAGGATTGAGCCGCGAGATGTGATTCCGTAAACCAGTATAATCCCATTTTAGATTCCACAGTGTATTGGTCAAGTTTTTGACTTCATTTAGCTCTGTCATTTTCTTCCTGAATATCTGTGTAAAGTAGTTACTCCATAATGATTCTGTCACATTGGTTGTTGTTAAGTCTATCTTTGTCTTTTGTCCAGTCAATAATTTCCACAGATCTCTCGTGGTTCTTCCTGCAAGATGTATATAGCATTTCCTCCGCATCACTTTGTGCATGTATGATCTATGTACTTAGGAACCAATTTTTGTATGTTTGTCTTAATTTTTCAGATCTGTTGATTTTACGGCAGTTTAATTTCCGTTAGCTCGATAGGAAGTTGCTGTTTCTTTGTAGCTAAAGTTTTGTTGTATGCATGTTTGTGGAGAGCTTGTTCTCTTACATTATTTCGTACTGTCTGCTTGTACGGTAGACGCCATTCATATTCCATTTTCTGAACTTCTGTTATGTTCGTGGTCAGAAAGGGATGTTTTAAATTGTTCATTTGATCAGTGTTAAATCTTATCCTTGTGTTAGTATAGGTCATATTCATCAGAGGTAACATTTGCTCTGGTGTTTCAATTTCTTTTGGTCCGCACCTGGAAACTAGAATCAGTTGGTATAGATTGTAGTGATGATATTCGGTGTCTCGCATCTTGGGAGATGTACATGTAGTCCAAGATTGCCTCTGAATTTCCTTTTTTTGCAGATCACCTTTGGTATGAACATTTAATAGTACTAGGTCTCTTCTTGTCAGTTCTTTTGTCGAAGTCCGGGCCTTTGAAAATAATATGGGTGATGAAATAATTTCACCACTTTCGGCGAAGAGTTGTATGTTCAAATCTCTGCAGAGTATAATAGTTGCATTTTTGAAGCAGAATTGTATATCATTGATTATTGATCCCGCCATATTGATGAAGATGGAGTCATTTATGATTACAGGGTTCCAATATAGGTTGATTAGGCCTATTATTTCTGTTTTCAAGTTGGTTGTTTTTTGAGATCTGTTGGAAAAATTAGATGGGGTGTGTTTCACAATCGATGCTTGTATAAAGGGATTAGGATTTTGTGTTTCAAGTAACTCCATATTTGTCCCTTGTTTCATGAATGTTAGCAGACCTGCTGAAGGGCGGCCTTTTGCTCTCGTTATTGCAAAATTCATTGTTGTTATGTAACCATCACATATTGGTTGGAGACTAATCCAAGTTTGCTATAAACATATAAAATCATGTTTAGACATCTGTTGATTTTTCTCCTCGAATAGATGAATATGGCCTTACGTATTCCATGAGCAAATAGACCAAGACCTTCCATGTGATTTGACTTTATGTTATCACTTCCTTTGGTTTTTGTATCAGTGTTATATTACAGGAGAATGTTGTCTTTTAGTCTAAGATGCCGTATGTTAAGATCACATACGATTCATTTGTACATAGATTTTTCTACAGTGGTTCAGCAGCAACAATGCTCATTCATGGGAGGCAAGAAAAATGTGCGAGAGAAAAAAAAAATCCATTATGCTATGCTGTTCCCTTGCAAGGATGAGTTTCCAACATGAAAACAAGACTTATTTCGTCAAGGTTCCTGATGAGGTGGTCATATTTATTGCCGCCAATATCCCTATTCCTAGTGTCCCTCTCTCTGAAGCCTTCCCCACAGTAGTCGAAGTGTACAAAAAGAAGTAGTGTAACTATGTTCCCTACTGGCCTGCAATGCTCCCCATAAACCCCATCACCAGGCACCCTCCCACGCATAAAACAAACCCCAAAACCCATGTGCCTGCTGTTTAGGGGAACGTTCAATGCAGTGCACTGAAAGTGCAAGTTTCAACTTCTTCCTACACTTTTATTTTAAAACGAAACCATTCCAGAACGGTTTCTTTTTAAAATAAAAGTATAGAAACAGTAAAACTTAATTAAAAGAAGCAGAGGAGCATGCGTACTCAGTTGTTAGATCCTTATGGGCATACAAGTTCAGCGTATTGTCAAGCATGGTAGGGGTTAGCCCCTATGTGATTGTAACTGTTACATTTTTGGGGTGGTTTAGCAGATTGGGCACCATAAACTGCTGTAGTTGGGTGCTAGTGAGGGTGAGGTTGGGGGCAAGGGTACTGGCTGGAGTTGAAGCTCATTACAATTTATATTTTTAGATTCCAGCATTAATGAGGATGGTCACCTTGTCTGAGTTCATGGGCTGCTTAAGAGGAAGGACTTTGGAAACCATATTAACTCTGAGAGAAATCAAGGTGGCTCTTCACGATATGCTGATGGGCAAGGTGCCCTACTCAGACGGTCTGGTGGCCAAATTCTACAGCGATTAACAGGAGATTGTTTCCCCTTACTTGCTCCAGGTGTGGGAAAAGGCATTGCGGAGGGGAATCCTTCTGGACACATTGTGACAGGCCATTACAATCTTACTGTCAAAACAGGACAAGCCTCCAGAAGACTGTGGCTCCTATCGTCTGCTTTCACTTATAAATGTGAATGCATAAATCTTTGCATAGGCCATAGTGACTTGATTGCTACCTCTGTTGGCTCATGTGCCACATCCAGATCAGCCTGGATGTATTACAGGTTGCTCAACACCCTTGAATTTACGTAGGTTGTATAATGTGATGTCTCACATGGAGCAGGGAGCTTAGGCTCTAGCAATATTCCTCGACATGCAAGAGGCGTTTGATACAGTGTTGTGGCCTTTCTTCTTTCAATTACTGGGTAATTATGGTTTTGGGGCAAACTGTATATCTGGGTAAATTACTATATGCATGATCTTTGCGATAGTGTGCACGAATGGAGTGTGGTCCCTGATATTCCAGCTGGCGGGAAAGACATGGCAGGGCTGTCCTCTCTACCTGCTGCTGTTTGCTATGGTGATAGAGCTACTGGTGGTTTTGATTTGAGGAAAAATATAGGGATGTTGGGGTCAGGTTGGGTGGAAACCTGGAGCTAATTTCGCTTTATGCAGATGATACCCTACTGCATTCACGTGATCCAAATACTAATGTGGAACAGCTGGTACATGAAGTGGTTAACATTGGTAACTTTGATAACAATTCAGTCTCTACCTAAAAATAAATAAATCTGAGATATTTCCGCTATCAGACGGAACAGGGGAGCTTGATAATACTGGGAGGCTCTTATGGACACAGGAAGTGTTCAGGTATTTGGGCATATTGATATCTCTCTCCCAAGTCTACGTTAAAAAGAACTACACGGCATAAATGGTGCATTTACAGGCCAAATTGCAGCAATGGGGCTAGATCCCAATGTCAATGCTAGACAGTATCTTGCTTATCAAGATAGTGATACAGCCAAAATTATTGTACATGTTTCATAACATCCCGATGTGGTTAGACCAAGCTTTTTCGAAGGCACCCAATACGCTATGCAGCGAGATTGTTTGGGCAAAAGGTCAGGATAGGATAAAGTGGTCGTCTTTGGCTCTCCCTTATGTGGCTGGTGGCATTGCTGCCCGAACTTTGACTATATTACTTGGTGGTGCAAGTTCACTTCACAACAAACTGGTGTACAGCTACTGCCCGGCCACCATATGTAAAGCTGGAGCATATGATGGTGGGTGCACCCTCCCTGAAAACTCTGATACTTGGTGGCGGTTATAGTCTAGAAGGTCCACTTGACCTGTGTGGTGCCGCCCTGCGTACATAGAACAGACTTCTTCAAATATAGAGGGAATATATCCTGTACTACAGAAATGCTCATTTGTGCAGAGCGTATTCCCTGTCCGCCCTATGGAGGATGTGATCAGAAAGCTCTACTATGATGCTCGAATTTATGTTATAACAACTGCCTAGACTGTGAGACTCTGGCCCTAGGACATTGACTGTATGCAAAAAACACCCATGGTTTCCGAGTATGGAGCATGCTGTATGATTTAAGAAATTAACAAGGGACAGGAGATTGCGGAAAGCTAATTGTCACACCTGTTGGGATTCTATGACACTGCTCATGATGTTGACAAGATACATAGATACATTATGACCTTTACAGTAATGCTAGAATTGATGAGACAACCATTGTGTAGATTGTGAGGATCTGCCCAAGGTCACAGGCTAAACACAACAAACACCCTTTGATATTGGAATGAAGTGTGTCATATATTTGAAATTGCCAATTACCTACAAGAGAATGAGAGGAAGGTTTCCAATATTCATGAGGTACATCATTTCGTCCATCCCAAAAGTGTGCCGAGTAGATGCAGTTAGGCTATTCCACAGATCCACCTTATATAACAAAGTGTGGGCCAGACAGTCTGTACTGCACTCCATGTATTTCATACTTGCCATGAGGTCTGATGCATATCGGCTTGCAGATTGAATTGACGGACGAGGGTCACCCAGCTAAATTATTTTGGCTGACCGCCTTTCCTTCCATCTACACCTAACTGTTGACCCCACCCGCAGGATGATGAGAGAACTACCACACTCTACCACCTTGCGTAGTAAAGCGAACAGAACATTAGAATTTCCAAAATCCTCCAAAATGTATCTATATGTTTCTCTTCTTGCTCATTAGCATTCGAAAATACAGACGGGCATGGGGCACCAAGCCGATCGTTGTCGGTTTGCTGCCTCATTTCCCGCTGGTCATGATATACAAGTCTGGCCCACTGTGTTCCGACTCGGTTAGCCAACACGGAGCTAAGGCTTCCAGTGGGTGGGACAATGGGTTTCCCACACAGATTTACATTTGATACAGAGGGGTGCAATTATACACAATTTACGTTGACGATCCGGCTTTAATACACAATTTGCATGTACTTTTCACATTATAACAAGTTGGTTGCCTATGTCAACCCGCCTTGTCCCACACCAAGATGGTGGAACAAAGACCAATACGCATGCACAACTGGTAACTTGGCAACCGTTGTCAGTCCAGAAAAAGTAGATACCCCTCCATAACAGAGGCAATGTATTTTGTTGGCCGAAGACCAACCGCCTCATATGTTCGGTATTAGTAATACAGAATCATAAGCTTGACTAAAGTGCGTCCATTTCGATGGAATAGAAATCGCCATTTTGTTGTTAACCTTCGCTTCTTGCCTTCTGTTTAAACTGCTTTGCTGTAAGCTTATTCTATTCCACTATTACATTGTTGTTCAAGCATAGAGCAAGGCCGCAAGATACTTGTTCAAACATAACGCAGGCGACCCAGACAGTAATGCCCGGTCTCCTCCCTCACAAATCCTTTGAAGTAAGCAACGAGGCATTTAATCATTACACAGGTGCCAGCTAGTCTCGCTCATGCAGTAGAAATGGTAGAAACAAACAATTCATGGCTTGAAATATGCTCTCCTTTGCGCCCCCCCCCCTTCGCTGAGCCCTGTAGAGCCCTGGAGAGCGAGTTGACCCCTAGCACATGAATAGAAACTAGAAGATAGCGAGGCCTGGAATGTGTCTCTCCCCTGCATGCAGCTTGCTTGTAAGAACAGGAGCAATGTGTTCTCTAAAACAAAGAATTGTGTCTGCAGTCTCGCGGAATTGCAAACTGTTGCTAAATGAATGTCTGAAGTCTTCATATCGTCCAACCCAATTCAAAGGAAATACATTATGGGCGATATTGAATATGTCACCACTGATTATAAGATGCTCGCTTTGTATGTATGTAACTGTTGTAAAATGTTTGCTCTCTTGCGTCCCTCGGGGTCTGGAGACGCACGTCGTGGGGCGTGAGACCCAGTTGGCCAACTGAGACTATTTGCTTTGCAATAAACCCTAGCTTTTGGGAATACAACCTCGTATCTGGCATATCACTTTGTGTGTGGTGATTGTGTCTTGAGACGGGCAAGTAAGGCGAGCAGTGGGCGATCAGTTACGGAGACTTTGAGTTAAGCTGCGATTTACATTCAGAACCCATTAGGGGGACACTGTATTTTCATGATTATGTAGACCACTCAAGGCACACGGTACCTAACAGCAGTATTCGAGGGAGGGCACTAGACACCCAATATATGGCAATGGGCTTAGCCTGCCCTAACTCGAGATTACAGCATATGGGCCCTGATGCGGCAAGGTCATTACATTAGCATGGCCTTATGTTAACACAAACCGCCACTCTAGCTACTATTATTAATGCATGATATGTACTAAAACCATGGTACATGACCAAACGCCATGATTATTAACCAGACAACCATATCCTTTCTGGTTAAAGGTTCTGAATCACTGTGAGAACTTGCCTAGTACTCTCTTCTGGCAACATGGCCTGGGAAGAATCGAGGTTTATTACAGCAACATTACAGATGTGATTGCTGATCAACATGAGAGAATAGTTACCCCGGGCGGTCAGCACAGCACTTCAATCGACGACTTTTGGGAGTATTCCCAATAAGATTGGAGGTTAATTACTCTACATTACACCCTGATGATTCTATTAGGAATAACACTTTCACATAGGATTAACCTCCTGGTACACTATCAAATTGGATTTATTGCACACAAGAACAATAGGCTCTGATGCCCTGAAGAAGGATCCAAGGATGATCCAAAATGCGTCAGCAGAACCTTAACAAAACTTTTATGAGTGGACCTATTAGGATGTTTACTATTGATCATTGTACTCACTGTTTGGAACTGTGAACTTGTGTGTGAAGAGATACAACGCAATTGAATATTGTACAACTAGGATCTTTATTTTTTGGAATATTGTTTTTGGAATTTTGTTGATTTGAATTCAGAGAATTCCTACCTTTGCTTTATGATATTTGCTTTTGAAGAATATGTTTGGGAAAAACCACATTGAGCTTAAGGTATTTATTTATCTTACTGAGTGATTGAAGAGTCTCGATTGGGCTCCGCCCAACTCTCATTACAAATACATATGCTAACAGCAACCACCTATGTTTTGAAAAGGTATTCAACACAAATTGAATGACTGTAATTTTTTAGGAACTTTTTAGGGATTTTTTATTATCCCGCAGGAGTGCACACAAGGGTCACCTGCTGGCATACAACAGGTCCTGTTTTTGCATATATTATGGTGCAGCAACATGGGATATCAGCTGTTTCTGTGGCCAGGTCAAAGTGGAGACGGGACCTTCAGGCTTATTCCACAAATGCACAGTAGGGGGTGATGTGTGGGCTGACTAAGGAAATCTCATTCAATTCCAAGTTCTGCCTTATATATTTTAAAATTCTCAATAGACTACACTATTCCTCCGAATTAAGTTATTCCACGCAGAATGGTCATGTCCTAGTTTGCCTTCTTCTTGGGTAAATGTATGTCAAGTGGTGTCTGCAATTGTGAACCAAAAAGTCACATTGACACCGTGAGGTTGCTTATTATGATACAGCATTAAAATGGTGGTTGTAAATTGCGGATTCTTGAATTTGGCATTGTTTCTAGATAAGCGATGTGAACTGATGAGATGGACACATAAGGTGCCTGCTACAGTAGAAATGTAGTAAGCTGATGCAGTATGGGCTAATGATATGGGGGCGATACACATTGCCTACCAATATCTCCAGAAAGGCATCTGGTTTCCTTTCCACAAGTACTTACGAGAAGTTGGGACGTCCAACCCCGATCATAAAGGTGTACTATGAAGCCTATGGCGAGTTAATGTAAATTACGAATTGTGGCTTTGCTATGTCATGTGATTCGGTTCCTGCCATTGGATATGTTGTCTGTAAGGAATTCACATGCTCATGAATATTCCCCATCATCAGGCCAGAAATCCTCCGTAAAAGAAAAAACAGTTTCACTTTCACTTACAAACTGTATTTCTCCTCTAAACCAATCACTGTACTCTGGGTCATACTGCCCCCAGCCAATGACTGCCCTCTCCCTAAGCCCCTGCTCTGGCATCCATCTTCAGAGTTGGAAAGCATGTACAGTGGAAGTATGACCAAGAAGAGCCGCAGAGGAGTAGGAGGTAGGGTTTGCTTTTGAATCATGCCAGATCCATGCTCTAGAACAATAGTTACAGGTAAGTAACTTGTTCCTTCTCAGGCATAGGGTCTGGCATGGATTCACATGCTAATGAATACAGATTATACAACATGACACAACCACAGGAGGTGGCTAGGCTCAACAGAAGCCTGCATGGTCCCCCACCACAGGACCATGACGGCCTGGCATGTCACTTATCTTACATGTATTCCAGCTTCTGCCTCAGTGCCAGAGCCTACGGCTTTGTTCAAACCGCCACACACAACGAGCCCCATAGCCCAGGCATCGCTCGTTGCTGTGACAACATAGGACAGCGTATCAGGAAGCACGCTGCACAACGAGCCCCATGACGCATTACGCTAGACCAATCCACGCATGGTTTGCCTTAGTGGTTGCCATAACTACCTGCTGGCGTCTGCTTCAGCAAGGCTGAGGAGAGACACTTGGAAGCAGACACCGGAGCTGCACACACGGACCACGAGAGGGACGCAGAGAAGCCCTCCAACCCAGGTGAGAGTCGGACACACAGTGTTATCGTCCTCACCACATGCACAAGATTAAGGGTGAAAGGGACACGCAGTGCCAGCATCTTGCCTCACGCATTCCAGCTCTCCTGGCACAGTCCTATTTTAATATAGTAGATTTCTCGCATTCAAAATACCCTTCCACCCCCAGACACGGGACTAAGGGAGGGAGGAATGCCTCTGGGCCAGACCCACGCCACTAGAGCAGGCTACTTTCAGTACAAAACAAATTCCCGTTCCACTAACTTGCCCCTTCTTCTTTTTCCTTCCCCCACCTATTCCCTACCCCCCCCTTTTTTCTTTCCCTTTCCATTGCTACAGAGGTACTTCCGACAACACACGGAAGCCCTCCACTGTCTGCACCAGAAGCCGCCTGTCCACGGTCCTCTGTGAGTGCCCCTTCCAACCCGGACCCTCCAAGAAACTTGGGATTTTGTTACCGGCACAGCTTCAAGTACAGCTGGTAACCAGAGCTACTCTGTTAAATCACTAAATATAAGGCTGCACGTACAGCTTCATAATCCTGAGAACTTCACACATCTCTCTTTGCAATCTGGTCTTTACACAGGGTCTACCCACTGGACGCCCTAAAGAAGATGCCATATACTTTCGAAGTATACAAGAAGCACTGAAACGTGAACACACTAAACAGCATATTGAAGAAGATTCAGGACAGAATAGACCACCATTCTTCTGGCACTTAGTGTGTCTAACAAATTTTTTGTGAACATGTTGGCTAAAATTTAAGATATCTTTTAAGTCCAAAGACTTAGACTTCCTTTCAGAAAATAATTACTCTGAGCATTTGAAATGAGAGACCTGTCAATAAAATTCTCTCAAATGACTAATCTTTAAGGAAACTGTTCCTCATAGCACTTACAACTTCCCGGATATGCTTTAATTGTTAAGTGCAATTGTAAGTCACAAGGAATATGTCTTTCTAAGAATCACTGAAGCTAAATGCATGCTTCTCTCTATGTTGTACACCAAATCCTTGTCATTGAATATGTAAAGTGTAACATGGTTATATTTGATTTTTGTTTAGAACACTGTATTTATGTATCACTGTGAATGTGTCAGTATTTTACCACACACTTGTTCCATATAAATTATTATTTTTTCAATACACTTGGTTGTATATGGTCATTTGTCTTCTAGTTTGGTACATACAGGGCCTGAATCAATAGGGGCGTAGTACTAACTGCAGATACAGACATGGACCGAGACCAACGCAGAGGAATGTTGCAAGTTTCTCAGTAGTCCCCTTGTCCAAGACTTGGTGTAGATTCAGACAGGGACAAGGTAGGAACCAGTTGATGCCTCCACCAATGTAAGGATGGCAATTGATAATCTGTACAATGGGAAAAGGGACAACTTTTTCTTTGTTGGCATATCAACAGAAGCAATACTCATACCTCTGGAACAGACTCACCTCAACTGAACTGCTTGGCGGGATATGGACTCCTCCCAGGAATCCATGTCGATGCAGTAGAACCTTGTGATTGTGTGCGTAGATGTCCATGTAGCAGCCCTGCAGATGTCCAGCAGGGGAAAACCAGACAGGAATGCTGTTGTCGCAGCGATCTCTCTGATGGATTGGCCTCTCGGAAGGCTGGGCAGCAGTCGGTTTGCCAACGGATGACAGTGTGTGATACAGTCGGAGAGCCACCTGGAGATGGAAGCCTTCAACAAGGTCCTGCCATGGTTCACAGGACAAAAGTTGATGAATAGTTGAGACATTTTCTGAAAACTCTTTGTGCGTGCCACAAAGAAATTCAGAGCACGAGCAATGTCCAACAAGTGCAAGGCCCTTTCAGATGGTGACAAAGGCTTTGGGAAAAACACAGGCAACACCGAAGGCTGGTTGAGGTGGAATTTCGACAAAACCTTTGACTTGAAGGAGGGTTGCATCCGTAGCACCACACTCAATCCGTGGAAAGTCAGATATGGTTGTTTGCAGAATAGGGCCTGGATCTCACCCACCCTCCTGGCAGAGGTGATGGCCACGAGGAAAGCCTTTTTCCACAAGAGGAACTTGAGGGGGTCCTGATGCTTAGGCTAGAAGGGGGCTCTCATGAACCTCATCAGCACCAAGTTGAGTTCCTATGCCGGGGCAGGAGCTTTCTGCCCTGGCATAGGAAAGATCGAAACAGTTCTTAGAGGAACTCCTTGATGAGATAGTGGGACCAAAGCGAAGATCTTCCTGCAGACCTGGTGAAGTGGGAGATAGCCTCCAGATGGACCTTGATAGAGGCGTGCGCCATCCCTGCCTTGTCTAAGGACAACAAGCACGGAATAATCTGTGTGGCCTTGACCCTCAGAGGGTTGATCTTCTGTGCCTGGCACCACATAGCAAAACACTTCCACTTATGACCATAGCACTTAAGAATTGATGACACTCTGGCCTTGACAAGGACCTCCCTGCAGTCTGCTGGCAACTGGTATCCTCCAAACTCTCGGACTGCAGGAGCCAAGCCCTCAGTTTCAGTCATCCTGGGTCGTGATGCAGAATTGAGCCTCCTTCATTGGGGAGCAGATCCGCGACCACTGGCAGCTTGATTGGAGGCGATGCTGACAGTCTGAGAAGGTCTGGTTACCAAGTTGATTGGTGACTTGCAGCAAGAGATGCAATGGAGAGAATGCGTACAGAAACAGGCCTTCCCCTGGGAAGGAGAATGTGTCCCCCACACTCCTCAGCTGGTGGACGCTGCTGGCAGCTTTTTGGCATTTGGAGTTTGCTGCCATCACAAACAAATCGATCTGTTGTCTGCCCCACTTGATGAAGATACAGTCCTGCCAAAGTTCCCACTCGTGGCGGGAGTGCAACTCCCTGCTGAGGGAGTCGACAATGGTGTTCTTGACTCCCGCCATGTGAAAGAGTCCTTAGCGTCTCTGGAGAGCACTGGGAATCGAGCACCCACCTGCTTCCTGATGTAGAACATTGTGGTGGTGTTATCCATGAGGATCCTCACCACCTTGCCATTCAAGGACTGAAGAAATTACTTGAGGGCCCAGAACACTGCACACAGCTCCAGGATATTGATGTTGAGATCCTTCTCCTCCGGCAGCCACAGACATCTGGCATGCAGACCTCCGGTGTGGGCTCCCCAGCCCAGTAGTGAAGCATCCAGGATGACCGTCTCCTGGTATGGGGGGTTTTAAACCCTGTACCCCAGGCAATGTTGGAGTCTACGCCCCACCACCTTACCACTCGATGGAACTCCTCATTGAGAGGGAGAGGGATACTGTCCATGAAGCTTCTGGACACTTGTATCTACAAGTGTCCAGGAACGCTTGAAGGGGCCGAATCTGAGAATTACAGAGCCGGATAAGGTAGATGCACAATGACATCATGCCAAGCAGCGACTTAATGGTCCGCACCGTGGCGGTCTTTAGTGACAACAGCCGTCGCACTCTCCTCAGCATGGCCGCTACTCTATTCTCCTAGGGTGACGCTAGGCTGGAGACCAATTTCAGCCTGGCTCCCAGGAACAATGCGTTCTGCGATGATGTCAAGCAGGACTTTGGATAATTGATGGAGAACCTCAGATCTGTCAGCTGCTGGACGGTCCTCTCCGTAGGTTCGATAGCTACCTCCCTTGTCTTGGGCCGGATGAGCCAGTCGTTGAGGTATGGGTACATGTGTATCCCTTGTAGATGTAGATGGGCCTCCACTGGTGCAAGGCACTTCATGAACACCCTGGGGGCTAACTTCAGGCTGAAAGGGAGGGCCTTGAATTGGTAGTGTCTACCCTGCACTACGAAGCGTAGGAACTTTCGATGTTTTTGGTGAATGGGGATGTGGAAGTAGGCGTCCTCTAGATCCAGCAATGTCAAGAAGTCCCCTTCCTCCAGTTGGCTGTGCACGAGCTGCAACGTGATCATCCTGAATTTTTGGGACTTGAGGGACTTGTTGAGAGGTCGCAGGTCTATAATGGGCCTCCAGCCCCCAGTCTTCTTTCTGACTAAGACATATTTGGAGTAGACTCCGAAGCTCTGGAATTGTCTTGAGACTAGCATTATTGCCCCCTTTGTTAGAATGGCTCGTACCTCCTGCAAGAGCTGTGGGATGTGCTTCTCCTGCTAGTTCACCAGAGGGATCCACTGACACTTTTGTGGAAACTCGAGGGTATGTCCATGGGCAAGAACGTCAAGCAAACATCTGTCAGTGGAGATCTTTTCCCCCTCTCTGATGAATCCAGTCAGCCGGCCTCCCATCGGGCTGCATGGGTGGGGGCCCGACGTCCTGGCCGGTTCAGTCCTGATTCGACACCTGCGTTCTACCTTGGGGGTGATGACGGTGCTGACCACCTCCACCGAAAGCCTTGGAACGGCCTTTGTAGGCCTCCTGGATTGTGGACCGAGAGGGCTGATGGTATGACGAGGATCCTCCACCAAAACCTTTCGTCGATCTGACCGACTTTCCTCCAGAAGAGTGAAAGGAAGAGCAGTGCTGTTGGAGAGTACCCAGGGCACGAGCCGTCTCCGTCTTGATGGCCTGCAAGGACTTGTCGATGGCCTCCCTGAAGAGATTATCCGCATCAAGGGCATGTCCAGTACCCTCGTCTGGACCTCCTGGCTAGGGGGCAGATACTGTTCCCCATCTGACGGAAGCCAGTGTTTTCCATGATGTCCAGTGCCACCATGATGGCATGGTCCGAAGCCACCTATCCCTCCTGGAGGAGTGTGATTGCCTCCGCCCGAATGTGGTGAGACAGGAACTCTAGAATCAGGGTCAGTTTGCACCACAGTTCCAGTTTGTATCACAGTTCCCTGTCGTACCTGGCCTGGATCGCCAGCGCATTGGCCGCCTTGACGGTCGACTCTGCGGAGTAGATGACCTTTCTCCTCATGGCGTCCAACTTCTTCCCCTTGCTGTCCGGAGGGACCAAGAACTTCGCTGCCACCGGGACCACTGAGTCCGGCAATGGTTGCGACCGTAGACATGTGGGTGCGGTCTCCGGCACCCGGTACTTTTTCTCTAGCCTATCCCGCTTGGCTCGGCTTAGATTCTACAATAGGTCCAGACCTTCCTCCCACACATTGTCCAGGAGGGGGACCACCAAGATGCTCTTTTTCTTGGCCTTGCGCTTCTGGTAGAGGAAACTTTCCATTTTCGTCTACTCGGTTATCAGCTGGAAGAGCTAAGAAGCTCTGGGGACCATGGCATGAAATAACCCCACCTCATTCGGAGGGGATGCCCTCGGCTGTGGCGATCCACCCCCCGTGATGATTTTGTCATTGTCTTCCATCATTGCCGTGGCTGTGTCCGTCCCCATGTTCTGGTCCGTTGGGGTGGAGTGCACCTGGCGTGGGTGTGGAGGTTGATGAAGGGGTGTTGGATGATACTTCCTCTTTTTCGACAGAGGATGAATCGGGGCCACAGGGGCCAGGGCCTGCAGCATCCTTTTCTGTGTTTCTGACACCAACATGTGTAGGGTCAAAAGGATGTTCACAGATCCATCTCTTGGTGGAGTAGGAGTGGTCGGCATACTAGGCACTGCTCCGTCATCAGAGGAGTTTCCACTGTCGTCGCCCTCCATGTCCTCGTGGATTGTGTGATCGTCTGAGGAAAAAACATCCATGTCTAAGAGTACCGCCTGTGGCTGGCCTGGGACCCCCCTTTAAGCGCCCTGATGGGTTGGAATGGGTCCAGCGACAGCCTCGTCTTTTCCGGAGTCTTCGCCACTGGCCCAGCCGAGGCCTCTCGACTTAGGTATAACCTTGGACATAGTTGGGGCTACCTTTACCAGGTCAGCCCCTTTGACTTTCGAGAGAGGGCGCCACTATCTCAATCGTCAATGACGATTTGTCCACTGCTGCCTGGGCCTCCTTGGGCAGGTCAGCCAACTTTTCTTCCACCCTAGGCTTCTCGGGCTTCTCCCGCAGTTTAGCCGGGTTGGGCAATTTCCTTTTTGAGGAAGAGCTTGATCGATGGCTAGAGAAGGAGGCAGACGGTGAGGTTGATCGTACCCTGTCCATCATGGGACCCGCTTGCACAGTGACCCAGAAGGAAACAGACTCGCCGTGCTTGGCCTCGTCTTGGGCCCCCACGGATGGAGTGCCTTCAAAGAACTAAGAAGCCCGCTCCTCAGACCGGCCAGTCCTGGGTGAGGCATACCCCACCTTCTGGCACGGGGCAGAGGCCTTGGAGCTTAGCCACTTAGCCACACCACCAGTCTACTGTGACTATCCTTCATCGTTCTCTTGGAGAACTTAAGGCAGATCTCGCAATCCCCTTCTTCATCTGGAGCAGAGCTTAGAGATGGAGCTTCCCTCCTTCTTCTCCTTAGTCATGGTCAGATGTGCGGAGTATGCCCAGTGGCCTTCTGGAAACTTCGATCAAAATTCAATGATCCTTGCCCTTGAGGGGTGCTGAAATTCATTGACAAATGTATCCCTGCATGTCAGACGATGAAGAGAAGAGCACACAGGTTCTGTTTTGACAAAAACAGGATTTTTTCTTGGAAAAAGCGTGAAACACGTAGAATAGCTCACAAGGACTTCCAACACTTGAATGTGTGGTAAAAATCTGTAGATTGGCTGCCAGAGGAGGGGCTTAGTGAGAGGGCAGTCATTGGCTGGAGACAGTATGGCCCAGAGTACAGTGATTGGTTTAGAGGAGAAATACAATTTGTAAGGGAAAGTGAAATATTCGTGAGCATGTGAATCCATGCCAGACCCCATGCTGGAGAATGTTTATTTTCTCCCAAGTGCCTAAATAAATAATTACAAAATATATATTTAATCCTTCTAGGGTGTGGTTCTTATAAAATAGCATTACATTAGCACATCTTTAGAAATGTGAGTTCATTTCTGGATCGTGCTCTGGGTAGTTTAGGTGGCGGGTGTATGGTCGAGGGTGTATGTAGGATGGGGAGAAGAGAAGTTAGTGATGTAGAACAGAGCTGTATAAAAAAGGAGTATTAGTGGGGAGTTCTTGTGCAGTGAGGTTATGGTGAGTTCTGGACTGTTAGGGAGAATTTTCATGTTAGTGTTTAATTTCTCCCACCTTACAGACCCCCAGCTCTTTTGCTGAACCTTGGGACTTTGTACTTTTAATTCTATGTGTTTTATGTGTTTCTTTTGGTTTTGGAGTCTGACAAACTCCATAGGCATCATCTTAACATTGTGTCATATAGCACCTTCAGTGTAGTGACACAGGGAACTCTTCCAGATTTCCCAAAAGTTTGAATACCTTCTCTTGGTGCAACTACTGTTTCCAAGAGCAGTGAAGTGAAATTGACTTTACTTACATTTTGTAACATTCTAGACCCAGCACACACTGGGCCTCAGTACGACCTTGGCGGTAAGTATCGGACATTACCGCCATGGCGTAAATAGCGTTTACGGCTTGGCCCGATGGCGTAAAGTGCGGCTCATTCCGACCCATCGGGCACAAGCTTTACGCCATGGCGGTAATGTAAAGTACGCGATGGCGGAAATGACCCCAAAACGGCACTCACCGGCGTCGTCCGCCGCGCTAGGTACACTTCCGCCATCCATCTTAGCGGTCACCGTACTTAGCGGTGACCGTAATTAGCGGTCAGCGTACTTTACGGTCACCGTAAATAAGCAGAACCGGAAGTAGCGCCATCGCGCCGGAACGGGAAAGAGCACGGCGGCCATCTTGAAAAACACAATCCATCGGCATCCTCCGCAACCACTCGACATCTGACCCTGAGACCCTGCAAAAACCAATACCTACCCATTTCCCTGCTCGAAAATGCCCAAATCTGTCCGAAAAGCCTGTGACCGGCAGCGGCAAGACCGGTTCACAAGGGAGGAGCTCAACATACTTGCTGAGACCCTACAGGAGAATTCCGCTGTGGTCTTTTCCACACAGATGACCCGGCCGGCTATTGTGAAGAAGAAGGCCATATGGGCCTTAGTTGCCCAGTGGGTTAGTGCGGTAGGGACCGTCCCCCGCAACGCAAGGCAGTGCCGGAAGCGCTGGGACGATCTCCGGCTCCGCGTCAGGAGCATCCTCTCGGCGAACCGCAACATGGGCATGGCGACCGGGGGAGGATCTGAGTCCCCAATCAAACTACAGCCCTGGGAAGAAATATGCGCCTCAACAATCGGGATGGAGTCCATTGAAGGGGTAGGAGGGATGGAGCGAGGAGCACCGGCATCAGGCGATGCAGGTAGGTGCCTCAAATGAAGCCATGCTAGAGTCACTGAAGTCCATTCATGTGAAGCCCAATGTTACCCTATAGTGTAAATGCAACACATCAGCAGGGCACTGCTTAGAGCCACATCTGACCTCCACCCAGTACGCATGCAGTATGCACACCCTAACTGCAGGCACCCACATACCTCCATGCTACTTCCACGCAAAAGTGAGACAACCTGTATGCCCCTGCCTCAAATGTGCCGCATCTAGTAACCCAAATGATGTCATCCATCACGATGCACGCGCAATGTACGCAGACCCATCAATAACACTCTTCCTCCTTTGCTCCACCACAGGCTCAAACTCAGAACCCGATGATGAGGACACACCTGACACCACACCTGTCAAGAGGGCCAGGACCACAGGGCCAACACTACAACCCTCCACCTCTGCTGCAGCTAAAAAAACACCACAGCAGCCAAAAGCCGGTGCCAGACAACAGGACAGGCCACTGACCGGCACCCCAGCAGGTAGCAAGGTAGATGCAGCAGAAGCAGTAAACATCCCCCAAATGGTTCCCACAGAGGGGACAGGTTCAGCAGGAAGCAGCACTATGGGGGTAACTGCTGCCATACCAGCTTGCTCAGACAGTGATGCAGGGGATGCAGAGGATACTGATGTGGGACCCCCCACTGCCCACCTCCAATCCCCCACCCTGTCCCAAAGCAGCCCACATGAGGATGCCACACAGGTGCAAATCGATGATGACGATTGGCCATCCCCCCCAAGCCCTGTTGTAAGTCTGCAGGAGGGGAGCAGCCCCATGGACACACCACAGGCAATAGGCATGGCACAGAGGGAACAACAGAGCCTGGAGCAGATCATAACTTGCCAGCAGCAACTCTCCTCACTCCTTAATGAGCATGTCACGGAATGTGGGGGTGCAAGGGCATCAATGGAACACTGCACCGAGACCCTGAGGGCAGCGATGGTGCAATGCACCGAGACCCTGAGGGCAGCGATGGTGCAAACCTCCGAGACCCTGAGGGCTGACATGCAGTCCTCCACAAAGGACATTTGTGCCGAACTTGCTGCCATGCGGCGCGTGCTGTCTGAGCTTGCACGCTCAATTCGGGACATGCATCCAACTGAGCAGCCAAGCACATCCTCCGCTGCCAGTTCCACCCCGAGCAGCCCCGTCCGCCGATCAGGCAGGACCCTGCGGAGCACAGGCAGGGGTGCCCCGGGGTCTGGGAGAGGGGGCTGCCAATAGTGCCTGCCCGGTGCAATAATACATCAGCCACTTGATCACAGGGGGTGTTGGGGTATTCAGGGGGGAGGGGTGAGTGGGTGTGTTGGGGTATTCAGGGGCGAGGGGGGAGTGGGTGTGTTGGGGTATTCAGGGGGGAGGGGGGAGGGGGTGTGCCACGACATGTTATCTCCGAAATACACTTTTTGCTTCTCCAAAATGAATTGTGTCGACATTTTCATTGCATATGTGTGCTTTATTGGTGTACAGTCCACAGTGTGCATGTCCCAGGAACACACAGTGGCCCAAGTGCAGTCTCCATGTGGTACACACCAGCCGTGTGTGTTAGAAGCAGTGGTCGATGATAGTTTGGCGCATTGCACGCCCCTCCTGGGCATCGCCTCCTCCATAGGGTGCCGCCCCATCTGCACCCTCCTCATCCTCATCGTCAGGTGGTTGCAGTTCTGCGTCAGGGGGCAGGGGCACATTCCGTCTGATGCACATATTGTGTAGCATGACACATGACATGACGATCTTTGCCACCTTCTCATGGCGGTACAGGAGTGCACCACCAGACCTGCTGAGGCATCGGAACCGTGCCTTCAATAGGCCAAATGTTTGCTCTATGAAGTCCTCCTCGTGCTGGTTCTGCGGGTTCCGGACTGGTGTAAGGAGCCACCTCTTCAGGGGATAGCCTGCATCACCTGTATTTGGGCGAGATTGTATGTGTCAGTCATGACGTATGACAAAAAACATGATGTGCCATCATGGCTTGTATCCAACTGTTACTTTGGATCACTCCTACATGCACTGATCAATTCACACAATGCAACAAGTATATGCTCATGTCTCCCATGGCCTGTCTTGCATGCCATCACCCAATGTATGCAGTGGGGTGGAGTGCATTGTGAGTGCCCATCCACTGTGTCCGTTCATGCCGTTTGGTTAGTTGGCCTGGCACATGTCCTGTAATGGCAATGCGCACATCATTGCAACATTTCTGTGCGCCTCATCATGGCCCCAGTGAGCGATGGTGATGTGGACAGGGCCATTGTGGGGGCCCTGCTGTCTGTGTAATGGTGTGTTGATGTTTCTGTCCGTCATGTGCCTCCTTCGTGGTCAGTTGTGGGGGACAGGCCTGTCGGTTGATGGTGTTTGGTGCATTTAGGTGTTCTTCATTGTTGGCAATGGGGTCTGATTTGGTAAAATGCACATGCAGATGGTTGTGTCATGGTTGGGGCACGACCTCATTCACAGGGGAGGGCTGCATACATTGGGTATTGGCTTTACTGGCGTTGGGTGGAGTCTGGGTTGCTCTAGGGTATCATCTATCTCCGTTCTCTCTGCTACTCACAGCCAGGTGGAGTATGCATCATTCCCCCCCCCCTTTCAGCCAGGTGGAGTATGCATCATTCCCCCCCCCTTTCAGCCAGGTGGAGTATGCATCGGTACGTCATTCACCTACCCACTTCACATTTCCATGGTCATGACATTGGACTCACCGAGTAGCCAGGATCTTGGGCCTGCATGTCGCTCCATGTAGCGTGGTATTGTGGAGTTCCTCGGGTCCATTGCGTCATGGGTTGATCCGGGAAATCGGGCACAACAATGTGTGATGATCTTGTTGGAGTCACAGACCATTTGCACGTTAATTGAGTGGTACTGTTTCCGGTTGCGGTACGGTACCTCCATGGCACGTGGAACAACCAATTCCACATGGGTGCAGTCGATGGCACCAATGCAACCAGGTATGCCTGCTAGTGCATGGAATCCCACTTTGGTGTTTGCAATCTCCTGGGCAGTCCGTGGTAATGAGATGTGGTCATCTGTGTGCTTGAGGAGGGCATCGAGCACTTGGATGAGCGTACGTGAGTATAATGGTTGTGAGATTCCATGCAAGTGCCCCACTGTGTGCTGATAGGTGCCTGTGGCCAGGAAGTGGAGTACAGACACTACCTTCAGTAGGGGTGGGATGGCGGTTGGACTTTCTATCATGCTGACGATGTCATTGTGTGTCATGTCTACGATGGCGGTAATGGTGTCCCGGTCCAAACGGTACAGGGTATGGATCTGCTCTGCAGTGAGGTTGAATGGACTGGCTCTGATGCGTGGGATTGGGGGCTGCCTGCGTGGTGCCACTGGCTGTGCTGGTGGGGCTAGCTGGCCCTGCCTTGCCCTCCTTCTCCTCCTGCGTCTCCTCCGTGCAGCCTGTTGTTGTTGTTGTTGTTGTTGCTGCAGTTGTAGCACTCGCATTGCTATCAGGTCCTCCAGCCTCAACATTGCTAGTCGTATTGGTATCATTGTGGAGTGTGACTGGGTGTGGGAAGGGGTGGGGTGTGCACTTTTTGTACTTCCTGTGTCTGTATTGCCTTCACCTGTGCTGTTTCTGTGCACCTGTGGCAGCTGCATTCACTTTACATGTCCCTTTACGGTTGGTTCGCGATGGCGTAATTAGCACCATGGCGGTAAGGTACTTAACGGCCTGGGTGATGGCGTTAGGTGCATGTCCGCTCGGGTCGGCATTCGCGTACCTTACCGCCATGGCGCTAAGTACGGTGTGGGAGGTTGCGTGCGCGCTCCCTTGGTGCAGTTAGCGGCAGCGTTAACTACGATGGCGCTAATGGCATTGTAGTTAACGGTCACGGGTCATAATCGTCCCTGGCGGAAAACGATGGCGGTAACCATTTACCGCCATCGTTTTTCACTTAGCGCCAAGGTCGTAATGAGGCCCACTATCTTACAATAGAGTGCTGGAGGGATAACCTAGTATCCCCCTTGTCTCGTTTCTCATGTAACATTTTATGTTACCCTTTCTATAATTAATGGCTGGTGGCAGTGGTTTAATTTTTCCTACCATTGTGTGTTTCTACCTCGGGCTGCAATTGCAGCTGCAGTAAAGCACCCATAGATGCCCATTTTGTCAAAACGGCCCAGTCTTCTTTTTTCATCATTTCTTGTTGGACAGGTAATTCTTAAAATTTAATCTGCGCACCAAACCTGGTTTGGTTCCTTTGTAAATTTTGTCTTTGGCGGGATTCACTGGTGAAGCTCGCCTCTGGCTCCAGCGTGTCTGGCAGGGTCATGTAGTGAGGGAGGTGCCCGGCACTCCCTGTGCTTAATCCCCTTGGTTACAGGAATGCACCCAAAGGTGATTGGCTGGCTGGCTGTCCTTCGAGGACAGACACCCTGCTGTGCGAGTGACAGCTAGGCTGCGAATGAATGGGGGTAACATGCTTAAAACGCAAGGCTTTTAGCTAGGAAGGGAGAGTCAACCACTGGATGAAGGAATCCGAAGAAGAACGTAGACGTGACGCTTGCTGCAACTCCTGGACCTTTGGTATGCCCGGTGAAGCCTGCTGCATTGCTGAAGCTCTGAAATTCGCCTCAACTGGAGAAGCCTTGCAACGGACGACTTCTCCCGTTGGGTTGGTGGGACCAATCAACCCCAAGGCGAACTCGTCTGGACATCCTCTAGGAGCTGGCTATACTTCCATTGCTTCTGCAGGGACCGATTGCCTAGGAGAGGAGCACTGAGTGCATTGTTTTTAAGTCAGACCGAGCTACAGGAAGATCCTCTGTACTCCCATGAAGCAGGACTGACCAAGCGTGAACCACCTCAATAGAGTGCATACCTCAGATGCGAGGAAAGTCCATAAAGCAATCCGAGAACTGCTATGGTGCTGTTTGCGAGAGCTGCGAGAAGCTGAAACCGCAAAGTGCTGCTGATCTGAAGTTTGCCCATTGCTGCTGCCAACCTTCCATTCATAGTGCAGGAGTCCCCAGATGTCCTCCTTCTTGTCCCCATGACTAAAGGCCAGGAACAACAGGATCTGCAGACCTACACAAGAACAGAAGTCAGCTGGAAGCAGTTTTCTTCAAACCAAAGAAATTGCAGAACTAAGGGGTTGCTTATCTCTTGTTGTATAGCCTTGCTAGCTCTCAGTTGAGACTTGTCTTGGTTGCTTTGCAGAGTTGCTTGCAGCTTTGCCCTACACAAGCCTCCCAGCTTTTGACTCTACAGTGATTTTTTTCTTCAAATACTTCTAAAACGTTGTGTGAGACTTTTACTTACCCACCAGAAGTGCTTTAGTTCACTTAGATTTTTGCTCAATTAACATTGGCTGTCTTGGCTCTCTGAAAGACTCTTCTCACCTCTGACTTTGTGCTTTAACTATTCCCCAGGAAAGGGTTAACTTACTTTGCATTAGAGGGTTCAGAAAGTACTTACCTGGGTAAGAATATTTGTTAACCATTGTTTTATTCCCTCCTCTTTTCCTTTTTGACACTAATCTTGGTATTGCTCTAAATGTACCAGTGATATATCAATGCACACAGTGTTCTAGTTATTTAAGTCACCTCAGGGTGTAGGAAGAGTCTGTGTGCCATCCCCAATGGGTATCTACTTATTTACTGAAATTGAGAGTGTATAGTTTTGTGTTACATATATTTGTTCCCTTCTAAAGAAGGCTTATTCAACTGACTGTTAAATTAATAAATAATTGTTTAATCAAGAAACCTTGAGAGCGTTCATTTGGATACTTGTCACTGTCAATCCCTGTGTAAAAACCTGACAGCTCACATTGACCCCTCTTGAGATAAGCCTGGCTGCTCAGTCACTCTACTAACTTGTGCAGTACATGCTTATACCAAAGGTTGGGTTACTGCATACAATCTTGCCTAACACAGCCCATATTCAAGAATGAATACATCTTGATTTTACAATGCTGGCTGTTTATGATAGAGCATGGTTGTCACAGTTCAAGAGTAGGTGTAGAATGAAAAGAACAACAACAAAAGGAGAGAGAAAGGTCGGATGCTCAGGATAACAAGTGGAGCAGAGGTGGTCCAGAATGCTTGCTGTGTGCATTTTCAGAACCAGCACATTCGTGCAGATTTTGAACTTGTTCACAGTGTTTGTGCACGCATGCTACTTCAAACATCTATGTGCTCTTATCACTTGAATAGTAAGCAGTAAGAATTGATGTAGATCATGAGTAAAACGACTAGACGAGGTACAAACATGATTTTACGGCGCCCTTGGGTGTTCAATCGAGTGTCATGCTGAAACGTCGCCAGTTTGGCTAATTGCCTAACCTTCACAGAAACCAAGAAAAAACTGGAACGCTTGAATAAAATACGTTTAAATAAAATCCATATCATACATTATCTGTCACTCACAGCCGGAAGCACATCCAATTCAATAAAAATGGAAGGGAAATAGCATAAACCTCGACAGGTGACCAAAAACACCTTTGGAACTCACCAGTATTCTACTCCTGTTCTTGCCATTGGACAGTTCATTCATGTGACCAGTTGACACGTTTTTTGGGGTCTTTCAGATTCCATTTAAACGATAATAAATTACTGTTAAGAGGTATTTTACATTATAACATGTGTGATTTAATTCTGTGTGATTCATGAAAGGAAGCGTGTTAGCTTATTATGTCCCTTTTCTCTCGGCATGAATTGCACTATGTGACCTGAAGTCTCTAAAATCCTTGCATAGAAATCCAGTGATAGGGTCCGTGGAAACCATTATTCTATTAAGTGAGAAGATGAACATCATTCCCTATAAAAATCTAATCTTCTATAACCATTATATTTTATAACTTCAATCTAATATTCAATTAATGACTCTTCCTTGGAGTGTTATATACCTGCCTGAAATAATGCGTCCTTTCTTCTTCGAAAACTGTTATTCAAGTTTAGACAAACCGGTTGGTGCATCTGAAGGATTACCTCTCCAAAGAGAAATACAGTGAAACTGAGTAGTTCCAAATTACCACTGCTGACCTTTCACCTTTCTTTTTTCATTCCACATTTCCAAGAACTACCATTTTCTATGTTTACAACGTATATGCTAATCATATTCATACGTGTCATAGGTACTCATATGTGACATATTTATAATAAATGGGGACCTTTAATCTCGCTATAAACTCATTGATTTCAGGTTCTTATCTTGCATGGAAAACTAATAAAATGTAAAATGTCTGTTGCTTATTTTCATATTGCAAGACAGTTGTGAAGCGGCTTCTCGCTTTTAATTAGACAATTACCGATTAGTTGGTTTAATTGGGTGCAGCTGACAGACTGTGAGAAACAGGGTGCGAGGAGAAATGGGGCAAAGGCAGCGTGAGAAAGAGGGACGTCGATATAAGAAATAAAACCCACTGCATTAAAATGTACATGAATGTAAGGTATTCGATCTGACATTACTTCCAGCATTGATCTGGGCAGCGTTCCATACTATAGCTTTTAGCCAAGCTGTGCCATTAGAGAAAGGGATTACCTGTATGCACAACTTTTATTGATGTTGATATTTTATGTGTATCACGCTCGTACACAAGTGTTTCCGAGCACAACAAGGCACGGGAAGGGAACAAAACAACGATCTTACCAGACCCAGTAACATTGAGAGCGCACAAGTGCATGGGAGAGGGAAAGGGGAAAGTGCATGGAGGGTGGGAGAAGTGGAAAGTGTTGAGCAAAGGAATACAAATAAATAATAAATAAATAATAAAGCACAACAAACAGTGGTAGTGCAACCAGCAGTTGGCAAGTGCTAGGCAACAGAGAGGGTGTGTCTGATAAGTGCAGAAAAAGGGCATGGGGACTATAGGGTTACAGAAACAGACCCCAGTGCAAGGGATTGCCAGCAGGCACTGCAGTTTTCGATGGCAGGGTTAGCTGGTACCAAGGCCTGGAAGTCAAATGGTAACTCGGTGCACAATGCCGAGACAGAACAGATCAGCAGGGGAGAGGAGGAGCAGAGGCAGAAGCAAAGAGGAAGGCCTTGAGGTGCTTCTGAAACTAGAGATGGTTCTCGTCAAGTTTCAGAGTGGCAGGGAGGCTGTACCAGAGGGAGGTCCCAGCCGCAGACAGAGATCTACCCCCAGCTGTTTTTTTGAAAAACGACTGACGCTGAGGAAGTTAGAGGTGGAGGAGTGAAGAGCTCGGGAGGGAAGGTATTTACGGAGGGACAGCTGTAGGTATGTTGGACCCAGGCCCCAGAAAGCCTTGTAGACAATGCAAAGGGTCTTGCCTTTTACCCTTGCAGCCACTGGGAGCCAGTGGAGTGATTTCAGGGCTGGAGAGATACGATCACAGGGCTTGAGGGCAAGGACAAGTCTCGTAGTCCTGTTCTGGATAAGTTGCAAAGGGCGGAGAGTATAAGCAGGTAGATTTAGAAGGCAGCTATTGCAGTAATCCAGCCTAGAGAGAACCAGGGCTTGAGAGAAAGTGTGCTTCTGAGGTAAGGAGTGGAAAGTAAGAATACCTCTTAGGAGGTGCAGTAGGAAGTTTGACCTTTTAGAGACATCAGAGATGTGGGCAGAGAAGGAAAGCGTGGAGTCAAAGATGACCCTGAGGTTCTTAGCCTCGCAGGTGGGGTTAAGAGGAGGGCCAAGGGAGGCTGGCCAGAGGGTGACAGCAAAGGAGGGTGAAGGTGTGCCGATGAAGAAGATCTCTGTCTTGCTGGCATTCAGGCAAAGATCATTGATGGCACACCAATCCTGAATGGCAGATAGGCAATCAGAGATGGGAGAAGGAGAAGAGGTGGCCGAAGGAAGCCTGAAAATGTGTAGAGTGCCATCAGAATAGCACTGAAAATTGGAGCAGAAAATGGCAATGAGGTGGGCGAGAGTTGCCAGTTATTGGTTGAAAAACTAGGGTGAGAGGTTAGACCCCTGGGGAACACTGCAGGTAGAAAGGGAGATAGATGAAGGAAAGTACCAGAGTTGGACCTGCAAGGGTCGAACCGAGAGGAAAGAGGTCAGCTAGGCCAGAGCCTGATCAGTGATACCAAGGTTGTCACAGAGACGGTTGAGCAGGATGGTATGGTTGACTGTGTCGAATGCAGATGAGAGATCAAGTAGCATGAGGACAGAGGGGATGTTAGAGACAAGGTTGGAGAACAGATCTTCACGCATGTTCAGGAGAGCAGTTTCTGTGCTTCTGGCAGCCCTAAAGCCAGACTGATGGTCGTTGAGACAACCATCAGAATCAGAGTGAAGGTTAAGCTGTGAGATGGCCATTTTTCCAGGAGTTTTCCCAGAAAAGGAGTGATGGAGATTGGGTGATAGTTAGCCGGGCATGAAGCATCTGCTGTGGGTTTCTTGAGAAGAGGGTGTACAAGATAGTGCTTCAGAGGGGAGGGGAAGGTTCCTGAGGCAAAGGAGAGGTTGTAGAAATCAGCCAGGGCAGGAGTGAGGGTGTCAATGTGGTCCTTGATGGTTTTGGAAGAACAGGGAGGAACCTGTTTTGACAAGACTTTCATAGATTGGACTTGTCTAGAGACCTTGTGAGGGGAGAAAAAGGAAAGGATAAGAGGGTGGCGGGGTGATTGTAGGAGGGCCAGAGTTTACTCATGGAGAGGGGAGAAGAGGTTGAGCGGATGAGAGGGAGGGCAGGATATCCTGTTTTTTTTTTTAGATGAAGTGAGAGGCAAGGTCCGTGTAAAGGGCCTGGGAGGTGACATGAGAGGTAGAGACTGCAGCAGGGTTGGCCAGCTTCTTGCAGATTGTAAAGAATTTGACCGAGTTGTTAGATGCCGCAGAGACATGGGCTTCGATGTGGGCTCTCTTCTTAGTGTGGACAGAGAGTCGGTTTTGCCTTTGGAGAAGGCGACAGGCCTGTTTGTCAGAGGATGATAAAGAAGCCTTCAATTTCCTCTCAGCAACTTACATTTAAGTGTAGCTAGGTCAAAGTCATACCAAGTATTGCACTTGGCTTTGGGCTTCAAGCGGATCCTCATGACAGGGGCAAGAACATCAAGAGTATCAGGAATAGAAGAGTAGAGCATAGACATGTCTGTGGCAGGATGTGAGTCAGCCAGAGGTGGAGATGGGGAGAGAAGGTGGCAGCGAAAGCATCAACTGACACACGCTTCATGGGCCGGAAGTCCGAGAAGTGTAACGCTCACCTGATTCCCACGGAGGCGCCGACCCGATCTGGACTGCTACAACTTCTTCCACGGTAAAGCGTAGTGCTTGGAAGATGGACTGGACTGGACCCCCCAAACCTCGTCTGTCTGGCCCGTAGAATAATCCTTCTGTATGTTGGGTGTCTTGACCCACGTGCAAGTAACCATGCTACAACATTTGGTGCTGTGGGCTTAGAAAAGTCAAGATGGCGGAAAACCCACATGTGCGCCGAAATCCAGGAAAGCTGCGCAGTTTGTGCGCACACCAAAATGGTTGCCTCACTTGCCACCCACCAGTGCGAGAATGAAAGGCCGGGTTGCCATGAGGGAAATGGGTTGCCAAAGGAAAAACAGTAGCGCCGGTTAGCTTCAAAGCGCTTTAAAACCACCATTGGACTACCCGCACAGTAGTCTGAAACCATTGGGAATGGCAATGCTGATTGCCAAATGCAACTAGAATTGTGGGGAATTCATTCTTAAATCCCAAAAATGGGTGCAGTACCAGTACTCACCACTATCCAAAAGCCGGCAATTTAAAACAACACCAGATTTTACTTTTTTGTGTAAAAATGAATGAACCCAAAGCAGGCCAAAGAAAGACTTACTGAGAGGTGGATACAATGTAAAGTGATATTCTGAAGTGACTTGAAGGTTTATAACAAGACTGGCTGAGCTGTGGATTGCAGCAGTTTAAGTTGCACTGGATTTAAAGACACTAAAATCGAAAATGTTTAGATTAAATGAGTGACCTATGTTTGGTGTCACATGCCTTTGTAACTGTTGAAATGTCATAGTTTTGCACTTAGAATCAGCATTCTAGCTGCATGTGTAAAATTGCAAGTTAATTTAAAAAGCAACAAAAAACATGACAGTTAGCTGAAAGTCTGGCTTAAGGAACTTGATTTTGCCTGGCAACTACCCCCATCAGGAGTGAAACTTGAGTCACAGCTGTGTTCCCAGGCTATCTGCCTTTTGCTGGCAACACTAAGGATATGCCATCTATCTGATAATTGAATTACCTGTGCTCTACAGGAGCTCTGAACAAAGCCTGTCTTGACTCAGGCAAAGGTTTTATTACAGCAGTCGTAAAATGTAGCTTCCTCGTGGCAGAAGCTGGGAGGGGCACTGCCTGTGAGAGCAAGCTGGCTTGGCAGAACTGGATAAACCAGTATTTCTACCTTGTGCTGAGAGGAAACCACACCCCTTTGGAGCCAGAACATAACTTTAAAAAGATGGATCATTCATAGAGCGGACATGTGAAAATGTTATAAATGATACCATAATTCTTGTGATTTTTCTGCCCACAGTTTAAGAGGTTTTTGGAACCGGTGGCATGTTCAGGGGGGTTTTAGCGGAAAAGTGGATATTACTCTAAATGTATGCATGTTAAAAATCTGAAACTTCATCAGTTAATGTCCATACTCCCTGCGCACATGTATGTAAAGTTGGGTCAATGTCAGAAATTGAAAAATCAGTTAAAAAGTCAATTATGTGCCATTTCCGAATGCAAGCTCTTAGAAACAGCAGATTTGGACAGAGACCCGGCTAAATTCAGCCACACCATGTATATGTAATTTCAAGCAACTGTGTAACTGTGAAATATGTCTTTTGTTATCAAATATAGAATATGTGCAATCTGACAGAGGAGTGTCCTATCTGCAAGCCATAAAATGACATCACTCTGACACAACTTAGCTTCGCCAATCAAATGATAAATGGAAGTTGGACCAATTAGAAGCTGAGAGAGAGGTAGGGTCAGTGATGCTAGAACACACCCACATTCTAAACACATAAAAGCAGACAGACAGGACAGATAGGGACTTTTCAAATCCATTTGCAGCTGGAAGCTCTGCCGGGAAAATCCATACTTACCTCCATCAACCTTCAGAGAGCAACATAGAGACTTCAAATCCATCAGGCCAGACCAGAAGCAGAGTAGAGCTGACCTGTTAGCAGAACCAGAGAGAGCTGACCCAGATCACTGTGAAGTGCAGAGACCAGAGGCGAGTCTAAAACCCTGACCAGATCCGTGATGAGGCCCATTTCACTCAAGAATATAGTGTGAGTACATAGCAAAACTGTGCAGAACCAATCTCTTAGTTAAAATAATATAATTCTATCCTATTTTAATCTAAGTAGAACTGTCTCCTAACTGTCACCTGCCATTTGCAAAGCTGTCACTTGTCATTTTCTAGTTGCAAGCTGCACTTGTCTTTTTGAACTTTAAAATTTCAAATCTGAAAAACGACCGTTATTTAATCGCTCATATCTCCGCGACCGTTTGTGCTAGAGACTTGCAGTAACTTTCATTTGAAAGCTTAGAATCTTAGCTTTGAATCGCACCAAGAACCACATTCCTACCCCTTATAATTTTACCGCAATCGCAGAAAACGCATCCGCGAATTTTGCCGCGATTTGCAAATTTCTTCACGTGTAAAAAGACAGCAGTTTTGCTTTTCCTTGCCAAAAACTTCGTTTACCTGCTAGTTACTACTAAAGCATTGTTAAGGTGATCCTGAATTCATAGAGAGTAGATACCACTCACCCTGAACCTCTGAAAGGGAATTAAAAGCATTTCCAACATATTTCTCATCCATTGCTAGCACATATCAAAGCATTTGGGCCTGTGTTTTCAAAACTCCTATCTGTTTTCTGTAGTGTAAGCTTGCTGGGGTGAACTGAATCACATTTGATTGCATTTCTGAGAACTGTGTGTTTTCCTTCCATTTCCTTGCCTTGCATCAAGTGGGGGAGGGGATTGCCAGAGAAAAGTGATTACCTTGTTTTGTTGAAATCATATTGAGTATTTTCTGTATTGCATTTTCATTCAACATTACATCCATTTGAACTCTATAAAGCATTCTCTACCACATTATTCTTCTGTCCCTATTTACCAGTGTGCTATCTTATCCATTTCATGTCAACTCCTTATTGATTATAGAGAAGCGTGTTAGTGCCAGATTCTCCGTTGTTAATCTTTATCATATCAGATTAAGTGTGCTTTTCAATCACAATTTATTATAAAGTGTGAGATATATATCTATTGTTTAAATTATCAAATAAACCTTTTAACTTGCAAAACAGAACTACTTCTTGGCTCAGTGGGGTCAGGAGGATTCCAAGAGAGGGGTGTTATATAGGGGTAGTCATCCAGAACGCATGAACTGGACATAAAGATATATCAATAAGGGTTTTCATTCAATATTCTAGACTAGGCGTTGACTTAGCTGTAGTGTTGAATTGAATCCTCTTACAAATTGGGGGCTCGTCCGGGATGTTGGGTTAGATTTACCATTTGTGCAGCTTAATACAGTGTGCGAACTGACGGGATACATACATCCGGTCGGATCACCACGCTGCATTACGCTGTGAAGCATTCCTCAAAAGGGACACTCCAAGAAAAGTTCTGTTCTGCAAAAATAAAATACAAACTTCTGTAAGTCAGGACAGAGACCAATCTCTAGAATGACGATCTTAGTAGACATGAAAATAGCCAGAGAGCACCTCTTGCATAAGCTATTTGTGAGAGGTGAATGGACCGAACAGGGCCAGGATGTGTGGTTGCAGGCCATCACACAACAGGTCACTGAAACAGGGTCAGATATATATAGAGATCAGGGTCCCTTACATGTGGCCCTGAGTGAACTATATATGGCTCCTAAAGCCAAAGAGGAACACAATAAGATTGCCAGGATAGCAGCATACCTGTACCTATATATGGGAGACATGCAGGATAGATGTGCTGAAAGCCAAAATCTGGCAAATAGGCAACAGATGGCATTACAGAAGGCCCAATCTGATCTGGACTCTTCTGAGCAGAGGCTGCAGAGGAGCCAGGAGGCAGAAAATGATAGTAGGCAATATATCATTAAAATAAAAGAGGATATGGGCATCCTACAACAGGAAAAGACAGACCAGGATACCCGATTTCTGGCCCTGCAGAAGGAGCACCAAGACAGTTTGGACTCCTTACTGCAGAACCAGAAAAAGCTGGAGCAACAGATCAATTTCAACAGGGCATGCACAGAGCAGGTAGCCACCCTGCAAATCCAACTAGACAGAGAGAAAGAGGAGAGCAATAAACTGATTCTGAAAGACCTGGATACCCAGGCAGAGTTTGATGAGGAGCGCCAAAAAGCTGGTGCCCTTCAACGGCAAAGGGACGACCTGGCGGCACAAATGCAGGCTCTTAGTCAGGAAAGAGACGCCATAGGCCAGGAAGTCTGCCACTTAAAAAAGGAAATTGAAGAAAATCACCTGGCCCTCCAGGGGCTGGGTGATCTCCAAAAAGAAAACCAGAACTTGGTAGAGCACACCAGAAGGGTGGAAGATGCTCTAGCAAGAAAGGAGCAGGCCAATAGGGACATTGCCCAGGAGGTAAACCTCCTGCAGCAAAGACTGGCCCAGTTCTCCAGGACCAACCAGGAAGCACAGAGGGAGAATGAGGCCCTCTGTCAACACAATGATAGGCTCCAGCAACAGGTAGCGATGCAGGAGAAACTGATAGAGTCGAGTAAGGCCTTAACAGAGGAACTGAAGGCACAAATGCAGGCTCTTGCATTGCAACAGGGAGCAGGGGCGGATAGAGATGAGGTTCGCTGGGAAATGGAAACTCCGGAGCATAACCTCAGGAGCCCTAGTACCAGAGGCCCTCATACCTCTCAGTCCCTGGACTCTGCCACCCCCATGTCCCCTGGTGCACATGAGCACAGGGCTACAGGGATGGCAGATTACTATCCAGATAAAAGTATGGGGCTCATAGGCCAGTACCACTCAGGAATGGAGGGGTGGGCATCCGGGTATGGGCACCCAAGTACAGTACAGTTCAGTGGGGAACCCCAGGAGAGTAGGCCCATTAAGGGCATCCTGAAAACCTCTGCCCAGTTAGGTCAGTGGAGGGGGTACCCATCAAATCCTGGCAGCAAGGAGGAATCTGAAGACTCCTCTGAACTGCGCAGGACACAGGAGACCAGGTCCCCACATTCTGCCAGCCATTCCCAGGCTCGCAGAATCCGGGAAAACCTGGAAGATCAGACGGGAACCTCTGGGAGCAGTGCCTCTGAGTCCGAGGATGAATGGGCAAGGGTTACCCGAACCAAAAAGGCCAATAAGGCAAAAAGGGCCTTGCTTAAGGACCCCTTAAAGCAGATTAAGGCGATCAGGAGCGTCATCACGCCTTACCATAAGAACGCTAAGTATTCTGTTTGGGAGCACTTAGAGTTGTTTGAACAAATGATGGAGACTTTCCATTTGAAGGACAGCCAAAGCTGTATTCAATATGTAAAGTGGACATTCTCCCCGGAATACTCCAGTTTCTTTGCGGGGCTGGAGGACCAAAATCATTTAAGATGGTCCACATATAAGGCGGCCATCCTGAAACATTTTTCTGTTCACAGAAATCCTCAAGAGGCTCGCAAGGCAGCCTACAATTTGCAATGTGGGGAGGATCAGGCCCCACAAGAATTTGTGCAGGAGTTAAAGCGTGCTTTTGCACAGACCACAAGAAGGGTGCGCACAGATAGTAGAGAGTTCATAAATACGTTTTTCCATGCCTTGCCCAAATACATCATGACCCAGCTCGTGAGGGATTTTCACGAGAAAAGATCCTTAGATTGGGTCATTGAACAGGCTACCCGGATCTATGAGGTGCAGAAACCGATAGATAGCAAAAGTAATGCCCAGAAAAACCCCAAAGCCAACAGCACCCCTGCTGCTGCCAAGGTGGCAGAGGTAAAGGTCACCCCCGTTTTGGATTTGGAGATGGGGGGGCCTAAAAACCTACCTGCACCTAATAATGCTAGGCCCAGGAGGTCCTCGGGTCAGTCACAGACCGGGAGCCAAGGAGGCAGCCCCACAAATGGGGTCCCTCGCTCTCCTGATTATGTAAGTCCCTGTTACAAGGGAAATCGACCCATCCTGGGTTATGTGTGGACTCCTCCAGCCCAAGGGGGGGGATCCAGCCAAGCACCTAATCCAGGGAACTTCCCTCCAAGCTTCCCACAGGAGGGCAGAAATTTACCAAACCCTGGGCAGAACTTTTTCCCCAGATATCCACCCGACTTTCAGCCCCAAAACCATCCATCCTTCTTTCCCCAATTCCCTGAGCCCAGACCACTGAATCCGGGAGAGGGGAGGCCAAGGGTGGAGGGGTACCCAAATCTTCCCAACCAGGGGTACTACCAGAGGAGGGACAGCTACCCTTCCCGGGATCAGCCCAGGGGAGAAAACAGGGCCCCGTATCAGCCTGAGCGGGTTTCCCAGTTAGAGCGCCAGGTTCAAAACATGGCGCGGGATATGGGTCACATACTGAGGGCTCAGCAGAACCCTCAGATCGGCATGCCGGCGCAGAACGTAACCAACTCTGGACCTGGTGCTCCAGAACAATGACGGGGGCAGCACCCCGATAACTCACCGGTTCCCAGGGAGGAGGCACAAAGGGAAGGGGGGTGTAAAGCCTTGGAGGAAGCTTCCTTCCTCACTTGTAAACAGCCCCTGGAAACCCAGGAACCGGAAACAAAATCTCTTACCCCTGAAAGTCTGCCTCCTAAGGAGCAGAGGGGGGGTAGGAGAAACAAAAGAACCAAACAGACTCAGTTTGAGGAGGAGGTACAGATCTTCCAATTTGAGGGAGAGGGATCCTCAGAGGATCCTGGGAAAAGGATCTTCTCCTTCAGAGAGGGGGGAACTCCTCCCAAGGAAAAATGGGTCCCTAGGGATGCAAATCCAGACTGGGGAGATGTGGAGACTGAGCTACCGCCGCCCACCATCTCATCCCAGAACCAACCGCAAGAAAATCCCCTGGTTCAAACCCATCCTGGTGACTGCCTCCAAAAAGGGGGGGGCGGGCCAGAACCGGAGCCAGGGGAACCCACAATGGCTCTGATCTCCAGTTGCCAACTTTTTCTTTCAGATTCCCAAGGCTCTCCACAGAATTCTGCCCAAATCTCTTCGCTAGCAATGTCCAAAACCAGAAAATTAGCCCGCCAGTTGTCCAAAAATGTGCATTATCTGTGCCCCCTTGAGGAGAAGGAGGGAAGATATTATGCCCCGGTACAAGTACAGGGGCAGGGTACAATCTCGGCACTGGTGGACACTGGATCTCAAGCTACCCTTCTGTCCAGAAGGGCCTTTGACGAACTGAATGCAGGAAGGGGAGAGAATTACCAAATTCCTCTCACCTCTCTTCCGGGACAACTACAGAACTTTGACGGGAAGGAAATTCCCGTTGAGGGGACTGCAGACTTGGACATTAAAATTGGGAGACATAAGTTGAAACACCCGGTCATAGTTGTGACCCCGGAGGGCACCCCTTGTTTACTAGGGAATGACCTCCTGAGAAGGTTGTCACCCCTAATAGATTGTGTAAACAAGGTCCTCTGGACCCAGACTAGCCGACCAATAAAATTAAAACAGAGTGTCAACCATGTTAGTTTAAACGGCACATGCCACATGGTTGAACAAAAATCTGACCAAGTAGAATTTCACTTCCAGAACAACCAGATTCCAGACGTGACAGTAATAGCAGTAGGACAACAGACTAGTGATGGGGGGTCCTCTCTATTTCTGAAAATCAACCTTCCTTCCAGTTTAAGGTGGTATTCCACGCTGGAAGGAAACACTCTGAAATTCTATACCAATCCACAATCTGAAACTCCCACTCCTATAGTCCAGAAAGATGTGAAATCAGCTCAGAGCCTGGCTGATATTCAGCAAATTGGAGAGCAGTTGTTCATCCCTGTTCAGTTAAATGATGGGAAGGACTCTGTTCTCGCTCGAGTGTGTGTGAACAACGGTAAGAGCTTCATCAGCGAAGCCATGTTTCGCCAACTCCCAAAAGATCCAGCCATTCCCACCTTCAAACTGATAGACAAATGGGAAATGGACCTGAAAGCACCTAATTCCAAACATCTCCTGCCAAGCAGGTGTATGCTCAAAATCTCCATTGGCAACAAGAGCATAGTCCACAATTGTTGGGTCGTGCGAGACGTCCCTGCCGCCTTTTACTTAGGCAGTGACATTCTCAATCGCTTTGCCATTAGTTTGGACCTAATAAACTTCAAAGCTTGGTCCCGATTAGCGGATAATCCCATGGGCTTTGATGATCCAGAAAAAGCATTTAGGTCAGCTCAATTGCTACCTTATGCAGTTGAAATTCAGGTTAAAGAGGAAGTCACCATCCCAGAAAGGACCCGACAATTCTCCCTGGAAGTGAAAGTTAAAAGGGGACAAGAGTTGAAAAACCCTGATGCTTACATACATCTAAATGCTTCTCTCCAACAGCAAGGGTTGGGGGTAAACCCAACACCATTAGTCAACATAGAACATGACACCATTCCAATAGAGGTGGATAACAGCGACTTAAAGAGTATTACTCTAGCCGCAGGCACCATTATTGGAATGGCGGTTGATGACCGACATTTCTCCATTGATCTTAGAAATTAACTGTTAGGACCAATCCCCAAGGACTGTTTTGACAGTGACAGTGAGGACAATACAACACCAGACAGGATTTTTACCCGGCATGGGGGGAACTTCCTGGTGTATACTTCCTGCCCTTATGGTAAGGAAGATGTGACTTGTGAATTCAGGAGGGATGAGGTGATTTTCCAGGTTCATGAAGGCTGCCTTGCCCACCTGAAGCCTCCGGTCCAAATCAGCACTCTGACCAGGGACTTCTCCACCCAGCTGGAGGAGGCCGCGGAGATAGCCAAACCAGAAGTCTTTCCAGGCTTCAGGCAGATGGTGGAAGAGAGAGTCAACCTAGCTGATGCCTGTGTGACTCTGGAACAAAAGCAAAAGTTGAAACAAGTTTTCTTGGATTTCCAAGATCTCTTTGCGGTAGACTCATATGACTGTGGTCGCACTGACATCCACACAACAACAATCCCCACGGACCCTGGCATGACTCCTGTGTTTGTGAAGCAATATCGCTTGCCTCTCGCATCAATGGAGTCCCTTACCGAAATAATTAAGAACCTTGAGTCCCGGGGAATAATCCGTCCCGTCCACAGCACCTTCAATAATCCGGTGCTGGGAATATTGAAGCCAAACGGCCAGTGGAGACTCTGCGCCGACCTTAGGGAGCTCAACAAACAGGTCCATACTTCCCGATGGCCTCTGCCCTACATTGACCAAGGGCTGGCCCAGATTCAGGGGTCACAGGTATTCACTGCAATAGACCTGACCAATGGATACTGGACCGTGCCTGTCAGCAGGGAGGACCAATACAAACTGGCTTTTACCTTCGGGGGCCAGCAGTACACATGGACCCGGACTCCCTTCGGATACCTCAACTCCGGCAATGAATTCAACATTTTTCTACACAAGGCCATGCCTGACTTGGGTGCAAGGGGTAACCTGGCTTATGTAGATGATGTCCTCATCAAAAGTTCATCTGTGGAGGAACACATAGCGGAGATCCGTTATGTTCTGACACAGTTGAGGGCTGCCGGAGCAAAACTTTCCTTTCAGAAAGCACAGTGGTGTAGAACCCGTGTTAATTTCTTGGGGCATGAGATTACTCCTCAGGGTCTCTGTCCCCAGGAAAAGAAAGTGGAAGCACTTCAGAAACTGAAAGACCCCACAACTCTGCGGGAACTAAGGAGCCTCCTTGGACTGACTAATTACAGCAGAAAGTTCATTGAGGGCTACGCAGAGATCACCAGACCCCTGATTCATCTCCTGAAGGGGGGGGTCAAGTGGGAATGGGGTCCAGAACAAGCCGAGGCGGTAAAACAACTCAAAAGAAGCCTCTCACAAGCGCCTTGCCTAGCTTACCCTGTCAGAAACAAGGAGTTCTTCCTGGAGACGGGGTTCTCTGATACGTGCTTGACGGCAGTATTATACCAAAAGCATGAGAAGGTCAATAAAGTAATCTCCTATGCGAGCAAAACTTTATCCTCTGTGGAGGAAAAATTCAACGATTGTGAGAAGGCACTCCTGGCAACGGTGTGGGCATTGAAGAATTACCGCCCGTTTATCCAGGGGGAACACATCATAGTGGAGACTTCACACCAGCCTCTGCAATATCTCCAAAGTGACAGAATCCGGGCCGGAAATGTGAGTAATTCCCGAATTACTTCCTGGATTCTGTCAATGCAAGGCTTTCCTGTGGAGGTCAAATATGGCCAAAACAAGAAGAGTCCCCTCGCGCAAGGTCTGGCTGACTTGCATGATTGTGCCAGAGAAAACTGTCTCGAGGACGAAAGTCTGAAAATCAAGGACAACATGGAGGCATACCTTAATTCCCCACACAAAGTCTTTGAAGAAGACAAGTGTGAGGGAATGCCCACTGTGTATGTGGATGGATGCTCTTACCATGTTGACAACAACGGGGAGAAAGAACTGGTGGCCGGCGTAGGGAATGCATGGGTGAATGAGTCCCCAGAACCCTCCGCTGGATACAAAATTGGTCCCCGAAGTAGTCAGGTGGCAGAATTGATGGCTGTGCATCAGGCCATCCTCACTGCTGTCCAGCATCAACTCCATGAACTGGTCATAATCACAGATTCGGATTATGTATGGAACGGGTTCGTGGAGCACCTGGTTAATTGGAAAACCAGAGGCATGTTATGTGCTAACAACAAACCCTTGAAACATGGGAAGTTGATCCAAAACATTGATGATCTGGTCACATCGAATGGGATGACCATCTACTGGAAAAAGATCAAGGGTCATTCCAAAGTAGAGGGACCAGACAAAACTGGAAATGACTTAGCTGATCAGCTGGCCAAAACCGGGGCCATCCAAGGGGATCTAATTGAGATTGAGTCCCTGTTGGGGGAAATCCAGGTCACTGCTATCACTAGGTCCCAGACAAATGCTCACAACAACCTTTCAATTGCACAATGGAGTAAGGAGACTCCTGATGATGATTTGATTACTGCTCAGAAGGGGGATCCAATTATTGGTAAATTTTACCAGCACCTTGAGGACCCTGAGAACTTTCCCCTGACGGATACCGATTACATTGGGAAAGAGGACCTAAGAGTGTTGATGAAATGTCCAAAAATGTTCCGAATCCAAGACGGTTTGCTGGTAAGGAAATCCAAAGCTGGCCACGATCAGTGGGTGGTTCCTACCTCATTCCGAAGCCTGATGTTAAGTCACGCCCATGATGCGGCCACCGCCGGTCATCGGGGGTTTCACACAACATTGGAAATCTTGAGAGGTTGCATACTGGCCACACATGGGGCAAGACCTCGACCAATACTTGAAGGGGTGTCTTGTGTGTGCACAATTTCAGCCATCATCCCTCACGCACCGCGCGCCTCTCCAAAAGAGGGGGATGACACTGCCATGGTCAGATTTACAAATCGACTTTGTAGGCCCTGTGATTCGCTCGGCTAGGGGGAATAAGTACATGTTGACTGTGACATGCTTGTTCACCAAGTGGGTGGAATGTCTCCCAGCCCCAAACTGCAAGGCAGAAACGGCAGCTGCCTTGATGATTAACCATATCTTTTCCCGTTTTGGTCTACCTCAAAGGATTGAGTCAGACAGAGGTAGCCACTTCACCAGTGAAGTAATGACAAAGATGTGGGAGATACTGGGGGTCAAGAGAAAGCTGCATATTGCTTATAGACCAGCTTCTTCTGGGGCAGTAGAGAGATATAACCGGACAATTGTGAGCATATTAAAGAAGTTTGTGGCAGATTCTGGGCCAAGTTCGGATATCCGATTACCTCTGGTCCTAATGGCTATCAGATCTACCCCTTCATCTGCAACCAAAATGTCACCATTTGAGTTGATGACTGGGCGCAAGATGGTGCTTCCTCAGCATTTGCTCTACAGGACCCAAGAGCAGACACTGATAAATGCCTCCACTACTCATGAGTATGTAGAGAATTTAAGGAAACACCTCCAACATGCTTTTGCTTATGCTCAGCGGAATCTAGAAAGATCGGCTGATAGCATGAAGACCCATTATGACCTGAAAACTTCCAGGAAGGAATATCAGGTGGGAGACTGGGTCTATCTATACAACTTCCAAAGGAACCAGGCCACGCAGCGCAAATTTTTGCCTACATGGAAGGGACCCTTTGAAATCATAGACAAAATCTCCCCTGTGGCCTACAAAATCCACATCCCCAAAGGTCCTTTGGCAGAGGGAGAAGACAAGTGGGTCCACATAAACCAGTTGAAATGTTGCCATCCCAGGCACACTCTGCAACAACTGGAGGAATCCTCGGGAATCCTAGCGGGTACTGTCTCAGACTAATTCAGTTCCAATCATAAAACATACCACATCTAGTCTCTAAAATACTGTGATTTGCATGAAACTGTCTCTTAGTTATACTGTTTTTTTTTCAAAATAAGAATGTAATGTTTCGTTATGATGAAATGCATATGCTGCCCCACTATCTCAACAGTGGTGGAAAAACGTCTATGAGTAGGTATTGCCGCTCTTCCTTTGTCGTCCTAGGAGAAAGAAAACCTGGAGACGGGCCAAGGAGGGCGATCCGGAGACCGGGAACGAAGACCCAATGGGCCCAGCGTACCGCCCAATATTCCCATCAGGACCGACGAGGCAAACCCATCGATCAGTACCGGATGGAGGAAAAGATGCTGAACTATGCCATCTACCGGAAGAAGATTATGCGGACAGACCGGTGCGTGGGTCAAAACCCTTGTGCACCCGACTCCCCATCGACTCAAATTCAAAGTGCAGTCGCGTGGGGGGGGGCTTGTTGGGTGTCTTGACCCACGTGCAAGTAACCATGCTACAACATTTGGTGCTGTGGGCTTAGAAAAGTCAAGATGGCGGAAAACCCACATGTGCGCCGAAATCCAGGAAAGCTGCGCAGTTTGTGCGCACACCAAAATGGTTGCCTCACTTGCCACCCACCAGTGCGAGAATGAAAGGCCGGGTTGCCATGAGGGAAATGGGTTGCCAAAGGAAAAACAGTAGCGCCGGTTAGCTTCAAAGCGCTTTAAAACCACCATTGGACTACCCGCACAGTAGTCTGAAACCATTGGGAATGGCAATGCTGATTGCCAAATGCAACTAGAATTGTGGGGAATTCATTCTTAAATCCCAAAAATGGGTGCAGTACCAGTACTCACCACTATCCAAAAGCCGGCAATTTAAAACAACACCAGATTTTACTTTTTTGTGTAAAAATGAATGAACCCAAAGCAGGCCAAAGAAAGACTTACTGAGAGGTGGATACAATGTAAAGTGATATTCTGAAGTGACTTGAAGGTTTATAACAAGACTGGCTGAGCTGTGGATTGCAGCAGTTTAAGTTGCACTGGATTTAAAGACACTAAAATTGAAAATGTTTAGATTAAATGAGTGACCTATGTTTAGTGTCACATGCCTTTGTAACTGTTGAAATGTCATAGTTTTGCACTTAGAATCAGCATTCTAGCTGCATGTGTAAAATTGCAAGTTAATTTAAAAAGCAACAAAAAACATGACAGTTAGCTGAAAGTCTGGCTTAAGGAACTTGATTTTGCCTGGCAACTACCCCCATCAGGAGTGAAACTTGAGTCACAGCTGTGTTCCCAGGCTATCTGCCTTTTGCTGGCAACACTAAGGATATGCCATCTATCTGATAATTGAATTACCTGTGCTCTACAGGAGCTCTGAACAAAGCCTGTCTTGACTCAGGCAAAGGTTTTATTACAGCAGTCGTAAAATGTAGCTTCCTCGTGGCAGAAGCTGGGAGGGGCACTGCCTGTGAGAGCAAGCTGGCTTGGCAGAACTGGATAAACCAGTATTTCTACCTTGTGCTGAGAGGAAACCACACCCCTTTGGAGCCAGAACATAACTTTAAAAAGATGGATCATTCATAGAGCGGACATGTGAAAATGTTATAAATGATACCATAATTCTTGTGATTTTTCTGCCCACAGTTTAAGAGGTTTTTGGAACCGGTGGCATGTTCAGGGGGGTTTTAGCGGAAAAGTGGATATTACTCTAAATGTATGCATGTTAAAAATCTGAAACTTCATCAGTTAATGTCCATACTCCCTGCGCACATGTATGTAAAGTTGGGTCAATGTCAGAAATTGAAAAATCAGTTAAAAAGTCAATTATGTGCCATTTCTGAATGCAAGCTCTTAGAAACAGCAGATTTGGACAGAGACCTGGCTAAATTCAGCCACACCATGTATATGTAATTTCAAGCAACTGTGTAACTGTGAAATATGTCTTTTGTTATCAAATATAGAATATGTGCAATCTGACAGAGGAGTGTCCTATCTGCAAGCCATAAAATGACATCACTCTGACACAACTTAGCTTCGCCAATCAAATGATAAATGGAAGTTGGACCAATTAGAAGCTGAGAGAGAGGTAGGGTCAGTGATGCTAGAACACACCCACATTCTAAACACATAAAAGCAGACAGACAGGACAGATAGGGACTTTTCAAATCCATTTGCAGCTGGAAGCTCTGCCGGGAAAATCCATACTTACCTCCATCAACCTTCAGAGAGCAACATAGAGACTTCAAATCCATCAGGCCAGACCAGAAGCAGAGTAGAGCTGACCTGTTAGCAGAACCAGAGAGAGCTGACCCAGATCACTGTGAAGTGCAGAGACCAGAGGCGAGTCTAAAACCCTGACCAGATCCGTGATGAGGCCCATTTCACTCAAGAATATAGTGTGAGTACATAGCAAAACTGTGCAGAACCAATCTCTTAGTTAAAATAATATAATTCAATCCTATTTTAATCTAAGTAGAACTGTCTCCTAACTGTCACCTGCCATTTGCAAAGCTGTCACTTGTCATTTTCTAGTTGCAAGCTGCACTTGTCTTTTTGAACTTTAAAATTTCAAATCTGAAAAACGACCGTTATTTAATCGCTCATATCTCCGCGACCGTTTGTGCTAGAGACTTGCAGTAACTTTCATTTGAAAGCTTAGAATCTTAGCTTTGAATCGCACCAAGAACCACATTCCTACCCCTTATAGTTTTACCGCAATCGCGGAAAACGCATCCGGGAATTTTGCCGCGATTTGCAAATTTCTTCACGTGTAAAAAGACAGCAGTTTTGCTTTTCCTTGCCAAAAACTTCGTTTACCTGCTAGTTACTACTAAAGCATTGTTAAGGTGATCCTGAATTCATAGAGAGTAGATACCACTCACCCTGAACCTCTGAAAGGGAATTAAAAGCATTTCCAACATATTTCTCATCCATTGCTAGCACATATCAAAGCATTTGGGCCTGTGTTTTCAAAACTCCTATCTGTTTTCTGTAGTGTAAGCTTGCTGGGGTGAACTGAATCACATTTGATTGCATTTCTGAGAACTGTGTGTTTTCCTTCCATTTCCTTGCCTTGCATCAAGGGGGGGAGGGGATTGCCAGAGAAAAGTGATTACCTTGTTTTGTTGAAATCATATTGAGTATTTTCTGTATTGCATTTTCATTCAACATTACATCCATTTGAACTCTATAAAGCATTCTCTACCACATTATTCTTCTGTCCCTATTTACCAGTGTGCTATCTTATCCATTTCATGTCAACTCCTTATTGATTATAGAGAAGCGTGTTAGTGCCAGATTCTCCGTTGTTAATCTTTATCATATCAGATTAAGTGTGCTATTCAATCACAATTTATTATAAAGTGTGAGATATATATCTATTGTTAAAATTATCAAATAAACCTTTTAACTTGCAAAACAGAACTACTTCTTGGCTCAGTGGGGTCAGGAGGATTCCAAGAGAGGGGTGTTATATAGGGGTAGTCATCCAGAACGCATGAACTGGACATAAAGATATATCAATAAGGGTTTTCATTCAATATTCTAGACTAGGCGTTGACTTAGCTGTAGTGTTGAATTGAATCCTCTTACATGTAGATGGGAAAAGGGAGTTAACTGTCTGCTAGATTGTGTGTGAGATTCCCCCCTTTTTCCCCTTCTCACCCTCCTCGAACCATAGCTGTGCCTTCGGCAGACTCTCACCTTAATTTCTGTATGGACGAGCTCTCCATCCTGCTTCTGACGCAGGGGCACGTAGATTTCCAGTTACTTCACTGGATCTCGGATTTGGCGAGGGTTCGATGTCTGCTTGCCTTTACCAAAATACTGCCGTAAGTATATAGTTCAAAAGATCAAGTCTCATTTGTCCCTTGGCCTTTGTTTAATTTTCTGGGACTAGGTGAGGAATCCGTGTGGAGGAATGGATTCGCCAAGGTAAGCTCAGGTGAGTACTTTTAATGAAGGTGTGCCGTAGTGGTTTGCTCCGACACCTTAATGAGTGTGTCTTATTTCCCCATAGGAAAAGCCAGAAAAGCCGCTCTTACCCGAAAAGGGAACTGAGGTCCCAACTAAATTCAGGTAAGATTTAAGGTGAGTTTTCTGTCCTTTTGCAATTAGTTCGTTGCTCACCTTGTTTTGTCCTTTTTCTCCGTAGGTCTTGAATGCGACCGATGTCGCCTATGGGTGCTGAAAAGGTTGCCGGCGCCACGTGAAGGTAAGTGGAAGCGGCGCGGCAGCGTGAGAAGCGGAGCGCTTCTAACTATTGTCTTTCTTTTCCGTAGGTGCTGGGATGCGGCCGATGTCGTCTATGACCGCTGAAGAGCTAGACAGCGCCATGTGAAGGTAAGGGTGAGATGCGTTTCTAACCCTTGACTTTCTTTTGCAGGATCGACGGAGTGAAGAATCCGGATGCTGGATGAAGGTAGGTAATGTCCTAATGCTTGCCTTTCTCTCCTTGCAGGTGTTCCAGGTGCTGGCGGGCGTGGCAGGAGCCAGGATGCAGGAGCCGACTCGGTGAGCGTCCTGCTGCAGATGCAGAATAACGCGAAGCACGTGTGGCCATCCGGGCGTGGTTTAAATAGCCTTGGAAGAGCTTCAGGTGAGTGTTCTTCCACTGGCCCCACCCGAGTAAGAAAAGAGTTCTTGAAAGAAAATAGTTCCTCCCCAGCCTTAGTTGGCTTGGAGCTTCAGACAGCATGGTCTGCCTCGGGTGAGTATGCAGCATGGTCTGCCTCAGGTGAGTTCACCCAAGCATTACCATATGTTCTGCCATGTTGAGCCTGGCGCCTATGGCGCTAGGACAGATGCCTTTTATGAGCCTGGCGCCAAAGGCGCCAGGACAAGGTCCAAAGAGCCCCTATAGGGGTTTGCTGGGTCCTGCTTGGTGAGTATGAAGTCTGCTTCCAGGGACGCTGGGCCTGACCTGGCTCCTCGGGAGCAGGCATCATGACAAGAAGGTAGGCAATAGTGTTGGGGTAGGCTTGGCCTGGGGGCAAGAGAGGGAAACATGAGAAGGGAGGAGGGAGCAATCGCTCCAGGAGAGTGGAGTGGACACAGGGATGGAGAGGGGGGGGTCAGAGGAGATCAAGACATCAAGTGTGTGCCCTGCAGAGTGAGTCGGGCCAGAGTGGAGGATAGAAAGGGAGAGGGAATCACAAAGGTATCCAAAGAGTAAAGAGGAGGAACAAAGAGAGTCTAGATGGGTATTGAGTTCACCAAGAAGAAGTTAAGTGGTTTAGGCCAGGTGGGAGGAGGAGAGGTCCGCCAACTCAGATAGAAATGTGGTGATCTGACCAGGAGGCTGGTAGAGAATAGCCATGGTAAGCAATTGGCTAGGAGAGAGAGAACGCCTGTAGACAAGGCATTTGAAAAAGGAGTATGGCTGCGTGGGAATGATAGAGGCAGGAATCCATTTAGGAAAGATCAGGGATACACCCCCCTCTGGACCTGGTGAATCTGTGTACGGAGAGGATCTTGTAGCCATCAGGGAGGAGAGTGTCAAAGCCTGTGACATAGCTGCCTTTGAACCATGTCTCAGTATGTAGAACAAATTATGGGGAGTATCTTCCCCTCAGAGGAATTAGCCCCATGATTGTTAAGTTTAGGTAATGTTACCTGTGAACTTTGATATTGGAGCAGCCATTCACATATGAATGTACACTTTATTCATTCAGAACATCAAGTTAGAATATATTGTTATGTATGAGACAACATTGGTCTTGAACCATTGGAACATTTTCAGGTTGTGAAGCCACAGCATCTTAGATATTGTTTCAATGAATTTGGAAGATAAGACTAGCACAAGCTTCTAAGAGGAATACACTTTTGATTAACTCGCCTTGAGGACGACCGACTGGTCGAAACATGTGTCAGCTGGAGATTGGTTGGACAATACCAATAAATCATGATTCTTTATTACAAGCACACATTTTGCCTTAACTATATGACAATCCTTGTATTTGTAATTCAATGACTATATGTCTACAACATTGTTGGGTCTTGGGACTATTATACAACAGGATGAGAGATCCTCTAAGCGGTTGTGTGGTTTTGAACAGAAACATTTATTTCAAACAACACGAAAAAGTTCTTGGTGACTTTGCAATTACTTTACAGTGCTCTCGATAAGCACAAGAGTTATCAACAACGGACAAGAGTGTTCTATTCGGTGATAATACAAGGTAAGTATCCACCTCTGTGATAATGAGGCAAAACACTACACATATGAGCACAATCACGAAATATGATAGGAAAAAACCTATGGTTGAACAAAGTGCACCCGGGACGGAGAGTAGTCCAGGGTGTGGTTAACACAGGGTGTACACAACATTTTCTACATAACATACACAAAAAGGGTGGTGTAACGGTTGTTTCACAGGGGATCGACACAGGTGTGTTTTGGCCAAATCGGGCTAGATTGGAGCCTGTCTATGTGTTGGCCTTCGTCAGGATGAACACCAGTAGCGGAGTTGTCCGTAGTATCTGTGGGTGAGAGAAGGGCTGTAAGGATCTCGGGAAGTTGTTGAATTTGTAGAAGAAATAACTTAATGAGGCTTACTGGTGCCAGAATGATACATCCCATGGTGTATCAATGTACAGCTTACCTGCTGCTGCAATAGCAGTGGGGTGCTGTGTGCGGTCCTTAATTGATTGCTGGACTGCAGGTGCGTAATGCACTTCAGATGGGCCGTGGTTTCCTGAGGGCCGGAGTGGTCTCTGGGTCCCGTGTGCCGGAGGTGTCCCAAATCTAAGAAAGACGGGTATGGACCAGAAGGTATAATGGTGGTCCGATACATAGAGGGGTACTATTGGTGCTTGTTCCAGTTGTCTAATGGAAGAAACCCTTGGGGGTCAGTATGTCCATTTGTCGAACAGACTTATTTGTACATGCTCGTGCTGATCAATGGTGGCGAAAAAAGGCTAGTGTCAACTCTCAGCATGGTGTGTTATTGTGACACCGGTGGCTCAACTGGCTGTAAGTGCCTATGGATCAAATGTACCAGTGGGGGTGTCCATGGTGTCAGGAAATACACGCACAACCCGATGCCTGGTATGGTCCAGGTCTGGTGTGGGTGTGTTCCATAAGGAGAGGCGCCCGGAGAGGTGGTGCCTACACGTATTTTAGTGCGGTGGCAGTGTAATGCTAAAGCTGCGCGTGGTCCACTAGTACGTTTGACTTTGGTAGTGGTGCCTGGCCGATGGTATTGAAAAAGTGTGGGGATCTAGTGCATACTCAAGACCCCGGTGGAAAGTTTCATTTGGTGAATAACTGACTCCAGTCTGCGTTTTTGTGGTCAACAGAACCAGTAGGTGCACCCCAGGGAATAGCCTGTATGACATAGGCTTTACAAAATGATGACACATAACTGGCATCTATGGGTGATAATTAGGGTGGCAAAACGACCCGTGTGGGACAAGTTGCATCCATTTTTGCCGTGCGAGAGAGCATGAATGTGGCAGTGCTGTGCTTACACGCCCGTACGCAGGTACATGCCGTGCTTTGCAGACTCATGGTTGCTGATGAGGCCAGGTGCTAATGGTGCGGTGGTTGAGGGGCATCGTGGTGCAGCGGCCACCGGGGTGAGGACAGGGTGCTTCTATATGGTTATGGATCTGCAGTGTGTTGGTGCCGGGAGGTTAACTTAAAAGGCATATATGCGACTATATGCGACATATATGCGACTATACGCGTTGACTATACGCGTTGAGGGGCCGCGTGGTGCGTTAGGGTCACCGGTTGTTGATGACTCTCGTGCTTATCAAGAGCACTGTAAAGTAATTGCAAAGTCACCAAGAACTTTTTTGTGTTGTTTGAAATAAATGTATATGTTCAAAACCACACAACCGCTTAGAGGATCTCTCTTCCTGATTGTTTTTTGATATTTACACTTGTGCCCACCTGGGTATATCAGGACCCCGCCAGGCGCCCTAATCTTTTACTTTACACTATTATACAACATACATTCTTGTCTCAATGTCTCAGTAAGACGAGGACATCGAGGTCAAGTTCTTCCAGGAGGTGGCAGATGTCAGATAAGTGTTTGACAGCACAGCAAGAGTTGAGAGTGGCAAGATGAAGAAGGTTGCCAGACTTAAAGGCCTTCCGGGAGGGGTACAAATCAGAGGTACGCCCTGCGGAGGTGAAGAAGGAGCCCAAGGAGGGAAGAGAAGGCAAGGTAGCCAAGGAGGGGGGTGGACAGCAGGAGTTTAGTTTAGTTTAGTTTATTCATTTGTATTGCGCACCAGACCCGAGGGTATGAGGGCGCATGAGCAGCAAGGTGATTTGAAGCTTGGTTACAGGATGCTTATACTTTACATTACATAATTATACATTACATTACATAATTACAGTGTGACGATGAAGGAACATGTGTACAGTTTGGCAGGAGAGAATGCAGTAGATGTATTTAAAGAATTACAAATATATACAAGTTTAGTATTACAAATTTACAGATTCTCTTAAAGCATGCAACGCGGAGAGCAGCCGTGTGGTGTTAGAGGTATTAGTGGTTCGTGTTCTTTAACCAATGGATGTAGTTGCGTCTAAAAAGTGAGTAAGGTTGGGGAGTTCTGAGCGATGGTGGTAGGGAGTTCCAGTGTTGGGGTGCTTTCACCTGGAAGCTGTTGCCACCCATTTTAGTGCGTTTAAACCTGGGGACGGTGAGCAGATTAGCATTGGAGGTTCTGGTGGGTCTGATGGGGCTGTGTTTGCATATTCTGTCTGCCAGATAGCGTGGGGCAGCATTATTCAGGCATTTGTGGGTGAGCGATGCTACTTCAAGCAGGATTTTGTCTGTTGTGCTGAGCCAGTTATGGGATTTCCTGATATCGGAAATGTGTTCCCTCCTGGGAATATTGAGTGCTGCCCTAAGGGCATTGTTTTGTAGCATCTGAATTTTGTTGGTGATTTGTTTGGTGGCTCCTATGTAGAGGGCGTTACAATAGTCCAGTTTGGATAATACCAATGCTCTGGCAAGTGAAGTGCAGCTGTGGGTGGAGAGGAAGGGTTTGGCTGCTCTTATGAGCTTACATGTGTAGGCCGTAGAGGATGCCATCGAGCTAACCTGTTTGTGGAAGGTTAGGGAGGAGTCGAGGTATATTCCTAGGGTTTTTACTTCTTTCGAAACCTTGATTAGGTTCCCATCTATGATGAAGTTGGCATAATTGTGGTCGAGTTTGGTTAGGTTGGACGTAGAACCAAGGATGATGAGTTCAGTTTTGTCATCATTCAGGCATAGACTGTGCGAAGCCATCCATGCCTGGATGATGAGATACACCCTGTTCACCAAGGCCAAATCCTGGTTGTAATCTCCCGTCAACGGGATGAGGATCTGTGTATCATCGGCGTAGTTAGTGTAGGTGATACCCAGGCCGTCTAGATCATCAAACAGGGGCTTTGTGAACACGTTGTACAGAGTGGGGGAGACGCACGAGCCCTGTGGGACTCCACATGTAATGGGGATGGGTTCGGCGGCGGCAGAAGAGGAGAAGACTCGCATGGATCTGTTGTTGAGGAATGACTCAATCCAACTGATGGCTTCTTGTGAAAAGTGGGCAGCTGAGTCTAAATGATTACATAGGATTTTATGGTCAACTAGGTCAAACGCCGCAGAGAGGTCTAGCAGGAGTAGTAATGCAGTTTTCCCGTTATCTCTAAGGTCGTCTATTTGGGCTTTCAGATCTATCAGGGCTGTTTCAGTTCCATGTTGGGGTCTGAAGCCGGATTGTCTTATTCCTAGAAGGTGATTTGTTTCAAGATACTTTTGAATTTGTAGGTATGCTGTCTTGTCTAGTATCTTGAGCAGGAATGGGACGGTGGTAATCGGTCTGTAGTTGGTTGGGATGGACGGGTCAAGGGAGGGTTTTTTGAGGAGAGGGAGGACCCAGGACTCTTTAAGGTTACTGGGGACTGTTCCTGAGGAAAAAGAGGCATTGATGAGTCTGGTGATGAATGGCGAGAGGTCTCGTGCCGCGTCTTTAATGATTTGTGGGGGGCAGAGGTCACCTTTGCAGTTGGAGGGTTTAAGGCCAAGAATTATTTTTTCTACTTCGAGGGAAGAGACTTTGGAAAAGCTGAAGCGAGCAGAGTTAGGTGTGTGGTGTGAGGGTGGAGGGCTCAAGTGGGCGTTGATGGGGTTGGTAAGATTGGTGAGGGAGTCTTTCTTATTTTTAATTTTTGTTTGAAGGCCAGTGACTTTGTTGTTTAGTGCATTTTGGATACTGGTGCACCATTGTTTGTTTTTAACGCAAGTATCTGGGATTGTTACCGGGGTTTCCAATTCTTTCAGGATAGTAAATAATTCTCTGGAGCTGGAGTTGGATTGGGAGATTCTCAGGTTATAGGATTCTTGTTTGACCGCTATGATTTCTTTTTTATAGTTGGCCGTTATTTTGTTAAGCAATAGTTTGTTGTGGTCAGTCGGAGATTGTCTCCAGACTTGTTCCAGTTTACTCTTTTCCAATCTAAGGGTTTTAAGATGGCTGGAGAACCATTGGTTGAGGTGCTTTTTTGGTTTGGATTTTCTAAGTTTCAATGGTGCAATGGCGTCTAAGGCTATGCGCATGGTGTTGTTATAGCCTTCTACGAGGTCATAGGGATTAGAGTCTTGGAGTTGGCTTAGTGTAGGAAGAATGAGTGGGATCAGTTTTTATACGGTGATATTTTTTTTTGCTTCTCGTGTGGATGGCTGGGGCTAGTGCCATGTTGGTTGTAGGGCTTGAGGCCTCAAGTGAGAAGGAGAGGAGGTGGTGGTCGGTCCAGGATTGGGGAGTGTTGTTAGTGATCGATACGGCACAGTTATAGTCTGCTATCCAATCAAGGGTTCTCCCTTTGTTATGGGTGGGGCTGGTTACTTTTTGTGTGAAGCCTAGTTCAGACAGGGTGTTGCTGATGAGAGTGGCTTGATTGTCTTTGGGGTCTTTGTAGCCTAAATTGAAGTCTCCTAAGAGAAGGCATTGTGAGGAGTTTTTTAGGTTGTCGGTAAGGATGGCATTGAGGTCTTCCTCGAAAGATCCCGGGGGTCCGGGCGGTCTGTATAGTAAGTGAATGGATATTGTTTGGGAGTTAGCGATGGGTAGTTTGGCTGTAAGTGATTCACATGATGGGTGGTGTGTGGCGGAGTTGAGTCTGATGTTAAGGTGGGTCTTGGCAATGATGGCCAAACCACCGCCTTTAGCTTCAGTTCTGTCCGCTCGGATGATGGTGTAGTCAGTGGGGATGGCTAGCGAAAGGGCTGGGCCTGCGGCTGCATGAAGCCAGGACTCTGTTATGGCTAGGAAGTCTAGATCTTCAGCTAAAATGAGATCAGCGATGTCCGTGGCATGGGCAATCATGGAGCGTGCGTTGATGAGGGCACCTTTTATAGGTAGGGTTTTGGCTTTGGCAGGGGTGGGGGTGGTAGCTGTGATGAGCGCTCTATTGTTGGTTGTAGTGGAGTTGACGGGTTTAGGTTCGGGTTTTTTTAGCGTAAGGTTAGCGCAGGAGCTGATGGAGGTTCGGTGTGTGAGTATGGATTGTGTGGAGTCCCTGGCTCTAGGCTCGTGTATTTTTGGAAGTCTGGATCGTAATCTGGTCAGCCTGTCCGAAAGGCATGGGGGAGCGAGTAGGCTAAGCATGATTGTGGTGCTGGGCTCTGTGAGGGTGGGTGATGCGGTGCCTAGGCTGGTCAAGTTAAGGGGTGAGCTGGGCAGGCATGCGGAATTGGTGATGTGGAGAATGGTTCTCAGTAGTATAGAGTAAAGGCCTGGGAGGAACATTGTGTGAGGGGGGTAAGGTGCAGTGTGTGTCCTGTCTAGGGTCGAAATCTAGCAGTGGACAGTGCGGCCTGCTTGGAGTAGCCGAATACTACCTAATCCATGTAGTGCAAGGTTGCAGATTGGCATCTGACTCAGGTACAGGTAAGCAAAGTGGTCATAGTAAGTGTTTGTCAATTAGCACAGCATTAGGTTTAGAATTGCACCAGTGTACCAATTAACATCTTGGATCAGAGTAGCATGTATTCAGAATAGCACCTGGAATGGGAATAGCACCTAGGTTCAGAGTAACACTTAGTTCAAGATAACACCTAGAATCAGAATAACCCCTAACTTCAGAATAGCACATAGAGCAGATTAAGCACAACATTGAGTTTAGTGGCAATAAAAGTATGTTGAGCGGGGACACATTGGGCTGCAGGTAAACAGATCTAGAGGCAGTTGGTGAGCAGATCAGCAGAACAGAGCAGATGGTCACAATGTGGTTAAAAATGGCAGCTAGAATTGCATAGGGTAGCCGAGCAGCAGTGAGGCACAGTGCAGTTATATGTGACAGGGATGATTAGCGACACAGTAGTCTAAATACGAATGAGCACCTATGTACTGGAAATGGCAGCAACTTTGGGCACAGATACAGCATGCAATAAGGCCTGAGAGCACGAGAGTGGCAATAAGTAGCTTGTGGTAACAAAGCCTTTTCCAGAGTCTAGGCAGTTCAATTTAAAAGCGAAGTGGCGTTTACCGTTCAGGTTGGTCTGGAATCCGGCAGGGGGTCCGGGCAAACGGCGAGGAAGGCTGAGGACAGGTGAAGACAGGTATTGGCCTTGTTATCCTGGGCCTTGCTGGGAGTGGGCCGGCTTCGCCTACCGGCTGGCGATAGGCTGCCTAAGGTGGCTCAATGGCCAATCGGATGCGAGGACAGTCGGATGTGCTCAGTTAGGCACTGGGGTTCCTTGAGACATGGCGGGCGGCCATCTTGGAAGTGTAAAAACCTTGTGGTGGCTAATGGTGGCAGGGGCAAACACAGCAGCTGTAGGCATCAAGTTTAAAACATGCAGGCTGAGTAGATATTCTTGCAGGTCGGCGGATCACTGGTGCAATTAGCAGCAAGAAAAAACGAATCTCGCACGGAATAATGATTCTTACCCGAATTCGAGGGCAATTCAGGATGGATCCAGGAAAGGGAGACCACTGCTCCTGCAGGGTCCGGGGGAGCTCCCCAGGAGATTAAAGGAAATTGATGAGGTGAGGGAAGCACCTATCAAAGAGGAGGAGATTGGCCTGAGGGCCTTGGACCATGACAGTGCCATTAAGGTAGACATTAATGAAGACTTTAGAGGAGACAAAGTTAGCCATGAGAACTTCCCACCTGGTGCCACCATTAATGGGAGAGGAGGAGACAGGACAGAGCACAGAGATCAGATGAAGAGTCCATAGATCTGGTGAAGGAATGACAAAGAGGATGTCTGTGAGGGTTTGTCTGGAGTGAGCGCTGGAATATGTGTCAGCGATAGAGAGACCAGGGTTCGAGGCCAAGATATCCATTTTGATTTCTTCCTACCAAACTTAGTGAGAAGGGAAGGATAGTCATTGGAGAAGCAATTGGATAAGATAGGAGAAACATAAAGTGCTATGGGTGTGGTAGCAAGAAAAAGGCCGGAAAAGCAGGGGGAAAGCAGGTGAGAGTGGAGTAAAGAGAAAAGTGAAGTCACTGGGCCAGCAAGTTACAGAGAAGTAACAATACAAGCAAAATACAGCAAGATTTGACTTTTAACCAAAATGCAAAACACAGCTAGATTTAACTCTTAGCCAAAAAGCAAAACACAGCAAGATTTTAAATGTACAATTGGGCTCAGATGGTAACAAAGGGTATAAAAACGGAATGCAATTGAGAATGTAAACATGGGAGAAACAAGGAGAGAAGGACAGTGAAAGTCAAAAGAGGGTAGAAGTGAGTCCAGAAGGAGGGCACTAACCCATAGTTAAGGAGATGTGATGTCATGGTAGTCCAGATTTCTTTTCAGAGTGAGGTAGCAGCAATTAGGATGTTCAGGAGCTGGGGTGCAGAAATGAACCCCAGTAGCATTCTTGTAGCAGACAGGGAGCAGACAGGGGCCTTCGTTGAAGGCCTTAGTAGACCTGGCCGACTAACCCTTTCTGGTTCATCCCTTTGACCTATCAAGAAAAGACAAGCTATTGGGAGGGGGGAGAGAAGCCAGGTAAGGCTACTTAGTGAGGGAAAAGCAGTGCAGCCATCTTGGAAGGGCTGGTGAGACAATGAGGCCAAATCATTAAAAAACTAAACAACGGTCAAAAACCCAGAGGATGGGTTAGAGGCCAGGCAGAGAATAAGACAACCTGCAATCTTCCAGCCGCCAGCAGTTAAATGCCGGAAATATTTTTTTTTCAAGATAAAAAGATGAAAAATCTGCACACGTGTGTGAGGCACGCCAACAAAATGTAAGGCTTACCCCAGCAATGCGAGTGTTTATGCAGCATTGCTCATTGTGCTCCAAGGGCAGGGCAGTGAGGCTCCAGCCACGATGCAGATGTAGAATGGCAGAGTATTAATCTTCACTATCTTGTTTTATTGTGTCTCCATATGTGAGAGAGAAACTGCCTAAATGTGGGTAGCATGCCAATGAGCAAGAGGGAACCACGCGGCACCCGATTGGAAAGGAAGTGTGTGTGTTCTCACTTAGAGTGCCCATCATGTATATCCGTTGAGCTTGGAGGTCTCTTATTTGTGTCAGGTCTATGACTGAATTGCATCTGACTTTTCCATTCAGCAATAGTGCACACAAGCTATACACAATGTTAAACAAGGTGTTTCATAGCAACTTCAGTGATTATGAACAATTGAAAATCTATGTTTTCATCAATATTTGGTTTGTGAGTCAATAGGACACCATTTATTGGGCAGCGACGTGCGTGCACCCATCCATTATTAAGAATAAATGACCCCTAATTATTTGTAAAAAGAATAATGCAAGTCACTTATAAATTCCGTGACTTTTTATGGACAATCAATCTGATACATTGTGCCCTAAAATGGTCATGTATGACCACAGTGACGTGCAATGAGATGAGAGCACATTATTCTTGTAGAAATCAGTTGTAATAACTTGGAAGAGTCAGCCTGTAGCGTTACACTGCATATATATCCCCTCTCTCATCGTTTGACTTTAACTTATCACTCTGTGTGCTTATATAGTAAGAAACAGTGGAAGTTTAAGGAAAGTGGTAAAACATAAAGACAAAAAGGAACAACGGGGGAGTATGATGAAAGAAAAGCATTATTTTGAGAAGATCAGAGCGAGTACAATAAACAGAGTAAGAGAAATTGCTAAATCTGTCTACATGTGCATGTATGAATGATAAACCCTTTAATCTTGGTTTGAGTATTGTGAAAAGAAAATAATGAGCACCAAGATCAGTGTGCATTATGCACTTACTGATCCAAGCATGCAGCCCTTTTATCATAAACATATTTCTGAAATCTTAAGAACTGAGGTCATCCTCATGTCCACACAAAGTGATTTGGTTTCATGCAAAACAGCCAGTAATCCTCATTGGTGTGATGTTGTCACTTCCCCTTTCTAATAAATACATTTTAAAAGAATACAAACAATATATTTCTTACGGTTTAATAACGTGCTTTTCTCAGTGAGTTAGGACTACAATGTGCACTGGATATTTTGCATGCTAGCAATGATTAATTAATACCAATGAAGTGACAGAGTGAGTTCACCTTATGATGCAGCACATTTACAGAGAGAGAAAGAGAGATAGAGAAAGAGAGAGAGAGCGAGAAAGAGTGAGCGAGAGAGAGAGAATGAGAGAGAGAGAGCGAGAGAGAGATCAAGTAAAATCAGTGTGGGATACGTCGGGCACTGGTAGTCCTTTACATTTTTCAGACTTTGTGATAAAACCATTAGATGCACTCACAGAGCTACCTCTGGGAGAGGCGGGAAAACCTCAAAAAATCAATGAAATATTTATTCCTACTAAAAAGTGAACAACTCATCTGTATGCATTATACCAATATTCTAAGCAATGTGGTTCTCATATCGTCATGAAGAGTCCCATAGTGCATAGAAATTCCATCATATATATGAGAATAGAATAGGCAATTTCGGCTAACAAACCATACATCCCAGTGTACCATCCAGCAGCCATCTCTGGAAGAGACAATGAGCAATGCACTGTGAGTTTGCAAATTGGCTGCATTTCCTGCTCTAGAAAATTGTTCCTGTCTTTTTAAACCGCATGCCAATAAAAGGCTGAAGTGTGTTTATGTTGTCCTGCTTGCAGTCAAATGCCATCTAAAGCTCCATCCCAGGAGAGAAATCATCTACATGAAATGTGTTAGTAGTATGGACCATTTCAGCAAACAATCCCCACATGGCAGCCACTGAGCAATACATCATTTGAAATTATTAGAAAATTACATATGTATGCACAAGCCAATCATCTTGGTCTTGTTCTACACTTTGTACACAAATTCAACAACCCAAGGCAGACAATTTCCAATGATACAGAGTACAATATGCACGCTTCAAGCTACTTGGGGAGCATCAGAGTGATGTATTCTGCCACCCTTTTTTTGGAGCTCTGAGGTCTGTTCATCAATGTTATGGTGAGATTAAAAAAATGCATGGACACACACTTTCTAGCTGAAATGTTAGAGCAGAGTCTGCTATTTGTGCTAACAAGACACACATGCCAGAATTGTACCCACCAGCCATCCGTGAACGTTCAGCTCAAGGCCATAGCCACTGAGAAATGAATTGTAGATGTTATCATTGTCTGAAAGGCATGCACTTTTTGCGAGAACTGCCCTAACAGAAAAAGTGCACGAAGCAAAAATTACTGCAAACCGAATGCAAAAAATGGCTGATCTGTGTTTCATGTCCCTTATTGCAGTACCATGTCATCAAAAGCTTCCATCGAGCATGGAAATCATCTATATATCTGAATGCTAACCAGTGTTTTAAATAACAGAGCTTGATTGAGTTTTATTAAACTGCCTATTAACAATTGTTTCCAGCACACCACAAGTTCTATAGTGCTGTATTTGTTATCGTAGTTATGTGAAATAGCACTAAAAGATACCCTACCTTAGTGGCAGAAAATATTGAAGGATTGATGCTGTAACTCTTTATCAATAAACTTTCTTGAGCAGTTTTTTAAAAAGGATCTTACTCCTCGTTGAAGAATATGCTGAGTAAATCTCAAGCACCTTTACTTGTGTAGCCTGAAATGCGGCTCCTTTCTTGATACACTGAAGACAAGTGTCTCAAAGCCAAAATGAGACAAATAATCAATTAAGATTCACCTGTGACCCAGTTAGTACATTCAGACAACATATGCCACCATAGAAGAGCTTACAAAAAGGCCACTCCATCACATAAAGTGGTCCACTCATTGGATGCTCATAGCAGTTCATTGACCGAGCAATTTCTCTTCTCCTGCATAGCTCACAGTGCAATTACCTCCACACAGCAGTGTTACTCCTGCCCTGAGGATGCCACAGTTATCTTCAATGGCTAAAACATGCACACACGATCCCTGCACAATAATATAGCTATGCTACAATAAGAGTAGAGACTCTTGTAATAAAACCCAGGACTAAGGTCTTCTTCCATTTAATACAGACCATTCCCTGCCATAAAATGAGTTGCTTCTTGTCATGACAAGTTAACATTTCTTCTCACGTCACAAATATTCCTCAGGAACCATGCCTTTCAATGGAAACTTGAAGGCATTTCAGCATACGAAGGTTAAGACCTAGGCTAAACTCCTCTGGGATCTTTTTGGAGAGTTGTAAGATTATGGAATATTTCCAATCACTCATAGCAGAATGTTTTATAAAGTTCACTATATAAGCTTCTAATGCCAATATGTCATGACAGAACATAAGTAGTTCTGTGGTTCATGTCTTTTTTCATTTGTCGAGGGGAAACCATCAATTTAAACTCCTTTACTTACATTAAGAACGTCTACAAAAGAGGACTGTTCAGTTTCAAAAGCAGACTATCTAAGAAGTCACATTTTATGGGAGCCTGGCAATCTGGTCCGCATGAGTGGCAACCCAGAACAAATATGGGTAAGGAAACAGATCAAGAGAAATCAAAAACAGAGAATGAGATAGGTGCCCACTCCATTAAAGATCCCTTTAATGAGACAACACAAATGCCTGCCAACAACATGACTATGATTGACTTTATAGAGGCAAAAGAACATGAGACAGGAAATATAACAGAGTAAGCGGATAATGGAACCGTTGAGAGATACATAATGGATGAAATAGCGCATGAACACAGTCTGAGCATTGACATGTGTCACAATTGTATACCTTGTAATTCAAAATTCGTAATGAGACGACATGTAAAAAAACAGCAACTAACCTGATCCGATGCAACACTGTGAAATTAATGAGAAGTTTCCAAATAACACTTGCCTTTCCCGTTCTCTATCAAAGCAGAGAGGGATGACAAATGTCAAGGGAAAACCCTCTGGGGAAGAAGAACCCTTGGAGAGTCCTAGCTGTGCAGTGGGGTGAGCTTTGACTTCTTGTTGCAGGTCTGGATCACTGGCAAAGACCAGCACACTAGTAATGATGAAAATCCGTCTCCTACTAAAGGTTGCAGAGTGGTAGTGGGCTTTGACTGGGCGCTTAACCTCTCCTCGTGCTGTTATGAGAGAATAGAACAGCGATCAGAGTAGGCATGAACTATGGTGGTTGGTCAGGATGGGAGGCATGCAGGACATAGACTACCAGTGAATTCTTGTGAGAGTGACCTATCATGTGCTGTTAGGCAACAATTGATGTAGTAACCCTGTGGGAGACTACACAAACCTTGCCCTCTTGGTATTAGGTAACCCACCTATTGGTATAGGCCTGTACTACTCAAGTTGGTAGTGTGACTGAGTAGCCAGACTTATCGCAAGGGGGGTACATGTGACCTGTAGGATCGAAATTCACAAATACAAGTATCCAAAAAACACTTACACTCAAGGTTTCTAGTAAAATAATTTTTTATTTACTAATGGTCAGTTTTAAATAAGTATTCTTTAAAAAGGGCAACGTGCAACAATAAAAATACACTTCAAAATACTTTCTCAGAATCAAGTCCAGCAATTAGATACTCTTTAGAGATGCTTCATACACACTTCCTACACCCTGACGTGACTTCACTTATTAGGACAGTATTGGCATTTAGATAACACTTTTGTACTTGGTAAATTCTGAGGTTGGCACGAATGAAAGGTTAAAGGTAGGAAAAGGGTTAAACAGATTATCAGAGCATGTGAGCACGTTTTAAAGCTTCCAACGAAGTCTAGATAAAAACCTTTCCCAGCAATATTAGTTAAAAACCATGTATCACCTATGACGTTCAGTAAGAATCAAAGTCAATTGATTAGAAGAGTCTGCGGGGAGCCAGGACAGCCAAAGTCAATTGAAGCAACATCAATGCATCTGAGGCACTTCTTAGATAGCAGAAAGTCTTGCACAAAGTTAGAGAGTTTGCTGAAGAAAGTCACTGTTGGGCCACAAGTTGTTACACCGGTGAAAGTTAGAGCTACATTCAACTATAGAAAAGCAGCTACTGCAAATCTCAACTGAGAAGAGCAAACTATAAATAATGAGGTAAGTACCCCAAAGTCAGAACAGTACCTTTGGTTAGAAGAAGAGGATCCAGCTTGCTTATTTTGTTGCAGTAATGCAGATGCTGTCTTCCTGGGCCTCAGTCGTGGGGTCAAGAGGGAGGACATCTGGAGGACTCCTGCACAGCAATTCATAGCAAAGGTCGGCGGCAGCCACAGGTTTTCTTCTGATCAGCGGCACTTCACGGTTTCAGCAATCAGCAATCAGATCTTGGACACTGGTTGTGCTTCCTTCAATCCTTGAGTCCAGCGCTCTGGTGAGGTGACTCGAATTTTGGTCGTCCTGCTTTGGGAGGATTCTCAGGAGACTCCTGAAGCTGTTGGCTGGCTTACAAACTGTTAAGGATTTCAATAATGTATTCAAGAGGATGGTACTATGGAACATATGTTGTGGGATTGTGTGAAGGTCCGTGGGTTTTGGAATGATATCGGTGGTATCTGTGAGAAAATCTTGGATGTGACAATTAATTTTGATTTTGAGACGTTAATTCTGGGGAATGATTCCATTTTGGAAGATCTCACTCAGTGCCAGAAAAAATGGGTCTTCAGAGGAGCTGCAATGGGTAAAAAGATTATCCTCAGAAATTGGAAGTCGATTGCTACATTAGACAAAGAGCTGTGGCTGACTGAAATGGGGAATTTGGCAGCTATGGAGGAACGACTGTATAGAAAACAGGGCAAAATAGGTTTGTTTCTTAAGATTTGGGGAACATTTTTGGAACTGTGTTGATCTGGTCTTGTAGGTAACGAGATGTGAACAGGGGGTTGGGTGGGTTTGGGTCCTGAATTTTTGTTGTTTATTTACTGTTTCTGTGACTTTGTATATAATTGTAATGTATTATGCGTTGGTGTATTCTTATTTGTATTGTAAATAAATTATCAAAAAAAAAAAAATCAAGCAATACACCTCGGTCTCAGCCTAGCATGCAATGCAAAACTGAAATACTTATTTATTGTGTCTAGAGGTTCAATATTCTGAGTGATATACCACTCATATCACACCCCTTCTCAAAATAACCCCAGGTCACAATGTACCAGGAATCAGGCTGGTTGGTAAAGGTAATATTTATTTATTTATTTAAAATTCAAATCAAGCATATGTTTTCATATATTGGGCAGCAATCACCAATGTGGTGACAATACACATAAGGAAGTAGATAAGATCGTTGAAATCACTTTTTAGCACACAGAATATAAAAAACAGAGAAAAGAACAGTTTGGGTTTGTTGAAAAGATAAGTTAAGTTAAGATTTCCCCCTGCAAATTTCTCAACTCACAAATAAACAATTCTACACAAATGTAAGTAAGCAGCGGGTATTCAGGAATATAGAGCAGTGTACAGGGTTTGAATGCAATATTCCCTCCCCAAACAAGAGAGAACAATGTTTTGGGAAATCTTACACTTTTTAAAACTACATTTGAAAATGGCTGTGTGAAACAATGAAAAGTGTGCAAAAAGTCCTTAAATTGATATACATCTCCATGGGAGCAACACTGAAAAGATCCTAACAAACATAAGCTATAATATGAGCAACAGTACACACTTTGAATCGGAAAGGAAGTTTGGAAATACTTCGAATGGTGAAACATACGTGTAAAACTTTAGAAAAATTGTGAATTCCCGCCTAAATTTCCCTATGCAGTTTTTAAGAAAAATTGGTCAAATACACTGTTTCTGGATGCGGTCTTTAGTGCGGATGTAGCTAAAGGTCTTAAGTTTAAGTCAGAATTGAAATTAAGTCTCTAGCTATTAAATTGAGGAAGTTTACAAGTTTGAATGAGAGGCGTTTTTAGAAAAATAGAACAGAGAAAAACAGAAAATCGGTTTTAAAATGACAGGTTGATTTTACTTAAACTAGATTAATGGTTAAGAAACAGAGAATGCCACCCGTGAATCTCCACAGTTACGCATGGCCGCTTCTAACCCTTCATGTGTCGGATACTCCATGGGCCTCATTACACGGATGGCGGTAAGGATTTACCGGTACCGGTAAAATACCGGTACCGGTAAATCCTTACCACCTTACTACGAGGTCCCTTTGCGGGTTGGGGGATTTAACGCCTGCTTTTTGCAGGTGTTAAAAACCAACCCGCAAAGGGACCAGGGAGCTAATTGCGGTACCGTAATTAGCGCCTTCCCCATTCCCATTGAGCCCTATGGGGCAAAAATGGGAATGGGGAAGGGCAATGGTGGAAGGGGGAATTACCGCCCCGCCAACCTTGGAATGGGGCGGTAATTCCCCTTTCCGCCAAGGCGGTGCCGGTATTTTACCGGCATGAACCATGGCGCTAATAGTGCCATGGTTCTCCGCCATCCGTGTAATGAGGCCCCATTTATCTTTATGGGAATTACTTTATTTCATCCAAATTACTACTGACTTATGTTCAATAAAAACAAAAATGAAATAAGGTCAGTGCTAACACTAAGAATTACAGAGTTGCAAGAATGGTTCTGACAATGTTATAGGTTCTTAAGTTAAAGATGGGTTAGGTTATAGGTTGGGGTAGGACAAGGCCATCGGCCTCATTACACGGTAGGCGGAAACCATGGCGCTATTAGCGCCATGGTTGCCGCCGGTATTTTACCGTGTCCGCCTTGGTGGATGGCGGAATTACTGCCCTACTCCAAGGTGAGCGAGGGCGGTAATTCCCCATTCACCAAGGCACTTCCCCATTCCCATTTTGCCCCCATAGGGCATAATGGGAATGGGGAAGGCGCTAATTATGGTACCGCAAATTGCGGTACCGTAATTAGCACCAAGGTCCCTTTGTGGCACCCTACTTTAACGGCTGGTAAAACCGCAAAGGGGACTCGTAGTAAGGCGGTAGGGGTTTACCGGTACTGGTGCCCTTACCGGTACTGGTAAACCCTTACCGCCTACCATGTAATGAGGCCCAATATATGCTATGGTTTACTATTATTCCTATTGATACTTACAGCCCACTTTCATTTAAGATTTGACTGTCAACGGCTCCGGTCATCACGGATCGGGTCTACAGACAGCAGGGTACCTCTGGCGGGATAGGTCACCTGTGCGCTTCTTGTCAATGGACGTCACACTAGACTGGATTGGATTAGATTGGCCCTTCTGGTTGCTGGACACTTTAGATCAGTGGTATGGCGAGTTTCAGCAGGCAAGCATTAATGGTAGCAAGCCAAACTGGATCAGAATTATTTCCCTTAAGTTTTGGGATGGTTTCAGGATTTGGGCCTAGCTGAAGAAGAGTTCAGCAATGCTGAGGCCTTGGCTTGGAAAAGAAATCTGGAATCAGGAACAAGATGAAGAATTCAGGAACAGAGCGCCACACAGAAATCTGGATGGGGTCAGGAATCAGTGTGTGCTGTGTGTCATGAGGATCCTGTAACGCTCACCTGGTATCCACGGGGACATCACCCAATCTGGCTGGACTGCTTCCGACCTTAGATCCACTCCTTTGGACTCTTGTTTGGCTGAGGACCAGGTCTGAAAACACAGTAGTTTTGGGTTTAGCTTTATTGTCTCGTCTAGCCCGGAGCCCGCCTCCCTTGTTGACCCAACAACCCCTTGGTGTTCTCCTCACCTTGTTGTTTGGTATGATGCGCTCTCCGTCCTGCAGTTCTGTGCAGGGGTGCGTGTGGATGGGCGTGGTGCCACCGAGTTGCTTCACTGGTGCGGGCCCCTCTGCTGTGACTCCTTTCGTCAGGTAAGTCTAATGTTTTGGCAGTTTGTCCTTTAATTTTGCAATTGCCCCTATTAATGTCTTTCCTTCTTTCTTAGGTGCGGTGAAGTATCGGTGATGCCGTGCTACTGGGGCTGTGAATGTAATAGTAGGTGGAAGTGCGGAGCACGGTGCTATGTGCCTTTCTTCTGCTAACCTGCTTGTTGTCCCATTTTTTGCAGGCCGCTGTGATGTTCCGGGAAGTATGTTGCCGAGAAGATGGAGAACGGTAAGTAAGGTGTTGCACAAACTCCCTTTCTAGCACTCCTGAGTGTTAATCGGTCTTTTCTTTGTTCTTGCAGATCGTAGAATGGCCCGGGATGGACATGGACCCAAAGCAAGTTTAATTCAGGTAAGTGTGCAGCTTTTGGTTGTTTTTTCAATGTTGAAGAAGAAACGCTTACTAATGCTGCTTCTCTATTCTTCCAGGTTGCGGCTTCCGAGAGCGAGCGAGAGTTCGCCGAAATGCTGGATGTTCAGGATTCTGAGCGGAGGACAGAAGCAGGTAACCAAATTCTAACAGTATTCTTGTTCTTGTTCTTGCAGGTGCCGGGCCCGGAATGCAGCGTAAGATTCCAACAGACCGTGGTGAGCGTCACGCTGCGACCAGCAGAGTAACGCAAGGCGTGTTCTCTAGATTGAGCATGGCTTATATAGCCTGCAGTTAACCCAGGTGCCCCCAGTGTAGAGCACACCCTAAATACTAGACCGCATGGCTCAGTTCTCCCTTCAGTGCTAGGATTGTTTGCAGTCTGGATACATGTATCCAGCCTTTGTTTAAACTTTCTGTCTGCACAGCTGATTTTGTTACATGTTGCAATTTTAGCCACGTTTTTCACGTGGAACTGAAAACACATGTTCCTAGGCGGCTTTTTACTTAGATACTTTTCATAACTGCGTCTGTCAATGAGGCCCGGTTCCTATGAGGCACACTCGATGATCCTGACATTTCAATACCCTTTTTAATCTCAATGATTCAATGGACATAAATGGATCTAGTGCCAAAAACAGCACTTTTGAAGGTTGCAAAGCTAATGTTTTAAAAGGCATTGTCGGTTTTCAGCACTATTCTGCTGCTTTGCTCCATGTTGAATGTAACAAAACCCACTGGTCTGCTCCTGCAGTGATAACTCTGTTTTTCACCCTCCCGACTGTGTGTGGCAGGGTGTGCAGCTTTTTGTCATTGTAACCCAAATGCAGTTTTGCAGAATTTGGCGCACAGGAGCCAGCGCATCCATTTTGGGCTGTTCTTTTTTCCCCATTTGTAAAGTGATGCAGCGGGCCACATTGGGATTGGTCAAAATATCTCACAGAAGCCCCCCCCCCGACTTCGGCTTGACTTCCAGTCGTGGGGAAGTCGGGCAGGTGGGATTTTTCTTTCTTCTCATGAAGTACACAGGTTTCTTCCGGTGTAAGTTCTTCTTCCCTCAGAGAATGATGTGACACGCTCTCCTCGCTGGCTGTGGTTGGAATAGGAACGATTCCCCCATCTTCTCTCATGCTTTCTTTTCTGGTGTGTGGAACGACACTCTGGATGTTTTTGTTTTTTGTTTTTGTTTTTTTTCTCCCGGGTCCCAGAGGAGGTCCTCTTTGGTTGTTAGGTATGATTTGTGCAACTATAAAACAGAAAACAACTCAGTTATGAAAATATGCCCACTACTGCCGCCAATAAGGATGACAGCCGTGGGATACACAGATGCATTCAGTGACAATTTACAATATTCCCCGCATGTGTTTAATGACAATTTTAAATTTTCCTAGGTTTCAGCATTCTCTCCCTCTGGGTTTCCTGTAGGCTCTTCTATTTGCCGAAGAGTATGCCTGGGGTGGCCACTCTTTCGCTGGTTGATGTGGAACTGCGTTTTATTTCAGCAAATCACATCTTGGGATGCGGATTCTGTAGGTGAGGCCTGGGATGGTGACCTCTCCTCCATTTCGGAACTTCCATTTCCTACTGTAGCACATGGGCTGTCCGAAAGGCTTTCTTTAGGACTGCCAGGACCCTGAGATTTACTCTCCAGTTGGGACCGGGCTTGGAAATGACTGGGGTCCAAATTAATCTTGAGTTGGTTGAGGAGGTGACTGCCCATATAAAAGGCCCAAGGAACACTTCTCATGACCCAACAATTATGTACTATGCTTTTTACATCTCTAGAAATTTTGATCATGCAACTGCTAAGCAGAAGATGTTTGGAATGGGGGATTTACAGGCCCCATACCCATGGACCAATTGACTCAACGGTGGGCAGGGTCTGGTCATTTGCGAGTGTCTTAAATAACACTTGGCTGATGAAGCTGTCTTGGCTATTCAAGTCAACTCTTGCAAGGTCAGACTCCTTCCCGTCATCTAACTGAATCAGGAGGAAGAGCTGTTCACCCTTCTTCAGAATGCCAGCTACACTGGTTGCTGGTTTGATATCAATTCCCTTCCAGTGTGGAATGCCACTTGAGACTGGAAGGAAGGTTCCCATCACCAGTTTGTTATCCCGCAGCTATGATGATAACGTCTGGGATTTCGTTATTTTGAAGATAAAACTTAATTTGGTCTGGTTTTTGTTCAACCATGTGGCATGTGCCATTTAGACTACCATGGTTGACACTGTGTTTTAATTTGATTGGCCTGTGATTCTGGGTCCAGAGTACCTTGTTCAAACAGTCTATTAGGGGAGACAACCTATGGAGGATGTCATTCCCTAATAGACAGGGGGTTCCCTCTTGCGCCACCACTATGAGCGGGTGCTTCATCTTGTGTCGCCCAATTTTAATTTCCAGCTCTGCAGACCCCTCGACAGAAATTTCCTTCCCGTTGAAGTTCTGGAGTTGTCCAGGAAGTGGGGTGAGAGGGATCTGGTATTTATCCCCCCTTCCTGAATTCAGCTGCTCAATGGTCCTCTTTGACAGCAGAGTTGCTTGGGATCCAGTGTCCACCAGTGCTGGAATTGCACATTGCCCTTGGATGGAGGCGTAGAATCTACCTTCTTTCTCCTCCAATGGGCAAAGGTAATGAGCGTTTTTGGTAAACTGGGTGGTCAATTTACTTATTTCTGACTCTGACACCAGTATAGTTGGGTCAAGAGTCAGTGTTGGAGTTGGGGAATCTGACAAAGAATTTTGACACCCCGCGAGTTTCGGGCTCCACTTTTTCTGATTCTGGGCTGCCCCCCCTTTTTGGAGACCATCAACATAAGTGTTTGGTGAGGTTTGAGGTTCTTCTTGTGCTGGTTCTGGGCTGCCCCCCCTGCTAGGAGGCAGTCCCCAGAATGGAGTTGGGTAATTTGGGAATCAGAGCAGGAAATTTCACACTCAGTGATTCGAGGAGTCTTGGGCTCCTCCTTTTCTAATTCGAGGCTGTCCCCTCCTTTTTGGAGACAGTCACGAGAAGGGCTTTGAGGAGCTGGGGAATCTTCTTTTTCTGATTCTGTGCCGCCCCCCCTTTTTGGAGGCAGTCACCAGAACAGGTTTGGGCATGATTCTCGGTGGGAGCTTGGGGATCTGCAAAAAAAATGTGGCAGTTGGAAATTGGAGGAGTTTTGGGCTCCCCTGGTTCTGATTCTGGGCCGCCCCCCCTTTTTGGAAGCAGTCCCCAGAATAGTTTCGGGCAAGGTGATTATCTGGTTTATCATTCTGGGGTTCAATGATGGCCGATTCTAACTCAGTCCCCACATTCATCCAGTCTCCATTAGGATCTCTCGGGACCCATTTTTCTTTGGGAGGAGTTTCCCCATCCCTGAAGGAGAAGATCTTTTTCCCAGAGTCCTCTGAGGACCCCTCTTCTACAAACTGGAGGACACTAATCGCCGCCACAAAATGGGTCTTTTTATGTCCTTATTTCTCCTACCCGCCCTCTGTTCCTTGGGTTGCAGAATTTCGGGGCAGGAGATTTTGGTTCTGGTTCCTGGGTTTCCCGGGGATTTTCACAAGTGGGGAAGGAAGCTTACTCAAAGGCTTTACGGCACCCTTCCCCCATGCCTCCTCCTTTGGAACCAGTGGATTGTCGGGGTTCTCTCCCGGTAATTGCTCTGGAGTACCAGACCCTTGGTTTGTGGAGTTCAGAGCCGCCATGTTCATCTGAGGGTTCTGCTGAGCCCTCACCATGTGATCCAGATCCTTGGACAAGTTCTGGACCTGGCGCTCCAGTTTGGACAACCACTCTGGCTGCTACGGGGGTCTCTGGTCCATCCTAGGTGGATCATGGGAAGGGTAGATATCCCTTCTCCAATAGTACACTGGGTCTGGATAGTTTGGGTAACCCTCCCCCTTGGCCTCCCCTCTCCCAGATGTGGCTGTCTTGGCTCAGGAAAGTGGGGAAAGAAAGGATGGTTGTTTTATGGGTTGAAGTTTTGTGGGTTCCGGGGAAAAAAAACTCAACCTGGTATTTGGAGGATTACTGCCCTCCTGGGGAAATTAGGAGGGAAGTTTCCTGGGTTGGTACCTACCTGGTTGGATCCCCCCTTAGGCTGTGGAGTCCACACATACCCCAGGATGTGTATGTTGCCATTGTATTAGGGGCTAATGTAATCAGGGGAGTTACGGGTTCCATTTGTGGGATTACCTCCCTGACTACCTGTCTGGGATTGGCCTGAGGTTCTGGTTCTTTGGTTGGATGGGTTCTGTGCAGGTGTAGTTTTAGGCCCCCCCATTTACAGATCTAAAATGGGGGCAACCTTCATCTCCACCACCTTAGCAGTGCAGGGGTTTTGGCTGGTTTGGGTTTTTTATTGGTGTTCTTACTATCTACGGGTTTCTGCACCTCGTAAGTACGGGTAGACTACTCTATGACCCAGTCCAGTGCTCTCTTCTCATGGAAGTCCCTCACCAGCTGAATCATGATGTATTTGGGGAGTGCATGGAAGAAGGTGTTGATTAACTCCCTACTATCTATGCGTTTCCTCCTGGTGGTCTGCGCAAAGGCATGTTTGAGTTCCTGCACACATTCTTGTGGGGCCTGGTCTTCCCCACACTGCAGATTGAGGCCGCCCTCCGGGCCTCTTGGGCATTTCTATGGACAGAGAATTTTTTTTAAGATAGCCGCCCTGTAGGTAGACCATCTTCAGAGGTTCTGATCCTCCAGTCCCGCAAAGAAGCTGGAGTACTCAGGGGAGAATGTCCATTTCACATATTGGATGTAATTCTGACTATCTTTCAGATGAAAAGTATCCATCATCTGTTCATATAATTCAAGGTGTTCCCACACTGAATACTTGGCATTTTTGTGATAGGGAGTTATAACACTCCTAATGGCCTTGATCTGCTTCAGGGGATCTTTTTGCATATCCCTCTTGATTTTGTTTGCCTTTTTGGTCTTAGTCACCCGCGTCCATTCATCCTCTGACTTAGAGGCACTACTACTGGAGGTGGCTATTTGATCCTCTAGGCACTCCCTGATTCTGCGAGCTTGAGAATGGCTTGCAGAATGTGGGGGCCTAGTTTCCATATTCCTGTGGTGCTTAGAATAGTCCTCTGACTCTCCCCTGCTCCAAGGATTGGTTGGAGTACCCTCCCCACTGCCCTAGCTGGGAAGAGGTCTTTAGGATTTTCTTTTTGGGCTTTATTTCCTGGAGTTCCCCACCAAATTTAACAAACTGATCTTTTGGTAGGCTGTATTTTTGAAGAGCCAATTCCCTGACTCTCCCCTCATCTGAGTCCTCCTGGTCAGACATATTAGCCCTAACATTTGGGGGTCTGTACAGAGATGTCTGTCCATCAATTTCTGGGAGGCACTGGTCTGTCAGTCACATTTTACCAATTCTGTTGAAGTCTACCATCCCCATGGCCCCTGGTTCATATGCTCGAGTGGACATGAAGGTAACATAGTTCATGGTACTGAAGGGGTAAGAGTCCCTGATTACAGGGGTCCTATTGTTATGCTCAAGGGTGTCTCTGTCCCTCCCTACCTCTTCTCTTTCAGCCAGCCCCTATTCCCTGGTGATATGCCAAAATCTGTCTCTTTTGTTGCTCTAGCAGGTCCTTATTGGTCTCAATAATTCACTCTTACATTGCTATCTGTTGGTGGAGCATATCATTCTTTTCACAGAGAGCCTCATTGTCTCTCTGTTCTTCCTGCCTGGTCTGAAAATAATGGGCCAGTTTCTGCTTCAGGAGACTCACCTCCTGGTGTTTGAGCATCATTGGTCTGGGTGTTCTTTTCCAGAGCATCTTCCACTCGTCTGGTGTGCTCTAGTAGCTTCTCATATTCTGTTTTACTTCATTGAGCACCTGGAGGGCCAGCTTTCTTCCCTCTAGCATGGTTTTTAATTGGCTTACTTCCTGGCCTAAGGCGTCCCTCTCCTGATTTAGGGTGCCCCTCTGTGCAGCCAGGTTGTCCCTTTATTTTTTTTTAATGCATTGGATTTCTGGTGCTCCTCATCAAACTCCTCTTGAGAGTGGAGGTCTTTAATAATTAATGTATTGTTTTCCACTTTTAGTTTGTCTATCTGGTCCTGTATGGTAACTATTTGCTCTGCGCAGGCTCTATTAAACTGTACTTGTTGTGCCAGCATTTGTTGACTCTGTTGTAGAGAGTCAACCCTTTCCTGACATTCCTCTTTCAGTGCCTGTAATTGGGTATCTTGCTCTGTCTTCTCCTGCTGTAGGAGAGCCAGATCTTCTTTAAATTTTGTGACATACTGTCTAGATTCTGTCTCTAACTCTAGGCTATTCAGAATCCTTTGCTCTGAAGAGTCTAGATCAGTCTGGATTTTCTCTAGTGTTTCCACTTGATTCTTTGCCAGAACAATGTTTTCTGCATGCTTTTCCTGCATTACTCCTATGTGGAGGTATAGGTAGGCCGCTATTTTGGCAATTTGACTCTGTTCCTCTTTCACTTTCAGGGCCATGTACAGTTCACTAAGAGCTTGGTGTAATGGGCACTTATCCTACCATGTATCCAGGTCCATGGCAGTGACCTGTTCTTTGATTTTCTGCAGCCTGATCTGTTCATTCTGTTCTGGCCACTCACCCTTGACAAACAGTTTTTGCATGAGGTTTTCCCTAGCCATATTGATTTCTACTAGAATCGCCATTTTGGAAATATCAATTTCTTTATGAATTATTTTAGGGTGAATTTACTTTAACTAATAGGCCTGATTTTGGAATATTTATTTTGAGAGGTGCTTGTACAGTGTAGCACAGTACACCAACCACACAAGGTGTCTGTACCCTACAGGTTAGTCTGCTGTGTTAGAATGTCACGGGTGGTAACTGAAACTAAAAATCCTGGATGAGCCCCCAAATCTGTTAATGATTTCAATCAGGCATTACACCCAGGTATCAGCCTAGCATGCAATGCACAAATGAAATACTTATTTATTGTGTCTATAGGTTCAATATTCTGAGTGATATACGACTCATATCACACGCCTTTTCAAAATAACCCCAGGTCACAATGGACCAGGAATCAGGCTGGTTGGTAAAGTAAAAATGTATTTATTTATTTAAAATTAAAATCAAACATGTTTTAATATATTGGGCAGCAATTACCAATGTGGTGACAATACAAGTAAGGAAGTAGATAAGGCAGTTGAAATCACCTTTTAGCACACAGAATATAAAACACAGAGAAAAGAACAGTTTTGGTTTGTTGAAAAGATAGCGCTTAAGTTAAGATTTTCCCCCTGCAAATTTCTCAACTCACAAATAAACAATTCTACAAATATGTAAGTAAGCAGCAGGTATTCAGGAATATAGAGCAGTGCACAGCATTTGAATGCAATCTTCCCTCCCCAAACAAAAGAGAAAAAAAGTTTTGGGAAATCTTACACTTTTTAAAATGACATTTAAAAATGGCTGTGTGAAACAATGAAAAGTGTGTAAAAAGTCCTTAAATTGATATAAATATTTATGGGAGCAACACTGAAAAGATCCTAACAAACATAAGCTATAATATGAGCAACATTACACACTTTGAATCAGAATGAACATTTGGAAATACTTTGAATGGGAAAACACACATGTAAAACCTTTGCAAAATTGTGAATTCCCGCCTAAATTTCCCTCTGCGGTTTATAAGAAAACAGGTCACATACACTGTTCCAGTGGAACTGAAAACACATGTTTCTGGGCTGCTTTTCCCTTAGATACGTTTCATAACTGCTGTCAGTCAATGAGGCCCGTTTCCTCTGAGCCCCACTGGATGATACTGACATTTCAGTACCCTTTGTAATCTCAATGATTCAATGGACATAAATGGATCTAGCGCCAAAAACAGCACTTTTGAAGGTTGCAAAGCTAACATTTTAAAAGGCATTTTCGGGTTTTAGCACAATTCTGCTGCTTTGCTCCATGTTGAAAGTAACAGAACCCACTGGCATGCTCCTGCAGTGAGAACTCGTTTTTCACTCTCCCCCACTCTGTGTGACAGGGTGTGCAGCTTTTTGTGGTTGTGACCCAAACGCAGTTTTGCAGATTTTGGTGCACACAGGAGTCAGTGCATCCATTTTGAGCTTTTTATTTCCCCATTCGTAAAGTGATGCAGTGGGGCACATTGGGATGGGTCAAAATATCCCACAAAACATTATACTCAACTATGGATTTATCGACCCCTGGTGCTCGGTTCCAGCAGCAGCAAATTTAGTATTGCAGTATTACGGTTGCAGTTAGATACCAGGTGGCATTGAACTGTTCTCCATTTTACAGGTTTGTAGGGTTTGTTTTGAAGCACTTTTCTTTCTGTTGGCAGATTTAAATTTTCAACTATTGCCAAGTGACATTGTAGTATTATAGGTGCAGTTAGATAGAAGTTGCATAATCATTGCAGTGCTATGGGCATAGTTAAAGAGTGGTTGGCTCATTGTAACTGTTCACAGTACTAGAGGTTAGTGAGGACAGTTTGCAGACCCTCATACTCAGTACTTTTTAAGTACTGTTGGTGAAACAACATTAGTGTGTGCTTTCCACAGATGTTGTTTCTGTGTGTATAATCATTGGGTCATTGGGGAGAGACCTGTGAAGTACCGCAACTGATGTACACACAGGCCAGTTGGTGTATGCTAAGTTACTAAAATTTCACAGGATTTAAGGGTATTTTTGCTTTACAGTTATATAACTGTTGTTAGCTATCGGGCATTACATTTTGGTTTCAAGAATATTATGTAGACATTTCCTAGATTTGCTGGTAATGTCTGCTTCAGAGTAATAGAAGTATATTTGACTTCAAACCACCCACATTTCCTTTTAATATATGCAGTATAGTGACCTGCACTCGTTGTGGCACCTGTGTGGTAAATTATGCCTACTGTTGTGAAGGTTTTAGTGCCAAGTCATACTGCTCATGTGTGAAGCTTGTACGCTTGCAGTTGTTTTTGGTACCATCTGTGTTGTATCTTAAAAGCATTACTATGACACATTGGCTATGTGAGTGTATGTGTAAGGTGGAACAATTGTCTAAATTGCAAACAGTGCACAATATGCGATGATTCACATTTTGCAGTAGCTGCTAAAATGGAATGGATCCACAATTGGGTATAGATACGTACACAAAGCTCACATTAGGGACTTGATCCTGCGCCACAAGGCTGCAGAGACTGCATGTATGTTTCCACATATTTGACATCTGGAAGATTTCATTTATAGGTCTGTTTTTACTTTCAAGCACTTGTAGTAAATACATTCAAAGTTCTTGTGGATCTTCTTGTTCATTTATGGTGAATCTCACCATTCCCACAAAGAAGTCCAGTTCTGCCTTATTCCTGAGACACTGTAAGTGTTGTCAGGATTGTTTGTTGCATTTCTATGAATGAGTAGCATTTGTAAACACAACTGGTCTGCATCGTTCAAGAAAATGTTTTCCACAATTGGTGACAATTGCAACAGAATATGTATTGCAACATTTTCATAGCAATTAACACCAGTTGTGTTGGAACATTTGAATGGGCCTGACAGTTGTGTGTTTGAGTCATTTGCTGGAGCTGCACTTGTTCTTTTTGAAGACATACTTCTCTTTGGTTGTGCTGTTGGATGTGCATTTGCAGTTTCAGTACATCAATTTGTGGTTGTACTATTTGATGTAGTAGCAGCTGTTTTCAATTTCTTTGGTGGTTCTGTTGGGAGATCTCTTATAAGTTTTTTTTGCATTATTTTTTTTAACAAGTTTTCATTTTTGAGGAACAAGGTACACATCCAGATAGGGTGTGCACAGTGTACGTAGTCTGTTTTACTCTACGATGCTAGCAATGTCAGCTTTGACATTGTTTGCATCAAAATTGACTAGAAGTTCTTCAAGCGTACATAGCTATGAAGGTGCTACGTAACTCATACCTTCTTTAAAGACTGTGCTGCAATGTCAATCAATGCTTGATCTAGGGTTAGACCTTGTGATTTATGAATAGTGACTGCATTGCAAGAGACAGAGAAAACGGTTCTCTGTGTACATACATGTCTTTAAACAGAAAGAATCAGACTGATGAGCATGATATCATTTTAACTTCTAAAAGTTTTCAAAGTGGATGTTGACAAGCTGAATGTTGTTGTCTCATGGATATGTCTGGAAGCCAACAACTGTGCCAACTGCTCCATTAACTAAACCTTGTTCCACATCAAGGTTATGTTAGCATTACTCTACAGTTCATACACAACATTAACATTTTCTACAAACCAGCTGTGTAGCAGATTGAGTTTTCTAAGCTATTTAGTCATGCTGTGGCTTGTTGACACATAGGCAGTATCATATTGTGCACTTCTAGTTTGTCTGTGGAGTTAATTTGCACTAATGGTTGCATTTCTTTTTTTAACATTTCTTCTTGAATTGTGTACAGCTTGCTAGTGTTGTCATTAAAGACATACATTTTACATTTTTGTATGCTAATTGTTCCATGATATCAGTAGCAGATGTGTGATGCCTGTATAGCTCATGGATGAGTCTAATATGTAAGACAGACTGCACATCTTTAGAAAGGACACCAATGCAAATGCTTTTCAAAATGTTTGCATAAGTGAGGTTTGCAGACTGACTCACGTTTTCAGTTCTCTGTATTGGAAATGTTGCCAGAGAGTTACATTTCCTATGGTGCCAAGTGTGTTAATGTTAGGAAAGATTTCATAATTGTCATTTTCCTTCCATGTGGCAACACCCAAACATGTTGCTGTTGTTTTACACCCTGATCTAGACTTTGCCAGAGAAGCGCAGCCTTCCACCGCACTCCTCCGGGCTTTCGCTCCATTCTTACAGGGAAACTGACATGCCCTTAAGACAGTCAGTAATGGGAGACTTCGTTTCCCTTAGTCCTTTCCTCATGTTGCAGCTTTTGAGCAACATGAAACAAGAGTGCACCGTAACTTACATTACAGCGCTCTTGGGTCTCTAGTCATCCCAAGGCCCTAGAAACTCTCGCTGGACTTATCATGAAATGTGCAAGTGTGTCACAGACGGGACTGGTGGCAGCTATCGTTTCTTTGTGTTTTGAACTCCTTTTTTCCGTGTTAACCGCGCTTCCCGCGTTTGGCCCAAATGGGTGGCCTGGCCTCCAAAATGGCCAGGCCACGAGGTTCTTTGTCCTGTCTGCAGACCGTCTTGCCCCTTCACCTTCCCCCAGGTCGAGCCGATCCGGGGCAGTCCTTATTTGGTCATGCACTTTCCCGCAAAACACAACGCTTTCGCGGGCTTCTGCATGCCTTGTGTGTGCCTCCAGGATGTGGGCTGGGATGTCTGTTCCCAATACACATCCTGGGTACCAGAGAGTCTAAAGTGTCTTGAATGCCTGGGACCACCGTGGTCCGTGATAGGTCCACCTATGGTGTGAGTGTTTTGTGAGCATGTCTCCCATTGGGTCCTCTCCGTTTTGGTGCGAAGGGAACTCTGGATAAGAGGAGGCTGGAAACACCACTACCATGTCGATCTCCTGAGTTCTCACAAACGAAGGATAAGGAGCCAAGTATCCTGCAACTAAGAAGCTGAGTCGAGGAATCGCTGGTGACCCGCTGAAGGTTTGGCACCCTGCACTGCTGTCGTCCTGTGAGACCACTCGGCCTCTGATCGAACGAAAAGGCCTGTACTGGTGCTTCGACCCTTTAGAATAGTGGGAACAACTATTCTCGGCATCTTCACCAAATCCTGTACGTAAGCCTTCGGGAGCGTCCCTGGGCCATCCAGTGGACTGACCAGCCTACACAGGAACCTTGTTCTGTTACCGCCGTCTGGCTTACTGGTAATCCCATGTCCTTGGCACTCTCACACGATTCGTACACTTGCCATTATCAGGTCTGAAGTGAGACGTGTGCTTAGGGACCGGAATACCTGCAGTTGCCGAGTTGCCCTGCTGTGGTAACAAACCTGTGCATGTTTGCTGCATTTGGGACCCCCTCAACCCTGACTCCTGCTGTCGCGGAATCTACACGGCGTCGAGACATCCTGCTGATCGCATCGGAACCTGCCAGTACCGAAACGGAACCGGAGAAGCCTGGGTCTGCCTGTATCGTGGACCGGTGGGTAGTCAATACACTGACCGGTCGCCCTCCCACGGGAGCCTGTGGCTCTCCACCACTGTCGTAAACAGCAACCCTTTTCCGCACTCACGCCCTGCTTCTGCCCACAAGTGGAGGCCGCGTTTGAGTAGCGGGGAACTGTTCTTCATGGTTTTGTTCACCTCTCTGAACTGCCTGATTTCCCCGAAGAGACTCTCCTTTGCCCGTTGGCACCCGCGTGTGCAGGTACTTTTGAGCACAAGGCTCCACTCTTCGTAGGGCTAGGACTTCCTTCTAGTTAGGTGGCCTCTGATGTCGAACTGGGTCTAACGATTACCTGCACTGCCTGTTTTCCTCCCCATCTAGGTGATCTGCATATTTTGTTCTTCTAACTCTTTAGACCCCTTGGTCTTGTATATATATTGTATTGCTTGTGATGTGTTGGTTTATTGGAGTTTTACCGTGATTCTTTACTATGGTCGATGTTACAAAGGCCTTGTAATAAATGTGTCTATATTATTAATATAACACCTGTCTGGAGTAATTTGTAAGCTTCCTTGCTTTGTGTGCTCATTGAGGGCTTTCAGTCACCCTCGCCCCTCTTGAGACCTAGTCTTGACTGCCGCCATCGCTACCCTGATTGGTCTGGCTTGTCCAGAGGTTACCCTGTTCCAAGAAACTAGGCTGGCCTTCTGAACCTTTGCCCCTCCTGGACAGAGTTCAGAAATCCATCTTAATAAATTGGTGTACAGCGGTGGGATACGACTGAAGGTATCTAGTGTTGCACACGAGCGAGGGCATTTCAAGTTATTCCTAACAGGACACGTAGTGAATTGTCGTAGTATAACTGTTTAAAGGCCATAGTCCTATCAAACAGTATGGAAACAGGTACCTTGTTAACTTTAAATGCTTCAAAATCCGAAACATTGAAAAAGATGTGTGCTGAAAGAGGTGTCTCCTCACAAGGTGCAAAAATGGAAATGATCCAAAGAATCATGGCGTGGCAAGAAGCTCAGCTTGACGCTATAGCTTCCGAGGACAGTGCAGAAGGAAGTGGGGCTGCTCTCACTGGTAGAACTGACATTTCTGCCGCTGCACTGGTCCAACGCGACCATGAGGACACGGAGGATGAAATGTCCAATGTTTCCTCTGCCAGTGCTGATTGGGAGTCCATGCTTGAATTCAAGAAGCAAGAGCTGCTGTTTAGGCAGAAGGAGCTTGAGTTCAATATGGCCAAACTCCAGGAAGAGCTTGAGTTCAATAGGGCCAAGCTAAAAATCGAACAGGCAGAACAACAGAAAGACAGGGATCACCAGTTGAAACTGGCCAAGCTTCAAGTTGCCAATGGATCCAAGGGTCCTGGACATGGGTCTGGGGCCTCCTCTCATCACGGTTTCCAAAAGATCTGCTCAGTGTGTATGAGGAAAAGAAGGACATTATGGACTGGCTGAATACATTTGAGTATGCATGCGAAGTTCAACAAGTTGACAATGCTGATAACATTGCCTGGTTACTCAGCAGACTGCCCCATTCTGGCTGCAGTGCCATTATGCAAATGTCAAAGGCTGAGCAAACAGATTTTGCAATGTTGAAGCAAACTCTCATTTTAAAGTTTGGAAAGACTCCTGCCCAATATTTAAAACAATTCCGAGAGTATAAGAAAAAAGAAGGTGGTACTTGGGTATCTTATGTAACCGAATCCTTAAAAAACTTGACTGGCTGGGTCGAAGGTCATAAGGTTTCTACCTTTGAAGGTATGATAAGTCTTGTCATGCTGGAACATATTTTTGCATCTTCTTCCACTGAGCTTAAGCAGCATTTGGCAGATTCTAAGAATATAGATCCAAAGAAGCTTGCCATTGCAGCAGATTTGTGGGTGTCACATCCAGTGTCCCATAAGGACAAGACTCAGCCTGGTAAGCAGGAGGAAGGGAAAACGTCCAAAGATAAGGAGGGTGGAGAAACTGATAAATCTTCTTCTCAAAAGGGCCACAAAAAGAAAAATAAGGGTAAGACACAAGAGAACTCACAGGGTAGTGGAGGTCAGCTTCCGAAACATAACTCTGGTTATAATAAGCCTCCCTATGTAAACAGACCCACTGGATCTTGTTTTGCTTGTGGAGAAACTGACCACGTGAAGGGGGATCCCTTGTTTAAGGTTAAACCTTTGGGGGTCCACTCCGCTAATCTGGCCTTCTCCTCCTACGAGGAAGAAGAGATTACAGGAGCATCCTTCTCCTCAGACTCCTTCCCCAGTGGGATAGAAGCTGAGGTAGCTTTAGTTTGCCTGGGTTCCTGGGAGCCTAAAGTTGCAGAGGCTTATGCTAGGATTACAGATAATACCAAGCACTACTTTAAAGACAGTGTGCTGATCAATGGAGTAGATACTCCAGCTCTTAGGGATAGTGGGTGCAGTCGAACTGTAGTGGATTCTACCTTGGTAGACTCAGAGGAAGTTGCCGGAGCTACTCTGATGCCCACTAAGTTGGCTGACGGCCCACCTCGCATGTTTCCAGTAATACCTGTGAATCTTACTCTCAATGGTACAGCAGTCAGGATTCCAGTGAGCTTTCAGAGGAACGTCTCAGGAAAGGTCTTGTTGGGCAACGATCACAGAGCTTTAGGGCTTGTGGGAGACACTGCTGATAGACCCTGCACAAGGTCTCAAACACGGCAGCATTGGCCAAGACCAATGTGCTGCCCCAGCCAAAGGTGAAACCCAAGGCTAAAGGAGTAACAAAACCAAAACAAGGGAAAGAAAATATTCCCCCAAACTCACCTACCTCTGCGGTGGAGGAAGTTGGTCAATCGCCCGGACCTGACGAAGAGGCGGTGATACCTGAAGTATTTGACCCCAATGACCATCCTGAACTAAACGACTTGTTAATAGAAGGTGGTCCTGACAGGGAAGAGTTCAGTAAAGGCCAACGTGAATGCCCATCTCTGGAAGGCCTAAGGAGACAGGCCTGCTCCCAGCTTGAGGGTAAACCTCCTGGGAAGCATCAGATTTATTGGGAAGGTGGACTCCTGTATAGTGAGCCCACAGAGTCTACAGAAGGAGACCATAGGAGGTTGGTGGTTCCCCTTGCTGTAAGACCCTTCCTCCTGCAGTTGGCGCATGAAGTGCCCCTTGCTGGTCACCTTGGTATTAAGAGGACCAAGCAAAGGTTATCCACACACTTCTACTGGCCCAAGATGGGGGTGCAAGTAGAAAGTCACTGCAGGCATTTGTGCCTCCTGCCAGTTATCTGGTAAGAGTGGCTCAACAATCCAAGCTCCATTGGTACCACTCCCAGTTGGGGGAATACCATTCGAAAGGGTAGGCAAACATCATCAGGCAATAGGTTTATCCTGGTGCTGGTCGACCATGCTACCAGGTATCCTGAGGCCATCCCATTAAAAACTGTAACTGCCAAGTCAGTTGCAAAAGCGTTACTTGGCATCTTTACTAGGGTTGGCTTCCCTAAAGAAGTTGTGTCTGACCGAGGCAGCAACTTTATGTCGAAGTATATGCAGGCTATGTGGAAAGAATGTGGGGTAACCTGCAAGTTCTCTTCTGCATACCACCCCAAGACCAATGGTCTGGTGGAACGGTTCAACAGAACGTTAAAGAGTATGATTGGGGCTCTGGAAGAACCCCAAAGAAGAAAATGGGATCTTCTTTTACCATGCTTACTGTTTGCCTACCGAGAACTACCACAGGAGGGGGTTGGCTTCAGCCCCTTCGAACTTCTGTTTGGTCACCCTGTGCGGGGACCCTTAGCCATAGTCAAGGAGGGATGGAAGATGCCCACTCCCCCTATTACTAGCAACGTAGTAGACTATGTGTTCGGGCTCAGAAAACGGATGGTACTCCTGATGGGTCTGGCTAGTGACAAGTTGAAGGCAGGACAAGCGCTGGTGAAACATTGGTACGACCAGAAAGCTTCCCTCATAAACTTTACACCTGGTCAGCAAGTCCTGATCATGAATCCCATAAGGCCTAGAGCTTTACAGGATAAATGGTCAGGCCCTTACACAGTGGTGGAACCCATGGGTGAGGTCAACTATTTAGTGGACCTTTGAAGGCCTGGACAGGCTCCAAAAGTGTTCCATGTAAATAGGCTGACAGCTTTCGTCCCAAGAGACGAAATCGCAGCACTGCTCCTGGCTTCAGATGTTGAGGAAGAGGAGTCTGAACCTCTGCACGACCTGTTCCAAAGCGGTCCTTCACATAGCTCCTTTGAGGGTGTCCAAGTGGCCCCTCACCTGACTTCTGATCAGCAGGCTGAGGTGAAAGTTTGCTTAGGCAATTTTCCCCCCTGTTTTCGCAGTCCACTGGTTTGACACCTTGGTGCAAACATAACATAGACACAGGAGACAGCGTACCTACCAAAAGTAGAGGATACAGAATGTCAGACAAAGTACGGTCTTACATTAAGACAGAGGTCAACAAAATGTTACATCTTGGGGTGATTGAACCCTCTAGTAGTCCTTGGTCCAGCCCTGTGGTTTTGGTTCCAAAGGCAGGTACTTCTGAATTGAGGTTCTGTGTGGATTGCAGGGCTCTGAATGCTGTCACCAAGACAGATGCACACCCCTTGCCTCGAACAGATGAGCTGGTGGATACCTTGGGTGCCTCCAAGTATCTCAGCACGTTCGACCTCACTGCAGGCTATTGGCAAATAGCCCTAGCAGAACATGCCAAGGAGAAGACAGCGTTCTCAACTCCAAACGATCTTTACCAGTTCAGGGTAATGCCGTTTTGGTTGAAGAATGCACCTGCCACTTTTCAGAGGCTTGTGAATCATGTGTTAAACGGGTTGTATGAATTCTGTCTTGCATATCTGGATGATATAGCAGTTTTCAGCGCCACCTGGGAAGACCATGTGAAACACCTCGGAATGTGCTACAGGCTCTTCAGAAAGCACACTTGACCATAAAGGCTGGTAAATGCCAGATTGGACAAGGCTCTGTGGTTTACCTTGGACATGAAGTAGGTGGAGGGAGGATACAGCCTCTACCCAGTAAAGTACAAGCAGTACAAGACTGGCCTACCCCCACTACACAGACCCAAGTGAGAGCCTTCCTAGCACTCACAGGGTATTACTGCAACTTCATGGCAGACTATGGTACCATAGCTGCCCCTCTGACTGCTCTCATCACTCTGAAGAAACCCAAGAAGGTAACTTGGACTGACAAGTGTAAGAAGGCCTTACACAACTTAAAAGACTCATTGTGCCAGGCCCCTGTTCTCAGGGCCCCTGATTACCAAAGACCTTTTATTGTGCAGACAGATGCCTTTGACACTGGGATAGGAGCTGTACTATCACAAGTAGATGAGAAGGGTAAGGAACACACTTTTGGTTTCATTAGTCGCCAGCTTAAGGACAGAGAGCTCAGATGGTCCACAGTAGAGAAAGAATGTTTCTCTGTTGTGTGGGCCCTACGGAAGCTGAGGCCCTACCTCTATGGGACCCACTTCACTGTGCAAACTGACCATAAGCCCTTAAAGTGGCTAATGAACATGAAGGGAGAGAATCCAAAGTTGCTTAGGTGGTCCATAAGTCTGCAAGGCTTTGACTTCACTAATGAGCATAGGCCAGGTGTCCAACATAGCAATGCTGATGGGTTGTCCAGAATGTTTAAACAACCTGAACAAGAAACTCATCCGGGGTGGATTAGTTCCCCCTGTCCTTAGTCTGGGAGGGGCGAGTGTTAGGAAAGATTTCATAATTGTAGGTAATTTTCCTTCCATGTGGCAACCCCCAAACTTGTTGCTGTTGTTTTAAACCCTGATCTAGACTTTGCCAGAGAAGCGCAGCCTTCTGCCGCACTCCTCTGGGCTTTCGCTCCATTCTTACGGCGAAACTGACATGCCCTTAAGACAGTCAGTACCGGGAGACTTTGTTTCCCTTAGTCCTTTCCTCATGTTGCAGCTTTTGAGCAACATGAAACAAGAGTGCACCGTAACTTACATTACCATGCTCTTGGGTCTCTAGTCATCCCAAGGCCCTAGAAGCTCTCGCTGGACTTATCATGAAATGTGCAAGTGTGTCACGGACGGGACTGGTGGCAGGTATCGTTTCTTTGTGTTTTGAACCCCTTTTTGCCATGTTAACCGCGCTTCCCGTGTTTGGCCCAAATGGGTGGCATTGCCTCCAAAATGGCCATGCCACGAGGTTCTTTGTCCTATCCACAGACCGTCTTGCCCCTTCACCTTCCCCCAGGTCGAGCCGATCCGGGGCAGTCCTTATTTGGTCATGCACTTTCCCGCAAAACACAACGCTTTCGCGGGCTTCTGCATGCCTTGTGTGTGCCTCCAGGATGTGGGCTGGGATGTCTGTTCCCAATACACATCCTGGGTGCCAGAGAGTCTAAAGTGTCTTGAATGCCTGGTACCACTGTGGTCCGTGATAGGTCCACGTATGGTGTGAGTGTTTTGTGAGCAAATCTCCCATTGGGTCCTCTCCGTTTTGGCGCAAAGGGAACTCTGGATAAGAGGAGGCTGGAAACACCACTACCATGTTGATCTCCTGAGTTCTCACGAACGAAGGATAAGGAGCCAAGTATCCTGCAACTATGAAGCTGAGTCGACCAATCACTGGTGACCCGCTGAAGGTTTGGCACCCTGCACTGCTGTCGTCCTGCGATACCACTCAGCCTCTGATCGAACGAGAAGGCCTGTAATGGCGCTTCGACCCTTTAGAATAGTGGGAACAACTATTCTCGGCATCTTCACCAAATCCTGTACGTAAGCCTTCGGAAGCGTCCCTTGGCCATCCAGTGGACTGACCAGCCTAGACAGGAACCTTGCTCTGTCACCGCCATCTGGTTTACTGCTAATCCCGTGTCCTCGGCACTCTCACACAATTCGTACACTTGCCATTCCCAGGCCTGAAGTGAGACGTGTGCTTTGGGACCAGAATACCTGCGGTTGTCGAGTTGCCCTGCTGTGGTAACAAACCTGTGCGTGTTCGCTGCATTTGGGACCCCCTTGACCCTGACTCCTGCTGTCGCGGAATCTACACGGCGTCAAGACATCCTGCTGATCGCATCTGAACTTGCCAGTACCGAAACGGAACTGGAGAAGCCTGGGTCTGCCTGCATCGGGGACCGGTGGGTAGTCAATACACTAACCGGTCGCCCTCCCGCAGGAGCCTGTGGTTCTCCACCGCTGTTGTAAACAGCAACCCTTTTCCACACTCGCTCCCTGTTTCTGCCCACAAGTGGAGGCCGCGCTTGAGTAGTGGGGAACTGTTCTTTATCGTTTTGTTCACCTCTCTGAACTGCCTGATTTCCCCGAAGAGACTCTCCTTTGCCTGTTGGCAGCCGCGTGTGCAGGTACTTTTGAGCACAAGGCTCTACTCTTCGTAGGGCTCAGACTTCGTTCTAGTTAGGTGGCCTCAGATGTCGAACTGGGTCTAATGATTACTTGCACTGCCTGTTTTCCTCCCCATCTAGGTGGTCTGCATATTTTGTGTTTCTAACTCTTTAGACCCCTTAGTCTTGTATATATATTGTATTGCTTGTGATGTGTTGGTTTATTAGAGTTTTCCCGTGATTCTTTACTATGGTCGATGTTACAAAGGCCTTGCAATAAATGTGTCTATATTTGTAATATAATACCTGTCTGGAGTAATTTGTAAGCGTCCTTGCTTTGTGTGCTCATTGCGGGCTTTCAGTCACCCTCACCCCTCTTGAGACCTTTGCCCTCATTCCAAACCAGGTGGTAAGTTCCAAACTTTGCCACCATGGTGTAAACTGTGTTTACACCATGGTGGATGGCGGATTTACCGCCCCATTCCAAGGTGAGTGGGGCGGTAAATCCCCAATCCCCATTTACCCTTCCCCATTCCCATTTTTGCCCCATAGGGCATAATGGGAGTGGGGAAGGCGCTAATTACGGCACAGTAAATTACGGTGCCGTAATTAGTGCCAAGGACGCTTAGCGCCTTGGTACTTAATGCCTGCTAAAAGCCGACGGCGCCGTTAAACCCTTAACGCCTGGGTTGGAATGAGGGCCCTAGTCTTGACCGCCGCCATCGCTATCCTGATTGGTCTGGCTTGTCCAGAGGTCACCCTGTTCCAAGAAACAAGGCTGGCCTTCTGAACCTCTGCCCCTCCAGGACAGAGTTCAGAAATCCATCTTAACAGTTAAGGCACAGTTTGAGTCCTATGTTTTTAAAAATAGGTTCACCTTTCACTAGGTTTAATTGCAGAAGATCTCTAAAAACAATAACATGTTTTCCTATAAAGAGTTCTTTGTAATTTGTTTTAAGGACTTCTTGCAATCTGAGGTGAATCAACGCCAACATTAGGTTGGAAACCATGCTCACCTCATCTATTAGGAGCATTTTCATTTGTTTCCGAATTCTGCTTAGCTCCTTAGCAGCTTCTACTGAAAGTTTGTAGTACTCTATTGTGTTTGATTTTCTATTGGAAGGAGTAGCAATCAGTTTAAAGAAACACCATCTATGTGGTAGGCAGCTAAACCTGTGGGGGCTCTTACAACAGCTGCAAGCTTGTTGTTTGTTCATTTGTGGAGGAACTTGCTGATGATTTTTATTAAGAATGTTTTTTCCTGAGCCACCTTGACCACTTACATACAGGAGTAAAGGTTTAAAATATTGACAGCTACAAATGTTTAGTTTTGTGCTGTACACCATGTTCAATTTCTTTAGTTACTTCCAGGAAAATGCTATGTTGCTCATCATTGAGTTGTGATTTCAGTAGAGCAAAGTTTTCTTCAGATTCCTCATACTAACACATGGAGTTTTCTACTTCAGTCCTAGCTAATTCTGCTTCATTTACTATACATGGCTCTGTAAGTTGTTCTTGGCTTCCTGTAAGAGAAGGTTGACTGCCCTCAGGAGTGTCTGCATTTAGTTGTGCTTGAAACTCTTCCTCTTGTTGGTATTCATTGTCCAACATATTTTGGTAATGTTTGAAATTCATATCTATTATTCTGCTTTCACTTGCATTGAAAGCATCTTCATAGGAGTCATGGGTGTCCAATAAATCTTCTTATCTCCATGGTTTAACAAGTTGGAGTAGGGACATTTAGTAAAGCTCTCTATGTTGAGGAGTTTTAAAGGATCGCTTCATATGATTAATCAGGTTGGGTTCGGTAAGTTTAACCAGGCTGCCCGCACAAGTTTTGACTATGTATTTACCTTATTTATTTATTTATTTATTTTTAAAGCGCTGAAAGCCCGCGGGCATCAGAGCGCTGACAAGAAGACAGGACAACGAATAGTGATAAACAGGACACAAGTAAATTGACCGATTTCCTCAAAGAGATTTAGCCTGTTCCGCGGAGTTAATTGAAAAGTAATGTTTTCAATTTTTTACGGAATAAAATGTAGTTGAACTCGAGCTTCAGTGAGGTGGGAAGTTTGTTCCATTTTTTTATACTTAGAGTCGGAAAGGCTTTTCCAAGTCCATGCTGCTTTTTTGTTGTGAATGTTTGCCGTTGGCCTGTATTAGAGGATCTGAGCTGCCTAGTTGGGGTATACCAGTTGAAGTGTTTCTTAAGGTAAGCTGGCGCATTACCGTATAAGCAACGGTGAACCTTCGTGAGAGATTTAAACCTGATTCTTTCTTTCATGGCCAACCAGTGGAGGGCCTTCCTTTCGCCAGTGATGTGTTCCCTCCAAGTTCTTCCTGGGATGGTCCTGATGGCGTTATTTTGAATCATTTGACATTTTTTCACCCAATTGCTGTTTGCTCCTAGAAGTAGGGCATTACCATAATCCAATCTGGATAGTATTGTAGCCCTAGCGATGGTAATGCTATTATTTTGGTCTAATAAAGGCCTGATTTTTTTTAGTAATATCTGGTGATATTGACAGTTTTTCTTTAGGTAAGCTGTGTGGGCTTCAGCACCTAATGAAGCTTGAAGGTATACTCCTAAGGTCTTCACTTTTTCAGAGATCGGTATTTGGGTGTTTTTAATGGAAAATGAGGAGTAGAGTGGACTCCATTTTCTTCTGGCCTGTGTGGAACCGAATATCATGAGCTCGGTCTTAGAGCAGTTTAGACACATCCAATTTGCTTTCATCCAGCATTCTATGATGTAATATAAAGATGAGAGCATGTCACTGTCCTTGTCGTAATCCCCACTAAGTTCTAAGACCAGCTGGGTATCATCAGCAAAGTTCGTAAAGAATATACCCATTTGGGAGAGCATGGTACAGAGGCAGTGCATGTAAAGGTTAAAAAGAAGTGGGGAGAAACTGGCTGCTGGTGGGACGCCACAGTCTACCGGTTTGGTATTAGATGTTTTATTTCCCCAGACAATCCTCGATTGCCTGTTTTGAAGGAATGAAGCTATCCATTCGGTTGCCCCTGATGAGCAATTTCCTGATTTTTCCAGGGCATCTCGGAGTTTTGTGTGGTCCAGCAAATCAAATGCTGCCGAGAGGTCCAACAATATCAGTAGGCCTGATTTGCCTTAATCTAATATTGACAGCATTTCTGTCTGAAGATCTAGCAGAGCAGATTCTGTACTATGGCTGGATCTAAATCTGGACTGCTGTGGATGTAGTAAATTATTTTCATCCACATATTTTTGTAGTTGTTCTGTAGCAACCTTATCCAAAATTTTCAACAGAAAATTGCAGTTGGTTATAGGTCTAAGGTTGGCTGGGTCTTGCTGGTTGAGGTCCGGTTTCTTTGGCAGGGGGTTGACCGTAACAGTTTTGATGATGTTGGGTACTGTTAAGTCCCTAAGAGAAGCATTTACCATTCTTGTAAAGAAGGGGGCGAAGATAGCTATGTTGTCCAAAATAAATTTTGGGGATAATACATTTTCCAAACATGATGTGCATCTCATGCTGGAAAGTTCATTTCATCAAGAGTGATGGACCTGAAATGAAATTTGGGGTGTTCTGATTTGGTCTTGTCCTCTAGAAGATTGGTGTCAAATGAGGAATTTGTAGTCTGGCAATTTATGATGTTTTCTCTAGCTTTGACAATTTTATTATGAAATGCGGTTTGTACTTTCTCGCAGTCCATGTCAGTTGGTTGGAATGGTGGAGTAAGAGTGGTAGGTTTGTCCAACGATTTTAGGATCTGAAGGAGCTTTCCAGTGGAGTTTGCCGCCGTACTAATGATGTTATTATAGTGATTTTTCTTCAAATCTATCATTTTGGATTTGTAAATGCGGTCTGCATTCTTCCAATTTGCTTTATTAGTTTCTGAGGGTTCTTTAAGCAATTTCCTCGCAAGATTCCTTTTGTCCTTCTTGAGTTCAATTGCTCCTGCATTAAACCATTTTTGGTGGTTAGAGTTGGGTCGGACTTTCTTGTTTTTAGGGGGGCATGAAGGTCTCATAATTTTGTCATACCTTGATTGTATGTTGTTATTAAGTATTCACAAGGGTCTTCATCCTTGGTGTTGTTCATGATTTCCAACATTTCTTCTGAGAGCATGCTACTTTTTTTTAAAATTCCTGTCACAAACTGATTTGGGTATGTTAGATGGTTTTTCCTTTTTAAAGTTCAGAGTCAGGGAAATTTCAATTTTGAAATTATCTTACCAGATGCATGGATAGGTGCAGAGCATGGTTACTTTAGAACTGTTTGTGACAATCCTGTCCAGCTGGTTCCCTGTAATAGCCGTAGGGCCTTTATTAATGATGGTAAAATCAATATTTTGTAGGTCTTCATCTAGGGTTAGGGCCTGTTGGTCATGTTGATTTCCTCTCCATCTGTATATATCGCCCATCAAAATGGTTTCTTTATTGATGGATTTGAGGTTATTCAGGATGCTCACAATTTCATCATTAAATTCTGATGTTAAAGATGGAGGTCTGTATAAGGCTATGATGTTTATACAGTTATTTTGGGTGGGGGTCAGTTTGAGGTGAATGACTTCACATCATGAGCACTGAATCGGGGTGGCAAAGAGCTTAATAGAGTTTTTTGCGATGATCGCCACTCCTCCGCCCTTTCCGGATTCTCTGTTTTTAAGATAGATGTTGTAGTCAGGTGGAATAGCAATATCAATAGTGGGTCCAACAGGTTCTTGTAACCATGTTTCCGTTAGACATAAAATGTCTAAATTCTCATCGATAATGTAATCGTGAATTTCTTGTGCATGTTTGGTCATTGACCTGGTGTTTAGTAATGCAATTTTAATATTGGCATTACTGGCCTCTATCTCATGAATTGTTTCAGTGTGTATGTCAGCTTTGGGTGGTATACTTCTAGTCTGTCTTAAATTTTGTTCGAGGGGCTCAGGTCTGTATCTAAGAAATTCCTGGACCATGCCTTGCTGTTGTAGAATGACAGCTTGAGACAGGAGATCGTTGATATTGGGGTAGCCCATATCTGAATTTTGGCTGGCAGTGCCTGTGTATGAAATCCGGCAGCGATTTCAGCCGTGTGCCATGGACCGGCGTAGACCGGCTTTGTCGCGGAAGCGCCGGCGCTGAAGCGCTTGACATTTCCTTAAGGCGACGTTTGGGATTCTGGGAAATGTAGTTCCCAGTGGTAGTTCCTTGTGTCAGTGCTAGAGTCTGCGTCAGCAGAGAAGCCTGAAGGCATGCGAGGTGCTTCTTCACTTAAGGTAAGTGAGCAAAACAAAAACAAAGAGCGGATAAACAGAAAAAGATGCCTTTCAATCTGACTAATTACTCCAAATTAGTGCTGGCTTGTATCTAGTTTTCGGATTTCAGCTTGCAGTACAACTGTTTAGAGAGAACAGCTTAATGGTACAAATCTCTTGCTTCAATCCTTATGGGACTGAGCTTTTATTTCTATTGCAGTTTGACTAGGCGCAAGGCACAACACTAAAGTTCAGTGCACTAAATGTTGCCAAGAATGCTACAGTATGGCGCGCAGCGCACAGTTAGCGGTTACTAGCTGGCCACCTGGGGCAGACTTGTCTTTCATCTGGTTTAATATTATTCTTGTATGAGAAATTCTGGGCTATGTGGTACAGACACATGGTTTCCAAAGCAGTACTCTTGTTTGGGTAGAATGTGTCCAATACATTGTTTTCCAAAATGTCCTGGCTTTTGGGATCGTGTTTGGCTATTGTTTCTATGTCTTGGTATGATTTGAGCAATCTTTTTCTGAATTTAGCTGGACATGGCTTAGCCAGACTATGTTTTCAGATTTGTCATATAATGTTGTGCCTGTTAAATGGTCTGCAGCTTCATAGCAACAACATTCTCTGTGGGAGAGCATTTTTATGCCGCAGCTGTATAATATTTGTGACAGTGTTTTGTCAGATGATACGTCAGCCCAGAGATCTTTGTGCTCTGTTTTCTCAGCTTTAGGTAAGTAGGCTGTGAGATATCGTGCAACATCAGTGGAATTGTATGCAATGTACTGCACATCTATGTTTGCATTCAACAAGAGGGCAATGATTGCATTGTAATCATTGATGTACTTTAAAGCTCTGCTTCTTTTAATGCGGTATGTGTTCATAGGCAATTTGCATTTCACACTGTGTCTAACAGATTACATGAAGCTGTTTACTTGTCCTTTTGCTGAAACTGGTCTAGGGAAACCAAAGCAGCATTCGGTGTAGTATTTGCCTTTATTTTTATATCTGTGTCGACAATACTCACTATGCGCACTTTCAGAAGGGATTTCACAAGTGACATATTTGCGAATGAACTGCAAAACAGTGTTGTCACTGTCCTGACCAAATTTAGGAGCATCTTTTATCCACAAAAGCATGTGGATGTGTGGTACTCCTCTGGATTGATATTCTTTTCTCTAAAAGAAGTGCTGCACTTCTCTGAGGGGAGGAATTGTTTAATTACAGTTGAAGTGCAGCATGGCAATAAAGCAGTGATGGAAGTACTTTGACACATTTACAGTGTTTTTCATGTCTATCCATGCTTTGTTTTTGTTTGCTATGCGCAGGAAGCCGTAAAAATCTTCCCAAGCACACTCTGCATAACTTAAAGTGACAAACCATGTGGGTGCCCCCAGGTTGCGTAGCATACACTGTACATCTGCGTTTCATCGAAACCAGTATTCTTTCATACCATGCATGTTTGCCAAGAGATTTGGGATACTTGACTGCAAAGCTTCATCTTTGTCGTGCACCTTTTGAAGTAGGTGCGTAGCAGACATGTTTAAACAATTGGAACCTGTTTTCAATGTGTGTGCAACTCTGTAACATAGAGTTGCTTGTTAACTTTCAAACAAGCGGTGGAATATGTATTCAACATTTTGTCTGAATCTGGGATCTTCGGAATACATTCGTAAAAAGCATTATTCTGATGCTGTTACTTGTGTGCATCTTTCATCATACCTTTGCCATTTTCTAGTAGGAAAGAGGAGATGAAAGGCTTGTGGTTCTACAATTTTTTCCCATATGCTGATTGGAGATCCTTTGGCTTGCCGCATTTGATATGTTTCTAGGGCATCGTCTATGCTATCTAGGACTGCAGTGGGTGAATTGTATACTGGTCTAAAATAGTGGATCCAGTAATAGGATCTATAAGTTCAAATTGGCCAGTGATGAGGATTCCTGAATTATTTTGGTGGTTTCTCTCAGGTTTTCTTCAATGTTTATTTCTTTGTAGTAATTCTTTTTAAGATATTGTAGGACTCTTATTTTGTTTAAGTCTTCTGAATGCTGCCAAATCATTTTGTCTTTTGTAGGTACACCATTCACTAGGATAATAAAAGATTGATCTATTGGCCTTTGCACTGCCAGAGTATTAGAGATAATTCTCAAAAATATGTTAATTCCCTCCACCTTAAAGACCCACAGCAACTTTGCTGGATTTTGAGGACTTGATTTTTTTACCTGGAGAGAGTGAGACCCCTTTCCCCACTCTCTCATGTATTTTAAATGTGATTTTATACACTGTGTTTCTTTTGGTTATGGAGTCTAACCAACTCCATAGGCAACATCTTTTACAACTGTGTCACAAAGCACCTTCAGTGCAGTGCCACAGGGAAGTCTTCCAGTTTTCCCAAGGTTAAAATACTTCTCTGGGATCAACTACTGTTTCCCAGAGCAGTAAAGTGAAATTGACTTTACTTAGCATTGTAACTTTCTAGACTCAGCACACACTATCTTACAATAGAGTGCTGGAGGGGTTACTTAGTATCCCCTTTGTCTAGCTTCTTATGTAGCATATTATATGTTACCCTTTTGTCAATTGACTGGCTGGTTGGTGGCAGTGGTTTCATTTTAACTACCTTGGTTTGCATTTACCGCAACCTTTCACGGCTCCGGTAAAGTAACCGCCAGAGCCATCTTTTTCAAAATGGTATCCAGCCATCTTTGCTAAAACGGTGCCCGGTCTTCTTTTTTACCAGGTGTTTGTGGGAAGATCTTTCTAGAAAGTATCTCTGTGCGCCAAACCAGGTTTTGTCTCTTTGTTCATTTCGCCTTTGGCGGGGTTTCTGGCGCCCGAGTGTCTGGGGTAGGCAGGAATTGAGGGAGGTCCCTGAAACTCCCTGTGTTTAGTCTTCTAAGAGACCCAAATGCACTCTGTGGTGATTGTCTGGCTGATGGTCCGGCAAGGACAACCAGCAGCTGGGTGAGAATGGGAGAGAACTGAATAAAAGGCCAGTCTTTTGGCTTGGAAGGCAGAGTCGACCACTGGACAAAGGAACCGAAGAAGAGCTTGAAGAGCACACCTGCTGCATCTCCTAGACCATTGGTTTGACCAGTGAAGCCCTGCTGCAGTGACTACTTGCCAAATCTGCATCGACAGAGAAGTCCCTGCAAGGACGACTTCTCCCTTTGAGTTGGTGGGACCAATCAACTCCAAAGTAAGCCACCTGTACACATCTCGGATCTGGTTGAACGTCCTTGGAGTTGCTGCAGGAAACCGCATAGCCAGGGAGAGGGACACCAGATTGTGTGTGTTACTTTGAAGCTGTCCTAAAGCTTTGGAAGATCCTCTGGACTCCCATGAAGCAGGACTGTCCAAGCTTGAGCCCCCTCAGCAGGGTGCGGGACCCCAGAAGCAAGGGCAGTCCACCTTGACATCCAGAACCACGCTTATTGCTATTTGCTGTACTGCAAGGGGCTGAAGCGCGAAACAGCGACTGAAAGTGAAGTTTACCAGTCGCCAGTTTTGACAGTCCCAGGGCCATGCAGTAGTCCCCCGACATCCTCCCTCTTGTCCCACAACTGAGGCTCAGGAACAGTGAGATCTGCAGAGCTGCAAAGGAACTGTAAAATAAGTCTAAGAGAACTTACCTCTTACTGTAGAAGTGCTTGTAACTTCCACAACTCACAAGTCTCATCAGTTTGTGACCCTACATTTGATTCTTCTTTTCATCAAAAACTCCTAGGAACTTGTGCAAAGACTTTTCCATTTACTTACCTGAAGTGCTGCATCCTATACAAAGACTTTTGCCTATTGACTTTGGCTTAGCCTATTTAATTGAATGACTCTTCTATTGCAATATAAAAGTATTTGCCCTGCTTAAGAATATTGATGAGCTATTGTGTTCTAATAACCTTTGCATTTTACCAACCTTTAAGAGTGTTCTGAATGCCAACAGTAAGATATTAATGTCCCCACCACCCTTGTTATTGATGTCACCTGTGGGTGTAGGTTGTGTCTGTGGGCCATCCCAAAAGGGTCTTGTCTGATTCAGAAACTCAGAGTGTACACTATTGAAGTGTATTTGTATGTTACTAATATATTGCTCCCTTCTAAGTTTCAAGTTTTTATTATATATACTTACAGCAACTTGGGCTTTGTATAACACATGACATACAATAAATAAACATTTTCTAAGATAAAAAAAGGTAAAAACTGTGGACCAGAACATACACTTTTATACATGTACAACATCTTAAAAATATTATTCAGTGCATCTTAATATTTCAACAATCTTCATGTAAACTAGTACAATAAAATTAATTAAATTAATATAATTTCCTCTAAAAAAAAACATCCATAAATTAGGGACTTCCTTAATATCAATTGCATTATCGTAGGATTTAAAATACCTATTTTGCAAGTACGTCAGGCTTTCACATTTCATGATCAGGTGGTATAGTGATTCTATTACTTGGTTGCCACACAATCAGCATTTTCTTGACTCAATCAATAGTCCTAATCTATCACCTTTGGTCTCCAATGCCTCTGACACGTTAAATTTTAAAAGTAAATCGGTATGGAACGTTCTTATGCTTGAATAGGCTAAAGTGTACATTGGGGGCATAGTTCTAGTAAGTCACTCTTCACAATATGCACCACTATGCGCATGTGATGCTATCTTTGTCATATTTTGCTCATAAGCAAAATCATTCAGTCTCTTGTTTACCCAGCTTTTCAGAGCACTTATGGTATGGACGGATTCACTACCCATTGTCCATTTCTTATGTATTTTATATAATGTTCCCATAGCTTTATAACTGACTGATAAATAAATAAATATTTTTTATGCAAGAAACCTTGAATGGAAGAGTTTATTTTGAATACCTGTAACTGTGAATCTTTGTGTAACTCCACTACAGCTCACATTTCCCCTCTTGTACTCCCAGAGTGTTCACATTTTCTTTAAGATCCACTGGCAAATTAACTACTTTGCTACAAATTCCTTTTAGTAATTCAGAAGGAGGTAACTTGGCTGTTTTAGGTTGAAGGTGTATTATAGCTTGAAATGGGTGTACTGTTTGGATTATAATGCTCCCATACAAATTTACAACTTGATTCATGGATTATTTGCGCCAAAACAATGGGATTTGTGCGTCATTCTGCCCGCAAATCCCTGTTTAACTAATGTGGATTTGCGGGCAGAATGGCGCACAAATCCCGTTTGTTTTTGCCCAAATAAACCATGAATCAGGGGTTTAGTTGTTGGAGTGGTTTTGGAAGTGGAAATATTTCACAGTTATTACGGATAGCCTGTGAAGGCATTTTGTTATTATCAAGCTTTGCAATGCAGTATGTGCAAAGTATTGAGGGGTTGGTAATTTCATATTTGTTTTCTGCTATAAGGTAGAGAGCTAATTGTAACCATCGGGATTCCTAATTTTCTTCTATTATGTACGCTATATCTACAGTTTTGGTGCTCTTTGTATAAAAATTTCTGCGACAACACTCACTTACCTGATTTGGCACTTAAGCAGATGTGCTTTAAACTTTGCTATTTCTTTTTTGTATGTGTGTATTAGAAGGTTGCCATCTGTGAGGTTGTTGCTACTCTTTTCTAAAGTTACTGGATTTATTAAGTGTTCTTCACTTCCAAAATATTTGCTTTGGATGTGGTCTATATCTTCCAGGAGTTCTTTGGCTGTGCCATGTAGGAGAATCGTATTTAAATGCTCCAGTTCTAAAGCAGGACTTTTTGTGTAGTACAGCCTCTGAATGAGATTTCATACAGTGGAATGGTGTGTTGCTAACATTTTGATGTGGTTGAAGGCACTTTTGCAAGCAGGCCCGGAAACGCAGGCTAATTAATGTTCTTGCAGTCAACATTTTCATTCTCATTGGCTTTCACATACTGATTGAGGAATTGCTGTCAAGATTTGAAGTATTGTTTTTGTATGTTACACATTGAGGTGGATGGCCATTTCTAGATGAGACAGATTAGTTTGGTGCGATGGAGAGTTGATTGTAAGTTTGTTGGGGATATTCTTTCAATGAGTGTTTCCTCTGCCAAAATGGTGTTGGCTACCATTTCATACCCTCAGCCACTGCTATGTATGGCAATTGGGTTTCTTTGTTCTTGTTTATATGCCTCTTCATTGAACTATGGGTCTGTGCTGGGTATGTGAATCCAATCACCTGCACAGAAGTTTGCAAATGCATCTATGTTGATATTGTGTATGTTGCAAAGTACTTTGTGTAGTTTACTAATTAATTGTGTTAGCGGTTGTTTCATTTTGTTTGAAATGAGAGCTCCCAGGATCAGTTTTCTGCAGTAAGCTTTAGGGGTGTCACGGTATTCGTTTTATGACGGTACGATAACCTTCTTGCCAAATGACGGTATATCATGGTTATCCCGGTATAGCAGGTGGAGTTAACTGATCTTAACAAATATTTTCTAAAAGGTCATAAATTGACAGATTTATCATCACAAACAAAACCAGGCACCCAGGGCCAGAATTGGGCTTTTCAACATACTTTCCACTGAAATGCCTTGCTTCCACCAAACACAAACACATGTGTAGAGAGGAGGGGGTGGGGTGGAGGCCTGCTGCAACTGGCAAAGCAAACTGAAAAGCTTTTCTTAAGTGGTCATTTAAGCTTTTTGCTTCCCCACTGGCTACTGGTGAAGATGAACATGTTGCCATCTTGATAACCTGCATGCCACAGATCAATGGAGGCTGATGGTAGTATACGCTTGTGCACATACACACACACACACACACACACTTTCTTTTTACGTTACAGCCTTTAGTTTACTTGCGGGCCAAAAGGTGTTCAGTAATCACTGACATGTTACCCTTTGGTATGGCAGCAGGGAATACCCACAGAGATGAGTGAATTTCGCAGTGTGACTTATTATATGTAAATTCAATGATAGAACCAGGGAAATCCCCCATTGCCATATGTTTAGAGAACATTATCCATTATAAATATATAAACCCCAAAGCCGCCACCCCAAAGTAAACCCTTTTCCTTCTTGGCACTGTATCTATTCTTCCTATTGCTAACATATTGATTTTGTGTAAGGCACGTGCGGTTTATGGAATGGCATTAAAAACTGCTCCAACTGAAACTACTTGGCAGACGGCACATCCAACAGTGCAAAACCAAGACTGTGCAGCAATTGCTTACTGCAGCCTTTCCAAATCAGATTGAAAAGCACACTACGGTATGAACGGTATAACGGTATAAACAATGTGACGGTTATTATTGTTCAATTAAGTGGTTCACGGTATCTTTAACGGTATACCGTTATACCGTTACATCCCTAGTAAGCTTTAAGGGTTGAGTGGGATGTCTCCTCTGTTTTCATAAGGTTGTGAGTGGTGCTTCTTAATACATTTCTTTTTAGTTTTACATTTTGGAAAAGGGGTCACACTTTTTTCCACGCTACCTGGTTCAGTTTTGTGCAGTGACTGTATTAGCTGTTTTGTTTTAACTTTTCATACACACTCTGCTAGAGTCGGATGGCTATTTTTCATGCTTTTAGTTTTATCTGCTCTATTTCTGCATTTTTTTCTGTGGAGTTGCTTCTTGGTAGGCAGCAGTGTGGGTTTCGAAGTTGTGTAATCCATTTGTGTGCACTGTGCGTGAGTTTCTGAATATGAGGGTAGGCATACATAGAGCAGTGTGTGATTATGGAAAGGGCTGTTACTTTTGGTTGGGAAGGTTGTACTGGTATGTGGGTGTGTTGCTGTGTGGAAGGTTTGTTTCAGTGTGTTTGACAGTTTACTGGGCCTGCATAAGTAAGGACAAAACTAGTGGGTGTTACATACTGGTGTTCGGATGACAATACAAAGGGCCTCATTACAAGGTGGGAGGTAAGGGATTACCGGCACCGGTAAGGGCACCGGTGCTGGTAATCCCTTACCGCCCTACTACAAGTTCCCTTTGCGGGTCCATCCGTAACGCCTGGTTTGTGCAGGCGTTAAGGACGGGACCCGCAAAGGGACTCTAGAGCTAATAACGGTACTGCAATTTGCAGTACCGTTATTAGCGCCTTCCCCATTCCCATTGAGCCCTATGGGGGCTCAAATGGGAATGGGGAATGGCCCTGGTGAATAAGGAATTACAGGTCCCTCCGACCTCGGAATGGACCGGTAATTGCTCCATTCACCAGGACG